>NC_083610.1:19110094-20433812 GCF_029168945.1 Cannabis sativa
TATATAATATTTTATTAGGAAAAGGCAAAACAGATCTTTCATTTTATTTAATATATTTAAGCAAGTTGGAACTTTGACTTAGTTGAGCAATTAACACTATTGTACATCTATTAATTTAGACACTTGACAAATAGGAATAACACTAATATATAAACGCCAAGATAGTAGTTACTACCTAACCACAATAAAGCAACCATTTTCAGTCTCACTGATAAATACAACCATTATATATTTATTATATGTTAACATATTTTTACCCCAAAAAAGCTTTAATGAATAGTGAGACAAGACAAGCATACAAACAAGATAAAGCTAGAGATGCTGATTATTATGTAGCCAAGCTAAAACTTAACTTCAATGTACATTTATTTCGGACAGACTAAATGAAATATGAAATAACACCCAAACTTAGAGAGATATATGACATCGTAGTACCTAGCCTCTATCCTCATTGGTACTGCAGAAATAAAATCCTGTCAAAAATTACCTGACTGGTAAAGGATTTGGAAATGACTTCACAAATCCAAAAACAATAAAAATGTGAGACCCCCTAAACAGCGTGATTGGGTATAGATTTTCAAAAATTACTATAAAGCCATCCATGGTAAAATTGATTACTGAACCTGAACAGTTGGAATATCTATAGAGTATTAGGTATCAAAATTTGGATATTTGTCGATGAGGACTAATAATCCTTTACTTGGTGTATCTTCTGATCTATCAGTTAATATACCAAAAAAAACACAGTTTTCTATTAAATCACAACAAAACATTAATAACTAAGGTTAGAAAAACAACTCTATTAATCATTTGATTATTCTTTATTAGGCGATGCGAGCAGCATTTCAATGAAGATGCTCTCAAAAAGAATAGACTTTAACTTGAATGGTGATGAGCCAGTGATCAAAGAAGCTTGCTTAGCGTGAGACTCGTAAATTTAATAAAGTGTTGTTTTAACTTTTGCTTTTTCATACCTTGTTTTACCCAAATAACAATGAACCAACCAACATTTTGAAAACACAAAATTTTAACTTTCAAACAGTGTTTCAAATCATCAAACTTAAAAATAATGTTTCAAACTTATTATTTTAAAATAGAAACCAATTAATAAAGCAGAAATATTCAAACTGTTATATTGCTCATAAGCATTTGATGACAAATTCAAAGTCAAATATACACAATGACTGTCAAAGATGCATAAACATCATTTGTATACATCATACATCAGCATAGGGCATTTGGTCTAGTGGTATGATTCTCGCTTTGGGTGCGAGAGGTCCCGAGTTCGATTCTCGGAATGCCCCTATTTTTGCAGATGCAGATTTACACATAATGCACGTGTTATTTTAAAAGGGCTATTAAGTAGTACAGATTCAACTTTCAGTTTTGTTATTAAATAAAGCTATCAATTTTTTTCTCAATAATTAATTGCTGACAGAAATCTCCATATCAAATAAATTTTTATTTTAGTATTTCAGACATATTTAATAATTTAAAGTCAAATGCACACCTGCTATCTTACATGATACATGCAGACATATTTTAATCCAATAAAGGTTTAATGAACAAAATGCAACAATGCTAGAACTTACCTGTCAGCTCGTTCTCAGAAACCTTCAACTTACATATTCTAAGATCTACTCTGCTAAAATAAAAACAAATTTCAAAAAAAATAAATAAATTAAAAGGCAAACAAAGGACAAACATAGGATGCAAATGATCACACTTTCTTTCAGACAAGATTTGAAAGGTCAATTAAGAGAAACTAGCCAATGAAGGATTCCATAATTTCACTAACACTGAATCCTTGGACAACATCATTGTCATCACCTAGCAGTATGATACACCACAAATTTTCAAGACTGCTTTATGCATTTATAAGGGTGTCTTTTTCTTTCAAGTAAAAAAAAAATAATGCATGAGTGATGCTACACCAGGCAAAAGCTGCTACGAGTTCAAAACAAACAAGAAAAAGAAAAATACATACCATAATTTTATTTAATTAAGAAGAGCAACAGAAGAAATTATAAAACAAAAGAAAATATTGGTTGCAAGATAACCATTGTGGGCATTTGGTCTAGTGGTATGATTCTCGCTTTGGGTGCGAGAGGTCCCGAGTTCGATTCTCGGAATGCCCCCATTATGTTAAAAATATTTTACATTTATTTTAGCAGTTCTATATAAATCTGCTAGCTAGTAAAATATTTTGTTTTGGATCTAAATTAATGAGACTGCAACAGCTTTTAAATTTAATTTTAAGCACTTTTAAGCATAATCCTGCAATATTGAACATTAATTAATCCACAACTAATTTTTTTGTTTGAATCTGAAAATTAAATTAGATTTGAAAAGTCATACATGAGAAACATAACCTATGAAAAATACTAAAAATATTGAATCCTTGATAACACCAGCATATGATCATATCTGAAAATGCAAGTATGATACACAACATAATTCTAAGACCATCAGATTCATTTATAAGAGTGCAAAATCTCTTCTCTTTTTAAGTTAAAACGACCTTCTATTATATGAGTGCTAAAACACCAAGGGAAAATATGCATTAAGGATTAACAACAAAGTAGAGAAGAAACATGGATGTTAATTAATCAAACAAAAGTAATCAATCCTGTATTAAAAACATTAGCTGCAAGATAAACATCAGAGGGCATTTGGTCTAGTGGTATGATTCTCGCTTTGGGTGCGAGAGGTCCCGAGTTCGATTCTCGGAATGCCCCCATCACACATAAGAACATTTTTTACAATTATATTATCAATCCTTGTAAAGGGATCAAGTAATTATTAGAGTATTCTTTTAGATCTTAAATACTTCCATCAAGTTACTAGGAAGACTGACAGCAGCTTCCATATTTAATATTTTACATTAAGAATAAACCTTCCCCTGTTTTAGAAAAAGACAAAATTATTCAATCATATCTTAATTTTTTATTAGGATGAAATGAGCAGTTTTCTTCCAGATCAGATTTAAAAAGTCAAACAAGAAAACCATAAAAATATGAAGTATTTGATAACTTTGTATCCTTGAGAAAACCATCATATGATACACACGACCAAATTCTGAGACCACCTGATTCATTTTTAGAGTGCATTTTTTTTTTCCTTCTGTTCAAGTAAAGACAATACTCTATTATATGTAAGTTTTACAGCACAAAGGGAAAATGCACAATAAGGTAAAAAAAATACAAAAATAGAGGTAAGATAAACAACAGTGGGCATTTGGTCTAGTGGTATGATTCTAGCGTTGGGTGTGAGAAGTACCGAGTCAATTCTCAGAATGCCCCAATTAGGCTCAACATGTTTTAATTTTACTTATCAATCATTGAAAAGGATTAATAACAAGTACAGTATTGCAATGGGAACTAAAATACTACTCCGTAAATTTAGCACAAAGACAGCACACAGCTTCTATTATTAATATTTTACATAATTTGAAGCATAACCCTGTCCTGCCTTAGCAAAAGATTGTGTAACTCAACAGTAACAATTCACACATCTCAAACATTTGTTAGGATCCGAAAATGAAAAGAGACCATGCTTTCGTCCAGACCAGATTTGAAAGTCATAGAAGAGAAACCTAAACAATGAAAGATCCAAGAAACATTGGATCTTTGGTAAAACCATCATATGACAGGTGATCACAAAGCATGTATATTTAGCCACAAAATTGCTAGACCAATATGTTTATTAGTACGATTAATATTTTTTCCTTTGTAGAGAATGAGATTTTCCATTATGTTTGAGTTTTACAACACCAAGGCCAAAGCTGCACTGAATTTCAAACCGAACAAACTAGAGAGGAGAATGGAACAAGAAAGAAGTTAATTATACATAGAAACAAGAGAAATTATAAAGAAATCAATCTGTGTAAGGATATTGGATGCAAGATAAACATCAGTGGGCATTTGGTCTAGTGGTATGATTCTCGCTTTGGGTGCGAGAGGTCCCGAGTTCGATTCTCGGAATGCCCCAATTTGGTTCAAACATATTTTAATTTTATATTATCAATCATTGAAAATAAATCTAATAACTAGTACAGCTTTCCATTTTGGATCTAAAAAACTACTCCAATTTATCATATGAAGACTGCAAACAGCTTCCATTTTTAATATTTTACTTACTTTAAGCATAACCTTGTCCTGACTTAGCAAAAGATTGCATTGTTCAACTATAATGACGATTCACACATCTCAAACTTTTATTAGGATCTGAAAATGAAAAGAGACCATGATTTCATTCAGACCAGATTTGAAAAGTCATACAAAAGAAACCTAACCTATGTAAGATACAATAAACATTGAATCCTTGGTAACACCACAGGAGATCACAAAGAAAGTACGATACACTACAAAATTCATACACCAACTTGTTTATTAATAAGAAAACATTTTTAGGTCCTTTGGATTAAACAAGATTTACTATTATATTTGAGTTTGACAACACCAAGCCAAAAGCTGAATAAGTTTCAAAACAAACAAAGTAGAGAAGAGAATGGATCATGAAAGAAATTAACTATCCATAGAAACACTAGCAAGTATAAAGAAATCAATCTATGTTAAGCATATTTTTTTTTGAAAAAAGAGAAGGAGGCCATATGGCAGGTCTTCCCCTATGTTAAACATATTCAATGCAAGATAAACATCAGCGGGCATTTGGTCTAGTGGTATGATTCTCGCTTTGGGTGCGAGAGGTCCCGAGTTCGATTCTCGGAATGCCCCAATTTTGTTCAAACATATTTTAATTTTATTTGATCAGCCACTGAAAACAAAATCTACCAACTAGTACAGTTTTCCATTTTGGATCTAAAACACTACACCAATTTTTTAATATGAAGACTGCATACAGCTTCCATATTTGATATTTTAGGTACTCTAAGCATAACCTTGTCCTGACTTAGCAAAAGATTGCATATTTCAACAGTAATAGTTCACATATCCCAAATTTTTATTAGGATCTGAAAATGAAAAGAGACCACGCTTTCATCCAGACCAGAATTGAAAAGCCATACAAAAGAAACCTAACCCATGTAAGATACAATAAACATTGAATCCTTGGTAACACCACAGGGGCTCACAAAGCAAGTATGATGCACCACAAAATTCCTAGACCAACTTGTTTATTAATCTGAGAACAATTTCTTTTTCCTTTGGAGTATATAAGAATTCCTTACTATACTTGAGTTTTACAACAAGGCGAAAGCTGCACTGAGTTTCAAAACTAACAAACTACATAAAATAAGTCAATTATGCATAGCAACAAAAGAAATTAATGAACTAAAGAAATCAATCTATCAATCTATGTTAGCATATGGAATGCAAGATAAACATCAGCGGGCATTTGGTCTAGTGGTATGATTCTCGCTTTGGGTGCGAGAGGTCCCGAGTTCGATTCTCGGAATGCCCCAATTTTGTTCAAACATATTTTAATTTATTTCATCAGTCATTAAAAACAAATCTACTAACTAGTACAGTTTCTATTTGGAATCTGTTAGATATTAGGTGTATATTAGCTGTAAGAGAGTTAGATATTTAGTAGATATTTAGTAGATATTTAGTCTCCTAACTCTGTATATAAATATGTATTATTCTATGAAATCAACACACAATTCGAATCACTATTTTCTACATGGTATCAGAGCATTGTGATTCAAAATTCGAAATTCGAAATTAGGGTTCTGAAAAAAACAAAAATAAAAAAAAAATTAGGGTTTGAGTTTAGGGTTGTTTTCGAAAATCCTATTTGGAGTGAACATCTTTTCTCACCGCCCACATAGGAGGACTGCCCAGCCGCCGATCTACAAACCCCCGAAGTCCGGTCGCCGGATTCCTCGCGCGTGGGGCTCACGCGCCGCCTGAAGCTTCTGCGCGTGGGGCTCACGCGCCGGCGCGTGGAGGCGCGTGTGACGGCGCCTTCGACGGCGGTCGGTTGCCGATTCTTCACTGGGTTCTTCTAAGCCCACTCGCATCTGTTCTAGGTTGTAATTCGGTGTTTGTTTGTCTTCTTCGTGTTTGGGTGTTCATTCCTTGGTGTTCTTTTGTTCTTTTTCTCTGTCCTTTGTGTTTGTTTTTGAGATTATGGCAGAGATAAGATTAGATTCAAAATCAGTTGTTGTTTCTGATGTTGTTCCCGTGATGTCTAAAATCACGGATCATAAGTTGATTGGTTCGAATTATTTGGAATGGAGTAAGACGATTCGACTGTATTTGAGGAGTATTGACAAAGATGATCACTTGACTGACGATCCTCCTGAAGAAACAAACGATTCAAGGAAAATATGGCTCCGTGAGGATGCTCGCTTGTTCCTTCAAATTCGAAATTCTATCGATAATGAGGTAATTAGTTTGATTAATCATTGTGAATTGGTTAAAGAACTAATGGGTTACTTGGAGTTTTTGTATTCTGGCAAAGACAACATATCTCGCATATATGATGTTTGCAAAGCTTTTTATCGCGCGGAGAAACAAGATAAGTCTCTTATGAATTATTTTATGGCTTTCAAGAAAACATATGAAGAACTTAATGTGCTATTACCGTTTAGTCCTGATGTAAAAGTTCAACAGCGCCAACGAGAACAGATGGCTATTATGAGTTTTCTTGCAGGACTCTCATCTGAATTTGACTCTGCAAAGTCACAAGTTCTCTCTGGTTCTGATGTCTCCTCTTTACAAGATGTGTTTACTCGTGTTCTTCGCACAGAGACTACCTCTTCAACTCCTGCCGAATAGCGCCTTGGTGAGTCGTAATAATTCCGCACGGAAAGAAACTCTACTCCAAGTGGATTTAAAGGAGGTAATTCACAAGGACCCGATAACCGCACACCAAATTCTCGGGAGCATCATGTGCAATTATTGTAAAGAAACTGTGCCACACCAAGTTTGAGTGTAGGAAGTTACAATTTAAGAATCGACAACAACACTCGCCAATATTGCAAGCACTAGTGATGCATCCGACAAATCGGTCCTTATTTCGCCGATGAATTTGCCAAGTTCTCAAGGTATCGTGAAACACTTAAGTCTTCATCTTCTTCTCACATCGCGATTGCCGAATCAGGTAACTCTAATGCATGCCTTCTTTCCAAATCCTCAAAATGGGTCATTGATTCCGGTGCCACGTATCATATGACGGGTAATTCCCGTCTCTTTTCCACTTTTCGGGCCTCATAGTCCCACTTCTGTTGTCACCTTAGCTGATGGGTCAACAGCTTCTGTTCTTGGATCTGGCACTATTGTTCCTACACCTATGCTATCTTTGTCATCGGCCTTACATTTACCGATTTGTCCTTTAATTTGCTTTCTGTTAGTCAACTCACTCGTAATCTAAATTGTTGCATCTCATTCTTTCCTGATCATTGTTTGTTTCAGGATCTTGTGACGAAGAAGATTATTGGTAAAGGACATGAATCTGGTGGCTTGTATGTTCTTGACCCACTTCCGCCAACCTCTATTGCTTGTTCGAGTGTTGCTTCCGCTTTTGAGGCTCATTGTCGTTTAGGTCATCCATCCCTTCCTTTGCTCAAGAAACTGTGTCCCCAATATAGTAGTTTATCTTCGTTAGATTGTGAGTCATGTCAGTTTGCCAAACATCATCGTGTTAGTTTGAGTCCACGTGTCAATAAACGTGCTAGTGTTCCTTTTGAGTTAGTTCATTCTGATGTTTGGGGTCCTTCTCCTATTTTGTCTCAACCTGGATTCAGGTATTTTGTTACTTTTGTGGATGATTATTCTCGTGTAACTTGGTTATATTTAATGAAAAATCGTTCTGAGTTGTTTTCTATATTCTGTGCTTTTTGTGCTGAGATTCAAACTCAATTTAATGTATCTATTCGTACTTTGAGAAGTTGATAATGCCAAAGAGTACATGTCCGCTCAATTTCAATCTTATATGACCTCTAATGGCATGCTTCATGAAACTTCGTGTTGATACGGCACCTCGTAATGGTGTTGCGTAACGTAAAAACAGACATCTTCTTGAAACTGCACGTGCTCTCTTGTTTCAAATGAAAGTCCCTAAACCTTTTTGGGCCGATGCAGTTTCCACGGCATGCTTTCTTATTAATCGCATGCCATCCTCTGTTCTTAATGGTGCAATTCCATTTAAAATTCTTTTTCCTCATAAGTCATTATTTCCAGTTGCTCCGCGAGTGTTTGGTAGTGTTTGTTTTGCTCGCGATGTCCGTCCATCTGTCACCAAATTAGACCCTAAGGCACTAAAGTGTGTCTTTCGGTTATTCTCGTCTTCAGAAAGGGTATAGGTGTTATTGTCCTGATCTCAACAAATATCTTGTTTCTATTGATGTTACTTTTGTAGAAAATACACCTTATTTTTCATCTTCCACTACTTCTACTAGTCAGGGGGAGGATGATGATTTGTTGGTTTATTTCTGTCACATCCTATGCGCCCGCTACATGTTCCGGCGGGTCTCTAGTTCCTTCACCGCCTCGGTCGTCACCCCCACGTTGTCTACACCTCCACCACCTCCACCACCTCTACCACCTCCACCACTCCCTCGGCCTCCTATGAGTGTACACTGTGCGCCCCCTCCTCCACCTCTGTTTCATGTCCCGCACCCGCATCTTCGTCATCGCATCCGAAATCTCGGATGATCTTCCCATTGCACTACGTACAGGTAAACGCCAATGTACTTTTCCTATTACTTCTTTTGTGTCTTATAATCATCTCTCATCTTCTTCTTGTTCTTTTATTGCTTCTCTTGATTCTATCACTATTCCTAAAACTCGTTCGAGAAGCGATGTCTCATCCCGGTTGGCTTGCCGCAATGATAGAAGAGATGAATGCTTTGGTTGCGAATGGTACTTGGGTCTTGGTTGATTTACCTTCCGAAAACAAAGCTATCGGTGTAAATGGGTGTTCACGGTTAAATTCAATCCAGACGGCACAGCTTGCTCGCTTAAAGGCCCGTCTTGTTGCCAAGGGTTATGCTCAACCCTATGGAGTGGACTATTGTGATACTTTTTCTCCGTTGCTAAACTCACATCCGTTCGACCGTTCATTTCCATGGCGCCTACTCATCATTGGCCTTTGCATCGCCTTGATATTAAAAATGCTTTTCTTCATGGAGATCTTGAGGAAGAAGTATATATGGAGCAACCTCCCGGGTTTGTTGCTCGGGGAGTTAGGGCGAGTTTGTCATCTTCGCAAATCTTTATATGGATTGAAACAAAGCCCTCGTGCTTGGTTTGGTAAATTTAGTCAGCCGTTGAGAAGTTTGGTTTGTTGAAAAGTAAGTCGATCATTCCGTGTTTTATAAAAGATCAACTGTTGGTATCATTTTGTTAGTGGTGTATGTTGATGACATCGTTATTACTGGAAGTGATCCTGAAGGCATCTCATCCCTTAAGTCTTTCATTCACACCGCTTAACACGAAAGATTTAGGGAGCTCAAGTATTTCTTGGGGATTGAAGTTACTCGGAGTAAACAGGGTATTTTTCTGTCTCAAAGAAAGTATGTACTTGATTTGCTAACTGAGACAGGGAAATTGGGATCAAAACCCTGCAATGCTCCAATGAATCCAACTGTGCATCTTACACGTGATGGGAAACCATTTGAAGATCCTGAGAAATATCGCAGGTTAGTTGGAAAGTTGAATTATTTAACTGTGACTCGTCCAGATATTGCATTCCCGGTTAGTGTTATCAGTCAGTTCATGTCTTCTCCAACAATTCATCATTGGGCAGCATTAGAACAAATTTTATGTTATTTAAAAGGAGCACCAGGACGAGGTATAGTTTACAAGGATCATGGACATACCCAGATTGAGTGTTTTTCTGATGCGTATCAAGGTGCTCCAAGGTAGATAGACGATCCACTTCGTGATATTGTGTATTTGTCGGGGGCAACTGGTCTCTTGGAAGAGTAAGAAACAAAATGTTGTATCTAGATCCAAAGGTTGCCGAATCGAATATAGAGCTATGGCCCGATGCAGTGTGTGAGGTAATATGGATTTATCAGCTTTTGACTGAATTTGGGTTTAAGACTTCTATTCCAGCAAAATTATGGTGTGATAATCAAGCTGCTCTTCATATTGCCTCGAATCCCGTATTCCACGAGCGAACTAAGCACATTGAGATTGATTGTCATTTTGTTCGTGAGAAAATTCAACAAGGTCTGATCTCCACAGGATATGTGAAGACCGGAGAACAACTAGGAGATATTTTTACAAAGGCTTTGAATGGGGTGCGGGTTGATTATCTTTGTAACAAGCTGGGCATGATTAACATCTATGCTCCAGCTTGAGGGGGAGTGTTAGATATTAGGTGTATATTAGCTGTAAGAGAGTTAGATATTTAGTAGATATTTAGTAGATATTTAGTCTCCTAACTCTGTATATAAATATGTATTATTCTATGAAATCAACACACAATTCGAATCACTATTTTCTACAGAATCTAAAATACTATTCCATCAATTTTTTTAATATGAAAACAGCACACAGCTTCCATATTGAACATTTCACGTACTATAAGAATAACCTTGTCCTGACTTTAGCAAAAGATTGCATAATTCAACAGTAATAGTTCACACATCACAAATTTTTATTAAGATACAATATACATTGAATCCTTGGTAACACCACAGGTGCTCACAAAGCAAGTATGATGCACCACAAAATCCCTAGACCAACTTGTTTATTAATCTGAGAACGATTTTTTTTTCCTTTGGAGTATATAAGAATTCCTTACTATATTTGAGTTTTACAACACCAAGGCGAAAGCTGCACTGAGTTTCAAAACAAACAAACTACATGAAAGGAGTCAATTATGCATAGCAACAAAAGAAATCAATCTACCAATCTATGTTAGCCTATTGGACGCAAGAGAAACATCAGCGGGCATTTGGTCTAGTGGTATGATTCTCGCTTTGGGTGCGAGAGGTCCCGAGTTCGATTCTCGGAATGCCCCAATTTTGTTCAAACATATTTTAATTTATTTTATCAGTCATTAAAAACAACTCTACTAACTAGTACAGTTTTCTATTTGGAATCTAAAATACTATTCCATCAATTTTTTAATATGAAAACAGCAAACAGCTTCCATATTTATCATTTTACGTACTCTAAGCATAACCTTGTCCTGACTTTAGCAAAAGATTGCAAAACCCAACAGTAATAGTTCACACTTCACAAATTTTTATAAGGATCTTAAAATGAAAAGAGACCATGCTTTCATCCTGGCCATAATTGAAAAGCCATACAAAAGAAACCTAACCCATGTAAGATACAATAAACATTGAATTCCTTGGTACAACACAGGTGCTCACAAAGCAAGTATGATACCCCACAAAATTCCTAGACCAACTTGCTTCTTAACCTGAGAACAATTTTTTTCCCTTTTAGAGTATATAAAAAATCCCTACTATATTTGATTTTACAACACCAAGGCGAAAGATGCACCGAGTTTCAAAACAAACAAACTACATGAAAGAAGTCAATTATGCATAGAAACAAAAGAAATTATTGAACTAAAGAAATCAATCTATCAATCTATGTTAGCCTATTGGATGCAAGATAAACATCAGTGGGCATTTGGTCTAGTGGTATGATTCTCGCTTTGGGTGCGAGAGGTCCCGAGTTCGATTCTCGGAATGCCCCAATTTTGTTCAAACATATTTGAATCTTATTTAATCAGTCATTGAAAACAAATCTACTAACTAGTACAGCTTTCCATTTTGGATCTAAAACACTACATCAATTTTTTAATATGAAGACTGCATACAGCTTCCATATTTAATATTTTACGTACTCTAAACATAACCTTGTCCTGCCTTAGCAAAAGATTGCATAATTCAACAGTAATAGTTCATACATCCCATATTTTTATTAGGATCTGAAAATGAAAAGAGACCATGCTTTCATCCAGACCAGAATTAAAAGCCATACAAAAGAAACCTCACCCATGTAAGATATAATTCATTGAATCCTTGGTAACACCACAAAATTTCTAGACAAACTTGTTTATTAATCCGAGAACAAATTTTCTTTTCCTTTGGAGTATATAAAAAATCCCTACAATATTTGAGTTTTACAACACCAAGGCGAAAGCTGCACTAAGTTTCAAAACAAACAAATTATATGAAAGAAGTCAATAGTTTCAAAACAAACAAATTGTATGAAAGAAGTCAATTACGTATTGCATAGAAACAAAAGAAATTATTGAGCTAAAGAAATGAATCTATCAACCTATGTTAGCCTTTGGATGCAAGATAAACATCAGTGGGCATTTGGTCTAGTGGTATGATTCTCGCTTTGGGTGCGAGAGGTCCCGAGTTCGATTCTCGGAATGCCCCAATTTGTTCAAACATATTTTAATTTTATTTTATCAGTCATTGAAAAGGAATATAATAACTATTACAGTTTTCCATTTTGGATCTAAATTACTACTGTATCAAATTTAAAATATGAAGACTGCAAACAGCTTCCATTTTCAATATTTTGCATATTTTAAGCATAACCTTGTCCTTACTTATTAAAAAATTGCATAATTCAACAGTAATAATGAACACATCTCAAATTTTTATTAGTATCAGAAAAAGAAAAGAGCCCATGCTTTCATCCAAGACCAGATTTGAAAAGCCATACAAAAGAAACCTAAATATGTAAGATACAATAAAAATTGAATCCTTGGTAACACCATTAGTGATCACAAAGCAAGTATGATTTTTTTATCCTTTGGAATAATAAGATTTTATATTATATTTGAGTTTTACAGCACCAAGCCAAAAGCTGCACTTTTAAGTTTCAAAACAAAACAGGGAAGAGAAATGGAACATGAAAGAAGTTAACTGTGCATGAAAACAAGAGAAAATAAGAAATCAATCTATGTTAAGCATACTGGGTGCAAGATAAACATCAGTGGGCATTTGGTCTAGTGGTATGATTCTCGCTTTGGGTGCGAGAGGTCCCGAGTTCGATTCTCGGAATGCCCCAACTTTGCTCAAACACATTTAATTTTTTATCAGTCATTGAAAACAAATCTACTAATTGTTACAGTTTTCTATTATGGGTCTAAAATACTACTCCATCAATTTTTTAATATGAAGACTGCAGCACACAGCTACCATATTTCATATTTTACTTTAAGCATAACCTTGTCCTGACTTGGCAAAAGATTGCATTATTCAATAGTAATAATTCACACATCTTAAATTTTTATTAGGATCTGTAAATGAAAAGAGACCATGCTTTTATCCAGACCAGATTTGAAAAGCCATACAAAAGAAACCTAACCTATGTAAGATACAATAAACACTGACTCCTTGGTAATGCCACAGGTGATCACAAAGCAAGTATGATACACTACAAAATTCCTGCTCCAACTTGTTAATTAAATAGAGAACCATTTTTTTTCCTTTGGAGTAAATAAAATTTTCTTTTATATTTGTATTTGACAACACCAAGGTAAAAACTCAGCCGTACTGAATTTCAAAACAAGCAAAGTAAAATGAAAGAAATTAATTATGCATAGAAACAAAAGAAATTATTGAAATAAAGAAATCAACCTATCAATTATGTTTAGCATATTGGAGTGCAATATAAACATCAATGGGCATTTGGTCTAGTGGTATGATTCTCGCTTTGGGTGCGAGAGGTCCCGAGTTCGATTCTCGGAATGCCCCAATTTTCTTGAAACATGTTTTACATTTTTTTTGGTCGGGCCTTTTATATGAATCTGGCAACTAGTGCAGTATTCCTTTTCAATCTAAAATGCTACTCCAGCAAGTTACTAAGAAGACAGCAAACAGCTTCGTGTTTTTTTAATAGGATCTCACAAATGAAAAGAGACCATGTTTTCATCCAGATCAGCTTTGAAAACTTATACAAGAACAATCTCTACTTACGAAAAAATTGATCCCTTGATAACTTCATATGATCAGTCATCACCAAGCTTGTATGATACAATGTCAAATTTCTAGACCAGCTAGTCTATATATGTGTGTGTGTGTACAATTTCAAATTTCTAGACCAGCTAGTATATATGTGTGTGTGCGTGTGTTACAGAACAACAAAAAAAGCGTGCACTGTGTTTGAAAAAAAGGTAGAGAAGTAAATGGAACATAAAATATGTCAGTTAAGCAGAGCAACAGAAGAAATCATAAATATATTGGTTTGAAGATAACATATGTGGGCATTTGGTCTAGTGGTATGATTCTCGCTTAGGGTGCGAGAGGTCCCGAGTTCAATTCTCGGAATGCCCCTGTTTTATTAAAACAGTTTTTGCTGAACTACTACTGTAAGAAGTCTTTTTTTTGTAAAATATTTAAACTAATATTAATAGGAAAACTTAAAGTTGTGCTAGCATATATCTTTACTGTTTTAATGTCTTGTGAATAAGGGAAAAAAATACAGCATAATAGAGATGCTGATATGCCATGCTAACCTACCCTCTGACAAAATCCTGCCAAATTAATTATTTAACACCAAATAACAGAAATTTCAACTCACATGTTACTTGTTGCAACTTGCACACATGCATTTGAAAACACAAAGTCAACTATGCAATGCATTAAAAAAAAATGAGACTATCAGTTAAATACAAATTAGTTTAACATTGGGCATTTGGTCTAGTGGTATGATTCTCGCTTTGGGTGCGAGAGGTCCCGAGTTCGATTCTCGGAATGCCCCTGTTTTTGCAAAGAGAAAATTTTATGTGTGTGTGTACATATGCCTTGGCGAAAGGGGGTACATAAATAGTTTACAGTCTAATCATCAAATGCAGCTGTCATAAATTTCCTCTTTAATTTTTAATTTTTTTTCATGTTAATTGGTTCCCAGCAAGCTGAGCATCTGTACTCTTACATAAGAGAAATTCAAGTACAGTTTATTCCAGCAAGACTTTTATAAATATTGAATAATAGCACAAGCTAAAGATGTCGAATGCTAATAATCTAGCATCTGAGGATTTAAACCTTTGATCTTAAATATTGTCAAAAAAAAAAACTTTGATCCTAAATACTGTAAAATCCAGTTTGATAACCTTTGATCTTAGATATTGTCAAAAAAAAATACTTTGATCGTAAATACTGTAAAATCCAGTTTGATAGTAAATTCATAATCAAAAGAGCATAGAATAGATAAACACACAAACCATCTTATAAAGAAACCCCAAATAGACCATGTTCTCAGACACAAGGACTTAACTAGGCCAATGAAAACTCATAAAAATGAAGTTAAATATGTTCATTATTGGAAAGCATGTCCTTTTTTATGCCCCTAATAATTTTTAATATTTAAAAGGTCAAACCTATACTGTGTAGTGTACATATATTGAACAAACTCCTGTTATGTATCAGAGAACACCAAGCCAATCGACACAATTTATAAATGAAAAAAACAGGAAAAGAAAATAGTAAAAAAACAATATACATAAGGAATAGCAGCTGGAAACATCATACAGCAAAAGAAATCAATCATATGCTATACGTACAGACAGCAACATAAATATAAAAACGAACAGTTATCGACATTTGCTCTAGTTGTATGATTCACCTATGGTGTGTGAGGTTGCAAGTGCAATTCTTGGAAAGAATTAACATAGTGGTACATTTATTTTATTTGTTGTTACAATAAACTTGCTAAATACTTATCCAATAAGTTTATAAGAAACCCACTAACAGCTTTCACTTGTTCCAAAACAGCTTTCACTCTGATATATTAATATTATGTGTAACCTGGTCTCCGACTCCGAAAAGGGCATGCCTATCTAATGATTATTGTATGCTTACATCAGTATCCTAGAACAGCAACTGAAATAACTATACAACAGAATATACATATTCTTAGCTTACACTATGTACAAGTTGATTAATTTAAAGAAGAGCATTTTTGTTTTCCTTTTCAAGTAAAGAAATTTTTCTACTATGTACAAGTTTACAACACCAAGACAAAAATCTAACCTGAGTTTATGAACAAAGCAAAGAGGAGAAATGGAAAATAGAATAAGTTGATTAAGCAGATTAACAGGAGCAATTAAGAGCAAAGGAAATCAACATTTTGTATTGAATATATTTGTTGCAAGATAAACATCAGTGGGCATTTGGTCTAGTGGTATGATTCTCGCTTTGGGTGCGAGAGGTCCCGAGTTCGATTCTCGGAATGCCCCTGTTTTTGCTTATACTTTTTTATTTATTTATTTATTACTAATATTATAGTTATATTTTGAGGAGGGAATCTAATCATTAAATACAGCTGTCACAAATCTCCTCTTTAGTTTTT
The DNA here is from genome assembly GCF_029168945.1 of Cannabis sativa. Lineage (NCBI taxonomy): Eukaryota > Viridiplantae > Streptophyta > Magnoliopsida > Rosales > Cannabaceae > Cannabis > Cannabis sativa. The sequence continues at coordinate 19,126,342 of NC_083610.1, forward strand.
TATTGTTGTTAATGTCACTTGATTTCCAGCCAGCTGAGAACCTTGAACTCTTACATGAGGGGAATTCAAGTAAAGTTTATTCCAGCAAGACTTTAATAGATATGAATAATGCAAGCTAAAGATGTTGAATGCTACACACTTTGTGATCACAGTAGAACTTACAAACACATTTGTCCCAAAAAAGAGAAAAAAGAAAAGGAAAGAAATCCTACCAATTATACTTATATACCATTACCACCTGAGGATTAAAACCTCTCAATTTTAATATTGTAAAGTCCTGTTTGATAATAAATTCATAACCGAAGGCATAGAGTAGATAAGTATATGTCCAAACACATCTTACAAAGAATGCCCAAGTACACCATGTTCTCAGACAAAAGGGCATATTTAGGCCACTCAAATTCTCACAAAATGCAAGTTGAAAAAGCATGTACTAAAGAGCTAGATGATCATTACTTAAAAGCATGTGCTTTTGTTGATGCCCCCTCATAAATGAAAATATTTAAACTGACAAATCTATATTAAGTGGCATATATTTATTATGTATCAGAGAATGCCAAGGCAAACAACACAAAGTTTATAAATTTAAATAACAAAAAAACAATAGTAAAATTAACACTATACATTAGGATGGAAATCAAAAGCATTATGCAACCAAAGAAATCAATCTTCTGCAACTTAAATATAAATATGAACAGTAATTGTCATTTGGTCTGGTGGATGATTCTTGCTTAGGGTGTGAAAAGTCTAAAGTTCAATTCTTGGAATGAATTAACATAGTGTTACATTTATTTTATCTGTTGTTGCAATGTAATACTTATCCAGTAAGCTATTAGGATGATCACAAACAACTTTCACTTTTATATTTCAATATTAAGTATAACCTGATCCTGACACAGCAAAGGGTGCTTCTATCTAGTGTTTATTGTACATACACCAGTATCTTAGAATAGCAACCGAAATATTTATACAAACAGAAGGTACCAACTCTTTGTTATATATTAGAGACCAGCTAATTCATTTAAAAGAGTGATTTCTTTTTTAGCTTTTCAAGTAAAGACAATCTTCTATTATGTATGAGTGTCAAAACACCAAGGAAAAATCTGAACTGAGTTTAAAAACAAAATAAAGAAGAAAAATGGAAATAAAAAATAGTTAATTAAGCAAATCAACAGGAAAAATTTATGGAACAAAAAAATAATAATATCCTGGTTTAAACATATTGGTTGCAAGATAAACATCAGTGGGCATTTGGTCTAGTGGTATGATTCTCGCTTTGGGTGCGAGAGGTCCCGAGTTCGATTCTCGGAATGCCCCTTTTTAGCCCAAAACATTAATTTTAATATGATGTTCCAGGAATCTACCAACCCCATATAATTTTCAACTCATTTCATATGGCTTTGGACGGGGTAGATGTGTCAATTGAGAGCCTGTAATAATGCACAACACTAAATCTATACGACAATACCTTCACAAAACCTCTCAAAAATGAAGTGTCGAAAACAACACTGGCAAATAAGTTCATGCTAAGAGAACACCTTAACTCTTATAGGTAATAGAAAATGCTCCCTGCCCTGACCAATATTATTTTCATTCATGTGTTACAAGTGTCCACATCAACAAACAAGCTCACTTAATAAGCAATGGCATAAGGCACTGGCTAGGCACACCAACTGTAATTCATAAGAATATTGAATAGATTTTGAGATCAAGTTTATGACAAACAAAAGGGTCAGGTTGTGGAAGAAACAAGAGTTCACAACTGGAGAAACTAGACAATATGGGAAAATAATTCTAGATGATTACAAAGTAAGCACCATAACTCTACCAGTTTCATTCTTGAAATGCCCACTATTTAGTCAAAAACATCGCTGTTGTTTTTAATTTCAAGGTGTCCGACAAACAGTATCATTCTCAACTAACTAATTTCATAATGCTCTGGGAAAGGTTATCTAGACAGTGTCATTGCAATATTGGGCAAAACTGACTTGTGCAAAAAAAAAAACGATGCAGACACTGGCAATAAGGTCGTGATAAAAGAAGTTAAAACACCTTCAATCCCTTAAGTACCATAAAATGCACCCGGGATTGACTATACAGTCTAAAAGAGCAATATACTTCTCAATTACATGTTGCAACATGCTGCAGACATCACACTAACATACAAAACTCAATATGTAACAGCAATGCAAAGGCACATGCAACTATTGATTTTTATAAAAACTTTAATGTAAAATCCTTCCTTACCCAAAAAAAGAACTTTAGGTCGAAGTTGCCAGCTGCAATACTTTGAACTGCTGCACCATGAACAAAGGATTTTCAGTCTTCTACCTTTTCAACTGTGAAATCCAGCCCACCACATCAATACATGAACACAAAACCTGCGAAGCACAAATTTTCAGTAAGTTCAATATCTTTTTAAGTACACGGAAATTACAAGTAAATTGATATATCCAGGTTAACTAATATAATGCCTTAAATATGTTAACATATGGATACAAAACCTAGAATACAAGGTCCATCTTAGTCCAAAATCTAAAATCTAACGTCTAGTCTTATTCCCATCAGGGATTAGTTACAGCAACTATTGTCAACAAGTTATTTTGTTGCCCAGGATACTAACACTGTCCTCTTAACTATGTCAACCGATAAAGCTACACCTGAACTCAAACAAAAGTAATAGAGGCAGGCAGCACAGAGCAAAATTTTAGTGCATCAATATAGGTGGTGATTTATATATAAATATGTGGTGATCAAACTATATTAGAGACTTAACCATGAACTATGTTCCTAAGAGTGATCAAAATAATTAACAAAAGACGAAACCAGACCTCCCAAAACCACAAAAAACCATTTACTAACTGCCATTAAAACACTTGCAACTCAAACCCTAACTAATCCAATTAACAGTGCCAAAAGGAGCCACGATTTCAACCGACACATGAAGCTTGATAATACCATTAGTAGCTCAGTTAAACCCACCAAAACAAAACAAAACATAAATAAATAAAGAGAATGGTCAATCAAGTGAGAAAAATAAAAATTTTAAAAAGCCAAGCATTCAAAACATCAAACACCTAATAGTACAGTGATATTTGTCTAGTATCGTTCTTCGAGAACAAGCAATTTCATTTCTGAATCCCTAAATCAAATATGGTATAAACTGTGGCTCATAAAGACTGGAAAGCATGCAATTTGTAACCACAATCATACTTGTAACCATAAACAAACCTATCAAAACAACAAAATATGCAGCGAAATAAGCCCAAATTGTTTGCTTAAGCTTTTCTAATGAAGTTGAAGACATGCAAAAAAGACGGAAAAATAAGGGAAGGCGTTTAATAAGTGAGGCTTATTACCAGAAAAAGGTGGGTGTTGGATTTTCATCAATGGAAGAAATCAGTAAATGGAAAGAAAGAGAAGAAGAGAAATAGTGTGGTGTGAAATGGAGTTGATGAAAAGTAACCAAATATCTCAAAACAAAAACATTCTGTCTTCCATTCTTTCGAATTCCCGCCGCGTGGTAGCTCCTCGCTGCTTTTGTTATTGTCGTTTTTGTTCTTACAAAAATGTTTTATTATTAGATTAATTAAGATTTTTTACATATTAAATTATGTCTTTTCAATTTTTAATGTCGTTAAATATTTGTTTTGAAATTGATGAACTTAAATTTTTTTGTCTAATTTAATTTAATTTTACTAATATAGTATTTATCCATATATTAAATTGTGCCTCTTAAATTTTAATATTTACAAAATTATGTCTCTTGAATTTTAACACGTACCGATTTGTGCCACTTAAATTTTTAAATTTAATAATTTTAATAATTCGATAAAAAAATTTAACAACTAAAAAAGTTTAAATACATAATTTGATAATATTAAAGTTCGCGAGCAAAAATATAAATTAATCTTATTATAATGATTATATTATTATTTTTTGCAAGAAATGTACTTTTTTATTTTATTTTTTTTTTTAAACGGCAATACGAGAAATGTTTTATTATTGTTATATAATCATCATTAATTTTTTGAAAAAGACAAAAATAAATATCATTGCCGAACATAATTTTTTATTTTGGTTTAAATTTTCATTTAATTAAATAAAAAAAATTAATTAATTGTGGCATAACTCTCAATACTTTTATTTTATTTGTACTAAACTTCTAAAACTTAAATTTTATCGGTAAAACTTAAAAAACTAGAAAACAGTTAGCAATTTAAAATTTTCATCCATTTTAAGTGTTAAGTGTCATGTTGGACTGTCCACATGTACATTTATATAGATTCAGTGTACACATAACATAATTTTATTGGTCCACATAAATAAATATATAAAAATTAATAAAAAATTATAAATTCAACAAAAAAAAAAAAAAAACTATTTTTTTTTCCTTTTTTTCTTCTTTTTTTTTAAATTTTTTTTTTTTCAATTATCCACTTTTACGTATATTATCACCACCATAACCCACCACCATCCTCCACAACATTCACCATTAGCGCAACAAACGCCACCACTTCACCCTATTGTTTGTATCCAAATCACACATAGAAAAAAATTAAATAGAACTCAAATTAAATTTAAACAAAATTAGATCAAACGAACACACACACACACACACTTATATACATAACAATTTTAGATCTATAACTTTGAACCAGATATGAGATTTCTACTGTCATTGTAAAGCCCAACCTCGACTATCCACTTACGAGATCTCCACACGAACCCACGAACCCATCCCTCCTCGTCGAACCAAGTATACAGTTCCCATCATCGAACAATGAACCCACAAACCTAGATTGTCTTCGTCGAACCACGAACCCACGAACCTGTCTCCATCCCCTTCAAGCCACGAACCCCATCATCATCCTCGTCAAACCTTCACAAAAAAATACAGAGAGAGGGAGAGAGAAACATAGAGAGAAAGAGAGAGGCGAAACAAAAGGGACGAGTTTGGGGGGACCTAAGTTTTGGGAGTGTAGATCTCAATTTCGTGGTCCAAACGCATTGCCAGGGTGCATCTCCACCACCACCGACGACTTCTTTGTAAGTGCATCTCTACCAAAAAATGAGAGAGAGGGGCGTATATAGAAGTTTTGGGGGATGAAGATTTTGATTTTGTGGTTTGTTTCAACAATTGGTCGTCGGAGTTTTGGGTTTGCTCTAGGCAGATCCCATCGAGAGAGAGAGAGAGAGAGAGAGAGAGAGAGAGAGAGAGAGAGAGAGAGAGAGGTAAAATGGTTCGCGAATTATAGTAAAATGGCTGAAGAAGAAGGCTGAGGAAAAGAAAGAAAAATATTTTTTCAGATTTTTATTTTTTCAATTTTTTTAAAATGAAAAAAAAAAGAAAAAAATGGTTTTTTTTATTTACAATTTTTTAAATTTCAAAATATTTTTTTTAGTTTCAATTTTTTTAAATATTTTTTACGTGAACCAATAAAATTATGCTATGTGTACACCGTGTTCACGTAGATGTACACATGGATAGTCTAACATGACACTTAACACCTAAAATAGATAGAAACTTTAAATTGCTAAAGTTTCCTAATTTTAGAAATTTTACCGCCAAAATTTAAGTTTTGGGGGTTAAGTGCCAGCAAAAGTATTAAGGGTTATACCGCAATTAACTTAAAAAAGATTAATCTAATCTTTCAATACAATTTAAACAATTCAATCTAATTCAATTCGCACAATAAAAATATTTACTTGTGCGGATTGGATTATAAACTCTAAAATCCACACTTTTGCAGACCTAATATTAATTTACATGTAAATATAACTTATCAAATTTAATTTGCATCTATATATTTAAAATGTTATAAATGTATTTTTATATTTTATAAAACTAATACATATACATATATGGTATATATATATATTTCAAAATGTAACATATCAAATATATATATGCATATGAAAAATATAATCTAGAATAAACAAAACTCTTCTTTCTACATATCATTTTTTTTTGTCTTTCTTAAAATTTGTTATTTATTTATGTTAATTTGTTGTTGGAAACAAAGAACAATAACATGTTTTATTTTGTTGTTGATTATGTAAAAATAATTTATATTTTAATAAATATTAAATAATTTAATATTAAAAAGTAATCAATTTAAAATAACTAATCCAATCCGTACTAATATAAATCGGATTGGATTGGATCTAAAATATAAAATATGCACTCGGTGTGGATCGTATGTACTATGAGCAAAATAGTGCAAGTAGTAGAAGCATTGTTTCTAGTTGTTCTCCCGTTCAGCGTAACTTGTAGTTGGATCTTCCCCATAGGCAGTAGGGAATCTCCATTGAAGCATTGGAGCTAGATCGTACAAGGTGATAAATTAGCCTCAGTTAACTCGATTGCTTGAAATGCAGCCTTGAACAGGATATTAACCGAACTTCTGTTATCCAACTGGATACTATTATTATTGTATTTTAATATCGAGTCCCACACTCTGAACAATATAGGGAATCAGCATCGCTAATCAATTATAAAATACTATATTTATGTAGTATTGAACACCTTCAAATGACAAATAACAATTCTCAAAAGCTATCTACAATAATCATTAGAGCAGCAGAGTTTTACTCACATTTTTTTTATCTATTTTCTATTTATACCTTGTGGTATAGTTCTTCCAAATAAAAAGATCTCTAATATCATTCCTGGAAAGTTGTCTCTGAAAAGTTAGGTGTCTCCTAGATCTTGTTCCTGGATAGCTAACTTGTCCATCCTAGAAGGAGTCTTGTGGAATGATAGTCGAGTCTGGATGGGCGTTCCTGAATGACTATTATGTCCACTCCGGGTTCAGTCTTTGGATAACTAGCCCTTCCTTGAAAAGGAGTTTCAACTGGCTAGTTGTCTCTCCTAGAATGATAGATCCGGATAGTCGACTACAATAGACTTTATCCTATCCGGAAGCGTCTTCAGCGAGTGTCCTTGGTCCGTGAGTCTAGAAGCACGTATATGTTCCTAGAGGCTCTGATACTTAAGCTAACGTGGAGACTCACTCAAGGAGGAGTTGGTTAAGTTAGTTATTCTAGCTAACTTATCAACCTCATTTCTTGTAGCCACGACTTTAGGTTCTTGATCCTAAGCTTACAAATACAACCTTCACTTATCATTTTAAGGTGAGACTGAGACACGAAATAGGGATGAGATTTAGAGTTTGAGAGAGAAAAGATTGAGAGGCAGAGAGAGAAGTACAAAGAAAAGAGAGAGATTGGATTTGGATTTTGTAAGAAAAATCTTACGTAGATGATCGATTCTTGGGTGTAAGTGTGAGAGTTGAAACACTTAGTGAAAACTCAACAGTGAATCTCGTGAGACTGTATTGTACCTATTATTGCTCAATCAATAAAGAAGGATTACGGTGGTGTTCCAGAACTGGAGTAGAGTCATAAATCACATCAATTTATTGGACTCGAACCAATATTTATCTTGGTGTTGATTTTTTTATTTTTAGCATTTATTATTTTTGATTTTCATTACTCGGTTTGTCCTTATTTCATACGATTGTTGTTTTAAATTTAATAATCTTGTTATTAATAATCGTTTGATTGTTTAGAGTTTCATTAATTTTGATTAGGCATATTTAGTTATAATTTTCCCACATACCTATCTTACATATTTATCACAGCATGTTTAGAATGAAACACTTGACTCAAGATCAAGATTCAAAGAGTCAAATCCATTCTATATACACATTTTTAATTTGATTAGAAAAAGCAGTTGACACTGGTCTGTCATGGCAGGAAATGCCGTACAAATCTGACCTATATGACCCCAAACGTAAACTTCAAGCCACTGAAAATTAATTCAGAGATAGGAAGCTTCCTCGAAGCATCACACTTATCAATTTTTATAAGTAAAAAATACCACTAAAGCTGTTATATATATATATATATAACTCTGGAATTCCAATTACCCAATTAATACCCACCATTTTTCATTTTCACTTCTGTTTTTTTGTTCTTTGGAGTATTGGGTCGTGGGGGTTCATCTCATTTTAATTAATGGTGTAGTTTTTGTGTTAATATGTATGTGTAAATAAATTGATATGATATGAATGTGTGTGTAGTGTGCATTATTATTAGTTATAATAAGTTTTGGAAAATTAATTGTTTGATAAAAGAAATGGTTATTTTTGAAGTGGTTTTGGAGGGAGTGAAGGTGTTTGTTTCAACGCTATGGGAGCTGCAAGAAATGCGATTTGCCGCCATTTTGGACGACGTCGTTTCAATGGCCATTACCATTGTAGTGGCTTCAGTTTCTTGCTTCTTGGCTACTACCACAACAACATAACACAATATATTATAATTTTTTTTAGTTATAAATTTATGGATTTTTTTTTTTTTCATAGCTTCAATCTCACAATTTCGTAAGTAGTTTAATTTTTATTTGTAAAACTAGAAATTATTGATAAAAAACAGTAGTATTTATAAATAATTTTGGATATTAATCCGAAAACTTTTGATTTATTTTCGATTCACCGATACAACTAGGGAAATAAATAAATTACAAGTAACATAAATAATATTATTCAACTTTAGCTTTAAAAATAAATATATAAAATGATAATTTGAGTGATAATATCATCAACCAAAACTAGTAGCACTGAAGAAGAAAAAAAACACCTCTTATTAAGTTTTTATATGCAATACAGTACAATGGTATTTCAGGTATCAATATTTACATGTATGATTCCTAATGGTTTATCTTTTTCAACCCTTAAACTGAGAGTAGATGAAGAGTTTGTAAAAGGGTGCTTTATAGTTAGATCATAGTCCCCATGAGAGAGTGTAACATCTATGAATCCTTGACTATCTGTTATGGTGTCTTGATCAGCCCCAGAGTTCCACTCTTTAAGCAACTTATCAACCACATCACCAGATGGAGTGTTCTTGAAATTTTGATCAGCAAGAATTGGGGTGTTAAAACCAGCAGAGACTGGACCTGTAAACATGATTATGCCTTGTACAGCAGGATGAGCATAGCCCTCTCTTAGTACCTCTTCCAAGTATTTAGCCTGTAATAAAAGAAAGAAACAAAGTTTAATTAAGCCTCAACTCAATTAATTCAATTGATTAAATCTCTAATGCAAATCCCAGATAGAGAATTTGATTCTTACTTCATTGGGGCTGTTAGCCACTGATATTTCTGTAAGCCAAATGGGAAACTTTGTTGCACCTAAAATGTCCAAAGCAGATCTCATATATGCAAGGTTTGGTTGATCAGCAGTGAAATGACCTTCTAATCCTATTCCCAATTTCAAATGAGCATTTCCAGGATAAGACAAAATCTCCCTAATTTTGTTAAGGTATTTAGCTGGGGTAACAGCAGTGTCACCAGAATACTCAATTGTATTATACTCATTAAGGAACATGGTTGTTTGTGGATCAAGTTGCTGAGCTATTTTGTAGTAATCAGCAGAAGCAGTTTTACCAAGTTTATCCTCAAAGAAATTGAAATGCATATTCTCATTCATAACATCCCACCCAATTACCTTTCCTCTGTACTTAGAAACTACAGAATTGATTCTTTTAGCCGCCGCCTTTCGCAACTCATCTGGAGAAAGAGAACGAACCCAATAAGGCTGGTAAATAGGATCATCCCAAAATATGTTGTGACCTCTAATAGAAATGCCATGCTTTTGGGCAAATTCCACCATGGCATCTGCAGTGGAGTAGTTTTCTTGGCCTTGTACATTCTCAGTACTATACCATTTCATCTCATTTGTGAAAGTAGTAGCATGAAATCTTGATGAGAACCAATTTTGGTACTGAGTACTTGTTAGTATATTGTGGTTCATACAACATCCAAATAAAAATCCTGGTTTTTTCTGCTTAATAGACACTACAGCACCTTGCAATAGAGTTCTATTCTCATCGCTTACTTGAATCCTTACCTTACTTCTTCTAACCTGCCAGTTTTTTCAATCATAATTTGGTGTTCATATTGGTCTTTTTTATTGATATTATGTTATTGGGATTTCAATATTTACCTTGTTAATGCTTTTTTCTTGTTGGGATCTCCATTGCTTCTGGGTGAATGGTTGAAGTGAAACACTGTCAACCCAAATTTCTACTGATGTATTCTTGGTCTACATTAATAGGGGGAAAATCCAAGTTAATTCAAAGAAAAATAAAGTCAATTTTTTTGAACTTTTAATAAGTTTGACTTGATAATGATCTCAACTAATTACCTCAAAAGAAATATCAAGAGGGCCAGAGAAATTTGCCACCATACCACCTTTTAGCAGAGTCCAACATCCACTATTAGCTGTGGTTGTGCCACCATGTATAAGATATCCCTTATTGGATTTAAAGACAACTGTTACATCCTCACTTCCTTCACTGACTTGAATCCAAGCTGATAATGCAAACATACAACAAGTTACTCAATCAAATTCATGGACAGTTATAATAAAACTTTGATTCTAAAAAGATGATTGTTTTCAATTTGGGTGTGATTGATATATGATCATTAAAATAAGAACAAGGGTAAATACCATTTTGGACCCTCTGTTTTACAAAAATTACCAATTGGACCCTGTGTTTTGTTAAATGACAAAATGGACCCTGTATTTTCTAAAATAGTACAAATAGGACTCTGAATTGATTTTTTGTCAAAATAAAGTTTAATTATAATTCGATCTAAAAGTGATATGACAAAACTGTTTACATTTTTTGTATCTGTTCGTATTAAGCATTGTCTTCAAGTTGGTTGTATTAAAAAAAAAGTTATTAAAAAATTAAGCTCAGGGTCCTATTTTTACTATTTTAGAAAATACAGGATCCATTTTGTCATTTAACAAAACACAGGGTCCAATTGGTAACTTTTGTAAAACACAGGGTCCAAAATAGTATTTACCCTAAGAACAATTTAATATATTTACCTGAGAAAGAATAGATTTTTCCATTCTCAACTTGAACTTGGTGAGAGAAACTATGTAATGGGTGTGTTGGGTTATTTCCTTCCTTTGATAATCGTTGCTCTATTTTTCCTTTCCCAAACACCATCCACCCTTGACTGTTATTATGGTTAAACTCTGGATTAACTATTACACCACCTCCATACAGAGCTTTTTGGGGCTCTTTCAAGCACTGCATTTTTTATCAATTATCAATTTCTTACTAATTAATATAATATCTTTTATTAGATTAGTACTAACCTTCTATTTCTAACTTTTTTTAACAGCATTGTACATTGTAGTTACAACAATCTTATTGTAGAAATTTTGAGAACTTTTTAAGGCTACCTTTGAAAGTTGGATTTTGGTGAGAAGAGAAAAAAAGTAGAAAATAAAAAATAATAAATTCTAATATTTGGTATGTAAAGAAAAATTGTAAAAAAAATAAAAATATTTAATTCAATCAAATTTAATTCTAATATTTCCCATACATTTTTTTGTTATCAAAATTAACTTTCAAAAGGTTTACATTAAGGAAAACAAGTTTGAATTTTTGCAAACACACGTAACATGGTTATTCCTGCATATATATGTTGAGCATACAATAGTATCAAGTACTTTTTATATTTCACGATTAGTTAGTAATATTTCTTAAATGTTATTTTTTTTTTAATATATATAGAACACGATACTTAATTACACTAATAGTAATAGAGTAATTTGCGGCAAAACTCCCTCAACTATCAATTTACTTGCAAAAAACCATCCAACCTCATATTTTGGTGGGAAAACCCTCCAAAGTACTGTTCCGTTTACATTTTTAAGGTGTCGTCTGTCCAGTCTCGTTAAGTCCTAATTTTGTTCACGTGGCAATGACAGGTCACTAAAAAATTATCCTATGTGGCCATATTTTACAAAATAAAAATAAAAACTTTAAGAGTATTTTGCGGCAAAACCCCCAACTATCAATTTACTTGCAAAAAACCATCCAAAAATGCAAGTAAATTGATAGTTGGGGGAGTTTTGCCGCAAATTACTCTTAAATATTTTATTTTTATTTTGTAAAATATGGCCACGTAGGATAATTTTTTAATGACCTGTCATTGCCACGTGGGCAAAATTATGATTTAACGAGGGTGAACAGACGACACCTTAAAAATGTAAACGAAACAGTACTTTGGAGGTTTTCCCACCAAAATATGAGGTTGAATGGTTTTTTGCAAGTAAATTAATAGTTGAGCGGGTTTTGCCGCAAATTACTCATAGTAATATGATATTGAGAAAAGTACTAGATACTAATAGTACCTTTTAGCAATTCTATATATACTTTAGGAGAAGGAAGTTGAAAAATAAATTAAAATAAGATGTCAACCGTATCCCTCTTTATCTTTTAATCATAAAAAATCGATTGAATTACTTACCTTTGTGGTTGCATAGTAATTGTATGGTGAAGCATAAAGGCCATGCCCTGCAAGAAAAAAATAAAATATAAATAAACCTTTCACAGAATTACCATTATTTATACTCATTTATATGTATATATATAGTGTATAAAAAGAAAGCTTTTTACATATATTGCAAATACAATAAGATAGCTAAGAGAAAATAAGTGACCTGAGAAGACCCATAAGAACAAAAGTAATAAGCCACAAGTATCAATGAAAGCCTTCATCACTACACAGAGAAAAAAAGGTGTTTGGGAAGAAAGAAAATGATATAAAGAAGTGATGAAAAATGGTTGAATTTATATAGGTACATACAAACTACAAAATACACATATATTGCATGTTTGTACCCATTCTTGAAATTGAGTAATATATTCCTCAAAAAGTAAAAAAAAAAATTATATAAATGTAAATGGTAACTGTTTTATTAATACAGTGAGCACTTTCCTTTCTCTTTTAATTCTCTTTGACAACTATTGATGTATCATAATTTGTGGTCAGTAAATCTGTATCCAACCACTCATACCTTAACAGGATCCTCATTACAATGTAATTTTGTATAATATAGAGTGGATTATATAGAATGTAGGATCTGTAATAATTAGTATACAATATCCAGTATCCATTACTTTTCCATTTATTCTGCCTTTAATTAATATACCTTTTTCATTTATAATGACACTCATCACACCTTAGAAATTTTTCACTTGGAAGCTGGCTTTATTTATAAGGACATTCATAACTTATTTTTAGTTGATAATCATAAATTACTCACTAGCTGGCTAAATAGTTTAAATATAAATTTAATTATAATATACATGAAAATATTCAATAATATATATGTATATGTATGGTGATTATGCATAGTTTTGGAGATATTTTTCTTTAAGCTCCTCTGGTTAAACTTTTACTTTTAATTATAGTTAAAAGTATAGGATAAGTACAAACTTTGATTTATTTTTATTGTAGGGATAATTATTATATAAAAATTTTAATGAAAAATATTTTTCAAAGTATTTGGATATCATTAAAAAAAAATTCAAAATTATGTAAATTATTATAATTTTAAAAGAACTTCTTAAAAATTCTTTTGAGAAAAACTACAAATCCTAATTATTTTCTAAAAAGATTTTTAAATTAAAAAAAGATTTTCATTTTTTAGTCAAACACTCCTAAAATGACTTTTTTTAATTCTAAAAGCTAAATAAAAATTAATAAAAATTAATCCAAACAGTATTAGCATTAGTTCCACATTACTAATGTATGAAAATAAAATATCATATATAAGATGAATGAACTACTCATCTCATTGTCAATTAGTTTTGAGATAGAATCCTATGAACCTTATCAAATTCTAACATGATATCAGAGCCAAAAAAAAAACTTCTGTCTCCCCTTTAACCTCCATTATTTGGGACTTTTCGACAAATATGTGTCAATCTCTCATTTAACCTCCATTTGAGACTTTTTGGCCAACGTGCCACTTTCTAGTATTGGGATCTTTGACCGTATTTTTTAAAAAAAAAGTTCTATTTTTTTTTTTTAAATTTTCCTTACTAGGGTAAAAATATAAAATAGTAGTCTAAAATGCATATTATAGAAAAAATCCCTTAATTTTTTGGGATTATTTCACAAATACACAAAAATAACAAAAATACAATTTCACGAAATTTTAAACACTTTTATGATTTTTTTAATTTTATTTATAGAAAATACGGTCTTTTTATGTTGTATTCTTGTTAGTTTGTTGTTGATTTTTTGTTATCTGTATGTTATTTTTTGTTGTTGTTTTGATGTTATTTTCATGTTACTTTTATGTAGTTTTCTTGTTGTTTTTGTGTTGTTTCTATGGAAAACCGTAAAAATGTAAAAAAAAAATTCCTTAAAAGTAAAAATATTTTTTTTTTTTACAAAAAATGGTATCTTATGTAATTATTCCTAATTTTTTTTGGGTGAGCAAAGTCTCTAAAGTTAGTAAGAAGTGTAATTCTAAAACCATGTATAGATTATTGAGGTTTTTACACTACATACTAAAATTTCTAACTTTTTTTCTTTTTTATGGTGGGCAATTTTTTTTTTTCAAAAATATTGTGTATTTTTTATATGGTGTACTGTGTTAGGTTTTCACTGTTGTTCTACAGTTGTTTTTTAGTTATTCCACTGCTGTTTTAATTGTTCTATTTTGTTGTTTTAAAATTATTTTATAAAAATATGTGGGGTTAGAATTTGTTAGTTAAATTCAGTTAAATTTGTTGGTTCGAATACACTTGTATTGGGTCTATATATAAAGACTAATGTTGCTATTGAGTAGCTACATAGAAAAGTGAGAGTGTGTGTCATTGTAAAGGGCTTGAGTTTGTTCAAACTCTTGTCTCTCTCTCTCTCTCTCTCTCTCTCTCTCTCTCTCTCTCTCTCTCTCTCTCTCTCTCTCTCTCTCTCTCTCTCTCTCTCGTCATTTCAGTAGTAGGAGCAAGACTCTATTTTGTTCATGTTTTGTCACTATCATGTATCAACTCTGAGCACCATCTTTAATCAATAAAGGCAAAAGCCTCAAGGCAGTTCCACCCAAGGAGTAGATCCAGGTTTTTAGTATGTGATCGTTCCACCCAAGGAGTAGATCCAAGTTTCTAGTATGTGATCGAACCTTGTAATGCAAAGTGTTCACACTCTGTTTTATCATTTTCTTGCTGTCCATTTCTAGTTTTAATTCTCTTTGTTCATCTTTAATTTTTGTGTGTTTGTTATGTTTGTGGAGAGTGATTGAATCACCACAAAAGATAATATTTTTGTAAAAAAATTTGCGTGTGACAGTAAAATTGTAAATTTTTGTCCAAAATTTAGTATTTTTGTAAAAACTCCTAAATTATTTTAGTCATTTTGTAACGTAAAAGTCAGAGATAAATAGGAAAAATTGTATTTTGGTGAGACATTTTAAATGATAGTAGAATGCAGGGACGGACCCAAGTGTATTAGTTTGGGGGCTATAGCCCCCACTAGCAAAAATATTGCCTTTTAAAAAATTAAATGTAATTTTTTAAATTTGATAATTATAGATCAAAATCGTAAAAAAAGCCCCATAAAATTAAATAAATCTAGTAAGAATAATTATAATATAGGTATAAATATTTTTGAATGATAAATAAGCTCCCACAAAGTAAAATTTCTGGGTCCGTCACTGGTAGAATGTATCTTTAGTGTTCTAGCATCATTCATCAATATTATCTAATTGAAACAATAAACTTCAAGCATCAGCACCCTTTGTAAACAAGGAAAAGAAAACTATGTATAAGCTTTAAATAACTAAATCGATTTTATTTATATGGTGAATATTCATTATGAAAATAATGGTAATTACTTAATTTGGACAAATAATAGGAGTATAGTATTTAGGCAGATATTTGGAGCAAAATGATTGGGCCACTTTGTGGGCCCACGTTGAGAGTTGTAGGAACCGAATCCGAACCCAAATTGTGGGAATGTTTAGTATGAACATTGAGATGGTAATATCCATGGAAAAGGGAGGTCTCAAAGAAACCATGGGCATCAGTTGTCCCAAACGACGTCGTTTCTTGGTATCGACCCCATTCACGCATAAGCTTGTCAACGACGTCACCAGTGAGTAAGTTGTTGAAATTATTGTCAGTCAAACACATTCGGTAACATCCCTGGGGTCTCCAAGCTGTCCATAAAACGATGCCGTTTACGTGAGGGTGAGACCTTGCCTCTCTTAATATTTCCTCCAAATACCATGCCTACAATACAAGCCATCAGCCCATCAGTTAGATTATATTATTAATTAGAACAATCCTTTTAAGAAATTAATAAAGGTTTAAATAAGCTTTTATTTGAATGCATTTCACTATTATATATTGTGTCATAACAAAAATTAATGCATGAAAGACACTCAAATGACCATACCCTATTCCTTACATGCATTGTCATATACCATGTTTATGGACTTGTAGTGACTGATAGAGCTATTGAGAGTTTATGGACTTGTAGTGACTGATAGAGATATTGAGAGATATAACGATATATCATATAGTCAGAATCAATTTTAATACGTTCTTTTCTCTTAACCTTTGTAGATTGTGCTATTAAGATTGACTCTTACTAATGGTAATTTTGCTTTATATAACTTCTAATTGGTAATATTGAGCTAATGATAATAATATTAAGCAGCTAAGTACATTTGTTATTAGGACCCGTCTTAACTTATTTGGAATTTTAAGTTTGAAAATTCTTTTTGGGCCTTTATGCAAATAATTTTTTGCTTAAATAATATCAAGTAATTAAGTGATAATAGTCATGAGGAGATCATATACTTTTATTTTTTTTTTTTCTTGAAAAAGAGGTAAAATATGATTATTATGATTTGAACTATTTAACAACTTTACACGTAAAGTGAAGATATAAAATTGAGGAAATTACACTCTATACCCTTTTTATATTATCCTTTTTTATTTTTACCCTCTTTTTTAAAGTCTATCATTTTTACTTTTTTTTAAACATTGTACCAATTTTGCCCATGTCACTTCAAGATACCTATCTTTATGCGAGTATTTTGCGATATAACATGTGAGGGTATTTTAGGTACAATAAATAGAGTAATATTTTAAAATATAATATAGATCTTATTAGCGCTAAAAATTAAATTACTTATTTATTTGTAATTTGAAGTTAAGGTTAGATATTTATTATTCAAATTAATTCCTTCTAAAAATAATATTAATTTTTATTAGATTAAGTGTGTAGGCTATGGCTGTTTCTAAAAAATAAAGAGAATATTTGGAAAGATTTGAATAGTGGGATGAAATTTTTTGCAAAAAATCTACAAGGTCATAATTTTTTGGGAAAAAAATCCTATTTATTCTATTATTATATGTGAAAATGTATATTATTATTATTACCTGATTGGGAGTGGATTGAACATCCAATTCAGTAATCCAAATAGGCAATCTAGCAGCGGCGAGAGTATCAATGGCTGCTCTCATGTAAGGAATATTAGGTTTATTCGCAGAGAAATGGCCTTCAACCCCAATTCCCATCTTCATATTAATATTACTACTAAACTTTTTTATCTGTCTCAGTTTCTTGGTATATCTCCAAGGAGACGACGTCGTATCACCACTACTCTCAATCGTATTAAACTCATTCATAAACAACGGCGTCGTTTGGTCAGCTTCATTACCCCATCTATAAAAAATACCCGAAGCATTTCTACTAACCCGTCTTTCAAAATAGTCAAAGTGCAAATTCTCGTTGACCACATCCCACGCGATGACTTGGCCTTTGTATCTCATCATAATAGAGCGAAGCCTTCTATAAGTGGCGAGAGCGAGTTGGTTTCGACTCAGTGAGTTGAGCCAGTTGGGTTGGTAATTGGGATCGTCCCAGAACACGTTGTGGGCCCTAACATCGATACGGTGTCGTTTGGTGAATTGAAGCAATGCGTCGCTGGCTGAGTAGTCAAGGTTGCCTTGAGTCTTTTCTGTAGTGTACCATTTCATTTCGTTTTCGAATGTTGTGACTGTGAAGGGTCTTGATGTGAGCCAGTTTTGGTAGGCTGTGTTGGTGAGTATGTTATTGTTTATGGCTGAGCCAAATGGGAATGATGGTCTCTTTAGTTGAACGCTGATTGTTGTGTTTGCTAAGGGCTCTCCTTCAGAATCAACCACTTGGATTCTTACCTTTTTCTTATGCTCCTGCCAAATAAGTATTTATATGTTGTTATTCTACAGCAACGACTGATCACAAATAATAAATTTCATAAACGAGTTTATTTTTATATTGTAACTTTATTAATTCATCTTTTGTTTTTTCGTATTTATGTGTAAGTTTAACCAAAACTTCTTCTGTATATTTATCAGCAACAGAAAAAAAAAAACTAATAATTGTTTTTCTTTTCTCTGATAGCATTGCTATTGGTTTACCAAATACTCTTCAAAATTATTATATTAAATTATATTGAACTCTTTAATTCCACCACTAACAATATTAAATTATATTAATAGATAAGAGAATGATAACACTAATAGTGATGTTTTAGCATTTTAGTTGAATATTAAATTTGAATTCTATGTATTCGTTCATTTAGTGCTATTTGTTATCCAATAATGTCTCAAATCAATCACAAAAGCAATTATTAAGTTACACACATTACAAAATCAGTATTTTGGACCAATCTAGATATGACCGAACAAAAAGGGAAATTTACAACCACTACTGTTTTTTCCCAATTTATTACTTTTATACTGTTGTACGGCAAATACAACCTTTTTACTGTTTTTTTTTTTTTTTTGGCAGTTTACTGCCTTTAAAACTTTAGCTTATTTATTTATTTTTTTTTATTTTAAGTGATAAAAAAATGATGTGACTGGGAATTGTCACATTTGTGGCAGCCTTTTTTTTTTTTTTTTCTTTTCTTTTAATTCAATTTAATCATCATATCAATACAATTACTCTCTTTCACACCACGTTTTTATACCTACTATCCCATTTAATTATTCATCTTCTTCTTCTTATGTTCTTCTTCTTCTTCTTCTTCTTCTTCTTTTTTTTTTTAAAAAAAAAACACATCCAGTTTTTGTCTTAGGGTCAAATTTTTTGTGGTTATTCTCTCTTCTTATGTGTTTACCAATCTCTCTTCTCCATTATTCTCTCTTACTATTCATCATCTTCTTCATTTTTTTCACTCTCTACTTCCTCAAGTTCTCTCTATTTCTCTCCATCAACATATAACTTTTTTATTTTTTTTTCATGTTCAGTTCTTCTTCTTCATCTTCTTTTCTTTTCTTCTTTTTTTTTTTTTTTAAAGTTTTTGAAGTTCTTAGTTACGTTTTTTTTAAAATATAAGAGTTAGTGTGGTTTTTTTTGTTCTAATTTTCCAGATCTTTCTTGCAAATATAGTGCATTTAGTATTGAGGATGTGCACAACATAGTTAATTTTTGATCATTTTTTTCTTTTATTGTTTTATTTGTTTTAGTATTGTTTTAGTATTGTTTTAGTATTGTTTTACTGTTGTTTTTCATGATCAATATATTTGACGAGCTCACTCACAAGAGAGTTTTGAGGTGTGTGTTTCTTTTATATTTTTCTAAGTAGTTATATTTTGCTTCATTTGTTTTTGTGTTGTTTCAGTGTTGTTTTAGTAGTTTTTTTTTTATAATTTTCTAGGTATAGACTTGCAAATATAGTTGATTTTGCATCCGAATTGTGGAGGTTGTGCAGCAGATTGTTTGTTTTTTTTTAATCATTTTTTTCTTTTGTTTTGTTTGATTGTTTTAGTGTTGTTTTACTGTTGTTTTGCTATGATTATTTATTGACGTCGATTTTACTGCTTTTGTTTATTCTTGTCGGAATTAATGGTTATTTTCCGGTGTCCTGGTGTTGTTGTGGTGGTTATGTCTGTGATTGTCAAAGATGGAGGCCTCATACTTTTGTTTTGTTGTTGACAGTATAAAAGAAAAAAAAAGGGGAGGACAGTATAAATGTTAATTCTGCCGTGTGGCAGTAAAATTGAAAACAATTACCCCAAATGCAGTATTTTTGTAAAATGCCCAACAAAAATGGATTGGTCAGCCCAATAAAATAAAGAGCCCAAGGGTTTTAAACCTTGTAAAATCTCAAAAAAAAAAAAAAAAAATTACTTATTTATTTATGTTGGGTTGGGTGCTAATTACCTTATTTCCTGCTTTCTAATATGATGATTAATCTTTCATCATTCTTTTTTTGATAAAAAAAATTCCTTTCCTCTTTCAATATTACTAATAATAATCACACATAAATTTTCATACACTCTTTTCACAAGAATATATACATAGTTTTCTTTTTATTATTTGTTTAGTGTAACGTATGATAGTAAGTGTTGTGTTCCAACTCATGCCCTCTCCTCCCTCACTACTACTAGCTAATATTGCTTACAAGAATAATATGTAGTTAGTTGTTATTTTGAAAATGTAGATACCTTTTCAATGCTTTGATGTTGATGAAACTTCCACTCATTTTCAGTAAATGGTTGTAGTGAGACACTGTCAATCCATATCTCCACTGCTGTATTATTGCTCTGAAATTAATAATATCCATTTCACTACTAATAAAATTTTCCATTAAATGCTTAATTAAACTACATAACAGCCACCATTAATTGCTTTAATTACCTCAAAGTAGAGTTGGGCTGGGCCTGACTCAAGCATAGTCCAACAATTGGACTCAGCAACTGTGGAACCAGCAAATAATTTTAAACCACTACTTGTTTCAAAACCAGCTCTTACTGTCACATTTGATCCATTGCTCACTTGTACCCATGCTGCACCACCAAACATTTTTATATTGTTGTTATTTTAGAAAAAATGTTTAGTGCAAACTCCTCCCGCACCCCTTATTAATTTCAGCATTCAAAAAAAAATTTAATTTATTTTTTTCACGATGGCTTAAGTTTTTAAGATACTATGTAAATTTTCAGAAAATTCCCACTAATTTATAGTGTCAAAATAAAATTTAAAATGTTATTTAACACGCGTATAAAGAAAAGTAAAGCATACGATAAAATATTTAAATTTTATTCTCAGTATTATAAACTATTTAAAATTTTCTAAAAAAAAAATTCTCTTCCAATAGATACCAAAATAACCCGTTTAAAGCTATACTATAAAGTTACCTATTTTAACAAAAATATTAAATTTTGGATAAAAATAAAACAATTAAAAAACAATTGTGCAACAAGTGAAAACTTAACACAATATATAGTATAAAACTTAATAATATTTTTGAAAAAATTTCTAGCCCACAATAAAAGAGGAAAACAAAATTATAAATTTAAAAATCCTTAAATTCATTCATTCAAGTAAATATATGAATTATTTTTTTTTTTCAAAAAAAAAAAAAAAAAAGTGTTACCAGAGAATGTGTAGAGATAATTCTTATCCAAGTAAAGCTTCTGAGTCAAACTATCATTTGATTGGTTTCGATTATGAGTTGCAATGTAGTTGTTTCTTGATAATAATGGCGATTCTCTGTGTTCCAATTTTGAGTCTCCAAAGGAAGACCAACCTTTCAAGCCATCATTCATCTCTGGGTTTATAATTATCCCTCCATTATATTGGGCTGTTAAAGGGTTTGCCAAACACTGAAATTCATAACTAATAATTAAATACCAATTTCACTTCCTTTTGTAATTAATTAATGGTAATTGGAAAAATGCTACACTAATTATTTTTTCATATATATTCTAGTTTTAATATTAGAGTACACTTGCCTCAATAGTGGCTGCATAATCGTAAGATGTTAAAGCGTTTACTTCAAATAATCCTGCCAACGAAAATTGCTTAAATTATTAGTTCACCACTTGAAATTTAAAGATTACTAATTAACTTGTTTTTTAAAAAAAATATATCAGCTAAATTTTAGAGTAATAATTTGATGAAACATGCATGCATATTGGGGTAATAATTTAAGCTCACCAAAGAAAATTAATTTTTTTTATTGATTTATGTAATATAAAGCATTAGATTAATTAATTGTCATATCATTATTAACTCAATGGATAATATTGCAGCAAGTGTAATGATCATGTGCAGTTAAATAAGTTAAATTATTTATTAAAGCATTACGCGTAAATGCATAATAATCACTTGATAATATATTTTTTAAAAATAGATTTATCTCAAATAAATGTAATTAGTTTTGAAAAAAACTATATATGTTACCATTAATTAATTAGCTAGTAATATTTTAGTGTATAACTGAGGTACGTACACACATTATTATTACTCCAACAAATAAATATTACACCAAAAGAGAAGATGATCAATGCATATTATCCTATATATTTATATTATATACTTTGAGCTTGAGGTATATATATATATAGTAGAATCTCTATCTAATAATACACTTGGGACTAAGAAAATTATATTCTAATTGAGAGGTTATAACTAAATAGAGTTACACTAGAAAAAAAAATTCAAAATATTTAAAAAAATATCAATATAACAACAATGACATTAAACAATCATTAATATTATATCATAATAGAATTATTTTTGAGTAAATATAATATTTATACATGTATTACAATTTGGAATAAAATTACTAATTCTATATAAATAATTTCATAAAATATATATATATATTTTATTAAGATGTAATTATTCTTATATAGAGGTATACTTTGTTAATATGAGATTTAGAAATTGTATAACTAATTACAATTTAGAAGTTATTCTTATTTATAATAGGCTCAAATCGGGACTTAATTTTTTTATAATAAATTAGAGGTTATTCTTGAATAGAGTATTCTTAAATATAGATTCTAATGTGGACTATATATGTTGTTCTCCTTTCGGGAAATGAACCATAATATAACAAAGAAGCTACTTAAGAGAAAATATTGAATATAACCAACATTAATAATGTTTCCAACCAAACAGCCTGCGTCTAATAAATAGGCAACAATTAACATTATTTTATAAAAATATAATACTATATTATTATTATTATTATTATTATTATTATGAAATAGAGACATGGAAAATACATACAAATAATTCAGAATTGAAATGATTATATTTTTCAGAAAATAATTATTGTTCTCCAAAAACAATGAGTATAAGCAATTGAGTATGGCCAATGGGACTATAGATGTAACTCAAAATTTTGTTTTCCTGAGCTAGGAGATTCAAATATAATTAATACTAACACAGGCTTACATATATAACACCTCATATTTATTATTAATTTATTTATATATATAACTTTTCGTTTAACCAATAGAAATTGTTCTTCCCAATACATATGTGATCATAAATATAAAAGATAAGGAATAAAGTCCTTTTTATTTAACAAAATATTAATTGGTTGAGGACTGAGGGGCTTTATATATAGAGCATTGTTATTAGACACAAGTGGTGTCTAGCACCTTCTCGACATGTCGCGTTGCGATTGGCTAGCGATACTCCCTAAAATATATTATATTAAATTATATGGGACCCAATAATTAGTTGGACCAATATTGACACATAAGAGGGTGCTAGGCACCACTGATGCCCTTTAACATTTCTCTTATATATATTAACACTTCAAAATTTATTAAATCACCTCATTTTATTATATCATCATTGTTATTATTATTTATTTTATATAATATATATTTTTAATATATACTTACATTTTTGTTTCTTCCTTTTCGCATTGTAAAAGAAATACATATATAAATTAAAATATACTCTAGACACAAAAAAAAATGTAAAACAAAAAAATATATGAACTCTTATTAAAAGACATATACGTTGTTAAAAGAATATATGAAAAGAAATAAAATAAAAGTTACTAAGTTAAGAAAAAAAATTAACATAAAAAAATATTTTTTTTGAATGAAATATCAACTTCATTGAAATAAATTAGCATTCTGAATACATAAGGTTATGAAGATCAGATGAAATAGGGAAATCAGAAATGCTACCACCAGCATAAAATCGAGACTGCCTAGCAACATAATGTGCACATAAAAAAAATATTAAGAGTTATAAATTAATATAAGTTATTTTTTTGAATATTTTGATTCATATATAAATATTTTTCTTAGGTGTAAATATAATTATGCCTACTACTTAATTGATATTATCAATTCCAAGTTTTTCCTTCAATAATCTAAAAATATTAAAATGTCCCATTTTATCTTTTTGTCTTTTGCTTGGAGTGTGTGAATGGCCTTTGGGAAAAATTGAAAGCAATAATTAAATGTAATATTCTTCAGCAAAAATAAATAAATAAATAAATGTCATATCTGCTTAATTATTTATTGATTTTAAACAAATTAATGCTTTTAGTTTTTGTATATTGACCCCTACCTATGAGCAACAAATTGCTCCATATTCATATTTTCTATTATTGCTTATTATTCTAAAGAATAAAGGATAATAATTTTCAAATAATTATTAATATCTTTTAGGATGATTGTCAAAATGTTCAAAGTTGTCGGGAATAATATTATTTTAGATTTTATATTTTATTAAAATTACATTGGATCTTTTATTTTGTTAAATGATGACAAAATATGAACCATGTATTTTTTAAAATAATATAACTTTGAGCTTAATTTTCAATAATTTTTTTAATACAAACAAATGTAGAAAACGTAACTATTTTTATCGTAACACTTCGATATCGAATTATCTTAAGTTATTCTATAAAAAAAGAAAAAACCAGTTCAGAATACTATTTGCTATTTAGTATTATTTTAAAAAATACATGATCTAATTTGTTATTTAACAAAACAAATAATTCAATAATTAACTTTTTACAAAATATAGAATTCAAAATAATATTTTTCCTACATCTAATAAAATGGAAAACTAAAACTAATATCAAGGACACCAATGTATGACATACTAATTGAGTATCAATTTTCACACATTTTAGTTTAAAATAAAATAAGTGATAAGAGAATTATATTTTGTAGTGTGACATATTGTACTTATCAAAAGGAGAAATGCTAAAGAGTATATATTAGAATACTCAACATCGGTTTAAATAAATATCATGTTCACATATTTATATTGAAATTAAATTTATTTAAATAATTGTATTAATATTTACATGATGTAGACACACCATGATCACGATCATGTGTTATAACAATGGTGTCAAAATATAATAGTGTTAAGAGTGTAGCAATGAAACCACTTGAGGCTAGCTCACGTGGCCATAAGTGGGTGTGTGTGTCTTGGAGGTCTTGGGTTCGAGTCCCAAGCAAAACATGATTGTAATATATAAACGCTTAAATAAAAAAAAGTAAGAGTGTAGCAATACTTGTTAATAATTAATATGCTACACATGTCAAAAATATATGGCCTTGCCTTCTTGTTTAGTTAACAATTCGTTGGCTGGCCTACAGAGTACAGTCCATGCAAAATACTATTAAATAAATAAGAAGATTTAATTTAATGCCCTCTCTATCCACTCAACCGCTATATTATTATTGTTGATTAATTATATATTAATATTATCACTTTGGGATACAAGATTTGATTTCATCATATATATTCATATATACAAGTTTTGGATTGTAATAAAATCAATGACATATATTATATAGCAGAAACAATGCATTACAAAAGTTCATCATTATAAATTTCATAATAATTGATTCGATTTTTCTACCAATATATTACACATATATATATATATATAAATGACGTAAGAGAAGTACACTGTACAAACCTGGATATGCAAGAGTAAACAATATCATCATCAGCAGCGGAAGTAGAGTAGTTTCCATCAAGATCTTCATTGTAATATATATTATATATATATATATATATTTATATGTTATATATAGAGTTTGCTATTTATCTAGAGAGAGAAAGAGAGAGAGAGAGAGAGAGAGATCAGAGTACTGAGTGAGAGAGAAGAAGCAAATTATATATGTGCTGTTTTTATAAGAACAAGATACGTACAATATGTGGCTATAATTGTCTTTTGATTAATTAATTCACTGAGATATCATTCCTATTATTGATCAACCCTGTTTTGGTAAAACAGTAATATCAGTATCCAAACTTAATTAACTTTAAAAAGAAAAAAAAAATCCAAGCTTAATTGCTAACATTTTGAATGAAATGAGTTATTTTTAAAGTTGAACTAGAACATTCAAGTAAGTACACATTAAATTTCTTCTTTTCTTGTCAGGTATATACAGATCAGAAATTGACAATTAGCTAAGAATAGGAGTGAATTTCTCCTCAACAATATGGTTAAATGCATTTTATTTTATTTTTTTGGCTGGAAGTATTAAAATTAATGATATTAAAATCTCAGTGCGTATAGAAAATTTATGAGGTGAAATAATATATTAAAAAAAAAAGAATTATATAAATGTTAGAAAATATATAAAAAGAAATTCAAGTGAATAAATGAAAGTTAATATTCTACTACGTCTTAACCTCATAACCTCATCATATGGTTTTGGTAATTAATAAGTAAATAATGTATTTGGTGTATTTATATAAAAATAAAATGAAAATTATTATTATCATATGAAAATTAATTTTGATTTAAATGAACTTAACAATAGTTTGATTTCTATAATTTGTTTTGGAACAAATTTAAAATTAACATTATTATTTAATAAAGTAATAGTCTGTGCATTCAAATTATGTTCTACAATACTAAACTTATTTTTTTTTATTCATTTTTTTTTTTGCTAAAGTCTAGACTTGAGACTGATTTTTTTTTTTAATGAGTCAATATAAATATTAAAAAAACACTGTATGTATATTAGTACAGATAGACTAATAAAGATTAGGACAGTTTTCTATGATTATTTTTTTTAGTAATAACTTCATTGAAAAAATAAATTATAGTGTCATACAAACTTTAAGTTTTAAGAAATTCCAAAAATGAAGGAATCTCATCAAACCATACTAGTTCTTTATCCACCCGAAAAACATGTCAAACTAATTCATGTGCAATCTCATTGGCTGTCCTACGAACATAGATGATATTACGGGAAAACTGGACATCAAACTAGCCAAAACCTCTAGGAAGGAACTAAGTTTATTGATTTAGCCTGATTGAATGATAAAGCAATATAATGTCTAGAAAAAGGGAGCAATATACAATGTTGGAATATAACACTCAAACGAATGATTAGGTGACAACCAAATTAACACAAAAGGTACATAATAAATAACCAAGATTATTACACAAAAGAAGGAAGGAAGATGAGAAGAGATTTATAAACTCAACACAATTTACAAGTAAATTAATATGACATCCCTTAATTCAGTATTGTCACTAGCTTCATGTTTAGTTGATTTAATTTAATGAGTATAACCCTCTAATAGTGGTAAATCTTTCATCCAATAATGCAGTCCCTCCTTTGTTTCTACCAACAGCAGAGAAAGTAAGAAACTACTAGAGATAGAAACATGGTCATCCTTCTAAGGAGGCTTCATAAACATAACAAGATTCTTTAAGCAGTTTATATACATGGTTATTGAAAAACAAATGATTGTCAGTCGCTCTGACACGTAATTGTGAGCTTTCTAACCTACTTGGAAGAAATAAAAATTGCATCAATCATTTAGTATCTTCCTTTATTCTCCAAAGGATGCAAAAAAAAAAAAAAATTACCATAGTACTCACTGAACTTTCAAATATGGAGAGTAGTTTACACTTTGTCAATCCCAATATCACCATTCTTGAACAAATGCAATTCCATCGAAAGTCATCTTTCAATAATGACTTTCAATTTCTTAGTACTCGTCTGCATATTAATGCCAAAATTATAATTATGATGTATCCAGAAACTATTTAATTAAGACTTGGTGAAATATAAAGATGAAACTAATTACTTACCTCATAATATAGTGTCCCACAATATACTTTGCAATGACACAATGCAGAATCTTTGGATAAGGACTCTCCATTAAGTAACTCAGACCTGTTACTGTCATCATTTTTTTTTTCTGACAACTGGTATCCTAAGACCCAGAAGAAAGAACAAACAAGAAACCAGTAAGACAACAAAGGCTTCAGCTAAGTGGCGAAGACATAAGCTTCATGGTCATTAAGAAGACCCTCTGGCCTCTGGGAGTAAGCTCATTGCCAGGCAGCATTCGAAACCGGTTCTCAAAGCCCACTTAGCAAGGTTGTGAGCTGCGAAATTGCAGCATGTAGGTGTGTGTTTGATCGACCTGCAGCATCATTGGCATTACAAGAACCATAATCCTCATCACCATGCACCTGGAGAGAGATCCGGTGTGAAGCAAATTTCTCTGATCTCATTTTGGACTAGCTCAATTATAACCAGTTAAAATTTTCTTTCATTGTCCAAGACTATGGCTTGTATCATGAACACTCAAATGGTTCTGCTCTTGAACATTTGTATGCAGAAAAAGGAATATGGGAAATAACAGTCACAAATGAGACTAAAAGAAATGAACACATTTTCAAGGTCACCAGAAATCTCCACAGGAGCAACATCCATTCTTGAAGTGGTGGAAGCGGTATCCATCTCGCACTACAAGTTCCCTTGAGGTTACAAGGGAAATGAGCTTTATTACCTGGTGACAATCACGGCAAACTCGAAGATTTTTCATTACATGGATTGGCATCCAAGTAGGTAGGCTCATTAGCCCAAAAGCCACAGCAAGTTTTTCACTGTGGTAGCATGGAGAACGAAGAGCGTTTGTAGGACTAACATAGAGTCCTGTACTTTCTATTTTCTTAATAGTCTCCTCCAGCATTTTATAGATGTCCGTGATTTGCGGATGATTAGTGTCATCGACAAAGAACACATGTACCTTGTTGTCAACTTCTATCCAACTACGACCTGGATTCTTCTGAATTGTTTTCTCCCTCATAAGTTTTCTCACATTTGCAAAGTCCTCTAGTTTTCCAGATTCTGAATATATATTGGCTAAAAGGACATAACATCCAGAGTCTTTAACATTTAATTCAAGCAAATTCTTCACTGCAAATTCTGCTAATTCAGAGTTGTGATGGGTCCGGCAAGCACTTAGCAGAGCCCCCCAAATAGTAGCATTTGGTTTAGAGGGCATTTCATCAATTAAATTCTTGGCCTCCTCTAGTAATCCAGCTCTACCAAACAGATCCACCATACAAGCATAATGCTCTAATGTAGGGGAAATGTCAAAATCATTAGTCATTGAATTGAAGTAATACTTCCCTTCATTTATAAGTCCAGAATGACTACAACCTGAAAGTACAGATACATAGCTTATATGATCTGGTTTGCAATTTGTCTTCAACATATCCTCAAAAATTTCAATCACTTTATTGCCATGGCCATTCTGAGCATATCCCACCATTATCGCATTCCAGGATATCAAATTCTTATCACATATAGAATCAAAAACTTTTTGAGCATCTTCAACACGTCCACATTTTGAATACATAGTAATGAAACTATTGGCAACTGAGACATTAGAGCCAAACCCCAACTTTTCAGCATGAGCAACAATTTGGGTTCCAAGTTTAAGTACTGCTAAACTGGCACAAGCACTCATAACGGTTGCATAAGTGATCCAATCAGGATTTTCCCCTTTTCTTCTCATCAACTTATACAGCTTGAGACCTTCTTCCCAAAAACCATTCTGAACATATGTGCCTAACATTGAATTCCATGTGATGACATTTCGATCTGGCATTTTATCAAAATATTCTCGGGCTTTTTCAACATTACCAGCCTGAGAGTATCCAGTAATCATTGTTGTCCATGATATTATATCTCTAATTGGCATAAGCTCAAAAGCTTTATTTGCTTTATAAGTATCTCCACACTTCACATACATTGTAACAAGAGCATTCCCCAGGGGTACAGAGTAGTTCATTCCAGCCTTGACTGTAAATCCTTGGAGCTGTTCGCCAACAAAAATATACTTATGACCAGAACAAACCCCAAGAACTGTGGTCAATGTAAAATCATCTACTGCAACAGAACCCTTTCTCATTTGGTTAAACAGAAACAAAGCTTCTTCTGCAAGACCAAACTGTACAACTCCACCGATCAAAGAAGTCCACGACACTGCATTATGTTCTGTCAAGCTGTTAAACACCTGCCGTGCAAAGTTTAATCGTCCACACTTTGCGTACATGTCTATTAAACCACTGCCCACATGAACATCTAGACTCTCTTCTATACGAAGAATCCGAGCATGCAAATGGCTACCCCAACCAAGATCATATATGCTGGCACAAGCACTAAGTACACTAGCATAATTCATTGGATTGGGCCTAAAACCATTGTTCCACATCTCAACAAACGTACTAAGACTCTCAGCTCCTAGACCATGTTGAGAGAAGATTGAAATCATCGTGTTCCATGATACATTGTCTCGTTCAGGCATATGGTTGAACATATTATAGGCTCTTCCAACCCCATAAAGTTTAGAGTAACCATAAATCATACTATTCCAACAAAACAAACTAGGTGTTCGAATTCTTAAAAAAAAATTCTCAGCAGAAACTACTGCACTGCACTTAATGTACATATCAATAACAGAACTCTGTATAGGCATGTTGCTTCTGAAATCCAATTTCTCCACTAGATTATGCAATTGGCGAGCTAATTTGATCAGGCCAAGACTACCACAAGCCTTCATCGCACAAGAAATCGAAAATGGGTCAGAAACAGAACCACAACACCGGATCATTGTAGCAAAAACTTTCATGGTTTCCCCTGGTTGTCCATTATGGAAATAGCCAGACATCATGGTAGTCCAAGATATATGATCTCTCTCAGGCATTTCATCGAACAGCTTCTCTGCTTCTCTCATTTGACCAGAATTAACCAAAGCATTAATCATTGTGTTCCAACTGAAAACATTACGGTATTCAATACTACTGAAAACACGGCAGGAGTCATTAATCAAGTTGCAACTGGAGTACATATGCAAGAGATGGTTTTGAAGGAAAGTCGAATTGTTCAAGCCTAAGGAGATGAGTTGACCATGGAGTTTTCGAGCAATGGGAATGGACCTGAGAGCTGAACAAGTTTTCATGGCTTCATATAACTTCTGGGAAATAACCATATAAGATTGTTGCACTAGAGGATCGGACAAAAGAACACATTTGGTTGAGAAATGATTGTTAAGAGCCATGAGAGATGAGCAACACATTTCAAATTGGGGGCATGGATATGGAGACTGAAAAATAGTTTCAAAGTAAGGAAATCATTTAGTAAAAGCTATATATAACTCACAAGCAAAAGGACCAAATCTCAACATCTACTGCTTTACCATTCTTTAATCATTGCATAAGCAACAACAAAAATGGCAATAGAAATCTTAAGCCAGTCTTTTTATCAGGAAAGAATATGTATGACTAGTTCATAATAAATGTATAATATCTCAAACCTGTCCTCAGGCTAGTCTACTTATTTAATGTCACTAGAATTTGTCTTCCAGCATGGCTTGAAGCTTCACCAAGTATGGACTGTTGAGCTCTGCAAAAGAAACTATGAATCACCTAATGTCATCAAGAGAGGTATGCAAAATTCCTATATCACAACCACTGATTGGGAAAATTTACTTGCTCTTCATATCATATATATGTAATATGGCATAAATTATCTTCAAACCAAAGGCATTTTTGTATTTTGAAATCAATTAACCACAAAACAAATGTCATTAAATATAGTGTCCTACTGTCCTATACGAGAACAATGAGTTCAAAGATAATAGTATCAATATTTGATTTGACAGTTTGACTTTGACGCAACTAAAAGTTGAAGATGATGGAATACCTTGATAACCACTAAATTCTTGGCTCAAGCAAGGATGCCACATCAATTATATCATTTCTATATAAGTATTTATGTGTTCCAAATCAAAATTCATTTTGACAATTAAACAACGAGCCCTCAAGTTGTAAAACAAAAAAAAAAAAAAATACATAATTATTGAAGATGCGCTAAATATAAATAAATGAAAACAAAACATATAGTAAAGAAAAGAACAGATTGACAGCAACTAAAAATAAAAATAGACGTGCCTGGTTTAAGCCTTGTGCTTACTTTTTCGCTGGGCTGCTTGTTTTGTGTAGAAGAATTTGAGTGTTGTAAATGGAGAAACTTCTTGCTGCACTTTACCATCACTTGTTGATCATAATTTTCCGTTTGAGAAAACACATTAGAGGAAAAGATACGATGAGTCTTCAAATAGAACCTTCAATTTTGGATAGGAAATAATTAGGATTATAAAGTATTCTTATGAGAGTAAAAAGATTGACAATGAATAATTGGTACCCAAATCAGATGAGTAAGCATTAGATGGAGACTGTAGAGATGTTAACAGCAAGTGGTTTCAAAGCTAGCAGTTATGGTTTTGTCCTTTAGCTTGTGTAAGATATGCATTATATAATTCAATTAAATATCAAATTGATCATACAACAACAATCCGAACTAAAATTGAACACAAAAATCAATAAATAAAGAGAAAATAATTGATCGGTAGATGGACAAAGTAGAACAACAATCTTAATAAGTTTCACTAAAACAAAACACAATAATTTATCCAAATCTTCTTTTATGTCCCAAAATAATAGCAAACGTTTGAAAGCTATAAATAATATTCTATTATTCAAAAAATTTACAAATGCTATACGTTCTAAATTTTACATAGATTGCTACAAATACAATACCCTTGAAAGTTACATTTTCTCCTTTTTCTGTTTTCTTCTAATACGAGGTTTAGGCAAAATTTGAAGAACCAAAATAACAAAATGGAAAACCAATGCAAACACAAAAACACAAAAGTATTTAAAAAAAATGAAGAAATAAACAGTTACGAAGAAAAAAACAGGTAAAGTGCTCATAGCCAAAGATTAACGCTAATCCAAAAGCAGTGTTTCTTTCATACATTTCGTCGAACAGTTTACACGCATAGGGAATATTATCACCACACTTGGA
This sequence comes from Cannabis sativa, assembly GCF_029168945.1. Classification (NCBI taxonomy): domain Eukaryota; kingdom Viridiplantae; phylum Streptophyta; class Magnoliopsida; order Rosales; family Cannabaceae; genus Cannabis; species Cannabis sativa. Next base: position 19,159,141 of record NC_083610.1, read on the forward strand.
AAATAATTATGATAGAAAAACAAGAATGTTTCTTTGCATACATATTTAGAACATGGTTGGTTAGTACATACCCATCTTAAAAAAGCAGCATGGAGAGAGAAAGAGCACCTTGTAGTAGCTTAACAATGGAGCAACGGTGAAAACGTGAGTCCACGCTTTCTGGTTTAAGCATTAAGCATGGGATTCTGGGAAAGCAAAGAAAGAAAGTTTGAGTAATTTACTGATTTATTATTATTCATATTATATTATATTATATATATTTATTGGTAATGAAATTGCATTATTATAACAATTTCACTTCTCTCTTATAAATTTGTCACTGTTAACTTAGGAAGAAGGAAAGGACAAGTGAAAAAAATTGGAAAGAATGAAAGATTGGAGAATGAGGTTTAGGAATATTTAACTCCTCTTTAGCGGAGTGCTACCGTCAAGTTCCTAGTATAATTTTTTAGTTAACTTTCACGTACGAAAATACTTGTTGGTATATATTTTTTTTAATTTTTTTTCATGGGAGTGTTCGTTATGCTTACAACAGCATGCTTGTAAATTTTTAAAAAATTTCGAATAGTTTAGTATCGAAAATATGTTTGAAGTTTTTTGAACGCACTTGGTAAACTGAAATATCAAAAACTCTGTTTTCAGTACTATAAATTATTCAAAATTTTTCAAAAATTTACAGTAATGATACTATAACTATAACGAATACCATTATGAAAAAAAAAAATTTAAAAAATATTTCAAGATGTGATTTCGAACGTAAAAATTGACTAAAAAATTGTAATTAACATTCCTTAACTTTATATACATTTCAACCTGAAATTAACAAAAGCAACAAGTTGATGATGATGATGATGACACGGTGGACGAGAAGAGAAACTATTATGGCCTTAACTTTTTTATGGCCTAGAAAAAGATATATTTTCTAAATTTTCTAAAAAAAAAAAGGAAATTTGATTTTCTATACTTAGAAAATCAACAAATTTTTTCCCTAAACCAAAAATTTAAAACCTAAAAAAACTATTCCTTTTTTTTCAAAACCCCAAAAATACCCCCCTCACAATATTCTCTCTCTGCATCATCTCTCTCTCCCTCTATCTCACCCCAACCGCCCACCCTCACCCGAACCACCCTCACCCACCCACGTCAACCCCAACGCCGATCACCACCCTCACCCCCGTCGACCACGACCCCAACCCCTCCGACCCCAACCCCAACCCGAAAGAGCAACCCCAGTCCCGAAACTTCTTTTTTTTTTTTTTTTTTTCCCCGCGATTTGAGAGAGGGAAGAAGACAGAGGTCCGATGGTCGGACCTTGGGGGTCCGATGGGTCCGACCATCGGACCCATCGGACCCCAAGGTCCGACCGTCTTTTAAATTTTTTTTTTTTTTTCTGCGATTTTGGAGAGAGAGGAAGAAAGAGGTCCGATGGTCGGACCTTCGGGTCCGATGGGTCCGACCATCGGACCCATCGGACCCGAAGGTCCGACCGGCTTTTAATTTTTTTTTTTTTTTTTCCCGCGATTTGAGAGAGAGGGGAAGAGAGAGGTCCGATGGTCGGACCTTGGGGTCCGATGGGTCCGACCATGGTCCGACCATCAGACCTGGGGTGTGGGATTCTTGGGACCGGCTAGATAGAGAGAGAAAGAGAGATAGTTTTAGTTTGGGGGTATTTTTGGGGTTTTGAAAAAAAAAGGTATAGTTTTTTTAGGGTTTAAATTATTAGTTTAGAAATCAAATTTTTTGATTTTCTAAGTATAGAAAATCAAATTTCCCAAAAAAAACTATGAAATTTTTGTTATAATCCTGTCAAGTATCATGGCCTCAAAAAATTATATTATAATTAAATAATCACTTGCACATGTGTTAAGTAGTCAAAAATGTGTTAATTTTTAAAGAAAAAGAGCATTTTATGACACATTTTAAAAACAAAAATTAGAAATAAATAAAACTTGATACTTTTATAACCAACAAAAAAAAAATAAAAAAATTATATGGTATATTAACTTTTGTCATTTTTTTACAAAAATACTGCCCGGCGGTCAGGGACGGAGGGACTTTAGCCCATGTGTGGGCTAAAGCCCTCACTCAAATATATACAACAAATTTTTTATATGTAGATATATACATATATTAATTCACTTTGCTCAATTTATTAAAGTCCAATTCACAAAAGCCCTCACTCAATATCTTAATCATGATTCATGAGTCTACTCTTATTCTAATCAAGCCCATTTTAAAAGTAGTCCAATACAAATAATAAAAAAAATAATACTTTATTAAAAAATAAAATAATACCATTGACAATATTTTATTTTATTTTTGTCAGCAGTATTATTTTATTTTGTTGAAGATGAAAATTTGAAAGATACATTTATCATTATTTTTATTAGTTTTGACTTAATATTTATTCAAGCCCTCACTCAATTAAATTTCTGGCTTCGTCACTGCCGGCGGTATTTTTTACTTTTTTATTGTGATTTTTTATAAGTTTCATACTACAGTATACTGTGTTAAGTTTTTACTGGTGTTCGACTAGTGTTTTTTAAGTGTTCTACTATTTTTTTTTTAGCCCAAAAATTAACTTTTATTAAATCAAATCAGCTACCAAGATAGCTTCCAAACCAGCATGGACAAAACCCCCACGGGAAACACAACCAGGAATAGAATCAGAAGAACGAGCTAAAAAGGTAGCCGCCTGGTTCCCGGACCATTTAACAAAACTAATTGAAATAAGAAATAAAAGAGAGGATTGCATAAGAGCAAAACAATCCGAAATCAAAAGCCCCACTGGGGACAACAACCGCTTCTTCTGTTGCACGACTTGCACCAGCAGCAGCGAGTCCGACTCCATATTAGGTGTTCTACTATTATTTTGAGTTGTTCTGCTTTGTGTTTTACTGGTGTTTTATAAAAACACAGTATTTTTGAAAAGATTTTCGTGTGACAGTATTTTTATAAAAGTTAACCAAAATTTCAGTATTTTAAAATGCAGCCCACAAACGTCTCATCCAAGATAAGAGGCTATATATCTTGAGAAAGTTACACTACATACCTCTTTTAATTGAAAATTTTACATGGTATACTAACTTTTGCCATTTTTTTTTACAAAAATACTGTCAGGTGGTATTTTTTACTTTTTTACTATATTTTTTTTATAAATTTTACACTGCAGTATACTGTGTTAAGTTTTCACTGGTGTTTTACTAGTATTTTTAGTTGTTCTATTATTATTTTGAGTTGTTCTGTTTTATATTCTACTGTTGTTTTATAAAAACACAGTATTTTTGAAAAGATTTATGTGTGACAGTATTTTTGTAAAAGTTAATCCAAATTTCAATATTTTTGTAAGTTTCCCCTTTTAATTTGATGTCTTTAATTTTTACCATTTTTTTCAAAATCTATTATGTTTACATCTTCTTCAATCATTCTACCAATTTTACTCTTATCACTTTATGATAGTTTTCATTCTTCTTTAATTAAAATTTTCTCTCAACTTTTTCACAAACTTACACATCCATCTACAAATAACACAAATCTATTATATTTAAAATTATGTTTTAGTTATGTGAATGTGTAAGAATAATTTGGATACCATACTCATAAAAAGAGGTATATTTAAATTAAATTTTATTTAAAGGTAAATTTAATTAATGTATAAAAAAAGAGTATTCTTCACCTTAATACAAGTCCAATTACAAAACATTATTACACTTTAAGCTCATGTTTATATCGTTTTCTCTATTATTAAATGTTTAGTTTTTTTTAACTTTGAGGGTGAGATTCGAACTTGAGATTTCTTTATAAAAAAAATTGTGAAAAATTCAATTATTAATCAATTTGGCAAAATTCAATGAGTAGGCAGGAATTAGAGGATCCGCTTGTAATATGATTGGCCCTTTCTGACCCAGTTTGTATAGATTTTTACACTATAATCTTTTCTATTTTTTTTTTTTCACTTTCGGTAAAAAAAAAATTCATGATCCACAAATGTAACAAGAGTATTATTATAGGGTACCAGCCTAGCACCTTTAATACGTGTCGCCTTGCGATTGACTAGTGATATTTCCTAAAAGCTATTATATTAAACTAGATGAGACTCGCTACTTAATTAGACCAATAACAATATTGACACGTAACTAAGTGTTTGACATCATTAATGCCTTTTAGCATTATTCATGGAAGAAGTAGTACTTGTTTCCTCCAATGAAACACAAAAGTTTATTTGTTAATTAATTTATTTATTTTTAAAGTTTGTACCTCATATAAATCGTGATGTTATATTACCATGAGAATATATATCAAACCTTACATCCTAGAGGAAATCATAATTAAAACCAAAAAAATATTACTAAACTGCATGTTACCTTAATGTAAACAACAAAATATCAAACTCAAAACAACTGTACAACAAGAACAACATAGTAATATCCATCTATATAGTTAATTAACCTCATATATTTGGTAACCAAACTAAAAGTACAAATCACCCAAACACAAAAACCACATATAAAAGCCTATCCATATCAGCAAATCAAAACATCAATTATATTAAGATAATCAAAAATGGCCCCAACAAACTCTCTCAAACTTTTCTCACTACTAATTTCTTCATTATTTTCCATTATCAAAATTACAATGGCTGGAGATCCAGATATCCTTACAGACTTTGTTATACCTCCAAACTTGAGTGCATCAAATATAACAGGCTCATTCTTCACTTACACTGGTCTAAGAACTATATCAACAGCTTCAACCTTTAATGTCACCAAAGTAAGCATGAGCGAATTCGCGGCGCTCAACGGCCAAAGCATTAGCTATGCCGTCCTGCAGTACCCGGGGGGGACAGCTAACCCGCCCCACGTTCATCCTCGCTCGGCCGAGCTCCTCTTACTCATCCAAGGATCTCTAGAAGTAGGCTTTGTGGACACAACTAATAAGCTCTACACACAAACTATTGAAGCTGGAGACATTTTTGTGTTCCCAAAGGGTTTGGTGCACTTTCAATACAATGCCGATTCCAACACATTTGCAGCTGCTCTTTCGGCGTTTGGAAGTGCTAACGCAGGGACATCTTCAGTTCCTAAGGCTTTGTTTGCTAATGATATTGACGATGATGCTTTGGCTGTCTCTTTCATGACTGATGTTGCTACCATTCAAAAGCTCAAGGCTGGTCTTGCTTCCAAGCCATGATGAGGATATATATGAGAATTGTTGGAGCTTGTTGTCATAAATTTGGGTTGTCTTTTTATATTGGGTGATTAATAATGTTATCAAAATGGTGGTATATATATATATATGTGAGCATTGTTATTGGGTATTAGTTGTGCCCAACACCTTCTATGGATGAGATCTCATGATTAGTTAGCGATATTGTCTAAAAAGTATTTTTTTAAGTTATATATGAGACTCAATATTTAATTACACCAATATCAGTATAACACTAAGGAGAGTATTAGGTACCAATAATAATTTTTACCAATTCTCGTATATATTAACATATGAGTTTGACTAATAATATTTTCATGTGTATGTTTGGTTAGTGGTATATATATTTTCACTTTGATCTCTCAGTCTTCTTAGATATCTCATGCTAGCTCTAAATTTCATGATCTCTCTTGGATCATATTACTACTTATTATTCATGTGTGAAGTAAATAATAAGAAAGAGATTTTGAATTTTTGACGTTGTTTCTAAATTTTTTCATTTTTTTAGCACATGCTGTTGAAAATAACCATAGAAGGGATGATGGGGTAAGAAATTTGATATCAAATTTTACATATTTTATTTTAATTATAGTAACAGCTATTGTAGAAGAGTATGCAGTTTTTTTAACTGTATCAAATGGGTCAGGCTTAGGCTAGGGTAAACTAGGGCCGTACTTAGGGCCCACCCGAATTCTAATATTATTTGGTGTTAGATAAATTAACAATTAACCCAAGATCTATTTGTATATAACATAGAACACAATAATAAGATATAATAATTAGGTATGTGTACCTGATTGATCCATAGCAATTATCTCTGATTGATCCACAGCAGTTACTCCAATTTGATAGTGCAATACTATCAACTAAGTCTTCCTCCCTAGATCTCTAAATCAGAAGCAGTTTATTTTCTCTGATTATCAAAAGGTATACAATTGTGATGAGACAATATGTATTTATAGAGTTAGGGAGGGGACTTAGCTACAAAACCCTAGTCTGGGCCGCTCATCAAAGGCTTCAGTCAACTAGAAAAGCCCACACTTCTGCTTCACCTAGACTTTACTCACAGATGCTAAGCCCATTAACAATTGATCACCAACAACATGGGCTAACACAGCAAAGAACTATCCAATCAACCCAAGTTTTAATAAAACCAATAAAATTTAATGTAAGCCCAAATAAAAGTCTAACATTCTCCCACTTGGGCTACATTGATTTTAATACATATATATTATATATCAAAATAATTTTGTTTGAAAACGACTCATGGGTTGAACAACAAGAAAACATTTGTGGCCACTTTAAAAACTGATAGTTCTCTGATAGCATCTCAACATACCGGTCCAATTTAACCTTTGATAATGAACTATGACAGTCATATTGTTTTTAGCTCAACAAAAGACATTCATAATCACAAATACCAAAGTATTAAATCGACATGGTCAATAAGTCTAGTAGTGTGGTAAGGAATTATGTTCAACATGTGATCAATTTAAAATAACATAATATCCTTATCAGTCCTCAATTTCACTGATACCGTGATGCTTAATAAATAAGCCAGTGAAATTAAACATACACCACTTAAAATAAGTAAGTGTCACTAAACTTGCTTAAATAATTAAGCCAACAACATATCATTGTCAATAAGCAAATAAATTTAATAGACAATGATCACAACAATATGAACCACATGCTTTCAATTCAATCATTCTCGAGAATATAACAAAACATAATTGAAAACATATCCATTCAATAATAAAAAATATTGAAACATAAAATGTAGTTCATAACTTTATTCAGAAAATTATAAATAATAATTTCTAAAAACAAACAAAAAACAAAACTCCCACTAACCCAAAAGATCAAAAGATTCTAAAATGCCCATACTAACAACATGTTTATTAAACAGCACGGCACTTAACCCTTTGGTTAGAGGATCAGCTAACATCGACTCGGTCTTGCAATTTTCAATAACAATGTCTCCTTTCTTGACCAAGTCTCTGACAGTGAGATACTTTATTTCCATGTGTTTAGAAGCACTACTAATCTTGTTATTCTTTGAAAAGAAAACAGCAGCATCATTATCACAATAGATTAGCATAGGTGTGGAAATAGAATCAACCACTCGTATCTCCGAAATAAAATTCTTCAGCCACAAAGCTTGCAAAGATGCCCCATAACATGCAACAAACTCAGCATACATAGTAGATGATGTGATCAAAGTCTGTTTGACACTCTTCCAAGAAATGGCAGCACCTGCCAAGGTGAAAATATAGCCAGAAGTTGACTTTAAATCATCTACACAACCACCAAAATCTGAATCTGAATAACCAACAACTCGAAGATTGTCAACCTGCTTATACACAAGCATAAAACTCTTCGTTCTTTGCAAATATCTCAAAACTTTCTTGGCTGCAACCCAATGATCGAGGCCAGGATCAGATAAATATCTCCCAAGAACATTGACTACGAAAGCTATGTCAGGTCGAGTGCAAACCTGAGCATACATCAAACTCCCTACTACACTTGCATAAGGGATGTTCTTCATTGCTCCTCTTTCCAAGTCGTTCTTAGGACATTGCTGCTTAGTGAACTTGTCCCCTTTCAGAATAGGAACAGAACCAGCTTTACATAAATCCATGTTGAACCTTTTGAGCACACGATTAATGTAAGCTTCTTGAGATAAGCCAAGAACTTTTCGATTCCTGTCACGATGGATCTCAATCCCCAAAACATAGGATGCCTCTCCAAGATCTTTCATATCAAAATTGGAAGACAGAAAATTTTTGGTCTCATTTAGGAGTGACAAATCACTGCTGGCAAGTAAAATGTCATCTACATAAAGAACAAGAAAAATATAACGACTCCCACTGATCTTCATATAAATACACTGATCAAACTTGTTCTCTACGAAACCAAACGATGTCACAACCTTGTCAAACTTCAAATACCACTGGCGAGATGCCTGTTTGAGACCATAAATGGATCGTTTCAACTTGCAAACCAAGTGTTCTTTTCCTTTCTCCTTGTAGCCTTCAGGTTGAGACATATAGACTTCCTCATTCAATTCTCCATTCAGAAAAGCAGTTTTAACATCCATTTGATGCAACTCTAAATCAAAATGCGCAACTAAGGCCATAATAATTCTGAATGAATCTTTAGTGGAAACAGGTGTGAAAGTTTCAGTGTAATCAATACCTTCTCTTTGAGTAAAGCCTTTAGCCACTAAACGCGCTTTAAACCTTTCAATCTGTCCCTTTTTATCCCTTTTAGCCTTTAAAATCCACTTACAACCTATTGGTTTAAAACCATCAGGTAATAAAACTAGCTCCCATACACCATTTTTCTTCATGGAGTCGATCTTATCATCCGTAGCTGCTAACAATTTTGAAGATTGTGGACTATTAAGTGCTTCACTAAAAGTGACAGGATCCACAAAATGATCAATATCATATTCTCCTTCTCCAAGATAAACAAAATTATCATGACACTTTGTTGACTTCTTTTGTCTCTGAGATCTTCTTAGAGGAGGTACTTCTGGAATAACTTCTCTTTGTTGATCATTGTTTTGAATAACATCTTCCACAACTGGAATTTCTTCAATGACAGGATTCTCATTAACAATAGGAGCTTCATCATTAATAGGCCCTTCATCAATAATAGGACCTTCATCATCTTCGATATCGGGAGCAATATATTCATCAACACTGGGAGCATTACCAACTGGAGTAGGATGGAGACTACTATTATCATCTCTTGAAAATGACATAGGAATACAAATTCCTTTAGAGGACTCCCCCATTTCAAGAGATGTTGAAGGAATTTTCTCAGCAACATCAAATTCCAGAAATTTAGCAGTTTGAGATTCAACAATTCGCGTACCACGAGTGGGACAGTAAAAGCGATAGCCTTTTGAGCGCATTGGATAACCAATGAAATAACAGCGATTTGTTCTCGGATCTAACTTTTTCAAATTAGGATCATAAATCTTTACTTCAGCTGGACAACCCCATACTCGAAGTTGATTAAGACTAGGCTTCCGCCCAGTCCATAACTCAAAAGGGGTCTTGGGAACAGATTTACTGGGAACACGATTTAAAATATAAGTTGCAGTCATAAGTGCTTCACCCCATAAAAACTCTGGAAGATTTGTTCTACTCATCATACTTCTAACCATATCCATGAGAGTGCGATTTCTCCTTTCAAAGCAACGCCATTTTGCTCGTGTGAACTGTGCATAGTGTATTGAGCAACTATACCATTTTCTTGTAAGTACTCGCAAAAGCCCCATGTGTTGTCCAGATTACGTATAACGACCATAATATTCTCCTCCACGATCGAATGAACAACTTTGATGACTCTTCCTAATTGTTTCTCAACCTCATTTCGAAAAATTTTGAGTTTATCAAGGGCGTCGATTTTTTCTTTAATTAAATATGTGAATCCATAACGAGAAAAATCATCGATAAAAGTGATAAAATACTTATTTCTGCACAACGTGGTGGAATAAGGACCACTGATGTCTGTGTGGATAATTTCCAATAAAGATTGACTGCGGTTTGCAGTCTTCTTTCTTGTTTTAGTTAATTTTCCACGAGTACAATCAACACAAGTATCCCAATCAGAAGCATCAAGAGGAGGAAGTATTTCAGATTTAATTAAACGATCAACCCTTTCTCTGGAAATATGACCTAATCTTTTGTGCCATAACAATAAGGATGTTTCCTTAATATGAGGTCTTTTACCCACAGTATTCACAACATTAAAAGAGGAATCTAAAGGAGCCAATGACAACTTGTAAAGACCATCAGAATAATAGCAATTTCCAATAATTCGAGAGTCAAGCATAATGTCAACATTATCATTTGCAAAATGAAAAGAATATCCTTGTTTAACCAAAAGCGGAAGCGAAACTAAATTCCTTTTAAAAGTAGGAACATAAAAAGTATTGTTCAGAATAATCTTATCACGAGACTGTAATTCAAGAATAAATGTTCCAACATAGATAACGTCAACTCCAACATCATTGCCAACTTTAAGCTTGGACTCCCTCTCACTTGGCTTCCTGAGATCCCTTAGCCCCTGTAAGGAAGCAGAAACATGAACAGTAGCACCACTGTCTAACCACCAAGAATCAATAGGAACATCAACTAGATTAGATTCAAAACAAACACATGCCAATGGATTACTTGATTTTGCTTGCTTCTTTTCTAACCAAGTCTTAAATTTGTGACAGTCTGTTCTCCGATGCCCCAATTTTTCACAAAAGTAACACTTCACATTAGAGTATTTGGACTTTCCATTATTATTCTTTTGTTTATTCTTATGCTCCTTACCATTACCATTCTGTTTTGTAGCACCATCATTTTTACTCTTGAATTTTCCTTTGTTGGGCTTGAGGTGAGAAACATAGTTAGCAGATTCATTCTTCTCCCTTTTAAGCTTGCTTTCTTCAGCTACACACTGAGAAATTAGATCGCTGATAGTCCATGTTTGATTGTAAGTGTTGTAGGCTGTCTTGATAAGGTGAAAGAGGCGGGGAAGAGCATGAAGAGCTCGATGAATAATGAAAGAGTCAGGAAGAGGAATATTATGATCTTTTAACTTGGACTGAACATTCACCAATTTCAGAATAAAATCTCGCACTCCTTTTAATTCATCATACTTAATGGTTGTCATTTCATCCATAAGATGCCCAGCTTCAGCGTTTTCTCCAGTGTCGTATAATTTTTCTACAGCATTGAAAAACTCTTTGGCATTTGTAGTGTCTGGCAAACCACTCAATAGATGTTCAGGAATGGATCTTTTCATAGTAAGAAGACTAAGTCGACTTGACTTTTCCCATTGTGCATGATGAGTTCTCTCGGCAGCTGTACTGGAGTCAGTAAGTTCAGCAGGTTTTTCTTCTCGTAGGCACAAGTCCATATCCATTATGCCTAAAGTAAATTCCACATCTCGTTTCCATGTCTTGTAGTTGGAAGCATTCAAAATATGGATGGAAGCATTATTGTTGTTCACAGAAAAGGAGACTGAAAAATTCAAAAATTAAAACTTGAATAAGCAATATGAGCAATGTATTAGAAAATATTATAGAATCAACTGGTCATTATAAACTCCCATTTGGGGTGAGAATATAACACACACATGATCTACCTTCATGAAGTTAACAACAAAGAAAAAAATACATATCATTTAAGAATTTTATTACCTTTGGGCAAATAAATTTCTTAAAAAATATGTATTAATTCAAGCAAAAAAATAATAATAAATTTATATATTTAAATTATTACCTTTGGGCAAATAATTAAAATATATATATTTAATATTAACTCACTTCATGGAATGTGAACTAATATATGTAAATACTACCTTTGGGCAAGTAATTACACATATAGTCAACCAAAAAATATAATATTTTCTTCAACATGTGAAATTTGGTGATAAAACAATCATTGAAAATTAATAATTTTCAACCAAATTTCCAAAAGAGATATATAATTGCTTTTATTATATTGATAAAAAAAATAAAGTGTCCACCATAACACATTATTTTTATATCAAATAATCAAGTTTTATAACTTTAGAACAACAATTAATCAAAAGATGTGAATATAAGAAAATTGGTGGAGACTACATAGTCAAAACAAATTAAATAAGAGAGTGACTATGTTTTATGGAACGAGAAGAAACTCAAAAAAATTTCTATGATTTACGGATTTTGAAAAATCATCAAAAATTATTTTTAATAATTTTTTAACTGCATAATTATCATTAAAATAATAATAATTATTAAACGGAGTCAAAAAATTAATTAAAAATCATAGAAAAATCAGAAATTAAATTCTAATAACGCTGAAAAAAAAAATCGTCGAAAACGGACCTCGGACGAGGCCCCACGCGCCCCACGCGCCACCTGCCGCGAGTGGGCGTTGCTGGCTGGCGTCCATCTTCAACCTCCAGCGGGTCAGCAGTTCGGGTCACGTGACCCGGTTCGGCCAGTCGGGTCTGCTTGGTTTTTCCGGCCAAAAATTCGTCGAAAAGTGGGGATTTTGGATGGGTTTTGCTCGGGATTCAATTTCTAGTCAATCTACGCTACTAATTTCGGGTATTAAAGGTTAAATCTCTAGATTTCATGGCTAAAAACAATCCCAAAATTGAAGAACACAAAAGAAAAAAAAATTGTAATGCTAACCTTAGTTAAATCCGAAATTAATTATGTAGGAACATTGATAAACAATTAATTATGAGAAATCGATTATCAATTTTAGATCAAAATCAATAAAATCAAAATACACAAATATAATTTCACATTATAATCATATAAACCCTAAAACTTTAAAATTAAAATTCTCTTAATATACACAATGATTTCATGCATATAATATATCAATAGAACGAGAATTTAATAATAAACAAAACCCCTAAAGTTTTAAGATTTAAAAAACAAAAAATTCAACATAAAATAATAACGAAATTAATATGAAATTATGGATAATTAACATATACAAATTAATTATACTAATTAAAAACTGATAGTTCTCTGATACCACATGTTAGATAAATTAACAATTAACCCAAGATCTATTTGTATATAACATAGAACACAATAATAAGATATAATAATTAGGTATGTGTACCTGATTGATCCATAGCAATTATCTCTGATTGATCCACAGTAGTTACTCCAATTTGATAGTGCAATACTATCAACTAAGTCTTCCTCCCTAGATCTCTAAATCAGAAGCAGTTTATTTTCTCTGATTATCAAAAGGTATACAATTGTGATGCGACAATATGTATTTATAGAGTTAGGGAGGGGACTTAGCTACAAAACCCTAGTTGGGCTGGGCCTGCTCATCAAAGGCTTCAGTCAACTAGAAAAGCCCACACTTCTGCTTCACCTAGACTTTACTCACAGATGCTAAGCCCATTAACAATTGATCACCAACAACATGGGCTAACACAGCAAAGAACTATCCAATCAACCCAAGTTTTAATAAAACCAATAAAATTTAATGTAAGCCCAAATAAAAGTCTAACATTTGGAACTATTGACATTTACTCCGTCTAAAGATAGTTGGATTCCTTGATGTTTGTCTTGTTTGATTTTATAAATTAATGTGGAATTTATTGTTTGGGATCATAGAACAAAAAATATTGGGATTAACAGTTTTAACTAACTAATAAGTTAGTTAAATGCTACAATATTAGTTTTGTTATGTTAGTTGAAATGCTGTAGCATTCAACTTAGTTGGTTTTAAGTGCACTTATAGAATTATGTCAAGTCTTTTGTCAATTAAAAGGCTTTAGTTTTTCTTGTAATGTAAGAAACAATTTATACTGAATGCTGAATTGAGAGAGTGGGAGAGAGACTTTGTAAGAGTACAAATCAAAGAGAAGAGAGTTGGGGAACTGAACCAAGATCAGTGATCTTGGAGTTGAACTCAAGCTAAGTTTTAGGACTAATATTCTTTCTGTAATATTTCTCTAGAGTGCACTCAACCTTTCAAGCATTGTAATTCCTCACATAAATGAAGAAGAAAACTCAATAGAGTAACAGAAAGAAAAAATTTGTCAAACTAACCATTTGAAGTATTAAAATTTGCAAAATAATCTCACTTAATTTACTTTATGCAACCATGATGATAGTACAGTATAAAATTATAGTCGTTTTGCGATCATAATGGTCGTTTATGGTCGCAGTGTAACTCATAGTCGTTCTTGCGACCATAAAAAGTTATTTTACTAATAAAAATTTTTGTCAAATTATTTTGCTAATAAAAAATTTCAGCTAATTTTACAAAACCCTCAGAACGTTTAGAATTTGAACTAGTATAAAATTCTTATGTCTTATTCATTTATTTTTCCAGCATTTTTAATCTCTGGTTTGATTTTTGGTTCGATTGTTAATTTGATTGTTCATATTTGGATTGATTTTAACTTGTGTATTAGTTCTTTATTAAGTTCTGTGTTGTGAGTTTACAAGATGCATAAATACAAGTGGTCACATTAAGCAAGAAAATTATTCAAAGAAAAAAAATAACAAGAGTTAAATTTTGCAGCAGAAGATTCCTTTCAATATTTTATTCACTCTGAATCAAATACAAGCCCAATTACAAAACCTTACTCCCGTAGGCCGTACGTATAGCAGACTAAAGTTTTGCATTAAAAAAGGCCACTCCCTTAAAAACGGCATATGTATGAGCCCGAGCTAATATCAATACGATAAAATAACACTAGCTAATATCCAGGGCCGGCCAGAGGGTGGGGCAGCCGGGGCCCCTACAATTTTGGAGGCCCCGAAAAAATTAAAATTAATATATACATATAAAAACATATAATATATAAATATTTAACTCAATAAATTACATGAAAAGCATCCAGCACAGATGGTAAGTAGAGCTTGTGTTACCCTTGAGGTTACGCTAGTCATCTTTAATACTTTTTTTGAAAATACACTTTTTATTCTTTTAGTTATTTGTGAAAAGTTTTACTTAGCATTTCAAAAATAAATAAATAATAATATTATAACTTAAATATTTGTATTACATTATATAAAAAAATATATTAAAGTACTTTTAATTTTAAAATATTCACGTACATTTTTAATGCAAAAAATTATTTATTACATAGAGATAAAAGAATTAAAATTGATATTGTGTCCAAATTTATTTAAAATTTATTTTAATTTTTATTAAAAGAAAATGCCTTGTTTCAAATTTCGCCCTAGGCCTCTCATCACCTTGAGACGGCCCTGCTAATATCTTCACTTCAAAAAAAAAAAGAAACAATTAATCAGAAATTTGAATAACCAACGAGTTTGATCTATTCCGAGAACCAACTACCAAGGGTGTCACTTTGAAGCTGTGAGAAGTAGCAGTGGAGAAATAAGAGTTCTTGAATTGAGCTGGATGAGCAACTCTGACTTGATAATCTCCATGGAAAAGGGAAGCATCATAAAAGCCAAAAGCATTAGCTTGGCCAGTTACGACGTCGTTTAGGAAACCCCACTCGGCCATTAACTTGTCCACAACATCACCAGTTGGCAAGTTTTTGAAATTGTTATCAGTCAAACACATTGCCCAACACCCCTGAGGATGCCACGATGCCCACATCACTATTCCTTTGATCCCAGGGTGAGAGAATAACTCCCTTAGAATATCGTCCAAGTACTTTGCCTACAAATACAATTGTACAAAATCACCATTCTTATTAATTCATTTCATAATTAATATAAAAATTTGTTAATAATCCTAATATTCCATCTCAAAATTAATTGAAAGTGAGTAAAATAACTCATGTTCTTATATATGACTCAATACTTTATCATTTTTATTTCATATGGGATAATGTCCAAAATATTTCCTGTCAAGATGATGACTATTTTTTGCTCATCAAGACATAGTAATTATCTGTATAGGTGCGGATCGAATAAGATCACTTGCCCGCAAGGGAGAGATGACTAATTTTTGCTCATACCATGTTGAGAATCATGGAGTTCCATCTCAAAACCAATTGGTAATAAGTGAAGTAGCCCCTTATTCTTATATAAGACTGAATACTTTACTATTTATTTCATCTGGGATGATATCCACCATAAAATGTAGATAGTGGCCAATATATTTATGATTAAAAAGTTGTTTTAATTTGAGATAGTAGTTAGTAAGAAGTGTAAGACAATACCTGATTGGAATTGCTTTTAACGTCCAATTCAGTGATCCAAACGGGTAATCCAGTAGCAGCAAGAACATCAATGGAAGATCTAACATAAGCAAGATTAGGAACATCAAAGTGGGACTCAAGCCCAATCCCCAATTTCCCATTAGCATTACCAGGAAAGCTTTGTATTTCCTTCAATTTCTTAAGGTACTGAGTTGGATTGGCCAAAGAATCACCAGGGCTCTCTATAGTGTTATACTCATTCAAAAACATAATGGTACTCGAATCAGCCCCAAAAGCCAAATTATAAAACTCAGCCGAAGCATTACCATTTCTAAGCTGTGTCTCAAAAAACTTATTGTGCAAATTCTCGTTGACCACATCCCACGCAATGACTTGACCTTTGTACTTTCCCATGACTGAGTTGAGCCTCTTAGTGGCTGCAGAGTAGAGTTGTTGGCCCGAAAGTGATCTCACCCAATATGGCTGGTATTGAGGGTCATCCCATACAACGTTGTGGCCTCGGACAGAGATTTGTTGTCCTTTGGCGAAACTGAGCATTTGGTCGGATATAGAATAGTCCTCTTTGCCTTGGGTTGGTTCATTACTGTACCACTTCATTTCGTCCTCGAATGTGGTTACGGTGAATTTCTTTGATGTGAACCAGCTTTTGTAAGCTGGGTTGGTTAAGATGAGCTTGTTTATTGCGCACCCGAATGGGAAATTGGGTTTGTTTCGTTCAATCAAGATTGTGGCGTTTTGTATTGGATTGCCTCTTCTGTCCACTACACTGATTCTAACGTTACTCTTCCGTACCTGACCAATGACAATTATTATTATTATTATTATTATTATTATTTTTGAGAAAAGAAAACTTGAATAAGCAATCAAATGGTTCATCATTATAGAAATGAAGTCCAAGGAGCATCGATCCCTCGAATAATATGATCAGAAATAAAATAATAGATCTCGTTAGAAAGTGAGCTACATTGTGAGTAGATCGTTTAATAAACTTTAAAAAAATATGTTGAACTTCTGATAACTTGGAAGACTATAAGAGAATATGTTTCAAGATCAACACTCCTCCATTTGTTGGTTCTTAATTAGCAAAGAATTAAGTTATATACAAATTGTGAGTATGTGAAATAATGGGTGGCGCGTTGATTAGTTATATTTTCTAAAAGTTATTTTCTTAAATAATATGAGATTTAATATTTAATTATATCAATAATATGACACCGAGAAGTGTGTTAGATACCAATAATATTTTTTAGCAATTCTCGAGGATTTATTATTACCTTTTGAATGGAGTGATATTGATGGGATTTCCACTGCTTTTGAGTAAAAGGTTGGAGTGAGATGCTATCAGCCCAGATGTCAACTGATGTGTTATTGCTCTGTAATAATATGGTTCATATTAAGTTGTTAAATAAAAAAGAAAGCTGAAATTTAAAGCAAAATCGATACTAAATTGTACCATTATTATACACAAGAGATCGAATTGTGACAACAGGTTTGATTAGTATTGTTTAAAAGTTAATCCCATAATCATTATTATATATAATTGATTGAACTGACCTCAAA
This sequence comes from Cannabis sativa, assembly GCF_029168945.1. Classification (NCBI taxonomy): domain Eukaryota; kingdom Viridiplantae; phylum Streptophyta; class Magnoliopsida; order Rosales; family Cannabaceae; genus Cannabis; species Cannabis sativa. The sequence continues at coordinate 19,176,589 of NC_083610.1, forward strand.
ATAGAGATCTGCAACACCTGACTCATCAACAGTGAGACCCCCTTTGAGAAAAGACCAACAATGAGATTGAGCAACAACAGAACCAGCATGTTTGAATCCATTCTTTGTTTTGAAAGTAGCTCTTACTGGGACATGGTTTCCCTTACTCACTTGTATCCAAGCTACATTTTTATATATGTTATAAGCCAAAATAATGCATAATAATGATCACTTAGAAACAATATAACATAAATAATTTAGTTCAACAATACCTGAAAATGTGTAAAAGTTGTTCTTTTGAAGGTAAAGCCTCTGTGATACACTATCATAAGGTTGGTTTCTGCTGTGAGCCACAATGAATCTGTTGCCCTCTGATTCTTTGTGTAGTAATTTGGCATAACCAAATCTAGACCATCCTTTTAAGCCATTATCCAATTCTGGATTTGTTATTATCCCACCTCCATACTGAGCTTTCTCAGGTTTTCTAACACACTGGAAATTGGAGAAATAAAGAAAGGGTATAAAAATAAAAATACCATTTTTCTTAACACAAGCTTAAAATTTTAGTGGTAATCAAAATTACCTCAATGTGGGCTGAGTAATCATAGGATAAAGCATTGGCTCCTAAACCTGCATAAATGTACACAATTAATGTCTGATTAACTTGTGGTTATTTTTTATTTTATGATTATGGAAAGTAACTTGTATAGAGTTACTAAGTAATTAAAATATATTAAACAAAATAGTTATTTTTTTTGCTATGTCCTAACTCCTAAGGTTAATAATCGAAATATATGCAGTACTAAAAACTAGTCTATAATATATGATTTGATTATAATTTCATTCAAGACACATGTACGGAATTAGCAGGTTACTTGTTTTGTCCCTATTAATTTTTTTAAAAAAATTCAAGATGAATGAATAATCAATTTTATTTTGTATCCACAATTTGTGGAATTATGTAGATTTATATTTATATTACTAGTCAATATTTATAAGTAACCAAAATAGAAATTTGTGTCTTTGACAAAGAAATTATACATAGCAATGATTTTAGAAAAAATTAAACATTTGTATAGACAAGAATAGACATTGATATTTATATAAAAAAAACAAAACAGGAAACTACATTGTATATTACTGTTATTATTTATTTATTTATTTTTTAAAGGGACTGTCTTATTTTTTTAAAAAAAAAGAAAAAAATCTACCAAAAATACAAAAATTATGGTTTCCCAATATATAAAACAAAGAGGTCCCTTCCTTCTATGTGGTAATTAAAAAAAATGAGTAATGCTAGAGATAAACTTAAATTGTACATAATGAGGTGTGCATTAAATTTTAACCATACATAATAGTACTTTTAATTTAACAACTAACCTTTTTCATTAAAATTTATAATAGTTTTTTTTAAAAAAAACAAAAATACAGTTTTGAATCTAAAATGAAACTAAATAATCGCTCTCTCCAAAATAAACAAATAAAATACGAGCATTATAATCTCACACATTGGTAATAGAGTTTTGAGATGTGAATTATAGTACAATCACTAGGATTAAACAAAATTACAAATTGCTAAGAACAAAAACAAAAATTGCAAATTCTTCTTTATATTGAGTTATACATTTTTATAGTGTTTTATACATGTTAATATTACTATATTAGAGAGACAAAGTTACCTGTGTAAAGGAAAATAATACTACACAGCAGCTGCAGAACCATAATATTGTTTTTTCCTCCAACTTTCATTATAATATATTATATGCAGTGATATTCCCACATATATATGTATAGAAAAATTATATAAACTAAATTAAGATCGTATAATAAATATAAAACAGTACTAGTAATAGTCACGACACTACAGAGAGAGAGAGATGTAATACTATAATAAACTAAAATAAAATGTAATATGATAAATTGAAATGTGAAGAAAGATTTGGATTGTATTTATAGTGAATTGTACTGAGAGAGTTTAGGTGTAAATTAAATGAAATTAATTTTGTTAGGATACCCATTCTGAACACTCTCTTTCTCTTTTTCACATAATTATGAGGTTTTTCCTCTTTAAAAACAGAATAATATATTCCAAATATACTTCTGTTCTTATCTTCTCTCTTTCTTTTTTTTTTTTTTTCTAATAAGGCAGAGAGAATCAACATTAAATATGGCTTTCCAATTCAAATATTCAATCCAGTGATTTTTTCTAATTAAACACAATTAATGCCAACTTATTTTATATATAATTATATATTATTCAAAAACAAAAACAGGAAAGAATGTTGGAATTATACTATAAATGTAGAAATAATTTTATGGCTGGATTTCTTAACATTTATATAAATTCTTCTTATCTGCTTAATTAATTCAATGAATACACATTAATTTGGCTTCCATATATATATACATATACAGTGTTCATGTTTGGAGAGGGAAACTGAATAATTAGATGGATATTTATTACATTTTATATGTGTATATAGTATTACTATATTAATATTATATACATTTTTTTTTCTTTTTTTAGTGTATGCATATTTTTGTAAGGGTATTAATACTTTATATTTATATATCAATAATATACATTTTATTTTTTCTTATATTAGGGTAAAGAGATTCGAATTTTAATTTAGACATCTAAGAAGAGATGTAAAATTAATAAATTATGTCTATGACCACATGTATATATATACATATTTTAATCATTTTTATTTTTATTGTTTGTGTTTTATATTTACTATTAGTTTTGTCTTATTTTTTTTAATTAATTAGCTTAGATATTGTGAGAGTTTTTTTTTCATGGGAAAAAATGACTTCATTAAAACCTCAAAAATAAACCCACTAGAAAAAATCTCAAAAGAGAAAAAAGTTTCACACAATATCATTAATCATAAAAGTCTGTCTACAAAACAGCAATACAATCTAGGTAATAATAGTGAGGCCATCAAATAATAATCATTCAAGGAAAATGCTAATTTAACTAAAGTGTGAGCCACACTAGTAGCAATCCTAGATACAAGAAAAAAATATCCATAAAATGGTTACAATAAATAAAAATATCTCTAACAATGCAAGACTATCAACCTTGCTAATGAATAATAGCATTGATAACAAAATGACAGTTAGATATTGTGAGAGTTTTTATTTGGTATGTGAATATTTAACATTCATTATAGAGATAAGAGATTTTGCCACTAAACTCTCCCAGCAATGGTTTTATTTGCACTTAACTCTTTAAGTTTAAATTTTGATGGTAAATTTTTTTAAATTACTGTGCTGTTAGCAAATTTAAGGTATCATCCGATTAACTGTCACCGTGAACTGCTTATATGTACACGTGACACGTTTATATTATTTTAAAATTGAAAAAACAAATGAAATATTTAAAAAATAAAAAATATTATAAATTTTAAATATATTTTTATAATTTTTAATTAATAATATTAAGTGTACCAATATAAAAATAAATGACACTTTAAATTTGCTAACAATTCACTAATTTGGAGAGTTTCACCACCGAAATTTGAGCTTGGAGTACACATAACAGTACACATATATATTGTTGCATTATTTAATCTTAGTCAATACTTGTTGACGCAGTTTTCGTCGACGGATTTAAGAAGATCGTAAACGAGTAAGATGAACACAAGTTAATGTCGATAATAATTAAACCAGTTCATGGAATGATTTGGCAATGACGAACAACAAATTTTTACAGTAGTTCACCTTCTTTTAGCGGTAATAGGCTAGTCCACTTGTAATTTGATTGATCTCAATGCTCAACTCTCCACAGTTATGTTCTCCTAAAATTCAGTTCTCAAGTGAGTTTTGAGAATGGGAGAGTGTATGTCTCTTACAATCAATTTCATAACCTTTATATAGGTTTAGATCATAAGGTAGGGTTTCTTAACCTGATTATGTATTTTTTTTAACCTGGATTAAGTTACATTTAAAATACATAAAATAATAATAAAATAATCATTCAAAAAATAGATTTCTGACTATATTTTTGGAGTAGTTCCAATAGCACGTGCCTTTCGCACTAAACGAAGCTAAATGGTCATGGGCACGCGTGGGGAGCCAATTGGATCTCTTGATGGTTTGTGCCAATCAGGTCCTTGAGGTGACTTAGTAGTTAAAGAGCTTTTTGCACTTTGGCAGCTGATGGAAAGAGGAGCTTAGCATGCACAATGTGCTGCCTCGATAGGAGGTGGCACAATGTGCTCCCTTGATAGGTGGTAGCGCAATGTAATTCCTAGGTAAGAGGTGGCACACTATTATCCATTGGTAGGAGGTAGCGCAATGTACTCTCTTAGTAGCATTTCCGTATCTAGAATAAAAATTTATGCACAATTATATTAGACTTTTTGAGGTATTTCCTCCATGTTTATCATAATTTTATAATATTATGATGGACTTGTAGAAAAAATAATTCTCAAGATTTTGAACTCAATACCCGTAAATATTGATATTACCGAAAGTATAAATATGTAGAAAAACACCAATATTTTTAGGCATTTTAGAAAACTAACAATAAAAATAAAAATAATCAACAAAGATCCCTCTAGTCTTTAAGTAAGCCTTTTCCTTCCAACATAACCATCGAGCCCTTCCAAAAACGCTCTCAAAGAGCTTCAAAACACATTTCAAAGGAAAGCTTAAAGAGAAAACCAAAGATTGTTGGAGATGATTCAAGCTTGAAGATCATCATTGAGTAAGTTATTCTCACCCTTTTCCTAATCAATTTTATTTTCCATGTTAAAATGCATAGAAACCATGAATGTTTAGTGTTCTTCAAACTTTTTCATTAAAAATCCTCTTTTTGCTTATTTGATTTTTGCTAATGTTGTGAAATTTGATTTGTAATTTTTAGAATCTAAGAATGGAACTTAGTAATATAGTCTATGGGTTATCTATATCTAGTTTTTATTTTGAAAATGGTAGAGGTTTATATATTTGGTGTGATTTAGGTAAATTTTTTGAAAAAAATGAAGAACATAATGATGATGGTGATGAATATTTGAGGTCTCTAGTTTGATCTAAAAAAATTTGAATTTAAGAGTAAAAGTGTGTTTGTGGCTATTTAGGTTTTTGGAAATAAAAAAAATAAAAAATAAAAAGAATAAGAAACAATAGTGGGCGTTGATGACGTCCTTTTTTTTCTTTTCTTTTTTCTTTTTATATATATAAACTAGTCATTGTTATGTCCCTTTGGCCATACCACTTATTTTGTTTTATTTATTGTTTAAGCTAAAATAATGAAAATGGCTGAAATAAAATAATATATATACTTATTTATGTGTACATCTTTCTATTTTATATGTTAAGAGTTTAAAAAAATATTGAGAAAAATATTTTGGTCAATAATTAATTAAAATAATAATAAAAAAATATCTAAACAAAATTATTTTCCTAAAAAAGTTTATGCACTTTAATTTAGAATTACATTACTTTTTTGTTGACTAAATTTTGTAATGAGTTTTTTTTTCTTTTTATTTTTTTTTTAAAAAATATACATTATAAAATATAAATATATTAGTGAAAAATTTGAAAATAAATTTGCGTTTGCTGAACTCTAACTTAATATTATAATATTACATGAATAAGCCAATAATATTATAATATTAAATTAATATAATGGATACAATTATTTGAAATTAGGGTATTAATTAATTAAATCTTCACATATTTTTTTTTTGAAGACCCAATTATCTGTAAATGCTATTATATACATTAGAGTAATTTTTTAGAAAAATTTACTACTATTACTTATCAAATATATATATTTATATATGAGTATTGTTATCTTTAAAAAAACTATTATATTAAATTATATAAGACACGCTACTTAATTACACTAATAAAAATATAATACTTTTAAATGTATTAATTTACTAGTGCATTTTAATATTTCTTTATATATTAGGAAAAAAAAATATATGTATAAATATATTGCATAATATTTATTTATTTATTTATTTATATTTTTGTGTGTTTTAACATTTTTCTCTTAGATAATAAAAAATACATTAAATATAATGTAACATATCTATCAAATCATGCTCCTCGAACTTTGATATGTACTAAATCATGACTCCTGTACTTTCATCCATGTTAGACATTTTTACTAAAATTAGAAAAAAAATCCTTAAATCCAACAATCTCAATAGTTTAGGGGGCAATTTTAACGACCTTAAAAGTTCAGGGGGCAAAAATCCTAATTAGCCATAAATAATTAAACTATTACAAATACGACAAAATTTGAGCAACACTTGTCAAAAATACCATAAGGCTTGAAAATAAATATGAAAAAAAAGTTTCAAGTTTCAACAATGCAATAATTATTGAGCTTAAGTTGGACCTTCACATATTGGACCTAAATAAATAAGAGGTTAAATAAGAGAATGGTGATCAGGATCTGAAGGGAAAGAAGAAGTAAAAACTTCTTTGAATTGAAATAATTTTTGACTTCTATCCTTCCTTTTGTCCACGGACATCATCATCAGACACCGCCTGATAAAATTTCTTCTCCTTTTACTAAGAGTAGTAGCATGAAAATACTTGGTATTGTTGTCCCCCTCACGAAACCAACATTCCCAAGATTTCTGCTTCCATATCTCATATTGACACGATTCCACCTCATCAATTTCCAAAACATTGTCCGCCTCCATTTGAAGATTACTTCGAGACGGGATCTGAGCTTAGATCTGAAGTAACAAATTGTTAAACTTAAGTTTCTCATTAAAGAAACCAAAAACTTCTCGATTCTATTTTAATAAAAAGCGATGAGTATAAGCCAGTCTCCCCATCAGCTAAAAGCTTTTAACACCAATTATTTCAAGCTCCCAGGCCTTTTTAATAACTTCTTTATAGCTTGCATCCCTCGATCAAGCATCAAGATACCGAAAAGGAGTGTGAAAGTGCTCACAATTGAGAAGAAGATCAAGAACAATAGGGGCATGGTCTGAGTCTTTAATAGCAAGCATCCGAACCCTAGCTCTAGGAAAGGAAATCAGCTAGTCTGAATCTCTAACCACAAATTAAGGCGCTCCCTAATGAGATCAAAAACTTGTTGACTGCTGGACCAGGTGAAATGATTTTCAACACAACCTAAATCCACTCCACCAAAGATACTAAGAAAATCAAGCAAACATTTATGGTCAGCTTCTTCCACCAGATTACCTTCAAACTTGTCATCTTGACACATAACCATATTGAGATCACCCATCAAAACCTAAGGGGAATCGATCCCTGTAATCTCCAGAGCTAAATTCTCCCAAAAATCTGCCATTTCATATCTCATTGGAGGGTTGTAAACAAAGGAACCAGACCAATCTGGGCCATTGAGGATGTTATGAAATAAAATAGAGATTCTAGATAAATCATAAGATAAAACTTGAATATCAATGCTACCTTCCAACAAAGGCACAAACTGCCAACAGTATTAGAGGCACCAACCATCGAAGCATCCACAAAACCTAGACTTTGCCAAATCAAATTCACCCATCTACCATCAAACTTAGTTTCCATAAGAAAGAGGACATTTGAATCTTCTTTAGAGACAAGGGTCTGAATAGCCCTTTTTTCCAGCGAACTAGCTAGTCTGCGAAAACTCCATGAAATGATTTTCATGATGATTTGGGGGACATGATAAGGCCCGCCTCCTCAGCTATGAAAAAATCCCGCTTATTGGGAGAGACCTTGTGACCCGCCGGTGGGGACCTCACATCAAACCAATTAGAACGCTCCCCATCACCTCCTTCCAAACCCTCCTTGAATACTTGAGTCCACATGATGACTTTGCTCAACATCCTCTGTCTCGTTCAATTCCTTCCCTTTTTGGCCTGAGAAAGGGGGAGGACCAGAGGATTTGTGACCAAAAATTGATTTCGGGATAACACCAATAGGCCAACCCATATTGTCAAAGCCTTTTTTATTCCTTTTAGTTGAAGCTTTCTCCTTACTCTGGGAAGTCTCTACATCTTTATCACCAAGATGACTCTTAAAATAGTGGCCACATGAGCTATATCAACTTCAGGGATGTAATGCTCAACTACAAAATCATTACACCAAATTTTAAAAGAGTTGTCTCCACCCTGGACCACTTTCCCCTTCGGGTTGATTAAGGTTGTTTTTTTAATAGTTGGATCCTCTGCCCTAGGATTCAAATCCTTAGCACTACCGGAAGGGCATTCATCACCCGTATCAGTTGTAACTTAACCTTAGACACCACCTCATCTTGCTCCATACGGATGCACTCTTGATAATCTTCCACTTCAAGAATCGCAAACCCACTCTCCAAACGAGATCTCAAACGGAGCTAGGGACCATAAAGGGGTACACTTCTACCATCGGTAAGAGAGACCATTCTTTTTCGAGCTGAACAAGAGAGTTCATCATGACCAACAAGGACACATTTACAACAGACCACAAGGAGCCACTCATACTTGAAAAATCTCTAAACCTTAATACCATCCTCATTGTCGAGACTCAGACGAGCAACCAACGGGGTATTGAGGTCAAGAAGAACTCTCAGATAATGATTCACAAGCATTTCGTTCTTCCACACCTTAGTAGTGGAGAGGCACTTTCCTACTTGGTTAGCAAGATGGATTGCATTCCCATTTGTCATAAATCTCACAGGAACCCTTAAGGCATGGGACTTTGGTCTTTATGTAAAGGTTTTTTGTTGATGCCTCTCATTTGTCATAGAAGGTCTCGATAGTATTTGGAAACCTCACCACAACTGACTCTTTTACGCACTTACCCCTAGAACCCACCACTTTGAGGAGGGATAAGGAAGTAGTGGTTGACATTGAGAGTGACCCTTAGAATACTATGGTGTTGGATGACTATGACCTTGAAGATCCTTTTATTTTTTATATATATACTTATTTACACTTCTGGCCATGTTCATATGCTAATAAAATGATGTTGTTTTTGTGTATATTGCGATATTAATGTTGTTCTTCTTTCTCTTGCAGATTTAGGTATGTCCCATCACTTGCTTGCATGTTATGACGAGACTGAGGATGCAAATGCGTCCGGAGACGAGAACAATGTCCAAACCCTTCCTTCAATCCCTTGGGACTATTCTCAGCTGAAGAGACCTTGCCCCGTGGCGATAGAAGGCGATGATAATGCTCAAGCCTCTTCCTCTGCCCCATGGACCAGCGGGTGCATCAGGAGGCCTCCTATCAAGTTGCTCAAAATTCATCATGATAGTGATACAATTCAGATGCTTGAATCTGTGCACGACAACTCTGATCTCTTGGTTCGAAAGACTTCCACTATGGAGGTGGTGCACGACATGTCTAGTTACGAGGGTGATACTTTCACTAGTGGTGTCCAAGATATTATTCGAGTAAGTGATGGACTATACACCAAAATGTATTAATAATTGCATGTCTTCTCATGTGTATGCTCATTTTTTTTTTATGATCTCAGCTCCTTTTGTTGTGATGTTTTTTTTTTTCTAGGGTGTAGTTCAACTCATGGTCTCCCAATGTGGTTCTTCGAATTTACAAGAGAAGCTGGCTTTCACAGAGGCGACCATTGAGGAGCTAAAAAAAATCTCCGCTCTTTTGGATGCAAAATACAAGCATGATACGGATGAGCTCGAGGACATCCTTGGTAAGAAGACATCAAAACTTCTTGCAATAAAAAAAGAGTTAGACGAGCAAAATGAGCAAGTGCAGTACTACATCAATCAGAACTTTGCTTATGCAAAGAAGGCTAAGGCGCTAGAAAAGGATGCCCAAGAAAATGATTTGAAGGTCAAGGCACTAAGGGATACTATTCATAAGCAAGAGGAGATGATGGCAAGAGACCGCCATAAATACAAGCGTATCTTTGACAACCAATTTTATCAGTTATGGAAAAATAACCAAAACCTTGACCTTTCGTACATGCCTCCCCGCATCAGAGATAAGGAACTCATCAAGTGCAAGGCAAGATATCTTCGGGAAGTCGCACTTCCTCCCAATACTACTGTCCTCGTTGTTGGTACTCCTAAGGACCTGTCTGGTGGTACTCCTCCTGATGCTACTCCTATGAACCAGTCTGGAGATACTCTTCCTTGAGATTTTTAACCTGTGAGCTATTTATCATGAGTGCATGTGCTCTTTGTTTTTGTTCAGTAGACTATGTGCATGATGATTTTGTGTTTCACTTTCCTTGGTCACTCTTTATTTAAATACTGGATACACTCTATTTTTTCTAAGTTATCCTTAGTTAGATAGCTAATTATATGAGTTCTCTCTTAAAGCTCCCTTGAGTAACATGCTTCGCTTATTAGTTTTTTTATTTATTTATTTATTTTTTTTTTGAGTTAGCACTCACTTTCTAATTTTAAGTGTTTATCATGTGATTATATTTAATCCATTCTTTCCATTAGGATTTTTAGCTTAAGCGTTTGTGAATTTTTTATTTTCTTAATGAAAACTGTATAATTTAAGTACGAGTATCTATACTTTTATGGCCCCCAAGTAACTATAGTTTAGCTAGGTTACTTGTTTTTAAGTTTGGCAATGTAATTATAATTATTTTTGAATAATTAAATATTTTTATTTAAAATTAGAATTATTAAGAACATTAATAATTACTAAGAACATTACGAAGAATAAAAAAAATAAAGATTTAAAACAAAATAAATTGACTAAGTACTAAACTAAATGAGTTGTTAATATATTCATGCCACACAGATGGGACTCTAAACTATTAGTAGTATCACTTCAAGTGCTCATTATTCCATGCACGTGGTACTCGTTCTCCATTGAGGCAGGCAAGCTCATACACTCTCGGCCTAATGGCTGCTTCAACTTGATATGGGCATTTCCAGTTAGGACTAAGGACTCCAATTGTTGGATCACGTGTTGCTAGGAACACTCTTCTTAATACAAGGTCGTGCATCATGAACTCTCTATTACAGACACGCGAGTCATAGTACATCTTTACTCGTTGTTGGTGAGCAGTATTGCATAACAAAGACTCCTCTCTTCTTTCATCAAGCATGTCTAATGCTTCTTCTAGGAGTAAGTGGTTACAATATTGCTTGTAGTAGTGTATAGGAACTTATCAATACAAGCTATGATTGGACAATGAATACAAAGAACCCAAAAGCTTGTAAAAGTTACAGAGCTTAAGAGTTAGGCCTTTATTTATAGTAGTAGCAGTACAAAGAAGAGAAAGGAAAATACAGTTGGAAAGTAGAGAACAGTTACAACAGAAATAACGGAATGAATAACAGACTCAAGGGCACCACTGCCCAACTAGTTTTTCAAATTGAAGAAAGATGGAGAAGGCTTGAGACTTAAGGGTCATTGGAAATATCTAAGTAAACCGACTAAAGTCATCAACAAAGTGAATATAGTAGCGAAAGCCTTCTTTGGATGGTTCATGAGATGGCCCCCACACATCCGTGTGAACCAATTCTAAGGGCATAGAGGCCCTTGAGGAGGATAAAGGGTGATGAACTTTATGTGTTTTACCAAGTTTGCAAGCATCACAGAACTTGAGATTTTTTAAGGAGCTACTAATATTTAGTTTATTGAGGACTGTGGCTAGAGTCCGTGGGGCTGGGTGTCCTAATTTAGAGTGCCAAATATTGATATCTTTATGAAAATCAACATGAAAAGCCTCAGATAAAGGTGCTGAAACATCAAGATTTTTATTACTATCAGAAGTGTTACAAGATGAGGAAACTGTAGAAACAGTTTCTTTATTACAAGATGTTGTACAGACAGAAGCATTAGAAGTGGTAGAGGCTTTTGTGGCTAAGTGACACTCGAGCTCGACATGAGCAGAAGAGCCTAAGGACTTTGTCAGCATGTACAAGCCATTTTTAACCCTCCCTTTGAGCAAGATTTTCCCGGTTATCTTGTCTTTAACAAAACAACAAGTGGAATGAAACTCAAGAAAAACATTGTTATCTTTGGTTAGCTGAGAAACACTGACAAGGTTTTTGGTTATTTTAGGAACTTTAAGAGTAGAATGCATATGTACTGGAGTGGAAGAGGATGGTAGATAGTGGTTACCTATGTGAGATATTTGGAGTCTTTTGCCATCACCTACAGCAAGTGTGTCATGACCATGATAGGGAATTTCATAGTCTAGATTTTCCATTCCAGTGGCAACATGCTTGTTGGCTCCTGTGTCAGCATACCACTCAGCATCATGGGCAAAATCCTGAACCATGGGAGAGCTATAGGGAGCCACATCTTCTTCCTCAATTTCTGTAAGATAAACATGAGAATCACCAGACTTGGGAGGAATGAATGTCTTGTCAAACCTGTAATGGCAAACGGCAGCAGTATGCCCAGTCTTGAAGCAGACTTGACAAAGAAGTCGAGAGGGGGCCATTCCTCGACCAAAGTATCTGCCAGAAGGGCGATTAGATTGAGAAAAGCCATGTACACGGTTTGGATTTGTTGCAGATCGAGAATTAGGCAAACCAGAAGCAAATCTTGGGGAGCTGGTGGTGAGATTTGCCATCAGTTTTGACGAGGAGTCATTGACAGTAAAGTGGCGTTCAAGGCGACTTTCATGAGTGAGGAGAAGAGATTGAATCGACTCAAATGAGAGATTGTCGACTAAGCTGGTAACATGAACAACAACTGGGTCATACTCTGACCCTAACCCATTGAGAAGATGCATTATCAAATCACTTTCGTCCATTGGATGCCCAGCTGTGGATAAAGAATCTGCAAGAACTTTAACCTTGTCATAATAATCCGAAATGGAAAGGTTACCTTTCTGGATTGTTGATAATTGGGACTTGATCTGCAACAATCTTGCTTTCGATTGAGAGGCAAATCTCTGTTCCAAAGCTTTCCATGCCGTGGATGAGGATTCATATTGAGCTAAAGAACCAAGAATGGTTTCGGACATTGAAGATCGGAGCCAACTGAGTAGCAATTGATCCTTTCTGCGCCAGGCCGAGAATTCAGGGTTGACATTGCCATTAACGAGTTGAGCTGGTGGAGGAATACCAGTGAGGAGAACATCATCAAGGCCATGGCCAATAACAGTAGGGATAACTTGGGATTTCCAAGCCAAGAAATTGGATCCGTCAAGCTTGACAGTAAGAGATGAATTTAGAGAATGCTGGAACGGATTCCAGGATGAAGAAGGAGCAGGCGGCGGCGGTGGTGGTGGCCCTTGAGTCTGGGCAGTGGTGCGCGGTGGATTGTCGATGATTGAAGGATCCATTATCGACTTTCGTCAATGGCTTCTGATACCATATAGGAACTTATCAATACAAGCTATGATTGGACAATGAATACAAAGAACCCAAAAGCTTGTAAAAGTTACAGAGCTTAAGAGTTAGGCCTTTATTTATAGTAGTAGCAGTACAAAGAAGAGAAAGGAAAATACAGTTGGAAAGTAGCGAACAGTTACAACAGAAATAACGGAATGAATAACAGACTCATAACTACTTGACTGTATCATAGTGAACTTGGTGTGAGGTGACTTGAGTTTCAATAGGGACCATCACCTCACTCCCATAAGTCAGTGAGAATGGAGTGTGTCCCGAAAGAGTTTGGTGTGAGGTCCTATAAAACCAAAGCACCTGAGGGAATTCCTCTGGCCATATTTAAAAAATTACATAAACAAAAAATATATATAAATACATGTATACACTTGAAAAAAAATTGGCTCCTCCTAATAAGTTCACTTAATTCTGTCATTGTCTAGCCCGATATATTATATACTCCATTTATTTATTTTTATCTTTTTTTAAAAGTGTTAAAAGAGAAAGAGAAAAAAAAATAGTGATAAAAAAACTCCAATATTACAGAAAATAGGTTATATGCATCAAAAAATAATATGATATTTTCATTTTCATTTTTTCTTAGAAAAAAAATATTTCTAAAATTGGTATCTTTATTCATGTATTTTTTTTTTACTATTTTATAACTAAATCTTCAAAATATTTATCACACCAATAAGTAATGGTACATTGGTACTTATGAAGGGATGTGAGAATTTTTTAAGTAAAATTAGGAAAATTTACATGGTATATTAACTTTTACTATTTTTTTATAAAAATACTGTCAGACGGTATTTTTTACTTTTTTACTGTATTTTTTTATAAGTTTCATACTGCAGTATACTGTGTTAAGTTTTCACTGGTGTTCTACTGGTTTTTTTTAGTTGTACTACTGTTATTTTGAGTTGTTTTGTTTTGTGTTTTACCAGTGTTTTATAAAAACACAGTATTTTTAAAAACTTTTTCATGTGACAGTATTTCTGTAAAAATTAACCAAAATTTCAGTATTTTTTGTAAGTTTCCCTAAAATTAATAAGTAAAAATAAAAAAATAAAAAAAGAAAAAAATCTATTTTTTTTTTTTAAAAAAAAAAAGATAAAGGTAAAAAAGTTTAATATTAATTTTTTTTTGCTAAAAGATAAAATAAAAAATATTATTTAAAAATTGAAGAGAAAATATGTTAATATAAAACTAAACTCTACCTTCACTTTTATATACTTCACTCTCTTATCATTATTAAATTCTTAATCTAGTTACAATAAAATATCTCACTTGTAGAGACAAAACAAGGGTCCCTACTATAAAGTGTCTTATATATATATTAAATATAAGTAAAATATATTTGTACAACTAAATATGACAAAGTGTTTAGATATTTTTTAACACACATTATTTGATTTGAATTATTTTTATTTTTTAAAATTGTTTTGATATTTATATTTTCAAGATTCTTTAGAATAATATAATTAATTGTATGTATTCGTTAATGTGTATCATTAAAGGTCATCACTATGTATGGTTAAAAAGTCATCACGATTTGGAAGGCGCGCAACGACAAGGTTCATATGAATGGGTTGGGTAGTATTTCTAATTATATTGACTCTATCTTTTGCTGTTACGCAGATTATGGCTCTAGTTTACTTAATCATTTGAAGGTAGCTGGGTCTCCTGTTTGGGTTCCTCCTCCTGAAGAATGGATCAAGATCAACTGTGATGTTAGAGTTGGTTCTGAATCCATGTGCGCGGTGGCCATTGCTAGGGATCATAGGGAGACCATTTTGTGGGTGGATACTTCTGCGCTATGTTTTTCGGACCCCTTGTTAGGGAAGCTGCAGCTGTCTTGCTGGCCGTGGAGACAGCTGTCTCTCAGCAACACCGCTGCGTGTTAGTAGAAAGTGATTCAGAGACGGTAATCAAGACCTTGACGGGGACTCATACCTGTTGAGAATTTGATAACTATACACAACAATGCAAAAAGCTTTCTACTTTTATGTTAAGTTGTAATTTTTATTCCTAGAACTTGTAACTATTTGGCCCATAATGTGGCCAGGTGGGCTTTTGTTAACTCTATTTCCGAAAGGGTAAATGTACAATCCATACTTGTTCCTATCCTTTGTAATGACCGAGAGGTCTAACTCTTTATTTTATAAAACGCGTTTTTCAAAAAAAAAAAAAAAAGATATCCTTATACTATAGGGACAAAACAAGTGTTCCTACTATAAATTATATATCTATATATATACAATATAAATAGGATTTATCTACCCACTCATTTTTACCTCATGCTATGGGAAAGTTTTGTGGCCCAATTAGAATAAATTTACTTGATGCTACATGTAATGATTGTGCATATGTATGCATGTGATTTTTTATTTATTTTTGTAAATAAAAATTTATAGCTGTTGGCATAAGTGGGCTGTTTTTTTTTTTTTCTTTGTTTTCCTTTTTATTTTATCATTTGTTTTGCTTTGGATTATTTTTTTTTTAGAGTTTTTAACAAAATACTAGATAAAAATTTACAATTTTACTGTCACACAGATTTTTTTTATAAAACAACCGTGAAACAACAAAATATAATAATTAAAAACAACAGTAGAACAACTAAAAAATAACCGTAGAACAACAGTGAAAACTTAACACAATACACAGTATGAAACTTACATAGTATTTTTGAAAAAAATTATGCTAAAAATAAAAAAAAAATAAAAAAGTTATTTTTCAGTATGTGGGGTAAAAACTCTTTTTTTTTAAAAAAAATGAGAAATATATATCCAAATATGTCATAAAAATTAGGGTACATACCATTTTGGACCCTGTGTTTTGCAAAAGTTACAGATTGGACCCTTTGTTTTGTTAAATGACAAAATGGACCCTGTATTTTCTAAAATAGTAAAAATAGGACCCTGAGCTTAATTTTTGACAACTTTTTTTTTTAATACAGCCAACTTGAAGACAATGCTTAATACGAACAGATACAAAAAAGTAAACATTTTTGTCATAGCAGTTTTAGATCGGATTATAATTAAACTTTATTTTGACAAAAATCAATTCAGGGTCCTATTTGTACTATTTTAGAAAATACAGGGTCCATTTTGTCATTTAACAAAACACAGGGTCCAATTGATAACTTTTGTAAAACAGAGGGTCCAAAATAGTATTTACCCTAAAAATTATATTTTTTTCTAATAAAATTAGTTTAATAATAAAATATTTTTAAATAAAATCCTTTATAACAATATGAGAGTAAATTAATCTAAAATATAATAATGTCAAGAACACACTAGATTAATATCGAGTGAGAAAAAAATTTAGAGCAACAATAATATTAGTGCAAAAAACTGTGAAGATTTACATATGAGAAAATTTAATAAAAAATAATAATTCAAATTAAAAATTAATATTTTTTTAATTATTAATATTATTTTATTTTTAAAATAAATATATAATTAAATATTATTATAATATGTATAAAGTTTTAATTGTATATAAGCAGTCCTATCGTAAGAGTATACACCTTATATCTTAATAACCACATGATCTAAAATCAATGATCAAAAAAGCTTCCCTACCGGTAGGAAACTTATGTTAAGTCCTACTATAATCTTGCCCTATATATAGGGATATGATTTTGTCCCGTTGTTGTACTTTCACGGATTGTAATCCGTGATGTACGGCAGCCGTCAGATGAGAGACTTATTTGATCTGACGGCTGAGATTGATCTAGGGGTAATTAGGGTTAAAAAGTAGAAACGTACCCTGACACTCATTTAATATACACTGAAACACATTTAATGTACTACGAAATACATTCCGTGAAAGTACATCACGTGACAAAGTCATATCCCTATATATATATATATATATTATGTATTACACTATCTCATTAAGAAAACAAATAAATGACAAACAAAAAAAACTTATATAAGTATATAAAAAAGTACCAAAATAGAGATATTTAGCACTTGAATGTTACTATATGAGAGATGCCATAAGAATGTTTTCTTTGTGGAGAGTGATGCTGAAATTGTTGTCAATTTTTTTTAGAGTGTGTTTTTCTCAATGGAGTTGTATTATTAGATTTAGAGAAATGTTAAAGGGCACCAGTGGTGCCTAGCGTTCTCCTATGTATCAATATCGCTATTGGTTCAACTAAGTATCGGGTCCCATATAATTTAATATAATAGCTTTTAAGGAGTATCGCTAACCAATCGCAACGCGACATGTCGAGAAGGTGTTATACACCACTGGTGCCTAATAACAATGCTCTTAGATTTATTAGGTCTTTATTATCTATCTTTTCGAGGGTATGTCTTCAATATGTGATGCAAAATGGTAATACTATAGTATATATTTTTTTATTTAAGCGTTTATATATTACAACTGTATAACTTGGGACTCGAATTCAAGACCTCCAATACACACATCTTCTTATGGCCACTTAAGTTAGCCTCGAATGGTTATAATACTAAAACATATACTACAGCTAAACAAAATAAAGTTTTTTTATTGGAAGAAATTCTCCTCCTATAATGCCCAATATATTGTTTGACTATCAAGAATAAAATTGGTTATTATGATAAAAAGAAAAAAAAAAGTTACCATATGAGAGATGGCATAAAATTGATATGGCAATGCTTTATTGGATAGATATTAGATAGTGAGTGAGTTGGACACAAGATCTACTTCCTTCCTTCCCTTCTCTTCTCTCAGCCATTGTTGGATTTATTTGTAACTCAGATCTATCCAATCCCCATCACTATGCTAACAAACCCTAGGTAGCTCACTCAGTAGCCTCGCCTCTTCCTCCCGTTCCGCCGACCACAAATGGCATTTCAACGGCGGCGTAACCATTACTACCACCGCTTTAGGTATTTGCTTCAAGCCCTCTCTGTCGTCTCCGGTGCGCTTCTTGTTCTTCTCGGGATTATCTCCTTCCTTTCTCCTTATCCTGTCGAAACCGATAATCCTGCTCATCGCGTTCACCGCGACTACTCTTCCTCAATCGATGCTACGGACGATGCGATTGTTGGAGGAGTCTCTCCATTTGGAGTGCCGGTTTTTCGAGTTCCGAACAATGGAATGAGATCGGATCGTGATCTTTGGACTTCGAGGAATTCTAAGTACTTCCATGGATGCTGCAATTCAAGCGCAAAATTTTTGAAAGCTGAAGCTATTACGCATCCTAATAGGTACTTGGCAATTGCAACAAGCGGAGGTTTGAATCAACAAAGAACTGGTATTACAGATGCTGTTGTTGCTGCACGTATATTAAATTCCACTCTCGTTGTTCCTAAGCTTGATCAGAAATCTTTTTGGAAAGATGCTAGTAACTTTTCTCAGATCTTTGATGTTAATTGGTTTATATCAACTTTAGCAGAAGATGTTAAAATCATAAAGGAACTCCCAAGAAAAAGAGGGAAAACGTGGAGTCCTCATACAATGCGTGTTCCAAGGAAATGTAGTGAAAGATGTTACAACAATCGTGTTCTTCCTGTTCTTGTGAAAAGGCATGTTGTTCAGCTCACCAAATTCGATTACAGACTCGCAAACCGGTTAGATACAGAGTTACAGAAATTGAGATGTAGAGTTAATTACCATGCTTTAAAGTTTACAGATCCAATAAGGAAGATGGGTGAAAAACTGGTGCAACGAATGAGGAAAAGAAGCAAGCATTACATTGCATTGCACCTTAGATTCGAACCCGATATGCTTGCGTTTTCGGGGTGTTATTATGGTGGTGGAGACAAGGAAAGGAAGGATTTGGGTGCAATAAGAAAGAGGTGGAAAACTTTGCATATAAGCAATCCTGATAAGGAAAGAAGGCACGGTAAATGCCCACTTACTCCAGAAGAAGTTGGTCTGATGCTGAGAGCATTGGGCTATGGTAGTGATGTTCATATCTATGTTGCATCTGGAGATGTATATGGAGGTGAGGAGACATTAGCACCATTAAAGGCATTATTCCCAAATTTTTATTCCAAAGAGACTATAGCAATGAAAGAAGAATTGGAGTTGTTTTCTTCATTTTCTTCTCGTATGGCAGCTCTTGATTTTATAGTTTGTGATGAAAGTGATGTTTTTGTTACCAACAACAATGGTAACATGGCCAAAATATTAGCTGGTAGAAGGAGATATTTTGGGCACAAACCAACTATTCGTCCTAATGCTAAAAAACTATACCGTTTGTTCTTGAACAAGAACAACATGACTTGGGAAGCTTTTTCTTCAAGAGTCCGTACTTTCCAGCGAGGTTTTATGGGAGAACCCAATGAGGTGAGACCAGGTAGGGGTGAGTTTCATGAAAACCCTTCGACATGTATATGTGAAGAGTCTGTACCCAAAGGAAAGAGAGATTCAGTATCTAGGAAAGTTGGCAAGGGAAACGATGATTCAATGAGAAAGGAGGAAATTTTTGAGGACCAAAATGTTGATGATCATGACCCAGAATGGCCTGATATGGAGGAAGATGACAATCAGAGTGGCATGGGAGGAGTAGGTTTGGATTATGATGGAATCAACTCTGAGGAACCTGAATTGGAGGATATGCTTTCTGACTGAATAAACAATTTTAGCTTAATCCAATGTATAGATTGATTCTCCCTTCACTAACCTTCTGATCTGATTTTGGCATCCTGTATAGAAGAAGAGTATGTGGGAAAAGTTTTTGCTCTTGTTTTATATTGTAGTCACTTGTGATTGGAAATAGAGTCTGAGTAAAAGAGAGTCACTTGTTGATCGAGCGGTTCAAAATTGGTGAACAAATATAATCACCATTTGGGAGGATGATGTTAGAGAATTGTGGACACTTCATACTAACTATTTGTTATTGCTGATTAATTTTTAGGCAGAATCTCTTATGTCTTCCAATACACATCACCTAAATCTATGTCAAGTATGCGAAAGTCACTAATTTCATTTGAGAATTTGAGCTAATAAGCATACAAAATCCGATTCAACTTGTGTTTTCTAATCTGATGTTAAAATTTAATCTAATTTAATTATTAATTGAATTAAATTAATTTTTAATTCGATATTCAATTATATACTTATTTTTCATATTAGTTTAAAAATATAAAGAAAAAATATGTAAAAATTAAACCCAATCAAAAAAGAAGGGAAAGGCCCTACAGGGGGAGTCAAATATTATAAGTTTAATGTAATTAAAAATTTAAAATAATTAAAATAATAAGTAATAAAATAGATCAAAGAATTAAATACTAAAAATATAATTAAAATATATACATTTATTTTTTTTAATATTTTTTATTATATATAAATAAATACAAGCAATCTTTTAGTATAAATAAATATAATTAAATTTGAATGGTTTTTAATTAAATTTTAAGATTAACATCCAATAACTGATCTAATCCAATTAAAACATCCACTTTAATAAATTGTAGTTGGATATTTAATTTTTTGTATTTAATTAGTTCGGTTCAAATAGATTAAATAGATTAGATGTTAGCTAAGATCATATATGTGTTTGTAATCTATCACCATCAAGAAAACAGTTTGTCTCTAATTAATGTAGTAGTTTCAAATATTGTCTTTTAAAAGAGTACAAATGACTATTGTAAAGTGTTGTCTTTTGAAGAGTATAAATGATAACAAATATAATGTTATCATTTTAGAAACAACAAATCCTTAACAGCAAGCAATAAGTTATGCTTTAAGTTAAGAAACATAAAATGAACAACCTAAGAAGTTTCATTTGGCCACTATTATATTCTCTGAGATAAAAATAGAGAGAAAAGAAAGCAAAAGATTGTCCTCTGTTTTCACGTTAAAAATTGAAACATCAATATTATTCTAAAGCACTCATAGAAACTAACTACATCATTCAAAGCACTCAATATGGTAGCACGACATATTGTGAAAGAACTTTCCCACATTATTTACAAACACCAAATTTTCAACGAACATGAACACAAAAATAAACAATAAAAAAAACAGACAGGGACAATAAAAAAAATAATCATAAAATAAGGAAAAGGCAATAATAACTTATGAACTAGCTCTCTCTTGTCATAGACTTTACATAAAAGAAAGCTTGAGGATTGTTATAGTAATTGAGGGAACAACTGGTTTTTCCACCAATGGATTATTCCCTTATAAATATCAAAAAATGATCAACACCGAACAACGGAAATTCGTCCTCATGCCTGGAGGAAACCCTTCTCTTCCAAGAAGGAAATCACTTCTCCAGCCATTTCAATAGGTGAATCACAGTCCCCTCCTTTGTGTTTCAAAACTATCTGAAAAGGGAAAAAAAAAAAGTTTCCTTATTAGATCAACTTACATATTAGATTACAACAAAAACCAAGAAAAAACAAAAAAATTCATTTTAAATAATGAAAACACCAATGTTCATTTTTCAGAATTGAATTCTTGTAGATACTAGAAGAATATTACATGATATAGGGGCCATTATCAAATACAGCTCATGGACTTGAAAAATTATAACTTGCATAGTGAGCAAATATACCTCAATCTATCTTGATTCTTGTCTATTATAGTATTCAACGATTATATTCATTGACAAGTTTGTCATCTTTATTAAAACGAAAAGAGAATAACAGTACACAAACCTCAGAATTTAATGGTTGCTCATAAGGATCATCAATCCCAGTAAAACCTACAAAAAAAGAGCTGGATAAATACCGCTTGCGTATGTACTATATGGACACGAATCTCAGCAGTAACAAGAGTCAAGAAAATAATACTGCTGTCCAATGCAGAATAGTATTCAATGTAAACAAACATAGAGAAAGGCATATATTACAGAACTGCCTACGAATATTATGTGAGTGTCTGTATGCAGGTATAAGAAGTTCAAAAGGATGACAATAACAATGCAGCGGATGAGTCGCCATTTTTTATTTTAAGCAGAATTAGCAGTAAGAATATCCATAGACCGGAACCTTGTATACATCTAAAACCAAATAAGTCAGAAGATACAGAGAATGACAGAACCACTCAGGTATCAGCAGGAAAATGAATGCAACACAATATTCAAAATCGACACCATTGTAAAGTTGGCACATGGAAAAAAACTTATCATATGCCAAACTCAAAAATATTTTGACAATTGAAAGGATGTGTTGACATATAGTTAGATTATTGTTTAGTGTAGATTTCATTAATCCAGAAAAATAACAAGATAGCCTGAGATTGACCTTTGATCTTTCCGGCACGGGCAAGCTTATAAAGGCCTTTAGGGTCTCTTTCCTCACAAACTTGGAGGGGCACGTCCATGAACACCTGTTGAATAAAAGTTTCCTCAGGCTATGTTGTAAACTATCATCTCAACTTTCCTTTTCCAAGAAAAACATGTTTAAAGGCAGCAAATAAAACATTGATAGTACAAAGTACAAACCTCTATAAAATCCCCTTCAGGCAGCAATGCTCGGCAGGCATCTCGATCTCTTGCGTATGGAGAAATCAAACTAGCAATGCAAATGACCCCAGCATCTGCAAAGAGCTTAGCCACCTCACCTACAATACAGCACATAAAGTAGAACCTCTAAATACAATGTTTACCCAAATGCTTCAATGTATGCATTGCATATCATGTACAGCATTGTTCCTGTAATTATCAATAAATAGAGTAATAGACTCACCAATTCTCCTTATGTTCTCTGCACGGTCTTCTGCTTTAAAGCTAAGGTCACGATTCAGGCCATGCCTGACATTGTCACCGTCAAGGACATAAGACAGCTTCCCCCTGCTGTGCAAGATCTGACTTAAAGCACATGCCACAGAGCTCTTCCCTGATATTTCAGTTAAGGTTAACAGGGATAGAGGAAATAGTTGTTGCATGTGGCACCAAAAATTTAGCTAACATTATGTTGTTAGTTAAATTTACATATTAAACAGTTCAATATGTCAATACTTTATATTTCATAAGCATCTTCTCATCAAAAATAGGCATGACATGAATTCAAACAGTAGCATAATTAAGTGTAAGATTAAATTTAAACTAAATCTCATATGTTGGTATGCATAAATAAGTTTAAAATGTAACTCATTATCTTTACACGTAAATATATAGTTCCTTTCTAACTCTATAAAGATCAAGCTACAAATGGTGAGGAGAACCAAGAGGGTGATAGGCTTGTGCTCCACATTGTAAGAGCAAATAAGAAATCTAAAAAATGCTTTGCACAATCCTCTCATCTAGTCTTATAAACCATGCAATGAATATAGTTATCGAAAATAAATCATAGTAAAGCCATTAGAGCAACTTTACAATAACTATGCTAGTTGATATAAAATACAATACACCTAAGCTAAAGGGCCACCAAGTAACAGCATCCATTTCCAATATCAAAGATTTAATTGTTTTCATTTCTTTTAAAACGGCAACTTGTCTAACCCTACAATATAAATACAATATTAAATACTTGAGGAACAAGAAACTATAGTAATTTAAACATTGGACTTGCAACCGATCTCTAATCAATAAATTTAATTGTAAGATCATAAATCTTATGTTTCTTGTACCTTTCACTGTAGATCACTATGCATTGTGCATTAACTTGGTTCAACATAAATGGTTCCATGAAAAAGCAATAAAATGAAAAATAATGAATGAAAGCAACAAACCTGAAGCACTAAGACCAGTGATCCATATTACACATCCCTTTTGTTTCAGTAGCTTCTGTCTTTCAATTTTGTTAACAGAACATTCATGCCATTTAATGTTGGTAGAATTTCCAATGCTAGACAGTAGACTCTGATTTTCATCTATCAATTGGGAAAAGAAAAAAAAAACATTTAACCATGTGAAAAATCATCCTTAGTTAATCCAAACCACAACAACTGCATCTATAATTCATAAAAGGGCTATTTCAATAATCTGGTCCACATATAATAAATGGCACAAAAACATCCTCTTTTACCAGCGAGCCACTTTCCCATGAACCAATCACGCCAGAAAAAAGAAAAAGAAAAAGAAATGGGTAAAAGGAGAAAAACAATACCCAGATTCCCAACATGGCCATTGGTGTTGAAGTCGGTCTCATTCACAGTAACAGTCGTGGACCCTTCCATGGAGTTGATTCGAACAGACCCCTTTGAACTATGCACAGAAAATCCCAAAAACCCAGGTTTGAATGAGGAAGAAGAGGAAGACAAAAACGTGGAACACGGTTTGATCCCAACACCAAGACCTCGAGACGATGATAATGATGTGCCCCCAGCCAGTGTTGCTGATCCACCTCCAATTGCAATCATTTTCTCATAGAATCAAAAAAGGAATGATATTTAATTTCCACAATATGGCAACCCCACAAACACAAGCGGCAGTAAAAATCGTAAATTTAATTTCCAAAAATAGGGGAACTAGTTTATATATATAGGCGAGTGAATAAGCGAAAATGTGGGGTTTCCGTTTTTTATTTCTTTATGGGTTTTTGGCGGTGAGAGATTCAATGAGTCCACTCGCAAACGTGAGAGAATTTATGAATTTGTATTGCATCAGTGGTTTTTTGTGGTGGTGAGGGAGTTAAGGTAGGGTCTATGTCTCTTTTTATTTATTTATTTATTTATTTATGGGCTAATTAGTAATTTTTTATCTTAATTTTGACATGTACTAAATCGTATTTTTTGAACTTTTTTAGTCGTTAAAAATTCCCTTGAACTATTGAGATTGTTAAATTTAAAGATTTTTGTCTAATTTCATTCAATTTTACTGTTTCAGTAATTGTTTATGTACTAAACTATGATCCCCAAACTTTGATATCTACTAAATCATGCCCCTCAAACTTTGATATGTATTAAATTATGTCCCTTGAACTTTCATCCATGTTAGAATTTTTTTACTAAAATTAGACAAAAGTTAAATCTAACAATCTCAATAGTTCAGAAGGAATTTTTAATGGCCAAAAAAGTTCAGAGGCATGATTTGATACATGTCAAAGTTCGATGGAAAAAATTACTAATTAGCCTTATTTATTTAATTAATGGTAAAATTTCAATTAAATATCACGTAATTTAATGTAATAATTTTTAGTATTATTAAACAAGGGTAACGAAACGCGTCAAGAAAGTATTAAGCAAGTGCCCAATAACAATATTCTATATCTATTTATATTTATATAATTCTCCTATTAGAGCATCTTTAATGAATTACCAAAATCGTAACGTATGACTATATTTTAACATATTTAAGAAAAACTATTACTCATTGTTATAAAAAGTGTACTAAATTTGACATATGTTAAAAGTTGTACCAAATTTAAGACAAAATATAATATTGTATTAAATTTAACCCACAATAAATATTAACTTTTTATTTACTATAATACTACTAATTATAATGATTCATTGACTTCTACTAAACTTTAAATTCTTTATTTACTATATTATCATTATTTAAATAATAAAAGAAAAAAAATATTGATTTTTATATATTCTCAATAAAATATTAAACAATCATTAATATAATTAATTATTTTTTCTTTATTTTACATCTTGTACATTGGAGCACAATTATAAATAGTAGACCAAATATAATACAAATTTATTTTTTTTGTGTCAAATTTAGTACAAATTTTAGATTTTTCATTAGAGATGGTCTTTGGTAAGTGATTTGGCATTCTCCTTTTAAACTTTTATTTTCTCCAATTTATGATTTTTTCCACTTTTTTAAATTAGATTCTTTTTAGTAAATTTTTTTTAATCTAGATTGAATCCTTAAAAACTAAAATTTTTAACTGATATAGTACTCTATTATTAATTAGCTTCACCCCGACCTTGAAAATATATGAGCCTAAGACGAATTAAATTTTGGGACCTTCAAAAATATATAAAAAAAATATCAAAGTATTATGGGATTTGAACCCATGACCTTAAATATTATGACATCCACCTCAACTAACTGAGCTATGGATATTTGTTGCTTATAATACACTTAAATTTTACCTAATAAAATTTTTTATTTTTTATTTTGGGCTCTCGAAAAGTGTGGGCCCTAGGCACGGGCCTAGCGGGCCCTGGTTATCTTTGAATTTAAATGTTAGAGCATCTCCAATGGTAAAAAATTAAGAGATGCTTGTTGAGGTAGATAGACGAGGTAACAAAATATTAAGATGCTATACTATTGAAGAAAAAAGAATGTCATTCTAGAAATATGTGTGAATGTCATATATGAGTATTGATGCGATCATTATCTTTTTAATAAAAAATTAAAACTAAAAAATTATTGTTGCAAAAAAATAAAATAATAATGTGAGATTATAATTATAGTATTTTTGAATTGTGATATACTATTGGAGTGATTTTAGAAGTACGAGTGTTAAAAATGATGTGGAAGAGAAATAAAATAAAATATTATATATTTGGATAATGTGAAGATTTTTAGTATCTTTAAAGAATGGTATCATTGAAGATACTCTTACACTTATGTCCTGCTAATAAATAATAGGAATAATTAATAAAGAAAATTAAGTTTTTGTTTTAATACTCTTTTTCTTTCTTGTTTTCCTTTAATTTTAGTAGAGGTTACAATAAAGTGATTGACATTATTAATTAGAGGAAGCTTACAAAGTTTTTAGCAATAACTTCGGTTTATGAAAAACTCTTTTAACAATAACGTTGGATTGGATGTTAATTTTGTGGAGGTTACAAAACATTTTAACAATAAATTTAGTGGATGGTCTCGTGTGTATAATTCTCATAGTCTATAAAATGAATAAAAATGTGAGGTTCATATAATTTAATATAATAATTTTTGTAGAGTATTATTAATTAATGGTAAAGTAACACGTCTAGAAAGTACTAAGCACCACTGATATTCAATAGTAATTCTCTTATTTTATTTAATATAATTAATATTTCTGTTAAGTTTTTATCATCTTTAATAATGATTTAATGGTACATGCTTTTAATTTGAGTATCAAATTCAAGAGGCATATACAATTGATGCTATTTAGTATTTGAATGTTACTTTTTTGAGCCAAAAAATTTAAACGTTACTTTTTGATTACTCACAATAATTAAAAAAAAAAAACTAATAAATTCTCATTATTAATACAATGAAAAAAAATCCATATCAATATCTTGGGATAATTTTATAAAAAAAACAAAACAAAAACAATCAAAAAAAGCATAATGATCTGATAGAATAACATCTCTAGTGCTTTACTCTTTGGAAATAATAGTTGATTAAAGCAAGGCCTTAAAATTATGACAACAAAAATTATCACTATATAAATAAAATATTAAATAATAAAAAAAAAATGACAAAATAATATTTATTATAGTGTTAGAAAGTGTTTTTAAGCAAAGAGATAAATGAATCAATTCCCAACTTCTATTTTTACAATTTTTTTTTAGAATTATTGGCTCTTAAGAGTTTTAAATTTTTTTACCACTGCACCATAATAGTGGTGACAAGAACAATGGAAATCAGAAATCACAACAACAACAACAATAGCTCTAGTCAATCCAAATCTAAGTTCAAGTTTGAAAAATTCTGCAATTATTGCTCAAGGGAGAGTCATCTCAAAGATAAATGTTATATTTTGAGGAACGAGAACAACACGGGTAAATGTAAGGACAAAAATAATAAGGGTAACATGAATGATGCTGGTTTGATTGTTGGTGGTAGGAGTGCACATAAGTTAGGTTGGTCGGATTAGAGGTATTTTAATGGGCTAACTCAATTATTGAAGTTTGAAGAAGTTATAAGCCATTCAATTTTTTTTTTATGTTATACAACCCAACCCTACTTAGTACAATTATACAGAGGGTTGAGTTGAGTTTATTGGATTGAAATGATTATTTTAGATTTTAATATTTAATAATAAATAATTTAACCTAGTGTATACACAAAAAAAAAATGATACATATAAATATATGTGTGTATGTAAATACAGTACAAAATTAATAATAATGATTGATTCTCACGTTAAACTTGTTTGTAGAGTAGAATTAGTAGGGTAACTATGAGTTACGTGTTAGTGGTGTGTTTTAGTTAATTCATTTTCTAAGGTTATTGTAATAATATAGTTTATTTATTAAAATGTAAAATATATATATTTTTATATATTCTGTGAATGTAAAATACATTTTATATATGAATATTGTCTCAAATTTAGAACATTAAATTGAATTATATAGAGTTAGAGTGTGTCCAACCCATAATTATAAGAACTATTTTTAATTAATTATTATACTTTTGTGATCTTACTTTTTACTACTATATTTAAACTATGTTAATTTTTCCAATATTTTTGCAAATTCTCCTTACAATATAAGCCCAATACACTATCAGAAAAAGAAGTCCATCATCTTATTGGGAAATTTACATGATATATTCACTTTTGCTATTTTTTTTTGAAAAAATACTGTCAGGCGACATTTTTTACCTTTTTACTGTATTTTTTTATAAGTTTCACACTACAGTAAACTGTGTTAAGTTTTTACTAGTGTTTTTTAGTTATTCTACTGTTGTTTTGAATTATTTTGTTTTGTATTTTACTAGTGTTTTATAAAAACACAGTATTTTAAAAAAAATTTCCGTGAGACAATATTTTTGTAAAAATTAACCCAAATTTCAGTATATTTGTAAATTGCCCTTCTCACTCGCTCATTTCCAGACTCACACCCACAACCGAAACCAGCCCGCCACGGCCACCTTACATTTCTCGGACAACCAAAACGGCAGCCATCCTTCCCTTCTCGGCCTTCGCCACCCTTTCGGATTTCAGCAGAGAAATTAAGAGGGTAACCCTCTGTTACATTCTATATTTGCATATGTCCCTAAGTTTTTGAATTTTAAACAACACTAAATGTTGATTGTGTCATATATTATTATATAGTGTATTAATTTGATTCCTGTAATGAGTATATGATTAGTATTCAGTTTTAAGATGCAGAGTTTTACGCCCTGGGTATATTTAGCTGCTACTGCAGTTATAAAATAGAATTAAAATTTTGTTAATTATTGATTTATTATAATTTTTATGACTGTAACATGCCATTGTTTTGATTGTGTTGATTCAGTAGGTCTTTTATAAGTATTATGACAAGACTGTCTCTCTACTATTCATACAAATGCTTAAATCAGCTCGTTTATGATTTATTGTTTGCTTAATTGTAAAAAGAAAAGTGATCTAATTGTTAATATTTTGGACTAATTTGTATATGAAATACGTTTATGGTTTATTGTTTGCTAAATTGTGAAAAAAAATAGTTAAACTGTTAATATTGTAGACTAATTAGTATATGAAATAGCATTCAGTAATTCATTGTTTACATTTCATGCCTCAAGTTCGAGGTTCCCAGTGAAACTAGGGTTATTATAACTTTTGATCTGATTATACTTATAAAAACCAGTGATGTAGGTATGGATGTAGGAAACATTGCCTGACCTGCAACACAAATGTGCAAAGCCAATCTAATGAAAAGTAAAGACTCATAACTCATAAGTCTATAGCCTATTCCATTACTTGCAGAATTTCAATACCAAGAAGCCATAATAAGTGCAAAGCTTTTTTTCTTTTTTTCTTTTGTTCCTTTTCAAATGGCTGCCCAACAGCTACTTCAAGAACCCATCCTTAGATCATTCTCAACCTTGGTGAAACCTTTACGAATACCATATTTAAAAAATTTATGGATACCCTTTTGCTTTCCAAAATCGTTCTCTAACGTTGGTGTTATACCTTTCGAAATTCAAGAAGAAGCCTCTGGAACTCCAAATCGGGAATCAGTTTCATCAGATTCTTTCTATGTGGAGAAAATTGTACTGGCTTTGAAGCAAGGTAATCATAATTCACTGCGCAGTTATCTATTTCAGTTGAACCCATTAGTTGTAGTTGAAGTCCTTAGTAGGTGTCGTGAAAATTTTCAACTGGGTATAAAGTTTGTTGATTTGATTTTGTTGGATAGTCCCAATATGAAGTTTTCTTCAGAGTCCTTGAGTATAATGATTCATATTCTGGTGCGTGGTCGGAGGTTGTCCGATGCACAAGCGCTGGTGCTTAGAATGGTGAGGAGGAGTGGCGTTTCGCGGATTGAAGTTGTTGAGTCCTTTGTTTCAGCGTCAGAAAGTTTTGGCTCAAATCCTTTGGTGTTTGATTTATTGGTTAGGACTTATGTGCAAGCTAAGAAGCTGAGAGAAGGGTGGGAAGTGTTTCAAATATTGAGAAGCAAAGGTTTTCATGTCTCTATAAATGCTTGTAATAGTCTTCTAGGAGGGCTTGTGAAAGTTGGGTGGGTTGACTTAGCATGGAAAGTATATGAAGAAGTACTTAGGAGTGGAATTAATTTGAATGTTTTTACACTTAATATCATGGTCAATGCTTTGTGTAAAGATGGAAAAATTGATGATACCAAGTCGTTATTGTCGAACATGGAAGAGAAGGGGATTCTTCCGGATATAGTGACATACAATACTTTGGTCAATGCCTATTGTCGCCAAGGGCTTTTAGAAGAGGCTTTTTATTTATTTAACTCTATGTTGGGTAAGGGGTTGAGACCTGGACTTTTCACATACAACACTATGATAAATGGCTTGTGTAAATTGGGAAATTATGCAAGAGCAAGGGAAGTTTTGGATGAGATGGTGCGAGTTGGATTGAATCCTGACACATCTACATACAATGCATTGCTTGTTGAGAGATGTAGAAAAAATATTGTAATGGAGGCTGAGGGGATTTTTCGTGAAATGTCATGTCGAGGTGTTTCACCTGATTTAATTAGTTTTAGTGCTCTTATTGGAATGTTCACTAGAAATGGAAATCTTGATCAGGCACTAGGATATTTTAGGAATTTGAAAAATGTAGGGTTGGTTCCAGATAGTGTGATATATACTATCCTAATAGATGGATATTGTAAAAATGGTCAAATGTCAGAGGCATTGAAAATGAGAGATAGAATGATTGAGCAAGGCTGTGTTATGGATGTGGTCACATATAATACTATTATGAATGGATTGTGTAAGGAGATGATGCTTGCTGATGCAGAACTTTTGTTTGGTGAGATGATGGAAAGGGGTGTCATTCCTGATTTTTATACTTATACCACACTGATTCATGGGTATTGCAAGAGTGGGAATATGAGGAAAGCGCTAAATTTGTTCCATACAATAACTGAAAGAAATTTGAAGCCTGACATTGTCACATACAACATATTGATTGATGGTTTTTTCAAAGGTGGCGAAATAGAGAAAGCAGAGGAATTATGGGATGATATGATTTCTAGAAGTATATTTCCTAATCACATTTCATACGGCATTCTTATAAATGGATTCTGCAGCGTGGGTAATGTACCTAAGGCGTTGATGTTGTGGGACCAAATGGTGAAAGAAGGTATAAAACCTACTCTTGTGACTTGTAATACTGTCTTAAAGGGGCACTGCAGGACAGGTGATGTTGCAAAAGCAGATGAGTTTTTGACGAAAATGATTTCTCGGGGAATTATTCCAGACAGCATTACATACAACACTTTGATTAATGGATACATAAACGAAGAGAATCTGCACAAAGCTTTTGTTTTGACTAGCAAGATGGAAGATCAAGGGTTGTTGCCAGATGTTATTACATACAATGTTATTTTAAATGGATTCTGTCGGCAGGGTAGAATGCAAGAAGCTGAGCTAGTACTACAGAGGATGATTGAAAAAGGTGTGAAGCCTGATAAATCAACATATACATTTTTGATTAATGGACATGTGTCACAGGACAACTTGAAAGCAGCATTCCGCTACCATGACGATATGCTACAGAAAGGTTTTGTACCAGATGATAAGTTTTAATGATCAATTCCTTGGAGCTGAAGGTTTTGTTCCATCTATACTAATTATCTTGGTTCAGAGGTGGCATCATATTCAAGTCCATCCTTGTTTTTAGGTGTGTGATTCATTTTCATGGATAATATATATCTTTTTCTGATTCCTTCCAATGGCTAGATACCGGCTATCACGAGGCTGATGGAATTTCAATCTAATGTCATTTTTTTTTTTGGTACTCTGCCAATGTAGATGTTGCCAAGTTACAAAGGATCATCAGAAATAAGAGATGGTCTTGCATAGTATGAAGTCAGTAAAATGTTACTTCATCTGTAGACGAAAAAAAGCTTCTCAATCAAGCTATTCTCAATGGACATTGTTGTTAGGGATTCTGGATGTGCTCCTGTGAGATAAATGGAAAAAAGTGAGCTTTTATTTAGAATTCCTTAATGGTATTTTGAATTCTCATTGTGATTAATAAGAGATAAAATGTTTTGGTTTAACTTCTGGGGTAACTAATAACTCATAATTTTTTGTAGGATATGGATTTTTGGAGCTTTCAACATTGAGCGAAACCTGTCAATCAATGATTTGAAGACAAGCTCCGGTATATCATTTCAGGGGTTTAGAGAATCTGCAAGAGTATGTTTAAAAAGGTTGGATGCTAGATGGTGACAGATAAGCAGGCTATTTTCTGCCTCTAATATAATTTGGTTTTTCGGTGTTGGTTTAGTGATAATTATTAGATGTTTAAGTAGAGATGAAGTTAGCAGTATGCTTTTCAATTTGCTGTTGTTTATTAAAACTAAAGTATAATCTTATTTTTTGGATACAGCATTTGAAAAGTCGTATGGATATCTTAATAAGACTGAATGAACCTTTTGACAAGTCAAACAACTTCACCTCCAATGTTTTCTACTTTAGCTCTGGTATAGGTTCAAGACTACTCAGGTATGCTTATCATTGCTATTAGTATGGCATTAATCGTCTTTGTTTATATCTTAGGAATAAATTACTATAATTCGTCCTCGCTTACAAATCAGTCGACATTTTTCATAAATTTGACTAGCGAAGGCTCTGATTTTCATTATTTAATTGAACTTAAAGTATACCATGGGTCTCTGCTTATTGTCTCATGCTATTATCTCGTGAAGTAACTTTGTGTTAGTTTTGAGCTTTTACAGCCGGCATGTCCTGTTATAACTTGAGAAGAATTTAGAAATATCCCTTGAGCCAACAGTGATGAGAATAATATAGGATAATGGACACTAACCAGAAACGGAAACTCTTGTTGTTTATTTGGCTTGCAGAATATTGTCTAGGACACCAAGGAATTCAATTTTCTGGTTTTGGTTGCTGAATATGCTTTTGGACACAACCCAGAAACTCATGTTGCTAGTTTGGTTGTTGAAAATCTTCTAGGACACATTCTTATAAACTTACAATAAAAATTTAGTTGTTGAAAATGGTCTAAGACACTAACATGTAACCCATATTTCAGGTTTGGCTGCTGAAAATAGTCTGGACACCTGCCAGGAATCTGTGTTGCCAGTTTGTTTGTTAAATACAGTCTAGGACACTAAGCAGAACTTGTATTGTTGATTTGATTGTTGAAAGTGATATTGGACAATATCCAAAAATTAATGTTGCTGGTTTGGTTGCTAAACAACCATGTACAAAATTAATGTGGGTGATTGGCATTGTATTCTTACCGAGATTATTGAGTTTTGTAATTCGTTCGAGTTGGTTGAGTTTTGGTTTGAGTGTAGAGATGTTAACCTTCTCGTTCATTGTTTAACTAAGATGGCTTTAGATGAAAGAGCTTCTGCTAGGTGGAATGAGGGTCTTCCCTCTATTGCACCTCATCTCACTGAGATGGACTTGCCCGTTCTTTTGTAGTTGGTTGCTACGAGGCCGATCGTAAGCATATGCGAGTAAGGTCCGTGCCTAGGGTCCATACTTTTTGGGAGTCCAAAATTAAAAATAAAAAGTTCCATTAGACTTTTATTTAAATAAAATTAAGTGTATTATAAATAATAAATATTTATAGTTTGGTTGGTTGGGTGTATGTCACATTATATAATGGTGTGAGTTTAAGTCTCATGACACACTTTTTTAATATTTTTTTTTCTATATATTTTTGAAAGTGAAGGTCTAAAATTTAAAGGGAAATTTGAATGATTATGCATGTTTTAATACATAATTGGTTTGGAGAACACTTAGTGTAGGTAATTTTTAAAATAGGACCAATTTTCAAAAACCCCCCCAAAATAGCCTTGTCAAAATCCCAATCCCTTTCTCTCTCTTCCACTCAAACTCTCTCTCAGTCCCTCCTTCCTTTGCCCGATCCCAGCCGCCTCACACAAGCCCAGTTGACTCCGACTTCGCCCGAACCCCAACCACCGCGCCGTCACCCCCTGACCACTGCCTACGACCCGACGATCTACACCGCGTATGACAGAATAAAAAAAAAAAAAAAACCCCTCAGGTCCGGTGGGTCCAATTGGCCCAATATGGTAGCCATCGAACCCTATCAGTCCAATCGGACCTCAACGAATCGGACCATCGGACCCAACCCAACGTGACCATCGGACCCAACCCATCGCACCATCGGACCCATGCATCGGGACCATCGGACCCAATCCGTCGGACCCATCGGACCTTTTCTTCCCCAATGGTTTCTCAGATTCGAATCCATGAAATTTTACAAGAGAAATTTAAAAAATTACCTTAGACATGGTGCGGTTCTCCTGGGTGGGTCTCCTCCTCCGTGCGGCGGTGATGGCGGTCGGATAGTGGGTGGGTCTCGGTCGGAGTCGACTGGGCGTGGTTGTGTGAGGTGGCTGGAGTTCGGGCGAAGTCGGAGTCGACTGGGCTTGTGTGAGGCGGCTGGGATCGGGCGAAGGAAAGAGGGACCGAGAGAGAGTTTGAGTGGAAGAGAGAGAAAGGGATTGGGATTTTGACAAGACTATTTTGGAGGTTTTTGAAAATTGGTCCTATTTTAAAAATTACCTACACTAAGTGTTCTCCAAACCAATTATGTATTAAAACATGCATAATAATTCAAATTTCCCAATTTAAATGACTTCAGACTTATATATTTTTAAGATTGACTTCAGACTTATATATTTTTAAGATCCAACCATGAATTAAATTTCCTTTTCGGAGGGTGATAATTGCTTGGTATAATAAGAATATAAGAATGAAAGAAGAGTAATTTTTGGTTTTACAATTTAAATGTATTCATAAGGTCTTATGTATTTATTCGTGTAGTATAATTTTAGTATTCTCTATTCTTGATTATTATTATTATTTAGTATCTTGAATTTACAAAATAAGTATAAAATAGTGTGTTAGTGTTCTTCCAATTCACAATTTTTTTAATACATGTTTAATAAATTTTTTAATGAGGTCAAATATAATGCCTTATAAGTAAATAATTATTAATACACTCACATATCTATAAATGGAATGTGTATGCACTTTTTAATCGGTATTTATAAAATTAAATTTTAATAATAGTGTGGATGTTAATCATAAGGAAAAAAATATTTTAAATTTTTATTTCGAGTAAAATATAGTATTTTTTAAATTAGTAAGAAAAATATGTAATTTTTAAAGGAAATTTATAGGTCTTTAAGTTGAGTGGCTCTAAGGACAAACCTAACTTACTTATATTCAGAGCAGGGTCGTCTTAAGGT
Organism: Cannabis sativa; assembly: GCF_029168945.1. Classification (NCBI taxonomy): domain Eukaryota; kingdom Viridiplantae; phylum Streptophyta; class Magnoliopsida; order Rosales; family Cannabaceae; genus Cannabis; species Cannabis sativa. Next base: position 19,212,275 of record NC_083610.1, read on the forward strand.
GATGAGAGGCCTAGGACGAAATTTGAAACGAGGCTTTTTATTTTAATAAAAATTTAAAATAAATTTTAATTAAATTTTGACACAATATTAATTTTAATTCTTTTATCTCTATGTAATAAATATTTTTTTACAACGTAAGCTAACTCGATCAAAGTAATATTTAATTACTAAGAACATCTATATTGAAGTACTATATATTTTAGCACATTTGAAAAAAAAAATAATATGTTTAAATTATATATATTTTTTAAAAAATAGATAATAAAATATAAATTTTATTTATTATTAATATTTTAAAATTAAAAGTACTTTAATATTTTTTTTATACAATTACAAATATTTAAGTTATAATATTATTATTTATCACAAATAATTAAAAGTATAAAAAGTGGTGAGGGAAGGATCAATCTTGAACCTGAAGTCCAATAAAAGCTCCACTTACCATTTGTGCTGCATGTGTTTTCATGTAATTTGTTGAGTTAAATATTTATATATTATACATTTTTATATATATATATACTAGGTGATTGTTACGTGCCAAGCCACGTAGTGTTAGTTTTATTTAATATTTTAGTTTTTTATTTTAATTAATAATTAAAATAGTATAATTATTTGAACGATTTGTTTTATAAAAATAAAATATGTGTCAGTATATTTAGTAAGTAAAACATAGTTGTGTTATAATAATGTATGTTATTAATAGTAAAATGTACATTAATCTTCTAATTGAAAAAAGTTCTATTATCTCATTTCATATCTAATAATAGATACACAACTATATATTTATAGACTTTCACATTCTTTGCAAATTACTAATAAGCACCAATAATATTTTCATATTCTAATATTTTTCAACCTTCTCCTCTTGGTGGTAAAATTAAAAATAAAACTAAAAATAAGCACAAACATATAAGGTAAATACTAATTACATCCCATTTCATCTTTTTTTTATTATTATTTTTTTAAGCCCAAACCCAAAAATCTCTAAGCCAACACAATCAATCTTCTTTTATATTATCTTTTCTAGATATTTTATCTATATTTTTCTTTTTTAAAAAATAAATAAAAAAATTATTAATATTCTCCCAAGATAGGTTTGTTAGAGAGATATGTGGTTAAGATGATTTTTTTAATTTAAAAAGAGATTATTAATATTTAAAAGATTGTTTATTTAAAAGATTGTTTAATTTTTTGGGTTTAATTATTGGGTTTATTTTTTAACGGGAGATCAAACCTAATCGTTAAATTTAATAGAATATTCTTTTATTTTTAAGTATATTCTGTTAAACCAAGAATGTTAAACCAAGAAATGTCGTTAGATAGACACTTTTAATATATAAAGATATATATTAATTTTAATTTTTTCGGTGCCTCCAAAATTGTGGGGCCTAGGGCCGAGGCCCCGGCTGCCCCACCCTCTGGCCGGCCCTAACATCTTATTTTTGAGTGGATTGCATTGCAAAAGGGAAATTTGATTTTCTATACTTAAAAAACCTTAATATTTTATTCTTAAACCAATATATTTCAAAAAAAAAAAAAAATATGACACTTTTATCTAAAACCCAAAAATACCTCTCTCATAACTCAACCCCATTTTTTCCCCAACCCGCATATGCATCGAACCCCCCATCGGGCCCATCGGACCCCGTATCGGACCCCCATCGGCTCTCTTCCTCTCTCTCAAATCGGGAAAAAAAAACCTAGAGTTCGATGGTCGGACCCATCGGACCCCATGGTCCGACCATCGGACTCTGGGTTTTTTTTTTTTTTTTCGGTTTCAGAGAGAGGAAGAGAGAGGGGGGCTGGGTCCGAGAGAGGGGGGCTGGGTTGGAGGTGGTGGTGCGTTTGGGTGGTCTGAGAGAGGGGGCTGGGTCGGAGGTGGTGGTGCGGTGATTTGGTGCGGCGTTTGGGTGGTCCGAGAGAGGGGGGCTGGGTCAGAGGTGGTGGTGGGGTGATTTGGTGTGGCGTTTGGGTGGTCGGAGGTGGTGGTGAGAGTTGGGGGCGATTTGTTAGTGGGTGGGTGAAGAGATGCCGAGAGTGAGAGAGAGATAGATGCAGGGAGAGTTTGAGGGAAGGAGAGAGAAAAGATTTGAGTTATGAAAGTGGTATTTTTGGGTTTTGAAAAAAATGTCAATTTTTTTTTAGTTTAAAATGTATTGGTTTAAGAATAAAAATATTAAGGTTTTTTACTTATAGAAAATCAAATTTCCTTACAAAATGGTGCCAACTTTAATTTAGTATGGTTACCTCCGACACGTGGCACACAGAGGTGAATTATTACGCTTCAAAATTTGGCGCAATCTCTCCCGCGTATATATATAACGAATTTTTTCTTGCAGAGCAGTAGAGCACGCTATGGAGAAAGGCGAGACCTCAACAAGCGACGCCGATCGGCCATGGCAATCTTACCACACCGTATACACCAATGCCAAAGCTGGTAAGTCATCTTCATCCAATCTCGCTGCATACTTGAAATCCTCCACAAATTATTTGATAATTGTAGAAACTAGGGTTTTACACGTTGTGAACCATATTGTTCCAGTGCAATTGATTTGGTTGATTTTAGGTATGGATGGAGTGGACAAGGAGAAAGTACAACGAGTGGTGTATGAAATGAGCAAAGGGTCTAAGTACTTTGAGAACGAGGAGCGCAAGGAGGCTTTTATAAGGCAGAAAATAGAAAATATGCGTGTTCGGTGTGCCAAGCTTAGTGCTGAAGATATATCTCACTTTCAGATGGTACAATTTTTAATTTTATTTCAGTTGTGCGAGTTTGAATTTTGTTTTTTTTACTTGAATTTGGGGCTGAAATGTTGTTGATGACAATTAGGAAATAATTCATTACATTGATGTTTCTAATGTTTCTTCTTAAATTCATTATTTTTCTTAAAGAAGAAAGAAAAGTGGAAAAAAAAAAAAGAAAAAGAAGACCATTCTGGGTGATGAATGATTATAATTTTAATAAAAATTATTAGTGTAATCCTTAATATGTGGTAGCTAAATTGGGCAGAAATGTATCTAATAGCTTGATATCAAATAACAGGTTGCAGAAAAACGAATTTTAGAGCTAGAAGCTGCAAGAAACCTTTCAAGAATTTGGATACATGTGGATATGGATGCTTTTTATGCAGCTGTTGAAACATTAAGCAATCCTTCGTTAAAGGGGAAGCCCATGGCTGTTGGCAGTATGTCTATGATATCCACAGCTAATTATGAGGTTGGAATTGCCTAGACTGGAGTTTGAGGGATAATTATGAAGTCCTTTCCTTTGTGTTGTTTGAACCCAAAAGTTATGCAATAGGGTAGAAAGAACTTGACATGACTGTGTTCTCAAGATGTATATCAATAATTAAAGGGTAATTCTTGGCTCGCATTGTAGGCTCGGAAGTTTGGAGTTCGAGCGGCAATGCCTGGTTTTATTGCTCGTAAATTATGCCCAGAGTTAATTTTTGCTCCTACGGATTTCAAAAAGTATAATTATTACAGTGACTTAACGAGAAAAGGTTAGGCTTTTGGCTTGCTCTTCTTCTAGGTTGCATTTGAATTGAAGATATTTGTACTAGCGACCGATTCTTATTTCACTTTTTCCTATTTTTCGAGTTAGTTTTCCAGACGTATGATCCTAATTTCATGGCTGCTGGTTTAGATGAAGCCTACCTTGATGTAACGGAGGCCTGCAAAGAAAGGGGTATTACTGGTGAAGAAGTATTAAACCTTTACTTTTGCTTCTTTCTTCTTTACATCCTTTTTTTTCTTTTCCATATTTTTACTCTTAAATTGTCTTTCTTGTTTTAAAGATTGCCAAAGAAATCAGAACCAACATATATGAAGAGACTGGTCTTACATGTAGTGCTGGAGTTGCAGCAAACCGTCTACTTGCAAAGGTTGACAAGCTAATAAGCTATTTATCGAACAATTAGTACTAAATTTATTTAAGAATTTAGGTAGTAGACTTGTTGATATTACTTATGCTGCCCAAAATATTTGCAATCATGTTGAATGAATATTTTGTCCCCTCCCCCGTCCCCAAAAGTAATATAAAATCTATACTCTTTTAGAATTTTAAATTTTTTTACTTTATGTCATATATGGTCTTGTGGGAAAAAAAAAGAACCAGCTCTGTTCTGTAAGAGCAATAATCTACTGCAAACTTGCAAATTGACAATAATCTGGTTAATATTAAGTCTTTAGAAGTTGCAGTATATAGTATCATGTGAGTTGAAGGGTTTTCTTGCCATGTAAGGAGTCTTTTTTTCCATTAAGGGAGAGGAAGAACTAAGATGAGGACTATTAAATCAAAGAAGTTGAGGATCTACTTGGAAATAATGCAAATTTTATAAAGGAGTTAATTATAAATGACTCAAGTGTACTGACAAATTACTAGCAATTGAAAATGATCTGAACTGACACATTTGTTTTTACTCCATCCTGCTCTATTTCCCTTTCCTTTTTTTTGTGGCAATGAATACTTCTCTGAAAATTAATGCTAATTGTTAATTGTACTGCTAATGATCTTGTTTGCATAAAACTTTCCCTATGTTTTCACTTTGTAGATGTTTCTTTTGAGGAAATTTCGTTTGTGTTTCCCTTGACATAATGCATGCTGAATTTCTTTTCATCACATTGGTGTCAATAGGTTTGCTCTGATATAAACAAACCAAATGGGCAGTTTGTTTTACCAAATAACCGGGTGGCTGTGATGACATTTATATCTTCACTTCCTATACGAAAGGTATAGTGTAATGCAAATTGTAATTCACAAGCAGCTTATTTTACATGTTGTTTTAGTCCTTTGTGTAGTTTACATCCTGATAAAGAGACATCATAGTGAACTTTAAACACAGATTGGAGGAATTGGGAAAGTCACTGAACACATTTTAAGGGATGCTTTAGGAATCAGTACATGTGAGGAGATGTTGCAAAAAGGAAGTTATATCTGTGCCCTATTTTCTCAATCTACAGCAGGTTTTCACCATTGTCATTCCTTTTTACTATGTCTTTACTTCACTCACTATGTGGACCATGACCATAGCCCTTAAACACTGCAGATTTTTTTCTCTCTGTGGGACTTGGGCTTGGAGGGACAGATACTCCTGAAGTCAGGTTGCGAAAAAGTATTAGCAATGAGAGAACATTTTCTGCCACAGGGGATGAAACATTGCTTTATCGCAAATTAGGTGATTATTGTTTTATGTCTTTCATTTTCATAGTGGGGAATTTTTTGTCATATGATTCACGACTCATACAAGACATGGACTTGTGGCTCCTTTTTAGTGGTTTCAGTTTCATTCTTTATCATGTTTCCACAATGTATAATCTGGTTCAAACCTCTTGAGGTATAAGAGGTATCTAAATAGAACTTAGAAGGTTACAGACTGATACATTAGCATCATTATCATTGATCATTGATATAGTTTTCGTAGGAATCTTTATTTCTGACTTTGAAGCTTTGAGCCTGAAAATTTGGCTATAGTGCCTGTTATAGACCCTTGTGTGCATGGCCAATGGACTTGAGAAAATAATAGTCTAACTAGTACATTCCTAGCATTGGATTATTATTATATTTAAAATACACTATCAGTTTCTTTGACAACTAAAATTGTAAGCCTTATGGTTACAGAGGAACTTTCAGAAATGTTATCAGCTGACATGCAAAAAGAAGGTCTTTGTGGGAGAACATTGACTCTCAAATTGAAAACGGCAGCCTTTGAGGTATATGCACTGATTTTTCAGCAGGTTGCTTTGTATCTTACTGATGTGATTGTCATGCTATGAATATTGATACTAGTTTTTAATCTACAGCTTCGAACAAGAGCTGTATCTTTGCAAAAACACATTTGCTCAAGTGAAGATATTTTAAAGCATGCATCAAAGCTGCTGAAGGCTGAATTTCCTATTTCATTAAGGCTAATAGGTGGGCATGTACATTGTTTACACTTTACATGCATATAATCATTTATACATGTCGTATAGTTTGTATGCATGCACAGCGGTGATGTTGGGAATGCTAAGGACCTTGCCTTTTATATAACCTTATTTTTTTCTTGATGACAGGCTTGAGGGTATCTCATTTAAATCTAGAGAGGGATGGTACTCTTCTTGATCCTACCCAGAAAACTCTGACCAACTTCTTTGTATCAGGAGATAATTCCGGCAAAGATGTAAATGGCCAAAGACCCTTTGGCCATGACACAAGTAATTACTTAGTGAATGATGATCATTCTGATTCTTTTATTGGCGAACATGAGACACATCATACATATAGTGATGCGGATTGCAGTCATTCATCAATACTTGACAATGATAACAGTACTCTCAGCAGTATTTCAGCTCAAATGGACAATAATTTATCAAGTGATGTTACTGCATACAAGGTATGTAAGTTGATAAAATATTGTTTTGGTTGGGACTGAAATTGCTAATGTTATGTAGTATTTCTTTACTCGCGAGAACAGTGTTATACATGATGTGAACAATATGCTAAATGAATAAGGTCTTGGATGTGATGTTTAGAAATAGCTTTTGTAGATCGGTTCCATCATTCACGAGCTGTACATTGTATGACAACTCCAGTACAGGCTAATAAGTTTCATTCGACATGAAGAACTATATTGGGGATGGAGTGTAGATACTTTTTAAGCAGTGTGTTCTCTGCAGGTTGAGGGCACCAGTTGCCCAAACAGAGTGACTAATGGAGTAAACTTCACGGCAGCTGATGCTGAGGTAGTATCTTCAATGGGTCAAAGAGAGTTATTTCTATGGGTAAATGATTACAAGTGTTCAATATGCGGGATAGAAATGCCACCGGATTTTATTGAGGAAAGACAAGAGCACTGTGATTTTCATTTAGCCGAGAAGCTTCAGAAAGAGGAATCTGGCACTGGGTTTAGAAGTTCTACTTTGAGGCACAGGTTATTATCATTATTTTAAATATTTCAGAATTTAAAATGATATTTGCTTTCTCTATTATGCATAATTATACTAGATAACTTCTTTTTGTAGTTCTTGACCTCAGTTGGAAATGGAAAGAACTATTATAGCTTTCCACATAAATTTCCAGCTTAACAAATTGATATGCAGTAGTCATGCATATATAGTCAGTCATCTAGCTGCATTTCACTAGTTTTTTAGTAATGTGTGCTCGGCTGATCTATTTTTCATTTTTTCCTAACGGAATCCTCTCAGAGATGAACAAAAGGGTCAAAGTTCAAGCCAGAGTCAACGCAAGAAGCGCAAGTTGTCGCCGAAAGAAGGCAGACATATACCGATAGATGTGTTCTTTGTGAAGAGCAATCAGAACTTTTAAAAGTATGTTCTTTTTATTTCTGCTTGTCCTGTACATAGTTCTGTTCTTTGTCACCTATTATGTGATTGTAATACTATAGTGCATACATGTATAATGTATTTAAAAAAAAAAACAACGCATTAGAACCCTCAATAATTTTCTTAATTATGTTTTTCATGTTCATCTAGTGCCAAGTGAATAAGAGTACATTTATTTGCTTAAAATAAAAATAAGAATATTTGGCTGTAGCTTTATCTCCCGATCTCAAGAACAGTAGAAGAATCAATTATGATTATTAGATGGGGGAAATTCCGGTTATGCATCTATGCTATCGTAGTAGATTTTGGCCATTAGAGCATCTTTAATGAAGATGCAAATAAGCGATACAAATACAAAATATAGTTCACTTTATCAAAATTCTACTTCAATGATGTGTTAAATTGTGATGTAAATATCTCACACATAAATTTGGATCACAATATTAGCAAAATTTACATCATAATAAATGTTATGCTTTTATATTTACTATGTTATTTTTAATATTTTATTATTAAAGTTTAATTAGGATGTTAATTTGTATTAAATGACTTTTTTTTAATTATTATTATTTTATTATTGAATTTTATATTTATTTTTGTATTATTATTATTATTATTATTATTATTATTTTATATTGTTAATAATTTTTTTTTTTTTTGAAATAAAGTAATTCATTAGATAGCAATATCCGCTATGACAATAGACTGAAGAGTAGAGGAAACATTGCTTTCAGTAAAAAGACGATCATACCAAAAACAAGCACTGCGAGCAACACAATGTGCGGCCTTGTTAGCAGATCGTTTAACATGACAAACAGAAACATTATGTAAAATAGAAATAAGTGATTGACATTCTTGAATAAACAAACCAAAAACAGATGGAAGCTCAGCCGAGCTATTAATAGCTTGAACAACAGCGATGCAGTCTGTCTCGATTAGCACGTTCGACAAGTTCCTCATCTTCAACCAACTGAGAGCCTCCTTGACAACCAACAGCGATGCAGTCTGTCTCGATTAGCATTAAATGAGATATTAAATTCTGCATCATGATTTATAATTATGCATTGGAGCATAATAGTAAAAGTTTATGCAAAAATGTCACAAAATCATATTTTGTGCTAAATATAGATCAATTTTTGTATTTCTGGTTAGAGATGATCTTATATTATTAGAAAATATAAAATATCAATGGAAGAATAAAAATATGAGATTAAGATAATTACAACTCTATGCAAAAATTTAAAGGACTAAAATGAATTAAATAAAGTGTTACAAATCTAAAAGTTCAAAATACAAATAAAGAGAATAGGAAAAGGTAGAAGACTGAGTTATAACTCAAAATATTAACATACAAATAACTATTATCCTCGAACAATGACATTTATAAAATTTTTGCTCACGAATCACTTTTTTTTTTTTGGTAAATAGTTTCCCTTAAATATTGGAAGTAATTGTAAACTTGTTTGTCCCTTCAATTGTATTTCCTTTATTTTTGTAAATAATTTTTTTGATGTAATGGTGACCAGAGTTAATCTACTGTAAATTTTTTAATTTACAATTATTTCCATTGTTGTATGATGATTTTTTTTTTGCAAAAAGTTCAAGAAACAAAACCATGCAATTGCAAGTGTCACAGTTTGGGGTACTATTTACTCTATAAAATATTTGACGTGTTATCATCTTGTTCATCCAATCTAAATCATTTTTTTAATTAAAGAGTTCATTTAATCCAAAACACATTATATTTTCATATTTAGTAGGAAAGAGAAAAAGTAAGATAGATTAAGAGTTGTGAAAGGATGGGGAGTAGGAGGAATGGAGAGGATAGTTACTCTCCTTCCTATTATTTGGTATGAGAAATAAAATTAGAAGGATGAAGAGTAAAATAAATATTGAAAGTACTATTTTATCATTTTTAATATAATTATATATTTTATCTTGAAAGTTAGAAAAATCATTTTAGATAGTTTTTTCTGTCTTTCTTCAATTCTCCAATTTTTTGAGGGATTAGAAATTGTATATTTGGAGAGAAATGGTCTCCCCCACCAATCCTCTTCCTTCCTTTCTCTCTCTTGCCAAACAAGGAAATTCATCAATTCCTTTATCCCCCTCCCTACCTCCTCCTCTCCACTCTACCAAACATAGTGTAAGTGCGGAGTTTATATTTTGGATCTAATCCAATCCACACAAAGCTCAAATCCAATTCACAAAAGTGTGGATTAGATTTGTTATTTTAAATTGATTACTTTTCAATATTAAATTATTTAATATTTATTTAAAATTATATATTTTCACATAACTAACAACAAAATAAAATAAATTATTGTTACAAATTAAAAAAATAACAACTTTGAAAGAAAGAAAAAGATTATATGTAAAAAGAAATATTTAATTTTGTTCAAAATTGTATGTAGAAAAAAAAGTATATACAGTAGAACCTCTATTTAAGAATACTCTATTCAAGAATAACCTCTAATTTGTTATAAAAAAATCAAGTCCCAATTTGGGCCAGTTATAAATAAGAATAACCTCTAAATTGTAATTAGTTATACATTTTTTAAGTCCCGTATTAACAAAGTATACCTCTATATAAGAATAATTACATCTTAATAAAATATATACATGTATTTTGTAAATTTATTTATGTAAAATTAATAATTTTATTTTAAATTATAATACATGTAAGAAATTATATTTACTTTAAAATATTTCTATTATGATATAGTATTAATGATTGTTTATTGTTATTATTGTTACATTGATATTTTTTGATTTTTTTAATTTTTTTTTCTAGTGTAACTCTATTTAGTTATAACATCCCAATTAGAATATAATTTAGTTGGTCCCAAGTGTATTCTTGGATAGAGGTTCTACTGTATAAGTATAAATGGTGATTATTCATATATTATATGTAGAAAGAAATATACATTTAATCTATTAAGTTCTTAAATATATTTATATTATATGTATTAGATTTTTAAATTATTATTTATTTTCTATTAAAGTATTAATTGTATATATAATTTCTCTAAAAATTTATATAAATATGTGTATATTAAATTAAAGACTAATTATGAATTTTTCCCCTGAACTTTGACATGTACTAAATTATGTTCCTTAAATTCTTAAGGTTGTTAAAAATACCCCTTGAATTATTGAGATTGTTGAATTTAAGGACTTTTGTCTAATTTTAGTAAAAAAAATTCTAACATGGATAAAGTCCAGGAAGCATGATTTAATACATATCAAAATTCGAGGGACATGATTTGGTAGATATTAAAGTCTGGGGAATATAGTTTAATACATAAACAATCACTGAAATAATAAAATTGAATGAAATTAGATAAAAGTCTTTAAATCTAATAATCTTAATAATTCAAGGAGAATTTTTAACGGCAAAAAAAGTTCAAGAGCATGATTTGGTACATATTAAAATTTAAGATGCAAAAATTAAATTAAATTACTACACAAATATTCTGCTAATTGGATTGTGCATATTAGATTGAATTAATTATTTTATCAACACTCATTTTCTTAAACTTGTAGAGCCCACTCATTCTTGGTTGATCGTGCGGTGAATATTGCATCTAGCTTGTACGTCATAATTTTTTTTTGACAAAGTGATTAAAATCACTCATGAATTTACGACGCCCACGTCCGCCACCGGCGCTGGAACCTCCTCGAATCAAGATAGCTCATTGTCTAACCGCAGAGCATGCTTTGCCAACCATGGACCGCTAAAATCTTAGAGCAAGCCCCATGGGACAAAACTGCCTCCGGAAATTTAGACAATAAAGCTATAACATCTTCAAACAACACTTCTAACTCAATAAAATACTGAAGTTCCACCTGAAAAAAACATCAAAAAATAGCATAAAACTTTAATTAGAAAACTCTGAAGAGAATCAACCAACCACCAAGACTAAGCAACTAGATCTCCCTATAAAATACTAGAACTAGCCAAAGGGATTACTCTTTGGCTAGTAACAACTAAATTATAGCATTCTACTTCATAACCTCAGGATCCCTATTCCTTACTTTTACCCTTTTAAAATTAAACATAAATAAAATTTTCCTTTTAATACCCATTATTCCTTAAATATTCAAAATAGGGAAATTTGCGGTAAAAGTCCCTAAAAAGTTCAGTTTGATACAGATAAGTCCCCAACCTTCAAAAATAGCGGCAATAGTCCTCAAGGTCATGTTTTTTATTTGTCCCCGTTAAACTCATTTCAAATGCCACGTGTCGAAATATTATTGGTGGGTGTAATTATTTTAATTTAAAAAAAATAAAAATAAAAATAAATAAATAATTAAAAAATATTTTCTCTCTTTTTTTTTTCTTTTTCTTTTTCTTTCTTTTCTTCTTCGTCTTCTTCGTTTTCTTCTTCTTCTCATGCCAGAAACCCAACCCACAACCCATTTCCAGAAAAACCCATCAGATTTCGACGAATTTAGATTTCAAATTGGTCTCAGCTAGATTTATTTTCTTGTACCTAATGATTAGACCGACTCTACTGGTACAAGAACAATAGCAAAATCAAAATAAAGAGAAACTTGTGTATAGATTGATAGATTAGAACAGAGAATTACAGAGTGATTAATCTGAAACCAAACTAATAATAAACCTAAATTTACGAGACTAATTAATCAACTCTTAAATTCATAACTAAATTTGAATAAATCATCAAAGTAAAACACAGACTAGAAATTTAAGAGACTAATCAATCAACTCTTAAGTTCATAGCTAATCATCAAACTAAAACAGGATCATTACTCTAAAACCAAACTTAATAATTAAATTAAGAGACTAACCAAGTTCTTAAGCTCATAATTAAATTCAATTAAAACAGAGATTGAAAGAGAAGAGAGAGAGAGAGAGAGAGAGAGAGAGAGAGAGAGAGAGAGAGAGAGAGAGAGAGAGAGAGAGAGAGAGAGAGAGAGAGAGAGACCTGCAAGTAATATGCAAACAACCATCGATTCTTTCAACAGAGAATTTACAATGAGGGCATCTCTTCCAATTCTTCTGAGTCGCCATTTCTCTAACCATCAAATCCTCACTCCCTCTCTCATCTTCATTCAATCTCTGGTAATCTTCGCACCCAATCTTCGAATGCCAACCCACATTACACCGCGCACAGAACAATCTATGGCAAATCGGACACTCCGACTCCATTATCACCTCATCTTCCCCAATTTCCCTCACCAAAACCGCCGAACAATCATTAAACGGATAGTAAAACTTCTCACACTCCATTAACAGAGCTTCACACAGAGCCTCGTGGGTGTTATTATTTTTTAATTTTAGGTTTTTATTTTATTTTTTAAAAAATTATTTTGGGTTGGCTTTTGGTGGCCGATTGACAATATTGGGGCTGGAGTGGGGTTAGGGTTGGCCGGAGTTAGCAATCAGGATGTGGTTATGGTTGGGGTCGTGGTGGTGCTCCGGTCACACTTTGTCGCTGGTTGGGGTTGGGTTTCTGGCATAAGAAGAAGAAGAAAACAAAAAAGACGAAGAAGAAAAGAAAAAAAAGAAAAAAAAGAAAAGAAAAAGAAAAAAAAAATTTTTTAAATTATTTATTTTTATTTTTATTTTTTTAAATTAAAATAATAACACTCACTAATAATATTTTGACACGTGGTATTTGAAATGTGTTTAACGGACCTGTTAACTTGGAGACCAACAGACAAATAAAAAACATCACCTTGAGGACTATTGCCGCTATTTTTGGAAGTTGGGGACTTATCTGTATTAAACTGAATTTTTTAGGGACTTTTGCCGCAAATTTCCCTTCAAAATATTATATATTAATTATTTCATTTTATATATTAAAAATATTACTTACAGACTAAAACATGTAAAAATACAAATAAAGGTGCAGCCCTAGCTAGCTAGCTACTACTTCATTTCTACTTCTCGCGCGCTCTCGATATTTGGGCGAAGACCAAGGAGTGAACCAATGTCGCGTTGGGAGGATCGCCATTCTGACTCCAAGCGCCATCGTTCTAGGTTCGACAGGGACCCCAGGTCTGTCTCTTTTTCTGCTTCATATCATAATTCATATATGTTTTCTGTGTTGGACATTGGTTACTATCTGAATTGGGATTGGATTTGAAATGGTTTAGGGATTCATAGGTAAGAATGCTTATCAACTTATCGTATGTCTGGATAATGATCCATAATGTTTCTAGATTAGGAGAAATGTGCGCAAATAACTTGACCATTTGTTTTACATTTTCATATTAGGTAATCTGGATGTTTTAATTACGTTCTTTTTATCTCTACTTTGAATATTTACTTGATTATTTGTATGTATTGAGATGATGATGATTTTTCAATTTCATTTCTATACAATATGTTTGCATATGAACGCATGAAGCTTAGACATGAATGTGAATTATCTCCCATAAGATTCAAAGTTGAAAAATTATTATTTTTTTAGAGTATGTGTGTCAAGTTTTAAATGAGCACTTAACTATAATAATCATAACATGGATCGTATGTATCTGTCAATGGTTGATATTAGTCCCAAGCGGTCTAAGAGGGATGGAAAACCAGAACCAGAGAGGCTACCTAGCAGTAATAGTTTGGACATCAAAAATAACACAGAGCAAGACCAAAAGCACCGTCCCTCCCTGCAAGATGGATCGCCACCTAAAAGTTTGGCACCAATGGATTCTAAATCCGAAAAAGGGGCTTTAAGCAGTGACACTGACAGAAAACCCAACGGGAAGCACGAAGGAACAAAGCTTTCTGCAGTTCCAACGGATGGACCTCGACCCCGGTCTTATTTCAAGGTGTTGTGTATGAAACTATAGTGAAACTTATTTAGTTGCTAGCAAAACTGATGAAATTATATCTCATCTTCATATTGCCTTTAGAATCATTAGATCTTAGTAGACTGATACTCTGACTCAACCTCACAAATTTTAGTTTACATTGACCATAGTAATGCTTGCTGATATTATAGTATAGGTAAGTTTCAGGTTCCTTCCCCTCAAATATGTGCAAACAGCATGTAAGTTGATGATGGTTACTGGCTTGTCTCTACTTGAAGTGAATTGTGCTGTTTAGGTAATTTGGGCTCACTGATGGAACAAACCAACATTAGTTAGTTGGTTACGTTAAATTGCAGTGATAGGTCGAAGAGTGTTAGGAACTTAAATTTTTAATTTATTTGTTGTTGTAATGACCTGTAAATTTAGAAGTGCAAACAAAGAAACAAAGAAAAGTTGAAGTAGCATTTGTAAAATATTAGGATTTGCAACATTAGATGAGTAAGTGGAAAATTATGTGTGAGGTTGTTTTTTTTTTAAGAAATATATTAGTAGCCTCATGTTTGAAAGTTTAACATATAGATTTCATCACTTCACAAAATGATAAGCCAGTCAAACTGAACTAGAAAGACATTAATAGCTGCATTGGAACTACCTACCATGAACCTTTTGCCCCGAAATCCCACCACTTGAGAGGGCATAGTAGGTTTGTGATGGGAACTGTTGGGCAACACCCTGCCATTATACCGAGGGGAAAAAAAACCTGTATTCTCTTTTGATTTATATAACTCTGTTTCTATTCAGTGTGTGCAAACCTTTTATCTGGGTTGATGTAGCGGAATTGTTGTTCAGCCCTGTGCCTTGAAGTGGTTCCATGTATATAACAATCTTAGGCTTGCCTGTCCATGTTTTATAACAGCATGACGAGCGTGGTAATGCCGCGCGAGTTGGTCGAAGCTCGGGTAGAAACACAACTAGTGGTGAGCTTCTTTCAAGCATTATCTGTTTTTGTTCATACTTTCAGGCTGAAAGCTCTTAAAACATCCATTTGTACTTTTGTTAATTTGTAATCTTCCAAACGTAAACACACATATATGTATATATGGGAATATAACTATACATATTGGTCTATTCTCTGCTTGTTACAGAACGTGGATGGTGGAGAGATTCAAGGGATCAACATAATGAGAGGACAGAAAATAAGAAGTCAACCAACGAGACACGAAAGAGAGATGATGGAGCCAAAGGAGATGAAAAAGCCAACTGGCGCCATGACAGGTTCTCTGAAGTGGAAGCTGATGCTCCACATGCAAGGAAAAGACCTTCATTTAGAGAGAAAAAAATCCAGGCTGATTTTGAACAAGCTGATGGAGCAGCACCAGAGACTGCAAAGCTGAGATATCTCGATCAGCCTGTCAAAGAAAACAGAAAGGAGGAACAAGGCCACAACACTCGCTATTTTGATAGAAACGAAAAAGCGTTGGTTGGAGACGGGGCAGCACATAGAAGAGAAACACAGAAGAGAGGTGGTTTTCCTTCAAGGGAAAGGTATCGTGGTGGTGGCGATGATGATGTAAATTATAGAAGAAGAGATGGATTGATTGGAGGGAGGTCTGAGTTCCGTGGCGGTAGTGATGGTCATGATAATAAGTGGAAGCATGATTTGTATCAGGATGCTAATAGGAGTCCAACACCTAAAAATGAAGAGGATCAAATTGCAAAGGTGGAAGCACTCTTGGCTTCATAGGTTATGATTTACAACTATTTTTATCAGCTGGTGCTTAAGTTTTGGAGTTGTGTATTAAAAAAACTCTATTACTTTTTGTTTTGTGTTTCTAAACATGTATGTTTTTCTTTATTTAAAAAAGTACTAATTTTGAGTAAATAGGTGTATGTTATAGTTTTAATTTGATATTAACATTGCAAAGAATCACACACACACACACAGAAGTACTTTTTCTCCTGAATTTAATACTATAAAATACTTTTTCTTTGTAAACATTTCCCAAACAATGTCAAATGTTTGGTGTAGCTACTTTTTATCTGAAAAAGTGGATGAAAATATGATGTGATAGTAGTCATTTTCTTTTCCTGGATTATATAAAGCAAACACAATTTTGTGCGACAATCATTTCATTACTTGTTTTTGTGTAGTCATTTTGTACTCTGAATTGAAATACAATTAATTAAACTTTATTAAAAAGATTTTTATCTTAAATTCTAATTTAATTATGTAAATATATAAGTAAGGGTAAAATCGATAAAAGTTTTTTTTTTTTTCAGAAAAATATTTTAAGGTGTGTCATACGTCTAAATTATACTTAGTAAGAGTATCTCTATTAGAGATGCAAATTGGTAATCATCTTGTAAAAGTTTGCTTCAATAATGTGCTAAAAGTTGATCCAAATTTAAATCACAATATGACATGATGTAAAATTTGTATCACAATAATAAATACGCTGCTTATATTCACTTTTATGCCATTTTTAATATTTTAGCATTAAATTTAGTCATTTAATTACTTTTTAGGATTAATCATTATACTTAAATACTATTGAATATATATATATTTATAAGAAAAAAATTAGGGTTTCTCATTCTTAAATCTATAGCTATCGAATGTCGTCTTTTTTCTCCGGCCAGGTCCACCGACCTTCCCTGGGCTTAGGCGTGTCTTGTTTGAGGTTGTGTTTTGATACTGTCATTCGATTTTTGTTACTGCGATTAGTCTTGTTTCTGTGACATAATTTTGAGTGTTTTAGTCTTCTTTGTGTGACATAGTTTTGACTTTTGAGTGCTTTAGTCTTGTTTGCGTGACATGATTTTGAGTATTTTAGTCTTGCCTATGTGACATGATTTTGTTTTATTTTGTTTCATTGTTGGTTCTTCTTAATTATTCAATAGCTTGCTATTAAATCACTGTTAGTGGTTGGGACTAGCAAGTTTTTTGCGACTGAAAAGGTTGTTAGTAATGCAGTCACGTATCTTACACAATAGTTGAGTGGTCAAGCTACGAGATTGAACCTGCAACAATTTTTACTATTGTGTTTTCTGAGCGGTGGATGAAACAGAATATAGATGTTTTAAAGTTAATTGTGATGCTGCAATCTTTAATTTGATTTGATTTTAATTTTTTTATCAAACGATCTAGGAATTATACGACTAATTATTTAGTTCATTTTTCTAATTCTAATTCTAATTCTAGTCATGTCTCCAATAACACTAATGTCCCGATTAGATTATTAGCTATTATTTTAACTAATTACTAGTAATAAAATTTTATAATTTATTCAAAATTTTAATTCTTTTATATTTTATATTAAATTTTGGATCAAATTTTGCAATTGTCTATTAAAAAATATAATATTAAAAACTGATATAAATCTATCACAAAATTACTTTTTATATAATACAATTTTTATTTATTCATATCAAGTAATGCATAATTGAAGGGTAAAGAAATCTCAAGATGAAAAATCAATTAAAAATAAAATAAAAAGAAGGGGAAAATAAAACATGAAAACACCACTTAAAAAAACAGAAAACTAGAAAACGGATCTCTATGGCAAAACTAAAAAGTACAGAGAGAAAGAAAGAAAGAAAAGAAAAACAGTTTAATTAATCTGTGAATTGAATTGGTTCAATCCTTCTCGTCTTCTTCATTTACTGATCGTTTTCAAAAACCCTAACCAAATTTGGGCTCATAAATTAAGAATTATCATCTTCCATTCCCATCCGGAGTCTGATCATCTCGCCCAACCACACCCACTCACCAGTCTATGCAATGGTGGTCTGTAAATGCCGCAAGGTATGCTTCTTTCTTTCCCTCTGTCTTCTTTCTCAATTAGAATTTCAACAGTTTTTGTTTCCGCTTTGATTTCTATGTGCAAATACGTGATTAAGTAGCTCGAGATTCAGATCGGATCGAGGTTATAAACTGTTGAAAAGCTAAGGTGATCTCTAAGATCGTGAATTAGCTCCAACTTACTGGTTTTAGGTGTCGGGATGGGTTGGGGTGATTGAACTCTGTACATATCGATCGATATTTGAAATTTGAATGAATTATGTGGTTACTAAATCCTTTGAAGCGTGTTGTGGTGCATTTCGATTTGCTCGTATTTATTTTGTATAATTGCTTCGTCTAATTACATGTAGTTTTCTTTGTGATTTAGGCTACAAAATTGTACTGTTTCGTGCACAAGGTCCCGGTCTGTGGAGAATGCATCTGTTTTCCCGAGCACCAAATATGCGTGGTAAGCTTCTTGATTTGTTCGATTGTCCTTACAGTATTTTTAGGTGCATGTTGTGTTGTTTCCGGTTGAATTTTTCGAAACTCTGGTTCTGATTCTGTGTTCTTTTAGTTGACGAATGTGCTTTTACTCTACTCTACTTCATTTTTGGATTAACAATAAAATCAAAATCATATGGCAGCACCCCATTTTTTATCTGATAATTCTCAATTTAAATTGTTTAATTAGATTCTGATTTACTTATGTTTATTGGAATAACCTTTTGCCCCTTGAGCTAACGCATCATGGAATAAAACACTTAAATTTTTCTGTAGTGCATAGGTTGTTGCTGTGTAACTCTTGAAGATTAGTTTTTCCTATGCCAAAAAAAAAAGATAAAAGTTTTTCCAGTATGTAAGTGTGTTGTGCTTTCTGACATATGTGTCTATATTATATGTTGTCATTTATTGTAAAGATCCGTACATACTCAGAATGGGTAGTAGATGGAGAGTACGATTGGCCCCCTAATTGCTGCCTCTGTCAAGCTGTACTTGAAAGCGGGACTGATTCTCAGACTACTCGGTTGGGTTGCTTGCGTAAGTGCAGTTATATTTATAGTTACAGCCTACTGCCTCTTACAGGTGCATTCTTTTTAATAAAGATGTGGAATCCATTCTACACTTTGTAATTTATATGTTTGCTATATTCAATTCAGATGTTATACACACAAATTGCCTGGTTTCACATATCAAAAGTTTTCCTTCGCATACTGCTCCTGCTGGATATGCGTGTCCTGATCCTGAATGCTCTACATCGGTGAGAGATATTTCTAGAACTTGACTTTACATATGTATGCAAAACTATTGGCCTGTTAGGTTGCTGTTGTTTTCTTCCCCCATCTTCGTCATATATATATATATGTATGTGTATTGAGTAATAATATGTGCACCCACAATTCACAAAAAAGCTTGACACACTTTTGTTGCAAGTAACTTCAACCGATCATCTTTATTTAAGATGGGTCCCATTTATTAAAATTGACTTGCCACATAAGTATGTCATGTTTGTGTGTGATTTATGTGTGCATGTATCATTACTCATATGTATTTTATATACTAACTACTTGGAAGGAAAAAATTGAAACATCGCTTGAAGTTTGAATTTCAAGATTGTTTCCTGATACTTCAGTGTAAAAAAAGTTGTTGAAAGAGTTAGTAGCTTGTTTTGAACTATCACCTATTTTCACTGAACAAGTGTACATCATAAGGTACATTTGCATTTTTAAACAATTTCATTGTCACTTCACCATTGTGCCGAACAATTATTTTAAGTTCTGGAGTTATTTAATGTTAAAGCAGAAATTTATTTTCCTCTAGTCACTTGTGAGTAAGTCAAGTGCTTGGGAGTTGGGTGTGTGGAGTGGTCTTAAGTCCCCATAAAAGTATCTAGTTGATAAAAGACTAAAGATGGTTTCCATTTTAGCGCTAACACAATTTGTTCAATAGGAATTGTTTATGGTCACTATGTGTAATTTACAATTTTGATGCTCATTGTATTTTGTACTCTTCTTTTTAATGCTAACTGCTTAATGTAGATATGGCCTCCCAAGAATGTGAAAGACTCAGGATCTCGCCTACACTCAAAGTTGAAGGAAGCTATCATGCAGGTATGGCTTCTGCTTGGCTCTTAGATTATCAGAAAGATTGATGCCTATCTGATAACAATTTATTACTGTTCATGATGTTTTGTTCAGTTGGTTGGTGTTCATTAAAGCAAGTACGAAACCATAATTTAATCACATTAACAATTAAAATTCAAACAGTCTTGCGAAAGTTTGAATAACAGGTTGAAACTGTTGACAATGTGGATATTTAGATAGAATGCTAGAGGTACAATTTTGTTCTACCTCTAACAAACAAATTTCTTTCGTACTCCTATTTAAGAGTTGCAATTTGTCTTTTTCCTTTTTTTTTCTATCTCAAGTTCCAAATACCTAATGTTTTTCAATCCTTTCGAAATCTCTTTTACTTGACATGACATTAGGTATGTGGTATGCTTCTTTGTAAAACTGCTTCAACCCTGGAGTATTTATCTGATGTTGTAGTCCCATTCATTGCAAATAAGCAGGGGATATCTTTAACATTAGTTCTGTGGGCGCGAACTTGATTGTTTCACTATTACACTCAGATTTGAATAGATTTATTATTGTTTTGCAGACTGGCCTTGAAAAGAACTTGTTTGGAAATCATCCAGTTTCATTTCCAGTCTCAGAGTCTCGAAGTCCTCCTCCAGCATTTGCATCTGATCCGCTGACTGCAGTCACTTCTGCAGATGGCAGGGAAAATAGCACAGCAAAAAACGAAATGAACATGGCTGAAGCATACCTAAGTGCAACTGGAGCAGGATCTTTAAAGATTCCAGGCACAGATATTTCAGAGATAGAAGGCCCCAGTTCAGCAGGAAATTTTACGAAAAGCACCAGCCCTGTTGGTGTAAGAACATATGTGTAGTTAGTTTAAATTATTTATTTTACCGGATTATTTTTTCTTTTTGTTATATTTATTGTTGTACTGTCCATGTTTATTAAAGTCTTACTCAATGCTCCTTTTATTTTGTGGTGGTCGTGATCAATCCAGCCTGGTGCTACAACGCGAAAGGGTGGTCTGGCTTATGATCGGCAGAACTCTGAAATTTCATATTATGCTGATGATGAAGATGGAAAGCATAGAAAGTACTCACGAAGGGGTACCTTTCGAACATTTAATACATCTTATGTATTGTGTGTGCTTGTGTATTGACTAGAGTTTCTGGTTGGCTGTTTGACTGATTATAGTATTACCTAAATGATTAATGTTGATTTACCATAAAGAGAGTAACCTACCTGTTGAGTTAAGAGATTTCTTTGTTCCCCATATAGATGAAGAATACAAGTAATTTTTCCAATTAGAAAATCATGAACAGAAAATGCAATTGTTGTATTTGTTTGTGATTATACTGCTCATTGCAGTTTTATCCTGTTTTGACAAGTTAAGTCCTAATTCTAGTCAAAATATGAAGAAGATAATGTAACCCATCTCTACTGCGCTAATGGTTCTAGATTTCTAGCATATATATTCTTCATTATCCTGTTGACTTTTTTAGTACTTAGTTAGAATCTTGAATTTGAATTCTTAAAGTTCTTCATTGTAGGTTCACTCAGGCATAAATTACTCCGAGCATTAATACCATTCTGGTCGAGTGCATTACCAACTCTACCAGTGACTGCACCACCTCGGAAAGATGGATCAGCCTCAAATGAGACCCCAGAAAGCCGCGTACGGCATCAAAGACCATCAAGAATGGATCCGAGAAAGATCCTCCTCTTTATAGCAATCATGTATGTTTTCTGAACTTGTTTTGTCAACCTGTGCTAACTATATCTGTAAAGCCAATTAGGTGACGAAATCCATATGTTATGCAGGGCATGTATGGCAACAATGGGCATTCTGTATTACAGATTAGCTCAAAGAGGTCTTGGTGATGAAATGGGTGAAGATGAGCAGCAGTAGATTGTGGTTGACTTAATGAGAGCATATTTGTTGGTTTCTTCCTTTGCTGCTTCATGTTTTTATCTTTTTGTGTCTAAATCGATAACACATACAAAATGGATGATGTTGTTGGAGATTTTCATTCAGTGTCAAATGACAGTAAAAAAAAAATAAAAGAAAAAAAAAATCCCAATTTGTTAGATGTAATCTTTGCTCATTTTCTTCTTCCATATCTTGTTGTTGTCTTAATTTTAATCCCTTTGAAGTTGAAATGGAGAAACAGGTTGAATCCAATTTTCTTTTTCCTTTTTTGAATAGGTTAGTTTGTAATTATACTATATTATGTTTGATAAATTAACAATTAGAAGATTCAGAACAAAGTTACGGGCGGACTGAACACTTTGTCTTCTTCTTTTAAGTTTGGGTAATTTGAATTTTTGCTCTCCGAATTTTGACATGTACTAAATCATACTTTCTGAATTTTTCAAGTCGTAAAAAATTTTCCGTGAACTATTGAGATTGTTGGATTTAAGGACTTTTGTTTAATTTTATTAAAGAAAGTCTAACATGGATGAAAATTTAGAGAGCACAATTCTATACATGTTAAAGTTTAGGGGGTATGATTTTTTAAATATTAAAGTTTAGGGGCACGATTTAGTATATGAATAATCTACATATTAGCAAAATTGAATGAAATTAGAAAAAAATCCTTAAATCCAATAATTTCAATAGTTCAGAAAAATTTTTTAACGACCTCAAAGTTCAAGAGGCATGATTTGTTACATGTTAAAGTTCAGGAGATAAAAATCTAAATTAGCCTTTAAGTTTTAACTATTGCTGATCGTATTTTTTTTTATCAGTACTTAAGACAAATAACTATAATAGGAGTTTTTTTGGCGATGACAAAACCGTAATTAAAAAAATAGATAAATAAATAAGACAAAACATTAGACCAACTCGGCCATCTTCAAATGTTTTGATGATTTTACTCATATTGTGATTAAGATTGTTAATTTTTGTGGCTCATGGATTGTTAATGTTGTGGCCAAGCATGTCTTAGGGTTGACAGTGAGCTTTATAGTATCTTATTATTTAAATTATATTTAGGTAACATTTAAATTTAATTTATAAACTAATAAGAGGAAAAAATTTTCCATGCTTAAAAAATCCCCCTATTACAATAAGAACTCATAATTTTTCTATACCATTTAATCCTACTAATTCCTACACTTACCAAAATACTTTCCTCATTTAAAAAATACTTAAAAAAATAAACTCTCTCTCTCTCTCTCTCTCTCTCTCTCTCTCTCTCTCTCTCTCTCTCTCTCTTTCATTTTCTCTTGCTCCGCTGTTGACCCAAACCCTACGACGGAGAAGCCCAAACCCCCAAAGGCCCTCTCTCTCTCTCTCTCTCTCTCTCTCTCTCTCTCTCTCTCTCTCTCTCTCTCTCTCTCTCTCTCTCTCTCTCTCTCTCTCGTTTTCTCTTGCTACGCTGTTGACCCGAACCCCGCAACGGAGAAGCCCAAACCCCCAAAGGCCTTCTCTCTCTCTCTCTCTTTGTAATATCCAGATTAAAATAGTATTTAATTTTTTTTTTTTTTTGGATATTAATTGAGCGAGGATAATTATCTTGTTTCTTTGTGTTGTTAGTGAGTTGATATTATTGCTTAGAGTAGTTGTACCAATTTTCTAGAGAGTTAAAGTTGTATTAACTACGAAAGTAAAATATTATGGTATTTTTACAGAGTAAGTAATCGTTTAATTAAAGCCCAATATGAAGGTCCATTAGGGTTTTATAATATATTTAGTGAGTTTAATTAATTAATGTTAAAAATTCGTAGGTTTGGATAAATTCGCAGGATTAAAAACTGTTTTACTAAAACGATCATATCTGGAGTTCTAGAGCTCGGATTGAGGTGATTTCAGTGGCGTTGGAAAGATAATTCAAAGATCTATCAATTATGCAGAAATAGATTTATTGTAATTTTAACTTTATTGGGGTCAAAATTAGGTTACAAAGTGACGACCTGTTAAGTTTAGTATAGAAACCCTAAGTTTTAAAATTTAAATTTAAAACTTATATCTAACAAATAAGATTTTTATTTAATTATTCTATTTAGAGTTAAATTAGCATCAGATTATAGGGGTTATTTTATTATTTTCTTTTATAGATTTAATTAGATTATAAAACCTAAATCTATCACATTCTTGATACGTAATATGCAGAGTCTCTAACCCTAAGAAAAATAAAACTCAATCTCAATCTCTTTCTTTCAGCCTGAATACAATTCTTAGAGAGGACACTCATAAAATCCTATATCCTACAAGTTATCCATCTCGCTACCTATCAAAGATTTATAATTTTCCTTCTTGTTTCATTCTCTTCGCCAAACAACACTCATGATTTTCATCAACATAACATTGAGATCATCATCACCATTCTAATAATTTGAGATTTCAAGATCTAGCACTGATTAAGAAGAGTCATCAAGAGGTAAGAGAGTTCTTCCACTTATTGTTGTGAACTTTTAGGTTAAACTATGAAATCTCGTTTTTATTTTTTTCTGAAAATTATTGTCTTAGTAAAATAGTCATATCTCTCTCAATATTGATCCGTTTCCAGCGATTTTTATATCGTTAGAAAGCTTATTCGATGATCTAAAATTTTTATCAAGAAACTATTCACCAGTTCGGTGATATTCTATGTCGAAAATTATCATCTTTCTGATGTTGTTGTAAATCGTTTTTTTCATATTCCCAGAAAAAGTACTTTCACTTAAAATACCATAAGTCTCTCAATTCTTGTCCATTTTTAATGATCTATATATGGTTTCAAAGCTTATTCAATTTTCCATATGTTTCATGAAGAACTATTTCGTGAATTCGGAGTTATACTATGTCGAAAAGTTAGTTTCCTTCTGTATCATGTAATTCGTTTCTTGAATCTTGTTCTTCCAAAACTGTTTTGGTAAAATTGTAATATCTCTTTGAATATAATTCCAATTTCAGAGATTTTGGTATCATTGGAAAGGGAATTTAATTTCCTAAAACTTTCATGAAGATGTTATCTTCTAGTTCTGAACCTTTCAATACAATAAGTTTGTATT
Source organism: Cannabis sativa (assembly GCF_029168945.1). NCBI lineage: Eukaryota > Viridiplantae > Streptophyta > Magnoliopsida > Rosales > Cannabaceae > Cannabis > Cannabis sativa. The sequence goes on from NC_083610.1 coordinate 19,237,238, forward strand.
TTTGCTAAGTCGTATAATTCGTTACTCCATATTCCTTCTCAGAAATAGTTTCAGTAAAACAATCATAGCTCTCTCAGTTTTAATCCATTTTTAATGATCTTTATATCGTTGGAAAGATAATGGAATTTCCTATAATTTTTATGAAGACAACTTTTACTGAATTAGTGTAGTTGTTGGTCAAAAATAGTAATCTTTCTGCTGTACTGTAAGAGTACGAATTTTAATATTAGGGCCTTGACCCATGTCTTATTATAGGTAGTAGTGACGAGATAACAACTCTTAAGCAGCGGGATTTGAGGTAAGGAAATTAGATAGTTTTGTATGTGTTTATCTGCATAAATTTAATCTTTATGTATTGAAATATGATTTATGATTTGTTATTATGAATATGTATATGGTACTGAGAATGTGTGATATGGACACAATATGAGTTTGTGAATTGATACATAGATTATGGTTGTATGACTTGTATATGTTGTATGCTGTATGTTGTGTATTGTATGTTGTATGGTGTATGGTTTATGTTGTATGTTATATGTAGTATGCTAACGTCTCAGGTAAAGTGAGGGACCATGGTGGGGTATGATACGGGATAAGGCCGTTGAATGTAGAGATACCCTACCCTACATTTTACTGAGTCGTGTATGAGATTGTTATGGTGGGTATGATACAGTGATGTTACTGTTGAATATAGAGATACCCTATCCTATAACAATGGTAGGGCTGCATAGGCCCATGTTATTATATGGGCAGATTAGGCCCAGGATATTGTAGGGTCAGGCTAGGCCCGGGTTATGTAAGTAATGGCTATGATATGCCAATATTGTGATAATGTTATTATTATTTATAGTATTGATATGATTATGTTATGAGTATGATATTGGAGTTATGATCTCTGTATATGTGTACGGTGTGAACAAATAGTATAGACTTGTATGATAAAGGTTTCCATATGTACAGTTTTTTAATTATAGTTATAAAAGAGCATGTATGATATTGCTAAAACTTAATAAATACATTAATGGTATGTGTGATATTATATGGTATTGTTTGATAAGCATTTCCTTACTGAGCTTTTAGCTCACCCCCCTTACTTTCCCCCTACAGGTATTAGACCGGGAAGTATGTATAGTGAGCCGGGTCAGTTCGTACGTATCTTGTGAGCGGCTACGGGCGGACAAACGATCTAGAACGCCGGTGGTGCCTTAGTTTTATTTTAAGCAGTTGATAAATCTAACACAGTGGAAATGCATTATTTAAAATTATTTACTTACTGTATCTTGTTTTACAAATGAAGGATCCTTCTCTGTTGCATTTTGATTTTTTTTAAAATCCACTGTTGTATTTAAATTATTTTTTTATCTTTTCAAATTATGCATGAAAATAGTATTTTTGTAAAATAAGGCAAAATACTGGGGCGTTACAGTTGGTATCAGAGCCGATCGTCCGTTAGCCCGAAGGATACTCACGGTATACATACAGAAGACTGAAAAAGATCCCTCTCACTATTATGTAAGTGTTAGTTTTAATTTTCTTGGTATTGCCATTAATAGTCTTATATGTGATACATATAATTAGAGCCTCATCTTAGGTGGTGCTTAGAGACATCAATAGTACCCTCTATCTCTTATGATTGATTACACTTTTTAGGAAGAAGATGTATAGGTTTATATTTCTTTATTGTCTTGAATTGAACTAGGAAGGACCGTGTTCCTTTCTTGAAAATTTAGAATAAATTATAATAGGAGTTCATAAGACTTTATTTGATAAATAGAATATTACTAGTTAAGCTTGACAACATTAAGTTTAGATATGTACATAGAATCTTCTCTTCCAATAATTGAACTCTTTTGTTTCTTTTAAATCAACCTTTCTTGTAAACATGAAACTAGAAGATCAGTTAGAATCAATGTGAAAGGAACGACCAATAGAGGTGGGGGCTAAGGATGTGTGTTCCGCTGACCCACAAATGGTTGATGTTCCAGAGAACCCAATAATAGTTAAGGCTAACGATCTAATAGAGGTATTGGAAGGACTACGAGCATGACTAAGACAATTTGTTGAAGAGTTTTCACAGGCTCAGCAAAATATCACCAACACTAGTAGTGGAACTTGAAGCACATAATGAAATGTACCAATAGCCAACTAAGTACCGACGCATATATTTTCACCTATCTATGAATGGTTGAAGAAGCAGTCTCTACACCTAGCCATGAATGGAAGCCCAACATATAGGAAGTAGGGATGACTTAGAATAGTAGACGCTATACCGCATCGGGGACAGTATAATTTACGAAACTTACTTATTAAGAAGGATGAAATAATAGATCTTTAAGGAGAAGGTACTATCTTGTTGGATATTCTATAAGTTACACACTCTTAAGTTAGATGGTAAGAAGTATGAGTACTGTATGCAAAGACATTGGAGATAAGTATGTTATAGAAATGAGTCAGGAGAGGACGATGCCATCATATAGAAAGGAGTGCGGTGTGCTGAATAGAATCCAAAATGAGAAGTTAGAAAGAGACATGATAAAATTACTAGAGGTAATAACTTATGAAGGTATCTTAAACACTAAGAGATAAGCAGAGCATCAACAAATATTAGATTACCGAAGGAAAGTTGTAAACTTTAAACTCAAGGTCATCTACTTGGTGGAGGAGATAACAGAGAAAAATGTGTATGGTTTCGACAGAGACATTTTCAAAGGAGAAAGACAAAAAAAGTCCAGGCACGGCTAACAATTTGGGTACAACATGAATGAGAGACAACTAAGAGGGTGACTACTCGGAATTGATCACAACTACACAACTAAGAGATTGTGGATGCAGCTTTGTGGCAGGTGTACAACAAACAACTATAGAGAGTAGATCGCAAATTCAAAACTTGAGAAAGAGGAGGAATTAGCATTCAAGGGTGACATCCCTAGATTCCAAATACTCACTGATACAACAACAATGGTGTGGAGTATAGCTCAATGAGAAAATGTTAGGAAAGCCTCACTTAGAGACAGGAGAAAAGTGAGACACAATTAGGACCAAAGTAACATATATTGAAGAATGTCATGGCATGTCAAGGACTATACAAGTTTTTGATAAGTGTTGGGATTAGAAAATACACTCATGCAACATAAAGGAATTCAAGGTACAACGTAAGCAAAGGATACTACAATCTAATTACGACTTATATTATGGGCAATAGTATAAGTATGTTGGAGTGTCATCTAATGAGAAACTAAGAGGAAAACTCACAAAGTTCAGCCCTGCTGAAAAGAGATGGTGTTTCTAGGTCCTATAATGCCCGAGAAGAAAATGACTATGGATTTGTCAAAAGCTAAAATTGTTAAGAGCAAAAAAAAAAAAAATATTAGATATTTTTCTCAATCTAAAAAGCCAGTAATAGAGATCTTTGGAAGGACTCTCTCAAGCTGACAATAACTAACTTATTGCACACTACTAAGTCTTGTCCAATTGAAAGTGCAAAAGTTAGAAGAAAAAAAAAACAAGATAGGTATTGATAATTTGGTGGCGTTTGGATGTAAAATGAGACGCTTGAACGAATTATTGACTTGTGCTTAAAGGTAGTATGGGAAGTAAGAATAAAAAATTCCTGACTAAGGAATTATAAATAGTGAGTCTCCAGTAATAAATCAAATACAAGTAGGGGTATAGGAGGTATAATAGTGATGGACAGAGTAAGGTCTGTTCGGCATAGTTTGCAAATTATATATATATATATAGTATCCTTACCCTGATAACTTGGATGATCAATACATTATGAGATTGATATGGTTGACTTATTGTTAAAAGTCAACAAATAATAAATAGTTGGGCTACGATAAGCTATGGTAGGATTGAACTTATTTTAAAGGGGTTATTAGTGTGCTTTCTATGTTTTAATACATATATGTTATAGTCTTAAGTAGATAATCAGTACTGGAATGTATGTTTAAGAGATTTGGAAGATTTAGAGGTACAATTAAGAAGTTGAGATATATATATATATATTTTTTTTTTTTGGTGAATTAAAGAAGGCTACAATATACAGGGCATGAATATGGCTGGAATAATCAATGCTATGATAAGTATGAAATTATGTGATACCTTAGATGGCTAGTATATTAGAAGAAGCAATCATTGAACATAACTATCAGAATCTATCGGCATTACAGATTCAAAGTTCACCACTATAGCAAGATAATACCAAAGTAGATAAAAGTTAGTATAGAAAACTAGCTAATCTCATAATCAAGTCAACTTGATTGAAGGGGGTAATGGAGGACCAAGCACCATAGGAGAGATTAGCAAAGAAAATACAATATAGTGATACAAGAAAGAGACTACAAAAGGAACCGACAGTGGTTACCTAGGAAAATGGGAAGGCGTGACAAGTGCAATGAATACATGGATAAAGGATATCAAGAGGTGAATGTTAGACAAAAAGGTGGTCGAAATGGATCATTAAATATTTATATATAGAAGACCTTTTAAAGAGCTTAAATGTTTATTTCCAAGTGTCATGGAACAAGTGTCTATCGATGAGTGGGTAACACCTATGAAATTGAAAGAATGACATTGTAGCCTTATAATAGAAAATCAAGTAGAGAAGTAAGATTTTTATAGGTAATAACATTCAACTAAAGAATGGGAATGATTAAAGACAAGTTTGCATAAGGTCTTCTACCCTACTCTTTGTGTTTGTTATTTTGTATTGTATAATGTGTTCTCAAGTGACATGTAAGGATGTTCATTTAGAGAATAATTAGTGTTACTTTAAATGGCATGTAAGGATGCTCATAGAAGAATAAATAGTTTCACTCTTAATGGCATGTAAGGATGATCATAAGAGAAAGAAAAACTTTTCATATATTACGAGCATGTGATTGCAAAACTTAGTATTTAAAGCATGTATATGTAAGTTATTATGATGGAGTACATTTTGGTATTTAAGTAATGTATAGAGAAATAATAATACTTAATTAAGTTGTGTATATTTTATGTGTTGTGGATTGACCGATAAGACATAGGTTAAATGCATGTTTATTGGGTCCATATATATGGTAGATAATGAGGTAATGCAGTAAGTGGTGAAAGACATGACGACTCAACACCCCGAGTGTTGGTAAGTTAAATTTCGAGGACGAAATTTCTTTTAAGGAGGGTAGAATGTAATATCCAGATTAAAATAGTATTTAATTTTTTTTTTTTTTGGATATTAATTGAGCGAGGATAATTATCTTGTTTCTTTGTGTTGTTAGTGAGTTGATATTATTGCTTAGAGTAGTTGTACCAATTTTCTAGAGAGTTAAAGTTGTATTAACTACGAAAGTAAAATATTATGGTATTTTTACAGAGTAAGTAATCGTTTAATTAAAGCCCAATATGAAGGTCCATTAGGGTTTTATAATATATTTAGTGAGTTTAATTAATTAATGTTAAAAATTCGTAGGTTTGGATAAATTCGCAGGATTAAAAACTGTTTTACTAAAACGATCATATCTGGAGTTCTAGAGCTCGGATTGAGGTGATTTCAGTGGCGTTGGAAAGATAATTCAAAGATCTATCAATTATGCAGAAATAGATTTATTGTAATTTTAACTTTATTGGGGTCAAAATTAGGTTACAAAGTGACGACCTGTTAAGTTTAGTATAGAAACCCTAAGTTTTAAAATTTAAATTTAAAACTTATATCTAACAAATAAGATTTTTATTTAATTATTCTATTTAGAGTTAAATTAGCATCAGATTATAGGGGTTATTTTATTATTTTCTTTTATAGATTTAATTAGATTATAAAACCTAAATCTATCACATTCTTGATACGTAATATGCAGAGTCTCTAACCCTAAGAAAAATAAAACTCAATCTCAATCTCTTTCTTTCAAATTTGAATACAATTCTTAGAGAGGACACTCATAAAATCCTATATCCTACAAGTTATCCATCTCGCTACCTATCAAAGATTTATAATTTTCCTTCTTGTTTCATTCTCTTCGCCAAACAACACTCATGATTTTCATCAACATAACATTGAGATCATCATCACCATTCTAATAATTTGAGATTTCAAGATCTAGCACTGATTAAGAAGAGTCATCAAGAGGTAAGAGAGTTCTTCCACTTATTGTTGTGAACTTTTAGGTTAAACTATGAAATCTCGTTTTTATTTTTTTCTGAAAATTATTGTCTTAGTAAAATAGTCATATCTCTCTCAATATTGATCCGTTTCCAGCGATTTTTATATCGTTAGAAAGCTTATTCGATGATCTAAAATTTTTATCAAGAAACTATTCACCAGTTCGGTGATATTCTATGTCGAAAATTATCATCTTTCTGATGTTGTTGTAAATCGTTTTTTTTTCATATTCCCAGAAAAAGTACTTTCACTTAAAATACCATAAGTCTCTCAATTCTTGTCCATTTTTAATGATCTATATATGGTTTCAAAGCTTATTCAATTTTCCATATGTTTCATGAAGAACTATTTCGTGAATTCGGAGTTATACTATGTCGAAAAGTTAGTTTCCTTCTGTATCATGTAATTCGTTTCTTGAATCTTGTTCTTCCAAAACTGTTTTGGTAAAATTGTAATATCTCTTTGAATATAATTCCAATTTCAGAGATTTTGGTATCATTGGAAAGGGAATTTAATTTCCTAAAACTTTCATGAAGATGTTATCTTCTAGTTCTGAACCTTTCAATACAATAAGTTTGTATTTTTGCTAAGTCGTATAATTCGTTACTCCATATTCCTTCTCAGAAATAGTTTCAGTAAAACAATCATAGCTCTCTCAGTTTTAATCCATTTTTAATGATCTTTATATCGTTGGAAAGATAATGGAATTTCCTATAATTTTTATGAAGACAACTTTTACTGAATTAGTGTAGTTGTTGGTCAAAAATAGTAATCTTTCTGCTGTACTGTAAGAGTACGAATTTTAATATTAGGGCCTTGACCCATGTCTTATTATAGGTAGTAGTGACGAGATAACAACTCTTAAGCAGCGGGATTTGAGGTAAGGAAATTAGATAGTTTTGTATGTGTTTATCTGCATAAATTTAATCTTTATGTATTGAAATATGATTTATGATTTGTTATTATGAATATGTATATGGTACTGAGAATGTGTGATATGGACACAATATGAGTTTGTGAATTGATACATAGATTATGGTTGTATGACTTGTATATGTTGTATGCTGTATGTTGTGTATTGTATGTTGTATGGTGTATGGTTTATGTTGTATGTTATATGTAGTATGCTAACGTCTCAGGTAAAGTGAGGGACCATGGTGGGGTATGATACGGGATAAGGCCGTTGAATGTAGAGATACCCTACCCTACATTTTACTGAGTCGTGTATGAGATTGTTATGGTGGGTATGATACAGTGATGTTCTTGTTGAATATAGAGATACCCTATCCTATAACAATGGTAGGGCTGCATAGGCCCATGTTATTATATGGGCAGATTAGGCCCAGGATATTGTAGGGTCAGGCTAGGCCCGGGTTATGTAAGTAATGGCTATGATATGCCAATATTGTGATAATGTTATTATTATTTATAGTATTGATATGATTATGTTATGAGTATGATATTGGAGTTATGATCTCTGTATATGTGTACGGTGTGAACAAATAGTATAGACTTGTATGATAAAGGTTTCCATATGTACAGTTTTTTAATTATAGTTATAAAAGAGCATGTATGATATTGCTAAAACTTAATAAATACATTAATGGTATGTGTGATATTATATGGTATTGTTTGATAAGCATTTCCTTACTGAGCTTTTAGCTCACCCCCCTTACTTTCCCCCTACAGGTATTAGACAGGGAAGTATGTATAGTGAGCAGGGTCAGTTCTGGTACGTATACTGTGAGCGGCTACGGGCGGACAAACGATCTAGAACGCCGGTGGTGCCTTAGTTTTATTTTAAGCAGTTGATAAATCTAACACAGTGGAAATGCATTATTTAAAATTATTTACTTACTGTATCTTGTTTTACAAATGAAGGATCCTTCTCTGTTGCATTTTGATTTTTTTTTTAAAATCCACTGTTGTATTTAAATTATTTTTTTATCTTTTCAAATTATGCATGAAAATAGTATTTTTGTAAAATAAGGCAAAATACTGGGGCGTTACACTCTTGCTCCGCTGTTGACCCGAACCCCATGACGGAGAAGCCCAAACCCCCAAAGGCCTTCTCTCTCTCTCTCTCGCTCTCTCTCTCTCTCTCTCTCTCTCTCTCTCTCTCTCGTTTCCTCTTGCTCCACCATCGACCCAAACCCTGCGACCGAGAAGCCCAAACACCCACGCAAAAAAATTGGCCGAGAAGCCCCACTCCTCCCCGCCCGAGAAGCCCAAACAAGGCTTTGAAAGATACCTTTTTTTTTTTAAGAAATAGATTTAAAGAACATTGTTTTGGGTTTGTGATTGTTTAGATTTTAGATGTTTTTATGAGATTTTAGGATTTTGGGTGTGGATATGTGTTTGTTTTTGTGAGATTTTTGGATTTTTTGTGTGTGTGTTTATTTGAGACCTTAGATGGTGGTTGTTATGGTTTTTTTGCAGTCGTGCTTGTTGAGAATTATGGGGTTCCATCTCAAAACCAATTGGCAATGAGTGGAGTAGCCCATGTCCACAATATTCCCCTTAAGATGATGGCTATTTTTTGCTCATCAATCTTGAACCATATCAGCAGAGTGGACATGGTCACTATCTGTATAGGTGCGGATCGGATAGGATCACTTGCCCGCAAGGGATATGACTCTGATACCATGTTGAGAATCATGGGGTTCCATCTCAAAACCAATTAGCAATGAGTGGAGTAGCCCATGTCCACAATAGTGCTTATCGTTAGGTTATTAATGGTTTCTCTATGTGAATACTTATTTGAACATTTAGTATTTATTAATAGGTTATCGACACATATCTATGGGTTATTAAATGTTTCAGGTTTGTTTCAATTTTTATGAATTTTTTTTAAATTTGGTATTTATCGATAGATTATTGATATGTTATCGATGTATTGTCGACAATTTTTGGTTCGCCTAAATTATTTTGTAGATTAAGTATTTATTGATATAATATTGATACACTTATTTATGGTTTATCGACAATTTCTGGTATGTCTTACATTTTTTTATCAATTAATGACTAATTGTATTATTATTGTTTAATCTAAGTTGATTAGTTATTTTGATTCTCTTAAATAAAGGCTCATATGATTTTGTTATTCTTTTCAGCATAAAATGTCGACATATATTGCTAGTTATCATGGTAGAGATGGTGGTGGGGATGACCTATTCGATCCTACTAGTGTATCTGCTTCGTGCGAGACTTTTGGTGAATTGAGAAAAGGTCACGAGAGGAATGTTTTGGCTAACTTGGAAGATAGAAGAAAAAAATTTGAGACGCCGTTGCCATTAGCATTTGACAACATCTCCAACAGAATTGTAGGGTTGGAGAGTAAAGCCTACCCTCTTTCGGTAGGGAGAGAAGTTACATTGCATGTTCTTGGACAATTTTCTAATTGGGCAAATATCTCGGAGTAGTATGAATATTTCATTTTAACCAAACTTCGAGTAAATTTTTTGAAATTTATATCTAAATTAATAAATAAAATTATATATATTAGTATGTTATTACAATTTTTTTTTTTGTCAAATGCAGTATTATTACCAAATTGACAGTGATCCAAAATTACTAGTTATTTCGTTAACTGAATTGGCCAAAAAATACAAGACGAGAAAGAACATTAGACTCATACATTTTAATTTTTTTTAACAAAAAACTAGAAGACTATGAAATTGTAGTCAAGAACCCCCCAATGAACTCAATGAAGAACAATTATTCACATCTACTGAGTTTATTGTTCGTTCTATGCAAAATGATCGATCTCAATCGGCAGAAGATGAAATTCCCTTCAACTCAAGGGTCGATGACTATGGCTGAGATCCTTCGTGAAAATGTAGGTTAATATATGTACTATTTTATTTATGAAGTTTAATTTAATTGTAATTTTCTTATAATTAATATTTATCACCAAAACATGAGTCACATTGAGAACTGGAAGGTTTGTCACACAAAGAATGGCACAAACGAATTTGTCAACAAGTATGCCAAAAATGAATATGTAAGATTATGTAAACTACTTACTTTTAAATATATTCAAATAATTATAAGTTTGTTTAGTTTCTAACTTATTCTTACAGTAGGTACGGATGAAGATAAAATATGATCAACCAATCTAGTCCTTCTAATTGTACACAAGATGTTGAGATTGAGATACTTCGTGAGATTCTTGGAGAGAGGCGTGGCCATGAGCGAGGATTGGGTCACAAATTAAAAGGGAAATCATCAAGACGGCGCTCACAACCTGTTGCAGCTACTGACCAACCCGACTTAAGGCAAACTGTAACTCAGATGCAAAGACAACTTCAGTTGATGACTCAAATCATGATACCTGAACAATGTGCACAAATGGAGGCAGCGATAACTGATGCTGCTCCAATGCAACCAACGCGTCCACAACCATCTCACTCTTATATGCCTAGAGATGGATTTGGTCCATCTTCTCGGCAAATGGGTTTAGCATCAACAGTCGCAGCAGGCTCCACTTTCATTTTAGCAATTGTTACAGCAGCCGTTACAACAACCTCAGTAACTCCCTGAACAAATGACTCATCAATTGTCACGCGTGCAACACACTGCTTGAACGTAATTTTTAGCGTGTTAAACTTTTTCGAATTTTTTAAAATTTTGCAGGATGCCTTAAATAACTATAATTTACATGACCATGAGAAAAAATTTGACTAAAAAATTATTTTAGATACTAAAATAGATAGAGATGTATCGGTGTATCCCTTTAAAGGGGGTACATTATAAAATAAATTTGACTAAAAATTATTTTAGTTACTAAAATAGATAGAGATGTATCGGTGTATCCCTTTAAAGGGGGTACATTATAAAATTTTTCAAAAAGATATATATATAATAATAATAATAATAATAATAATAATAATAATAATAAACAACAGGGTGATTCTACAATGCACCCCCTTAAAATGGATGTATTGATGCACCATCTACTTATTTCGGCCTCTAGAAAAAATTTTTAGTCTAATTTTTTTCATATTCATATACGTTATAGCTATTTGAGATATCCTACAAAATTTTAAGAAATTCGGAATAATTTACAATATAGAAAATAATGTTCAAACAGTCTATTTTACACGCGTATAAAATAAAATAGTCAAGCGTGCAACATACTACTTGAATGCAATTTTCGGTGTGTTAAACTTTTCCGAATTTTTTAAAATTTTGTAGGATGTCTTAAATAAGTATAATTTACATGACTATGAGAAAAAATTTGACTAAAAAATTATTTCGGATACTAAAACAGATAGAGATGTATCGGTGTATTCCTTTTAAAGGGGTGCATTATAGAATTTCCCTAAACAACATATTTTTTGTAACTTTTAATTGTATCTAATAGAAAAAAAACAAATGGTGCCAAAATTCCACCATTTTAGACTTTAGTGTTCAAGAATCAACACCACAAAATAAAATACATTTAGCACGAGACTTGCCCTTATTAAAGATCAAGTATCATAAACAATTTTTTTTTTTTAAAAAATAAAAATAAAAATCTGTCTTTTAATAATTAGTTTAAACTTTTATTTATGTTTTGATAAACTTTTATGTATATAATGAAGAGAATCGGGAATTTGCAGTGTTAGCTATTGAAAGAGAGAAAGGACACAAAGATCGATATATATAACTTATAGCCAAATTAATTATAAAAAAATTATATATGTATCTGTGTATATGGAATGGAAGAGCCGCAGAAAACCAAATTAGTTTCATTAGCGCTTTACGTAAACGTATAAGCTAATTATTATATATATATACTATAGTACTTTTACTATAAGAACACACAATTTGCTTACTTCATTTGTATTTAAATTAATTATTTAATTGTTTGAAAAGCCTATATATTAATTCATGTCACTTTCATACAAACAAATTCAAAGTGGAGAGCACATATATCTACACAATGTTACGTATAGAGTTATACATATATATATACTATTTTAAAAAACAAATAACTAAGAAAAAACATGAATATATTTATATATATCTCGATCCTTGCCAAGATCTAGAAGTATACTAATTTGAATTCTTCTCTCTATCCTTTCCGATACTCAAAGGGTATATACATCATATATGTATATATGTAGTATGTATAAAACTACTATAATTTTTTGTTTTTCTTTTTTTCATCATCTTCATGAAAAACTAAAAATCAGCGTGTTTTTCACTCTTTAGCAGTTTTATATAAATTTATGAAAAATTATATAATGCACCCCTTAAAATGGATACATTGATGTACATTTATCTATTTTAGCACCCGAAATAATGTTTTAGTCAAATTTTTTCTCATGGTCATATACGTTATAGTTATTTAAGACATCCTGCAAAATTTTAAGAAATTTGGAAAAATTTATAACACGCCGAAAAATACGTTCAAACAGTGTATTGCACGTGTGACTATTTTATTTTATACGCGTCTAAAATAAACTGTTGAACATTGTTTTCTATATTGTAAATTATTCTGAATTTCTTAAAATTTTGTAGGTTATCTTAAATAGCTATAACGTACATGAATATGAAAAAAAAATTAGACTAAAAATTAATTTTTCTGAATGCCGAAACAAGTCAAAGGTGTATCAGTACATCCCTTTTAAGGGGTGTATTGTAGAATCACCCTAAATTTATTATGCACATATTTTGCCCACTTTTATATATTATAGTATTATTATTATTTTTAATGAAATTGTTTAGGGTATAAAAACATACATTTTTCCACTTCATTATGAAAGAAACCAAAACTAGAAGCATAATATAACCATTTAGCGTAACGTCATCATTGATCTGTATCATCACATTTTATCATTTAAGAGAAACACTAAAAAGTAACTATGATGCTTAATATGTGTTTATTGGTGTAATTAAGTATCAGTACTTATATAATTAATATGATAATTTTTTAAGAAATATCGCTAATCAATTATAAAATAATACGTCTAGAAAGTGTTAAACACCGCTAGTACTCAATAACAATACTTTGTATTTAATATATATGTATGTCTTACTCAGTGAAATGAGATCAATCTAGAAAAATAAAATTATAATTTTGACCAAAAAAAGAGGCTGCTAAGAGACCCTCAACTTATTATAAAATCCATAAATTAATTGTACAAGAAAAAATAGGGGCAAAATATTTATTAGAATAAAGTGAGCAACAGCAAAATAATTGGCTGTTACATATAATTATATAAATTTTAAAAAATTAATTTATAAATATTATACTTGACAAATTTCCAATTAATTGGCTCCCTATATTATTTTTTGCCAGTAAAGAGTTTTAGAGACAATTCCCTCTCAAAATAATAATAATAATAAAAGCATTGTCTTTCATAATTTTTTCTTTTTCTGTCAAAGAAAAAATTCTTTAATGTCTAAAAACTATCATCAAAAGGAATTAAAGTATTATCTTTTTATTTGGACAAAATTAATACACTATATAATCATCAATCATACTCAATTATTATTATTTTTTTTTTGAAATAATACTCAATTATTATTTAGTACTGTCATTTTCATGGGTAATAATAATAATAATAATAATAATAATAATAATAATAATAATAATAATAATAATAATAAGTTTGTTCCAAAGATATTTTTGATTATTAATTGGTTTCTCAAATATGGGTTGCATGAGTATGTAGTATGAAGTCATCCACGCAATTTATTTATTCATTTTTTCAATGTAAAAGCGCGTTACTAATTTAATAACAAAAAAAAAAAATGTTAAGAAATTTATTATTTTTTTTGTAGTGATAAATATTAATCTTAATAATAACCTCTCTAACTTAATAATTAATAAGCCTTAAGAAGCACTAACTATCTGTTTATGGCCAATAAACAGCAACTTACGTGCTCAAAATTTTAGGTGTCACAACTACCAATTATACTAAACTTAATTTACTAATACCTTATACTTAATATCATTACTAACATTTGATTTTGAGCTTCTTTTTTTTAAATTTTTTTTAAGGACTAACATTTGAGCTTATTACCTTTCAAAAAAATTTGAGCTTATTTTTGATGTGAAAACACATTTATATAGTCATTTATACCGTAGGTCCTTAAATTATGTTAGTTTTGACAAATTGGTCCACTTTATTTTTTAGTAAATTAATTCTCCAACTATGTACGTTTTGACAAATTTATTCCCAAATTTATTTTTTGGTAAATTAGTCCCAAATTTTTTATTTTATTAGCAACATTAAATTCTTGCTCTTAGATATTAATATTTTTATTATTTTTTTATTTATTTTACTTACTTTAATTTATTTTTTGTGTTAAATTTATATAATTTCATTTTTTAACTTTAATACTTTGATAAAATAGTTATATTAATATGTTTTAGGATCTTTTTTATTTTTACATTTCAAAATATAGTTTTTTTTTTTTTTTTTTTTTTTCATTTTTACAGAATTTTATATAGAAACCCCTATTGCAACTAGCAGAGCAACTTATTGCAACGAAAAAAATCGTATTGTAACCCACATAGAAATTACAAGGGAAACTACTTTAGAAACTCAAACCGTAAATTTGAAAAGAAAAGGTTAAAAAAATAGTATATGGGGTAATTTCCCTATGTTTTATTTATTTATTTTTATTTTTAAGTATTCAAATAATATTTAATTTTTTTACCAAAATATTTAAAATAAATTTTATTCATATATATTATTAATAAGAAAAAGAGCATAAACACATAGTGGGCCCATATAATTCTTAGAAGAAATTTTAGCCCCCTCGCATTTTTATATTTTAGCATTTATAGTATATTTTATTACTGACTTATGAATATGTAGTATTATAATTTTAATAATTTTTTAATTATATATATTTATTAATTATTTAAATTTGCATCAATGTTCTAAAATTTTATGAGTTTACCTCTGAGTATAAGTTAAATAAAAGAGTAATTTGCAGCATAAATACTTAAGTTTAACTCTCAGTTGCAAATAAATACCTTAATTTAATTTTTGGTGGTAATAATACATGTTATATTTTTGGAACTCTATAGGTACCTAGCCATTATATCCATGTGCCATTTTCTTATTGGTATATTTGAACTAATTGTTTTTAAATAATAAAAATTTAATGACTTGGACCAATCAAAGATTGCCACGTGATAATAATTTATTTAACCAGATACCTACAGAAGTTCTAAAATTATAACTTAGGTATTATTACCGCAAAAAATTAAACTTAAGTATTTATTTGCAACTGGCAGTGATCTCCTGTTAGAGTTTCGGATGTCAAAATGAGATTTTGGGGTCCTCATGAAACTCCAAAAATATGATTCACCATAAAAAAACAAGTCAAAACACATCCCGAGGGATCCAAAAACATGCACGGTCGAGAACTGCCACATGGACGTGGCAGTGGTCAGATTTGGAGTAAAAAAATACATATTTCCCTTCAGTATAACAAACATAACTCTCTCAATGATTATCAAAATAACTTGGATCAACTTGAAATAGAAATATCTTTTCAAGAGAGATCTAAGTGTATCTCATAGTCATAGCTCAATTATAAAGTTATTGGGCTCAAAATTGACTCACACGACAAGCTAGCACACTTTACTCGAGAATTGATTAGTGTTATTAAGTGTGAACTATAATAGGATGTTGGGGAGCTATGCCACAACCCATGTGGCATCATATGCGAGAAGTTCTATTCTAAAACACCTCTCTTCAATTTTATGAATTCTAAGCCGAAAGGTGACATCCCTTGTCACTCTTCTCCAATTCGGTATATTTCTAGCCGACATGTGACATCCCTTGTCACTCCTCTCCAATGTTTGTATTTCCAAAGTTCTTGGGATAAGGAATATTTTTATAGATATTTATTTATTCCTACTTTTTATTCATTATTTAGAAATAGATACAAGATTTGAAAGTGAGACACCCCGACATGTGGGGAATCACTAACAGACCCTAAGCCTATATAAAGGTGGTGATAGGCTAGTTATAGGGCATCACTTGCTTATTGGACGGATGCTAAGAACGCTTCACCCAATGAGATTTCCTTTCTTCATCTTTTTCCCAAGTTCTTCATACTAGTACGACACCAAGCTCCATTCCACTACCATTACTTTAGACATCTTTACCAAGGGAGAGAGACCATTCTCTTTTTTCTTGCTCCCATTGGTATATTGCTCCCAAGAACAATACCATGCCATTGTTATCAAGTTTATGGTATTGGGTCTCCCATGAGCCTTTTACCCATAAGCTTCGATATTGATTTCATCTAGAAATTCTTTTTTTGTACTATTATTCACACACTTTTGAAAACATAACTCTAGTGTGTCAGATCCAATTAATAAAAACAAAGTAGACGTAACCCCATCACCATCGCGACATGGGGGTGAACTACTATATATCCATGGTGTCCTTTTATTTTATTGCGATTTTATTTAGCCAAATCAATTCATTGCAGTCCTATTATTTTTTATGATTTTCTTAAATCAGTTGACGAAAAATTGCGTCAACAGTTTGATACTTTCATTGAGAGGATTAGAGAGCACTCTCAATACAATTTGGTACTTTTATTGAGAGCGTTGTGGTGAAAGGTTGGCTTTTTCTCTTTGAAAACTCAATATTTCAACAGCAATGGTGGGCCCTTTAGACAAAATTGACATGGAAGTAACCCCAATCTCCACTGGGGGCATGACACCCAACACTAGGGGCACCAATCCTGGCCATTATGGTTGTGATATGGCTATTTCATAGTATAATAGTTATTCTTTGAGTATGATATAAGAGTTATGATCTCTACGTATGATGTTATGGTTTTGGATTAGCATGGACACATGTAATATAATTTTTCATGTATAGAATTATTTACTTGTCGCTATCAGTTAAAGTATGATGTTGAAATACTTAATACATTAAGAATATGATGATATTGTATATAGTTGTATTGTTGTAAATTTAAGACATGTACGATATTTTAAATGTTAATGTGTGTTAAAGCATTTTCTTACTGGGCTTTTAGCTCACCCCCTTACTTTCTCCCTGATTAATGGTGAAAATAAAATGCTGAACTTCACTGAAATGGATTTAGAATAATTGATTTTGCCTTTAATCTCATTCTTTACTTCAATAATTTTCTTCCATGGTATTATAGCTCCACCAATCTTGTTCTTTTATGTACACCGAATTGATCCATCTTAACTCACAAATTATCTTTTTTGAGCAATATCCCACACACATATCTCCAAAGCTCCAAAATTCCATTGCTCAATATTCTTAAACCCCAAACCACCATGTGCTTTCGGCTTGTAAATATTACACCAAGAAATTAACCCCGATGCACTAGCATTGTTAGGCTATTTTTAGCCTAAGTTCCGGGTCGATTTCATAAGCGTTTTCTCAGCTAATGTTGCCTTTTGGAATGGTTTTACACTTGATTTTCCTTGTTTCAGGTTCCCGATGCATTATAGTGTGAATTCTGTTAATTAGTGAAAAGACAGGACAATTTGGTGAAAAATCTGCTGAAGCTGCAAGTTTTGCTCCAGTAGTCGTGACCAGGATACACCATAGTCGCGACCCTTTTCTTTGGTCACGACTAGGGTATTTTGGCTATACAGGTGATTTTTCCCATTTGCCTATGGTCGCGACTAGCCCTTTATGTGGTCGCGACTAGGTACGAAACTGTAACGTCCTCGCTTCAAGCCTCCATTGGGCCCTTACACCCACGGACTAATGGCTCTTATACACGAGTACGCCACGCTGGCTGCTTCCTGGAGTGATGACTGACCCTACAGACCAACACAAGTGTTTCCAGCGTGCTTTGTCCTCACTCACACGCATCCTGGGAAAACTTCCCAGGAGGTCACCCATCCTGAAATTGCTCCTGTGTCAAGCACGCTTAACTCGTGGAGTTCTTTCGTGATGGGCTACCGAAAAACAAGATGCACCTTGTTGACATAGGTAGTACCAATCAATCCATTTAAGCCCTCCTCAACTGTGTAGTCCCATACCTACACAGTCTCAGAATCATCCCACTTGACCTTTCCCAGGCGGTGTGGGATTGCACAGCTTACCCGGTGTTTCCCCTTACGGATCACGGGACTACTGACTGTCACAATCACCCCCCCTTACGGGGTTCGACGTCCTCGTCGACCACACTTCCGGCTGGGTCAAGGCTCTGATACCATTTGTAACGTCCTCGCTTCAAGCCTCCATTGGGCCCTTACACCCACGGACTAATGGCTCTTATACACGAGTACGCCACGCTGGCTGCTTCCTGGAGTGATGACTGACCCTACAGACCAACACAAGTGTTTCCAGCGTGCTTTGTCCTCACTCACACGCATCCTGGGAAAACTTCCCAGGAGGTCACCCATCCTGAAATTGCTCCCAGGTCAAGCACGCTTAACTGTGGAGTTCTTTCGTGATGGGCTACCGAAAAACAAGATGCACCTTGTTGACATAGGTAGTACCAATCAATCCATTTAAGCCCTCCTCAACTGTGTAGTCCCATACCTACACAGTCTCAGAATCATCCCACTTGACCTTTCCCAGGCGGTGTGGGATTGCACAGCTTACCCGGTGTTTCCCCTTACGGATCACGGGACTACTGACTGTCACAATAACACAGGATTTTCAACCAGTTTTGAATAATTTTCATTCAGAGGCAGCAACCCTAATTCCTATATAAGAGACTCGACTCATATGACGAAAATTATCAGAAATCGGCCCCGAATGAAGGAGGAGAGGAGGCTATTGTGACGATCCGGAGCGAAATCACCAATTAGTTTTCTTTCTTAACTCTTGAATTTCTTTATGTTAATTTCTGTTCTAGATTTAATTATGGATATTAATATAGTTTTTATGAACTAAATTTCTAATTGGGGAAGACGATGAATGTTGATTAAAGTTTTTGCCTAGTTAATGTCAATTGCCATTCCTTTTATCTTGTTTGTGAAATTATATATATTTGTGTGTAATTCCATGTTTAAGCTTGATCGCCTTCTACATGTTCTATAATCTCAATTCAAAATCTAAAAAGTGAGAATTGAGAATGCTAAAATTGGATAATCTAGGTTTTATGTGAAACGAAAGTATTTGCGTAACTTGTGTGACAATTAGATTATTACTTAACGCTGATTACATGTTATTCTAATTCAGAGATTGATTAGAGATCATGTGGTTTAGAACCTAAAAGATCTGAAAAGAGTTAGGTTAAATTGTGTAATCTGTCTTTCACATCAAGAAAAATGATAGCAATTAGGCATTAACAATTGGGTAAATAAATCAACATGATTCTCTTCCCTATTTTATCTTCTTGATTGAATCTTTCGCTGTTAATTTTAGTTTCTTGATACTATTGTTTTGTGTTTAATCATAAAAACTATTGATTTACCAAATAGAATCATAAATTTAGTCTAGTGGTATTCAATCCAATTTCCTATGGTTCGACCTCACCTATGTGAGTTTATTACTTGATTACGTGCACTTGCGTATTGTGCACTTGCTTACTAAAAGTGAATTTTTTTTGACTAATTATAAATTATTATTCCTATGTTGTGACTAAAAGGTCCGTGTCTATATGTATTAGTTACAAAAATTACAATTTATTGTGACTAAATGTATTTTTAGTTACAATACTTGTTGAAACTAAATTAGTGATAACTTGTAACTAAATACTATGTTTTAGTCACAAGTAACATTTTGTTGTGAGTAGTCACAAAAAAATTATGTTGTGTGACTAGAAAATTGTCACTAAAATTAAAGTATCGATTTTTTTGTAGAGTAACACTGGCAATGTGTAGCATGTTTAGGTATTAAAAATGAGAAATTAAAAAAATGGAGTAAAAAGGCCCTAAAATGACTAAACCTCGACTATTTAAGTGGTGGACATTGATGGGGTTTTGAGGGTTTAGGTCTAGGATGAAAAATGAGGAAGATGAAGAAATGAACCTTTAATCAAGGTTATAAAATCTTATGGCACCAATTATTTGGTAATAAATGCCATCATGACAGGCATCAGCCAATGGTGTATGACAGTAGTTATTACCAAATAACTGATGACATATGTCATCTACCAACTATTCTCATTATATCGATGATTTTTTTTTTGTAATTATCAGTTAAAATAATTACCTCTAAAAGTTGATTTTGTAATAGTTTAGTAATAATATGACACATTTAAGTATATATTTATTTCAAATTGGTATGTTTGTACATTATTTTTCCAAAAAAGAATATTATGGATAAAATATTAATTAATAGAATAGCCAACAATTGAGTATATACTCATATATATAAATAGGGAAATTTGATTTTCTATGCTTAGAAAATTAAAAAATTTGATTTTTAAACCAAAAATTTAAAACCTAAAAAAACTATTTCTTTTTTTTCAAAACCCCAAAAATACCCCCCTCACAATATTCTCTCTCTCTGCATCATCTCTCTCTCCCTCTATCTCACCCCAACCGCCCACCCTCACCCGAACCACCCTCACCCACCCACGTCAACCCCAACGCCGATCACCACCCTCACCCCCGTCGACCACGACCCCAACCCCTCCGACCCCAACCCCAACCCGAAAGAGCAACCCCAGTCTCTGAAACTTTTTTTTTTTTTTCCTGCGATTTGAGAGAGGGAAGAAGACAAAGGTCCGATGGTCGGACCTTGGGGGTCCGATCGGACCCCCAAGGTCCGACCATCTGACCTTTGAATTTTTTTTTTTTTTTTTTTTTTTTTTTCTCTCGCAATTTTGGAGAGGGAGGAAGAAAGGGTCAGATGGTCGGACCTTCGGTCCGATGGGTCCGATGGTTTGGACCCATCGGAATTCTAAGGTCCGACCGCTTTAATTTTTTTTTTTTTTTTTTTTTTTTTTTTCCCCGCGATTTGAGAGAGAGGGGAAGAGAGAGGTCCGATGGTCGGACCTTGGGGTCCGATGGGTCCGATTGGCTCGGACCCCATCGGACCCCATGGTCCGACCATCGGACCTGGGGTGTGGGATTATTGGGACCGGCTAGATAGAGAGAGAAAGAGAGATAGTTTTAGTTTGGGGGTATTTTTGGGGTTTTGAAAAAAAAGGTATAGTTTTTTTAGGGTTTTAATTATTGGTTTAAAAATCAAATTTTTTGATTTTCTAAGCATAGAAAATCAAATAATATACTGGATTCACCAAAAAAATCTTGCAGATATTTCAAAAAAGAAACATTCCATAGATCAAGTAATATTGGTGGATTGTCAACTATTTGCAACTTGTATTCGATGTAGACTCTCTATAAATGATCTTCTTCCATTAATCCAGTTTGTAAGCACGTATATATAATAATTCTTTTACTTAGCAAGAAAATAAATTTAGGGCATAGCCGCATGGGCAGCTAATTATTATTAAGAATAAAACCATATAAATATCCAAATATATAAATTTGTATGTATTTTTATATCAAATAGATTGCCACCTTGATCATTTATGCCAACTAATTAATTTGTTGAAAGAAGTCATTTATTAAATAAATATATATACGAGGAAATACGAAATATATCCAAAGAATATCCCCAAAAGGCATACAGAATAAACACCCCTAACAGGGAGACATATATCAATAATAATAATAATAATAATAATAATAATAATAATAATAATAATAATAATAATAATAATAATAATAATAATAATAATAATAATAATATATAATCAAAACCCACTAGCTAAATCCTAATGAAAAGTAATATCATATGATCTCAATAATATGTATAGTAGTAAATTAAATTTGTAAATATAATATTATAAGTCAATATATATAAATATATATTTTTAGGGATTTTTTAGTTACATTTTAGTAGTGAAGACAAGGTTCATATTTTTGTAAAGAAAAAAAATCTTATAGTTTTAACCATTTCAATATATATATTTATATTGGAGCGAAGTCACGTGTCTATGATAATTACAGCTTTAAGAACATGAAAGAAAAGAAAAAGAGGAAGAAAGAAGTATATATAGGAAAATTGATCAACAATAATAAAAATTAATAAAAGTAAAAAGATCATGAATGGAGGCATATTAATATTTTCTTGATAATGAACCTAGCTATCTAGTACTAATATTTTACATGTTAATCTTTTTTTGATAAACTTAAATGAGAAACACTACTTAAAACTTTTTATAAAGGATATTGTAGGATATGTTTAAAATACATAAATCAAATCTAGTACTCATGATTATATCTATAATGTATATTTATATATATATATGTATGTGACTCTGTAAAAATAAGATAAATCTTGGGGCGCGCTGAGCCCCACTAATGGCTGTATATTCAAATATTCTCATTATATATAAAAAGTCCATAGATAGATCACCACGAAATAATTATAATCAATTAATAATTATACGTTTTTTATTCATGCAAACGCAGTTTATAGTCTTTACTATATTGGGTTTGAAACAAGTAATAGTATAATTAATAATGTACATTTATATATAAATTATAATCCTAGAGATTAGTATACATTTTAATATAAACCCAGGGTAGCTTTGTATTATATTTACATTAATTAAGTTGGTCCCCATTTAAATTAACATATGTACAAAGTACTATATTGTGTGCGTGCGCACATTATTTATTTATTTGACATGTTACTTTAATTTTTCTTTTAATACATAAATGAATATAAATCTGAATTATCATCAATTTATGGGAAGTAATTTGATTTTGATCAAATTTAAAAGTAATATTGTTAGAAGAAAAAATACATTCTTCATTCAATAAGATCATTAATATTTTTACTGAAATTATGCATATTGATAAGTCTCTGATCTAATCCAAATATGTCAGCAAATAATAATCACGATTAGTTAGACCAATAACGATATTAACACATAAGAGGGTGCTAAGTGTTGAGAAATAGAAATGTCTGCACTCTATTGGTGATTGCTGGTGTAGATGAATTGCAGAGAAGCAGGGGATTCTCTGCCTGGCATTGGATATGTGTCATCCTTGTAATTGTGTGGTCCAACATTTAGGGAATAATCATTGGCAATTCTGTTAGGATATTCACTTGTGATCTTTATTGTATTTTGCTTTTTAGCCATCTGTCAAAGAGCCGTTGCTCTCATTACCTTTAGTAACAACTTTCTAAATCTATAAAAGGCAAGGCTCTGCCTCTGCAGTAAATGAGCTGAGCAAATCATTTTCCTATATTCTCTGAATTTCAAGTTGGTATCAGAGCCAAATCATTGACCCCTGTCAATGGCTACACCTCAAGATCAGCAACCTATCGAAGAAGGTTCTCAGACTCCTTCAGCTGTCAGCACAAACAAAAATGGTGCCTCGGCATCTCAGCTCCCAAACACCTTCAACCAGCAACCTACTACACTCAATCAACCCTTTTCACTCAAATTAGACCGAAACAATTTTACACTATGGAAAACAATGGTTTCCACCATTGTTCGAGGTCACAGGTTGCATGGATTCTTAAATGGCACAAAGTTGTGTCCACCAGAATTTATTCCAGTCACTGGAGAAGCAAAATACGAAGGAGAAATGGAGACTAACCCTGAGTATGAACATTGGATCATCAATGACCAACTACTCATGGGATGGCTTTACAGTTCCATGACCGAAGGGATTGCCACTGAAGTCATGGGATCCACCTCTGATGCAGGTCTATGGAGAGCTTTGGAAAGTCTTTATGGAGCCTACTCAAAATCAAAAATGGATGATACAAGAACCTTAATCCAGACTGTACGAAAAGGTTCCACACCAATGGGTGAGTACTTAAGACAAAAGAAAAACTGGTCTGATATTCTTGCTCTTGCAGGTGACCCATATCCAGAAGCACATCTTGTTGCAAACGTAATTGTGGTACAAATCGAAGCTAGAACAAGCACAACTTGGCAAGAATTGCAGGATATCCTCTTGAGTTTCGATAGTAAAATCGAAAGGCTGCAGAATCTTACCATAGGCAGCAAACCAACAAATTCAACAAATCCTCAAGCTAATATTGCTGCCAAAAATAACTCTGCATCTCACAATACTGGACGTGGTCGAGGTTCGAACAACAACAGAAACAACAACCAGTATTCTGGCACTGGAGGCCGGTTCTCTGGTACTCGTGGCAGTCCTGGAAGGTTCCGTGGAAGAGGACGAATCAACACAAATCGACCAACATGCCAAGTCTGTGGCAAATACGGTCATTCTGCAGCAATATGTTACAACAGGTTTGATGAAAACTTCATGGGATCTGATCCGAATCAAACCAGTGGAGGAAATAAACCACCTCAGAACAATCACAAATGCCTTTGTTGCTAGTCCAGAAATCCTTGAGAGTGATGTGTGGTTTGCCGACAGTGGAGCCAGCAACCACATCACCTCCGATAGTGCAGCTCTAAACCAGAAACAGCCATATGTTGGTAAGGAATCTGTCACTGTGGGTGATGGAAACAAAATCAAAATTTCCCATATTGGCAGTGGTGTTCTTGATACCAATGATGGGAAACATTTACAACTAAAAGAAATGTTGCTTGTCCCTCAAATTGCTAAAAATTTAATTAGTGTTTCAAAACTCACTAATGACAACAATGTGCTAATTGAGTTTCAATCTAATGTGTGTTTGGTGAAGGACAAGGCAACACAGAAGGTGGTGCTTCGAGGAATGCTTAAAGATGGATTATACAGGCTGGAAACACCCTCATCTCACCCATCGTCCACAGGTTCAACTCAACCACACTTCAAAAATAAACACCAGTCAAAGTCGTCTTATGTTTCTGCTTGTTTTTCTGCCAATGTAAATCAGCTTGAAGCTGATGAAAACTCTTTGTATAAGTTAGATGTGTGGCATAGGCGTTTAGGCCACCCATCACCTAGGATTTTAAAGCTTGTTCTAGAGTCAACAAATGTAAGAAACTTTAAAAATGAAATGCAAAAATTCTGTGATGCATGTCAGTACGGTAAATCACATGTTCTTCCTCATAAATTGTCATCTAATCGTGCTAACACCTTACTTGAACTTGTTCATACTGACCTATGGGGGCCAGCTCCCATTGCATCCAACATAAACCACAAATATTACATACATTTCCTAGATGATCACAGTAGGTTTGCTTGGTTGTATCCCCTCAAAGCCAAATGCGAAGCACTTAATGCTTTCATACAGTTTAAGAACTTGGTAGAAAATAAGTTTGATAAAAGAATCAAAAGTCTTAGAACTGATTGGGGTGGTGAATACCAACCCTTTACTGATTTGGTTCATCAACATGGCATTGAATTTCAACATCCATGTCCCCATGATTCAGCACAAAATGGTCGTGCTGAGCGTAAGCATAGGCACATTGTTGAAATGGGCCTTACCTTGCTTGCTCAAGCTCAAATGCCACTCAAATATTGGAGTGATGCATTTGACACTGCTGTATATCTCATTAATAGACTTCCAACACCGTTATTAGGTCACAAGTCACCTTATGAGATCATTTACAAGCAAAAACCTGATTATGCCTTCCTTAAGACCTTTGGAGTTGCTTGTTTTCCTTGCATAAGGCCATACCAAACGCATAAATTTCAGTTTCACTCCTTAAAGTGTGTTAATCTAGGATATAGCAACTCCCACAAAGGTTACAAATGTCTTACACCTACAGGTCGCATTTACATTTCCAAAAATGTGGTGTTCAATGAACTTGAGTTCCCATTCAAAAAGGGCTTTCTTAACAACTATCAAACACCTCAACCTGTTATAATTCATAGCACGTCTTGGTCTAGTCTTCCAGTTCCAACATTTGAGTCCACTGATTTTTCTTCCTCTGGCCGTGTACATTCCCATGCTATGGCATCCTCTGAAGCATCACCACGATCTCCTCAGGTTAATTCACCCTCTGTTGACTCTTTTTCCACTAATCACAGTCCCGTTTCAGGTCAGGCAGGGGAAGAATATGATCATTTTGCTGAACCACTTGAGTTTGGTTCGACTGACAATTATATTGTTGAGCCTGAGCCTGTATGGCCTGAAGCAAGCTCCTAGAGCTTGGTTTGATAAGCTCAAAAAGACACTCACAGATTGGAAATTTCAAAATTCCAAGGCAGATACCTCTTTATTCTTCTACAAATCTGAAACTGCTGTTATACTTGTTCTAATTTATGTAGATGACATTGTTGTGACTGGAAGTAACTCTAAGATGGTGACTGAATTCATTTGCAAACTTGACAGATTGTTTGCCTTAAAAGATCTTGGATCCTTGCATTACTTTCTGGGAATAGAAGTTTACAGGGACATGACAGGTTTATATCTCACACAAACAAAGTACATAGAAGACATATTGAAGAAAGTCAATCTGAGCAACCTAAAACCATGTCCCACACCCATTAATGCTGGCAAACCAATGTCTATAAATGAAGGAGAGCCTATGCATGATCCCTCCATTTACAGAAGCATTATCGAGTCCTTACAGTACCTCTGCCACACAAGACCAGACATAGCTTATTCAGTGAATAAGCTAAGTCAATTCCTACAAAAGCCTACAAATGTCCACTGGAATGCTGTGAAGAGGGTCCTGCGATACCTGAAGGGAACCAAGACTTTGGGATTACACATAAGCTGCAGCAACAAACTCAGCATAACCGGCTTCTCTGATGCAGATTGGGCCTCATGCCCTGATGATAGACGTTCAGTTGCTGGCTACTGTGTGTACTTGGGAGAGACCTTGGTATCTTGGTCTTCTAAAAAGCAAGCTGTAGTCTCAAGATCGAGCACTGAATCGGAGTACAGAGCATTGGCTCATGTTGCTGCTGAAATTTCATGGATCGAGTCACTGCTCAAAGAACTCCGATTCCCTTTACTGCTACCTTCTATTACATGGTGTGATAACATTAGTGCAAGTGCACTTGCATCCAATCCCGTGTTCCATGCAAGAACAAAACACATCGAAATCGATGTTCATTATGTCCGAGACAAGGTGCTTAAGAAAGAACTCGAAGTGAGGTATATTCCTTCACACGATCAGGTGGCTGATCTCTTCACCAAAGGACTTCCAATTCCAGGTTTTCCTTTCTTGTTGACAAACTCGGAGTGAAGCCTTCCCTCTTTCGTTTGAGGGGAAGTGTTGAGAAATAGAAATGTCTGCACTCTATTGGTGATTGCTGGTGTAGATGAATTGCAGAGAAGCAGGGGATTCTCTGCCTGGCATTGGACATGTGTCATCCTTGTAATTGTGTGGTCCAACATTTAGGGAATAATCATTGGCAATTCTGTTAGGATATTCCCTTGTGATCTTTATTGTATTTTGCTTTGTGAAAATTACATGAAATATGGGATTTCATAACAAAGTTAGAAAAATATGGCATTTTTAAGTTTGCCACTCTTCTATGGCATTTTTTCACATTTAAGATTTTTTATGGTATTTGATATGCCATATTTTTATAAACTTATTATCCAATCCCATATTTTATGTTTTTGTTTTTAGCTTAATTAGTTTTATTTATTTTTTAATTTATTTTACACTTACATTTTAGGGTTTCTTTTTATTTGAAAAATTTACACCAAATATTACATTTTTTTTTCAAACATTACATTTTTAATTTGACAAGAACATTTTATTTTTATACTTTTATTAATTTTTTTTTTCTTTTTTACTTATTGAAACTTCAAAAAGTTTTTTTTTTGTCTTTTTTATATATTTTTTAGTCAATTTTGGCTCTCTTTTTTCTTTTCAACTTTTAAGTCAGTTGCTACTTTTTTTTTCTTTCTTTCGCTTATCTCTCTCTATTGTTTTTTTTTAATTTCTTTTTGTGTCTCTCTTTTTTTTTTTTTTAATTTTTTTTCTCAACCTAATTTTTTTCTCTTAATATATATAATAAGTGTACATTTTTTTATTTCATTTTTTTTTTTACAAAAATTAAACTTGTTTTTTATTTAAACTACTATTTGTTTTTTTTTTGTTAAAAACTAATTATTCCATTAAAAACAGCAGAAAAAAAAACCAGTTTCATCAACATCATCCTGAAAAAAAAAACAATATAAAAAATCATAATCTAAAAAGAATCCAAACTTTAAAAACTAGTTTCATCAACATTGAAAGAAACTAATAATTTCATTTAAAGAATACAAAAAATAGTTTCATCAACAAGATAATGAAAAAAATTACAATCTAAAGACGATACTAACTTTAAAAACCAGTTTCATCAATATTAAAATAAACGAATTATTTCATAAAAAGAGGCAAAAAAAAAAAAAAATAGTTTCATCAATAACATAATAAAAAATACACAATGCCTAATAACTAAACTTTTACAAATTAACGATACTAAAATTTCAATTTTTGACCCTAATAATACAACCTATATCAAAATTTATACCCCTTTATAATTTGTACAAATTTAGTCCATTAATTACATGAACTTCCCATTTTACCCTTTTTTTAAAAAAATAAAATAAAAAACAAAAGCTAAAATCTGAAAGTGTATTTCTCTCTCTCTCTCTTCCCTCTTCCCTCTCTCTCTCGTGCACCACTCTCTCTCTAGGAAAAAATTTGAAAAATTTA
This sequence comes from Cannabis sativa, assembly GCF_029168945.1. Classification (NCBI taxonomy): domain Eukaryota; kingdom Viridiplantae; phylum Streptophyta; class Magnoliopsida; order Rosales; family Cannabaceae; genus Cannabis; species Cannabis sativa. Next base: position 19,265,880 of record NC_083610.1, read on the forward strand.
TGAAAAACCGAAGCTGAAATCCGTCCCACACGATACTATTTGCTGTTGCATGGTTGTTTTCTCGGTGGGTGTTGGTGGAAAACCGAAGCACAATACAACATCACTCAAGAATCTTACACCATTATAATGGGTAAGTTGCATTTTAAGCATTTTGTTTGACTTTATGTAGTTTAAAATTGTTATACGTGTGTTTATTGTTGGAACTGCTGTTTTTTGGTCTGAAATTGTTGAGATCTGGCAGATCTGGTTTTCAGTCGATTTCTGGGTTTTCCAGTGTTATCGATGATATGTCGATGAAATGTCGATGGTTTGTCGATGATTATGGAGGAAAGGTCAGTGACGACCATTATCGACGTTATGTCGACATGATGTCGACATGTTATCGACATCATGCAACCAACTTTGGGATTAACTATTTGTCGACATTTTGTCGACATGTTTGTCGACAGAATGTCGACAACAAGCATTTTTTGTTGTTTTTGAGAAGTTATCGATATTTTGTCGACATGATGTCGACAAAATATCGATGCAATGGAAAAATACCGTAGATAAAACATAAACATAACATTGACAGAAAATAAACTTCATTAAAAATAACAAAAAAAAAACATAAAAAAAAACAGAAAATAAAAGTTCATAAAAATTAAAAAAAAAACATTAAATAAAACCCACAAACCATAACATAAGAAATTATTTTTTTTTAAATTCTTTGGCTTGTGGGTGAGCCTTGCAATACTTGCATAATGTTCCAGGCTTCACCGGTTTACCGTTGAAGATGCCCAGTTTGCAACGACGGCATCCTTCGGGGAACCCAGGTGGTGGAGCCGGCCATTCGCCAGTTTTTGCAAATTCTCTTTCAAGTTGCATGAACCTGAACTCGTTACCGTTTCGCTCTCTTTCGAAAGCTCGAGCGGCGTCCAAAACTTTCTGCATTGCAGGAGTAACTTCGCCAACATCATCCTCCTGCTTCAGCTCCTCAGGAGTTAGGATGGGGTATTTGCCGTTCTTTCTTGGGGCCATATTTGAAACTTAAGAGAATAAGAGAAAATTTTTAAGAGTAAGAGATAGGTAGAATACAAGAGCACTTATGAATAAGATTTCCCTTTGCTTTTATAGAGCAGTAAAAATGTTGGGAATGTATGAAAATTTAATGGTCATTAAATGCGTAACTGTACAGGGAAAAACGCATGAAATGGCGTATTTATCGACAGAATGTCGATACTATGTCGACATCTTATCGACAACATGCCAATTTAGTGTCACTGCTACCACATTTGTCGACGACATGTCGACTTCATGTCGATATGTTGTCGATAGGACACGTGTCTGACATGCAACGTTTCAGTTGAGAAGGGTTGTTGGGAACGTATGTAAAATTTATTAACATTTAATGTGCAACCGTTTCTATTGTCGATATAATGTCGATGGTATGTCGATAGTATGTCGATGACGAGCATGGTTGTTATTTTGTCGATTGTATGTCGATATTATGTCGACACAATGTCGACAATCAGTGCCCTAATTTCTGGTATTGTGCTTCTCGACATTATGTCTATTGATATCGATGGGATGTCGATGTTTATTTTTTTTGGTGTTTTTTCCTTTACTCACCTTGTTTTTTTGGTTTGCAATTGCAGGAGACAAAGTGTTCCTTGTTGTATCGTACGATGGTGTTTGGTTATGTGAGAATTATAATTGGATCTACAAAGCAAATAGCAGCTTGACGTTGACAGTTACAACCGAGACAACCCTACAAGAACTGCGACAAATTTTATATGAAGAGTTGGAAGTTGATCCGGTAGCGTATGATTTAAAGTTGGAGATTTGTTCCTTGTACATGAAGGGAAAAATGGTTGCGCCAGAGGTTATTAAGAGAGAACGCCAACTGAGAACGTTTTTAGAGATGAGGGCAACAATGTCAAATACAGAGTTTATGCCATTATTCGTGACCAAGGTGAGAAAAGTTGGGAATTCGGAGCCTACGCCGCCAACTAATCCTCTCCCTCGGAGTGTGGTAGGGTCCTGCGTTCCCGAAACAGATGTTGGGATTGGTGTGAATGAGGAGGTTCCGGCCAATTTAGAGGTTCCGACCAATTCTGATGTTCCGACCAATGTAGGGCAAGAACAAGAAGCGACAGGATTTCATCAGTTTGAAGAGTTCGATACACCCTTCTACAATAACGATCCTATTGTAGATTTGAATATGGACGATGAACATGATTTGGCAGTCGATGAAGCCGTAGCGGGACCATCGTTGAGGTTAGAGTGTGTACCGAGTAACCAAGGTACACAGCGAGAACGACAACCTCGTAGTGAAAATCGCACTACACCTGGAACTAGCAGTAGTCGACCAGGCAGAACTGAAGAACATGCTCGTCATGCAACGTTCTCAACGTTCTCCTCTTTCGAAGTTTGTACCAAGTTCAAAGCTCCCATGTGGACAAAGGAAGATATAATGGAAAATCATGAGCTAACTACTTGTTTACAAAGTAAGGAAGCAGGGGTGATAGAGCTTGGTAATTTTTATGAAAACAAGGAAGAACTGAGACAAGTTGTGGGTAGGTTTGCCCTTAATAACAATTTCGAGTGGATGGTGAAGAAGTCATCCCCTGATGTGTTGTACGTTACATGCAAGGCTCCAGATTGTAAATGGAGATTGAGGGGGAGGAAGAAGATGCATTCTGACAACTTTGAGGTCACTGTATTTCACAATGAACACACATGTAACTTGAATGCGAGACGTTCAGATCACCGTCAAGCAGCACCATGGGTAGTTGGCCACCTTATTAAGGGGAAGTACACCCAAGACGGAACTAAGTACAAGGCTAAAGACATACAGAGGGACATGTTTGACAACTACGGTATCAGTATGAGTTATGTGAAGGCGTGGAGGTGCAGGGAGATGGGACTTACGTATGCTAGGGGTACGCCTGAGTTTTCATACATGAAGCTTCCTGGGTACTTGTACATGCTGGAACAGAAGAATCCAGGTACCATTACTGACTTGTACTTAGAGGATGAGCGGTTCAAGTACTGTTTTATATCACTCGGTGCATGTAGAAGGGGCTTTTCTTTTTGTCGTCCTGTTTTGAGTATCGATGGCACCTTCTTGAAGACGAAGTACGGCGGTATAATGTTAGTTGCTGTGGCATACGATGCGAACAACCAATTGTTGCCGGTTGCTTATGGTATCGTTGACAGTGAGAATAACGACTCCTGGACGTATTTCTTACAGAAGTTGAGGGTAGCAATTGGCGTGGTTGAGAACTTAGTGTTTGTGTCAGATAGGCATCAAAGCATTGATCATGCTGTTGAACTCGTTTTTCCCGAAGCAGTCCACTGTGCATGCTATCACCACATTGTTATGAACGTGAACGCCAAATTCAAGACTGATGCTTTTCACAACCAAATATATAATGTTGCTTACGCATGGTCGAAGACTGAATGCGATAGAGAGTTCGAGAAGCTTAGAAAGATGAATCCGGCGATCGCTGCATATGTGGAGAGTATAGGGTTTGAGAAGTGGGCTCACCCTTATTGTTTGGGCGATAGATACAACATCATGACGAGCAACGCTGCTGAAAGCTTCAATAGTGTCACAGAAGAGTTCAGGAAATATCCAATAACTACTTTGGTTGAATTTATCAGGTTCACACTCCAATCGTGGTTCGCTGATCGCCTCGAAAATGCTGACAAATGTGCCACCCCTTTGGCCACGCTCTTCGAAAAAAACTTGGCAAAAATTCATGAAAATGCAAGGTACAGGCGCGTCCAACGAAATGGAGCCAATTTGTATAACGTTGGTAGGGGACCTAACGGTGAAAGAGGTGGTGATGTGAATCTAGTTGAAAAAACATGCACCTGCGGCGTGTTCACGTTATTGAAACTCCCTTGCCTTCATGCATGTGCCGCGGCATTGAAAACGAACACAAGTGTGTACACGCTTTGCTCACCTTATTATTCAAAAGAAACGTGGAGGAAGATTTACGATGATACCATCAATCTCGCTGGTGACGAGGATGATTGGGTTCTCCCAGAACACATCAAGAATATGAAAGTTGGGGTACCTGTGGAAAAGAAGCCTGTAGGTCGTCCAAGAAAAAGCAACGCTGGAAGAAGACGGGAGAACCGTTTCCCGTCTGGTGATAAAAAGGTTCTGTACCACGAAACTGCAGCCGCTGTGGTGCTCCAGGCCACAACAGAGCAACATGCAAAGCCCGCATCTGAGGCGTCTTGTACGTATTCGTTGGGAAATTTGATATATTGTAATGACGCATATTTTGTAATGTTATTTTTGTTGAGGTTGAATATTTTTCAAATATTTTAATTATTTTTAGGTTTAATAGTTATTTTTGTTGAATAATGTTGATATTTTATATTTGAAACCACGTATAATTATCAAAATTTGAACGAAAAGAAAATCTATATATACATAACTGTAATGTTAATTACACAAAATATACAATGTCCCAATAATTAAAAATATAATCAGCCGACATTTTGGTAAAATAAATCGACACACCACCGTTGACAAAACATGGCTATCCGGTCTGGCGTCACATCGGTCAATCCACGCTGCATCATGAGATGCTCCACATACTCAATGGAATACACGCCACAATCACCACTAAATGCAAAATAAAATGTAAAGTCAGTCTAACGTAAAACATATTTTAATACTATAGTACTTTTTTATCGCTATGTACCTGGTTGCTGACTTCGGAACTAAGTCGTGAGTGGCTCGACTCGCGTGCATTTTTGGAAGCACCGCGATGTCACCGTTAGCTAACGCCACGATCTGGTTGTTATGTGGAAATTCCCCGGTTGCAAGGATTAGCGAGGGCAGCAGTTCTGACCAAACCTTCAAGATGGGTTCCATGGCGGTCCAATGACAGACGCTGGAATCACAGTCGTAGACATTAATTTTCCACAGCTCTATGTCCACTTCAACTGTGACCCAGTGTCTTGCCGTGGGAAGGTGCAGAACGAAGTAAATAAACTCGTTACCCCTCCATCTCTCAAAGACTTGGGACTGTAATTACAGAGAACAACGAAACAATTAACAAACCATAATAATCTTCCCAAACAATTAACATTTAAAATCTTACTAAAACAATACCTTATGAAACCCTGTGCAGTAGTCCAGGATATATTCCTCCCATTTAAAGTTTTTCCTCGGACCCTTGTGGCTCGTCCATGCACTGCTGATCATGGCGGTCACGAATGTGGAGAGAATGATACCCTTCTGAGGAAATGTCAGTGGATAGTCGGTGCGTCGCCTCCTCAGCATATGCATTGCTGCATCTATATGCTGCATATAAACGGAAATGTCAGTTACACAAAAAAATATATTAATTGCACATAAAGTTGTAAAGTGAAGTAATATTATAAAATACTTTACTTACGTCATCTGTAAGCCATTCCTTTGGTGTGAGCATTATCCAAAAGAATCCTGGACCGTAATCACCACTTCTCAAATCCCGAAGTCGGTGGTTCGGAATGAGTCCAACACACCACTTTCGGAAAGTGGTTAACAATTTCTCGTCCGGTGGCTCCAGGGGATCAAAAGTCGAAGATGGCCTATGTCTCCTCTTCATCTCCGTATAGTCACCGAACCATACAGGAGGCTTTCTCTTCCTCTTCCGACTCTTAACCACTGCAGGTTGTGCCTCTATGGACAGAATCTCACCCTGCGACTCCTGTCATGTACATGGATAAGAGGTTGTGCCTCGATCGGAGTCGCCGGAGCTCCCTCATAAGGATCGTAATCGTTCTGGGGAAGACCTCATCCTCTTCTACTCGGGGGTGAAGCACGGTGGTGGGGTAGATGGATCCGCCGGGGCCTCCGTGCCGAAGCTGTCGTTGGCGGACGATTCAACATGGCCAATATGTGTCTGAGCTGCTCCATAATTACGTTCTGACCACCCTTCAGCTCTACATGGCTGGTCTCGTATGCCTTCTTCAGCTCGGCCTGAGCAGCATACAGACCCTGAGTGTCAGCCTCGATCCTATCCAACCGAGCCACTAAATCAGTGTACTCGGCACCCCGAACGCCTGATGAAGATGGTGCACTGGGCTGAGGTTCTGAACCAGTGGCCTGAAAAAATATATATCAAAAAAATACGGTAAGCATACGATAATTCCACAATGTAACAAATATCACAAAACAAAAATAATAAAAAATGAAGACATAAAAAAAAGTTCCAAAAATTGGTACCTGAGTGTCTCTTTCCTGAGTGTCTGGGACCTGAGTCTCTGGTACCTGACTACCTGCCTCACCTCCGTGTCATCCACGCATCATCAACCAGGTTCTCCACACCATCGTAAGAAATTGTCCTCACAAATGCCTCCTCCTCTGTCCGTGGAAGGAGCCCCTTCACCACTTCCAGATTCTGTTTATGGTTTAACAAATATCAAAATAAAACCAATTAGCATTTATTACAAGCATTTATGTTAAATAATTATTCAGAACATAAGTGAAAATCATACCCGTCTAGAAAATAATGCGCTGACGTCTTTCTTCCCAATATCGCCTTTGCTCGTCCAAATTCGAGCATCCTGGGGAACCGAATCCCGTGGTTCGTGCCATACCTCTTGCCAACCTCCAAAATGGCCTCGTACGCCCAATATTGGACTGCAGGTGCGAAGCCATATGCTGTGTATTTGCACTCGTGCTGAACATCCGAACTCAGCTTCTTCTCGTAGTTGGCCTTCTGTTTCAACATGTCTTTCTGAAGCGAGTGCATGAGTCTGGCGAATGAGTGCTTCCCCCAAGGAATCCGGAAGAAGAACTCGAGGTCTTCCACATATCTAATGATGTGAGGCGTGATCAGCGCGTTGGCCTCGCGGCCCAGAAGCACTGACTCCACAAACAAGCACAAGCCGAGCTTGTACAAGTCTTCCGGGTTCTGGCAGTTTGTGAACTGAAGTTGGAGTGCTTCTGTCTTCACACTATCAGACCGGTTGAAATATTTGTTGATCAGTCGGTCTGACCCCGAGCGCGCGACCTGCGCAGCCTTCTCCTCTTCTGTTGGCCCCGAGGAGAAGTCCAAACCCGTAATGAGTGCAAACTCCAGCACCCCGAATCGGACCTCCTTCCGACCAACATAAAACCTCATCCTCAACTCCTCCTGAGCATCCACTTTCATTTTGTGGAGCATCAGCTGGTGAAATAACACCGAGGAGAATGTCAGTGGTACGGCATTCCAGAAGCTCCCGAAACGGCTTTCCTTCGCCGTGTTGTTAAGGTTGAACTCCTCAAACCGAGCTTTAATTTTGGCAAAAATTCCAAAGTTGCCCCTATATGTGACGCGGCCGGTGAAATGCTCGTGCCGGAATAATGAGTCCGGGAGCCATCCGAAAAACAAAAAACAAATAAATAAAGCTGCTAAGAAAATTTAAAATTGTCGACATAGCATCGACATCATGTCGATATTCAGTCGACATTATCTAACAGTAAGCACACAAAAATTTCAAAACAAACATGTCGACATTATGTCGACATACCCTCGACATTATGTCGACATTATCAAAAGAAGAGAAAACACTTTCATGTCGACAAAATGTCGACATCCTGTCGACATTCAGTCGATAATTTAAACAAATAACAATTACACAATATATCGACATACTGTCGACATACAGTCGACATTCAGTCGACAATACAACCTACCAATCAACATGTTCATTTAATCGACATACCATCGACATACTGTCGATAAGTAGTCGACAATATAGGGCAGAAATACTCTTAAAATGCCAGTCGACATCCTATCGACATACAAGCGATATCCTATCGACATACAAATTACAGTGACATTCAAACAGACACTAAATCTATCGACATCCTATCGATAACCTATTGACATGTCATCGATAACCCTGTAATTTACACAGATTTCATTCAAACACTACACCTAAAGATCACAAATGCTACACAAAATCCACTAATCTCAACAACATGCAATAATTGGCATCCAAATCTATGAAAAATGTATTTTTTTTAAAAAAAAATCTTACCTTTGACTGAATTTCGTGGTGTAGGCGACGGTTTTTGCTCGTGGGTGGTGACGGCGGTTTCTCCTCGTGGTGGCGACGGCAGTTTCTCCTCGTGGTGGTGACGGCAGTTTCTCCTCGGTTCGTCGATTGGGTTTGGTTCGTGGGGTTGGGTTCGTGGGTGGTCGACGCCGTTGGTCTGGTTGTCTGGTTCGTGTGGTTGGGTTCGTGGGTGGTCGACGCCGTTGGTCTGGTTGTCTGGTTCGTGCTCGTGAGGAAAACAGAGAGAATGAGAGAGAGAGGGAACGTCTGAGAGAGGGAAATGTGGGGGGGGTTCGTGATCGTGAAGAGCGAGAGAGAGAGGGAGCGTCAGAAAGAGAGAGGGAACGTCTGAGAGAGGGAATTTTTAATTTAGGGGGTATTTTAGGAAACTTTTAAAATTATAGGAATAAATTTGTACAAATTATAAAGGGGTATAAATTTTGATATAGGTTGTATTATTAGGGTCGAAAATTGAAATTTCCCATTTAAAAACCAGTTTTGAACATATAAATTTTATATCAATACCTAATAATCAAACTTCTAACTTCATTCTTTATTTTGGCATTTAATTTTTTATTTGCTTGCTCAAAAATTAGAGTTAATTTAAACATACAATATGCAACAAATATAACAAAGAGAATCATAAATTAAAATCAAAGAGAAAAAAAAAAAAGAAACAAAGAAAATTAAAGAGACAAAAGTGCAATAAAAACTATAAAAGAATAACAAAAAAAAAACAGTGGAATGTGAGAAACTAGTTAGTAAAACAACCAAACTAAAAACAAACAAATAAAAACCAGTTTCTTGAAATAAATTAATAAAAAATTGAATAAATTCAATTATGAACAACAATAAAAAAAAATTAGTTATAAAAACTAGTTACTTAAAAAAACCAGTTATGAAAATAATAAAATAATATGTGTGTCAGAAACTGATTAATTAAAATAAAATAAAAATTGTTGTTCAAATATCATACAATAAGAAAACTGGTTTTATACAAACTAAAAAATATATAATAATATCATAAAAATTGAGCAACCCTATTAAAGAACAGTTAAAATCTGTGAAACCAGTTTCGACATGTGAAACCAGTTTTGACGTTATAAAAAATCATAACAAAATACAAATGTTAATAATAAAGTTAATTGAAACCAGTTTCATCAGACAATCAAATAAAACCATACACACACAAATATACAAAAAAAAAAAAAATACTAATCACAAATATAATCAAAACAACACATAATGCCTACCAATAATTTAATAACAAAATATAAATGTAAGTTTCCAACCTAGAAAAAAAATAATAAAAAAGTAACTTGAAAAAAAATTCTAATAACATAATGAAACTATTTTTTTATTCTTTTAATGAAATTAATAGTTTCTTTCAATGTTGATGAAACTGATTTTTAAAGTTTATATTATCTTTAGATTATAATTTTTTATATTGTTTTTTCTTCAGGATGATGTTGATGAAACTGGTTTTTTTTTTTTCTGCTTTTAATGAAATAATTAGTTTTTAACAAAAAAAAATAGTAGTTTAAATAAAAAAAAAAACAAGTTTAATTTCTGTAAAAAAAAAATAATATCTATAGTTGAGATCATTTTTTATTTATTTTAGTATTTTATTTTTTTAAAAAAGAAATAATAAATAAAAAGAAACACAAATTTAAAGTTTTTTATGGCATTCCTCAAGACTTTTTCCCATATTTGTAAGTTTTTTAAAAAAATGCCATATTTAGTGTAATTAAGTTTTTATGCCATATATATCAAAACTTATCTTTATTTTCCCATATTTTTGTAAATAGCCCTTTTGCTTTTTAGCCATCTGTCAAAGAGTCGTTGCTCTCATTACCTTTAGTAACAACTTTCTAAATCTATAAAAGGCAAGGCTCTGGCTCTGCAGTAAATGAGCCGAGCAAATCATTTTCCTATATTCTCTGAATTTTAAGTCTAAGCACCACTGATGCCCTTTAGCATTTCACGATAGCAATAACTACGTACTTATGCTACAATTAATTGCTTTTCCAAATATTGAAAATACAAGCCTTTAATTACTTAAAATCTAGCATTCTATTCTTGTGGCGATTAATTAATCAATCATTACATGTACTTATAAATTACTATACATATTGATGAGAGTCCCTAATTTGAAAGATCAATATATTCTGCTTGTTATATGTTATTAAATAATAATGTACACTATTTTTTGTATCAATATCAATATCTTCATTTTTAATTTATGCCAAAAAAAAAAACATAGCGTAACAAAAATTCATTCCACTTATGATTTACAAAACACATATATATCTTTCCTGTTTCTTTTTCTTATTCCTTAAAAAGAATTCTATAAAACGAAAATGAAGTTAAAAAAAATTAGCTGGCAGAAGGATATAGTGACAAGAACAGTGGATTAATTTGTAAGATATATATATATATAATATATGGTAGTAATTTTATATATATTATTCGTCGTTATTAGTAGTGAGATTCACGTACATCGTCTTTTTATTAATGACCACTGTGTAGTACTATATTCAAGTCTATATATATGTTAATAATAACAACTATAATGATCAATATAATCGATCACCCTATATAGATTTTGATACATTATTAGTATACATAATAATTTTCCAATTTTTATACAAATCCATATTGAATTATACGATCAAGAGCTGGCGTGAATATATGAAGATTTATTATTGTTTGATCTGCAAAAAAAATAAATGCCACTATATATGAAAATTTGGAATATACCTAGGCAAAAGGTATTTTTGAAAATTGGAAAGATATAATCAAATATATAATATTTTTGTTATTGCTAATTGGGAAAAAAAAAACAGAAGACGGAATTGAATTTGTGAAAAAGAAAAAAAAAATGGTTGAATGATCATTAAAGTCAACTTAAATAACAATATAATTATCAAGTCAACTTGGTTGACTAAAGTACAGGAGAAATTTAACAATAAAGTAAGAGAAGGAAGCTGAAGTCAACTGAGAAATGTACCAATTAAGAACAGATTAATAAATTAATTAAATTTAAACTAAGAGAAGTCAACTTATTTAATAATAAGAATCCCCAAAAGAAAATTAATAAAAAGGAAAATATTATAAAGAAGTGATGAGCTCAAAAAGTCAGCATATTTTACCATTTTGATCATCACATTGACATTGTTATTTTGAAAAATAAATATTATGAAGTCAATTTATTTATTTTTATTTTGTCTATATATTTATATAGGTCATATTTGAAGAACAAATCATCGATTAATATGTAAGTCTAAAATTTAGAAGACAATTGAATCTGGTTTATCTGTGCATGAACCTGTCAGCTTCAAAAGAAATATTTATGTGTGTGTAAATATATTTATATATATATATTTATAAGTATAGGCTTCGTATATTAATCCAATTAAGATACATAAATTATGTAAACGCGTTAGAAGAAGTGCTCATTTGAAATGTTTGAAAGCTCAGTTCATAAATTAATCCTTAACATAAACTTATTATAATGTCAATAATTTCAATACAGTACTATGAATTAAAACTCACCAAAAGCCGATTCTGGAAAAATAAATAAATAAATAAATAAAATCATGTATAAGGTAATCTACTAAATTAACACTGTTTGGTAGGAAAGCAATTGGGATGGAAAGAAAATTTAAGAGGGATAGAAAATTAAAAAGACAGAAATGGGAACATATTTCTTTCTTTTTTATTTGTTATATAAGAAGCCACTACTATAATTAAATTTGGATTTTGGGGGCCTTTCAGCGTCAATATTAACAAAATTCGCTACTAATACTAATCTAGGTGACGCTATAGGATCGAATATAACTGACACTATAGTGTATCATATGACGTCGGTTATATCCTAATAACTGACGCCATATGCTGTAATAACCGACGCCATGCATATCCTTAACAATTAATTTATTTTTCTAGTAAACTGTTTATAAATTTAAAAATATAATTTAAAGTATATATTTATTAAATTGAAATAAATATTATTTAATTTAAATTAAATATTTATTTTTTGAGAGCTAAATTAAATATTACTTAAATTAATTTCATAATTAGTCAATATACCTAAATTATAGTTTCATGGAAGCAATTAAAAAAATTACAATTATATTACACAAATATATTAAAAATAGTCTAAGTATTAACAAGTTAATAATCTAATTACAAGTTAACCTTAAAAAATAAGCTAGGGAAGAAAAATTCTTATACATTTCAGCATCTATCGTCTAAGCCTTCGTGAATCACCGCTAGCAATCGTTCAATCCACTGTCGTTGTAATGGTAACAACGACGGTAAATTTTCATAGATTCGCCGCGAAACATAAGTTAAAAATAAATTTTAAAATATAATTTACTTTTGTAGTTTATAAAAAAATAATATTATTATTTAAGCATTTTCAATTGTTTTTTTTCTTATTAAAGTTATAATACCACATATTCATATATCAACAATAAAATATACTACAAATGCTAAAATATAGAAATGTGAGAGACTAAAATTCTCTTAGCTACTATATGTGTCCGTTAGTATTTATTTATTTTTTTTTATTATTAATGTATATGAATATAATAAATTAAAGTATTAAAATATTAATATTTATATACAATAAATAAAAAATATTAATATAATTATTTATCTCAAAGTATATTAAAATTAAAAAAATAAAATTATTTGATTTTAACACAAAAACATAAATTAAAGTAAGTAAAATAAATAATAAAAATATCAATATCTAATAGTGGGAACTTACTATGCGTTTGGTTGGGAGGAATAAAAATATAGGAATAAGAATGAGAATAAGAATATAAATAGGAATGGAATAAAATTTAAAATGCATAAAAAAAATTGATAAAAAAATCATTAAATTTTTTTCTTGTTACATTGGAATGGTCATTCTTTTCTTTTTAAAATGGAATAGTCATTCCACTAAAATGGTGGAAAGAGCATTCCATTGGAATGTCATTCCAATACTTTAAAATGCAACCAAACACAGGAATGGAATGAAAATTGTTTCCTTTCCATTCCATTTCATTACCTCCAACCAAACGCCACCTTAATGTTGCTAAAGAAATAAAAGTTTAGGAATTAATTTACTAAAATATAAAGTTTGGGGATCAACTTGTCAAAACTTATATAGTTTTGAAGATTAATTTGCCAAAAAATAAAGTTTGAGGACTTACTTGCTAAAACATATAGTTTAAGGATCTTCGGTACAATTCAAATAAGCCAAATAAAAATAAAAAGTACACTTGTATTTTCGTAATTTAAAAGATATTTTTTTAAAAAAAAAAATCATAAGGGTGCAAAAACAAAATTCAAAAATATTATTCTTTATAATCTGTTACATATTTTAAAATTATTTTTTCTAAATGACATGTTTTAAAACTATTAAGTTGTTCGAGAACTATAATAAATTTATATATCTTTTTATCCAACCCCAAACACGTGTTATATATTTAACGGCAATAACTTAGCTAGGGCTTAAGTACTTCAATAAAAATAAATAAACAATTCTCAATTCATTATGTATAAAAGTATATGAATATAAATTTTGATAACAAATTATATTATTATATATATAAAAATAACACCTACGGATGCTTTTGATTTTTAATTTCAATTTTTTAAGGTGTTATCTTAGCCTTAGTAATAAATATCAATATCATCGCACCTAAGGTTGGCAAACCAAACTATATATATAAATAAATATATGCGCTGTGCCGGCTAAGAAGATCAAAATAACTTGAAATTATCTCATTATAACTATTTTCTAATATATCACTTTATTCTTGTGTTATTGCAAAGATTTTATTCTTATCAATTTCAGTTTATTTCAATGGGGATAATATTCTACTGAGAAGTCGTGCAATGGTTGGCAGTATTAAATTAATATAATTATGACATATAAATAAATAAATATGTATATTTAATTTAAATGCTTCAAATTAAATGAAATTTCCTTTGATCTTCGTTTGGAAAAATTAGCTCAAATTCTAAGCCAAAAACTTGGAACCGAGAACAGCGCCAGAATCTCAGGTAGGACTTGTTTATTTTTTTGATCGATCGTGCACTGTTTTTTAGGTACGGTTCTTTTTCAAACTGGTTTTCTCTTATTTTATTTAACTCCATATTCATGCCATTGCCTAGCTATGGAATATCAACTTAAATAATATTGTGATAGAATGTCTGATTAACTATTCTCTAAGGGTTAATAATAGGGAAAAAATATTAGGGTTTTTCGTTCTTAAATTTATAGTTACTGTACTGCGATTAGTCTCATATCTGTGATATGGTTTTGAGTATTTTAGTCTTGTCTCTGTAACTGAGTTTTGAGCGTTTTCCACTTGTCTCTGTGACATGATGAGTATTTTAATTTTGTTTGTGTAACATGATTTTGTTTTGTTTTGTTGTTAGTTTTTCTTTGTTCTTCGATACTCGCCATCACATCGTTATTAGTGGTTGAGAATAACAAGTGTTGTAAGTAGTGCAATTACGACCTTACACAAGAGTTGAGTGCTCAAGCTACGAGGTTAAATAAACCTGCTGCAACAGTTTTTACTGTAATCTACTAAGCTATTGATGAAATAGAATATAAGTATTCTTAAAATTAATTGTGATGGTGCAATCTTTTTTATCTAATTTTATTTTAATTTCTTGTAAAATAATTTTGGAATTAAACGACTGATTATTTGGCTCATTTTTTTAATTCTTATTCATATCATGTCTCTAATAAGGAGATATCTCAGCTATTATTTTAGTTGTTTGTCATTAATAAAATTTCATTATTTATTAAGAAAAACAATTTATCAATTGTTGGTTCTAACTATTGAAAATGTTCTAAAATTTAGCTTAAAAGTATAACAATGATTAAATATAGTTAAAAGTTGTAAACTATAACAAAAGAATAAATAAAAAATGGCTAATTAGGATTTTTGCCCCTGAACTTTGACATGTATCAAATCATGTCTCCTGAACTTGCAAGGTCGTTAAAAATGCCCCATGAACTATAGAGATTGTTGGATTTAAGGACTTGTTTCCAATTTTAGTAAAAAAGTCTAACATGGATGAAAATTCAGGGGGCATAATTTAATACATGTCAAAGTTCGATAGGCATGATTTGGTAGATATCAAAGTCTGGGGAGCATGATTTAGTACATAAACAATCACTGAAATAGTAAAATTGAATGAAATTAGACAAAAGTCCTTAAATCCAACAATCTCAATAGTTCAGGGGCATTTTTAACGACCTTAAAAGTTCAAGGGAAAATATTTAGTACATGTCAAAGTTCAGGGACAAAAATCCTAATTAGCCATAAAAAATTAATGTAATATTTATTAGGGTGCAATTTTAGACTGCCATATTTTGTATGCTAAAAAAAATGACAATAATGAACCACTTATAGCCATTCATTTAGAGATGCTCTTACCTTCATTGTATTCATATTTTAACTTGATCAAAAGATGACTGCATAAGATAATTTAGAAATTCAAAGTTTTACTAAGATAATTGATAATTAAGTACAGTTAAAATTGTTTTTTATTTTCTTTAACAATGGACTCCCCACAAGAATGGAGAAACTTACAAACAAAAAGGCTAAGGCAGAAGTGACGGACCAAATGAAGGACAAAGCGGGGCTCTTGTCTATGCTCATTTTTTTATGTAGAAGAAAATAGGTTTCTATCCCTTCTAAATAAATATGTATAATTACATTTATATATTGTATTGTTTGAATGTTTTATTCTGTCCTTGCTTGAACGAAATTTTGAGTCTACCAGTGAAAGCAGTACTGGCATGCATCAAAAGGGATTATCCCTAATCACTAACTATATATGTGAACAAAAATATATGCTTGGGTAACAAATGAGTAACTACATTACACTCCCTAAATATGATGAGATTAAACCCAAAAAAGTTGTGAGGAGGAGTAAATTTCTTGGTGGACCAGATGTGAAAATTGTTTACCAAAGGCTTTGTATTATATATGGAGTAAGAATTGAAAGGCATTTTACTCTTTAAGTCAATTGGACTTAACTAGCATGTTATACATATATAATAAGCTCTGTAATTAACCTAACCTACCAAACTAACCTGAACAGAATATAAATTTGCTTAGGGTTCCCACCTGGGTCAAACCAATTGCTCAATATTAAACACATAAAAATTCTATTTTGTATTTAATTTTGAAGAAAAATGTACTACCAAATAGATTCCCAGTTTAAGTTAAAATTAAATACATGTTCCAAATACTTTAATTATAGAGATTGTTGGACTTGGGGGTACCAATCTTCTTCTTTTTTTATTTATTTATCTAATTGTTGAAAATAAGAGAGAGATAGTCAGATAAACCAATATAATTAACATAATAAACAAAAAAATTAGTAGTCCCTCGATTCTCTAATTTTTGGTTTATTTATTAAATATAACTAACGATGGTTAATTAACATATTCTCCTACGCATTTAGTCTATGGTAGTACATTTATGAAATCTTATATTGTACTTACGAGTACTTAAAAAGTGTATTACTATTGAACATTAGTAGTGTCTAGCACCTTTTATAAGTGGTATTCCGTAATTAATTAACGATATTTTTTAAAAATTATTTTCTTAAATTATATAACATCCCATACTTAGTTAGTCCTTGAGTATGACTTTGTGTTGAGAATCATGAGGTTCCATCTCAAAATTAATTAGCAATGAGTGGAGTAGCCCATGTTCTTATATATAGCTTAATTCTCTACCATTTATTCCATGTGGGACGTTGTCCACAATACACTGAAAAGGGGTTAAATACAATAATATCTTTTAACAATTCTCGTACTTAAAATTACAGCTTAAGAAAAAAAAAATACAATAATGTTGGACAACCTTGCTTGCCTGAAAAATTAACTGTTCGATAATATTTACAGGTTGCTGACCAATTAATAGGCACTACACAGCCTGTGTTGCTGCTTGGGATGAGCAATTAAGAATAATACTCATACATTAATAACAATTAACAAGTAACAGAACTAATAAAATTCTTAATTACACATTTAGTCCTTTGAAGATTGCATCATCACCCCCCCAAGTAAGGAAAAGCTACATATTATTTAATTAATCAATTATTATTTTTCTTTGTCTCTCTCTCTCTCTCTTAGTTGTACTATTAAATTGCCTCCATAAGGAAAAGACCAAGTGATTGGTTAAAAACAATGAGACTTCTTTTAATTTATATCTCTGCTAATGATTGGTATTAAAGAATGAAAATGAAATTCTATTCATTAAGTCAATGAAATGCTCTGTTCATTAATTATGTAATAGCTAATCTATAAATACCAGCTTCTGTCATTTGTTCATAAGCATCAAGCAAATACAGCCCTCTCTCATTCTAAATACATTAATTGCCCTCTTTTCTCTTCTACCTAATTAATCAAGTTCAACAAATGGAGCCTATGTTGGGTGCTATTTCATCTGGTGAATGGAGCAACTTCAATGGGATTTATTGCTCAGAAGAAACTGATCACAATGATCATCATCATTTCATGGCTTCTGATCACTATTTTCTAGCTGGCTGTGGGGTCACAAATGATGATCACTTGACAATTGAAACCTCAAGCTTAGATGATCAAATCCCATTTACCATTTGGCCAGGAACTTCTTATTCACATAATTCAAGTGTTTCAGAAATTGACAATTACCCTTGTAGTTTCTCACAAGGAATGATTAATACTAGTCCTTATTCTCACCCAGTTACTTGGCTGACAAGCAATAATGTCTCTGTTGAATTCAGTGAAGAATGTCAAAACGAAAACTTGTTTCTTGTTGATCCTGATCACAGCCAAGAATGGCAGAACCAAGAAGTGAGCAATAATGGAACCATTAATGGGGAAGAATCTGGTGTAAACCAGCTAACTACATCAGCTGTTGTTGATCACTTTTCTCCACACAAATGGGAATGTGATCAAATGACAGTACCTGAATCTTCAACTGTGGCAAGTGGAGTCACATCTGAGAATTCTAAGAAGAGGTCTATCAGTCCATCTCATGAAGTAAGTACCTTAATAAATTGTAATTAATTAGAGATGTATTGTATTGGAATATGTTTTCCTAATTTCTCCTCATTTTGTAATTTATTTTAGGAGCCAAAACACAAGAGGAATGTAAAGTCAAGGAAGAGTAAAAAACAACTTGCTCTGATGAGTGACAATGAAGAAGATGGCAATAGTGCAGGCACCGATAAAGGACACTCGAACAGCTCCCTTTCGGAGGAACAACACTCGAATGATTCTGTTGATGAAGAGCTAGGAGAAAGAGCTTTAAGCTTGAGTCCAAAAGAACCTACAGCTTTGAACCTTAGTGGGAAAGCAAGAGCTTCAAGAGGGTCTGCAACCGATCCTCAAAGCGTCTATGCCAGGGTAAATATAAGTCCTTTACCAATCATTTTTAAGCACATTCACTATATGTCTATAGTATTATTTTGTCCCATGATCTGGTTTTTCAGTACTTTGTTTTGCTTTGTTGCTTAAGAAAAATTTCCCACTTTTGTCTTGCAGAAGAGAAGAGAGAAAATCAATGAGAGGCTAAAAGTACTACAAAACCTTGTCCCAAATGGAACAAAGGTATGTGCATGACACAATATGAATGAATTGAATACTCTTCAAAACTTCATACCTTATTCAAGATTGTTAATTAATTGGTTACTTTACATTTCAGGTTGACATTAGCACTATGCTTGAAGAAGCTGTCCAGTATGTGAAGTTCTTGCAGCTTCAAATCAAGGTAATTATTTCAAAAACTACAATAATAACATTATCTAATAGCGGTGTTCACGGATTGGTTTGGTTAGGATTTTTAATTTTCTAACCAAACTACTATTACGGTTTTTAAAAATTCAAAACCAAACCAGACTAATAAAATGATCAAACCAAACCACTCAAAAACGGATTAGTTTGGTTCGAACCGTAGTTTGTATTTCGTAGTTATTCTAATTTTTTTTTACAATAATTTGTTCATTTTTTTGATATTTTTTTACTTTTAATATGTTTATATAATACATAAGTAATAAAAAATTATTATTATAACAATATAAATTCAATATCAATATTCTACTTAAATATCAATATTTTATCCAAAAATAATATATAAAATATATATAATAATTATAAGGATTGGATTGGTTGATTGGTTTGGTTTGGTTTGAACCGCTATCGAGATTTTTAAAACTGTGACCGAATCAGAGAATTTAAAACGGTCCGGATTGATTAAATTAATCATTCACACTGGATTCATTTGGTCTAATCTCAAATGGTTTAGTCCGGATTGATTGGGGTTTGGAACCACGGATTGAACACCCCTAATATCTAACATAATACTTACGTTAGTTACACATTCTTATATTACATTTTCACTTCTTAGTTGCTAACTCTGTGTTTGTTCTGAATTTTGTAGCTCTTGAGCTCTGATGAACTATGGATGTATGCTCCCCTAGCATACAATGGAATGGACATGGGCATGGGCATGGGACTTGATCATCTGAGGCTCGCCGCCGCGTCCAGGCAATAGTTTTAGCTGCTAATCCCCTTATAAGTTGCTCTTAATACAAAATTTAATTAGACACTGAAGGGATAAGCACAGCTTTTGACATGAACACAAGATGGTATTCCCATTTCAACCACTCTTTTTATCGAAAACACTAAACAATTCGTCGCCAGCTTCGTCATCTTCATCGCTATCCTGATCAAATCCAGAGGTTTAATTTAAAGAATGAGACATCGTTAATCCTATTTTTTGAGGAACAATAGCTTAACTCCACCTTGTATTGTATTCTCTGTTTCAGTACAAGAATATATTTTCATATACATGTACAAAAATTCATATTGCTTAAATTCATTAGTCCTGAAATGTATTTTTATAAGGTTACACTACTCAATAATACTCTAAAGTGATCTCAGAACACATCTTATTTGTTGTTGGTTGTGAAATCTTAAATTATATCTATACACATAATCAAAAGTTTATGGAATTATTAGCAATGATTCGATGTGTAAATACTAAATCCTACTGTCAACATGGATTAATCAATCGTGTATTTATGTAGATCATCACCAAATCTTGATGGCTTCTTCCGACATGGATTTGATTTTATGTTGGATTTGATAATGGGAATATAAAAATTGTTGATCATGATCAACATCATTTTTACCCACAGGGGAATCTAAAAATAAAATTAAGTAGGAGAAAAAATATTAAGACTTCAATGTGGTAGATATAATAAAATATATGTAAAATAATGCATAATTGTATTAAAGTAACTTTTATATACATTTTACATTATTAATTTACAAGTGGTTCAATTCTCAATAATAATATTTTATTTTTTAAAAAAATGAAAATAAAATATTGAAGTGTTAAATGTATTACCTCTTTAAACTTTGAAAAAATCTTTACCACTACACTAAACAACTTTATTTATTATTATTAACTAGGAAAATATTATTTATTTAGACCTACCCTTCAAATAGTTTACATGTACAATGGCCAAGCCAAACCAAACCAAAATTTTAGCAAGGGCAATACATGTAAAATTATATAAAAATTATTTTATTTAATTTTTCAATTATTATTTAAATATAAATTAAAAAAAAAATTAAAATATTTAGGGGGGATCATGGTCCCTCCGGCCCCCTCTCCGTCGTTAGGGTCAGTTCAAGGGTAAGGCAGAAGGGGCACACTTAGCCCAAAAAATCTTTCTCAAAAAATGCCTTAAATTTATTTTTTAAAAGAATCATATTTTGTATTTTTATTATTATTTATATAAAAAAATAATACTTAATTTATTTTTTTAATATGCTACATTTGATATTTTATTAAGAAAAAAGTTTAATTATATTTTCAAACAACATTTAAATTTTTATCGGTATATATAAAGAAAAAAAAAAACCATAAATTTTTTGATATAAGAAAAATCCAATTATATATATATATATAAAAAAAAAGTTTAGTTTCTTTACTTAATTTGCCAAGTTAGCAGGCAAAGACAACATATCATTACCAACTGTGATGAGCTGATTTTTGAGACTTAGAGTCAATTAGTGGAGAATGATGCTATATATTCTTGATTCTAATAGATTCTAACTAACTTTAATTTTAGTAGAAGATTATTTAGTTCATAACTTAAAAATTATTTTCAAATTTTAAAAATAGAAGATAACATTTAAAAATTAATAAAAGTTCTGGCCAAATTTTTTAAAAACAGTTTTTTGAAAATTGAGTTTTAAAAAATTAGAAAATATCAAACATCAAAATGTTATTTTCTATTTTTAAATTTTTTTTTTATCTAAAACATTATTTTTTTACATTTTTACTCACATATCCGAACTTAAATCTTGGACTCCAACCTGAACCCAGATCCTAGACCCTAAATCCAAACTAGAACCTGGACCATGAACCTAAACT
This sequence comes from Cannabis sativa, assembly GCF_029168945.1. NCBI lineage: Eukaryota > Viridiplantae > Streptophyta > Magnoliopsida > Rosales > Cannabaceae > Cannabis > Cannabis sativa. The sequence goes on from NC_083610.1 coordinate 19,287,380, forward strand.
CGGATCCCAACACCGAACTCTGACCCGAACTCAGATCTCGAACCTCGAACACGAGACTAGTTGGTATATATATTTCTTTTGATGACAATGTTGTGCGCAATGCACATAGAAATTTAGTTTCTCCATCTTAATGTGTATCTACACTTTTGTAGTGTCGTGGAACAGATTGTGATATAGTTCTATAGTAGCGCGATGCTTTGTTTGTGTTATGTCAAATGATTAAATGGTTTGTATAAAAGGATTTTGTTAAAGATAAATATAGATACTTAAAAAAAAAAATCTAAAGATAATAAATGATGGTGAACTTTATATATTAGCATATATAACTTTTGTAAACCAAATAATAAAATGTGAGAATGGGTTACGTAAGGTTTCAGGACTTGGATCAATTTTAATGATCTAATGAGTTGTCACGCGGTTTTAGAAGTGGACTTACTTCAATTAATACTTTTCTCATAATCATTGTAGGTAGATAATTAATGAGTTTAATTCATGATATATTTATTTATATAATAATGTGTGTGTGACACACTGAAAAAATAAATTAAGTAAGATTATATATCAGAAAGTGTGATTTATTAATGATAGATCATATAATAATATAGGGATTATGTAATAATTAAGTATATACGCATGTATATATTTTAAGATCTAAATTGTAAAGGCTGCTATAATAATTAAGGTGATGACGTTCGTGGGGTGCACTGATCGTATGATCTGTATCTTGTGGTGTCCCCGAATGAGTGCAAATCACTTGAGGCTAGCTTAAGTGGCTATAAGGGGTGCGTGTGTATTGGAAGTCTTGGGTTCGAGTCCCAGATTATGCTGATGTAATATATAAACGCTTAAATAAAAAAAAATATAATAATTAAAGTGTAGTTGGATCATAAAAATTGTAGTCAACACGCTATTACTGTGGTTTTTCTTCTATACGTAAACAATAAGTATATATATCTCAGCTTTCTTGACATATATAGTAATTGAATCTATTATGGCAGCATTTGGACACACGTTGTCTTAGCCCCGATCCAACTAAATACTTCCATTTATTTATATATTTCTTTAATTATTACTTATATACTCAAAATAAATAGTGTTCATGATTAAAAAAAGATTGAAAAAAATCTTTTAACTATAAAACGTTATGATTTTATGGTGGCCAGTAACAATATAAAAGAAAGGTCAAGACTCAAGTGGGTAGTGAAATCTAAGTAAGGTTACCGACGAGGATGAGAGTCATCGATTAGTGCACCTCTATAATTGCCAACTAGATTTTACATCAAAATGCTTTCAATATAATGTATTATATATTCCTTCTATATATGGATTTATTAATATACAGAGATATTAGTAATATATCACTACAACTCCTTATTATTTTAGGAGGCTTTTGGTTGGGAGGAATGAAAATATAGGAATGGGAATGAGAATAGGAATAGGAATAGGAATAGGAATAGAATGGAATAAAATTTAAAATGCATAAAAAAAAATTGATAAAAAAATAATTAATTTTTTTTTCTTGTTACATTGGAATGGTCATTCCTTCCTTTTTAAAATGGAATAGCTATTCCACCAAAATGGTAGAAAGAGCATTCTATTGGAATGTCATTCCAATACTTTAAAATGCAACCAAACAAAGAAATGGAATGAAAATTGTTTCCTTTCTATTCCATTCCATTTCATTACCTCCAACCAAAAGCCACCTTAGATTTGTAGTTCTGATTTCTCCTGGTGAAATATTTATCCATAAATTGGTATAGATATATATGTATTTAGGACATTATTCTATATATAAATCGCTAAGTACTAATAACTTACAACTGTAATCCGAATATCCGAATATCCGAATATATATCCCTCATTTTATTTTTTAACTAAAATCACTAGTTAGAATTAACGGCAGAAAACTAAACATAAAGCTGGTCTTTATTTATTTTATTTTAAATTTAAAAAACAAAATTCTTACAAGTATGATAAGTTGAGCTGGCAGTTCATCAACCGTGTGCTCTTTAGTTTTAAGGTGCCTCTGATTTTCTACAACTGGGTCTACCAATATATCTCCACGACATTATTGAATATTAATTTGTTTGAATGGGAGAAATATGAGTAAAATCTTTTCTAAATGTGACATTAGTAAGGTAACCTCCTTTCAGTTTCACCCTATCTTTTCATTTGGGCATGCAGCAAAAGTGTTGTCTTGATTGGAGGAGGCTTAAAACAATGGGATAATAAAAGGAATAAAACTGAGTAGAATTAATAGGGAGAGCTAATATTGAGGAAGCCAAGGAGCACTGGGAGTATCTTGATAGATTTTTTTATAATTAATATTAATTATGTGAGACTCTCCCTTTAGTTAGATTATCCCATAAAAAACATGTTAATTTCAATCTTATTTTGGAGAACCTTGTTTCTAAACTTCAAGGGTGGAAGGTTATTAAAACCCTTTCAAAGGTAGGGCGGGCTACTTAATTTGATTAAGCCTGTCGGTCTTGCTCTTCCAGTTTACTCAATGCAGACCACAAAACTTACCCAGAGACTCACTAACAAGGTAGATGGCATAGTTAGAGACTTTTAGAGGGAATGTGAAAAAGGTAATAAAGATTCCAATTCGATGCTTCGAATGACGAGGTAGAATACGAAGTTTTCCTGGTAGGATTACGAATCACAAAAACCTTAAAAGCCAAGCCAATTCAATGTTTCAGCGATTCACAGCTGGTCGTAAATCAAGTATTGGGTGAATGCCAAACAAAAGGCACAAATATGGCCAAGTATCTAGAGAAAGTTTGGAAGAAGTTGGAAAAAGTTTGATTATTTTAAAATTAAACAAGTTCCAAGAGAACCGAACTCTAATGTTGATGCCTTAGCAAAATTGGCATCACAGTTTGACTTAGATTAATTGAATCTAGTTCCAGTATTGAAGGTGTTAAGTGAGCCACGCATCTACAAAACTGATAGAAAGATGTAGAAATGATAGATACGAGCCCCATGTGGATGATCCATATTGTTAAATACTTGCTAAATAACTTCTAACAAACAAAATTGAGACACGTCAACTCTTAGATACAATCCTGAGATCAGAGCCGGCTTTAACCTTGTGCAAGCTGTGCAATTGCACAGGACCCAACCTTGCACAGGGCCCAACTAAATAAAAGCTAAAATATTTATCATTTTTAAATTTAAATCCTTTTCAGTTTATTTTTTTATTTTTTTTAATTAATGACCCACCTTTTTATACCTGGAATCTCTTACAATTTATGGTAGTTTACTATTTTTTTTTTCAATCTTTTATATTCCATTCAATATATATGTTTGATAGTGGAATATATATATACTATCTTTTAGTTGTTTCAAAAACTGATTAATAAATATTTTTTTTCATCATATTTATTTAAATATTTCTATTCAATTTTAAGTTTTTCATTTAAAAAAAAAGAAAAGAAAATATCAAAAGAGAGAAAAAAAAAATAAACGCACGATTATATATATGAGTTTGAGTTAATGGCAAGACTTTATTTTTTTTAAAAAAAATTATCAAATATGAATGAAATATTTTTTTTTTAACTAAAACTTCTAGAAGTAAATTTTTAAACTTCATCTACCTAAAAAAAAATAAATAAAAAATTGAACTTAGAATTTAATTATACTTATTATTTTTATTAAGGGCCAAATTTTTAAGATTAGAACATGGCCTCTAAAATATTTAAGACGGCCCTGCCTGAGATACACACTGGTTGACGGTAAATTTACAGAAGGGAACATTCCATACTTTTACTGCGATGTGTACTTTCCATAGAAGCCTCTGATATTATTAGAGAAATTCACGAGGGCTTTTACAGAGATCATACATGATGGCAAAGTTTGTCTAAAAAGATAATTCAACATGATTATTATTGGTCAACCATCAACAAAGACAGTCATGAGTTTGTTAAAAAAAAGTGATAAGGGCCAACGGTTCTCGAACTACGAATGATGATCTCGTCTTACCCATTTACAATATGAGAGATTGACCTGATTGGATCTTAACCAACAGGGCAGGTTGGTACAAAATGTGTCGTAGTCCCAGTTGACTTCTTCACCAAGTGGACGGAAGCCGAACCTTTGGTGTCAATCACTTACAAAAAGGTCATGGACTTTGTGATTAAAAATAGCATTTGCATGCAAGCTCAGAATCCCCATAAAAGTAGTATCTGATAACGAGACTCTATTTGACGAAGATTTATTTACTGAGTTCTGCGAATGGAATAAGATTATTAAGAGCTTCTCGTCAGTATCTAGGCCACAGGCTAATGGGCAAGTTTAGGCTATTAATAAAACTTTAATAGACACTATAAAAAAAGAAGCTAAATGCGGCTAAGGGAAGATGGGTTAATGAGCTACCTCACGTTCTTTGGGCCCATAAAACAACAGAAAAAAAATGCGATGGGACACCATTCTCACTGGCATTTGGCTCAAAAGAAATGTTTTGTGATACACAGACCTAAATTCTACGACCAAGAACAAAACCAAGAACTACTTAAGATGTCCTTAGATATGCTCAACGAAAAATGCACTGAGTCACAAATCACAAGTGTTGCTTACTAACATCGAATCACAAGACACTTCAATAAAAGAGTTCGAAAGAGACTCTTCAAAGTAGGTGATTTAGTGTTAAGACATGTGTTTGCTAATACACGAGATCCTGCAACAGGGGTATTTAACCCAAACTGGAAAGGACCTTACATTATAGAAGTTGTTGTGGGAACAGGAGTGTATAAACTAGTGTGGCTTGATAGCTCGCTGATAAAAAATACTTAGAACAACAAACATTTAAGGTCTTATTACCAGTATCATATTCTATTGTATTTCATCTATTTGTAATGTAAATGTCATTTATTTTAATAAAGATGTATATTTTTTTGAATAAAACTTCAGCTTTCAATAAACTGAAAAATTAGTCATAGCAATGGCAACTAACTCAGAAGACAGAAGATCCTCCTAGATAGTACGACCTGTGGAGAAACAAGAAGTTCGCGCCATATAATGAGTAGTTTTATTTGCATATTGTTTAACAAAACTAATAAAAACAAAAGACAAACATTTAAGAAAAAGTCTTACAATCGAAACAATAAAAAATTGAGACGGAATGGAGAGATGACTCAAAATAGCTTGAACACAAACTAAACTATCCATCTCAAGAACTACATCATTGCAAGTAAAACTATCAATCCAACTAAGGGCCTCCTTGATGCCAGTGATTTCTTCCATCTCAGGTTGAACCCGATCCTCAAAAGATTTGTTGAAAGCCGCAACCACCTTTCCATCATGACCACAGGTTGTAATACCAAAATCAAAATGTCCAAATTTCTCAAAGATTGCACCATCGACATTGACCTTGATCTAGTTTAACACATGAGTAGTCCAATGCTTAAAAACTTTATCATTATCGCGAAATAATAATAAAGATTCATCTTTTGTTGATTGAGCAAAATGATATTGATCAAGAGCACACCTAGCCGAAAGAATAATAGCAGCAGTTATTGAAGATTTCTGGTTCTAAATGACAACATTTTCGAGCTTGCCAAATGCCCCATGCCACCATAACTGCCTCCTCAAGCATTCGGTCCCCTACCCTGCTCGATAAACTATGCCACCAAGAGGAAAAAGCAGTCTATATCCAGCTGCCAAAATCGACACAAGAGTTGTGCCAACAAGAACGAGCAAAAGAACAACCAACAAGTGCATGAAAAATGGTTTATGCACTACTGTTACAAATAGGGCAGATAGTTCTAATTGGCACATGTTTGGTCACCAATTAAACACAAGAAAGCAACACGTTTGAAGTTGCACGCCAAAGAAAGTTTCTCACCTTTGGGGGTATGTTATTAGAGCCCAAATCTTTCTCCAAAAACCAATATAATTATCATTGGAAAATCCATTTTTAAACTCTTCAAGATACTTGTAGGCACTTTGGACAGTGTAGTAACCTGCTGACTTTTCGAAGCTTCAATACCAGAAATCCTCTTCAATGGATGAGTTAATAGGAACATAGAGAGTAGCAATTCTATCACGAGCTTCAAGTCTTCTAGGATCTCAATATCCCATTCACGAACATTTGTCTTCATCAAGCTGGAAACTGGTTTATCAACTAAACCAGGATGTGTAGACATAGACATATTAAAGGGGTGATCAACATGTAAGCTAAGGATCTGTCAAGATACTCACTGTTAAACCAACAACAACACTGAAAAACCGTGTTTTTGCAAATGTCAGTTGTATATAAGAAAATATAAAAACTGTAATCGTTTGCAGCAGCAGAAAGTAATTCTGCTACAGCAAAACAGAACAGGCAGAATATAAAATATTTGCAGAAAAATAAATAACTTGACACAAGAGATTTATACGTGGTATCAGTGTTCTCCCGAACACTCCTAGTCCACGGGGCCACGCCCAGAGAATGAAATCAATTAATAAAGTATCAAAATTACAAAGACAATTGACTTAAACAAGTTTAGACTCCCTCTAAAGTATTGCCGCAATCCTTTGTAATCCACTTTATGAATCTGACTTCTTGAAACACCTTCAAGCCCGAACTCCCTTCGTCTTTGAAGTGTGAGTGCTTACTTCCTCCCGAAGTAAGGCTTCAACAAGTCTTCTCCCGAAGACCAAGTGCTTACTTCCTCCCGAAGTAAGGCTTTATCAAGTCTTCTCCCGAAGACCAATCTCTTGTTCAGTCAAGTAGTTCTTCACAACCTCTAGGATAGAGTAAGAACAGAAATAGAACAACTAGAACCTAGATGAACAACTAGGCTCTCACAAAACAAAGAAAGACTCTCTTCTCTCAAAAGATAAATGTAGAAAATGAATAATGGAAGAGGTAATTCGAATGGTTGCTCTCTAGGCTCTATTTATAGATCATAGAAACCAAAGAGGCAACCACAAGTTCGAATTAGCAGCTGTACAAAAACTTTCCAAAAGAAACACGATCCGCTACATCGTATCTCGTGATGTCCGACGCAGCGAATGGGAAACTTACTAAAATCGGGTTCGATCTTCTTTTAATGTTTGATTCCTGCCAAAAACAGATTAGATATTCTGATTGTATCAAGATACAATCGAAATCAATAAGGTTAAGGCAATAAACAAAGTTTCCCTAAAAAATACAACTTTCCAAAAGAGAATTCCTTCTCTTTTGAGAAGTTTTCAACAAAGGAAAGTTCAGCTGAAAGTGCAACTTTCCAAACAAGGAAAAGGGCAACTACAATCCGAATTTATAAGGTAAGAAATCGAATATGAATGCACACCAATCTTACCATAAATGGAAAAATTATTTTGTCAACTAACTTGCCAAAAAAAGACTTTACAATCTCCCCCTTTGGCACTTTAGATGAACAAAATAATTTTTAACACAAAGTACCTGCAAGTTAAAGTTAGCCATAACAAATAACTACTCCCCCTGAGTAACACAATCGAATATCACAACAAAACCAAAAAAACATGCTAACTTTAAATATTAAGAAACATTAAGTTCACAGGTACTAACACACCACAACTCCCCCTGAAAAAGAGGGTCCAGAGTTGGGCAACAGAACAAACCAAAAAAAATAAATATCTCTCCCCCTTTTTGTTTATCGGAGTGCCAAAGTAAACAAAGAACAAGAATAGACCAAAGTTTAAGAAAAAAAAAAAAAAAACAAGCGAAAACACTTTAATTTTTGTAGAGTTGAATCAAGGTGGACAGTTGCCTGGACATGTCATGCTGGACATCAGCCATTGCTTCAAGACAAGTGTACACATTCTGAAGTTCAGACTTGACTTCCAGGAGCTCGCACAGCGAGCTCGAACTTGCACCGGCCAGAAGCCAAGCGCACTCGGCCTTTGGCCGTTTTTGGAACACACCATCAAAATACTCAGAAGGTTGGAATGTAGGGCCAGTGATGGGAGGCTCAAGTGTTTCATGTGCTTGGGCCACATTCTTCTGAGAGGATAAAACCTTATAGATTAAATTTGGAAACACAAGTTTGAAGGTTGGCTTTTTACCTCTTCGAAAGGAGACAATCTGGTTGAGAATATGAGAGGCTAGATCAATGGAAGTTTCAGAGGTGATGCGGTATAGGAGTGTAGCCACTTCTTGAGACACCACGGTCTTGTTCGAATTTGGAACCCAATTGCTTAGTGCAAACCGCATAAGGGAAGCATGAGCAAAAGTGAGGTGAGTAATTCGAAGACTCTCCCCTGGTTTCAATTCTGAACGTGCACCAGTGAGTTCAGAGTGCATCAAGTCACGATCCATGGACACCACAGCATTGGAAACATTCTCAGGCAATTGCAGGGCCTGAGCAATGTCCTTTTCAGAAAATGAGAACCAATGACCCCTAACATACACTCTTCTATACAGTCTAGAGTTCTCATCAAGGAAATCATCAGTAAGATTAGCATAAAACTCTTTAATAATGTTAGCAATGAATCCAATAAAACCAGTAAGAGTGTGTTCCCATTGATGAAATTGAATGAACTTTACAATACCATAAACACGATGGGCATGCAAATCATAATTCCTCTCACTTTCAAACTTACGAGTTGCATAAAGATTCCACTACGCTCATTGTCTCGATAGTAAAAAGTTGGACAGCCAGAGATAGAGGAAGGGATATTACCAGATGGAGGATCTTCCATGGGCTGCTTGCCTTTGGCAGCAGCAGAGGCCTTTGCTGCAGAAGCAGTTTTTGAACGAGGAGGCTCTGGCTCGAGTTCTGTGTCCTCACTGTCCTTCTCAGTATGCAGAGAAACTGATTTGTCTGAAGAGACTTCCATTGGATCCTCTTCTTCTGAACTGGAACTCGAGGAAGCCGAGGGAGGATTGGTCTTGAGTTTCTTCTTGGCTGGAGGAGCAGACTTCTCTCGAGATTGAGAGGCTTGAAGTTCTTTCTCAGCCGAGGCTTGCTGGGCTCGAGTTCGAGTGGAAGGGCCTGTTGGAGTGGTGCCAGCCATTGATGCAGCAGGAGGAGGAACAGCCAATGGAGGAGGAGATTCCTTCGAGGATTCAGACGACGAAGTCCAGGTGCGATAGGGCCTTACAGATTTGCGAGCAACTTGCTTGGGTGGACGTTTTGGCTTCACGGCTTGAGATTCACGCTGGGGAAGCGATGAATCTCCAGGCTTTGCAACAGCAGGAGGAGGAACTGAGGCAGCAGGGGGTGCACTAGAAGGAGTTGGGACGGTTTCTTCTAATTTTTTTGAGTGCCCTAGATTCTTGGTTCTCACCATTTTGAAACTGAAAGAGAAGATGAATAGTGTTTGACAGAGAAACAAGAAAGGGGGTTCGGGTAGGTGGTGAAATAAGTGACAAAATTTGGTTTATATAACCTTGGAATCAAAACAAGAAAAAGGAAACCAATTTTGAAAATTCAAAATGAAACCGCCAGCCCATGAACCACAAGAGGAAACCGCCCACTTCTCAACTCCTTTCCCCTTTCCTTTTTTTTTTTTTTTAAAAAAAAAAATAAAAGGAAACTAGAAATGCCAACAAATTTTTCCAAAAATAAAGCAATCTTTCAAGAATAAAGACACATTACCATATAAAGATTAATCTTTACTTGGAAAAATATCATAATAAATCAAAGAAAGAATGAATGTTGATACTTACCATTTATGCACGAGATTTTCCTTGACCCATGAAGCAAGTCACACGCCTCCCTCTTTTTTTTTTTTTTTAATTAAAACCGAAAATAAAATACAATGTGTACAATAAATATATGTGATTCGAATCAAGCAAAGAAATCAAATATCATTGACAATTGACAAAATAAAATACATGTTATGCTTTTAAGGAAAATAACTAATTAGTATCTCATAAAATAATCATACTTAATTGATGTTAAGGAAAAAGATATGCATGTTACTGAAAATTGTGTACCAGGATTATCAATTTAATTTTAATAGAGGAGACTTACAGAATTGAACACACTTGTCAGACATAAGTGTGTGCAGTGAACATAGGATCATTGTCCTTGGCAAGATTTTTCATTTTCGCCTTTTTCAATTTGATCCCGCAACTGGATGCTTTCACACCATACTGAAGGTAGCCCTTTTCTATGGTAGTGCATCCTCATCATAGTTGCTAATTACAATGTTCCAGCTTACTCATCAGATGGCTTTCACACCTCAGTATGGGTAGCTCTATTCCAAAGAAGGGGCCCGACAAGTCCGAAACAAAAATTGCTCAACTCTGTATAAGAACATTATTTAATCCTAGACACAAATAAAGAGTAACATGAACCTTTTAACACAACATCACAAAGTATGATCAGACAGAGATCCTAACTAATTATATTCCAAAAGCATAAACATGATTTGTCAAAATACAATGATAGAAGATTAAGAGCTAGAGACGAATCACATAACACTATTGTACAAGAATTATGAACAAATAAAATTAAACAATGCAAACTCCCAAAGACTTTCTGAGGGAGTCAAAGCGACTTGCATCTAGGGCCTTTGTGAAAATATCAGCTAATTGTTTTTCAGTATCAACATATTCTAATTGCAATGATTTATTTTCAACAAGTTCCCTGATAAAGTGGTGTCTTATGTCAATGTGCTTTGTTCTAGAATGTTGAACAGGATTTTTGGAAATATTTATGGCACTAGTATTGTCACAAAAAATAGTCAAAACACCCAATTCAAACCCATAATCAATCAACATTTGTTTCAACCACAATAGTTGAGTACAACAACCGCCAGCTAGCCGATGTACTCGGCTTCGGCTAGTGGATAAGGAGATGGAATTCGTTTCTTGCTATGCCAAGATACTAGATTATTCCCAAGAAAGAAACACCCTCCACTTGTGCTCTTTCGATCATCGGCATTTCCCCGCCCAATCTGCATCACTAAAACAAGCAAGATTTGAATTGGTATCTTTCGAGTACCAAATTCCATAATCAGGAGTGCTATTAACATATCTAATAATCCTTTTCACAGCTGATACATGAGATTCCATAGGATTACTTTGATATCTAGCACACACTCCCACACTATAACATATATCAGGACGACTAGCAGTTAAATACAAAAGACTTCCAATCATGCTACGATAGAGTGTAGTGTCTACCTTTACTCCATTCTCATCTTTTGTTAATTTCAGTGTGGTGCTCATAGGAGTACTTACCCTCGCTTAGCCGATTCAAGGCCAAATTTCTTGACAAGGTTCTTAGCATACTTGCTTTGAGATACAAATGTACCTCCTTCCATTTGTCTCACTTGAAGACCCGTAAAGAAATTAAGCTCACCAACCATGCTCATTTCAAATTCACTTTTCATTTGATCAACAAATACCCGCACTTCATGGTTAGATGTAGAACCAAAAACTATATCATCAACATAAATTTGAGCAATGATAAAATCAGATTTTATATGTTTGATGAAAAGAGTTTTATCCACACTACCTCTGTGATAGCCATGAGAAAGTAAAAATTGAGTCAACCTTTCATACCAAGCTCGAGGAGCTTGTTTCAGACCATACAAAGCTTTTTCAAGTTTGTATACATGGTCTGGAAATTGAGGATCTTCAAATCCTTTTGGTTGCTCAACATAAACTTCCTCATTCAAAATACCACTTAGGAAGGCAGATTTCACATCCATTTGAAACAATTTAATATTCAGAATACAAGCAATACACAAAAGTAAACGAATTGATTCTAATCTTGCAACAGGAGCAAAAGTTTCATCAAAATCAATACCTTCTACCTGTGTGTACCCTTGAGCCACCAAACGAGCCTTGTTTATCACAATTGTACCGAACTCATCACTTTTATTTTTAAACAACCACTTTGTTCCAATAACATTTATACCTTTTGGTCTTCGGACCAAAATCCATACCTTGTTGCGAACAAATTGGTTGAGTTCCTCTTGCATTGCATTGAGCCATTCCTCAAAGGTCATGGCTTCCTTCACATTTTTCGGTTCATATTGAGAAACAAAGCAAAGAAAGCTGATTAAATTAATATACCTTCGCGAGTTACCCTGCTTTCTTCAGGATTTCCAAGGATGAGATCTTTTGGATGATTCGGTTTGACTCGGTGCTTGGTTCTTTCGAATAGAGTCGGTGATGATGTTTGGATGAGTCAAGATAGGCGGTTACGGTTCTCCGGTTTCGGTTGCTGTGACGAGATTCGTCATTTGCGCATCGGCAATGGGTTCCGCCGCATCGTATCCGCCGTTACAACTTTTGGAGGAGTATCCATGAGACTATCTATCTTGGCTTCGTGGAAAATTCGAAAAATCTCTAAAATCATCAACAACCACATTAGCTGATTCCAAAACAGTTTGAGTTCTCATGTTATAAACACGATAAGCTCTACTGTTTAAGGAATATCCAATAAACACACCAACATCACTTTTAGCATCAAATTTACCAATATGCTCACGATCTCTATAGACATAACACACACATCCAAAAACATGAAAATGACTTACATTGGGGCGCTTACCTTTCCGCATTTCATAAGATGTTTTTGAGGTACTGGACGAATAAACACTCGTTTATTATGTAGCAAGCTGTGTTAATAGCTTCAGCCCATAATCGCTTAGTCAACTTCTTGCTATTTAACATCACTCTTGCCATTTCCTGCAAAGTTCGATTCTTCCTCTCAACAACTCCATTTTGTTGAGGAGTTTTGGGAGCTGAAAATTCATGAGTTATACCTGTAGACTTGCAAAACTCATCATACACAGAATTTTCAAATTCCTTACCATGATCACTTCGATTTCGAACAATTTTCCCAATATTACAACCTTTCTCAACTCTTAATCTCAGACAAAGAGTTTTAAAGGCATCAAAAGTGTCGGATTTTTCTCTTAAGAAATCTACCCAAGTAAAACGAGAGAAATCATCAACACACACAAAGATATATCGTTTACCATTCAAACTTTCAACTTGGATTGGACCCATAAGATCCATGTGAAGCAATTCCAATACCTTTGAGGTATTGATATCGACACACGTGCTTGTGAGTGATTTTTAATTGCTTTCCAAGTTGACACGGTTCACACTTACCTTCACTTTCCTTACCAAGCTTGGGAAGACCTCGAACAATACCTGCATTTGACAATTTTTTCAGGTTTTTAAAATTGATATGCCCAAGCTTGGCATGCCACAGATCTGTGGTGTTGTTGATAGCTGAGTGACAAGTAAACACAGGGGTTAGAGTGTAACAGTTATCATTGGATCGAAATCCTTGCAAGATACATTCATTGTCATCATTCATAACATAACAATGATCACTATCAAAAGAAACAAGAAACCCTTGATCACAGATTTGACTGATGCTAAGTAAATTAGCCCTCAGTCCTTCAACTAACATCACATTTTTCAGTCTAGGTAACCCTTCAAAATTTAGAGTTCCCATACCAACAACTTTTCCTGATAAGCCATTACCAAAAGTGACTTCTCCACATTGCATAGGCCGTATGTTAGTCAAGAAATCCTTGTCACTTGTCATATGTCTAGAGCAACCACTGTCAAAATACCACATTTGAGATGCGCGGTTTTATCGAAAAACCAGTAGACACTTCTTTTTCACCCATATTTGTTTCAAACCTTTATGTTTCTTTTGAGATTTTTTCAAATTATCAAAATAATTTGTTTTAAACAAGTTGTTCACTGTGACACATTTAGGTCTGATATGTCCTTTTCTACCACAAAAATGACAAATGGGAACAAATCTTTTTACTCCGAGATCTTACCCTTTTCGAAAGTCCCGGAGATTTTACGCGCATCGAGGTCGTTCTTCGCCACAGCCCGTGAAACCGTTACGGCAGAGTTTGTAGCCTCATGGTGATTCGTTGGAACACTAGATTTTACAAACTTCGTGACTCCAGAACTTTCCATTCCATTAGAACCAAGGCCTGCAAAACCTCTCTGACCTGCATTCTGAGCTTTTTCAAAAATAGAAGATCCAAGATTAAGCATTTGAACATTTTTCTTAAAGTTTTCAAGTTCCTTCTTCAATAGAGAGATTTTTTCATCTTTATCACAAACACTTGTCTCATATTCTTTTATTTTCAACTCACACATTTCAATCTGATGAGACAATTTTTTATTCAATTTATTCAACTCTCTATTTTCGTAAGCAACCCGAATCCATTTTTCATACATGACTTTGTATGATTCGGCAAGAGATTCTTCACGATTTCGGACTCATCTGAATCCGATTCCTCTTGTTTGGTGGTATTATTCGGACATACCAATCTATCTTTCACTGTGAATCACACAACACATTAGTCATAACAGAGGTTAGGGCAACATTTTCAGCAATATCTTCATCACTTTCGGTTTCATCATCACTCCAAGTGACATTGAAACTTTTCTTATTCTTTTTCAAAGTGTTTGCACACTCGGATTGAATATGCCCAAAACCTTCACATTCCCCGCACCGAATTCCCTTTTTGTTAGAGACGAAGGTTTAATGAAAGTATTACCTTTTGAACCTTTCGAAATATTCTTTTTATTTCCCATCTTTTTCATATATTTCGAAAATTCTTAGTTAATAAAGCAATCTCATCATCACATTCACTATCGAATTTTCATTATCGCAACTTTCAAAGCAATACTTTTACCTTTATCAAGAATGGATTTGGGTTTGTCCTTTTGTTTAATCTTGTTGATTTAATTCAAAAGTACGTAAGGAACCCATCAATTCTTCCACTTTCATAGTGCTAAAATCTTTAGCTTCCTCCATTGCCAAAAGTTTCGTATCAAACCTTCGGAAGAACTCTAACAATTTTTCTCACAAGAACAGAGTCATCGAAGCTTTTCTCCAAGAGCAAAATATTCATTAGCAATGTCGATAATTTTTCATAGAATTCAGTTAAAGTTTCATTATCAGACATTCTAAGCTCTTCAAATTTAGTTTGAAGCATGATAAATCTCGATCTTTTCACATCGAAGTTCCTTCAAACGAGTTTGAAGAATCTCCCAAGCTTCCTTAGCGAAACACAAGATGATATAAGTTTAATGTAACCCTCACCTACACCATTAAAGATAGCATGCAAGGCTTTGCTATTGTAGGCAGATAGTTTATCATCTTCAATAGACCATTCCAGTTCAGATTTTATAGTAGTATTACCTGAAGAATCTGTCTCAACTGGAGGAGACCAACCTGATAGAACCATTCTCCACGCCTTCTCATCTTGAGATTTGATGAAGGCTCTCATTCTAACTTTCCAGTAAGGATAGTTAGAGTCATTAAGCAATGGTGGTCTAGAAATAGAACTTCCTTCTGCAAAAAATGACATTCTAACAAAAACGTTATAGGACCACACTAAGAGTTTAGTGTCCCGCTCTGATACCAATTGAAAAACTGTGTTTTTGCAAATGTCGATTGTATATAAGAAAATATAAAAATCGTAATCGTTTGCGGCAGAAAGTAATTCTGCTACAAAAACGTAACAGGCGAGAATATAAAATATTTGCGAGAAAAATAAATAACTTGACACAAGAGATTTATACGTGGTATCGGTTGTTCTCCCGAACACTCCTAGTCCACGGGGCCACGCCAGAGAATGAAATCAATTAATAAAGTATCAAAATTACAAAGACAATTGACTTAAACAAGTTTAGACTCCCTCTAAAGTATTGCCGCAATCCTTTGTAATCCACTTTATGAATCTGACTTCTTGAAACACCTTCAAGCCCGAACTCCCTTCGTCTTTGAAGTGTGAGTGCTTACTTCCTCCCGAAGTAAGGCTTCAACAAGTCTTCTCCCGAAGACCAAGTGCTTACTTCCTCCCGAAGTAAGGCTTTATCAAGTCTTCTCCCGAAGACCAATCTCTTGTTCAGTCAAGTAGTTCTTCACAACCTCTAGGATAGAGTAAGAACAGAAATAGAACAACTAGAACCTAGATGAACAACTAGGCTCTCACAAAACAAAGAAAGACTCTCTTCTCTCAAAAGATAAATGTAGAAAATGAATAATGGAAGAGGTAATTCGAATGGTTGCTCTCTAGGCTCTATTTATAGATCATAGAAACCAAAGAGGCAACCACAAGTTCGAATTAGCAGCTGTACAAAAACTTTCCAAAAGAAACACGATCTGCTACATCAGATTCGGATGCTGACGCAGCCGAATACGCCGGAAACGGGAAACTTACTAAAATCGGGTCCGATCTTCTTTTAATGTTTGATTCCTGCCAAAAACAGATTAGATATTCTGATTGTATCAAGATACAATCGAAATCAATAAGGAAAAGGCAATAAACAAAGTTTCCCTAAAAAATACAACTTTCCAAAAGAGAATTCCTTCTCTTTTGAGAAGTTTTCAACAAAGGAAAGTTCAGCTGAAAGTGCAACTTTCCAAACAAGGAAAAGGGCAACTACAATCCGAATTTATAAGGTAAGAAATCGAATATGAATGCACACCAATCTTACCATAAATGGAAAAATTATTTTGTCAACTAACTTGCCAAAAAAAGACTTTACAAACACTTTTACGAACCCCAACAGCCACCAAGTCTTTAGCTTCAAGAATACTTCACCACACGAAACTCGGTTTAGAACCAATCTCAGCTGTAGAAAAAGACCCAAATAAAAAATAGCGAGCCTTTAAAATACGAGTAGCCAAAGACAACGGGTGAGTCAATAAGCGCCAACCTTGTTTACCAAGAAGTGTCAGGTTGTAATCTCGGAAGCTATGAAAGCCCAAACCACCTGCTTAATGAAAATACTTAATAAAGAAAGTTCATCTTGGGATACACAGAATACACCCTAAAATAAAAATATTTGGAAAGGGTAGATAATAAATTATCCAAAGAACTCTCAGCTCATTGACCCACATACTCGTGAGTATGTTGAAAGAATAACGATAACATCTTCAGCATGGTTTACCTTGCAATTATCAGATGGTGATAAGCGTCTCACTTATGCCTTGCTCAACGGAAGAATACGAGAAATAGAACAACATAGTTTGATGTTGACTTATGATAAAACATTGAAAGGAGAATTGTTACATTGCGAGAAGGATGAAGTATAATTAGCTTAATTGCCTGTAGATAAAGTTAAAAGAGCAGTTATGAGAAGTTATTTATCATTATCCCATGTGTGTAAATGTAAAACACATGGATTATCCACGTTTCACGAACGGTAACAAATGATAGGATCCCAAAAGAATAATTGTCATTCTAAATTTCTTTAAATTAATAAGGACAGAACCTAGAGAACAAAGAACGACCAATTTGTGAAAGAGAGAGAATTATACCTATCATTAATTTTAAAATCACCTTAAAAATTCTCTTGTCATTTATTACTATTATTATAATTAATGTTATTTATTTATCTTTTGAATATATTAATTACAAAAAAATTTAACAATTAGTTAACGAAAATATGTATTAATAATTTCGATCTCTTATTATTATTATTTTTTACATTTATGCTCCCTTAGATTATTTTTTTTTTCATATTCTACCCCAAAAAAATTATATATATTAAATCGCTTAAGAATATACGAGCGATCAAGATGGTAAATCTAAAATTAACAAAGAATGACATGAGCTCAAAGATTTAAAAATTTCCCAAAAAAAACCTACAAAATGACCTAATAGGATTAAAAAATTTAATTAATTAAAATTTTAAATATATATATATAATTTAAAGGGCGAACCATAATTAATTACCAATAACTCTGTTCTCTTCCGATATTCCGCGTATAAAAAGTTTCGAAAGGAAAAATAAAACAAGGTATTAATTATTAAAATAAAAAGCAAAGAAATATAATTGGGAAATGTCATCGTAAAGAATATAAAATAATAATTATCAATCGTGACGGGCATGCAATTGCTACGTCAGCATGCAACCACTAAATTAACTTTAAGTAACAATTAATTATATATCCCACCACACGAATGACCAAATATATTATTATTTTGTCTAATCATATATAATTAAAATTATATATATATTAGTTTCTGTGGATCCTATACACTAACAAATAATTTAGTTATCTTGCTGTCTTTCTAAGTCAACAAATCTTTTGTTCTCTCACTTTAATATCTAAATTATGGCTGCGCCGATATTTTTGTCATATTAAATTAAAATGATTCTATTTCAAAAAATTTATGTTGAATTTCAATAATTTTATTTTATATATATAAAATTTATTTTTAGGAGAATTATTTTATATAGTATTTTTAAAATTTTTTTTTTTTAAAAAAAATTACGATTTAAGTTGCTGTGTGATTTTTATGTGGATTGTTATACAGATTTTGATTGTGATTTAGATTGCTCTGTTAGTTACTATAAGAGTTTCGGTATGAAATTCCATAAAAATGCAAAAAAAAAAAAAATCTATTTTAAATTAAGTGTAAAAAAAAACATATCTTTAATTATATATGTATTAATTTTTTTCTTCCAATTAATTTTGATTGTGATTTAGATTGCTCCATTACTTGTTTTATAGTTTATTTATAATTTATTTAAAATTACTAATTTCTAGCTAGTTATTTTCTTACTTTTTGTTGAGCAAAATTATTTTTGTAATTTTAAAACTTTAAAAGTGTATTTTTATAAATAAAAATTTACCCCATATAATGTTTTATTAACATTTTTATCAAATTTACGATTTGAATTTCTAAATTGGTTGCAGCGCTAGTTGCATTAAGGTCGGGTTTCTGTACGATTTTTTGTTGCAATTTAGATTGCAGTGCTAGTTGCAATATAGATTTCTATGTAGAATTCCGTAAAAATGTAAAAAAAAAAAAAAAAAAAAAAAAATTATTTTAAAATGTAAAAATGAAAAAGATCCAAAAAAAATTTATCTTGTAAAATTGTAAATAAATAAATAAAAATATTTTAAAAATTGTCCATATTTTAATTTGTTGCATTAAATTTATATGTGACTATAGAATTTGGATATTTTAAATAAGATGTACTCTACTACTCATGTGTTTGTCTTTTGTTTTCTCTAATTTGAACACAATTTATACATTTATTGTTGAATTAATGTTGATTATTACTGTCTTGTCTTGTGTCATTTATATTTGCTCATCACTTATACTTTCCATTAGTTCTCGAAATAATATTTTGTTAGTAAAAAACCTCCGTGCGTCGACAATATGAATGATAAATTAGACCATATCGTATTTAATTAATTATATATATTAACAAGTATCTATAAATTAATATATAATTCAAATATAAATATAGTGAAGGATGAGAAGAAAGCGATGCCTTTACGCGTACATCTAGATCTTAATTTGTATATATATTGTATTTATATATATATAGGGACACGATTTTGTCCCGTAATGTACTTTCACGGAATGTATTCTGTGGTACATTAAATGGGTCTTGGGGTACATTAAATGAGTGTCAGGGTACGTTTATACTTTTTAACCCTAATTATCCCTAGATCAATCTCAGCCGTCAGATCAAATAAGTCTCTCATCTGACGGCTGTCGTACATCACGGAATGCATTCGTGAAAGTACAATCACGGGACAAAATCATATCCTTATATATATAAATGTTAAGCTAATTAATAGTGATAAATAATATTAGTGAAAATCTAATTCTGCCGACCATTGCACGACGTGTGTTCATAATTATAGCTTCTCATTATAAATATATATATAACCTGTCTAGAAACACTCTTGAAAATCAGAATTAATTATTTGCATGATATGAATATTGATCATGAGTAATAATAATATATTAACTAATAATAATATATTTGGCCGGCTCTACTATAACAAATTGTAAACCAATGTGCCTTCTTTAACCAACTTGGCCATTCGATATAGGAGGAGCCCAAGGCAACAACCATATAATTCGTTCCTTAAAACAAGAAAAAAGAAACAAAGAAAAGCTTAAAGGAACACTCCATCGATCTCACTCCCAATTTTAGTTTTATATAATTTATAGTGTAAGTAGTGAAGCTATATTAGTTGGGATCGATGCTCATAATATAAGAAATTTTGGCTCAAAGGTTCAGTCTTTTAGACCTTTAACATTGCTTAACACTAAATTGAAAGAAAAAAAAATAGATTACTCTGCCTTTGCATGCAGGGGACGATGCCCCTATAATTTTTTGGTTTATTATAATAGTATAAAGGAAATTAAGTTTTATACAATGTGTACAAAAATATTTATTATTTTTTAAAACAAGTTTTGTATGGGAAAAAATTATAAAAATATATTAAGGAATATGGGAAAAACTATATTAAGGTACTAATTACTCCCCATGGGTATCCATCACTATTTTTTAACTCTTTTTTTGTCCCATAAAATATTTTTTTTCTAAAAAAACTCACATTTTTGCAAATTTACGCCTTAAAAATCATAGAAAAGATAATACTCATATATATACACTTTGCTTCCATATATAAAAATAAGTATTTAATTTTTAAAATAAGTACTATTATGAAAGGTGCCTTATGAATTGCCCGATTAATATTTAATAAATTTTCTTAGGAACTTGATCACTTGCAAATTTAAGAAGAAAAATGAATATTCATATTTGGCCCTCCTTACATATTCTTTAAATAAATAGTTAATTAGATGAATATACCCGTGACAATACACACTGAATACAAACCACTGATGTTAGCTCAGTAACTAAGAAATAATGAGAAAAAAAGAGAAAACATGAGTTCGAACATTATATATAATATCATATTATTCTTAAGACAAATTAAATAACACTGAATAGAGTGATGTGAAAACTGATCATAAGGACGAAAATAATGTTACACTAGCTCTAGGCGCTAGTTATATTAATCAAGTAAATATACCAATTAAAATTGTAAGACTAGTAAATTACTAATTGGTAAATAATAATGTTACGTACTATTAGGGCAACACATGGAGAATACTACAATGTTGATGAGGAGCCACGTATCTCATTCATTTATCCATATACATATCATCACCAAATAATTAACTATAAACTAATTAATTATCATTGTAATGATTAAATGTAGGTAGACGGTTTCCCAAATATTATGCCTAAGTTCATATACCAATCATTTGGAATTTGGCTGTTAATTGTTTCAAAAAAAAATTGAAAAGATATGGGGGGGACAAAATCCAGTCAGCAGATCATATAGAATAGTTGTTAGTTATTAATTTGATTCTATATAATAAGTAATACTTTACTATATTATAGGTAGTTTAGTTTCAGTTCGAGAGAAAATGTCCTACCCATCTACACGTCTTGCCAATATATATAATCCTTTAATTAATTTTATATAATTCATTTAATTAATTTCCTAATGTGTGTGTGGTTTTTGTTTTTTAAATATATATTATTATTTTTTTTATATGTGAATCCACATTTTATTCCACCGCACGTTCTCTTCAATGACAGATGTCATTCTCTCTTTCTTCTTTATTTTTTATTTTTGTCTTTTCTTCTTTCAAGTATTTCACCAAACTTTTATTCTAATAATAAAAGAAAACTTATTACTTTAGGCTAGGGAGGAAAGGTGAGTGAATGGAGAGGGGTGGAAAGATTTAGAGCTTCGTTTAGTTGGGAAGAATAAAAATATAAAAGTAGGAATAGGAATAGAATGAAATAAAATTTAAAATTTATAAGAAAATTATTAAATTTTTTTCTCATTATGTATCGGAATGGTCTTTACCTTTTATTTTAAAATAGAATAATCATTCTACTAAAATGGTAGAAACGTCATTCTATTAGAATGGCATTCCATTACTTTAATATGCAATCAAACAAAGGAATTGAATGAAGATTGTTTCATATGCATTTTATTATTTCCAACCAAACGTCACTTAAGAGATAAAGTGATAGGCGGAATGATTTGTTTGGTAAAGGAAAAAGTCTTATTCCTCCAAACTCAAAATGTTCATCAATCCCTCCTAAAATGAAAAAATCTAAGTACATATAATATGTCATATTTATCATGAAAAAAATAATATTAGAAAGGATACATAAATTTAGTAATTCATTTACCTTTTTGTCCTTTCAAACAACATTAAGGGAAGATACATTCCTCACTATCATTCCTATTCTCTATCTTAACTTAAAAAAAGAAGAATTAGTATTACATACTATTAATATTATTATGAGATACAAATTATTTTAACAAGTTTTTTAATAATTATTAAATTTAAACATATATAATTAAAGTTTAATACTAAATTACAATAGCAGTACGTATTATGACAATAATAGACACCACTGTGATTTTTAATATTTTTGTTAAAAAAAAAAAACATGATTATAATTTGTTAAAATCTCACATTGTTAATTGGTTTTAAAATAAAACTTCATACATCTAAAACACACACCTTACGTACTAAATTCTAACATAACTACACTGTTATATTGAAATTTTAATTATGATTAAAGTTAAATTAGTGAAAACTAATATTATTTTTATTCGCAAATAAGTTTTTATTATTCACAATAAAATTTATATTGTTACTAAAAAAACCCCATCACTAATTGTTAATACTCACAGCTTTACCAGCATGATCTATACTGGAACAGATATGGTTATATAACTAACTTTATATGTTATGTTATGGGGATATATATATAATGATGGTAATTTAAAAACATGGCATAGTCAGTCCTAATATATAAATCCACCAACAACTGCACATTTGTTTAAGTGAGTAAACGTTTGCTCAAACTGGTCCCCTCTCTGAGCTGTACAGTACTCCATGCCAACTGTTTGGGAAGAAATTAAACTTTGGTTTTATAATTTAATTAATAATAATGTCGACAGTATGTATTATAAATACATTCACCACTACTTGTATATATATAGATCATTAATTGAGATACTTCTACTCTTACATATTTATTAGCCAAAAAAAAAAAGAAAGAAACTAAAACCCTTTTCTCTCTTTACATATATATGATGGAGCATATTGGAGCTGAGAGACAATGGAGCTCACTTAGTGGAGTTCATACAGCTGAGGAAGCAGATTTCATGGCTTTGTTGCTCAATAGTAATACTAATCCTCAATTGATGAGTAGTAGTGGAACACTGCCACCATTGTGGTCTGGTCATCATGAATCATCATCATCATCACCACCATATAATAATGGAAGTAGTAGTTATTCTCATTATTGTTCTTTAGAAATCTCCAACTCTAATTTATTATACACTAATTTTAATAATGAACAAGATCATCATGATTATTGCTTGAAAAATATCAACGGCCAAGAATTAATGATCAGTAGTGATGAAAACTTGGAAGAAGAGAAGGTAATTTCAAAATCAATAATCCCAGCATCTCATTATAATAATAAGAAGAATAATTCTATGATGAAAAGGCCTCGAAGCAACAATGCAGAAAATAATGTGAGTAGTATATATATATTTATTTGTTATTTATTTTTTTTTTGTTTGAGGGATTGTAATTAATTAATTAATTATAATGATATTAATTTATGCAGGTTAAAGTAGAAAAGAGGTGTAATAATAATAAGAAGAAACAGAAGTTGGTGTCAACCAAGGTTAACAATGTTATCAAAGAAGAAGAAGAAGGTAATAATAATAACAATATAAATGGACAAAGCTGTAGTAGTTATTGTAGCTCAGGAGATGACTCCATTGATAATAATGGGTATGGCTCACAAGATCAGATGATGATTATGAGTCCAAAAGAGAATAATAGTAGTAGTTCAACTTTCGATTCTCAAGGCAAAACAAGAGCCAGAAGAGGCTCAGCTACAGATCCACAAAGCCTTTACGCTAGGGTAAGTATATATTTATCTACACAATACAATACAACTTCTTCTATTGATTAATTAAGAGAAATGCTGAAGGGTTAGTATCGGTATTGTCTAGCACCTTCTATGTGTTAATATATCGTTATTGGTCCAACTAAGTATCGAATCTCATATAATTTAATATAATAACTTTTAGTATCACTAGCCAATCGCAAAACGAAATCCCTGGAGATGCTAGCAATACTAATATTAATTGCTTTTTTGTAACACTAACAACAATTTCATGCCCTTTAAATTCTGAATTTGGTTATTATTTATTAAACTTGTGTTGTGGCCTATATTTTTGTAGAAAAGAAGAGAGAGAATAAATGAGAGGCTAAGAATCTTACAGAATATTGTCCCTAATGGAACAAAGGTATGTTAATTATATAATATGATTTTGAGTAATAAATTATAAAAGTGTTAATGCATGCAGAATAAGAATTAATGAGAAGGTATTTAATTATTTGGTTGTGAAATTGCATTAATGCAGGTAGATATTAGCACAATGCTTGAGGAAGCTGTCCAATATGTTAAGTTCTTACAACTCCAAATTAAGGTAATATATATAATATCTTTATATATAGCATAATTATCTCAATCTATATGTAAACAAACAAGTTTATTGTTATTATTATTTATAATTGATTATAATTAATTTGTGATTAAATAATGGAATAAAATTTGTAGCTTTTGAGTTCTGATGATATGTGGATGTACGCTCCAATCGCTTACAATGGAATGGATATCAGACTTGATCATCTCAGACTTGCCATATGATCATATCATAAAACAACAAAATGAGATCGACACCTATATATACCACGCTTTAATTTCTGTTTATTCAAAAGATTATATATGCTATCACTAAATAATTAAATAAACTATATATATTGTAAAGAAAAATCAGAAACAATTCTTTTAGTTCATTTATTGTTACGGTGGATCTGATCCCTGGGGAACCCCAATGCCAAATTTCAACATATCATATATATATGACAAGTTTTTGAGTTTTTTTTTATAATGTCCCATAACATATTAAAACATGAAATTAATTGATTAGTTTTTTTATTTCGGCTGCTATAAACTGTCTACTTTGCGGGGAAGATAATTTAGATTTTTTTTAATAAAATATAGATATTACGTATTGGATTGGATTGAAAATTTTAAAATTTATACTTATACGCATTGAATATTAATTTACATATACGCAAAAGTAATTGATTTAATTCAATCCACACTATTTAATGTGCAAAAGTGTAGATATTCAAAGTACAATCTAAAATTTGCAAAGTACAAATTTATGCACTTGTGCAGACTGGTTTTGATTGAAAAATCTAAAATCTGTACTTGTGCAAATTGAATGTTGATTTACATATGTGCAAAAGTAATTGATCCAATTCAATTTAGACGATTCAATGCAAATAATCACACTTATGCACATTGGATTGAAATGAAAATTTTAATATTTATACTTTGTGCGAATTGTGTGTTGATTTACATAAGAAAGTAACTAATCAAGTGAGTTTCTTCCTATCTCTGAAGATTATAAATAATTTGACAGCGTGATAGCTCTTTTGAGAATGCAGAATCCGATCTCTAAATAGTAATTTGGATCAACTATTTATAAGAAAAAATATGTCAAAGATATTACATTTTATTACTGAATA
Organism: Cannabis sativa; assembly: GCF_029168945.1. Taxonomy (NCBI): domain Eukaryota; kingdom Viridiplantae; phylum Streptophyta; class Magnoliopsida; order Rosales; family Cannabaceae; genus Cannabis; species Cannabis sativa. The sequence continues at coordinate 19,312,763 of NC_083610.1, forward strand.
AATAATTGATGTTAGATTGATTCAATACCACAAAATCATCAAACCTACTTAATTCCCGCAATTTCATCATTGTAGGCGGGTTGATTAACCTATTTACAAGGAATTCACTTGAAGGAATGAATTTGGGCATCTTTTCTCACGAGGGTCACTAGTCGGACATTCCATTTGCCTAGTGCTTTTCTAGTTGCTCAGCAGGACATATATCGTGTTTCGTTCAGCACTTGTACAGTGCTGGAAGGCCCTAGCCTGTGCATGCTCTGCTTAATTGACACCTTTCGAGTAGATTATAAGTCCACCCCTCGTCTGTCCAATCCTGGCTATGCTCGCCACATGTCACATAGATTCACACCACATCATCAGGGAGATTTTTGGGATAACTTTTACCCCCCAAATTCGCGTGGCGACTTCTGGAGGCACGACGACTTTGTTGGTTTCTTCCTAATTTGCACAGTCCAGTGACGTGTGGCCTTACTCGGATGGTCCATTTAGTCTGGGCATCGTACCTACCCAAGGCAAATTTTTTCCTTGTCCTTTCAAATCTTTTGCCATGATTATTTTCCATTGAAAATAGCACCCTTAGAGATAGTGTCCGATAGTTACAAGTTTTCTCAAGTAGTTTTTAATGCAAAATGAGGCTTTTAGATTTTGGGGGTAAAAAACCAATCATTTCAAATTTAATTCCCAAAAATTTTTCTCACACTCTCATTTTTCATATAAAATTAAAAGGGAAAATCATTTGGAACGGTTGTCATCCTTGAAATTTCAAAGCAAAAAGAGAGTTTTCTTCGAGTTCTTGAGTCTTCTTCTCAGATTGATTGTTGTGCAGACCAATTCTTCAAGGCTTTTTCTTTAAACCATCAGGTCAAACATGGAGTAAGCTCCCTCTTCTTTTTTCTCTTAAATTTTTACGATTTTGCGTGTATTTTCATATGAGCCTGAATCTGTATTTTGTAAAAAATGCTTGAATGTTCTTCGTTTGTGAATTGTTGAATTCTTATTTGTTCGGATACAATGTTATAATGTCATCTGTTAGGGAATATTCTGGCTCGGTCTTTTGATACACTTAGTTTCTAGTAAGCTTTTTATCAATTTGAAACACTTAAGGAATTTTAGGTTTTTGAAAACCCTAAAATCCTTTTTCCATTCAAAGATTTTATAAAGAAGATGAAATCTTCTTATTTTGATTCGAACATTTTCACTGGTGAAAGTCGGAGCTTACAGAAGCCATGCCCCTCTTGAAGAAATCTAATAAGCCTCACCCCTTATAGAAATCTCCTCCATCCAGGCTGACGACGAAAAGGCTAAATAACTTTCGTTTTAGTAAAGCCGTTATTTTTCTTCCTCGCGAGGATCAACTGGCTGACAGACTCAGGCAAGGCCTTTGTGCATGGTCTGGGCCCTATATCGAGCAAGGTGTTATTCTTCCCCTCCACCCTTACTTCCAAAGGGTAGCCAATTATTACAATATCTACCCGCGTGCAGATTAACCCAAAAGGTTTGAAGTACTTGTCGACATTGTACATACTGTACGCCTAACAAGGTTGGGGGGAGCCCTCTCCCCATGAGATCAATTGGTTTTTTGATCTCAAATCCAACCCCCACAACTACAATTCAAGGTACTTTTACTTTTCCCTCTTGAGCTACCTGTGGCTCGAAGCACATAACGAAGATAGGAGGCTAAACTCAAAATTACTTTATAACAAGGGACGTTGAAGCTAACCACCATTCGTTCCAAATTGTTGGGTCATTCCTCCGCCCATTGTTCACCTTGGACTGGAGGAGTAAGGCCCGCCAAATAGTAATACTTTCCAAGGAGGCCAAGGACATCTCCAACTTGGCCACCGAGGAAAACTTTCGCAAGTTTAGGCTCTATCCATCCAATAAGGGAAAAAGAAAATCCAAAAAGGCCAAAGGGAAGTCCTCTGTGGCTCAAGTAGCAGTAAATATAGTAAAGGTCGCCTTAAGAGATCCTACCCCTCCTACCCAACAAGGTTGTTCAAACATAAGGATAAACAGAGCCTTGGTTGAGAGGAAGCACAATCTCCTATGCCCATTGTCAAGGGCAAAAGGAAGAAAGTGGTGGATGAAGAGCCGACCCGACTCTCATGTTTTGTACCAATGCTTTCAATTTCAACTCGACACTAATTAACTAACTTAAAAAATACCGAATTGGACTGCATCCAACCCGGAGAGTAAAATATGAAGAGATCATTATTAAGTTCCAATCCTATCAGATCCATTACTAATGTAGATAATATAGTCTTAAATGTGCATCTGGTTCCATAATTTACGATTGATAAGAATAAAGAAAAGAACTCCCTCAATCAACAACAATTGTGATCCTAGCAACAAACAAAAAATAACCAATAGCGATAACAAGAAATTCAAGCTGTCCTAAAAGTACAAAGTGGGTAAATTACAGAACTGCATTCAAATATGAAAACATGTTCCACAGAAATGAAATTCTGGATATTACTTAACTTCCTAACCCTTTGAAATCTTCCACTTCAAACCACACAAAATCAAATCCCTTCCTTCAACTGTCGTCCTCTGACTCTCGCTGTAGTGCATAATATAGTCCTAATAAACAACGGGCATGTTGAAATCTGCATTAATTTATTATCCAAATATATTACACTCATCTATACGGCGACACTCGGAGAATCAAATTCTGACTAGATGAAGAAAGGCTGTTTCTATTCATGATACACATCCAGATTTTCATCATAAAGGAGAATTCTTTCTCATGCGTGATTTTGGTTGACGTGGTTTGGAACTTCTCCTTGGCTGTCCAGCGGCATATATTGTGCCATTATCGCTCTGATTTCTGAATCCATGTAAGACTGCAACAATAACATTCAGAACATCACAAACCGAAACACTTGGGCTTATAAGGAATTAAACTTCATACATTTCTGCTAGTAGGCATGCAAATATCATTTCAGTCCTAATTAACCTGTTTGAGCATTGACCACATTCAAATTTTTGCAGATAGTAAAAAATCATTTTGACGGGGAAAGATAATCTAATATAAGCAAGTCTTCGTCCTCCAGATTCAACAACTTCGGGACAGAATCATTTTTCTTCATTTAATGATTTATGTACAACATTAGCACATGTTGTAGACATCTTTGTAAGAGTTGCAAACAGTATATAAGAACAGTAGTAGAACAAAGTACACAAACCATATATGAATTTCAATGTTGCTACGTGTACACAGCACAATAAGCTTACCCTTAATCTGTATTTGTACACTAGATATGCCCCAAAACCAGCCATACTCAAGCCTATTAAAATGACCCAAATAGCAGTCCAAGAAGAGCGTGTCTCTGAGGCACTTTTACCTGCAAATGATCCAAGAGAGAGCACAGAGAAAGAGAAACATTATATGATTACACATTATGCAAATCTAGAACATATGTATTTTGGTTGGATTAGGTTGCCAAACTCACTTATGCAGGTGTCATGGTCCCTCATATACAATAAGTCCCCACCACATGAGCAGTCATAGCTTCCCCAAGTGTTTTTGCAGCTGCATTCAGAACATTGGCAGGCTTTTCTCTCTTTGCATTCATCAATATCTGAATGAAAAATTAACAGTTTATGAATTTCAAAAAAAAAATATTGCCAGATTGGACCATAGCTACAAAAATTAAATCAAACAAGATTGCAATACAAACTAAATAAACTAGAAATCATATAGATTTTCTCCACATTGTTTTCTTGGATCTCAAATTTCCTATCATGATTCATAAACTTGTGTAACAGAAAAATTATCAGAATGTGATAAATAAATATCTCTTACCCACACAACTCTTGATGCCGTCGCCTCTAAATCCAGGAGGACACTGACACTTGACCTCTCCATCATCCTGTTACACAGCTAGGAATCAAAGTTAAATTGTTTTTGAGAGAAAAAAACCCTGGAAAAGAAGAAACTGAACTGAGAATCACGTACAGTGCAAGCAGAATATGCATGCCCATTTCGAGCGTCATGCCAGCAACCACCATTGTTTACCTTGCACCTCCCAGGCCCACTTGCTGAAAGCAAAGGGAATATGCATCATAGAATGAGCATTCATAAACAATTCTAAGTCCTCTGATATTGAATGAACAGAGGACTTGAATGAACAATTCAAGTCAAGATAATAATTTCAATCACATAGAGCTGCTTCTCAAAAACGAGAAACCATAATGATAAATAGGTACAGTAACCAGATTTTAAATGTTTCTTTCTTCTTGCTCTTTTATCTTTTTCATTTAGTGCCCCTCTTAATTTTCCCCTTTAGAAGGGGCAGAGGGGCAATTTCATAGCTTCCCTATCAAAATTTATACCGCTCATTAATATTTATTGCAAGAAGCTGGAGCAGTTTACCTTCACAGGTGGTATAACCATCTCCTTTAAACTTCAACCCATCAACCAGGGGACACTCACATACTCTCCCACGAAACGTGTCCTGATTATGAAAGATAACAATCAGAAAAGAAGAAAAAGACAACTAGACACCTGCAAGAAGAGAAAGGTTCAAACTCTGCCTTGCAGGCAGTGAGATTGGCTGATTTATCATGCCAGCAACCACCATTGTTATCCAAGCACTCATTCGTCTCCACATCTGCCACAAATCAAACAACCAAACCACAATAAATGGGCCTCAGTATGAAAAAGTAACACATAGGACACATAAGAACCACTTCATAATAACATTACAAATAATATATACCAGGACTCAAACAAACAGCTGGCTCAGTTGTTTCCTCGAAACCGGAACAGATAGCCTTCAAAACAGCACTTTTCTCCAACTTTCCTGCAAACAAATACATAATTAGAAAATGATGGAATCACAGAGCCAGATATTCAACAGAATGAAGCACAAAGACCAACCTCTGTACTGTCGATTATTGACAACAAGAGTAGGTAATATGGTCACGTCACCTCTTGATCCTTTCCCAACCTACATGGCGCTCCCATCATTAGACATACATAACATTTATTATCAACCAAGCAATTGCAAAAGGTGGCTAAATTACGAAATCATTCCAGCAAAAGGAAAATTCAAATAAATAACTCGAAATAAAAATAAAAAACAAAGTGTAGTAAGTATAAAATTGATAGATAGATAGATAGATAGATAGATAGATAGATAGATCGATAGATAGATAGATAGATCGATAGATAGATAGATAGATAGATCGATAGATAGATACCTGAGCATCTTGCTCTTCTTTCAGAACACGGTTTTCTGAGTCTGCAGAAGGGTCTCCCATGCACTGGTCAACACTTTTAACATCCAGTCCTATCATATATTACATGAACATTCAAATTCCATCCAACGGCTATGCCGGAAATTAGAAACGATTAAATGGAATGGAAATTTATATACCAAGATTTTGAATGACAGCAACAGCACAATCCTTGTTATACTTTTTCTCCTTCATAGGACATCTAATTTGGAAATCTGTCACATAGTCCCACCAGACCCAAGGCTTTTTGGTTTCATTTGCCACTTTAAAAACACAGAGCTGCCTCAGGTTTTCCAAAACCACATCTTTCCCTTCATAACCAGTGGTGAAATCCTGCTCAGGATCAGGAGCACAGTATCTTCCATGATTAATACACTGGGACTTGCACTGTTTGCTCAAGGTGAATGCCTCAGGACAGTACCAAGTTATGTAATGAGGCGTGAATTGAGTATAACCACCTTTCTCAAGAATTTGAGCTGCACCCTTAAAATCTTTCACAAATTCCATCAGCATGTCACACTTAACTCCGCATTCATCATTGCTGTTGGTCCATAGTTCATATTCCACTCGATCGTCTGGGTGTGGAACAGCTTCTCTCCAATCAAGATTCACGTTGACCATGTCCCCAGAATGGATTGATTTCTTTAATACTTCCCCAAAGTTTTTATCAATGAGTGCTGATGGGATGGTGATGTTCTCAATGTACTTGGCAGATGAACCATCTTCTTCAGGAGAATCCATTGTAATTAGAGGTTCCTCCTTGTCATCAGCTACCAGAACTGCAGAAGCTCCTGCCTTCTGGGCATTCCACACCTTCAAAGCAAAGAAACAATCTGAAAAGAAAAGTAAAGAGTGGTGAGAACAGTTTCTATGTAAGCAGTGTCCAATAACTATCCAATCATCCAGTCCCCAGATCATGAAGGTAAAAAAAATTAATAAAATCTTCCTTTCTTTTACAGCAAACCATTATGCATAAAAATGTAACTCTGAGATCTAATCAACCATAATCTCATGCATTGAAAGATCTATTCAAAAGAAAAGGCTTAGCTTAGCCAGCTATTCGTGTTCAAAAGATCACCCAACATGTATGCAGAGTAAAGCATGCAAACAACAGGAAAATGATTTTCCTTTTAGCCAATAGCTACACAATCTATAAGTGACGAACTTCAATTTTTGTATTTCATGACTGAACTGAAAATCCACAAACTTGACCAAAGTTGAGGGAAAGTTATTGACAAATAAAAGACAAATGACCAACAGAAACCTCAACCTAAAATAAAAATAAAAAGGCATGACAAACACAGAAACAAGCAAATCAAAACAATGAAAACCAAATAAAAAGGTTTGGATTGGAATTAGCCAATCCAGATAATGAAAATGCAATCTACCAAAGGTACAAATAATAGCTGTAGATAAAACCCAAGTTAATCAATTAGTAGTTTGAATAAGGTTCCAAAATTAACTGCTTGAACAGCCATTAATTTCCATTTAAAAAATGATAAGAGGGAGAGAAAGAGGAAGAGCAGTAGAAACATCACAGCATAAAATGGATAAACGAAATTTGATTACCAAAAGTATAATACAATAACAAACTTAAATCCCAATAAAAAAACATGGTAATAATTAGTTAAAAAAAATGAAAGTACCATTAACATGATCTATAAGGGATCATCTTTACTCAATCCGAAAAGATAAAAATATTTTAAAAAATAAAAGCATTTCAGTGAAGAAAGTGACAGAAAAGAAATCAATGTAACTAAAGTAACACAAAGAACTTAAAGAAAACTGCAAGTATAATTCAAAGAGTATATTTCACTACTAAGGAGCACCGATCTTCTATCAAAGCCAAAACAAATACAACCTAACTGTAAACATTTCGAATTTCAAGTTTACAGAAATAGTTTTATGAAACAATAAGTGTACGGATAATCATCAAATATGGGATAAAGCATAACTATGGGGTCCAATTAAAATGAAGAAACTAAATCCAATATTTGATCAAAACTAGAAGAAGGGGTGTCGATACAAAAACTGGAATCGACTTAAGAACCTCACAAAATCAATTGGAAACCTAAGCGAACATATTTTCTTGATTGACAAAAATTAACAAAAGAATATATCATCAGTAATAAATAGACCAAACCATGCAATAGCAATCAAATTAACAAAAATATGAGAAGATTACCTCCACGATCCAGCAAAACGAAGGTGGGAAGAGCTCCGGGCTTGGATTGGAACGAAATCCCAACGTCGGAAAACTCCTTGCAGCCCTTTTGATTATCTTTTGGGTACAAAACATTTCCAGCCATGCTGCCACCATATTGAGGTATCCCAAAGTTTCCAATGGCAGTGTCATGGGTTCCCCTGATTCGGTCGGGTGATGTTACCCTCAAGCTGTTCTTCTCCACCACGAATCTTCCATGAATTGAGAAGAAAGGTGCGAAAGACAGTAGCAGAAACCCTAAGAAGAGCCTCATCATCGCTGATCTCTGAAACTCCGTTCACGGAGATTGATTTGAAGAAGAAAATACAAAATGAGTCGATTCGAGTGTTTAAATTAACAAAATGGCTAACATTGAATTCACACTGTGCGATCAATCATATCATAATCGTCGCTTTTATTGTCGAGTGTAATTTTTATGAAAATTCTGAAAGTGACTATGTTTATCTAAAAAAAACGTTTAGGAAACAAACCGGGTTTTAAGTGTGCTATTATGTTTAGTAATAATTAATTAATTTTAATAATTTTATTAGTTAAGAATTAAATTTGTAGGATTTAAAATTTTATGAAATCTATAAAGATCATTCATAATAATATGAAACCTAACATCATTGATACACAAAAATTAAAAAATTTTAAGTTATATTAACTCGAGATACACAGTTAATTACCATTTTTTAACTTGTGTTGTAATTAACAAAATGATAAATTGGATCATAAACTTTTAAAATAGTATAAAATAGAGTAAATATTATTTTGGATCTTGTATTTTGTAAAAATTATCGATTGGATTTTCTGTTCTCTTAAATAACAAAATAAATTTTGTATTTTTTAAAATGGTACAAATAAGACGCTAAAATGATTTTTTTGTCAAAACATAACCTAATAATAATCCAACCTAAAGATATTAGGACAAAACTAATTAAATTTTTTGCATCTTTTCACGTTAGGAATTATTTTCAAGTTGATTATATTAAAAAAAAATTATCGAAAATTGAGTTCAGCGTCTTATTTGTACTATTTTAAAAAATACAGAATCCATTTTATCATTTAACAAAATAGAGGGTCCAATTTATAATTTATGCAAAATACAATGTCCAAAATTATATTTATCTTATAAAATAAAATTCTGAACTATTTTTGTTAAAATAAAATTTAATAATAATTTTATTTAGAAATGTTATCGCAAAGACTTGATTAGTTATATTACAAAAAAAATATCAAAAATAAAACTCAAAATATTATTTTATACTATTTAAAAATATATATTATATCATTCAATTTATAATTTAATAAAATGGTATAACCACTTTTATAATTTAAAAAATAATAATGACTTTAAAATAATTTATGATTATTCTTTAAAAAAAAGTGTTTATGATAATATATTTGTTTTTATTTCAGTTGTTTTTTAAAATAAAATCATAAGTAAATACGTGTTAATGTATACTTTTTTTTTTAATAAATACATACTTCGTTTTTTTAATATGCTTTTGGGTTAAAAAAAATAATTTTATTGACTATCATTTTAAAGTTTCACATTCCTCAACTCTCAATTTCGTCTCATTTTTTAATTATCAACCGTCTTCATATAAACAAGTCGTCTTTAGGATGGGACAGTGGGGTCGTTGCCTAGGGTCTCTCAATCCAAAAGATCTTTGATAATTTATTTTTAATGTTACAGATTCATAATACTTAAGCGCACTCATAATATAATAGCTAAAATAGATAAAAGGTAAAAAAAAAAATTGTTCTTCCATCAAATGAATTATTATAGCTAAAAGATTAAACTCATGAATAATTCTTAACTACATGTAAAAAAAAATAATGTTAATTGAGATATAAGTATTATATTATTTTTTTTAAAAATCTTTATGTAAATATGTGTGAAATTATTAGTATTTTATTTATTTATTTATCAAAATGAATAAATAATCATTTTTAAATGATAGTGCAAAGTTATAGAAAATTTGATTTATAATATAATGTAAATATGGGAAGTAAAATAGAGTAAGTAAAATTTTGATAAGATATTTTAAAAAAATAAATTAAAGAAAGTGATGTGAGTAGTTTGGCAAACTCATTTACTTGTTATAAAAATACATGAAATAATTGTTATAATTCAAGAAGAATTTTTACAGGATCATAGTTGGAGGAAGTGGAAGACATTCTATTTTGTGTGAAATTATAATTTATTATATATTTTGGGTAAGTATTTCATTCAACTCCACTCCTATTAGATCCATTACTAATGTAGATATAGTCTTGAATATGCATCTGGTTCCTTAATTTATGAGTAACAAGAGAAAAGAACTCTATTGAGTCAACAATAGTGATCCTAGCAACCAAAAAAAAAAAAAAAACCAATAGTGATAACAAGAAATTCAACCTGTCCTAAAAGTACAAAGTGGGTAAATTACAGGGTTGCATACAAATTGAAAAACATGTTCCATGGAAATGAAATTCTGGATGATAAGTAACTCCCTAACCCTTTGAAATCTTCCTCTTCAAACCACATAAAATCAAATCCCTTCCTTCAACTGTCGTCCTCTGACTCCTGTTGCAGTGCATATGACAGTCCTAATAAACAACGGACATGTTGAAATCTGCATTAATTTATTATCCAAATATGTTACACGCATCTATACGACGACACTCTCGAGACTCGAAAAATTTTGACAAGATGAAGAAAGGTTGTTTCTATTCATGATACACATCCAGATTTTCATCATATCGAGTTCTTGGAAGAGTACAAATGGAGAATTCTTTCTCATGTGTGATTTTCGTTCACGTGATTTGGAACTTCTCCTTGGCTGTCCAGCGGCATATATTGTGCCATTATCGCTCTGATTTCTGAATCCATGTAAGACTGCAACAATAATATTCGGAACATCACAAACCAAAACACTTGGGCTTATAAGGAATTAAATTTTATACATTTCTGCTAGCAGGCATGCAAATATTATTTCATTCCTAATTAACCTGCTTGAACATTGACTACATTCAATTTTTTGGCAGAGTAAATAATCATTTAGACAAGGAAAGATAATCAATTAGAAGCAAGTCATCGTCCCCCAGACTCAACAAGTTTGGGGTAGAATCATTTTTCTTCATTTAATGATTATGTACAACGTTAGCACATGTTGTAGATATATTTGTAAGAGTTGCAAACAGTTGTACCAGATCAGTACTTAATCAAAGTCTCCCCAGTCGCCAGGAACCAAATAATAACGTACACGAGCACACAAATAATATATGAATTTCAATGTTGCTAACACAACACAGTGCAATAAGCTTACCCTTAATCTGTATTTGTACACGAGATATGCCCCACCAGCAGCCATACTCAAGCCTATTAAAATGATCCAAACAGCAGTCCAAGCAGAGCGTGTCTCTCTGGCACTTTTACCTGCAAATGATCCAAGAGAGAGCACAGAAAAAGAGAAACATTATATGATTACACATTATGCAAGTCTAGAACATATGTATTTTGGTTGGATTAGGTTGCCAAACTCACTTATGCAGGTGTCATGGTCCCTCATATACAATAAGTCCCCACCACATGAGCAGTCATAGCTTCCCCAAGTGTTTTTGCAGCTGCATTCAGAACATTGGCAGGCTTTTCTCTCTTTGCATTCATCAATATCTGAATGAAAAATTAACAGTATGCATATGAATTTCAAGAAAAAAAAAATATTGCCAGTTTGGACCATAGCTACAAAAATCAAGCCAAGCAAGATTGCCATACAAACTAAATAACCTAGAAATCATATAGTTTTTTTCCACATTGTTTTCTTGGCTCTCAAATTTCCTACCATGATTCATAAACTTGTTCTGTAACAGCAACATTAACAGAATGTGGAAAAAATATATCTCTTACCTACACAACTCTTGACACCATCACCCCTAAATCCAGGAGGACATTGACATTTGACCTCTCCATTATCCTGTTACACAGAAAGGAATCAAAGTTAAATATCTTTTTGAGGGAAAAAAACCTTGGAAGAGAAGAAACAGAATTGAGAATCACGTACAGTGCAAGCAGAATATGCATGCCCATTTCGAGCGTCATGCCAACAACCACCATTGTTTATCTTGCACCTCCCAGGCCCACTTGCTGAAAGCAAAGAGAACATGCATCATCGAATGAGCATTCATCAAGTGCAGATATTGAATGAACAGACAATCAAGATAATACTTTTAATAACATAAAGCTGCATCACAAAAACGAGCTACCATAATGGTTAATGGGTGCAGTCACCAGATATAAAATGTTTCTTTCTTCTTGCTCTTTTATCTTTTTCTTTTGGTGCACCCCTTAATCTTCCCCATTAGAAGGGGCAGAGTGGCAATTGCATTGCTTCCCTATCTAAATTTATAATAATTATTAATATTCATTGCAAGAAGCTGGAGCAGTCTTTACCTTCACAGGTGGTATAACCATCTCCTTTAAACTGCACCCCATCAACCAGGGGACACTCACATACCCTCCCACGAAACGTGTCCTGATTATATAAGATAATAATCAGAGAAGATGAAAAGGACAACTAGACACCTGCAAGAAAAGAAAGGTTCAAACTCTACCTTGCAGGCAGTGAGATTGGCTGCTCTATCATGCCAGCAACCACCATTGTTATCCAAGCACTCATTTGTCTCCACATCTGCCACAAATCAAACAACCAAACAAAATAAATGGGCTTCAATACGAAAAAGTTACATAAACTACACACAACAACCAGTTCACAACAACACTACAAATAATACATACCACCACTCAAACAAACAGCTGGCTCAGTTGTTTCCTCAAAACCAGAACAGATGGCCTTCAAAACAGCACCTTTCTCCAACTTTCCTGCAAACAGATACATAATTAGTGAATGATAGAAGCACAGAGCCAGATGGTCTACAGAATGAAGCACAAAGACCAACCTCTGTACTGTCGATTATTGACAACAAGAGTAGGTAATATGGTCACGTCACCTCTTGTTCCTTTCCCAACCTACACAAAGTTCCCAATCATTAGGAACACATAACACTTATTATCAGCCAAACAATTGCAAAAAGTGGCTCAAAATTACGAAATCACTCCAGCAAAAGAAAAATTCAAATAAATAACTCGAAATGAAAATACAAAACAAAGTGTAGTAAGTAAAAAATGATGGACAAATACTTGAGCATCTTGCTCTTCTTTCAGAACACGGTTTTCAGAGTCTGCAGAAGGGTCTCCCATGCACTTGTCAACACTTTTAACATCCAGTCCTGTCATATATTACATGAACACTCAAATTCCATCAAACAGCAATGCCAGAAATTAGAAACGAGTGAATGGAATGGAAATTTATATACCAAGAGATTGAATGACAGCAACAGCACAATCCTTGTTATACTTTTTCTCCTTCATAGGACATCTAATTTGGAAATCTGTCACATAGTCCCACCAGACCCAAGGCTTTTTGGTTTCATTTGCCACTTTAAAAACACAGAGCTGCCTCAGGTTTTCCAAAACCACATCTTTCCCTTCATAACCAGTGCTGAAATCCTGCTCAGGATCAGGGGCACAGTATCTTCCATGATTAATACACTGGGACTTGCACTGTTTGCTCAAGGTGAATGCCTCAGGACAGTACCAAGTAATGTAATGAGGCGTAAATTGAGTATAACCACCTTTCTCAAGAATTTGAGCTGCACCCTTAAAATCTTTCACAAATTCCATCAGCATGTCACACTTAACTCCGCATTCATCATTGCTGTTGGTCCATAGTTCATATTCCACTCGATCATCTGGATGTGGGACAGCTTCTCTCCAATCAAGATTCACGTTGACCATGTCCCCAGAACGGATTGATTTCTTTAATACTTCCCCAAAGTTTTTATCAATGAGTGCAGATGGGATGGTGATGTTCTCAATGTACTTGGCAGTTGAACCATCTTCTTCAGGAGAATCCATTGTAATTAGTGGTTCCTCCATGTCATCAGCTACCAGAACTGCAGAAGCTCCAGCCTTCTGGGCATTCCAGACCTTCAAAGCAAAGAAACAATCTGGAAAGAAATGCAAAGGGTGGTGAGAACAGTTTTTCATGAGCAGTGTCCAATAACTATCCAATCATTCATTCCCAGATCATGAAGAAAAAGAATAGTAATAATAACTTCCTTTCTTTCACAGCAAACCAATATATATAAAAAAAGGTAACTCTGAGATCATATCAACCATAGTCTCATGCATTGAAAGATCTTTTCTAAGGAAAAGGTATTGACAAATAAAAGACAAATGACCAACTGAAACCACAACCTAAAATTAAAGAAACAGGCATGAGAGACACTGAAAGCAAGCAAACCAAAACAGTGAAAGGCAAATAAAAAGGTAGGAATGACCCAATCCGGATCATGAAAATGCAATCTACCAATGAAGCAAATATGAACTCTAACAGCTGTAGTTAAAACCAAAGTTAATCAATTAGTGGTTAGAATAAGTTTCCTCGTTTAACTTGTTAAGTTATTAATTTCCATTTAAAGAATGATAAGAGAGAGAGAGGGGGGGGGGGGGGGTGTCAGTAGAAACATCACAACATAAAATGGATAGATGAAATTTGATTACCAAAAGTATAATGCAATAACAAACTTAAATACCAAAAATGAAAGTAACACTAACATAATATTTAAGGAGTCAACTTTACTTGATCCGAAATGATAAAAATATTGTTAAAAATAAAAGCATTTCAGTGAAGAAAGTGACAGAAAATAAGTCAATGTAACTAAAGTAACACAAAGAGCTTAAAGAATACTGCAAGTATAATTCAAAGAGTATATGTCACTACTAAAGAGCACCAGTCTTCTATCAAAGCCAAACAATACAACCTCACTGTAGCTTCAAAAAGGAGTGCCGAGCAAGCACTACGACCCAAATTATGAAACAGCTATCTTCTTCATCAACCAAAAAGCAACCGGTAAACATTTCGAGTTTACATGTATAGTTTTATGAAGCAACAAGTGCACGGATAATCATCAAATCAACTATCGGATAAAGCATAACTATCGGGTCAATTAAAATGAAGAAACTAAATCCAATCGTTGATCAAAAGTAGAAGAAGGGTGTCCATATGTGTTAGATGATAAAACTGGAAACGACTCAAGAACCTCACAAAATCAATTGGAAACCTAAGCGAACATATTTTCTTAATTGACAAAAATCAACAAAAGCATATATCATCAGTAATAGATAAACCAAACCATGCAACAGCAATCAAATTAACTACTGGAAATCGAAATTAATTCTTCCAATAATGGAATTGGAAGCTATCAATACAAATTAATTCATCATAAAAACAGTAAGTCCAAAAAACGATCTAAACGAACTAGGCGAACTCCAAAACCCTCAAAATCAAGCAAATTACGCAAAAATATGAAAAGATTACCTCCACGATCCAGCAAAACGAAGGTCGGAAGAGCTCCAGGCTTGGATTGGAACGAAATCCCAAAGTCAGAAAACTCCTTACAACCCTTTTGATTATCTTTTGGGTACAAAACATTCCCAGCCATGCTACCACCATATTGAGGTATTCCAAAGTTTCCAATGGCGCTGTCATGAGTTCCCCTGATTCGGTCCGGTGATGTTACCCTCAAGCTATTCTTCTCCACCACGAATCTTCCATGAATTGAGATAGGTGCGAAAGACAGTAGCAGAAACCCTAGAAAGAGCCTCATCATCACTGATCTCTGAAGCTCCATTCACGGAGATGGATTTGAACGAAGAAATACACAAAATGAGTCGAGTCGAGTCTGAGTCGTCGTCTCTCTTCAGAATAGAAAATATTAAAGACTAAATGGAAATATAGAATATAGGCTTTTCAGCTTAAGAAAATGAAAGTGAAATTACAATAATGCCATTGTTTTCATTATCACAATTAGTCTGGAAATAATTAGTTTTTTGTAATTTAAAAAATAATAATAAACTTTAAAATAATTTATCCTTAATCTTGGGCGGATTTTTTTTAATTGATTAGTTAGACTGTTATTTTCAGGTTTTTATTCATTTTTCACGTATTAAATAAATAAATATTATTTATTTTTCTCGAGATTGAGAAAGACAAAACTATTAATTGAAAGGACTGTTTTTCAAGATATATTAACTAAATTTATTTATTTACTTATATAGCTTCAGGACCTACCTCTTTGTGTTTTTCTGCTCTTTACAGAATTTCCATGCTTTGTTCTTTAATGAAGTTTTTTCTTAAAAAAAAAAATCCAAATATTTTTTTTTAACTTTATTTGTTACAAAAAAGAAAAAAAGAAAAAAAGAAAAAATAATTTCTGCTATTGTAGATTAATGTACTATATCGACGTCGTATGAAGTTCCAAAATTGCCCTTTAACACGCAAGGTAAGAGTATAAGAGTGGAAATGGTATTATTGTAAATTCGTATATTTACCTTACCTAACAATTTAACCTCTTCTTGAAGAGTCCAAAGAATACTTATCCACGTGTTACATGAGGAGTCTTTTATTAATTTCTTTTTTTTTTATTTTATTTAATTTGAGATTGAATATGAGCCGCTCGATTCACCCTTCCCTTCCACGTGCGTTTCTTTTTTATTCTTTTAATTTTAAATAAGGATTTCTTTCCCTAAAAATAAATAATAAATTAAAAAATAAATGTCTCTTTCATATCTTTATTTATTTTGATTTTTTTCTTGAGGGGATAGTAGCACATTATTTACTTTTATTTTATACTTTATTATGATATATTTCTCTTATAATTTAGTTAAAATCTTATCCATAGTAGTACATATATTTATAGCACAATCCTATATTATAAATATTCTCCTTATTTGATTTTTTTTTGTGTGTCCAATTGGAACACAACAATCAGTCGAATATGTTTCATTCAATCATTGTGTAACCATATCATGCAAACTTCTAAAATTGGTTCTTTTTTAAGGAAGTTGAACCCATAAAATAAAGCCTAAAGGGACATATACTTCTAAAATTACTTTGTAAAGAAACTACATTGTTTATAATAATGAGTTAGATGTTATATTAAGATTTTTTATTCTATTTTTTTTTTTTTTGGGAGAAATCTACTTTTTTATATTAGTCACAATTTTAATTTTGCAGCATATTGACTAAGCATATGAAAATATTTTCCATTGATGTAAAAAAGAAATAACTTGATCCAATATATACAAACATATTCTTTTGTTATTATTGAACAATGTATAAACATATTCAGTACATCATAATTATTTTTTTCCTCATGAATTTCAATTATATATGGAATTACATTGTTTATAGAAAATAAAATTTTAATGAATATATGTGATTATATTTTTGACATTAAAATTCATCATTCTCTTTATTTTTCTATTTTTCACTATCATATAAATTCATTTGTTCTTTTATCCTTCTCCCTTCATTCTCTCCTATCTACTAACTAAACATAGTGTAAAATTTATTGAAAAAAAAAATAAAAACAAAACAAAATACATTATGTAAATACTCTCGTTGATGTTAGGAAAACGTCAACTAACATACATCATATCCTAAAAATTTAGTTCATGATATTCATGTTCACATTTATAATAAAACTAAAAACAGAATTTCACATAAAAAAAATAAGAAGAGAAGAAAGAAACTGGCTGTGGAATGAATTCAAATTGTCACTCTCGCTCTACCAATCGTCTTTTTCTGCTTCTAGGGTTCAATTTTTGCGTCCCCCACTTTCTAACTCAAAGTTTATTTAAATTAGCATCAGTTTAAACTCAAAATATCGCAAAAAATACGAAATCGCCCTCAAGTCATACGGACTCCCTCGCCGCGGTGAGTCCAATGCTTCGAAAACAGGCCATTCGACCTCGATCGTCGCAGCCATAAGTCCTCTAGTCGCGGCCATCAATAATTTGTCGCGACCACCTTCTGCCTCGCCGCGACCATTGAACAAAACACGAAATCCTCTAATTTGTAGCAATCTCACCGTGGGGAGATTGTCTAGAAAATAAAAATTTCAATGTAATTTTTCTCACCTCGGTTCTTTATCAAATATTGATGAACTAGACTTGTAAAAACCACATAAACCTAAAAACACAGCAAACAAGCATAATTTTGTCATAAAAGTATTAAATTGACTAAAAATAATTCTAAATATAACATGAAATTTGGACTAAAAATAGCTTAACAGTCACTCTATTCACTAGTCTAAGAACATGAACAAAATAAATAACAACAAACTTATTACAACAATCAATAATATCTCTAATAATACAACTCAAATTTAAATGATCAGTAATACGCTTGTTTTTTACAACAATAACAGTAAGGCAATTCGATTCTACAATCAACTTGTCATACCCCAACTAAATGCACAAACCCAAGCTTTTGTGAACCGCAAGAGCTTTAGCCACATCTGGTTGGAAAATGTCATCAAAGCACATAAGTAATTAATTGTAATAAAATTCAATACTTAAGTATTTTTGCCGCCAAATTTTTACTCGCGTAATTAACTATAGAGTAATTTATGGTGTAAATACTTAAGTTTAGTTCTCAGTTGTAGATAATTACATAAGTTTATTTTTTTATAGTAATAATATCTAAGTTATATTTTCGAAACTTCCGTAAATACTGTTAAGTGTCAAGTTATTATCTATATGTCAGTTTTTATTGGTATATTTAAATTAATTTTTAAATAAAAAATTAAAGACAAGAATCAATCAACAAATCACACGTAATCATTCACTTCACGGTCAAGTCTTTACGGAAGTTTTAAAAATATATAACATATGTATTTTTAACAAATAAAACGACATACGAAGTTTTGCTACAATTATTATTTTTTTTACAAAAGTATTTTTTTTATTTTTTAATAGAAATATTGATTTTGGTTGTTTATTTGTTTTTTTTAGAACATAGTTTTTTTGGTTGCATTGAATGCCAGAAGAAATAATTGCTTAAAAAATTTTCATCATAATTCTATATATCTATATCTCATTATTTTGGTTTTGTATACTCGCGCGTCTTATTTTATAGCGTTACACCTACTCCCACTCCCACTTCAATTCTGTTTTTTTTTTTTTTTTTTTTTTTTTTTTTTGAGGGAACTCCCACTTCAATTCAATCTCTACTCAAAAACTGAAAAAACATTATTCATTACTTTCTTTCTTTTTAAAGAAAAAAGTGATAAATATACTTAGTTTACATGACCAGCGTTTTCTTTTTTTTTTAAAAAAAAAAAAAAATAAATAAATAATTAGAATTTTTTTTCCCAAACTTTCACGTGTATCAAATCATACCCCTGAACTTTTAAGGTCGTTAAAAATGCCCTCTGAACTATTGAAATTGTTGAATTTAAGGACTTTTGTCCAATTTTAATAAAAAAATTCTAACATAGATGAAAGTTTAGGAGACATGATTTAGTACATATCAAAATTTGAGGGGCATAATTTGGTAGATATCAAAGTCTGGAGAGCATAGTTTAGCACATAAACAATCACTGAAATAGTAAAATTGAATGAAATTAGACAAAAGTTCTTAAATCTAACAATCTCAATAGTTCAAGGGAATTTTTAACGACTAAAAATATTAAAGAGCATAATTTAGTACATATCAAAGTTCGAGGAAAAAAATCTTAATTAGCCAAAAAAAATAGTTTTTTTTGTTAGAAAAATAAATTAAATTTGATACTAGAACTTAATTATATTAATGACATCAGGACAGTTATTTGTCTATTTATTTATTTTAAAATATGATAAGTTTTATGTCTACCCATATATATTTTTACAAACATCAATTAAAGAGCAGTTAACACAGTTGCACTAGGAAAAAAATTGTGTTGTGAAAAAAGTGCAAGAAAATTATGTAAAAAGCTGCAATTAATTGTAACTTTTTATTACAATTTTTTAGTCAACTTCTACAACTAAAATTACATGTTAAAATGTTTTTTAAAATATTTTTGATAGGCTAAATTAGGAATGTCAATGGGGCGGGTCGGATCTGATCCGACTATGATCCAACCTGATCCAAATCATGTACGGATCTGCCCCGTCCCGCCCCGCCTAATCGAATCGGATCCGACCCGCCTTATACGGATCGAATCAAATCCGACCCGACAATTTTTTTTAAAGAATTTTAATATTAACTTATAATTTTATATCCATTTTAATTTTATATCAATGGGTCCGGGTCCGGGTCAGGGTCAAGGTCTGGGTCCGGGTCCCGGGTCCCGAGTCCGAGTCTCGGGCAGGTCCGGGTCCAAGTCCAGGTCCCGGGTCGGGGTCCGAGGTCCTGGGTCCGAGTCCAGGTCTGGGTCCTGGGTCCAAGTCCCGGTCCAGGTCCGGGTCTGGGTCCTGGGTCCGAGTCCGGGTTCGGGTCCCGGGTCCCGCGTGGGTCTGGATCCGGGTCCAGGTCCTGAGTCCTAAGTTTGGGTTCGGGTTCCAAGTCCTGGGTCCGGGTCTGGGTCCCGGGTCCCGGGTCCGCGTCCTGGGTCCGGGTTTTGGGGTCCGGGGTCCAGGTCCGGGTCCCGAGTTTGGGTCCCGGGTCCTGGTTTAGGTCCAGGTCCGAGATCTGGGTCCCGGTCCCGCATCAGCGTCCGGGTCTGGGTCCGAGTTTGGGTCCGGGTCCCGGTCCGAGTTTGGGTCCGGGTCCCGGTCCGAGTTTGGGTCTGGGTCCCGGGTCGGGTCTGGGTCCTGGTCCAAGTCCAGGTCCCAAGGGATTTGAGTCTTGAATTAAGCTTTTTTAAAAATAAATTGAAATCGGGTCGATCGGATCTGATCCAAGATCCAATAAGTATCCAAATGTTTCGGATCAGTGGTGATCCGTCGGGTCGGAGCTCCAACCCACTCTAACTAAATGAATCTTTTTAACATGCCTAGGCTAAATTTAAATTTAAATACTTAACTAAAAAACTAAAACTCCTTAAAAATAAAATCCCAACCAGACATTTAATTATGAAACACAATATTTAATTATACTAATATCACCGAACTCCTAAACATTTGTTTTTATAGCACTTGTGAATTTTTGTTGTTATTATTATCAATGTTTCTTTTCTTTTTTCTTTTTCTTTTAAAGAAAAACATAATTTATTATCTATGTTATTGTTTGTTGGGGAGTTAGTGGACATAAGACAACCTTCCCACTGACGAATCATTTCCAAGGATGACGAGACTGTTCCAATAGTTGAAGGACACGTGGACTGAAATTCAGTGAGACTTTAGTCTCCTTGGAAGGAAATACTTTTCAGAAAGTAGAAAACAGAATATGAGATTTACAACCAAACAATTATCAAAGAAAATTGTTTCATCAAAAAAAAAATTATCAAAGAAAATTGAACTCATAAATAAATTAATTAGTTGGTTTCTATAACCTAATGGTTCTATGAAATTTCATTATATAAATTAAAATGAAAAAATATTTTATTTTCTGAGCCTACTTTGTTAAAT
Source organism: Cannabis sativa (assembly GCF_029168945.1). NCBI lineage: Eukaryota > Viridiplantae > Streptophyta > Magnoliopsida > Rosales > Cannabaceae > Cannabis > Cannabis sativa. Next base: position 19,333,651 of record NC_083610.1, read on the forward strand.
TTGTATGTACATATAAATATTTATTTATCAAAATAAACTTAGATTCCAATTTATCAACTAATGTTATTTTGGTCATGTTCTTGAGAATATTTTGATTATGTGTAAAAATGTCAATGTTATGGGTTTCACCCAGTACTGTAATAGAGTTCATAATAATACCACTGTCCATAATTTAGCTAAATTGTCTTTATATTTGGATACTGCAGCTATGTGGTGGCATAATAATGAGCATGGTCCTTATATTTGGTTCCTTTAATAATAATAACAAAAAAAAAAAAAAAACTAATATTATATTGTAACCAATTTACTCAATAAAAAAAAATATCATACTCTACATAGTTGATATTTTTTCTGCTTGAAATTTAATATAAGTTCATTTTGTTATTGTCCTTTAAATGTAGGTTAATTACGATGATATATACTAAATTATGCTCCTTGAATTTTTTACGCCGTTAAAAAATCTCCCGAACTATTGAAATTATTATATTTAAGGACTTCTGTCTAATTTCATTCAATTTTACTAATATGACGATTGTCCACATACTTAATTATGCCTCTTGAACTTTGATATCTACTAAATCATGTCCTCCAAATCTTTCAAAAGTATAAAATTGTGGCTCCTAAATTTTCATTCACATGAGACTTTGTTTAGTAAAATTGGACAAAAGTCTTAATATCTAACAATCTCAATAATTCGAATGGAATTTTTAACGACTTGAAAAATTTAGAAGACATAAATTTAGTACATATCAAAGTTCAGGAAATAAAAAATCAAATTAACCACAAATATATGAGAGCAAGTATTAATAAACAAAAAAGAAGATTAGTTTGTGTGGACCTTACCAAATTTATTGCATAAATTTTACAGATTCCACGTGCAATATTAATAATAATAAGTAAAGTAGATATGATTTTGTAGTTTATTTGTTTATTTATTTATTTTGAGATGTAGGAATTTGGGATGTTATTGGATCTATATGTTATTATCAACTCAACAACAACTAGTCTCATCCCAAACATAAAAAAGCCACAAGCAATGGGAGACTTTTGGCCTATCAACCTTTGCAATATGCTTGGTTTCGAAAAACAAAAGAAATCCTTTGCAATGTGCTGACAAATTGATTTCCAAAGTATTTGGTTATCCCATTTAAATAAGTCTTGCTTTTGTAATATAGGAAACTTAGAGTATTTTTTTTTATCTTCAAAGAAATAATGGGAAAGAAAGGTTAAACTTAATATGAATAAAGGCTTTTAAAGAATTGAATGGTATTTTTCAAAACACCACATCAAAAAATAAATTAAGATTTCTCTTAAAAATTAGTGTCCCATATTAATGTTAAACCTATCAAAGTTTGATACATCAACTAATCTATTTAATTTTTTTTTATAGCAATAATACTAGTAGTGAGGTACGGGATTCTATCTGTGCTATGCTGGAAATTTATGAGGCAGATGAAAATAGCTATTACCTACGCCTTCCTTGTTTGGTTGGGAGGAATAAGAATGCTATCATTGGCTTTCTTAAGAATAAGCTCCAGAAGAGAATTCAAAGGTTGGGAAGGGCGTATTTTGTCTCGTGCAGGAAAGGATGTATTGCTGAAATCTATTGCTCAAGCATTGCCAAATTATGCTATGAATATATTTCTTTTGTATTTAGACACTTGTAAGGAGTTAGAGCTGCTTATGGCTAAGTTTTGGTGGCATTCGGCTTCGAGCAGTGGTAAAGGTATTAATTGGATGAGTTGGGAGCGGTTGTGTTGTCATAAACATGCAGGAGGATTGAGTTTTCAAAGCTTGAGAGACTTTAATTTGGCTCTTCTAAGGAAACAATATTGGCGGTTGTTGGTTAATGATGACTCTTTGGTTAGTAGGTTCTATAAGGCAAAATATTATGCTCATGATAACTTGTTTTCTGTAGAATTGGGAGATAATCCTAGTTTCATCTGGCGAAATATTCTTGAAGCTAAAGATCTAGTACATTCTTGTGCACAAAGAACAATCGCTGATGGGGAACATGTATCCATTCTTGCATATCCTTGGCTCCCACATAGTTCTAACAGCTATGTCATTACAAGGCACCCTGCTCTTGTGAACGAATCGGTCAGCTGCCTCTTTCAAGTTGGCACTCGCGCTTGGGATGAGAATGTTGTGAGAGACTTGTTTGTTTCACGTGATCAGGACCTTATTTTGTCCATTCAGCTTAGTAATTCGGCCGTAAATGATGGTTGGAACTGGAGACTTGAGACTTGTGGGAATTATTGAGTTAAAAGTACCAATAAATTTTTGCAAGAATCTAAAGGTGCTTGGTGCCATGATGCCAATACTGATTTTTGGAAGCGCCTTTGGTCGTTATAAATACCTCCTAAGATCAGTAATTTCTTATGGAGGGTTACTTCGGGTGTGCTCCCAACTTGTATTCAGCTCAAAAAACGTCATGTTCCCGTCAATGTTGACCGTTCGTTGTGTATCGCTCATGCAGAAACCGTTCAACATGCGTTGGTGGAGTGTGAGTTTGTTAAAGCTGTTTGGAATCGCAGCATGGTCGACGTCGGGGCTGGGGCTGCCACATTCAGCAGCTGGCTGTTGGGGATATTCGGTAGAGGGCACGAAGGTGAAATGGAAGAAGTGGTTGTGGTGAGTTGGGCTATTTGGCGCGCGCAGAATGAATTTGTTTGGCAAAACAAGAGTTGGTCTACATCCAATATTGTTGCATCAACTAGGAACATGCTTGATCAGTATAAATTTGCTCAAGGAAGGAAGGGTCTTTCGTTGTCTCCGCTACATGATGGGGGGCAAAATCTTGAGCGTTGGATTGCACCTAAGTTAAACAAGATCAAAGTTCGAAATCATCATGGTGCTATGGTAGAAGCATTCAAGAAGGGGAAGATTGGTTGTGTTCAACCTAAAATTGCTGAGATAATAGGCATTAAAGAAGCTTTGAGTTGGATTGCAACTCATTCGTGGGATAGAGTCATGTTGGAAACAGATAGTTTGGTGTGTGTCCAAGCGATTCAAAGCGGTATTTTTATGCCTTCAAAGTTTGGTCTTATTGTTCAAGATGTTCGAAATTTACTTTTGGCTATATTTTTTGTTGATTTGTGTTTTGTAAAACGATCTGCAAATAAGTTGGCTCATTGCTTGGCAAGAGACTCTTATTTCTCTACAGGTCGTGTGCTTCAGTTGGAGGATTGTTCCTCTAAAGTGCGTTATATTGTTTTGAACAAATTTATTAATTAATAAATCTTATGATTTTTATTCAAAAACAAAATTAATTGATGTGTTAAATTTTGATTGATTTAACACAGTATGGGGACACCACTTTTTAACCGAAGATCTTGATTCTCAAAAAACAGGTTTTCACTTTAGATAAATCATTCTCATTATGCAATGTTTGTCTATAGACACTTTTCTTTTTATGCTGAGATGTAAAATGATCTTAGATTTAAAAATTAAGTTAATAAATGTCTCTTTTTTTAAAAAAAAATCAAGAACATGACTACATATAATAAATTAGCTAATAAAAATTATAAAAATATATAATAATTAAATTAAGTTGTATAATTTTTTTAGTATTGCATATTATTATATTGTAATAAAAACGAATAAATATATTAGATATACCATAATCTTTAAGTAATTTACTTCTTATTTTTTTAAAAAAATTATTAATTTTTTTATGTGATAAAAGACAATATAAATAATAAATAATTTAAAAAGATTATTTTACTAATGAAAATATTTATTAATATAGTTCTATAATTTGAGACCATTTACTATAATTTTCCTAATACATTTTGCCTACAATGTAGAGACTTGCAAATAATTTTGGCATTAAAAAGAGACACATTAGTGTAACAAAAGTGCTTAATTTTCTTGTTAAAAAAGAAAAATCTTAATTTTCTTTATATTAGTTTTGTGCAGCTAAAGCAATGGTAGTTATGAAATTAATAGCACTTATTATTAAATCAATATGGGTATACTATTATTACTTTTGCATTGGTAGGCTTTATAAGCATGGTGTCTTCCTTAGAAGACACCCTTCCTATCCTCCTATCTCTCTAGACTCTTTTTTTTTTTTTGAAAATAAGCGTAGATATATATATGAAAAAGATACTAGACCTCTCGGTCATTACACAAAATGTTCTCCGGTAAGGAGTCAATCGGAATGGATCCGTACATCCGGTTGTTAAAAGCCCAATAAGCGACATTATGGGCCATAAAATTACAAGACCTACTAATGTTCGAGAAATTACAACATATGAAATGAGGAGAAGACCTAGAGCAAAAGGAGGCATAGTTCTCTAGCGCCCAATGGGACGCCTTCCCATTAAGGGCGTCGATTGCTAGCCTCGAGTCACTCTCCACGATAATATACTGAAGCTGGAGCTCCATCGCAACGGACATCGCCAAGCAGCAGGCCGCAGCTTCGCCACAAAGAGCATTTGAGAAGTCCAACCGAGACGTGTGAACACACACCACCCTTCCCAAATGATTCCTTGCAACAACAGCTGTACACATACTCTCTAAGCCCACACGAACATCACAGTTAAGTTTGATCCACTCCAGAGGTGGTGGGATCCAGCTATCCCTCGCCGATGGCGGAGGAGTAGGCACAATGGTAGTATGAATCTCTGCAAAAGAAGAGCAAATAATGTCAATAGATTTCAAAATATCCGGAGGGTAATTGTTGTGAACCGCATCATTACGCATCCGCCAGATATTGTCAACAACAATAGACGCATAGAGAAAAACATCCTCAGCCCTAACGCCTCTATTATTAAGGCTCCAAATGAACTTCACCCAGTCCCAAACTCGAATACCAGAATCACTCACTGGAAAAATACCCCAAGGTGACGAACGCCACAAGTGCATCGCCACATCACAAGTTAGAAAGAGGTGCTCCAAGGTTTCCTCTCCCCTTCCACAGAGGGGACAGTTGGAATCATCAATCGCAAATCTCCTACTAATGGCAGCTCTTACCGGAAGGGCATTTGAGAGGATACACCACCAAAGAACCTTTTGGCGCTCCATAATCTTACTATTCCAGAGTTTATTCCAGAGTGAAGGAGCGACATCACAGTAGGGCGCTCTCTCCAAAGCTTGGACAAGATAAGCAGATTTAGAAGAGAAATGCCCATTACTTTCCAAAGTCCATACCCAGCTGTCCTTGCCAGTCCCAGAAGGAATTCCATCCTTGAGAATAGCTGAAATGGTCTCATGGTCGAAGAGACTATGAAGCTTTCCCATATCCCACCCCCCCTGGGTGTCAAGAGGTCAGCAACACAATTGTTCTCCTTCACCACACCTTCTTTTGGTTTCGGAACGAAACCTTTCAAGTGAGGGATCCACGGATCCCTCCAGATACTAGTATTTCTGCCATCTGCCACCCTTTTACACGCTCCTTTCCGCAGGATGGAGCTTGCTTTAACTACATTCTTCCAAAACCAGGAGTCAGAATCTTTATAACTGCTGTTGAGAAAATCTCTCCCCCTCAGGTACTTAGCCTCCAGAATCTTAGAGCATAACGACTGCTTGCCTGTTAATAAGTTCCAGCCCCACTTAGCCAAAAAAGCAAGATTCATTTCCTTTGTTTTTCGAAAACCCAGGCCTCCCAACGATTTGGGAAGGCAAAGTTTATCCCAGGCTCTAAGATGAATACCATGGTTTCCTTTCTCAAAACCCCACCAGAAATCACGTATTAGGCCATCAATCCGATTCACAAGGCGATTTGACAGTTTGGTCGTTTGCATGGCATAGATAGGCATAGACAAGCCCACCGACTTAATGAGAGTGGCCCGACCAGCTTTTGATAATGTTTTGGCCTTCCAGCCTTGCAACTTGGACGTAAGATTGTCCAGGATGAAGTTAAAGTCAGCATCTTTTTGTCTAGATCTGAAAAGGGGTAATCCCAAATACTTAGTAACCCCTTCAGGAGACTTTATGCCCAGAGCTTCCTTAATTCCTCTCCTCATGCCATCAGGGGTATTCTTGCTAAAGAAAATGGAGGTCTTAAGTTTATTGACCTTCTGACCAGACCACTCACAAAACTTCTCAATACAATTCCAAAAGCCTTTGGCCTCATTTAAATTAGCACGGCCAACCAGAATTAGGTCATCAGCGAAGAAAATATGGGATAGCACCGGGCCCCCTCTACTTAATTTAATACCATGGATACTTCCCTTTCCTAACTCTTCCTCCAGCAGTCTGGACAGCACTTCCGCTGCACAAATAAACAGATAGGGAGATAACGGGTCCCCTTGACGGAGGCCACAAGAAGGAAGGATCTTACCAACTGGACCACCATTGATGCATATATTGAGGGAAGAGGTTGAGATACATTGAGCAACCCAACTACAGAATTGTTGGGGGAATCCTAAATTCCGTAGAACGTGATCGATAAATTTCCAACTCACTCTATCATAAGCTTTAACAAGGTCAATCTTGATCGCGAAAAATCCTTCTTTTCCTTTCTTCCTATTGAAGGAATGAATAATTTCTTGCACCATAACATTGTTATCTTGGATATTCCTCCCAGGAACAAACGCAGCTTGGGTAGGGCATATTAGTGAAGGGAGAATAGGTTTTAATCTATTTGCAATAATCTTCGAAATAACCTTATACAGCACATTGCAGAGAGAGATAGGTCTGAAATGGTTTGGTTTCTTCGGATTCTGCATTTTAGGAATTAGAACGACATTCGTCGAATTAACCCCCTTGTGCATTCGACCCTTGACAAAAAAATCTTCAACAGCTTCGCAAAAGTCATCTCCAACAGACTCCCAGTAGTGTTTGAAGAAAAGAACGGACATTCCATCAGGACCAGGGGCCTTGTGGTTACTCATGGCAAACAGGGTTCTTCTGATCTCTTCACGGGACGGGCAACAAACAACATCAGCTTGATTCTCAGCCGAGAGCTTCTCCCGAAATAAATGACCACAATCCATCGGACGGTTACTATCCGAACCAGAGAAGATGCTATTGAAAAATTCCAGGAATTCCTGGCCAATCAGCGTTCGGTCATTAATCCATTCATTGTTTTTATTCAGAATGCACTCGATGGCATTCCTCCTTCCTCTTATAGCAGCAGAAAGGAAGAAAAATTTTGTGCATTTATCACCATCCTTAAGCCACGATATCCTAGCCCTTTGCTTCCAATAAATCTCTTTTTTGGCTCGGGCTTCGTTCAATCTTCGTCTGACATCGATCTCTGAAGTCCAGTCTCTTGAACCCGCTGGTAATTGTTGCATTTGGTCCAGTTTTTGTTCCAGCTCTCGAATGACCCCATCAATTTTACCAAATTGGGATCTATTCCATTGAAGGAGCGCTACCCGAGTGGCACCGATCTTTTTAAAAACTCGAGCAGGGGCCCAAGGATGGGCCACCGACTCCCAAGCATTGGCAACAATAAGGTTGCTTCTACAATCCCTTGTCCAGCTTTCCTCGAACTTGAAACATCTGGAGACTTTAGGACCGAATCCCCCGGTGTCCAAGCATAAGGGTCTATGGTCAGAAGTACTCGTCTGAACAGAGCAAAGAACAGTTTTTGGAAACAGCTGCATCCACGCGCCATTCACAATGCCTTTATCCAGCGCAGATTTCACATGCTTTATTCCACTCCGATGATTATCCCAGGTCATCATATCTCCTTGAATATTCATATTTATTAGGCCCCGGGACTCCACTAGTTGAGAGATGAAAGGGATGAAAGGGTCCCTTCCCATAGATCCTTCCCGCTCCGAGGGACTAAGCACAAAATTAGTATCCCCGAAAATCAACCAAGGACCACCAAATCTATCCCCTAGAGCCATAATCTCCGACCAGAATTGTTTTTTTGCATGGTTATAAGGCGGTCCATACACACACGAGAGGAGCCACGGGTGGGAGGGGGGGTCCGAATAGACAATCCCCGATATATGGTTACGAGAGCAAGAAATACATTCAAAACTAAAGCCAGATTTCCAAGCTAATATAATACCTCCCGCATTACCGATAGGTGGCACAAACATATTAAAATAAAAATGAGAAGCTTTTAGAATACGTACCAGCGGATTAGCATCCACCTTGAGCTCAGTCAAAAAAACAAAATCAGGAGAGCGCGATCTGAGCAGGGACTTCAGTTCGCGAACTGTAGAGGTCTGCCCCAACCCTCTACAGTTCCAAGCTACACCTCTCATGGCTCCTGTGGAGGAGATAAGACATTCTCCTCCACAGGGTTAACCGAGTGCACGGATAGACTGGAACCAGATTCTTCAATTACAAAAGAGCCAATCAGGTGACTCCTCCTAACACCATTGTTGCAGCTAGGAGAGCTCGACCCCTCTGAAGGTTCTTCAGAAAGATCATCCAAATCCACCTTTGACCCAAGGTCCCTCTCATTATGGTCCCAAGGAAAATCTCTAACCACATCCGGGTGACGTCTCACGATTTTGTTGGGTCGAGTACAGAGTGAAGCGGAGCCCTCAAATTTCCTCTTCTTGAAAGGTGTGGTGCGCTCATTAGTTTCCGACGAAGGCTTCACTCCAATGTCACCGCCAATTTTCTTAATTTCATACAAGTCCATCTTCCCAAAATGCTTAAGGTCATAAAGTAACTCTTCTTGGGCTTTAAGAAAGAGAGATAAAGCCCTCTCCTCATCATCTTGGTGCACGGCCCCACTAGCAAAAGTCTCATGGGTATAATTCTTTTTCCCCACTTCCACCAAATCACCCCCAAATCCACGTGGCCCACCATTAACCTCACTCTCCTTACCAATATGAGCTTTAACCTCATTCGGCCTTGCTAAAACAATGGATCCAGCAGCCCAATTAATTTCCCCTTCTTTCCCACGGCCTGGCCCACCATTTAAAACATTCTCACTATCATTACCCACATTACAAATCAATTCAGGCCTTTTACTCAAAGAAAAATCTGACCCCGGCCCAAAAACCTCAAGGCCCATTCCACTCTTGTCTTTATTCGGCCCATCTTCCCAAAATTCATCTTCAGTACACAGCCCATCTTTGACCAACGGTTCATTGGGTTTTATTAATACATTCGAGGACTCCAAACAGGGAAGGGAGTCAGTCCTCCTTTCCCCAGAATTCAAATTTGCATCAACCATATTACCATTAACGGCAAACTCAGCAGCATGCTCACCAGAACCGCCCTTTTGCACCCATTTCTGCATCACACCCTGCGTATGACCAGGAAAAGCACGACCCGTCACTTTCTTCCATCTGTTTCGACCCCCAGCCGCTTTGGACCGAGAGCCACCAATCTGACCTCCGTGCCCAGCGACGGCCAGCCTCCCATCACGCAGGGCCGAACCCGTCTTCACCTCCACAGAAGGCCGCGACTCCGGATTCGTGACACAAGAGAAAACATCTTGAAATCTAGACGCGGTGGACATCCAAGGACCAAATAACGGACAAGGAGATCCAGCCACCGATTCGACCGTCACCGGCGAAGCTAAAGAGCATCCTCTTCGCTGGTGGCCCAACCGACCACAGTTATAACAAAAGATGCCGATTTTTTCGAATTTAAACTGTAACCACTTTTTCTCCCCAGAGGATAGATCAAAATAACAACCCGACATCAACGGATTGAGGAAGTTTAGATCAACTAAAATCCTGAAAAAAGAGCCCCAGGTCATTGGCTTCTCCTCGTCCAACTCGACTTTTAAAACCTTGCCGATCATACTTCCCAAACGGATACCATTGTCGAGCGAGTAGAACTCGTGGGGAAGGTTGTGAACCTGCACCCACACCTTTAACATATTCACAGAACACGATCTTTCAACGCCAGGAAACCAAGCATATAGAATAAAGGTATATCCTCTAAAGGACCAGGGACCATTCTCTAAAGCCCATTGTTTATCTTCCACACATTCAAAGCTAAGCTTGAAACAGTTACTCATGGCAGGGGGGTCCGAAACAGAGCACACAGCCACCGGTTTCAACCAATTTTTAGTTACGTACTCTATAATATCCTCAGCAACAACATTCATGGGAGCTATCACTTTTCCAAATAAGCACAATGACGCCAGGGCCTTCAGCGAGGTGGCACACTGAGACAAAGAAATCGAGGCTTCGGCGCACGAAAAGCTTTTCCCCAAAAGTGGGGCATTTTCAGTGGTAACTAACTCCATTAAATCACAGACAGCAAAAGACAATAAGGAGTAAATACACACCCTGTAGGACCAACTACCCTACCCCAGACACAAAAAGGAAAAGAAACACCTCACCACAGAAAACACACAAATGAACCAAATAACAAACTCCACTCACTGAAAGACAACAAAAGAAGAGACAAAATAACCGAATGAAACCAACTTTAAGAGACGAAAACCAAAGAAATTAGTAGAAGACTAATCTCTACGAGCAACACTCATACAGCCAAAAGATCAACTGCCAGAAAACTAGAGAACTCAGGACTCAAAAGACACACTCTCTATCCCACTCTCTCACTCTCTCTCTCACTCTCTCTCTCACTCTATCCACTCTCTCACTCTCTCTCTCACTCTCTCACTCTCTCTCTCACTCTTTCCACACTTATCTCTCTAGACTCTAGACTCTAGTTTACACATGTTAAGCTTAAATGGATGATTTCTTCCAATCATTAGGGATCTGTGCTTGCTTGAGACACGTTGGCAGTATACATTATCAAATTACTCATTCTTATTGATACAAAAAATAAAGGAAAATTATAACAAATGATCCCAAATTATAACATTATGTATGTAAATATTTTCATTCCAAAATTTGTAGAGAAATAACTATTATTTATTTATTTATTTATATTACCTTTTATTATATGAAAAAATCAATAATTTTTTTCATACATTATTTTTTAGAATTTAAAACAAATCATTGAAGATTATGGTATATATATATATTAGTTTTGTTAATTTTTTTTGTTTATTTTAAAGTTATGTCATTTTTCTTTTAATTTTTTATGGGTTGTCAGTATTTTTATTTTGTTGTATGATATATTATTATTTTTAGATGATATTTATTTTTATTTTACTATGTATAATAGTGATATATAATTTTGTTAGCATAATACAGATATTTTAATGTATGTATATAATTTTATTGGCATGCTACATATATTTAATTATTAATTTTTATATATTTTAATTATATAATATATTATTTGTTTTAAATAATATTTAATTAGTTTTTATTTTATTATATACAATGATATATATAATTTTGTTGTCATTGTATATATATTTTAATTGTGGTATATAATTTGATTAGTATAGTTTATATATATTAGTAATATATTTTTTTTATTATATATATTTTGGTGAATAATATATATATTTTTTGTTTTACATAATATCATTTTTTTAAAATAATATTTAAGTCTTATTTTTTATTGTACGTTTGTTGACGAGACATATAATGTTATTAGCATGCTATACATTTTTATTTTTATTTGTTGTTATTATATATATATTTTTTATTGTAAGGTATATATTTTTTGTTATATGGTATATAAGTTTATTGTATATTATATTATTTTATTTTAGATTTTAATTTTAATTTTATTATATATAAAGGTGATATATAATTTTGTAAGTATAGTGTATTTATTTTATGCTTATATATAATTTTGTTAATATAGTATCTACATTTTTTTTAATAATATTATATTATATTATATTATTTTATTTTTTATTATAGGTATATATATTTTGTTGTATGGCATATGATTTTTATTGTGTATAGTATATCTCTTATTTAAGATGATATTTAGTTTTTATTTTATTATATATAAGGATTATATATAACTTTTTTGGTATGTATATTTTTATAGTGGTATATATAATTTTGTTAGCATGATATATATTTTTTGAGTATTAATTTAGTATTGTTATAATATCTTTATGGTATATAATTTTATTACTAAGATATTTTAATTTTCAGTGCTACGATCATAAAATAGAGTCTTTTTCATTTTTACACTTTAAAACAGTTCTTTTTTGCATTTTTATAAAATTCTACATAGAAACTCCTGTTGCAACTAACAGAGCAACTTAAATCGCAACAAAAAATCGTATAACAACCCACATAGAAACTACTGGAGAAACCACTTTAGAAACCCAAACCGTATATTTGAAAAAAAAAATAAAAAACAGTATATAGGGTAATTCTCCTATAAAATATTATTATATATATTTAATAATCTAATATATTTATTCATTTTTGTTACAATATATTATTATTCAATACTAAAAAAATTATATAACTTAATTAATTATTATGCACACTGAAGGGACTTCTCGAAAAGAAACGTCAACAGTTGGAGTCGACTATTTGGGACTCCCTTCTAAGAGGGAATAACTAGCCATTTAAAACTCTTTTTCGGAGGAATACTAGCAAACCCTAGAGACTCCTTCTGGATGGACTAGTTAGACTTCTGAGAACGCCCTTCCAAATAATATTTTACATTCCATAAACAAATAATTTTTAGAGACCTTTTTATTTTGAGGAACTATACTACAAGATCAATAATCAATTTCGTAACCAATAAATTTAATATGGTTATACGAATGAATATTTAAAAAATTATATAAAAACTATATAGTATATATTAAGGTTAAATATGGAGTAGATAGTATCACCCTCGATCGTACCCCGAACTCGCTTTATGTAAATAAAATTGTTCCCACCCCCGCTCCATAACCCACCAAAGCTGGTATTTCCTACCCCAGTCGGGTAGTTATGGTTAACCACAGGTACGCATTCCCCCAAGTCAAAAATTTCCATCTCTAATATATGCATAAATGAATTTATATTGTTGGTTTTAGAAAAGTAAATACACTTGTCTTTGAAATAGTTTTTAGTGATTTAAAAAAAATGGTTTTTAGTGATAATATGTGGTTCAAATATTAATTTAATTACTTCTTATATTTGTTCATTCTTATTTCATGTATATACGTAGTTTTGAAAGATTGCTTTGTTGTAAAGAGATTAACAAAGAAAACAATCCATATTTTGATACGAATGAAGGGACCAGGTTAAGCTGAGTACTCTTGACCCTTACGAAGAGTAATGGGACCAGGTCCTTTTGGCTCATCCACAGAGGCCCTTTCCTATTCCCTCTAAATCATATTCCGATCTTAATAAAAGCAAGAGAATGATTCCACAAGCTCTTTCCTGAATCTACAAGCAATTACTCTTTACAGTCTTAAAAGATAAAAAAGTACTTTAAACCCCACTTCATGATCTAAACTTCTTACTATAAATACAAGCACAAACCAACTAAACATATATCAACCCAAAAGAAATGAAGTTATCCCACAACAAAATAGTTCTCATAGTCCCTTTATATTGCCTTTCACTAATAGCTATCCAAATAGTCCCAAGTACCACTCAAAAACATGCATGCGACCAAAGTTTCTCACAAACGAACAATTCACCATTTTGCAACACTTCCTTATCCTACGAGGCCAGAGCAAACGATCTCGTTTCGCGTCTCACTCTCCAAGAGAAAGTCCAACAACTCGTGTCAGGAAGCTCTGGCATAAGCCGGCTTGGCGTGCCAGCCTACGAGTGGTGGTCCGAGGCTCTTCATGGTGTCTCCAACGTGGGACCGGGGACAAAGTTTAATGGAACCATCCCCGGTGCCACCAGCTTCCCAGCTGTCATTTTGTCCGCAGCGACTTTTAATGAGTCGCTGTGGTACAAAATGGGACAAGTAGTGTCGACCGAGGCTCGAGCCATGTACAATACTGGCTTAGCTGGGTTGACTTACTGGAGTCCAAATGTGAATGTTTTCCGTGACCCTCGGTGGGGCCGCGGTCAAGAGACTCCTGGAGAGGACCCTCTTGTGGTATCCAAGTATGCGGTGAATTATGTTAAGGGTTTGCAAGAAGTGAGTGATGATGAAGGTGATAAGCTTAAAGTCTCTAGTTGTTGCAAGCATTATACTGCTTATGATGTTGATAATTGGAAAGGTGTCGATCGGTTTCACTTTGATGCTAAGGTAAACAACTACAACTTTATTAGATAAGCTTAGAACCATCAATTATTAGTTGGAAGTATAAAAAAAATGTAAGTATTCACTTTTCATTGTATACTAAGAAAAGTGCCAAGTAAAAGTGACTTGAGGAATAACAAATGAATAAAAATTATTAGTTAGAATATTCATAACTGTTAGAAAATCTTGTGTAAATATTAGAACATATATAAAATTTATAGACTATTTTTCTAATTGTAAATTGGTTTTGAGATAAAATCTCATTTATCTTAATCTCTTTCATTCCAAATTCTAACATGTTATCAAATCCAAATTAAAACTCTAACGAGTAACCGATCCAAATACAAAAATTGGTTCAAAAAAAGCCGCTTGTGATTTAAGGATAGTGAGCCAAAAAAAAATCATTTTGAGCTAAAAAACCACTTGTGATCAAATCAAGATTGGTGAGCAAAAAAAATAGCCACTATCTTGAGAGGAGATGTTAGAGAGTCTTACATTGTTAATGTGTAGAAATATTAGACATATATAAAATCTATGGGCTACTCTTCTAATTAATTTTGAGATGAAACCCCATTCATCTTAACCTCTTTCATCTCAAATTCTAACAATAACCAATTAATTTTAAAATGAAACCATACTTCATACAATACGATTCTTTGTAGTGTTAGCATAGAATTTAACTACTATGCTTACATTTTATTTATTTATTTATTTTTTGAAGAATTTCTTTAATAATATAGCTATATTGGGGTTTAATAATGATGCAGGTGACAAAACAGGATTTGGAGGATACATATCAGCCACCATTCAAAAGTTGTGTGGAGGAAGGTCATGTGAGTAGTGTAATGTGTTCATATAACAGGGTTAATGGGATTCCCACCTGTGCTGATCCAGACTTGCTCAAAGGAGTGATTAGAGGCCAGTGGGGCCTAGATGGGTAATTTAATAAATCTCTCTTCCTTAAACCTCACACTTCTTATATTAAGCTTCATGATTTAAAAAGCACCATTATTACACTTTTCTCAAGTTGCAGTAAACTATAATTTTAAAAGAAGAGAGAAACATAATTCAATTAAGCAATCTCTTTTATTATCACATCTTTAATTTTGGCTTTTATTTCTTTCTTTTGAGCAGATATATTGTTTCAGATTGTGACTCAGTAGAAGTGTATTACAATGCCATACACTACACTTCAACACCTGAGGATGCTGTTGCTCTTGCCTTGAAAGCAGGTGCTGAGATTAATTTCTGACCAATTGGGTACTCTAAAAATTTAGTGACCGAGTTAATGTTAACACTTTTGAGCTTCAAATGTGATGAAATAGTACTTAATCATGCAGGTTTAAACATGAACTGTGGAGATTATCTAGGAAAATACACAGCCAATGCTGTTAATCTAAGTAAAGTGGAAGAATCTGTAGTAGATCAAGCTTTGGTTTACAACTACATAGTCCTTATGAGACTTGGATTTTTTGATGGGAATCCCAAATTTCTCCCATTTGGAAAACTTGGGCCTTCTGATGTATGTACTGATGACCACAAGGCTTTGGCACTTGCTGCTGCAAAGCAGGGAATAGTGTTGTTGGATAACAATGGTGTTCTACCTTTGTCTCGAAAGGGTACAAAGAGCTTGGCTGTTATAGGGCCCAATGCAAATGCCACAACTGTTATGATAAGCAACTATGCTGGCATACCTTGTGGTTACACTAGCCCCTTGGAAGGGCTAAAGAAATATGTTCAAGATTTGAGATATGAGCCAGGGTGTGTTAATGTCAAATGCAGCAACGAAAGCCTCATTGAGGCAGCAGCCAAGGCGGCGGCTGCAACCGATGCTTCGGTTGTGGTGGTGGGGCTTGATCAATCCATTGAAGCAGAGGGACTAGATAGAGAGAACTTGACATTGCCCGGGTTTCAAGAGATGCTTGTTAAGCAAGTGGCGAATTCGACTAATGGAACAGTTATTCTGGTTGTTATGTCAGCTGGTCCAATTGATGTTTCATTTGCCAAGAATTTGAGTAAAGTTGGGGGGATTATATGGGTAGGTTATCCTGGTCAAGCTGGAGGAGATGCTATAGCTCAAGTCATATTTGGAGACCACAACCCAGGTATTCTTGTTTACACTAACATTGATTCTACTAGTCATGTTATTTGTTAAAATTAAGAGTACTTTGTTTACATTGTTAGGTGGAAGGAGTCCTTTTACATGGTACCCTCAAGAATATGCAGATAAAGTATCAATGACAGACATGAACATGAGAGCCAACACCAGTAATAACTTCCCTGGTAGAACTTACAGATTCTACAATGGAAAAACAATTTATGAGTTTGGTCATGGCCTAAGCTATTCAACATTTGCCAAGTACATTATAAAGGCACCTTCCACTGTACTAATCAAACCAAAATCCACTTCCAATCAAAACAACATTCTTTGTCTAGCTTCCAACTCATGTGCTCAACTGAAACATGAAACCCTTAACGGGCAAGCTATTGATGTTTCAACCTTGAATTGCCAGAACTCTACATTTGACCTTGTTGTTGGCATAATGAACAGGGGACCAAAAGATGGTTCTCATGTTGTGCTGGTATTTTGGAAGCCGGCAAGCTCGGTGGACTTGAGTGGAGCACCAAATGTGCAGTTGGTGGCCTTTGAAAGAGTATTTGTTATGAAAGGAAAGAATGAGTCTGTGACTGTGAAAGTTGATGTGTGCAAAGTACTTAACCTTGTGGATAGTAAAGGGGAGAGAAACTTGATCATTGGACAACACACTCTTATTGTTGGCTCCCCAAGTGAACGCCAAGTTAAGCACCATCTTAATGTGAGATTAGCTTCTGAGATAGAATTACCAACTGAGAGCAACATTTTATCTTCATGAACTCATAAACATTTTCTAGCTAGTTAGTGAGTTAAAAGTATGAATAGATGCTTTTATATGTTGTGTATTTATGTACCATGTTGGTATTTGTTATTTATAGTAAAAATTATATTATTATGCAGACCGTGGGGTAATTGAGTTTAAACTAGTGACTCTTAACATGTCAGCAAGATTAGTCTGTCAGACTCGGATGCATGACAGTACTGGTTTACACGTGGAAAGCATCTTGACCATTTCAAAATCTTATGTAAAAGTTTCAACTACTCTTCAACTAGACATTAGAGTCCAAGACTAGTTCAATAGAACTCACTGAAAAGTTATTGAGCAAGTTCAAAAACTAACACTCACAGATATAAATTGGATGTCACTTGGCTTAGTGAGGACAAAATCAAGTGTATTTATCAAGGTATAATCACCACATTGAGTTGTGTTTTCTCTTAATGTAGAAAAATGCACCAAGAAAAAACAAGGCCTTGGAAACTAATCTTGGTTCTCACCTTACTCATTCATGCTTGCCAAGTTTGCACATACCACCTATCGAATTCTCCATCACCTTCACCAGTGAGTTTTCTAAATCCTAAAGAGTAATGCAATAACTCAATTTTTCATTTTGGTTGAAGAATTTTTATGTTGTAATTTTCATGTAGGCCAACAACATGATGCCAAAAGAAATGAGTCATGGGAAGGGGAGAAGAGGGTCATCTGTGATTAAATTATGTAAGGCAAAATGTAATGAATGTGAACCGTGCATGCCTGTTGAAGTGTCAATAAGGAGAATGGGTTTGGAAGAGGAGTACTATTACTATCCACAGGTGTGGAAATGCATGTGTGGCCACACTCTATTTTCTCCTTAACTAATAACTTGATTTTCTCTATTGTTTAATGCTATTGTTCACTCAGTACAGATGAGAAAACTTTGTCCCATATTGATAGAGAGAAGAAAGTAGTGTATTCAAATAATATATTAATAATGCTTCTAGACTTGTATCTCAGTGTCTAGTCCTCCCAACGAAATTCTAAAACTAAATTCTACAAATAATATATTTTTCAATTCTTGCAACTAATATGATTTCTTAAGAATTAGGAAACAATTTTCATTTCATTCATTTCTAATGCAATGCTTTTTCCACTAAAAAAAAATTTAATAATTTTTTTATCAAGTTTTTAAACGACACCTTAATGCTTAAATGAGAAAAACACTTGACTGAATTACACTTGAATTCTGCAGATGAAATTGAGAATTGAAATTCAAATGTTATATGGTCTTAAAAACTTAAGAATAAATATAAGAATGAAATGGAAAAAAATTGTTTAATTTTTTCTTATCTTACAATAAATTGGTCTTTTGTGTGGTGTTTATAATTCACCTCAAAAACACAAGAACGTGAATGAATTAATGCAATGCCAAGATCAAAACTAACCAAAGAAGCATAAAACATTGAGACAAAAAAAATAAGCCACACCAAAACGTTCGATTAATTACTGGCAATTGGCTACTCTCTGAATGAACAACCTTTGATTTGAATCTTTATTAATGGAATTCTTGGAGAACACCAACATGATGACACTAGGAACTCACAATGAGAATCGAGTTCTCTGGTATTAGTCTATACAATTACTTTAGAGAAGAAAATTAGAATTAGTGATCAATGAGATCAACAGTACTATATTTATAGACTTTACTCCAAAATTGTTGGAATGACACTGTCATAACTAACTTCGTTTAACTGGCTAAGACCAAGTCGAACTATAGCTGGCTAGCTGAGAAGAATTAAAAGTTAGTTTTAACTAACTCTAACAGAGATTACAACTTTTCTTCCATTTTAAAATAGAATAGTCATTTTACCAAAATAATGAAAAATTATTTTATTGAAATGATATTCCGACACTTTAAAAAAAAAAAATCAAACAAAGGAATAAAATAAAAATTGTTTCATTTCTATCTCACTCCATTTCATTACCTCAATCAAACACCACCTCAAAGAAAGACTCAACTCTCTTAAACACCTGAACAACTCAAAAGACTTGGTTCATCTTTCATTCTATCGTGAAATGACTTGAGTTGGTCTTTATATAGATACCAAAATGTAACAAACTTTTACTAAACATTCTTAGTAGTCATTAATATCTTGCTACATGTTTAAATATAGTTTCAATCCCTCTCAACAAATCTACCAGCTTGATTGAACTACTTGAATTATTAATAATACCATTAGGCATAGTGCTTCTAACAATTTCCAAAGAAAATACCTCAAACGTTGAGGCAGCTCAACATGCTTCATTGTTTCATTGTGCATCAGATTTTGTCTTTCACATTCTTCCATACACTATATTGATGAACTTAACATTACATCTTCTCTTTGATCGTATTCTTCCCATAACAAAGATTTCCAAACTCAGTTATCATATCTTTCTCCACCACCCAGTCTTCATCTTCCTCTTCCATCTCTATTGTCACACACATAACTCATCCACTTCATTAGAGTCATTCATTACAAGTTGTTATAATAGCAAGATACAGAAACGTTGACTACTTAGAAACTTTGAATCATTACACTTTTCTCTTGTTTTTTATAATAAAAATACATATGATATCATGATATATATATATATTTAAAAGGGTATAGAATAATATACGTAATACGTAATATATATTTTGAAAAGGGTATATAAATTAATATTTAATGTAGTGACATAATATATAGCTCCCTCTCACATCACATTAAATATTGCATGCTTAATTAGGTTATCTTTGATATCTAGCTTTGACTTTATCACTTGCGTAAAAATAAAAACAATAGATTCCAAGGAGTAGGTTGAAACAAGTTGTAATTGGAAGGAAGCCCAAATATAAATTTTGGAACATCCACTATAGTATATATAATAATTCTTTTTCACTATATAATTATTTTAGTAAATAATGTTAGCTAAGCAGGGGCCAAATCTCTCTTAATTTTAATCTTAAATATAAATATAAGCCAAAAATGCTTAAACACAAATTTATTTTAGCATGAACAAAATACAAGTGTAGGCCTACTCAAACATGTGGTAGGCTCGTGCCTAGAATTCATTTAATTTAAGAACTAAAAAAATTATTTTCTTTTAAAATTACATATTTTTTTACCAAATTTAAAAAATATTACTGTTTTTTATTTAAGAACTCAAGTATTTTTTTTTAGAGAAATTTACATGGTACACTAACTTTTGTCATTTTTTTTACAAAAATATTGTTAGGCGGAATTTTTTACTTTTTTACTGTGTTTTTTTTATAAGTTTCATACTGCAGTATACTGTGTTAAGTTTCACTGGTATTTTTTAGTCGTTCTACTGTTGTTTTGAGTTGTTCTGCTTTGTGTTTTACTGGTGTTTTATAAAAACACAGTGTATTTTTTTAAAAAAAATCATGTGACAGTATTTTTTGTAAAAATTCACTTAAATTCCAGTATTTTTGTAAGTTTCTTTTTTTTTATATATAACCTACTAGGCCCTGGACACTTGGCTCTTAACTAAAACCAGTTTTGAATTCGTTAATTGTACTACCATAAAACTAATTAGTGCGTGACAATACATATAGAATGATCAAGTAAGCAGATAAGTCTTTACAATGTGATTAATATGACAAACAACTGGTGTCCATATTATTGGCCATTAATAAATAGCTAGAAATAATGACTCGGAGTATAAATTGTAGTAGGGACCAGAAAACCAAAATGTCAAAAATCATATTTTAAGAAAAAACTAGCCCTGAATTCTTCTTTTTCAAAACCAGTTTTGAATTCTCTTTTCCCTCTTTTGATCTTATCCTACAAACAAGTAAATAATTTGTAGGTGAAGCAAAAGTCAACCCACTGAATCATTAAGCTAGTAGAATTAAGATTTCTTGTAACTAAATCATATCCTTTGTTTTTGGGTTATGATAATTAATTACCCTTTGCTTAAGAGTTGAGACTCTCTCCTTATTACCCTTTTCCTTTCCTTTCCAATCCTATCCTCTAATGTTTATACGCGTCAAGCCGCCATTACCATCTGATTAAGATTGAAAGAGCAGTCAAAATCAACGCCCCCAGTTGGGACCCTGAAAAATTTAGTGAGTCAATTATGATTTCCCACTCATCTTCTCTTAATGACTATTACACCCTTACTCTAAATTAACATAATCTTTTCCATTAGAGGGTCAAATTAGTCATTAACCAACCATTACCTACCTAATCCCACTAACGAAATTCCCTCTACTCACCCTAATATAAATAGCAACTTTCATATTTCATTACATCATTTCTGTTCTGTCCTCCTCCATTTATTCAAACACAATCAAAACCAACCAAAGAAATATTAAGCAAAACTTCCATGGAAGGTTTGATTCCTTACCTTCTTCACGCACTCAAGAAAGATAAGCCCAGAAATAGCTACAGAAGCTTTTCCGACACCTCCAACAGAAGCTACCACCGCCTTTCAAACGAATCTATTCATAATTTGGCTGAAGGATCATCTCACCGCCGTACTCGATCAGAGTTTCAACCACCTCCGGCTCTGAATTTCTTGGAACAGAGATCGCGTAGCTACAACAACAGAGGTTTTCCTTCGCCGACTTTAATGGCCGTCGTCGACGATAGTAAGGACTCTTCTCCTAGTTTCCAAACTTATAATTTGGGGATGGATGGTTCTTCTGGTATGAGGAGGAAGAAGATCAATCATGTTTCTAAGTGAAATCTCTTTATTACATTAATATATGTATATCATCAAATTGATTTGATTTTTATGTGTAATTATACTGTTTATTTAAGGGTAATGAAGTTTCACTTGCAATTAATTTGTAATCAAAATTCAAACTGAATTATTTTATTAGAAATGCTTGTGAAGATTCGAATGTAATATTAGAAGTTTTTTCTTTTAATAATAAAAGATAACAAGTTAATTAGAATATAACTAAAAATATATATATTTTGTATACTAATTAATATATAGAAACAAATATATTATAATTAGGTACTATCTTTGGTGGATTCGCCTTGTTCTTAGGTACACTATTGTTAGAGTTAGTAAATCTAGCATTGTCAAATGAAGAACGTCTAGTGTCTGGTCACCATTTTGATATTGACTCTTTAATAATAGATTTTCATCAATCATATTCTCTTTATACCCTCTTTCAAGTTTTCTCACTTTGGATATTTTGGATTTGTTCTTCTGGGATTTTAACTAGACATGATTTTTTTTTTGGTACTTTTTTATTTTTTTTCATTAACTACTAAGCGTATTATAATTTACAATTGTTTTTACATATAATAATCAAAAGAAGCTAACTCTTACATCATAAAATAATACTATTTTTATGTCCACCTCTAGTTTTCAAACTAATGAAAACTGTTTTCAAATTGTATACAGTAAAAGGGCGTTTGGTATCAGGTGTTCAAAATAATTAGATTATATGAAATAATATGAAGGAGAATATGATTATAGAGAAATGTGTAAACTGTGTTTAGTTGTGTAGGGTAATATGTAATCATATTCCCATTAATTGAATTATACTGATTGAGTACAAGAATTTTATATATTATTTTAAAAAATTAAAATTAAAATATTTTTTTATTTTATCTATAGAATGTTAATTATACATAAAAATAAAATAATTATTCATTAAAGAAATATATTTATTAATTAGAAAATATTACATTTTATTATATTTTTTATTAATTAAAATAAATATTTTTATATATCACTATGTTATTTATCTTTGTTCGCTATGTCATTTATGTAAACCATTCTCATAAATTTATCTATGATACATTTATATGTTATTGCTAATAACATAAAAATAATTCAGTTATAAAAAAATCGATCTTACAGACTAAATATATATATATCGTAATATTTTATTTATAATAATCATAATATTAATGGTATTTAAATTTATTTATTAATTTAAAAATATTATTCAAATTAATATAATAGAAGAGAATAACTAATTCCACTCTTTTTTAATGTATCCACATTACCCTCCTTTAGGGTATTTATATTACCAAGGGAATGACATTTTAAGATTAAACCTTCCAAACAAACAAACTAATGTTTAACATTACTATTCTCTTGCTAACATTAACCTATTCCAAACACCCCCTGAAACCTTTAGAATAATTTAATGTGAAAAATAATGTAAAGTGTGATATTTTTTTTTATATGTAACTGTGGGAAATTTCAACTATTGTGCATAATTAAAATTAACTTAAATGGAATCAAGAAATAATTAGCAATAACAATAATAACAAAATGCAATTCAAGAATTGGCGAAATCATAGTATAATAGCGCACATAAAATTGGAAATAAACAATGCAAGAAAATTATAAAATTAACACCAAAAATTATATTGGTTTAAGTGTAATAGATCGATGTAATTTATGGTTCTACTCCAGTTTTAGAATACTACCGAAATATCATTTATTGATTGAGCAAGAACACATATACAATACAGTTGAGAGCAATTCTCTGTTTAGATTCTCTCAATGTGTTTTTTTTTAACACTCTTTTCTGAGAAGCTCCGTCATCTACATAAATTTCTCCTTTACAAAACTCAAAACCCAATCATCTCTTTTCTCTGTACCTCTCTCTCTCTCTCTCTCTCTCTCTCTCTCTCTCTCTCTCTCTCTCTCTCTCTCTCTCTCTCTCTCTCTCTCTCTCTCTCTCTCTCTCTCTCTCTCTCTCTCTTTCTCTCTCTCTCTCTCTTTGTCTCTCTCTATCTCTCTCAATCAAAACCACATATTGTAACTAAGCTTTCCAACAAATACAATGTGACAGTCAGTAGTCCCGTGATCCGTAAGGGGAAACACCGGGTAAGCTGTGCAATCCCACACCGCCTGGGGAAGGTCAAGTGGGATGATTCTGAGACTGTGTAGGTATGGGACTACACAGTTGAAGAGGGCTTAAATGGATTGATTGGTACTACCTATATCAACAAGGTGCATCTTGTTTTTCGGTAGCCCATCACGAAAGAACTCCACAGTTAAGCGTGCTTGGCCTGGAGTAATTTAAGGATGGGTGACCTCCTGGGAAGTTTTCCCAGGAAGCGTGCGAGTGAGGACAAAGCATGCTGGAAACACTCGTGTTGGTCTGTAGGGCCAGTCATCAATCCAGGAAGCAGCCAGAGTGGTGTACTCGTGTATAAGAGCCATTAGTCCGTGGGTGTAAGGGCCCAATGGATGCTTGAAGCGGGGGCGTTATAGTTGGTATCAGAGCCTTGACCCAGCCGGAAGTGTGGTCGACGAGGACGTCGGACCCCGTAAGGGGGGTGATTGTGACAGTCAGTAGTCCTGTGATCCGTAAGGGGAAACACCGGGTAAGCTGTGCAATCCCACACCGCCTGGGGAAGGTCAAGTGGGATGATTCTGAGACTGTGTAGGTATGGGACTACACAGTTAAAGAGGGCTTAAATGGATTGATTGGTACTACCTATATCAACAAGGTGCATCTTGTTTTTCGGTAGCCCATCACGAAAGAACTCCACAGTTAAGCGTGCTTGGCCTGGAGTAATTTAAGGATGGGTGACCTCCTGGGAAGTTTTCCCAGGAAGCGTGCGAGTGAGGACAAAGCATGCTGGAAACACTCGTGTTGGTCTGTAGGGCCAGTCATCAATCCAGGAAGCAGCCAGAGTGGTGTACTCGTGTATAAGAGCCATTAGTCCGTGGGTGTAAGGGCCCAATGGAGGCTTGAAGCGGGGACGTTACATACAATTCTGGCTTGTCATGAACATGTAGGCTATGGTTGATCTTTTGGTATCTTTGTTTGACATATAATCGGCATCCACGAACCCTTTCAATTCCAGTTCTCTTTTTCCTTTCTCATAGGTCAGACTATAATCTCATGTGCCCTTTAAATACCTTAATAACCATTTGAGGATCTTCCCATGTTCAATGCATGTATTGGATATGAACCAACTTAGGATGCTCAAAGCATGAGCAATGTCCGGTCTGGTGCTCACCATTACATACATTAAGCACCCTAAAACCACTACAAAAGCTACATCTTTCATTTCCTTTAACTCTTTAGAACTGGTCGGACACTGTTCTTTTAATAGGACAAAATAGAACACATCTTACATTTTCTCCAACTCTTTAGCACTGGTCAGACACTGTTCTTTTAACAGGAAGATATAGGGTACATCTATTATTTCCTCCAACTCTTTAGCACTGGTCGGACAATATTCTTTCGACGAACTGTTCACCCAATGGTATGGATGTACTCTTTGCATCTTCCATGTTGATGTATCTGGATTGCTTCAAGCTCATTGTTTTATTTTTGAAGGAATTGGTTGTGTCCGCATCTTTTTCCACCAAGCTTGTGTAAATGTGGTGTTCGAGGTTGTAGGGCTGAGGTTGTATAGTAAGCTATGGGCTTTGTGGTAACCAGAGTTGGCAGTGTAAGTTCCATGAGTTGTAAAGGGCCAATAGTAGGTGTTAGGAGTGGGGATAGTGGTTAAGGGTATGGTTAGAATAGCTCAACAGACGTCAACGGGAAATAAGGTGTGAATGCGAGGGATGTCCCATGTTTTGGCTGGAGTGATAAGATCTGCTACTACCCGACTTCCATCTGAAAGGTGTCTAAGATAATTTAGTTTGCCATGTCCTGGGATCTAGGCATCATGATAAATAGAAATGGTTGTACCATCACCTACAGATTTTCGAATACCTGACATGAGAAGTTCCTTTTCCCAAGAAATACAACTTACCCGATTCAAGGAAGGAGGTGTGGGGGAAATAGCAGGATTTTAGTAATGTTGCAACTAAGGAGTGTGGAGCATGTTAGATTATTTTTAGCCTATGTTTCGGGTCTTTAAAGTTAGCATTTTCTCGTCTATTGGTGTCTTTTGGAGCAGTTTTACGCTTGATTTTCATTGTTTCAGGTTCCCGGGGTGTTAAAGTTCAAATTCAGTCAAATGGTGAAAAACTGGGACAAACTGGAAAAAATTGGAAAATTCTGCTCCAGACGCGTCAGTAGTCGCGACCTCCAGAGAGCTAGGTCGCGACCCTTTTTCCTGGTCGCGACTCTGGTCGCGACTTCGACATTTGGCAGAACCTCTGATTTTCGAGGTTTGCCTGTAGTCGCGACCAGCTTAAGTGCCAGTCGCGACTAGGTACGGAAATCGCAGATTTGACCTAATTTTGATTTTTTCTCAAATTGGAGGCACACCTCTCATCCCTATATAAGGAATACGACACTGAAGGTCAAAAAAAGGAGAAATAGACCTAAAAAGTGGATGAAGGTGGAGAGGAAGCTATCTTGAAGACCCGGAGCGATATCACCTTCTAGTTTCTTTCTTTTACCCTTAATTTCTTCTTTTATGTTTAGTTTTGTTTCTGAATTAATCATGGATGTTTTTAGAGTTATGTTGAACTAAATTTCCCAATAAGGGAGGATGATGAATGTTGTTTAAGTTTATGCCTAGTTAATAAATAATTGTCATTCATTCATCTTGTATGTGAATACTATCTATATTTGTGTTAATTCCATGTGCAAGCTTGATCACCTTTTACATGTTTAATGATCTCAATTCGAAATCTGAAAAGTGAGAATTGAGAATGCTAAAATTGGATAGTCTAGGTTTTGATGTGAAACGAAAGTATTTACATAGCCTCAGTGACAAATAGATTATTGCTTAATGCTGATTTTGTGTTGATTTAATTAAGAAGTTAATTAGATAACATATTATTTAGAACCTAAAAGATCTGAAAGGAGTTAGGTTAATTTTTAATCTGTCATTCACATTGAGATAAGGATAGCAATTAGGTATTAACATTGGTAACTTATCAACAGGATTCACCTCCCTAATCTCTCATCTTGATTAATCGTCGTTTATTTTCTCTTTAATTTTCTGAGTTATTTACTTTTAAATTGCAAAATTATTATTTTACCAAATAGAATCATAAGTATAGTTTAGTAGTACTTAATCCAATTCCCTGTGGTTCGACCTCACTTGCGTGAGATACTACTTGATTGCGTATACTTGCGTAGTAACCATAATTTTCGTAACAGAGCCTGAAGAATTTGCCAAGCTTATTTGGCTAACATTGCTTGGTTGGAAGCTTTCATTGAACGGAAGCCAAGACCGCCATGAAACTTTGAGAAGCTAAGGGAGGACCATGTTTTCCAATGGATTTTACGATTGTGTTCGGTCCTCCCCACCAAAAGCGAGCCATTAGGGACTCAATTTTTGTATGAATGAAAAAAGGAAGAAGCAAGCCATGGCGTAAGAGGGTATGGCTTGGACCACCGACTTCAACAGAACTTATTTGCCTCCTTTGGAGAAGTGCTAAGAATTCTATTTGTTCAAATGAGACCAAACACGATCCTGAATGTAGTTGAAGGCTTCTTTTTTAGATCGCCCAAACGTTTGGGGAAGCCTCAGGTACTTCTTGATTGAGTCCTTGTTAGGCTATTTTTAGCCTAAGTTTCGGGTCACATTTTATAGTTGATTTTCTTCTTTTTTATTATTATTTTTGGAATAGAATTACGCTTGTTTTCTTTGATTTCAGGTTTCTACACTTGGGATGTATAAATTGGACAAATTTCGGAAAACAGTGATCTATAAAATAGAGAAAATTTTGAAAGAGAATAAAGCTGAAATTTTATGCCTAAATTCGACTATGTTCTGGTCAGATTTTGGACAAAGTCAAAACATAAAAGTTTTAGATCTCTTTCTTATCTTTCCAATTCATCTTGAATCAGCTCATTTGGAGTTTGTATGAGAAAGTTATGCCCGTTTTACTGAAAGATGTCGAAGTAGAAAATTCCAGTCGCCGCGGCGAGATTTCCATGGCCGCGGCCATAAAGTCTGGGCAGAAACGTGATTTTTAGAAGCCCATCTGGCCGCGGCGAGATACCCTGTGGCCGCGGCGAGCGTCCGTACGGCCAGGGGCAAAATCGTCTGAAAAACCCTAAAAATAACTTATAAATAGAAAACTGCGATTAGAAGTCAGGGGAAGCGATT
The DNA here is from genome assembly GCF_029168945.1 of Cannabis sativa. Taxonomy (NCBI): domain Eukaryota; kingdom Viridiplantae; phylum Streptophyta; class Magnoliopsida; order Rosales; family Cannabaceae; genus Cannabis; species Cannabis sativa. The sequence continues at coordinate 19,361,468 of NC_083610.1, forward strand.
TGGAACCCTAAAACACAGTAGAAAGTGGCAGGATGAGTAGGGGAAATCAAAGTGAAGATCCAGAGTCATTCCACCAACAGTTTCTTTCTCTATTCCTTTTTTAATTTCTTTATGTTGAATATTGTTATAGGAATGGTTATGGATTTAATTATGAACTAAATTTCCCATTTAGGGAGGATGATGATTGTTGTTTAATGTTTTTGCCTAGTTAATGATTAATTGCCATTTCTCCATTCTTGATTGTGAAATTATCTATATTTGTGTTTAATTCCTTGTGTAAGCTTGATCACCTTCTACATGTTCCATGATCTCAATTCAAAATCTGAAAAGTGAGAATTGAGAATGCTAAAATTGGATAATCGATGTTCTATGTGAAACGAGAGTATTCACATGACTTATGTGCCAAGTATATTATTGCTTAATGCTGATTTCATGTTAGTTTAATTAAGAGATTAATTAGAGAACATGTGATTTAGAACCTAGAAGATCTGAAAAGAGCTAGGTTAATTTATAATCTGTCATTCACTTCTAGAAAAGGATAGCACTTAGGCATTGATAATTGGGTAAACAAACAACAGGAATCTCCTTCCTATTATCTCATCTTGCTCAACTTTCAATTGTGTTATTTAAGTTTTCTGAATTACTTTCATTCTTTTCCAATCATAAATACTTTTGATTTGCCAAATAGAATTATAAGTATAGTTTAGTAGTAATTAATCCAATTCCCTGTGGTTCGACCTCACTTGCGTGAGTATACTACTTGATTGCGTGCACTTGCGTAGTATTTAATAATTTTCGCAACAGTCCTTTATAGGAATACCGAGTAGGGAAGTGATGTGGTTCATGATTTTCTCGCTCGTATTAGGGAAGAAGTAAAGTGACGACTTCACGTAATTGACCAGAAGCGAGGCTGTAGTCATACAGGATTTCCTTGATGGTAGTTGCCATAATTGGAGAAGCTAAGACAAAGAGGAGACTATCGTCAATAAAGAAAAGGTGAGAAATTTTCGTGCCAATTCAAGCAATCTTAATACCAAAGGAATCTTTTCGGGGTTGGGATTGACAAGTTTTTTGACTAATGAGGGAGGAGAGCCCTTCTGAGCACAAGAGAAACAAATATGGGGAGAGAGATCCCCTGTCTGATTCCACGGGAAGGGGCAACACTACCGAGCGCCTGATAATTAATAGAAGAAGAGAAATTTGTAGTGGAGACACATGCCATGACAAGCTTTATGAACCGTGATGGGAATGCAAATTTCTGAAATGCATAAAAAACATTTTTGAAAAAAAAAAATTAAAAAATATATTAAGGACTTTCATAAGTAAACGACAGCGTTTCTTGTAATATTGTATTTTATTTTGCACCCAGACTAGTGGCAACAGTGCAAACTCACATCACATATAATCGAATCAGAAGCCACCGGTCTCCGTCTCAATCTCAATCCCAAATTCGACCAAAAGAATCAAAGCTCGCATCGAACGACGATGCCGTTTCGGTCAGTATTCGACGCCGGAGCGATTAGGTCGGAGTTTGAAAATGCGGGTCTGAACTCAAAATTCATCCCTCTTATATGGAAGTACGTGGTTCAGAACCCCGACTGCGACGACTTTGAACCACTCCCTTCCTTACCCTCCGCCGCATACCTTCTTCTCCGCTCCAAGTTCAAGCCCCTCACCTCCACTCTCCACTCCGCTTCTGATTCCTCCGACGGCGTCACTACCAAGCTTCTTATCAAGCTTCAGGTTTGCTAATTTTAATCAGGTTTATATAATGTATACCATGTGTTTGAAGAAATTCCCATGTGAGAATTAGTGTTCATTTGTTTAGAATGGAGCTCTCGTGGAGGCGGTTATAATGAGGTACGACACTCGTTTGGGGAAATACGCTGGGAAGCCACGACCTGGTGGTCTCAGATCAACATTATGCATATCATCTCAGGTGTGAATATGTTTTCAATTTGTAATAGAATTGTTAATCATTTCTTTGAATGTGTTGTTAATTCTTTGAATCCTGGCTTTGGTTTTCTTTTCTCTAATGTTTCTGTAATAGGTTGGCTGCAAGATGGGTTGCAAATTTTGTGCTACTGGGAGCATGGGATTCAAGAGCCAACTTTCTTCAGGGGAAATTGTGGAGCAGTTGGTTCATGCCTCTCGCTTTTCGCCTATACGAAATGTTGTTTTCATGGTATATTTATGGCTTGTTCTTATGATAGTGAGTTCTTGCAAGTCATGGAGGGTTTATATGTGCTGTTTAAAGGAGGGTAAATGATAGGATAGTGATGAAACGTGACTATTGACATTGAGTAATATATACAGTATATAGAATGTGTCATCACTTAGTTACTTTTTCCATCGATATGATGTTTCACCTAAAATTTTCTTAATGTCATCTATCTTATTGTCAGGGAATGGGGGAGCCGCTAAATAACTATACTGCTTTGGTGGAAGCAATTCATGTCATGACAGGCTCTCCCTTTCAGTTGTCTCCAAAAAGAATAACTATTTCAACGGTATGTGGATGAATTGATATCATTTAAATTTGCTGTTATTTATGAGTCAATGAGAACTGCATCATTTCCTTTTTAAGGTTGATTATTCATTTAATAATCGAGCTCTTAGTTATTATGTTAATTTTATTGGTGACCCTCACAAATTTCTTTGTTGAATTTGCCATTTATGAGTGTGTAAATGATAGGTTCCTTGTTTTATACATTGGCTAGCTTAAAAAGTTGCCATATTCTTTAGTAACTAGTAAGGTAGGGGTATCATAAAGAAGTACCCCAGCTTAATTCTAGATGATTGATCTTTTTATTTATGCGTGAGTTTGACACTAAGCAAGAGTTGTATCCCCCTTTCTCTAGATTTTAAGAGTTCTAAATCTGGACAGTGCTGTCATTTCACAAGCACATAACTAGTAACTTTTATTAATGTAATGATAACTGGGAGATCAATATAGGAATCTAATGTTAGATCCTTTTATTTACTAATCTTTCGACGTTGTGTTTCTCCTTTTCCTTTCTTCTGTTTTCAATTGGTGTTATACAGGAAGCTATCATTTGGTATTTATGTAAAACTGTAGTAAATATTCCATCTGTTGTTGTATTGATTAATATTGAATCTTTTGTAGGTTGGTATAGTTCATGCGATCAACAAACTTTATAGTGATCTTCCTGGTCTAAACTTAGCAGTTTCGCTGCATGCACCAGTTCAAGATATTCGTTGCCAGATAATGCCTGCAGCTCGTGCATTTCCTTTGGTAAAACTTATGGATTCTCTGCAACAGTATCAAAAAATTAGGTTTGTTGGACCTCATTTTTCAGTTAAAATATTTGCAATATACTTTGTTTTCGTTGAGATCGTATCTCACTTTGGTCTACCTGCACTCTTTATCTTTAGTAAACAAAAAATCTTAATAGAGTACATAATGCTTGACGGGATAAACGATGAAGGGCAACACGCACATCAGCTTGGGAAATTGTTAGAGACACTTGAAGTGGTAAGCTCTTATTCTTATAATATTGATGGAAGGGAACTTATAGAATCCTTTAATCATCTATGCATGCCATGTGTCTATACGTCCCATTTGCATATCTCACATTGTCCCATTTGCCATGTGCCATGTGTTGTTGCCATAAATAATTGAGGGCTAACATTTTAGGTTGAAAAAACACATCATGGCTTTTGTATAAGTATGTAATTTAACCTGTATTGAGTTATATTACCTCAATATCAGATATCAATAAGTAGCTTTATTTACTGTGTTCTTATAACCTTCTGCATTTAACTGTTTCTTGTCCGTCAGGTTGTGAATTTAATACCTTTCAACCCAATTGGCTCACTAAGTCAGTTCAACACCAGTAGCGAAGAGAGTGTATCCGAATTTCAGCAAATATTAAGAGGTACCTACAACATCCGAACAACAATTCGTAAGCAAATGGGTCAAGATATAAGTGGGGCTTGTGGTCAGCTGGTGGTGGATCAATCTAAAAGAAGGCCTAACGAGAATCTGCCCCTAATAGACATAGAGGATCTTCACATCAGATAGGTCTTTCTTTCCTTGGCGAAGCATTATATCATGTCAAATTCTGGTCAAGTACTGAAAATTTTCATTCAACTAAAGTTACTAAATAGGAATGTTCTCTTTATCATGTCATTCAATATTTATGTATAGTTGTTTGCGGTCTAATAACAGTAAAATTTTGCCCTGGTATTTCAGGAATGTAATATTCAATATTAAAACTCTTTTCTAAGCTTCGAAAAGTCTCAAGTGGTCAGATATGGATACACTATCTGAGCATTAACACTATGGGTACACTGTGGTCAGATTTGATGCTCCCACATAGACTCTTAAAAGATTGCACTAGAAAATATCACTTTTGTTTTGTTGTACAAATTCCATGTGCAAGTTAGACAACTGAGTTGCCTTGCTTTAATCTACCAATTTCACCCTTAACAATGTGCCTCTTGAATCAGTAAATCCTTCTATCATCGATCATTGCAATGCAAACCAAGTCCAAAATCGAAGGCCCTGGAAATCTAAAGCAAAGATGAAATTTAAAATGACCACCTTCGTTTTCCTTTATTGATTTCACCACTTCGTACTTTCACCCGCTAATTTATGCAAATGGTGGAGTTGGATTTCCCGCACTATGTTTGAAGCTTTGATTTTTCTTTTATTACTAATTTTCGATTTATTTAGCTCAAAATTACTACAAATTAAAAAAGTTCGATAATTTGATAATAATAATAATAATCTATTTATTTATCATTTAAAATTATAATAATATTTAAATTCTAATTATTATTATCATTATTTTTTATGCGATTGTATGTAATTATTGTTGAAGAATTATATAAATATAATTAAAACTATAAAATACACACATATTTTAGTAATTAGTTTATCAATTGTAATAAAAATATAAAAATATAGAGTATGAATTTGAACTCGTATAATAAGTTGGCTTATTTATAGAAAACATGTTGGTCCGAATAAAGCACGACACGAAACTATCGAATTTGCAGGCCGTGATGGACCTATCCTATTTTTTGCACGGCACTACATGGCACGTGTCATATTTTCTATGACCCAACATGATACAATCTATATTTTAAAAAACTTAAAAAAAATATATCTAGCTAGCACGACGCGTACATATTTACAACAATACTCAAGTCCAATTCAATATGCTTAGTCTTTCCATTTCCATGAAAAATATAATTCATATTGAACATAACTATGCTCAAGTTGTTACACAAGATTGTAAGTGGCATTGGAATTGAAATGTGTATCTTAGTAAACAGTAAACGCAGCCAAAAAACTTCAGCAACAACAATGGTAAGATACTTATACTCTTCCTCAGTGATAGATTGAGAAACAATATGTTGTTTCTTGCAATACCAAGCCACTAGATTAGAGCCAATTTTTTTTAAGGTTGACCTCTTATCATTAGGGTCTTCAACCCTGCATCATAAAATGCAACTAAATCATGATGTTGTGGCTTTGTCAAGTGAAGACCAATGTCGATGAAACCATTAAAATATTTGAGAGTTCTTTTGATTTCTATTAAATGAACTTGAATTCATTGGGGAATTATTCTATATATTATTTTTTTTTTTAAATTTACGTTTTAAGTTGCATCGGTGGTATCTATGTACATTGTTATGTAATTTTTTTATTACGATTTAGGTTGCTATAAATTATTATATGAATTTTTGTAAAAAAAAAAAAAATTTTAAAGTGTAAAAATAAAAAAAATCATTTTAGTGTACTTCTTTTTGTTTGATATAATTTTTTTTTCTCTTGTTGTTTCCATTATTTATGTTTTTGAAATTTTTTTTCTTGTTATTATCCGAGAATTTGAATATTCAAAGCAACTATTTGAATTTGTTTTTTTTTTTTTTTTTGAAATGACACAACTATTTGAATACTCCATTTCCATCCGTTGAGAGCATTTGGCGAATTCAAATCAAATCCCATATTCCTCTCTATCTTGCATTTTCATTATTATTAATTTTTATTTATTTTTAAATCTTTCTATTTTCATTTTCAAATCCAAATTCCCTCTCCCTCTCTTTCTCTCTCTCTCTACTCAAACCCACAACCCTCTTCTGCTACACTCTCTCTTTCTCAATCCAAACAAAAACCCTAACAAAATTCCTCACTACGGCCTAACTCCAATCGCGTCATGACAGCTGTCCCCTCGCCGCTCCCCGGCCGAGAGCTCATCAATCCACCGTCCGACGGAATCTCAAACCTTCGCTTCTCCAATCATAGCGATCACCTACTCGTCTCCTCATGGGATAAGGTACGCCTTCACCTCTTTCCTCCCTCTCTCTCTCAATTTTCTCCTCAGTTCCTTATTCTTTTCCTCTTCTTATTCACCAGAGTGTCCGATTGTATGACGCCAGCGCCAATGTGCTTCGAGGTGAGTTCATGCACGGTGGTGCCGTTCTCGACTGTTGCTTCCACGATGATTCTTCCGGGTTTAGTGCCGGCGCCGACAATACAGTGAGACGGTTAGTTCGTTTTTCTTTTTTCATATGCTTTAGTTTTCTGTTTGGTTTGGTGATTCAAATTTGTAACATTTTTGAAGATTAGGGTTGTTCTATCGATAGTTATAATTTGACTGGTTTTGGTATTTTAGGCTTGTTTTTAACTACAATAAGGAGGACATTCTAGGTCGGCATGATGCACCTGTACGGTGTGTTGAGTACTCTTATGCAGCAGGTTCGGTTTTTTGTATTTTAACTTTGTTTCCATTTCAGATTTACTTTACATTTTGTCTTTTCGTATTCTATGACGATTTGGGCATTGGAGCATGTAATGCTTTTCTTAGAGTGTATCTTTGAGATAATATGCTAATAACTAATCTGTAGCAATCTTACTACTTTAGGTTGAAACAATAAGATATCGGTTTGGATAGTCCAGCGATTGAAATTATTAGTCACTTCATTTATGTTTTAGCTTATCACATTGCATTTTCAAATCAATAATCGGAAATGGTTACCCGTGCAAGATCAGTTTTCTAGGCCATTCAAATAGTAAAACCCTGCCATTCTTATCCTGTTAAAGTTTTATAGTGCATTAATTGCTTCTATCTATTTTTAAGTAGCTAATATGCTATGGTATTTACTCATTACTACATTTGTAGTGAGCTAAACCTTTTAATTCATAACTTAGTTTACATTTTCACAATTGAAGATCAGAATAAGATATAATATATAATAAACTTTCTGCTGTCCTGATCTGTTTATGGTTGCAGGTCAGTTGATTACAGGAAGTTGGGACAAAACACTGAAGTGTTGGGACCCTAGAGGAGCAAGTGGGCAGGAGCGCACCCTTGTTGGGACATATGCTCAACCAGAGCGTGTATACTCTCTTTCATTAGTTGGAAATCGTTTAGTTGTAGCAACTGCAGGAAGACATGTGAATGTCTATGATCTAAGAAATATGTCCCAACCTGAGCAACGAAGGGAATCCTCATTGAAATATCAAACTAGATGTGTGCGCTGTTATCCGAATGGAACAGGTATTTATTTGTTAGGTGTGAAATATGGATGATGTGTCACGGACTTTACTTTGTTCAGAGTTGATTTGAATTTCTCAAAATGTTCCTCAAGAGGATTCAAGATAATTTCATGACCTTTGTATGTGCTTGTATCGTTGTATTTATGTATGTATGTATGTATATGATGGTTTTTGGGCTCTGATTTGTGTCATTTACTCATGTTTTCTTCTACCTAGTATTGGGTATGCTTACTGATTTCTCTACATTTTGCAGGATATGCCCTCAGTTCTGTTGAAGGACGGGTTGCGATGGAATTTTTTGATCTATCAGAGGGTAGTCAAGCCAAAAAGTATGTCTTTCTGTAGTAATAGACATAGTAGTATATACAACAAGAAGCTTAAAGCTGTTAACGTTTTGCTTTTTATTAAATGATTTTTTTTTTTGCAGTTTTATTAGGAATAAGTGCTGTTTATCCATTTGACTGTTTTTCTATTTGCTTGATCCTCAATTTATAAATGAGGGATTGATGTGTTATTTTGGAGAATACCCCTGTAAATTTGGATTAAATGATTTGTTTTACAATTTTGTTTCTCACTTTTTTCCCTTGCCTATCATGCAAACTGAAATATCCACGTAATGATGGTAGAATGCTCTATGATGTCAATAGTCATTTAATTAGGATTTGCAGGCTTTCTTAAGGAAGCTTCTATATAAAAATATAATAACTTTTATGTGGTACTAGCAGACCACTTTTTCCTTTTATCAGTGTTAATGGTGTGATTTTTTTCTTTTTCTTACAGGTATGCATTCAAGTGCCACAGAAAGTCAGAGGCTGGAAGGGACATTGTCTATCCTGTAAATGCCATTGCATTCCACCCTGTGTGAGTTCTTATTATCCTTGTGTATTGAGATGTTTAATTTTACAACTGCTGGGTAGAAAAGTAAGACGCCACAAACCAGAACTTCTGATAACGGGGTTGTTAGGACAATCAGCAGTATTACATAACTGACATTAGCGCATCAAAGATGCTTGCTGAGATAACTTATTAAGCCTATGGGAACGTTAAACTTGCTTGCCAATAAACTTTTCTCAGCTGGGAAAATGCAATGCAAGTTCATAACTGACATTAGTGCATCAAAAATGCTTGCTCATATAACTTATTAAGCCAATGGGGACGTTAAACTTGCTTGCTGATTAACTTTTCTGAGCTAAGAAAATGCAATGCAAGTTTATATAGGTTATGTATTGATATTTGACGGAGGTCCATATATATGGGACAAAGACAGGCTAGTGTACCAAATTCATTTGATAGGCAGCGGCTAAAATGGATTGGTCTGTTGGTTGGTCCATGGTAGCCTTTTTGTGTTTGCCCATGAAATTCTTATCGCTCACTTATATGTTCCAACTTCTCATCCATTCAAATTTTCTATCTCTTGTTCTAAAAATTTCTTTTAAAAAATAGAAATTTTATTTATATTTAGTATTTACCTTGTATCAATCTTGTTTTGTGCAACATATCATATGCAATGGCTGGCAGTTATTACTTTAGTGTCAGACCAGGATCCAAAAACTTTTGAAGTGTGGATGGATTTGAGCTGTTTAGATTGACAACCCATGCAGTTTGATAATACCTTTAAACTGTGGTGCGTCTGATCAAATTGGCCAAACCAGATCACAAACACACTTTTTGCATCTTGCTGAATGTTTTTTTCTATCAGTATTTGTATGTTACTTTAGTGTATATTTTAAACTCGACTTTCAACATTCGAAGTAGAAAATGATTTCTGTTAGCCTTTGTTTGAAAAATGTCCTTGAACTCAATCATTTCTATTTCTTTGCATGCATCGATTATTTAAATCTTTCTCTAAATTCAATATCTAGATATGGTACATTTGCGACTGGTGGTTGTGACGGTTTTGTGAATGTGTGGGATGGCAACAATAAGAAGAGACTTTATCAGGTAAAATTTCAACAAGGACCACTTGTTTCATTTCCTTTAGATAGAAACATTATCAAGTGTGGAAATTTACTTTCATTTTATTTTGCCTCCCTTAGTACTCAAAGTATCCGACAAGTATTGCAGCACTGTCTTTCAGCAGAGATGGCCGTCTTCTTGCTGTGGCTTCTAGTTACACATTCGAAGAGGGAGATAAACCGTAAGAACAAATCTTCACTTCTCACGCAATCTCCTTACTCAACAAATATTTGACATATAATTTTGTTCATTTTGCAGACACGAACCAGATTCCATATTTGTCCGCGGGATAAACGAGATAGAAGTTAAGCCGAAACCGAAAGTGTTACCATAATCATCCTGAATGATTGATTGAAATTGTAGAATTTGTTTTTGTTGGACATAGTATTCATCCATAGTAGCCTGCAATGCTCTCGGTCTGCAATTAAGTTTGTTCTACTTGATATGTATTTTAAATATCTAGTTGAAGTGGCCAGACAATAGAACAATGTACCTTTTCATCTTATATAGTCTTTGTGGTAATTACATCCATAACTTTCCTACTCATTGAAACAGATACTTAACTATTGTCACAAGGATACGGTGTCAAAATTTGCACGAATTTCAGTCAAGTATAACTATCATTTTAGGCATATTCACAAGCAACAAAAACGTCACTTTGTGGGATAAGTCATAAGATATTGAACATTAGCCTTTGCCAAAAAGTACCCACATCTAAGAAAAACTACTGTAAATGCATAAAAGGACTAATTGGTCGTGAAATGGGGATTACAGTATGTCTTTATAGCTAGGAAGTTCAATAAAGCCCCAAACTTTAACCCACAGTTCCTCCATGGCACAAGAGAACACGAGGTCAAGCATGTTTCGCTCGGTATATCATAGTAGCCTTTGATTTCTTGTGCTTCACACCAACTACCTAAGTCCAGAAGGAGCTGCTTGTGGACTGCCTCCTGCCACTCCTCGCCTTGTAGCTCTTGATTGAGCAAGCATCTCATCATAGTTCTGATCAGACAAAAATGATCAGAATTTCCATACAAAGTTTATCTAAAAAACAAAACTTATCATGAGCATGACAAAGAATACACAATTAAATTACCCGTTTCTCAAACGCAATGTCACGTGAATTGATAATTTTGTCAGCAACACCATAATCTATGGCTTCTTGTGATTGTAGATATTTAGGTCTTTGGATATCTTTAGTGATTTCTTCCTTGGTTTTACCAGTGCCTTTTGCTAGCAGCTCAATGTAATACTCAGTATTTGCATCCAGTTCTTTTGCCTGAGAAGTTTACACAGCGTCAGAACTTAGAGAGAGACAGAGAGAGACAGAGAGAGGCGCAGTCCTACCTTAATCCACATATCTATGACAGCCCCGCTTGATCGGTTGACCTTTGGCAGATATAACTTTGCTGCGATTCAATGCAAGGTATCAGAAATGATGATAGCAATTTGTTTACCGCGCTTTGTAGACATAAAGCATGGTATATTATATTTATGAAACCAAGTAGATGAGGATGTAGGACAATGCTGGTGCATAAATTATTCTGTGTTAATTCAGTACAATGCAGCAGATGGATGCAAATAGCCACTAGGTTTTTCAAAGATCATGAGTGCATTAATTTGTGGTATATCAAATTTCGAATAGAAGTAGAAACCATACTGGAGCAGTTAGGTTGCACAGCACGATAACCCTTTGCTCCAAGTGATAGAAGCATCGCTGCTTGACCATAGGCCATACCACAGTTCACCGTGTAGACTTCTGACTTAACATACTTCATTAGGACATGCAGATAGTGAAAATGAAGCAGGGTTAATCAAGAGAAAGGCATGGGATAATTTTTAAGATAGTTTCTTTTACTGGATAAAATAATATAAACAGTTGATCAAAACTAGAGCCTGAAAAAAATTAAAATGGGATATATAAGAAATTTCTCTGACCCACGTGAAAAAGATGGTGGGTAACCAATTCACTTGTTTATAGTGTTGCATTTAACCTGTAAGTGAAAAAACAATCTTTTTATAGATACTAGTACTTACAGACATCATATCAGCTATAGCATATGCCTCCGTTTCAGATCCAACAGTCTCCATCTTCTCATTCTAATTATAACAGAAAAAAAAAATATGACTTAAGTAACACACGAATAATAAGATAGTGAATCATTGCCATGTGTAGATTGAGGTTGTTTGTACATGTGTACGTATCCTGAACACTAACCTGTGTCCCGGATGAGTTTATGTATAAATAGATAGGCTTAGCAGGGTTGTCATAATCCAACCACATAAATTGAGCAACAAGAAGTTCAGTTACTGCTGGAACAATCTGCAACAATGAGATAGGATAAAATGAATATTATTACATTTCAAAAGTGATAGAAACATAAGTATTTATTAAATCATGCCTAGGAATTTATTAAGACAAGTTTTAGTGACTTACAGGCATGCCCAAATAGCATATCCGAGCATCTAACAACAAGGAAGGCAAATCAGGAGGAGCAGTACGGGGTCTTCCATATCCTCTTGCTCCTCCACCACGGTACATGCTTACACTCATACTATATTTTGATGGACCTTTCTCGTGCATGCCTGAAAGACTCCACATACCTCCATGATTCAAATAGTTGTGAGAAGATGAGATGCTATCCTGTCAATAGATTTTAGAAATATAAATGAGTTTAATTAATTATAAAATCGAGGTTCTTTAAGGAAAAGGGAGCAAGAAAATCGATTTTAATTTTGTAAGGTTACATTATACGTGTCTTCACCAAGCCAAAGTGGAAACAAAGATAAAAAGTATGTTAAGAGAGTGTACCTCTGTCACTGCTTCTGACTGACGTCGGACAGGGTTATCTTCGGTCATGAACATGTCCATTTGAGAAGGAGAAAGACCATACAGATACTGGGGTGCATTCTTGAAATTATCCATCACTGTAAACAGAAGATTACTCTAGTCGTCAGATGAAACATATAAGATTATGAATAATCAATATTCCTATATTCTAACAAAGAGTGCCCTTACAGGGAGTCCCAAAAGCACTTACGAAAATATGAAAATCTGTTATTGGTATCACAGAGGCTTACTGAACACTCACAAATTACCACAGAAGACAAAAAAAGAACATAGGTCTGCATACTTGCAATCAAGCTAAAACAATATGCAGATAGTAAGTGGATAAACAATCATTTGAACAAACTATTTTATTTGAAAATTTTCCAAAGCATCTTCAATATTCCTTCATTCCATTCCAACCTAAATTAGTTCAAATGCTCTTTCTGATACAGAACTCGATATCTATAGTTCTCCAAGCATGCCTAGCTAGACCCTTCATTTTTAATTTGCATCACAATGTAAATAGAAAACCAACTTGAGGCCTGCAGACTTATGGTCCTGTAATTATTATCATCCTTAAAATCCCTCAAACATCTCAACTTCGGGTGGAAATTTCATGTTCTGTGCTGCAAATGACTCTAAAAATGAATACAACTTTTACATATCCAACAGGCTCAACCACTAGCTACTTTAACAAGACAGAAACAACAACAATGATGGACAATCCATAAGTAAATGAACTACAAAAATGATTAGAAGAACCATCACAAGAAGATTGCTTTGTAACATAACTTCAAATAAAAATTCTTCGGAATATAACCAACACACTGTATCCTCATTTGAACAAAGTCCTCCCACATAATAATTAACATTCACCACAAATATAAACAAAGTAGTTTGCATCATTCTAATCCATGAGATAATCACTATAAATTCACTCTTAAGTACTATTTTATCAAATTTCACTCTTCTTCTCAGTAACCAGCTGCAACCCAAAGCTTCCAGCATTGAAAATATAGGAAAAAGCATAAAAATAAATAAAAACTTGCAGCTTAAATAAGGTTAAATTGAAAACCTAAACAAAAAAGTATTGAGGTTAAATTGAAAACAAGCGACATGGGTATGTTTAAAATTTGAAAATATTGAGAAATAGAGCAAGAGATACTCACAGCCATCTTTAAGATTTTCTTGCCTGAACTGTTTCGGAATATGGTCGAAAGATTTGGCGGAGGCAGAGACAAAGGACCTTCGAGCTGTGGTATCCCTCTCTGATAAAACTCTGAAAGAAGAAGGAGAGTAAAAGAGGTTGGTGGTGGCATGAAGGAAGGAAGAGTTTGTTGGAGCCAGATAGCGAGGTGAAGAGGAGGGAGTGGAGAGGGATGAGATTAGAGAAGTCGCCATGGATTTTGAGGGTGGACTGGAGGGAGAGACTCTTCGTTCGTGCCTTCAGTTCTCAGTAACCAAATCTTGGACGCTATAATTCTGAAGCACAGGATTGCGGTCACTAAACGACGCCGTTTTCTTCTACATGCTATGCTAAGCTAAGCTAAGCTAAGCTAAGCTAAGCTAAGAGCAATTTTCTTGTCGTTTTTGTAGTATATATTAACGAATAACACGACATGTAGTTTTGGATTTTTGAGCTGAATCATGAAAATGACTTCAAAAAGGAAAATTCTCCCCCAATTAAGAATAACCATCACTAAATTTTTAGGAAAAATTATAGCAAATGACTCCAAATCATAAGTAAATATTTTCTTATTTTGTTGAAAAATCACAATAAACTTCATTCAAAAGAAGATAAAATAGTGGTGATCAGGTGGGGATTCACCTCCCAAAACTTCAAAAAACCATTACAATTACTGTTCAACTTCCACTAAGCCAAAACATGAACAACCTTATTTAATCTTATAGGCACCCAAATAACATTACAACACGAAGTAGAAAGGATATCTAAACTAGAGAGAAAAGTAAAAGAAACCTTCTAGTGAGGGGACGATGAAGAACTAATTTAGCTGAAAATTTAGAGGCAGACAGAGCTAAGGCGCCATCCTGCTCACCCCTAACCGCGATACACACTGCCTCGAGACCATTCTTAAAAGCAAAATCCACATTAACTCTAATCATTTCTGGACCTGGAATCCTCCAACTCAGAGCATGAGTCTCCCGCAATACAGTAAAAGAGGACATACCAGCCACCCTAGCATTAACGCGACCATTAAACTTTGCATCATTCTGCCTTTTAATCTCAGATCAGGCCAAATTCATCAATTGTGAAAATTGGCATTCCTGCAACATTAGAGTTTGTGATACAAAATTATTGCAAACAAGATAAAATCTCTCTTCTCTATATTGATATGAACTCCGTGAGAGTCAAATGGATTTAAAATCCAATTTACAACCTCCCCATTTGTATGGAAAATGATTTCATTAATACGTACCCCATTTACTAGTAAACTATAAGAACTTGGTAATAGGGCATTGTGAGAAAAAAAAAATGAGAAGCACCATCACTCCCCTCAAGGCCACATAGAGAACAACTTCCACAGTAACTATTGAAAATGGTCGAGAGACGAGAGCCAAAGGGAAGACACTCCTTATATACCTTCCATAAGAAGAGCTTACGTCGATCATGAATACTCGACTTCCATATCTTAGCACAAGTATCCTCAAGAGTGAACCGTTTCTTGTTCAAATCCTAGTAAGCATGTTTCAAAGAGAAGCTCCCATTATCAGTAGATTGCCAAATAAGTTTATTCTCTTTCGGAAGAAGAGTCAAGTTTGCATATAGAATAGTAATAGCAGCACTTGGGGTGAATAATCTAGAGACAAGATTGCTATCCCAATCAAAACAATTTTCCCTCACCAAATCCTCCACTCTGGTCTTGTATTTTATTTAAGGATTACAATATGAGGGACTAATGAGTTTACCATCACAAGAAGACCAATAACAGTTTTGAATTTCCACATTAGAGTGTTTGCCAATAATTCACGCGTTGTTATCTCTAATAAACCCCTTGGTCTTCCAAATCCCTTTAGCTGACAGAGAAGCGTTCCCAAGGAGAATGACGTCCCAAAAGCTTGAAGAGGAACAATGCTTCTCTTTCATCAATGTAACCCAAAGAGCATTCTTATTTTCAGCTATAAACCAACCAAGCTTAGCCAGAAGGCAGAAATTAATATCTTTGAAACCTCTAACAATCAGACCTCCACAACGTTTTAGCTTACAAATAGTCTCCCAATTCAAAAGGGAAAGATATCAATCTTCTTTGCTATTGTCGGTCCGCCAAAATTTTCTGATAAAAGCATTAAGAGAATTTGTAATTTTGACTGGGAGTGGAAAAACTGTCATGGAGTAAATAGGACTAGCCGAGATCACATTTTTGATAAAAACGATTCTGGCAGCTTGAGAAAGGAGTTTAGTTCTCCACCCTTCTATCCAAGATCAAAATTTCTCAATAATAAAATTGAAATCTCTTGACCTATTCCCCTTGACAAACAAAGGATTTCCAATGAACTTTTCCTCTCCAGACATTGAATCAAAACCCAACTCCTTTGCAATTCTTAAACGTAGTGGCTTTCCACAATTTCTCGAGAAAAAAATTCTAGATTTGTGGAAGTTTATCTGTTGGCCTGATTAATAATAATAATTTGCCAAAACATCCTTAATATGCTCCATATTAGAGAAATTAGCTTGTGTAGAGAAAATAGTCATCAACATACATAAGGTGAGAAACTGAAAGACTAGAGCATTTGAATTTATATCCTTGGATCAGTCCTTGATGTTCTTTAGCGAAAATTAGCCTAGACAACTTCAGAGCATAAAATGAAAAGATGAGGGGAGAGAGGATCCCCTTACATTAGAACTCTTTGGGGCTCAAAAGTTTTTGTCAAAATGTCGTTCACCAGAATCTGAAAAACTCATTGTAAAAATGCATATATATATCAATATATGTATACATTTACGCCATAAACGAATGATCATAACCCAATGAAATATATATTTGACACTCACCAAATGTAAAATATAATTTAATGAAAAATCACAAATACTACTATAAATTCTCAAGAATTAATCTAAGGATGCTCTGATACCATATGATAAAATACTGTAAATACGAATTTAGTCTTAATTGATTCATGAGAACCAAACAGTAAATAACATAGATTAACAGAAGTGTATTAGAGTCCATTGAATTGATTATAGAAAGGTATGATGTTCCAAATTTGCAGTCAAAACTTTTAGAACTTTAGTCTCTTGATGATGGGAATTCAAGAGTAAAAAGATATGATACTGCAAATTAAGGACCATTACATTTTATATTACCAACTGCCAAAATAGTTGCTGATATTTATTGACTATTTATAATTTAACCCCTCATCAAATTAGAAATTATTCTTGTGGTATCCACATATTAAAATTATGACAATCATACCCTAGCCATATATTTTATTCAAAATAAATCACATAAATTTGACTGATTTACATGATACCCAATACATATTTTATATATACAATTATAATCTTAAATAAATAAATTTCGTCAAATGTTTAACTTTGTATCTTATTTCAAGCAATAAAATTACTAAATTCATATAAAAATGTATGATATTTAGTTACTGCAAGTTGAAAATCTTTCTCTATGAATCTTGTTTTAAAAAGTCAATACAAAGAACTCAAAAGTTTGTAAAAATTACAAAACTTAAGAGTGAATGCCTTTATTTATATTACAATGAGAATTGAATTAAGAAAACAGAGAGTTAGTTAACAAGAACAGTTAACTATTATAACTGAACTAACTAATTGCACAAATTAACTAACAACTACTTGACTGTATCATTTTGAGTATGATTGGACGACAACATTAAAGAATGACCCAGAAAACTTACTTGTTGATATTGTTATTATTTTCTGAGGATGCAAATTGTTTTAGAAAATTAGAGGTGTGTGGTTTGTTATAAATGGGTATTAGTCTTATTCCTCAATTCTCATTGCTCTAGTGTACTTATTAATATTCATATATGGACTATTAATAATTGATGATATAGTAATGATAACAAATGGAAATTCCCAATCCCATCCACTAAAATAAAATAAAAATATGGTGGCTGTGCTGAAGTATGCAAAGATGTAGTTGCCTAGTTGGAAATGTAATAGAAAAAAAAAAAAACAATAATAAGAGATGAATGAATGTGTAGGTCACCACTTTTCTAAACCCAACTGCTGTAACTATAAACATTGTTCTTTTCACTCTTTAATAAATCAATTGTTGACAAATAGGTATTTGTACATTGTTCTCTGTACCTACATATTTCTTTATGTTTTGTGTCAAAGTTTTTATTTTTATTGTATTAATTAATCCTCATTCTACCCCAAATCAATGAATCAATGAATCATTGATAGTGATTTTGGTTATCTTATCACTAGAATAATTATAGTTGTTCAACAAATGAAGCTCCATATTCACTTAGTCCAAAAATAAAAAAAAAAATATTGTTAGTTATCATTTCGGTTTCATAAATGTTGTAACCATTAATTTTAACTTTGTTTTTCATTTATCAACTGATATAAAACAAAGAATATTTGATTGTTACTACAAATTTCGGGTAAATACCATTTTGGACCCTCTGTTTTACAAAAGTTACCAATTGGACCTTGTGTTTTGTTAAATGATAAAATGGACCCTGTATTTTCTAAAATAGTATAAATAGGACCCTGAATTGATTTTTTGTCAAAATAAAGTTTAATTATAATCTGATCTAAAAGTCCTATGACAAAACTGTTTACATTTTTTGTATCTGGTCGTATTAAGCATTGTCTTTAAGTTGGTTGTATTAAAAAAAAAGTTGTCAAAAATTAAGCTCAGGGTCCTATTTTTACTATTTTAGAAAATACAGGGTCCATTTTGTCATTTAACAAAACGCAGGGTCTAATCTGTAACTTTTGCAAAACACAGGATCCAAAATGGTATTTAATCTAATTTTGACAAAAAGCTATTTGTGCGAGATAGAACTAAATTTTGATGCATACAAAGATCTTAAACTCAGATTATTAAGATTACCTTTATGACCTTCTACAATCTAATTTTCTTTTATAGGAGAAGAGTTGTTAGAGATTAGCTTTGGATCAACCTATAATGTTCTTTATGTAAACTAACTACTAACTAGAGCTTATTAACTTTTTGGGTATTACAAATTACAAACTTCTTACCAAATAAAATGTTTAAGCCTCATTTAATTAGATTACTTAGTTTGCTCAAGATAAAATATTAGTTCAAATAAATTGTTTCAAATTCAAATTTCCCAAGTCCCAATATAAAAAATAAATGAAAAAACCAAGAGATTGCACAGTGCATGGGACAAGCAATGAGAAAGTGGTATTTATCGACTAAAAAGTGTTATATGTGCAATAATCTCAAAAACTGTCTTAGGGCCCAAAATCATTTGGAAGCCACAAACTCTTATCTTTACTTTAGCTATACAATAGTATCCACTAAAAACTCAATAAATATAATGGAAAACAAACCCTGGTGGGCATGTGAACACGAAGTGCCTAATTTAATAACCCAATTAGTTCATTAATGAAAATTATTTAAAACCGTAGACTTAAACTGACCATACAATTAATATTCAATATTAAAGGGTGTTGACCACACTCGAAAAAGAAAAATGCCAGTCTCATTTCTTCGAACTCACTTATTTTGATCCTTTTTAACTTAGCAATTATTTTTATTTTTTTTTGTAAACACAAACTTGGAAAAATCTGTATTTTGGGTATTTAAAAGAAGAAACTTATACAAGTAATATACCTATATATATATATATTGGATATAGGAAAGAAGAGACGGAAGAAGTGGTTAATTATGTGAGCCATGACTTCAGCAAATTAACCCTTTACAACATGTACTAACTAATACTATTCCTCACCCTATGCCAATTGCCAAACCAAACCTTGACGCTACTTCTTTTTATTAAAGTTTGGACCATTTCACTTACGTCTCCACTCTATTTATTCAGAGAATTGGTAATAGATAATATTGATGCTTAATATTCTTTTCGGTATCATACTGCTATCAGTATATTAAATATTAAATCTTATATAATTTAAAAATTATCGTTAATTAATCATAAGACGTCACTTATAAAAAGTGTTCAATAATAATATTTTTTTATTTATATTTATTAATCCTTAAACTAACCTTATTCATTTATTAGTTGTATTTTTCTTAATATTAATAGAACTTGTAATTTATTGTCCATAATGTAGCTAAGTAAATTTTTACCCACGAGAGATTTAATTATATTCCACTGAAATACTATCCCTATAAACCTATCATGTAATGAGCGAAAAATTTAACTGATTTGCTATACCAAATGTCTACTTACCCGTTTTTCTATAATCAATTGGCTCACAGTCAAAACTCTCTTTATTTCTTATATTTTTATAAATATATTACGTGCACTTGCACAACATATATGTGGAACAACACATTACGTGGTGAGAGTTGAAACTTAGAACAAAAAAAATTTAATCACCTAAAAATGTTCATCATCATCATCATCATCATCATCCAATAATAAAAGTCATTTAATCAAACCATTATTATCCACAAATTTTTCTTTAATTATTATTATTATTAAAAGAAAAATAAAGCTAAAAGCATCCACCCTTTGCTTAGTTAGGTCTGTACTCAAAACAGTTGGCCAAAAAGAGAGAGAGAGAAGAGCCAGTAGAATACTCAAGAGTGGAATCCCAATCTGTAAAAGCAACACGTGGCAGTAGCAGAGTTCAACATCAGCAACCGCGCCTTAGTTTCACTCCACCTGGCAATTTTTTTTTTAACAGAACTCCGAAACAAATGGACGGCGTGATAACTTAGTCAATTGTTTATTATATGATCGAGTTTTGTCGGTTACTCCAATCATGTGAATCCATGCTGCCACGTGTCCTAAAATTAAAACAAACAAGCGCGTTGCGTGTCGTGTCCTTAACGGTTGTTAGCGTGTTCATTGTTCTAGTCCACTCTTTCACTCAGTGAGCTCACTACTACTAATGTGATCATTTGACCTTAATACCCCTCATCTCCTCCTCTTAAGCCTGGTCATAATAATCTTCTGTATATAATATCTCAACCGTTGGATTAACAGTGTATTGAATGATATCACTTTTATATTAATTAAATATAAAAATGTTGGGTCATATACAAGAGAATAGTCTATTCATTATCAATTAATTTTCATCTACACCTATCAAATAGACACTATTTATAATAACATTATTCAAGATTAATGAAAAAAATAACTACTATTAGAGAAAATATTAGATAATAGACTAATTAAGTTTTTCTCTCAAAATTTTAACATGTACCAAATCATGCTCCTAAATTTATTTGGCAATTAAATTTTTTTTCTGAACTATTAAGATTGTTAGATTTAAGTACTTTTATCTAATTTTATTCAATTTTAACTATTTCAGTGATTATTTATGTACTAAACTATGCTCTATAAACTTTGATATCTATTAAATTATGCCCCTCAAATTTTGACATGTACTAAATCATGCTCCTAAATTTAGACTTATTTTTTTCTATTAAAATTGGATAAAAATCCTTAAATTCAATAGTTCATAGAAAGTATTTTTAACGACCTTAAAAGTTCAGAGAATATGATTTAGTACATGTAAAAATTTAAAGGAAAAAAATCCTAATTAACTTATATCTATTATTATCCCACTTAAAATCCCATAATTGTCAATAGGTTGGCAAAAAATCTTTATTGGGTTGCCTACATTTAGTGCTAAAGAACACATAATATCTCGAATAACAACACATGGCTAAGATTTTTTACAGACTTTTCTCTCTAACATGAATGAGAACACATAATTTTCAAATATGAACGCCTAGCTAATACATAATTTCAATTATAATTATACCAAATATAATAAATGAATTAAATGAACGTAGTTCCATGGAGGAAAGAGCGTTGAAGTATCCAAATCTCTAGCCATGACTTTGAAGTTTGAACATTCAACATTAAACTTTCAAAGAGTACACCATTGAGTAAGTTTGGTGGTACAAATAATTAATTAAATAAATGTAATAGTAAAAGTGGCTTATCGTTTCTTACTTTTCTAGAACTATATCATGAATTTATAAAATGAAAAAAAATGAAAACGAGAGTGAACATTAGTTATGGTATAAAACTTACACACGTGGCTAATAATGTATTATTATTTTATACACATTTTGTAATCAAGTTGTAGGTTTTTTTTTTTTTTTTTTTTTTTTCAACCAACCAACCAACCATCAACTACCGAGAAAAAATGTGTTACAAACAGAGCTTTTTTGCTTTCATGTGTAGGGGCCATGTGTACTGAGTGGCACGTGAGTACACGCGCCGAAGAATTGGGCTTTTTTTTTTTTTTTTTTTTTAAATAATCTGGAAAATTACCTGGAGAATAGAGTTTTTATTACGCGTTTGTTCTAGACTATTGGGTTTGTAGTACGTTTCGTGTGACGTCACATAGGAAGGAAGTATAAAACCTGTTCTCTTTTATTTTATTTCTACTCAAAATAACTAATTAAAATCATTTTTTTGTTATCCAAAATTAAAATATATAGGTTATATTCATATGCATGTATATATAATTTAGTTGGGTTTACATGATAAGAGCAAAGCAAGTTGTTCACATATATTTTTGTAACTGTATATGATCAGATTGAATACTCAATACTGAATCAAAATAATAAACAATATAGATTCAATTTCAATCCTTATCCATTATAAAGCTAAAGCATTAAATTTGAGGGGTCATGCTACCGAATTATACAATAAGATTGTTCGTTTCTTTATGCAATGGTGTAATTTTTTTTTACTATGCTATCACTAAATACTTAAAATTGTAGTAAATATTTCATTATTTTGTTTCTTTCTTCTTTGAGTGGTCCCTTTTGAAAGTAATTAAATAATGATCATCATCTCATCCACCACTGATTAGAACATATAATATATATGAACAATTAATATGGCATTACTTGTTAAAATATATAAATAATTAAATTGAGATTCAGTATATGGTTACACAACCACCTATATATATATAATGGTACTCTTTTATGACACTGAGGTCAACAATAGAATATAATCAAGTTACGCAATAATAGTAAGGGACAATTAGAGAAAGACTCTTATTTTATCAAATTGAGTTACTGATCCAAATGATCAATCCTTACACACAACAATTGCTAATGTGTCAGTAATTAATATTTATTGATCATAATCATCAATACAATGGATATGATTAAATTTTTTAATAAGAGTGACAGAACAGAACAGATAATAATAGCTAAAGTACTCTGTTTGTTCAATTATTAAACACCTTGCAACTAATTAAAAATAAATATAAGAAAAAAAAGGTTGTTGTGAAGTAAGCAAAAAACAATATATATATATATTCAAATTCCCAAGCTCTAATAGACCATAGAAAGTAGAGTGGTGGACACGCCCCAAAATTCAAGTTGGTCTAGTAGCATTAATAAATAAATAAATAAAAACTAATTTGATTGGGTTAAAAGACTTTTATAAAATATAGAAGAAGAGTAATAGAAGGTGTTGTAGTAGAAGTAGTAGTAGTAGTAGCACTGATTTGACTTGGAATAAGTCTCTCTATATATATATTAGTATTACATAAGAATTAAGCTCAGTCAGTCGTCACAGCCTCCAGCCTTCTTTCCCCACTCCTATACTCTTTTCTTCTTAGTTGACCGACTTCACTTAATTCCCCCACCACCAAGTAAACCAACTCACCACGCCTTATATATTATTATTCATCTTTTCTCTTCATCACTTCCATATATAAATACACAACTCTCTTAACCTTTTCTCACACTCACTACTCTTTATTACCAAATTCTTTACTCTCTAATTCTCCAAAAAGGAAATTCAAAAGGGTATATATATATACACTTATTTATTATTGTTATTATTATTATGGCCTTAGAAGCAATGAATTCTCCAACCACAGCAAACCCATTCTACAACGAAGACGCCGAGAATCTCCAATTCCACGAGCCATGGATTAAGCGCAAGCGCTCCAAGCGCCCACGTCTCGAACAACCTCCATCCGAAGAAGAGTACCTTGCTCTATGCCTAATCATGCTCGCTCGTGGCGGCGGCGGCGCCGGCCGTAGTGGCGGTTCAGATAACTCCACTAAAACTCCATCCGCCGCCACAAACGACGGAGGAGTTTCTCGCCTTTTACCACCTCAGCCTCCGGCTCTGAAGCTTTCTTACAAGTGCAGTGTGTGTAATAAGGCTTTTCCTTCTTACCAGGCTTTAGGCGGTCATAAGGCTAGCCACCGTAAATCAACCAATTCATCCTCGGATGGCGGCGCCTCCGCCGCTGCCGATAACGTTTCGACTTCTACCGTTTCGACATCTGTCCCTGTTTCCAGTGGTAGGACTCACGAGTGCTCCATCTGCCACAAGACCTTTCCCACCGGACAGGCTTTGGGTGGACACAAACGATGCCACTACGACGGTGGTAGTGGAAATAGTGCCTCCGGTGGCGGCGGCGGCGTTACGTCATCTGAAGGTGGCGCTTCCAGCCAGAGTCATAGTCAGAGTCAGATCAGTCAACAACGGGGTTTCGATCTTAATATGCCGGCTTTGCCGGAATTCTGGCCTGGTTTTACAATTGAAGTGAACAACAAGAAAAGTCAACTTTCCGGTATTGACCAAGAGGTGGAAAGCCCGTTGCCGATGAAGAAACCACGGTTGTCTAATCAGGAAGAGTTCGGTGTTTCACGGAACTGAATTAATTCATCTTAGGATTTATTTTATTATATAATGATTGATTGAAGAAACTACCCTTTTGTATTTTATTATAATTTGTTTGTGTACAGAAGATTTATTCATTTACTTTATTAGTCTATCACTCTTGATTTTACAAATATATTCAATTTATCCAAATTTTAGTTCACTATACCAAATACCATTTTAATTTTACATATGATGTAACGATTAGCTTTTGGTAGCAATATTTAATGGAATAATTTTAATTTCACAGCCAAAAAAACGTTTCTTTAACCATTGCACAAATAAATTATACCAAAACATCACTTGTTTCAAAGCAACTAATTCCATTGTAATTTTTGGTTACCTAAAATTTGATAGGGAACTTACTTCCATGAAGGAAAAGAGGACAAAAATAGTACGAACGAAGTTTCCTTTTCCCAGCTGGATCTTTAATACTAAAATATTGAAATTGGATTAGTATTAAAATCTTCATTCAAGGTCAAAAAAGTCAGGGTCAATATTGTATTTGTAATTTGTTTTAATTTTTGTTAATTTTGACCAAGAAATATTCACAAATTAATATTGGGAAAGAAAAGAAAAGAAGAAAGAGAATAGTAAAAAAAAAATGGGGCCGCGTGAACAGCGGAGCTACAGCAGGCAAGCATGTAGGCGATAATGGTGGTAGTGGACGTGGTAGTAGTAGACTAGTAGTGGAAGTGGTGTGTTAAGTTATAACAACTTCAAATAATAAACAACTATATCTTTATATATATGAATGAAGAATTCAAATATATGTATGTACACACCCAAATACGCATCAAAATATTAGATCCTCACCATTTTTCTTTTTAAATTAATTACATTGATTTAAACTGAGCAGATTCAATGTTTTTAAAACACAGTATTACATCAACTAGGTGTATATTTTAAATTTTTTTTATGGAAAAATTTCATTAAATTAAAAAGTAAATCTTACCCTATTACAAGAATACTCTGAAAAAGAGGAAAAACATCTTTTCAAAACATTATACTCTTATAGAGCTAATAGTGCGTGAAAAATAACATAAGCAAACAAACTTATAAAATCATGATCAATAATATGAGCATAGACTATGGATATACATATTATTAATTTATTTTTCTCTAT
Organism: Cannabis sativa; assembly: GCF_029168945.1. Taxonomy (NCBI): domain Eukaryota; kingdom Viridiplantae; phylum Streptophyta; class Magnoliopsida; order Rosales; family Cannabaceae; genus Cannabis; species Cannabis sativa. The sequence goes on from NC_083610.1 coordinate 19,386,725, forward strand.
CAAGATTCAAGAGCTAGCCATGAGGAGCTAGGTCCCAATTCGAAGGATCAAAGTTAGCCCACGTAGTATTTATTTTGATATGTAGTTGTAGTAGTGGGTATAGTTAAGGCTGATATCTCAAAACTACTACAGGACATTATTAATTTCCTTAATTACAAATATATATACATATTTATATATTTATATAATTTCCCATGTGGTTCGTGCCCTTTAATGCACATGTTCACATCATATCATATGATTCCAAACCCTTTCGGCAGCATATATATATGTATATGATGATGCCACCTTTTCCCTTGCTTTGCACACTAGTTTGTAGCCCTGTGTTAGTTGTTACTTGTTACATACATTGCTCAAATTATTCTTCTTTCAACTTACCCAAAGTATCCCATTATATTATACTAATCTTAAAAAATTATACTAATTATTTTTAATGATCATTGATTTATTTTTCTTAATTATTATAGTTGTACGTAATCATCTATTAATGATTTCATCATAAAATAAAATCAACATTAATAAAAACAAAAACACATGAAGGTTATGAGTGTACAATATATAAATAGAAAAAAGAAAATTGTGATATTAATGCCACTTTTGATAAATGAAAAGCGATCTCATATAATTGGAAATCTATTTAAGTCACTACAACAAATTATATACTTACTTATGGTGAGTTTTTTTAAAATGTTTTACACAAAATTTGTAGGACATTATTACTACATTTGGAAGACTGACTTTATTTATTTTTATTGTAGACTAAATGTGTGAGCCATTAAAAAGGCTTGGAGACATTGGAAGATATTCCAACAATAGAACTCCTATTTTGTTGTAGTGTATCTCGGTTTATTTTCAATTCTTATTCAATGTTTCAACGATTTTTGTGAACATATTACTACTACCAAATGTCTTGTGCCCCATCACCTAAATTTTTTCCTTCGTTACATTTTTTTTTTTAATTTTTCTTAATCAATAATTTGGACTTTGACTCTAAATTAGATTTTAGAAATCGGACGTTGACTAGGACTCCGAACCCAAACCCCAAACTGAACCCAGATCTCGACTTGGACCCCAGACCCAAACCCTGAACCGCGAACCCCGGACCAGACCCAGACCCCAAACTGGATCCAGACCACGACCCCAAACAGGAGCCGGAGTCGGACCCCAGACCCAGACCCTAGACTAAACCTGGACCCCAAACCCGAACACTAGATCCCAAACTAGGTCTGGAGCCAGACCTCGGACCTAGACTGCGGAACCCGACCCAGACCCCAAAATCAGACCCCGAACCTCGGACCAGACCCAGACCCTAGACTGGACTAAGACCCGGACCCTATACCGATCAACTCGGACCTCAGGCCCGAACACCAGACCTCGAACCTTGACCCGGACCGTAGACCTCGAACCCGAACCTTGGCCCCTGCGCTGGACCTAGACCAACGCCAGTCCTGGACCTCGACCCAACCCCGGCACCGAACTAAAACTCAAACCTAGATCCCGACCCCAGTGCCGAACCCAAATCCGAACCCTAACTCGGACCCAACTTAAATAAAATCAACAAATGATGAAAATGAAAATTAGATTTACAGAACATGTACACTTTTATTTTTTGTTTACAAAATTGAAAAATAAAAGTGGTTGTAAAACACATGCTTATGTTTCACATGTAAAACTTTAAAAACAAAAATTTTACTTTTTATTATTGTGATTAAAAATTTTAAAAATAAAAGATTATAAACATCACTGAATTTTCAACAAATTGTTTTTAAAAAATTTGATCAACACTTTAAGTTAGGAAGAAAAATAACCTTTTATGTATTTGATTTTGATTTTTTATTTTATTAACGATAAGAAATGAAGTTAGAACACGTAACGGTACTCACATTAAGTCTGTTTTAGTTAAGTTGAGCAAGTGTGAAGGAATAATATGCTTTGCCGTGTGTGGCGAGTGGTATATATAGCGTAGTGTACGTATTTCGTATACTCTCTCATAACTATATATGTATGTACATATAATACATATATTTATAACACATTTGTTTATGCTTATCTTATCCTTTTGTTTTGTTCACACTTTATTCTTACCCATTGCCCTTTTACTTAGTCATGACCTTAATTTCCCTGCCATGCCATATATACAGTATATAATAATATATACTATATATAGCTGTGCATTAATAATATTATTAGACTTTAGACTTTTCTTTTTTATTTTATTTATATGTTTTACAGATAAGATTAATGAGAATGGAACCTTTGGACTCTCTAGGCTTAATTTCTTCAAATTAATAAAACTCTTTTTATATGGGGGATAAAGAAACTATTTAGCCTCATTCACTACAACATATACTTTTTGTTGTTATTATAGTTATTATTCAAATAAATATATGTTATAAAACATAAATTTTTAATACTATAATAAGATATCCATTAAAAAATGTAAAATAAAGAAAATGTATATATTTTACTTAAAATCTACACAAACCGATTAAGAAAATACATACATTTTCTTATTAAGAAAATGAATTAATATACACTGATTAAACATTGCACCTAACATAGATGGTTGCAGTTTAACACGTAATTGAGGATAAGAGATTGGTACATACTTGAAGACTTGTTTGCACTTTTAAGTGTATGTATTCATTTTGGAGAGAGAGACATGCATGTGGGAATAATTTGCTCTTTTTTTAAAAGATTTTTATTTTCTCTTTTATCACTAATGGGGAATTTCTAAAATTAGAAAGAATATATTTTTACATATTTAATGTATTAAAATTCACTCCAAATTACTTTAATATAATGATGAATATAAGTTTCCATAAAAGTTATCTTGGCTATACATACATAATGTTAAGTTGTTAACCCCCTTAAATAAATAAAAAAAAGATAAATATTAATTTAGACTCTTTATTTTACAAAAGATTGATTTTATTTTGTTAAATGATAATTTATAAATTGTATTTTTCAAAATAATATAATATAGACTCTAAACTTATAATTTTTCGTTAATTTTTTTAATATAACCAACCATAAAAGTTAATTTTAAACTCAATATCTATTTTGTACTATTTTAAAAAATTAAAAATTTAAATTATCATTTAATAAAATAAAAAATACTGAATTATAATCTAAAATAGTATTTACTAAAAAACAATACATAATGTTACATAAATTAATTAGTAACGAGAAACGTGCGAATGAAATAATAGTTGGTATATTGATTTTAATAATTTTCAAGCCATTCCTTTTATTTTTTAGTTGACAATGTACTCAACGACTCCCAATAATTCTTGGAAGATAAGAAAAGCAAAGAATAATAGAATATGAAGTGATTTTTAATACTTTTGATGAGAAAGGGCATAATATATATAAATATGTATTAACACTTTTTAATAGGTACACATATATTTGGAAAAAAAAAATAGTAAGTACAAACACTTTAATTTAATTTGATTATACATAATACAAATAATGCTTTAAAACATCTTAAACCATAAGTACTTCAAGAGATCAGAATCTGTTAATCTAACTAAGATGGAATAATGAATCCGAAACTGACCAGAGATAATAACTAATAATAACTTAAGATTATATTAAATAATATTAAATAAATTAATTTACTATATATGTAAGGTAGATATGATGTGGCAAAGTGTTTTAAGAATAAATTCATAAAAATAATTAAAGGCGGAGTCCAATGTTTAGTTCTAATTAAAGTTAATTACATAAATAGGGCTGCTCTTGGAAAAAATAAAAACAAAATAGGGCTGCTATATTTTATAATTTTATATTGCATGCTTCTTCATTATTGATTTTTGAGTAATTTGCGGCAAAACTCCATCAACTATCAATTTACTTGCAAAAAACCATCTAACCTCATATTTTGGTGGGAAAACCCTCAAAGTACTGTTTCGTTTACATTTTTAAGGTGTCGTCTATTCAGCCTCATTAAGTCCTAATTTTGCCCACGTGGCAATAACAGGTCACTAAAAAATTATCCTACGTGGCCATATTTTACAAAATAAAAAGTACAAAAAATTTAAGAGTAATTTGCGGCAAAACTCCCTCAACTATCAATTTACTTGCAAAAAACCATCCAACCTTAAAGTTTTTTGGATGGTTTTTTGCAAGTAAATTGATAGTTTGGGGAGTTTTGCCGCAAATTATTCTTAAAGTTTAATTTTTATTTTGTAAAAAATGGCCACATAGGATAATTTTTTAGTGACTTGTCATTGCCACGTAGGCAAAATTAGGACTTAACGAGGCTGGATAGGCAACACCTTAAAAATGTAAACGGAACAGTACTTTGGAGGGTTTTCCCACCAAAATATGAGATTAGATGGTTTTTTACAAGTAAATTAATAATTAAGGGGTTTTGCCGCAAATTACTCTTGTTTTTTTATATGTTCAACTCGAGATATGTTGTTCGAATTTAGATTGAGTTACTCTCTTGGGCTAATTATGTAGAATTTCATGATCTATATATTTATATCATAACATAAATCAATACAGTCTATTAAATATATTATGTCTATTTATCTATAGATGATTAATTAAAAATAACAAAAATAATTTCAGACATTTTTTGTAAATATTATAATGTAAGCTAATACGGACTATTTGTTGTTAGAATTTTATACTCTAAATAAGCTCATTTCAATATAATCTTATATTGCTGTCAATAGAAGATTAGAAGTCATTTAAGTTTACATGTAGTTTTCATGTTTATAGTTTTAATATGCAATTTCTGTAAAATCCAGAATATATAGTTATTCACAATTACAGAGATGCCATCACAGTGGAAAGTAATTGTGATTGTATGCTTCAAAATTTAAGTACCTTTTTATTGCTCACAGTGCGGAGAAGAATCTGAAACTCCGGAACATGCTTTATTTTTCTACTATATATGGTTTGATTCCAATGTGATATCGGTTGGGGGTATGGTCGGTGCTTCGTTGTTGTGTACATGGACCAATGCCGAAAATTCTCCTCTTTCTCAATTTGAAAAGTTATTCATGAGTCTTTTGAATTGATAATGATTACCTTATGGTGGCTTTGGTATGATCGAAACTCAGTATTTTTTGGTAATAAACAGTCAAGATTAGATGTTGTTCCAGAGTTAGCTCATAATCACCTGTCAAAATTCAAAGAGCATATTTGACGGGGTCTTCATTTCGGTTTTTTTGACATGGCGGTCGAATTTCGGTTTTTGAAATAAAAAAATAGTTCAACCAAAAAACTGTCAAAACCGCCAAACCGAAAATCGCCAAAAATCGTACGGTCGGTTTTATATGGTTATAATTTCTAAATGGTCGGTTACGATTTTCGTTAAATAAAAACCATAACCAACCGGTCGGTTATAAAATTGTAAAAACCGACCATAACCGACCGATTTTCACCCCTAATTTGGGATTGCTATATTCAAACCTAATTGAAAAGCGACCTACTCGGTGGATGCCTCCTCCTGATTCCTTTGCTCTTGCAACTGATACTTCAGTGATTCTTGGGAGGAGTTTTATTGGATTGGGTGGAGTGATACGAGATGCTGAGGGTGTGGTGTGGCTAGCTTGGTCATCTAGTGTGTTAGGTGAATTTTCTGTTAATGTGGCAGAGCTGCTTGTAATTAAACTCGGCATGACTCTTGCGCACCAATTTGGTTTCAGTATCTCCATTATTAATAGTGATTCTACTGTGACAATTGGTTGGATTCAATCAAATTTTAGTTTTCAGTCTATTTTATTAGATATTAATTCTTTATTAGTTGTTGTTGGTGGTGGTTCTTGCAGTACTATTTCACAACTTACGTGAATGGTGTTGCCCACACATTGACAGTACAATCTCTGTTACTAATTTAGGAGAGTTGTGTATGTATAGACGAATGCTTGTCTACAATTTTTGAGTTCTTTTGTAACAGTAGATTTATCTTGATGAATTGTATTTTTCTTTGAAAAAAAAAAAAACTTTTATCTACATAGTTTTGTATCTCAAATTAATAGCTTATTGTATTTATTTCCTCAAGCTACTATTAACTACATACCTCGAGTGGCAATGTTTTAGGTTTAGACAAGGAAGGTATGTGGACAAAGGAAAACACCTTTAACAACTTTTTATCAATGGATACATAAGTTTTTTTAAAAAAAAAAATAAAATAAAAAATTAAGGTATCCTTATTTTTTTAATTGAATTCATAAATATGTTTATGTCATATATATTGTTGTAGTACACTATAACTACCGCTGATCTTATATATATACATCAATATACATTGCATCTTAACTTGTAAAAAATTATAACACTATTAATTTGTTAAATAATAAATATTATGATCAAACTTAAAATAGTTATAATATTATAATATATATATATATAGTTTATATTTAGTCTGAATAGTATCCAGGCCTTGTGGATTGAATCCAAAGCATTATCCTCTTGATATTGTCATGTTTGACACGCTGATTCAAAGGCAAAAAGTTCCAATCTCAAAATTCATCTCTCTTTATCATAAATTTTGCAATAAATATTCCAATAATTTAAAAAACAAAAAAAAAGTTTTGTAATAAATATCTACAGCTTCTTATTTAGTAGGTGATGCATGAATCACATTGATGAAATGTGATATATATAGCACCTCCTATCAAAATCAATAAATTAATCATATTTTTTTATTTTTATCAATTATATTTAAAAAATAACAGATAAAATATCTAATTAAATTAGTAGATTAGATTAAAAAAATTAAAATTAATAAAAATATGTACATATTAATAACAAAAATAATAAGTAGCATACCATTATTGGTACATTTTAATATCAACTCCCATAAATTTTAATTTAATAAATAATTTAAAAAATTATTAACTAATTATTAAGTACCAGATCAGTATAGTATTGAGCACCTTATGATATCACATAACAATAACAGTACAAAAAATTATTTACTAAAAAATAAAATTAAAATAAATTTAAAAAAAAATAGTACTATAGCGATATATCATTAAGCACATTAAGAATACTAATAACAAGTACAAAAAAAAAATGAAAAACTTATTTACTAAAAAATAAAAATTAAAAACAAAATTGAAAAAAATAGAATTAAAAAAAAAAAAAGTAAAAAAACAAACTTAAAAAAAAAACACAAAAAGACAAGAACAACTTGCCAATTGCATTCTTCTAAAATGTTATAAATATATAAAGAAATTGTCTGGCTTAACCATAAGACAATTTAGACAATCCATTAAGGCCTCACAAAATTTAAGGCGTATATTTTAAGGGTAATATATATATATATTTTTTATATAATATAGGTGATATACATTAAAAAAAAATATTTATTTTCATAAAAAATAAATCATTCAATTATTTTGAACATTAATATTTACTATTAATTGTCAATATTACAGTTCTTTTAATTAATTTAAAATTTAAAATTTCGAAACTATTAATTAATAACTAATGATTTTTTAATAAGAATTTATATATATATAATTATATTTAAATTTATTTTATTGTGATCATTTTTATAACTATTGATTTATTTTTATGAATTTTTTTATAAATGAATTAAAGTTCATCTATGAAGAAAAAAAAAATAATGATAGTATGATGATTAATAAAACAACATATGAAGAATGATATCAAATCAATATAAAAAATAAAAATTTTAATAATAAGAATTTTAAATTAGTATGGTCATAAATATAGTTTAGTAATTCTACACTTTTTCTCACAAAGAGAAAGTCCCAAGTTTGAATCCCCTACCCTAATATCAAAAGAATTTAAAATTAATATGTTTGAAAAATAAAATTTTAATAAAATTAATAATTTGGTCAAGGTCTAATTTAACTTTTACCTAATGTCTTGTTTAAAATTTGCCTAAAGCCTTATACATGCTTGAGAGGGCTTTGGTGGTGAAATAAAAAATATTTTTAGGGGTGAGAATTGATTTCTTAAATTATATTTCCTTGAATATAAGCTCTTTCCAAGTTGTTATATTTACTTATAATATGGGTTCAAAAGCATTTTTTTTACCAAAAAAAAAACATATATCTTCTTTAATTCATGTATATAAATGGTTGGCTGGCCTGGCCAATGGCCATCACCAATTATGCACATCCTTAATTATAAAATTAAAATATATTTTAGAATTGCTCTCCATTCTTAGAAAAGAATTAATAATTTGGCCTAATTTTATTCATAAGTCAAGAAAATCATTCATTAATATTGGTTAAAATAACTGTACAACGTCTGACTATAATAATATATATATATTGTATGCAAATACTAAATTGCTCACTGCTATTAATCCATATACTACTTCTACTCACGTTAATTAATTCAAAGCTTTGATATTATCTCACCTAAAAATCATGTAATTAAATAATTAATTGATCAATCAATGCAATGCATGTTGTATAAAATAAACAATAATGAAGTTAAATGTGTGAATTAATAAGAGAAAATAGTTTTATATTACCATTGGGTTGAAACTCAATTATGGCAGCTGCTATTAAAACGTTATGGATAACATTATGGTTGCGTTGGTACTTAAAAAAGTCATTAATATATTTTTTTTCAGAGATCCAACTCATAAATAATTAATAGCACTGAAATGAATATCTTTTTCTTTTCCTTTTTTTTTTGGTGAAGGGAACAGTGAAATGAATTTATATAATAATACAATGTATTTTGTCAAGTTGTATTCAATGAATGCTTATATATATATATATATTATATATAGATATGATTTTGTCCCGTTATTGTACTTTCACGGATTGTAATCCGTGATGTACGGCAGCCGTCAGATAAGGGAGTTATTTGATCTGACGGCTGAGATTGATCTAGTGGTAATTAGGGTTAAAAAGTAGAAACGTACCCCGACACTCATTTAATATACTCTGAGACTCATCTAATGTACCACGGAATACATTCCATGAAAATAGATTACAGGACAAAATCGTATTCATATATATGTTATTGTTATTGTTGTTTGGAATTGGATGTATGATTGGAGAATGTAGGTGGTGGTTAAAGTAAAGTAACTACAACAGTACTACTCACGTTGTTCGCACTTTCATAAATTCATTTAATATTTAATTCACTCTTTTCAGTTTTGACTTTATATTCATATACATTATACACGTCGGGTACATTACTATATATTACACACATTCATAATATTGGTCCTCCACTATTAATTAAAGGCTAATTAAAAAATTTCACCTGTACTAAATTATATCTTTTAAATTTTTAAAGTCATTAAAATTTTTTTCTAAACTATTAAAGTTGTTGGATTTGAAAATTTCTGTCTAATTTCAATAAGAAAATTATAAAACAGTTAAAAGTGCAGGGGACATTTTTGTCAAAGTTCGATAAGCATATTTTAGTAGATATTAAAATTTAGAGAGCGTGATTATTTAGTACACAAATAATAAAAGTGAATAAAATTAAATAAAAATCTTAAATTTGATAATCTCAATAATTCAGGAATAATTTTTAATAATTAGAATAATTTTAAAAATATAATTTAGTACATCTTTATATCTTTATATTGGAGAATAGAATGTATATGTGATTTTGGTTGTGAGCTGGGTTGGGCTGGGTGTTAGTTTTACATACTCATATTTTAGATAGCGAAAGGCCCGTGGGAGGTGGGGACACCCCTTTTAGAAACTAAGTTCAGCCTTTTAAACATCCTAGTAGAAATAGTAGTAACTAGCAATTCACACATTTTTCATGCCATCACCCCACATATCTACAACTCCCACAATACATAGAGAAATTATTTAATTATATAATGGGGCGGTTAATTATTAAAAAAATAATAATTTAGAGGAGTAAACTTTTAATAATCAATATATAATATAAAGGAAAGCACAAAACATTTTAAGTGGCATCCTAATCTTCTTCTATTCTCTATTCTCTATTTTTTTCCTATTTCTATTTTTTAATGCACATTTTTAGTTTTAGGTAATTAATTCATTTCAAATTCATGTCTAGCCTTAATACTATTAGCTCTTTAAGTATTATGTATACTATTTTTAATTATATGTGTTATTTGAAAAGACTACCTATCATTAATTATGTAAATATTATTTTTTTTTTCAATTATATATTATTGGTAATTTTACACTAATGTCTATATAGGTATTCTTTATTTTTCTCATTTTTTTTTTAACTTTTTTAATTATTTATTAAATAATTAAATATAAAAGAGAATCAATTTATATATATATCTGAGAATTTTAGAAAAAGTAATGTGACATCATATATGAGAGTTATTCTATTTTTTAATTTTTTCAAAATTTCTAATTTTTCTTATATATTTAGAGTTTTTTAATGCTACTTAAAACAAAATTTTATAACTAAAAACTATTTGTATTTTTTTGTGTAACTCCTATATTTATGTTTATATGTTAAGTCTATAATTAATTACTAAAACTATTTATATTTTTCTATTAAAAAAAAAAAAAACTCTTTGTATTCTAGCTCTTATTCCTTTGTCTATATATATATAAGTTAAAATTTTGTGGACATTCATAATTTTTAAGTTTTTCTTATGTTTTTTTTTGCTTTCTAACTTTTTATGCTTTATTTTTATATTCCTTAATATGACTATTAATTTTTGAAGATTTTATTATGTTTTTCTTTTCATCTTTTTTCTAATTCTTAATGCTCTATTTTCAGGTTATTTATTGGCAAATCTCTCAAATAGATATTTTGCACCAAAAACTATTAGGTAATTTTTTTCTTGCTTTGAAAGATTATCACTAATCTTTATTTGTTTTTATCTTCATCATATATCTCTCTTTCTACTATTTTTTTTTTTCGCTCCATTCTACTCTTTCTTATAAATTTGATTTTCATAAGTTTAAATTTTTCATTTTCATCTTCTATTTTGATTTTTTGTTGTTTATATATATATAAACTATCCGAATCTCATCTCATAATAAGACATAAAATTATAATATCTTTAATTTGGATAACAATTGGAAGTAGTATTACAAATTCTATTTAGTTTATGAGGAAGATTTTCAATCTTTAAAAATAAAAAAGTCTAATAAAATTTAAGCAATTTACCGTTATAATTAATATATAATGCCACATCACTTTTTTTAAAAATTTTCTTTACAGATATATATAGATAGATTATAATAAAAACCTGCATACATTATTTAAATTTTTATATTCATTATATATTATATTATATAGTTATATAAAAAAAAATGACAAATAAAAGTGACATGGCGAACTTTATGAATTTTTTTTCTTATTTCTTGACATCTCAAATTTTCTTATTATTTAATTATTTTCTTTAATAAATTTTTACTAAGTGTCCGTTTCAATGTAATTCCTTATTATTAGCCTACATAATTTACTTAATTTTTAATGGGTTTATATGAAAATAAAGTTTAACATTATTTCATTATCATTATCATGTATTATTTCTATATAATTATTATATATAAGAATTGCTAAAAAATATTGATGGTGGTTAGTATTTTTTTGGAGTTATATTACTATTAGTGTAATTAAATAGCGAGTCTCATATAACTTAAGAAAATAAATTTTAGAAAATATCTCTAACTAATCGTAAGGTAATACCTATAGATGGTGCTATCACTATTGGTGCCCAATAGCAATGCTTTTTACATATACATGTGTGCATAAATCAATTGATCAATTTAATTACAATCAATCGTCAAATATTGAATATCTAATTGTGATCATGTTGCAATTTTGGATAATATTAGATAGGGTGTCCGAAAATTAAATACACATAATATTCAATCAAACTTGTTAGTATTTTCATTTAATTTGGATGAGTAATTACATCTCAATATACTTAATATATATATATTGTAAAGCCCGCTTAGTTAATTTGGAAATTAGCAGTTGTTTATGATTAATTATGAAATTATTTATAGCTATTTAAATAATTTATTATACTGTTATTTATGTTATTCAGTATAGCTTGCCTATTTTGTAATTCCGGTGCCCGGTATTTTGGAACTCGGCGTTTGGCTCAGTAGAAATCACAACTTAGTATGCTAGTAGTTTGGGGACGGGTTTTAGACATTGGGAATGTCGGGAATGGCCGGGAATTTAGAATTTCCCAAAAATACCCCTTTAGTATGATTTATGTGATTTTATGGTGGAGGGGCAAAATGGTCTTTTTGCCCCATTAGTGTTTTGTCTTATGTGACTTGATGAATTGGAAAATAATGTTTATTTTAATGTTATGTGGCTGAAAGTGTTATATGTTAAGTGTATATACTTTATTCCAAATTTTTACAAAATTACTAAGTAAAGGAAAAATAGAATTTTCAAAGCTTTCTCTCTCTTTCTTTCCTCTCATTTTCGGCCAAGCTTAGGGAGCAGCTAGGGCTGGATTTTCTTGGTGAATTCAAGTTATTTTAGCAAAATCTAAGTAATCCTAGACAAGGTAAACTTTGCTCTAGCTTCTTTACATGTTCTTTGAAATTTTGGATGAGTTCTAATGTGATGCATGCTTGATTCTTTGATTTTGTTGCTGCTGAAATATTGTTGTTGTTCCTGAGATTTAAGTATGTTGATTTGTGATTATTTAGGTTGTTAGTAATGAATGTTAAATTGCTTTGCTCAAATTTGGAAGTTTTAGCTCAAAATATGGTTTTCAAAGAGAATTGATTGAATCTGTTGCTGGGTTGTTGTTGATGTTTTTATTTGATTTCAGAAGCTATTTTAAGCATGTTTAAGTAGAATTCAGCTGCTTGGTATGCATGTTGTTTAGATTTGCTCAAGTTTGAGTTTAGAACTCAAAGCTTGAGCTCCAATGGTGATTTTTGTTTCTGTGTGTTCTGGGTTGTTTTGAGGCCTTAGAAATGTTCTAGGGAAGGTATAGAACAGATCTGGAAAGTTTGAGGTGATTTGGGGTTGAATTGTGCAAGTTATGAAAATTTGATGTTGCTGCCTGCGAGGAACCGGAATTCCGGTTGTGCATCCGGAATTCCGGATGGGTGTCCTGAATTTCCCAGAACCGGAATTCCGGTTGGGCAACCGGTCTACCGGTTGGGGAATTTTCAGAAACCCTAGTTTTCCTCGTTTTTATGTTTTTAGGGGTATTGCCATGCTTTTTATCGATAGGGAAACTTTTAGTTCCTAGTTTAAGTCCCCGGGAAGTGATTTAGCGTGTCACTTATAGCGTTGTGATTTTTATGGTTTAGGAGCCAGTAATCCGCCGCTCAGCTTCAGTTCCAGTCAGGTTGACCGGCACACCTGAATTCGGAATCCAGGTAAGATTAGTATAACAGTATGCATATGTAGATTACATGTTTAGCGAGCATGTAGGAAGCCTATTAGATTACATTAGTTGTATGTTGGCTTCGAACCATCCAACCCTGTCACGTCGGTACAGACTGGAGTATGACCAGCAGCCGGAGTATGACCGGTTTGACCGATCAGGCTGACACTTGGTTGGTGGTTCCGTGCTATTGACGTATCCCGTCGGTACAGGCTGGAGTATGACCAGCAGCCGGAGTATGACCGGTTCGACCGATCAGGAGGATATAGTAACACGTCGGTACAGGCTGGAGTATGACCAGCAGCCGGAGTATGACCGGTTCGACCGATCAGGTTGTTACGTGTCAATCCCTATGAACGTTCAGAACTCAGTACCATGTTGGACATGGCAGTAGTGGCTCAGTACCATGTTGGACATGGCAGTAGCGGGACTCAGTATCGTGTTGGACACGGCAGTTAGAATTATGTATGAATATTATTATGCTTTTCTTACTGAGTCTGTCGACTCACAGTTTACGTTCATGTGTAGGTAAAGGCAAGGCTAAAGCTGATGGACCGTGAGCGAGCTTGTGAAGATTGTACATGTCGGGGCGGTTAGGCCTGGAGCGTACGATCATCGGGACATCGAGGCTGATTTTTGTAACTGGTCGTTAGACGACTTTTATTTTATGTAACAGTTAATCAGTTAAATCTTTTTGTAAATGATTTTATAATCGGGATCCCGAGTCTTTTGTAATATTGTTTTATAAGTTTAATTAAAAAGCAAAATTTTAATTAATCACGTTTTTCCATAAACCTCGTTGATTAGCAACGAGCTGCACAGTACGTTTAAAAATCACGTAATACGCCTAAGTTAGTTAGGGTGTTACATATATATATAAATTAAGATAAAATTTTACTCTTTTTTTTTTTTGGATTGGATTGGCCATAAATACTGGATCTAAAAAATTAGATGGATCTAATCTGATAAAAAAAAATACCAAATTTAAAATATTGAATAAATCTGATAGAACTGACTCAATCCAACATCTAATAAATATTGGATCGATTAGATGACTAAAATTAATTGGATCAGATCGGATAGTAAAATCTAACATCCAATATATGATAGGATCAGACCTGGATATATAGACTTAAAAATATTGGATGTCTGGTTGTTATGAATAATTTACCAGATTCTATATTTACTAACAAGTATGTTGAATTAACATCCTAAATATGAATATCTATAAAACAATGAAATTACACAAATAAGAGTTAAGAAAACCTTACATTGATTGTAGCGAAATATAATGACTCCTTCTGCTCAAATCTCTAACCCTTGTTCCTTTCTGTCGTAGAGTATTATCAAAATCTGAGCCTAGATCTCTTTCTCTCATTCGGGTAGATTACCACCGTCTTACCCACTATGATTGAGTACTTGACTTGCTAGGCATGACACTCTATCACTATTGGTCGACTATGAAGAACAATGAAGGAGGCTTGAAAGTTGTATGTTTGACAGAAAAAACTAAATTTGATTTGATGGAAGGCAATAGTTCAGTTGGATGAGATGAGAGCATCATGTTTCTTTTATAGTGTTTCAACTAGGGCTTAAATTTGAATTATATGGATTAAAAAAGAATAAAATATTGGGCGAAAATCACTAGAGTGGCCGGCCACTGAAAGGACCAATCTCTAGTTATAATTTTACCACTTTATTTTAACAACTTATTCTTCTTTCAATAGTACCATATTTTCTAATTTAATCATATAAATGTCAAAACTATTTATTTAATAATTATAATTAAGTATCAAATAAAATTATCATCTATATTATTTATTAATTAGACAATGCAAAGTCTCTTAATTAACAAATAGATCCCAAAATCTCTTTTCTTCACAACTAAGTCCTTACTTAGTGAAAGTTCATAAATAAGATATAGTTTATTTTAGAATTAAAATTGATAAATTAAAATTAATTAAGTGAGTCTGCAATCAGTATTATTACAACTAGTGAGCGGACCATGAGCCTATATAACCGAGTTTCCAATAAGTAGATATAGAATTTACTAAATAAATTCTTTAACTTATTAATTCTGTCTTGCGCCGCTATTAAATATTAATTTGGAATTTACATAAACTTAAGAAAATAAAGAAAAACTTCTTAAAAAGCAAGATAATTTACATATAGAACTATATATGAATGGTTTTAAATAAGATGCTAATTTCACATAGCAGCTCATTCATTCATTTTCATTCATGTGGGAAAGACTATAAATAGATATAAACGTGCAAGTCTTTCTTTTGTCAAGTTTGAATGATTATATCTCTGTATAGTATTAATTATATGTAAGTAGTACTATATATCTATATATGATGGGAGTTGAAGTAATTAATTTATGTATGCTGCAGTTTTCAATGGTCATCATCATATAGGTATAAAGGTATATGAACTCTTCTTCCTTCTCGTTTCAAAAAAAAAAAAAAAAAAACTCTTCTTCTTTCTTTCTTTTTTTTCTTTTCTAAATTTTGGGTATATAAAGGCATGATCACTTCACTATTTATATACGAGTTAAGACATGTGTCATAATTAATAATGCCATGTGGTACAAATGTGACTGAGCCAGACAATTTTAATGAAAAATAGTTAGAATTAAAACTAATAAGGAAAAAAAATCTTAATGAAAAAGTTATGTACTTTTTAAATTAGAATATTAAATCAATATTGTATATTTTTTAAAAAAAGATTAAAGTTATAATATTAGTATTATTATAACAAAAAAATGTAGGATATTGTTGTCTACCATAAACAATTATGGTGTGACTTAATGCAGACCACACCATATATGGTGTTGATTTTATAGTTGGAGAGAAAATAGAGAAATTTAGTCACTATTTTAGTGTCCAATTGGAGTTAGCCTAAGCAGGCCACAAACCACAGACTTAAAATTGTTTTGGCATAACATAAAGTTGAGAACAAAACTTTCTCAGAAAAAAAAAAGAAAAGGGTTTGGCCAATCTGGATAAAAATTCTATCCTTAATACCATTTGATTTTGTTATAATTGTTAAGTTAGATTTGTTCATGGTTTTGTATATGCATGAATTAGCAGTGTTTTTTTAATACATATTTATCATTTAAAGAAAGGGAGACATTTGTTTAAAAAGGATAAACAAAAAAAGAAAAATGACAGTTCAGTGTAGCATGCACTTGGAGGAAAGCAAAAGCCAATAAAAGGGGCCATATTTATTGAAATAATAAGAAGCCTTTTGGGCCACATACTTAAAAGTTAGGCTAGAAGATTGTATATTATAAAATATTATAAACTTTACAATTGGGCTAAGCTTAGATTGAGTTAATATGAAATTGTGTTGTGGGCAGGGCTTCTTGATTGACACTTTTTAAAAGCTTGGGCACTTATTAATGCTACCCTTCACATGATTAATTGTGTAATTTTGATTAGTAGGCCATTCTCTTTGGGAATTTTTTATTCATTAGTAATACAAGAAGAGCTCCCCTCAAATAAATAATTATGCATTCAAAAGACTAAAGAGATTTTAAAATCTTTCGGTTGCAGTGGCAGATTCAGAATTTAAGTTGAAGAGGGGTGACATTTTCTTTTGTAAGTGAGGGAGGGTGTTTTTCATTTATTTATTTATTTTTCTATATTATATAACATATTAAAAATTGATTCAAATATGTATTTTAATATTAAATATAGTATAAAATAAAAAAAAATTAACAATAAAAATATTGGGTTCAATAGTTAAAACACTAAATACAAGTCTTATTGATAGAAGTTCAAAAAGTAAAATTCAAATACCAAAGTAAATATGTTTTAATTGGGATTAGAACTCATAACATACACTATGTAATAAAATAATGTTTTAATTGGGATTAGAACTCATAACCTACACTATGTAATAAAATAACTTTACTATTATATCAACGTTTGTATTATATTTATAAATATCACTTTTTTTCAAAAATATATATTATAATTAATTAAAATGTATATATATTTTTTTTCAAAGAAAGCAACCCCTACTTTGGTTACAATAATAGTAATAATAAACCACAAAAATTATTACTATGAATATGATACAATACATTACATGATAGGTCTTGAATAATAATAACAAAACTAACACAACAATTATCACTAAATTATTACAATGTGAATCATTCGGATTATTCAACTCAATTTTCGAGTCACTATCATGAATGGGAAATACAGATCAAACTCCCAATCACATGGTTTAAAACTTTTTTTTTTCTCACATTCATTTGAAGATTTAATTAATTATTTCAATCTCCATAGATTGCCGACCTCTAAAATTTAATATGAACATTAGTCAAACTAGTAGAGTGGAAAAATAAAATTATAATACACATGACCACTCAACACCACATGGTGTTCATTGACATGTCGTTCATAAAAATAATAATAAAAAAAAAAGAATTATTACATTTTTTTGGGGTAATATTTAAAAATTTATTACAAAAGAGAAGGCCTATATGGCTATATAGTAAAGTATTATACAATGAAGGATTTAAGGTGTTTGGTTTATAGTCAAGGACTCAAGGTATTTTTTTTTTTGGTAGGGCATCTTTGCTTTTGGCATGTAAATAATTTATAAATTTTTTTATATAATATGTACATCATAATTCTAACATTTATCGTGCAGAAACAAATCTCAAATTATTAGTTGCACATATAAAAAAATAGAAACATCAACTAATTATTTAAACTCTCTTTCTTTCTGTATAATTCAAAAAAAATTTAAAAATAAATTAAACATCTATTATAACTCACTAAAAAAAATTAATACTTTTAGTAATAACTTTTTAATCACATCATAATTTTTTACAAAATATTATTTATGACTAAAACATAGTATGTAGTTACAAGTTGTCACTTAATTAGTTTTATTGACAACAAGTATTGTGACTAAAAATATATTTAGTCACAATAAATTGTAATTTTTATGACTAATACTTTTAGCCACAGATCTTTTAGTCACAGCATAAGAATGACGATTTATAATTAGTCACAATTTTTTCACTTTTAATCATAAATTTTGTTGTGACTAAAAGTAAATTTTTTTGTAGTAACTAATCTATAAAATAAATAAATTATAAATTTTTCTATAGTGTCAAAAACAAAAGTGCACATTGTTGACCATTTTTGGTGAACGACGCAGAGTCATACTGTAACGTCCTCGCGTCAAGCCTATAGACCAACATGAGTGTTTCCAGCGTGCTTTGTCCTCACTCGTACGTTTCCTGAAAAAACTTCCTAGGTGGTCACCCATCCTAAAATTACCTCAAGTCAAGCACGCTAAACTGTGGAGTTCTTTCGAGATGGGCTACTAGAAAACAAGATGCAGCTTGTTGATATAGGTAGTACCAATCAATCCATTTAAGCCCTTTTCGACTGTGTAGTCTCATACCTACACAATTTCAGAATCATCACACGTGATTTTTCCTAGGCGATGTGGGATTGCACAGCTTATCCGGTATTTTCCTTACGAATCACGGGACTACTAACTATCACAATCACCCCCCTTACGGGGTTCGACGTCTTCGTCGACCACACTTCCAGCTAGGTTAAGGCTTTGATACTATTTGTAACCTCCCCGCTTCAAGCCTCCATTGAGCCTTCCCCCACGGACTCATGGGTTTTATACATGGGTACGCCACTCTGACTGCGTCAAGAACTGACGACTGGCCCTATAGACCAACACAAATTTGTCCTCACTCACATGCTTCCTGGGAAAACTTTCCAGGTGGTCACTCATCCTAAAATTACCCCAGGTCAAGCACGTTTAACTGTGGAGTTCTTTCAAGATGGGCTACCAAAAACAAGATGCACCTTGTTGAGATAAGTAGAATCAATCAATTCATTTAAGCCCTCTTCAACTGTGTAGTCTCATACCTACACAATTTCAAAATCATCACACTCGACCTTCCCAAGATGATGTGGGATTGCACAACTTACTTGGTATTTAACTTACGGATCATGAGACTACTGACTGTCACACAAACGACAATAAAAGCATTTGAATATGAGATTACGATAAGTAAATAAACGACACAATAATTTTATAATGGTTCGACTCCAATTATATAGTAATAACCTATTCCTTTTTCTTAATATTTCTTATTGGAATATCAAGATCACAAGAATCAGAGTCAAGTGAGTTTCTTAATACTCTCAGATGGATTACAAATGATTGTTTTTTTTTATAACGTAATAGCTCTCTAGAAAGTATCGAAATCGAATCCTCAAAAATAACTAAATGAGTCGCGTTATTTATAAAGCTACAAGTGAATAAAATGGTATTAATTATAAAATATTCATTAAAGGTTGATTGTTCTCTTAATTTCACGATGTTAGGTTCTCATAATGACCTGGTCTTTATGAATTGTGGAGTTCATGTCGCAGATCTGGAATAAGTCGAACTATACTGGTCGAATGGTCCGTCCAGGGTGTCGCAATCTAATATTTGAGAAGAATTGGATTAATCCTCCTTGGTCGGTACGGTTGGTTTGTCGGTTTACTCCAATTTCATGGACATTAGGTCGACATAGTTGGATTGTTCTAATTGATTCAACAATTCTAGCATAGTATATTGTACTTCTCTGTCTTTTAGTTAAACTGTCTAGCCTTTAACCTTCCAAATTTGTAGTGTGTGTCGACTAGCCTTCCATTTAACGCCACATGTCCTTATTTCGTGTCACGTCACTTGGATGATTTTTGGAACAACACCCATAAAAAAAATGGTGTCCCAACTACAAAATTATCGTATAAATAGTATAAATTACAATCAAACAATTAAAAGAAATATTTATGTTACCCACAAATATGCATTTTTCTGCTATAAGGCAAGGCATCAGTACTTCTGCTCCTATAGGAATATATTTTTTTTTTTATTTAAGCGTTTATATATTACAACATGTTTTACTTGGGACTCGAACTCAGGACCTCCAACACTCACACACCCATCTATGGCCACTTGAGCTAGTCTCAAGTGGTTTAGGAATATTTTATTTTTGACATATGGAAAAGTGATCTAAACCAAAATATTTTACTTAATGTATACATTATATAAAATATATCAGATATCCAGTATTTAAAATTTTTAAATAATTACGCTTAATTAATTATTTGAACTATTTATTTTTTATATTGTAAATTATTTCAAAGTTTTTATAAATGAGTAGAATGTTTCCATAATGTATATCGTTATGTTAAATTATATTTTAAATTGGTTTTTTTTTTTTTATATATAAAATGTTAGTTTTGGTCCAATTTTAATATTTATACCGTCAAAACACAAAATTGACAGAAAAGGATAAACAATGAAGAAAGGAATTGGTTTTAAAATTTGTTTTGTAATTAATTTTGAGTGCAAGGTGTAAAGTTGAAGTTGTTGAATACAATATTACTGAATCATAAAAAATAAAAAAATAAATTACGTTTTTTCAATCTATCTATAATTTTCATCTTTACAGTTTTTCTTTATCACAATTACAGAAATTCACAAAAGCAAAAAAAAAAAAGAAAATAAAAGAAACATGTAAGTAACAAGAAAATAAGTGATAAAAAAATGTGAAAACATAACAACAGTATTTATATATAGACACATTTCATAGAAATATTTAAAATTTTATATAACCTTATTTTGTAATTTTTCTTTTGTTAATTAATTATGAAAAAATCACTTTTCAATTCTATATATTTATATATAGGTAGTAGAAATAAATAAATTATGCAGGTATCAATTAATCAAAATATCTAAATTATATATATAGTAGAGTGTCGACTTATATTTTGTTGGCATGGCTCGATGAATCTGGTATGCACAAATATCCTCACTCTATATATAGACACTCTTTTTTAATTCAACCCTATATTTATAATATATACAACTTATGTATAAATACTTTTTTCTCCACTGAACTACTATTGCGCGTGCAATTTTTACCTTTTCCAAAATTATTTTTTTAATTTGAGTTATTACATAAATAACACATATATAAATATTTGATGCATGCATATGTGAATATATTTGGATTATTTTTCTTATTGAAAAAACCAATTACATGAAACATGGGGAAGATGCTTAAGCTTATGTATATGTATGCATATGGATATGGTGGTCCTCACACTCATCTACTTAATTAATTTGTATACATATACATATATATTTATACTTTGACGCATGCCCATCTTTGATTTTTGGGTTGGATGTATTGAAGATATAATATCATGTGGTGCAGAATGTAACTATATATTCCAAGCCATCTCCATACCCATATAATGGTTGTCATGATTATCTGAGTGTTGTTTTTCTCAAAACCTAGATGTGTACGTGTACATATATAAATATATATTATATATATAGTTTTTCATTAAAATTTTACTGTTAAAGCTATGTTATTTTGGTACCTACGTATATATATGTATATCGGTATTGGCATTGGGCCAATCATGTGAAATACTAACACTTTATTTGGTAAGTTGGATGGAATATTGAATTTGGGTGTGTATCTCAAATTTGTTTGGTGTAATAGAAGGAAAGAAATAACTACTTTTTTTATTATTTAAAATAACACAATAATAAAATTAAAACATGTTAATTATTTAAAAATAAATTAACAAATATATTGTAATCAATTCATATCCTTTTTGGTAGGCCCAAAAGATTGGCAATTCATAGCCATTTCATTCTCTTGTTTTTCTTCTTATCAAACAAATAAAATTAGGGTTGGATTATCCAATTCCACACACATCCATCCATCAATTATTACTGATCTACCAAGGGTAAATAAATTGTAGTAATATTACATAAAAAAAAAAAATATGACAAATTTTTTTAAGGAAAATAGTGATATATACAATTCTTCGTTTATTGTTTGTGGTACTTACATGTATTTGATTGAATTTTGTGTTTCCTTTTATATAGCATATCTATGCCCAAGTATACAGTAATTTAATATAGAGAATATACACAAATTGTCAAACTGATGGATTTAGAGGTGAGTTTAATTCGCCCTCTCAATTCTTTCTTTGGTAATTAATCTTGACATTTATCATGGTTTTTCTTATTCTTTTTCTCACAACTTTGCCTGAAATAGGCGTGTAGAGCGCAAAAATCACCACTAGTGGTCTTATATATGCATTTGAATCTGACATTTATCTCATTATAAATGCATATGCTCACTCCTATGCTTACTCTCCACTCCTTTTGCCACACTACACTACAAGAAATGTTATGTGCTGGCGAAAATTTGGTATTGCGCTGGTAAAATAAAATTTACTTCTGATGTGTTGGCAAAATGGGTTAGCAGATCAACGTTAGTATTAGAACTTTTGCCAGTACAAAATGAAAATCGCTGGCAAAAATGACTTTTCCCAGCGCGTAAATGCGCTGGTAAAAGTTAGATTTTAGCCACTGCAAATGTGTACTAGTAAAATTTTGATCTTTTTGCCAGCACAGTTTGTGAAATGCGCTGGTAAAAGTAACTTACTTTTACCAGCACAGTAGCAAACTGTGCTAGTAAAAGTGACATTTCTTGTAGTGCATGCTATATAAGAAACCACCATCTTATTCTCATCATGTGTGTGTTCAATTGCTTGTGTTTTCGTTTTTTGCATCCTCACTTACCACAAACTTTAGTTTCGCTCTAAACTCTATACTTTCATTGCTTATTGAAAGAGATGCTTATCTATACAATTCTTATCTGGACCAACTCAAGAATTGAACATAAAGAATTGTAAAAACTTATCTGGACCAACTCAAGAATTGAACATAAAGAATTGTAAAAACTTACTTATGGTTCTTTGAACAGAACCTTTTATTTATAGGAGAAGACAATACAATGAGGCTAAAACCAGTGCATACTTCACTTAAGCATCTTCATTCCATATCTGAATGCAATCATGTTATCAATATATACATCCATTTCTCTTTCCTTATAAGTTCCTCACTTTCAATTAGATAAACTTTAGTTATTTTCCAAACAATGGCTATTGTCGTATTCCATCTTAGTATGTTCCTCTACGATATTGCTCCATTACTAGCCCTCTAGGTCGAGAAAATTTCAAATATTTGTCTGAATTCTTAGCTCTTGATAACTTTAACTTTTGGCAGATCTGATGTCATTCTTTCCTCTAACACTATATAGCATAGAAATGCCACCTCTCTTGACCAAAATTAACACTTTTGTAAGTTTTTTTTTTCTTATTTGCTTCTATTCACTTAAACATACTCATACTATTGTCCACAAAGCAAATCATGAGTGGATTGTAGTATCATTTGCATACTCTGTGCCTTTTATGTTGCTTGATCATTTTATAATCCCAACACTTCACAAAAACTCGTATGGTCCTTGTCGTTCCATGAAATTCTTCTAGATGTATCACTCATGATCTCCATTTTTTTTTTCATCCTTTACGAAGCTATATCTATGATCTCCAAGTTGTCAAGTTTGAATTGTTCTGTATAGTTGTCCTCTGTGTTGCCTCTCATTCATGTTGTACCCAAATTGTTAGCAGTGTCTAAATCTTCTTTTTCTTCCTCCTTTGAAATTGTCTTTATCGAAACCATGCGCATTTTACTTTATTGTCTCCTCACAAAGTAGCTGACCTTGAGTTTGAAACTTACAATTTTCCTTCGGTAATCTAATATTTGTTGATGCTCTACTTATCTCTTGGTGTTCAAGATACCTTCATAAGTCATTACTTTAAAAAAAATTATATCAGGTTTCTTTCTAACTTCTTATTCTAGATTCTGTTCAGTACGCTACACTCCTTTCTACGTGATGGCATAGTCCTCTTTGGACTAATTTGTATAATAGACTTTTCTCTAAAGTCTTCATATACAATATTCGTACTTCTCCATCTAACTTAGGGGTGTGTATCCATAGAATATCCATCAAGACAGTACTTGCTCCTTATAGGTCTATTCTTTCGTCTTTCTTAATAAGTCAGTTTCATAAAATACCCTATCTAGTCTAGTATAGCATTCACTATCTTAAATCATTCCCTACTCCCTATAGGTTGGGCTTCCTTTCATAACTAGGTGTAGAGACTTCATCTTTAACCATTTGTAGACAGGTGCAATTCTATGCATCGATACTTAGTTGGCTATTGGTACATTTCATTATGTGCTTCAAGTTCCACTACTAGTGTTGGTGATCTATTGCGCTGAGCCTGTGAAAACTCTTCAACAAATCGTCTTAGTCATGCTCACATTCCTTCCAATGCCTCTATTAGATCGTTAGCCTTAACTACCATTGGGTTCGATCTGGAACATCAACCATTTGTGGGTCAGCGGAACACACATCCTTAGCCCCCACCTCTACTGGTCGTTCCTTTCAAATTGATTCTAACTGATCTTCTGGTTGCATGTGTGAGCTCTTACAAGAAATGTTGATTTAATAAAAACAAAAGAGTTCAATTATAGGGAGAGAAGATTCCATGAATATATCTAAACTTAATGTTGTCAAGCCTAACTAGTAATATTATATTTATCAAACAAAGTCTTATGAATTCCTAATATAATTTATTCTAAATTTTCAAGAAAGGAACACTGTCCTTCCTAGTTTCAATTCAAGACAATAAAGAAAAATAAAACCTATTCATATTCTTCATAAAAAGTGTAATCAATCATAACAGGTAATATACTTTTAATTTCTCTAAGCACCCACTACAGATGAGGCACTAATTCTAGGAAACATATTTTAACAAAAATCTATGTATCACATATAAAACTATTAATGGCAATACTAAGCATATTAGAACTAACACTTACGTTATAGTGAGAGTGATCTTTTCAGTCTTCTGTATGTATACTGTGAGTATCCCTTCGGGCTAAGGAACGATCGGCTCTGATACCAACTGAAACGCCCCAATATTTTGCCTTATTTTACAAAATACTAATTTTGATGCATTAATTAAAAAGATTCAAAGCTGTTTGGAAATACACAGTGGGTTTTACAATAAATATGCAAAAAGGTGAATGATCATTCATATTAAAAACAAAATAAGTAGTTGAGTGCAAAAAAAATAAATGTGTAACATCCCACTGAGCTGAGATTACTTTACTATATAAAAAAACAAAACCAAGGCTCCACCGGCGTTCTAGACCGTTTGCTCGTCCATAGCCCCTCGCAGTATACATACCAGAACTAACCCAACTCATCAAACTTATATTCAATGTTCCCTGTCTATTGCCTGTAGGGGGAAAGTAAGGGGGTGAGCTAAAAGCCCAGTAAGGAAATGCTTAACATACAATAGCATTCAATACACTATACATATCTTAAAATTCACAATAATACGATTCTTTATAATATTAACATAACCAGTCTTAACAATAGTATATACCTTAGCTCATAATTGTAATTTAAATAACTTCAGATATGCAAAGCTATATCATATACCATATATTTGTACTAAACGAAACCATTACATATATGTAGGGACCACAACCCTGACATCATACTCATAGCACAATCATAGCAATAACATATAAAAAATATTTCAATCATATCATGTCTTTACCATAACATTGACATATCATAGCCATTACTTACATAACCCGGGCCTAGCCTGGCCCTACAATATCCTGGGCCTAATCTGCCCATATAATAACTTGGGTCTATGTAGCCCTACCATTGTTATAGGATAGGGTATCTCTATATTCAACAGTAACATCACTGTATCATACCCCACCATAACAATGTCATACACGAATTAGACAAATGTAGGGTAGGGTATCTCTACATTCAACGGCCTTATCCCGTATCATACCCCACCATAATAATTTCATACACGACTCAGAAAAATGCAGGGTAGGGTATCTCTACATTCAACGGCCTTACCCCGTATCATACCCCACCATGGTCCCTCACTTTACCTGAGACGTTAGCATACAACTTGCAGCATACAACACACAATATATGAATGCAACATACAACATATACAAGTCAAAACAACCCTAATCAATATATCAATTCATAAACTCATATTGTGTCCATACTACACATTCTCAGTACCACATACATATTCATAATAACAAAGCATAAACAATATTCTAATACATAAAGAATTTAAATTTATGCAAATAAACACAAACAAAACTATCTAATTTCCTTACCTCAAATCCCGCTGCTTAAACTTGTTATCTCGTCACTACTACCTATAATAACACATGGGTCAAGGCTCTAACATTAAAATTCGCACTCTTACAGTACATCAGAAAGAATACTATTTTTGACCAATAACTACACGAATTCAGTGAAAGTTTCCTTCATAAAAATTATAGGAAATTCAATTATCTTTCTAATGATATAAGGATCACTAAAAATGGATTAAAACTGAGGGAGTTATGATAGTTTTACTGAAACTATTTCTGAGAAGGAATATGGAGTAACGAATCACAGTAGACATCAAAAATCCAAAAGTTTTGATACTAAAATATTCCAAATCAGAGAATACTCTCTTGATAAAAGTTTTAGAAAATCGAATTCCCTTTCTAATGACACTAAAATCTTTAAAATCGGAGTTATAACGTAAGAGATATAGATATTATACCGAAACAGTTTTCTAGAAATCCTGAAACAAATGGATTTCGAACTACAGCAATAAAACAATAATTTTGACTTAGAATAATAAATAATTACTGAATGGTTTCTTCATAAAACATTTAGAAAATTGAATTATCTTTTCAACTGTACCAAGATCGCTAGAATCAGATCATTATTCAGAGAGATATTTGAATTTTAGTGAGACAACTTATATAGAAAATATAAAAAAATGATTTACAACAAACAGCGTAGAAATACTAATTTTTGACATAGATAAATTTCAATTCAGTAAAATCTTTCTTCATAATAATTATGGGAAATTCAATAAGATTTCTATAGGCACCAAGATTGTGAGAATCGGATGAGTATTTAAAGAGATATGACAGTTTTACTGAGACATGTTTCATTCTGAAAAATAAGAAAAGGAGACCTACGAATATTCTTCTATTGTGATCAATAAATAAGTAAATGTAGAGTTTCTTACCTCAAATACATCGAGCTGCTTGGATCGATAGACATAAGATGATGGTGATCAAAGATGAGAGTGAAGAGAGGTATAGATTTGGCAATGGAAAGATGACTTGAAAATTTTAGAGTTAGTCTTGCTCAGATGGGTGGGAAGAAAAGAACGATATAATTTTAGGGTTGAAGGAAACCTATACTATCTAACTCTTATTAGGTTTAGTTTTATTAATAATAATAATATTAACATAATAACAGTAATAATATGATAAATTATTAAATAAATAAATATCTAACTTTTAAATTTAAATTGTAACCTCTCAATCTGGTAACTTTAGGGCTTAGTTTTGACCTAGAAAATTTACGAATTATGATATAGCTATTTCTACAAAATTTATAGATCTTTGAATTATCTTTCCAACGCCACTAGAATCACCTCAATCGGAGTTATAAAACTCCAGATATGGTCATTTTCGTAAAACAGTTTCTAAACCTGCGAATTTCTCTAAACTTACAATTTTTCTGACATTAATCAAATAATAATATTATTTAATACCACTTATACAATTAATTAAATCTAATAAATATATTATATAAACCTAATAGACTTTCATATCGGGCTTTAATTAAACGATTACCTACTTATGAAAATATCATAATATTTTACTTTCGTAGTTAATACAACTTTAACTTTCTTTAAAAAATGGTACAACTACTCTAAGCAATAATATCAACTCACTAACAACACAAATAAATGAATTAATTATCCTCGCACAATTAATATCCAAACGAAAAATTAAATACTATTTTAAACTGGATATTACAAATCCGAAGCTCTTTTAAAAACAGAGGAGAGCCACTTAATTTCAAATGTTGTGTTTGCTAAAGCACGAATTCACTTTCTGTGCTTGTATGAGCAACAACTTATTGATCTTCGATCATCTAGACAGCTTGCCCAGTCAGCATCTGAGTAGTCTTTACTTATGTTTAAAAAATTTCACTTGTTTCCTGTCAACTGTCTTAACCTCGACAATATATATCGACATGCTATCGACATATTGTCGACAAATATAAGTCGAAAAATATCGACAAATTGTCGATACATTGCCAAATAAATGAAATTATTTAAATTCCTTTTTTGACATGATATCGACAGTTTGTCGATATCATGTCGATAATAGTCATCCATGACCTTCCTTCACATAATTTTGACATTTCATCGATATTATATCAACAAACTGTCGATATTCCGACAGAAAACTAAATCTACCATTTCAGATCAAAAAATACTATTTCTAACAAATACTACAGATATAACGAAAGTAAACTACATACTATTACTAATGTCTAACAAAATGCTTAAAATATAATCTACCCATTATAATGGTGAATGATTCTAGAGTGATTGGGGGGTGTGGTCCGGTTTTCCACCACCGAGAGAGAGAGAGAGAGAGAGAGAGAGAGAGAGAGAGAGAGAGAGAGAGAGAGAGAGAGAGAGAGAGAGAGAGAGAGAGAGAGAGAGAGAGAGAGAGAGAGAGAGAGGGGTGGACCATTTAAGTTTTTACTATTTTTTTTTTAATTTTAAAAAAAAAAGTAAAATTAAAAGTTCATATAATCAAAAGAATTAATTGGTACAAATTAGTAAAAGATCAAATTTAATATTAATCATCAAAATTCAAATTTCCCTTTAAGAAATATTAATACTTAGAGTACTTAATTATAATAGCTAATGTAAGTTGACATTGAGTATTAATCTTCTGATTGATAGCTGAAATTAATAATATGCCATATTGTTTAAATTTATAAGAGTACTTCAAATCTGGATCTTTCTTAGAGAAAATCATGTTTATATAAATATACATTATATATATATATTTATTTATAGTATGTGTCATTGAATACAAAATCTGGAAATTATTGTTACTTGTCCCCTATATGGCTCTCTCTTAATTTGTTATCGCTCTCACTCATTAGTATTTGGCATAATAAGAAATACACATCAACAATTATTTTAAACTATATATATGTACATTTACAGTTAATATAAATATTTATTAATATCTCCTCAAACTAATAAATTAATAGAAGCTGGAATATAGCGATTTTTGTCTAAATTTTACGCATTATATTTCACATATCATGAAAATTAAAATATTTGTTTATATATATACACACCAATAATATTTATGGTCAAAGTATTCCAATAAATAGATTTTTAATATGAGGTAGACTTTATTGTATTAAGGTAAGAGTTTTTCTTATATATATAATATTAATTTTAATTTAATAATTTTTTGAAAGAAAATTTTAATTTAATAATATAATTGAGGATAAATTATTTGTTGACTGATCTTTATCGAAAAACCCTCCACCACACCATGATGACTTTATGCTAAAACAAAAAAAAAATATATATATATATAGTCATATTCATATACATATATTATCACTCCATTACGTAGCTGAAACTGAAAGGAATCAAGTGTTTCACAAGATATCTAAGCTAGCTATTTTTCCCTTTATTATAATTATTATTTATATATAAATTTTTTTTTGGATATAATACTACTACTAATAATAATAATAAAAGAAAAAGGATATTTAATAATGAATATTAATTATTATAGTTGTGTGATGGTATGGCATAGTAGGTACAGTCAGCACCATGTGTTAGATATCTGATGTTAAGCAAAAACTATATAGTAAATGTAAATAAAATATAAAATAAAATGAAGCACTATCATAGGGAATAGGGATGCATTTATATTATATATATACTGGAATATCATCTCAAATAATTTATATAATTATACACATGACCTATCCTCAGAACTCAGAACTTTTCATATTATATTAATCAATAAATGACAAATATATATACATTTATGAAATCATGCTTACGTATTGGTTATATTTTTCTGAAAATTGATTATCAGTTCTTCTTTAAAAAAAAATGTTTGTTTCTGGTTGTCAAGTTTTTGTATTTTTATTTGTTTGTCATCATAGAGAATTTTTTTTTTTTTTAAACAAGCAATTTACTAAATCAATTTATTACATCCTATATATTATCTTTTTTTAAAAATAAGATCTGTAGAGAAAAATAATACTGTACTTAAAGTACCATTTAATAATCCTACAACAATGAATTAAATCATTCTAATTAAACTTTTTTGGCCACAGACTCAAAATTCTGCTACACACCATGTCATTCCTGGTTTGCCATATATGCAATATCACTGATAATATTTTATTACTCTTTTTTTTTTTTTTGTGAAAGTTATGAATATAATATTATTGTTATTTAGGAAGAAAAATATATATCTAATATTAAATACTACTTAATTATATATGGAGCACGTTATATTGATCTTCTGCACATGATTTTTTGTAGAGGCTTTAAATTTAAAACCTAATAATGTGTTCGGAGAGGGAATAGGGCAGCCAAATATGAAGATAATTAAACGTAAGCAGTGACCAAAAACCAACCAGGTATATATATACGTACCTACGTACTCAATTTCCAATAAATATGGGATCTCAATATTATTGCATGGTTTATCTCACACCTAAACTCAGCCTTACATTTATAAGTTTTTTTTTAAATGAAATATTAACTTTATTAAAATTTAGCACTCTAAATATAACACAAGCTTTGAAAATAAGCCAAAACAATTAATACCAAAAGTGTCTTGCAACACAGTGTATTAGCTACTCGATTTATTGATTGTCTTATAAAATATAAATAAAAAGAAGATAATAAATTTTGACAGTCAATGAGCAAACAAATGTAAAACACTTTGGTTGATTGCTTCGAATGGCCAGCAACAAGACCATGCTGTTTGTTTCAACCTCGACTTTGCTGCCAATGCTTGTTCTTGACCCAACTAAGAACCTCCTTGATTCACATAGCTGCAACCACCTCAGTAGCATAATAGCCATTATTGCAACCAGTGCTTCAATAAGCTTGCCAATATTGTCTCTAGCTACAATGTCAAAGCCATACTTACCCTCTCTTTCAAAAAGTGATGCATTCACATTTATCTTGAATGTATTTTCAACCTATTTTATCTAACACTCAGATACATGCTGAGAATATTTTACCAAGCTCTTAATTTACTAACAAGTATGTTGAATTCACATCCTAAATATGAATTCTCTAAAATAATAAAATTAAACACATAAGAGTTTAAGAAAATCTTACATTGATTGCAGCGGAATATAATGACTCCTTTCGTTCATATCTCTAGCCCTTAACC
Organism: Cannabis sativa; assembly: GCF_029168945.1. NCBI lineage: Eukaryota > Viridiplantae > Streptophyta > Magnoliopsida > Rosales > Cannabaceae > Cannabis > Cannabis sativa. The sequence continues at coordinate 19,418,301 of NC_083610.1, forward strand.
TGGATCTTACCAGCTTGATTGCAGCGGAAAATCTTACCAGCTTGATTCGTTTATGTCGCAGAGCATTATCAAGATCTGAACCTTGATCTCTTTCTAATCTCCTTCATATTTGGTTATCACCGTCTTACTCACTATGATTGAGTTGACTTGCTATGTGTGGGCATGGCACTCTATCACTCAAGGGTTCGAATGGTTAAGAACAATGAAGGAGGTTGAAATCACTATGGAAGGAACTGTCTCATCTAGGTTGAAGGCAATAGTTAAATTGTCAAAAAAGTGGATGAGTGAGAGCATCGTGTTCCTTTTATAGTGTGTCAAGGGCTTAGGACTGAATTATATGGATTAAAAAAGAATAAAATCACTACAAGAAAAGGCATTTTTACCGGCGCAGTTCGTCAAATGCGCCGGTAAAGGTTGTCGAGATAAAACAAAATCTGAATTCTCACTTCCATTTAGGCTTTACTTTTACCGGCGCATTATTGCGCCGGTAAAAGTCTGGTTTTACCGGCGCAATACTAAATATGCGCCGGTAAAAGTTACCAAATGAAGCGCCAACAGGCGCGAGAAGTTTGCCGCCTTTCATTTCATTTATTGTGGCGCTTGTTTACTTTTACCGGCGCATAATTCCGCCGGTAAAAGTCTCAAAAAAAGAGAGGGAAACTTCCCGCGTGGATTTCCTGGTAGGTGGGAATACTTTTACCGGCGCACCATTGCGCCGGTAAAAGTGTTAAAGGAAACGTGTGGATTTTGATGTGATAAGTGAGAATACTTTTAGCGGCGCAATTGTGCGCCGGTAAAAGTATTTATTGCGCCGGTAAAAGTATTTACTTAAACGCTCGTTTTTGGCTACTTTGGTCAGATTTTAAAAACACTTTTACCGGCGCAATTGGATGCGCCGGTAAAAGTATATATATGAATCGAGCACGAAGCCCCTTCTTCTCCTCCATTTTTCATTTTTTTGCCTAGGTTTTCTCCGAAAACCTCTCGGCCCCCTCTCTCAATCTCTCTTTGATTCTCTCTCATTCTCTATCAATCTCTCTCAATTTCTAACCCCCCCTCTCAATCCCTCTCAATCCCTCTCTTTTTCTCTTCAAAAAAACCACCACCACCACCTCCAACAACACCACCACCGTCGGCCACCACCACCATCGACGGCGGCCGAGCTACGCCGACCACCACCGCACCACCAAGCCCCACCTCCTCCAATTTATTTAAGGTATTTTTAATTTTTCTAATTTTAATTTTTTTTTAATGTTTATATGTATAGATTTGTGTATGTATGTGTGTATTAGTATATGTATGTGTATATGTATGTATTTCTGTATGTATGTGTATGTATATTTATGTGGGTATAAATGTATGTATGTGTATAAATACATGTATGTATGTATATGTATGTGTATGTGGGATTATGTATATATATGTGTGTATGTATGTGTATGTGGGTGTGTATATATATATGTGTATATGTATGTATGTATGTATGTGTGTATGTATTTATGTGTATGTGTATGTGTATGTGTATGTGGGTGTGGGTGTGTATATATAAGTATGCATGTATTTGTATGTGTATATTGGTGTATGTATATATATATGTATGTATGTAAAGAAGTATGCATATATATGTGTGTGTATGTATGTATATATGTATGTAAATATATATGTATATGTGTGTGTATAAGTGTATGTGAGTGTGTGTGTGAGTGTATGTGTATGTGTATGTGTATGTGTATGTGTATGTGTATGTGTATGTGTGTGTGTATGTGTATGTGTGTGTGTATGTGTAAGTTAGTGTAGGGTAATGGATATGTGATAAAATTTTTAAATTTTTATAGGTATTAAATTTTTAATTTGGTTTTACTTTTTTATGGAATTAGGTCCGTGTTCGACCGCTCGGGATTACCGCTAGCTGCCTGCAGTTGTCATTTTTGCACTCGATTCAGGTATGTTTTTTTGCTTTCGCTTAGTATACGTAGCAGTGTTTGTTATTAGTTAATATGTATATGCATGTTAGAGAAGTAGGATTACGTGATAAAATTATCGTTGTTGGATGGGTGGATTATTTGTTTGTGTATATATTGTATGGAAATATTTGTTTGTGTTATTTATAGGTATTAAAAATTTTGGGTTTACACTTTTTAAGCCGTTATGCTGCCGAAATTTTAGTAGAAAAAATGTAAAATTAATTGAATGTTGAAATTGAAATTGAAAATATGTAATTAAAAAGTTAGTAAAATAATAATTTTTTTAGGTATTAAAAAAAACATTTTCAATTTAAATAATAAATAATTAGGAAAATATTTAATTATGAAATGTAATATATAATTTTAAATATAATAAAATGATATTATTAGTTTTAATAAGTTAGTAATTTTAATTTAAATAAAAAATGATTAAAAATTAATAAATGATTGAAAAAAAAATTAAAGAATGTAATATATAATTTAAAATATGATAAAGTGATATTATAAATTTGAAAAAGTTAGTAATTTTAATTTAATAATAAATTATTAAAAAAATAATAAAAGTGAAAAATGTAATATATAATTTAAAATATAATAAAGTGATATTATAAATTTTAAGAAGTTTGTAATTTTAATTTAAATAATATAGCATTAAACAAATAATAAAAGTGAAAAATGTAATATACAATTTAAAATATAATAAAGTGATATTATAAATTTAAAAAAGTTTGTAATTTTAATTTAAATAATAAAAGTGAAAATGTAATAAAATGATGTTATAATAAGTATAAATGAGCATAAGATATTGTAAAGTATATGATAAGATATTGTAAAATAGCATAAAATTAAATTTGTATTATCTTTTCTTGATCTCTTTGGTTATACACCAAAGATAGGATTTAACAAATGTATTTGTATTATCACATAGTGATAATTTTTTTTAAAATTTTACACATGCACGAAATACCTTAGACCCGTTTAGAGAGGCGGAGTCAGTAAGGACTCTTAAATACGCTTCTCCAAATTATAATAAAGTGTTGTATATGTAGTATGTCTACACCAGGTGGCAGCAGTTCGAAAAAGAAAGGGGTCAGAGGTAAATACAAAGGCAAGAATGTTGAGGAGGAGCTCTCCAAAACACAATCTGCCAAGTTACAGATTGAGCTGCACGCAGAGACTGGCACCCCCGTCGGCAAAAACGGAAAAAAATTCAACAATATGGCGAAATGGATGACTCGGATGTCTATCCCCATTAATAAATTCAAATGGGAAGATGTCAGTAGAGCTGACATCAATGCCCTCTGGGATAGACTTGAGGTATGTCTTAATAATTTTTTTAATTTCTAAATTACTATACTCTTATTAAATTGTAATTAATGTATTAATGTGTAACTTTTTGCAGACCAAGTTTGTCCTCCCACGAGATAACCCTACATTCGTAGACTACGGTGAGTACGAGATGTCAAAGGGTTTACGTGACTGGAGGGCGTGACCGCAAGAAAAAGTGGATACAAAATATTGAGGAGCTTGGACAGGAGAGGGCCGACATGTCACCTCCTGAGGGAGTAACTCAAGAGGTGTGGAGTGACTGCATCGCTTATTGGAGCACAGAGAAACAAAAGGTACATTTTTTTAAAAATTTCTAATTTTAGTAATGTTTAATTTATATAGTCAATAATAAATAATTAATTGTTAGAAAAATTATTAATTTCAAAGTAGAGCGTAAAAATAAAGAAAGCTCGGGGTAAGATGAAATTTCTAGGAGGCTGGGGCTCCAAGCCTATTGTTTCACATGTTGTCGAGGGGGTAAGTTTATATTTAACTATCATTCATTTAAATTTTTCTAGTAAAATAGCAATACTAATATATTTTCTCTTGAAAATAGGCTAACCCCGACACAGGAGAACTGCCAACTGCGGTGGAAACTTTTCAAAAGTTTCACCATAAAGGCAACAATTGGCGCAACGAGTACGCACAACAAGCTTACGTAAGTTTACATTTTAATTCAATTTTTATTTATTTCTTTCAATTTATTTTGTATTAAAATTAACCATTTAACTTATTTGTTTGTTTTAGGAGCAAATGGTTGAAATAGCGGCAACTCAACCAGCGCCCACTGAAGATGAGCCCGATGAGCCTGATGTCGATCCTACACAGTACCCCCGAGACTTACCTGTTATGACGCAAGTACTCGGGGAACGATCTCGACATCTTAGAGGCTTTGGCCATCTCCCCTGCATCGAAGGAGTTGGGGCCAAAAGAGCACCCGCCACGCATCCTTCGGCCCCCACCGACCGTTACAATGGAACAAGACGAGGCTTTACGAGAAAAAGTGGAGGAAGCGGAGCAGACAACTCAACATACGAGGCAGCAGTATGAGACACAACAACTCTACCTCAGACGATTCCAAGATCAGTTTGAGTATCTTTCTCGAGCTGTGCCGGGTTTCAACTTGCCTCCCATGGATCTTCCACCATTGCCCACTCCTGGTGCTGGATCGTCGGCTGCTCCTGCTGCTGGATTGTCATCGCAGCCTCCCGAGACTCAGAGAAACAACGATGACGACATTACCCGCCTATAGAACTGTACTTTTTTTTATTATCCGGTTCGAACATTTAACATTTTGTTTATATACTGATTTTAGTAGAACATAATATAATTAATGTTCGTTTATCTTTTAATGTAAATTATGTTGGTTTTTTTGTTAATATAATATTATAATTATTTTAAAAAAATTAATTAATTATATTTAATTAATTAATATTATAATTAATTAAATATAATTAATTAATTTTTTTTAAAAATAAAAATTAATACTTTTGCCGGCGCATTTTTGCGCCGGTAAAAGTAGCCAAAAATTATTGGCGCCAACCGTCAGATTGGCGCCAATAGTTTTGCCGGCGCACTATTGCGCTGGCAAAACTTTATCAAAGCAGGTTCATAGCGGATAAGGGCACTTTTTAACACCGGCGCTTATTTTTTACCGGCGTAATTTCTCGCCGGTAAAAGGAAGTTTTACCGGCGCATTTACTCTACGCGCCGGTAAAAAGTCTTTTACCGACCAAGCTTCCCAGATAAGCTTTGCCGGCGCACAACTGCGCCGGCAAAGCTTTGCCGGCGCAGTTAGTGTACTTTTGCCGGCGCAAAAATGCGCCGGCAAAAGTTGGTTTTCTTGTAGTGAATATTGGGCAAAAATCACTCAATGGCCGTACACTTAAAGTGACCATTTTCTAGTTACAATTTTATCAGTGTATTTCAACTACTTATTCTTCTTTCAATAATACCATATTTTCCAATTCAATCATATAAATGGCAAAACTATTTATTTAATAATTATAATTAATTATCAAATAAAATTGCCATTTATATTATTTATTAGTTATACCATACAAAATCTCTTAATTAATAAATTGACCCTAAAACCTCTTTTTTTTTTTTCACAATTAAGCCCTTGTTTAGTGAAAATTCATAAATAAGGCATAGTCTAATTTTAGAATTATAATTGATTAATTAAAATCAATTGACTGGGTTTGCAAGTAGTATTATCTCAACTAATGAGGGGACCATGGACCTATATAACTGAGCTTTCAATAAGTAGATCTAGAATTTACCAAGTAAATTCTCTAATTTATTTAATTCCGTCTTGCGCCACTATAGATTTGGAATTGAATAACACTCTCAATTATATAGAACGCTCTATATGTACCACGATATAGATACGTTATGACTATCCATTGTTACAATCCTAATAGTCAAAGATCCTCTATAGATGATCTACATCGAAAAGAGATAAATTTACCGTTATACCCTTCAATGTATTTTATCCTTAAAATACTTAGCTACCTATAAATGATATTTCAGTAAACTAATATAATTACTGAAGTGAGATCTCAATCATATATCTCTATTTAGCCAAGCTCGAAGGAAATCATCATTTTACTACCATGTTCTCAAGATGTAAATATCTCAGAATCATTGGTTAGCATTCACGAACACCTCTAAGAACATAAATAATACAATCAAGCTGAATCTAACCATGTTAGATATTTTTACTAAAATTAGACAAAAATCTTTAAATTTAACAATTTCAATAGTTCATGAGGCATTTATGATTTGATATATGTTAAAGTTTAGGGGATAAAAATTCTAATTAGCCTTATAAAAAATAAGATGGAAACATATGGGAGTACAATAATTTGGGAGTACAATAAGTATTAAATATAGTCTTCAGTCTAAAACGACTGAAAAGAAAGTAAAAAAAAAAGTGCATGCTTTTTAATAATGCTTGCTTGCTCGGCTATTCTATTCTATTCTATAATATGAGGAAATAAATACGAGTATAAATATTATTTGATAATTTTTCCATTTTTATTAGAAAAGTAAAAAAAAAAAAGCCAAAGAAATGCGTTATCGATTTAGACATGGATCCTTCACATTCAAGCCAATCATATCGCATTTCTCAAAGCCATGTCCTTCTCATTCACTTTCTCAATTCTCATTTCTCATATAAAATATTATATTATATATATAAACTAACTGTAGTTTGGTCACGGTTTAATAATCATTCCCAAGTTTCTCTGATGCTACCCCGTCATGATGAATAATATTGTAAGAGAGAGAGAGAGTTTTAATTTTGATAATTGAAGAGAAATAAGAAAGCTGAGTGTCATGTCAGGTCTTGGCGTGCATAATTGAGCAAGGTGGTGGTTTGGTTTGGTTTGAATCTTAATGCCCTCAAATTTAATGAAACGATTTTATTTTTCTACTCTTGTTTCCTTTCTCGAGAACTAAAATAAAATCAAATTCTGCCTCAAAAAAATAACTTCAAATCATAACACCAAACTAGTAAAGTAATAAAAGTGTCTCCTTTGAAAAAAGTGATACTCGTCTTTTGTTGTTACTACTAAACGATTCAACCAGCCAGTAGTTTAGTATAGCTTAGCTGGACTTTTAAAGTTGTAACCTTGGATTGTGACTCAACTGGGTTTGTTTTGTATTCATTTTTCTTAAACTATTTTCTTTTCTTTTCTTTTCAAGCCAATGGGTCTGCTGCTGGCTTTTGTAGACTTGTAGTTGTCTCACTGTTCAACCAATCTTCTTCTGATTTTTTCAACCCCAAATGCTGGCAATGGTGGTGTGAGTACTAGTGGGTGAGTTAAACTTTGCAATTTGTTCTCATATAAATTTTCTATCTTGTTTTTTATTTTCAAATATCAGTCTAGGTTTGGTCTTGGGGTTTATATTTGATCAAACTTGTAAGAAAGAGAAAAAGGGTTTTCTTTTTTGCTATTGGTACTACATGTTACAAGTTGGGATTTCCATTGTGTAATTCTCTAGATTTGAGTAATGGTTCTTGGGTTTTGATGGGTTTTACGCGGAGAGTGGATTTTGGGGCTTGTCTTTCTGTTTTCTTCTCAATAATGTGGTAAATTTATATTTATTATCATGTGGTTTTCTCACTATACAGCATAATATGGTGATCTTAGTTCAATATTCTATTTGATTTGATACTTTATATTCTGGTAGATTCTCAAGATTTTACATTTAGTGTTGTTAGTGATTTTGCTGTTTGGGTAGTTGAAGTTTAATGCTTGAATAATGTAACTTGCTTTGTATTTGAGATCCTATCTCTCATATATTCCTATACTTTTGCCCAAAAATAAAATAAAATAAAGGGAGATGCTTGTTGTCTACCGTTTTGGTGGTTTCTTCAACTGATACCAAGATGCTGTTTTCGGTTGCAGCTTTTCTAATTTCAACGGTTTAAAAAAAAATGAAAATTGAAAATATATATAAAAAAAATTAGATATGTATGTAATGTGTTTGGTTTGGAACTTGAAGCTAAAGCCTTTGAAGGGGTTTGTGGCATGAATCTTTTAGTTATTTCTTTTCTCTTTTTTTAAGAGAAGGAAAACAAAGAAACAAATAATCAGAAATAGAAAGATAAACAAATAGTGGGGGAGTGTGGTGGAGTCAGATTTGTGCTTGTGGGTGTCTCTGGTTTTTTTGAATAGTTTAGTGTTATGAGTCTGTTGGCATTGTCTCCTGTGCTGACTTGGTGAGCCCGAGCTCCGTGGGCTTTGCCGCCGACCAAGGAAACACACTCTTTTCTTGGCTCTCTTGCCATTCAAGAGAATCATTTTCTTTTCTTTCTTAAATATTGCCACAACAACCTATCTCCTCTTTCACATTTCTTTCTTAAGACTTTCTCAGCCTTGGTTGCTGTCAAGATTCGGTCTTGCCTTGAATAATAGCATATATCATTTACCATCTTTGAGATCCTACTTATTTGATTTATTTTCTTAATCTCAGGAAGTTGATTATATAGTGAGAATCTCTGGTCCACATCTTACACAATCTGGGAACTAACTTCTCTTCAAATCAAAGTATGCACTTTTGTATTAAGGAATGAGTGGTGTTTCATGCAAGTCTTTGATTTAACTTAGTTGAGTAGTGGGAAAAGTTTGTTTCTTTTAGCACCAGATCTTTAGCTTTCCCAATATGAAGTTTATGAAACTTGGATCGAAGCCGGACTCTTTTCAGAATGAAGGGAAAAATGTCAGGTGAGAGATCTTATGCACTCTTTTCTATTTTATCTATGTATTATGTTTTTTCTTTTCCTCCATTGATTTTGAAGATCTTGTATTGATGCACCCTTCCAATCTAAACTTATATCACATGTTTTTGCTTTTCTGGTTTTATTCAGTGGCTATCAATATATAAGCTAGTTACTTTGCCTTTTCTCATTGTTCTTTGTTTTTCTCCCATTATCCATTTCATTATTATTAAATAAAATGAGCTATTAAAGATTCTGTTTTGGACTATAGTTATTGCAGTTGGGAGAATGAGTAAAGACAACAATTCTATGATAATTGCTATCATATTGTTTTCTTACTCTTACCAACTCTTGTCATTTCATCCATAGTCATTTAGATGTAAAAAAAAATCATTGTACTGCACCAGGTGGTGGGTAGAATCTACTGGCTTTTGATAAATTTTGTGTGTTGCCCATTACTTAAAAGCATCTTATTCATTACCTGTTAGAATGGTGGTGGTTGAACATTACAACTTCTTGCTTTGTCTTAACTTTGTTATTTTACCTATGTGCGGTGGTGAATGTAAAATACTCCACACAAGCAGTACTGAACAATCTTTTACACATGTGCAGGTATGTGCCAAGTGAGTTGGCTACAGACATCACTGTAATTGTAGGGGATGTAAAGTTTAATCTGCATAAGGTAGGATCTATTATCTAAAGCTTTATATTGTATCGTGGCCGATACAAATGCACGTCTTTGTGTTTCTGTGGTATATCATGATGAAATGAGTACCTTCCTATAAAACTTTGCCCATGTATTTTCTTGTTTGAACAGTTTTGATTTAAAGCAATTTCTTCAGCTAATTTATACTAAAGCCACACACTTGTTTCCCATTTCGAGTTGAGTAATACATATTTAGTGTTGCTGATGGACTGAAAATTTCATTTGCAGTTTCCTCTTTTATCAAAGAGTGTCTACTTGCAGAAGTTGGTTGCAACAGCTAGTGATGAAAGCACCGAGGGAGTTGACATTTCGGACATTCCTGGTGGCGCTGAAGCCTTTGAGATCTGTGCTAAATTTTGTTATGGTATGACCGTTACCCTCAATCCCCACAATGTCGTCGCAGCAAGATGTGGGGCAGAATACTTAGGAATGCATGAGACTATTGAAAAAGGAAATCTCATTTACAAGATAGATGTCTTCCTTAGCTCTAGCATTTTCCGCAGCTGGAAGGACTCAATCATAGTTCTTCAGACTACACAACCTCTCTTACCAATGTCTGAGGACCTGAAATTGGTTGGCCGCTGTGTTGAGTCTATAGCTACCAAGGCCTGTGTTGATGTATCGAAAGTTGACTGGTCATACACCTATAACAGGAAAAAGATCTATGAGGAAAATGGTAATGAACCGAATTTGAATGGTGGCATAAAGCGTCCTGTGCCAAAGGATTGGTGGGTTGAAGATTTGTGTGAGCTTGAAATTGATCTGTACAAGCGAGTCATAACAAATATTAAAAACAAATCACTATTGTCTTATGAAGTAATTGGAGAAGCCTTGAAGGCTTATGCTTACAGAAATATGCCTGGTTTAAGCAGGGGTATTATCCAGTCTGGAGATGTGGTAAAATATCAGTCAACAGTAGACGCAATAGTTTGTTTGTTGCCGGCCGAGAGAGGCAGTGTCTCGTGTAGTTTCCTGCTAAAGTTGCTGAAAGCAGCAAGTCTTTTGGACTCTAGAGATATAGTCAAAGAAGAGCTTGTGAGAAGAATAGGGCAGCAACTTGAGGAGGCATCTGTAAATGACATTTTGATACGAGCACCAGAAGAGGACACTGCATTGTATGACGTTGCTGCTGTGCAGAAAATAGTCGAGGAGTTCTTAAGGCAAGATCAAAACACTGAGATTGAATCACTGGAAGACGGCGATCACCTCCAGAGGATGCAGCCTGGGATTTTATCTGATGCTTCCAAGTTGATGGTTGCTAAGTTGATTGATGGATATCTAGCTGAAATCGCAAAGGATCCAAATTTACCATTGTCAAAGTTTCTTGGTCTTGCTGAGATGGTATCAGGTATCTCTCGGCCTGCCCATGATGGCATATATCGAGCAATTGACATGTTCCTCAAGGTAAGAGCTTGAAAAGTATTTGCTGTTTCGATTACTATATGATTCATGGTGTTTAACATAACTATTTAAATGCAGGAACATCCAGGGATCACCAAAAGTGAGAGGAAAAGGATATGCAAACTGATGGACTGCAGAAAGCTATCTGTTGATGCTTGCATGCACGCCGTACAAAATGAGAGACTCCCACTACGCGTGGTTGTGCAAGTACTCTTTTTCGAGCAGGTGAGGGCTGCTGCATCATCTGGCAGCAGCACTCCTGACTTGCCTAAAGGCATCAAGGATTTAAACAGCAACACCTCACACGGGAGCTCAAGGTCCGCGACAACAAACACAGAGGAAGACTGGGATGCAGTGGCCACGGCTGAGGAGCTCAAGGCCCTTAGGGGGGAGCTAGCCTCATTGAGGTTAAGCAATGGAGTTGGTGGAAATGAGAGGAATGGTGGTGATGTTAAAAGTGGGGTGGACAAAGCTACTATAAGTAAAATGAGAGGGCTTCTTAAATCAAAGAAGATCTTTGCAAAGCTCTTTTCGAGCAAAGGGGCACAAGGCGAAAACAGTGGCTCCGATTCCTCGGAGAGTTTAGGCTCTGCCAATCCAGAAGAAGCTAAATCAACTCCCTCTAGAAATAGGAGACATTCAGTTTCCTAGTGGGAATTAGTTACCAGACAGAATAGGTTTTGGTCCTTTTTTTTTCCTTTTTTGGAGGTTCTCTTCTGTTTATGACATTAGCAACTTGGAAAAACTATGGTTGTCTTCTAATTAAGCAAGGAATGAAGTAAATATATCATTTAGAAGAAAACAATTTTAGGTTGATCTTGGAGATCTTGGATACGTACATATGAATAACGTTACTCATGCATAACAATAGAATATTTTCGTTCAAGTCAATAAAAGGAGAGTGAGAATTACATCACATATCATAAGAATAAGATAGGGCAAAAGTCATTGGTATAATCTACAGAACCCAAATGTTTTTTTTTTCTATTTCTTTTTTCAGAACTATTTTCTATTTTTAAATGTAAAAAAAAAAAAAAGTTATCCAAGAAAGAAATTAAATAATTTATCTTTGAAGTTTAGAATTCCCTTGGATCGACAAATATTGAAAGGCCGGGTTTGGACTTGGTCCAATCCCCAAGAGGCCCATCCCCATAACCCTTGACCAGCCTTTTTACGCACCATACATCATTGGCGCACGATAGGCTATCCCAGTGGGGAATCGCTAACCTCAACGGATCTTGACTAGCCACCTCAGTGGCCACCACTCCACACCTCAACTCCTTCGCCATGTTATGCGCGTGACCACAAAGCGCCCTAACCATTCTCTCCGCGCGTGGGCCTTCCCCTCCCAAACCATACAAAAACACCATCCCAAACGGCCTAAACACCTCCGGCACCGACGGTATCCTCATCCACGGCAAAGCCTTATCCAACACGCGCGTAAACTTAGCAGCCAAACGCCGTGAACGCGACGCGCCCCTAATTTCTAACTTAAAGACTTCTTGACTATTCCAAACACTCGCCACCGCCCACGACTCGGGCGGCTCAGACAAGAACGCGTCCATGCTAGACCCTACCGGCACGGCGACGTAAGTGCCGAGATGAAGCTTATTGTTGAGAACTCGATCAATGTCGGTCGGGAAAAACTCGGTGGCGGAGAATCGGGCGCGGTAGAGTGAGTCAGCTTCGGTTGGAGTGAGTTTGAAGATGGCGACTCGGTTGGCGTAGGTCGGGAGTGAGTGAGCGAAAACGGGTTGGACCAATACGGAAGGCGTACGGAACTTGGTGTAGTGTAATTTTTGGGTGAAGAGGTTTAGTGATGGTTGGTTATCAAGCTCAGTGGCCATGTACGAATATTCTGCCCCATTTTTTATGAACCAATTTTCCATTTCTTTAATTAATTTACACCCAATACCTTTTCGCCTGCACACATGTCACACCCATAAAGAAAAATAAATTAAATTATAAGAAGTGTCACCAAATTGATGTAGTATAATTGTATTATTTTAGTTGAAAAATTGCTAAAAATATTATTAGTGCTTAATAACGAGTATTGTTATTAGGCTTCAGCAGTGTTTAACACCTTTAAATATATTAAGGGTTAATTTCACAAATACACAAAAATAACAAAAATACGGTTTTACGGAATTTTAAACATTTTTACAATTTTTTTGATTTTATTTGCATAAAATACGGTCTTTTTATGTTGAAATTTTGTTCATTTGTTGTTAATTTTTTGTTATATGTATGTTATTTTTTGTTGTTTTTTTGTTGTTATTTTCATGTTACTTTTATGTTGTTTTCTTGTTGATTTTATGTTGTTTTCGTGTTATTTTTTTGAGAAACCGTAAAAATGTAAAAAAACATTCTTTGAACATAAAAATGTAAATATTTTACAAAAAATAGTGCCGTATGTAATTATTCCACATATCAATTTATTATTAGCTAACAATAATTCTTAAAAGTTATTAAACAATATAAAATAGCAGGGTTATTAAACAATATAGAATAAAAAGGTGTTAAGCACCACTAGAGCATTTTAACATTTTTGATTTAGAAAATATCGAGTGTACCTATGAGAAAAGGAGACTCTTAGGCCCAAAATGTAAGCCAACTTGGTGCAAATTGGAGTAGTATTATCAGTAGTTGTACTAGTAGTAACAGTTTTTATGCAACCTCTAACGATACCTACAATCTCTTTATTCTCAACACCCACTTCAGCTACCTGAATGAATATATATATAAAATAGTACATAACTTAATTAGTAACGTTTATATATTAAAAGAAAATGAACGTTAAGTAAATTGAGGAGAGAAGAGGAATAATATTAATTAACCAGCATGAGGAAGGATGGGGAGTGGCGAATTCTGGAAATGGGATCACCCAAGAGATGAGTGAAGAGACACATTTTGTTTGTACTGGAAACTGTTGTTTCACACTTACTCTCTAACTCTTCCACAGCCATGCTATCTTTTCTTAGATCTAACTCTCTCACACAAATCATCATCATCATCACTATCTCAGTACACCAACAGAGAATAAGATTTATATATAGTTAAGAATTATTAGCAAGGGCTTAGAGAAATGTTTTTATAGCAGGAGTGTATGAAAAAGGTGATGGAATAATATGCCAAAGAATCACTTTATATATATATATATATATAAAGAAAGAAAGCTATTGAAGTGTTAAGCTATATAGGTAATAATAAGCCAGTTGGGGAGTTACATAATGATTGGAATTCCTCTTCTATCGATCGACTAATAAAGGATGAGAACTGAATGATTGTACATTCCCTTCCTCTTCTCTTCTCTTTTCTTTGCATATTAATATTAATTTTGGTGTACGTATTTTTTATTTTTATAAATGTGTATGTTTATAAAATGAATATTATGTACAATAATGTACACACCTTTGGAATTTATTAATTTGAAAGAGTGGCCCTTCAGTTTTTTTTTTTTTTTAAAGGGGCCTCTCGTTCTCAATTCCCATATATAGTTTATGTAATGTAATAATAACTAATAAGGGCTTAATAATTTCAGTGTTTTATAATTAATGTGTGTGTGTGAGAGAGATGATGATTCTCGTCGGTTACAAATGCATGCCAATAATGAAGAGAGAGGTGGAGAGAAAGAGAGTAAGTGGAAATGGCGGCTGATGAGGCTTTAATTTACTCATAAACTTTTGTAAGTACTTTCTTTTTCTCTCCCATTCATTTATAAGTGGAATATACTGTAATATCTATTCTATATAAAGTGTGTCTATATAACCGAATTCTTAGTTTATGAGAAATTCATGGGTGACATCTTATTTATATTAAAAATAAAATAGTTTATTATTAAAAATAGAATGATTTATGAGAAATTCATGAGTCACTTTTTATTTATATATAATAAAATAAAAATAAAATAAATCTCATTAAATCTAAAAAAAAAAAAACATCATTAAATAAAAACAAAAAAATGACTCAACATCAAATCTTCAATTATACGATACATGTAATTACTCAAACATCACATCTTTCAATTATAAAAAAAAATAACTTTTTAGGAGGGAAAATATGATTGTCTAATAGAGCTAAAATAATATGTTTCCAGTGTGATGAAAAATTAAAGCAACAATTTTGTTAATATCAAAAAGTTTAATTCAATTAATATTATAATCTTAATTTTACGCTTTCTAGAATCAATATATGAACAATAATTTGAATTAATCTTATAATTTTAATTTTTTAAATTCAATTAATAATTATTTGTCACGTAATTATTAAGTCCTTTCCCTTTAATTTTCCTTTTGTTGATGATACTAATTTATTCATATTTTGATTTCTACAATTTTTGTGTTCAGACCATTAAAGTAGTGTTCTACTAGGGGATCTAACGAGTTTTGCCCCTTCGCTAATGGTCTCTAAGAGTTCAAATTCCAGTATTGTATAAATCTTCCATTTGTTCTATTTCTTATATTAACTGAAATTTTGCTATTTTTTTTTTAATTTACAACTTTATTGTTTATATCTTATTAGGGACATTCATGGAAATTAGGGTTTCTTTGAAATATACAATTAATGAGCATTACTTTTTTATCATAATGTATTTTCCATAGTTGAAAACCTCAATAATCTCTATCATTTAATATCAAATAAAATAAAATTATCATGTTGTATACATTATGGTTATTTAATAAGTAATTAGTGTGTTAAAATTGTCAAGCTGATATTTAGAATTGTTTATAATTGAATTGTTTCTTTGTCAAAATTAATATTAAATATATTTATATGTTTATAGGTTTATCTATTTTCTCTTAGATCAATCATGCTCATATAGCAAAAAAATCATACTCATATAGACATGTTATTTTCATTTTGTAATTTAGATCTTCTTAGTCATTATTTAGTTCACTTAAACCTTTTCTGATTATGGTAACTGAAGTTTTGTTTCTTTTAGGTACTCTATTACAAAGATCTGTATTACATGTATTATTTATTTTTGACTATGAGGAGGTGGATTTCTTTAATGGGAAACATATAGCGTGACAAATTATTGTTCATATATTGAATAATTATTTTTGAATAATGGGATTCATATATATAACTGTGTATATTGAATTCTTTATTCAAATAATTATTTTTTATTTTTATGTGATTATTTATTGTTCATATATCTAAAACCCTATTTGATTAAAGTTAAGATTATAAGATTAATTAATTTGTGATTTCTTCCTATACACATAATAATAATTTCACATAATAGCTAATAATATTTTTTCTTTAATTTTTAATCGTATAACTTTCAAATAACATAGAAAAAAATTAGCATAAAATTTAGTGTACGTGCCTCGCACGTAGCTTTTTACTAGTATATATATATATATATACATATATTTGTGTAGAGGAAAGATGGTAAGCAATCATATTCTAGGAGGAAATTACATTGTATAATTTTTATTTATATTTTCATATTTTTTTTTTTAGATATACCCACTTTTATGGATGATGTAACCTCGTTAAACTCCTTAGTTTATGTAAATTATATGGTAGACTCAAGTAGAAAATGAAGGTATATTAAGTAGGGATATTTGATTTTCTATACTTAGAAAATCAAAATTTTTTTTCCCTAAACCAAAAATTTAAAACCTAAAAAAACTATACTTTTTTTTTAAAACCCCAAAAATACCCCCTCACAATATTCTCTCTCTCTCTGCATCATCTCTCTCTCCCTCTATCTCACCCCAACCGCCCACCCTCACCCGAACCACCCTCACCCACGTCAACCCCAACCCAAACCACCCTCACTCCCGTCGACCACGAATCCCAGGCCCAGGGCCGGCCCTAGGCATAGGCGGGCTAGGCCCGTGCCTAGGGCCCACACTTTTCGGGGGCCCAAAATGAAAAAATAAAAAAATTTATTAGGCTTTTATTTAAGTAAAATTTAAGTGTATTACAAATAACAAATATTTATAGCTTAGTTGGTTGAGGTGGAAGCCATAATACCCAAGGTCATGGGTTCAAATCCCACTACACTCTTTTTTTTGATATTTTTTTTATGTATTTTTGAGGGCCTCAAAATTTAATTCGTCTTGGGCCCATATATTTTCAGGGCCGGCCCTGCCCAGGCCCCCCATCACCGGCGGTCGAAGCCCACGAATCCCAAGCCCCCTCTTCACCGCCGGTCATCGAAAGCCAAAAAAAAACAAAAGGAAAAAAAGGAAAAAAAGCCCCAGGTCCGATGGGGTCCGACCAATCGGACCCATCGGACCCATGGTCCGACCATCGAGCCCCCTCTCTCTAAGTCTCTCTCAAATCGAATGAAGAAGGAAAAAAAAAAAAAACCAGGTCCGATGGTCGGACCATGGGGTCCGATGGGTCCGATTGGTCGGAAATGGTCCGACCATCGGACCTGGGGTGTGGGACTCTTGGGACCGGCCGAGATAGAGAGAGAAAGAGAGATGCTGTGAGAGTTTGGGGGTATTTTTGGGGTTTTGAAAAAAAAAGTATAGTTTTTTTAGGGTTTAAATTATTGGTTTAGGAATCAAATTTTTTTATTTTCTAAGTATAGAAAATCAAATTTCCCATTAAGTAATCTACTAAAAAAATTGGTATATTTTAATAAAAAATAATATAAAAATATTTTTAATTAATAGATACAAAAAAGAAATATTTTTAACTTATTCCTTCCAAGTTCGAATCAATGCCTCCAACTCCAACAATTGCTTTGCTCATTCGTATTCACTAATTTTTTTTTTCTACATTTTCCACTTTTATTTATTGTAAGACCCAAAAAAAAAGAACGATGTATATTGCCCATTAGTAACTTTCATTATTAATCAATGTCTTAATCATCATTGCTTTTCTTCATAACAACTCTTTTTTCATACCACATATATACCATGACTAATTAGTTTATAGAAATGCCACGTTCTGATGAATAAATAAGGAAAATACTATTTTTATAGTATTATTTAGAATAAATAAGATTTGTTCCTCTTGCATAAATTGCTCGTGAAATATAAAAATTGTTACAAATATCTTTCTCTAGTTATATTCTGTTTAGTTCTTTAAATAATTTATTGATATAATACTAATGTACATTAATTTTAAGAATTCAAACAAAAAACAAATACAAAAATAACTGTTTTTAATGATGAATAATAAGAATGTATATATATGTATTGTTAGAACTAAAATTGTTTGTATATGTTTAGTGTTATTTTGGTTATCTTAAAATTGTTAAATAAACCATTGTATTGCATCTATACCTGTAACTTGTGGTCACAATAGCAAATTGGTTTTAAAAATGGATAGAATGCATGTAGCTGAACGAAGATATTTATAATGATTTATATAATTCAAGTGAAATTTTTGTAAAAAGAATTGCCAAAAATTGGTTTTTATCTTCTTATTTGTTTTTTAGTCCATGGAACAACTCCATATAATATAAAAATAAGATATTTTTCTAATTAAATTAAAAAAGTAAATATAAAAGGGGTAAGTTGAAAAATATTTCTTTTATTAATCAATTAATCAAATTTGCCTCTAATTTTATATTTATTTGAAACATACCTTTTTTTATATGTATTGTACTTAAAATATCCTGACATAAGAGAGTCACATGGAGAGTATCTTGTAGTGACAGGGGCAAAATTGATACAATGTTTAAAAAAAAGATAAAAATGATAGATTTTAAAAAAGAGGGTAAAAATAAAAGAGGACAACATAAAAAAGGTATAGAGTGTAATTTTCTCAATATAAAAACCCAAATTTTTTTAATATTATTACCCCTTCATAAGTAATACCCATTAAAAGGGCATTAGATTTATTGAGAAAATTAGACTCTATGTTTCTTTTATATTGTCCTATTTTATTTTTACATTTTCTTTAAAAATTATCATTTTTACCTTTTTTTTTAAACACTGAACCAATTTTTCTCCTGTTATTTCAAAATACTTTTCATGTAACTCTTTTATGTCAGGGTATTTTAGGTAGAGTACAAATAAAAAAGCTATATTTCAATTAAATATAAATTAGAGGTAGATTTGGTTAATTGATAAAATAAAGATGTATTTTTAATTTACTGTCCTTTTTTTGTTGGCAAAGCATATACACGTATATAAATTGAGAAGGGAAATTTGATTTTCTATGCTTAAAAAATCCTAAAATTATATCCCTAAACCTAAATGTTATACCATGGGGTCGGACCCATCGGATCCCATGGTTCGACCATCGGACCACTGGAGTTTTTCTTTTTTCTGTTTTTTTTTTTCAGTTTGACAGAGACAAAGAGAGAGAGGGGCTGGTGCACGGAGAGAGGGGGCTATGGGGGCCGGTGCGCGGTGCGCCGTCACCGTCGGTTGAGGCTTCGGGGTTGAGGCTTCGCGACGGAGAGAGGGGACTGGGTGGGTTAAGCCTTCAGGTCCGAGAGAGACGAAGAGAGAGAGGTGGCTGGGTGGGTTGAGGCTTCGGGTCCGACAGAGGGGGCTGGGTGGTCCTTGTCGTCGTCGTTGGAGGTGGTGCAGGAGGTGGTGGAGGTGTTTTGGCCGAGAGAGAGAGATATTGACTATGGTATAACATTTAGGTTTAGGGATATAATTTTAGGATTTTTTAAGCATAGAAAATCAAATTTCCCATTGAGAACTACAAGGGTACCCTCGCTGATGTGAACATTCTTTAATGATAGGCTCTAAATAAAATGTGAAATTTAAAGGGAAACTTATAGAAATGTTAGAATTTGGGTGAACTTTTACAAAAGTACTGTCACATAGAATTTTTTTCAAAAATATTGTCTTTTATAAAACAACACTAGAATACAAATAGAACAACTAAAAATAACAGTGAAACAACCAAAAATAACCGTAGAACAACAATGAAAATTGAACATAGAATACAGTATAAAATTTACTAATTATTTTCTAAAAAAATTCCGTCAGTAAAAAAATTAAAATTGTGGTATAAATAATCCAATATAAATTTAACGAGCCCATATATGAATATATCTATGTATTATTCTGCCAACTCAACATATATAAACAATCTGAAAATGCATATAAGGAATTATGTCCTTATACTATATATATATATATATATATAATACTGTACGTAGCGCTAAACAAGTGATGATACTTGATAAGCAGACTCATTTGCTCAATTACAGAATTAACTCAATTATATTTATATTATATCTATAATAAATATCATTAATATACAGCTTTCTATGTGGATCCGTCCTCACTGCAACCACCATATATATATAATATATAATTGGTCAAATACCAAACCAAATTTTGACCCTATCACAAAATAATACTTACATGCATATATATATACGATAAATTAACAAAAATTTGTACTAAAATTAGGCGTTGTAATATCATATAATACTTAAAAAAAAAAAAAAGTACATATGAATCCTCATTATCAAGCTTCGAAATGTTCGTCCAAGACCTTTGGATCTCCTCAAGGAGGATTATTCGTTTCTCGTTAACGTAGTGATATATATATATATATATAGGTTATACATATTATTTAAATGAGAGAGATTACGTATGTTTTATTTATTATATGTGTGTGTATCGTTAGGCTTAATAAGTGTGGTGCGGCTATTCGATAATTAAGCACAAACAGATATATTACTATATTCATATATAATAAAGTTTTCTTATTCCCTAATTAACAAATAAGTACACATTTTTGTTGGTTGCGATATTTGAAAAATGAACCTTATATAAAGGAACTAATTAAATGAAGCTGATAATAATCTTATGTCTTTATATATTAAAAGTGTGGCAATTTTTGGTTTAATAGAATATAGTTAAAAATAAAAAAGAATAATCTGTTAAATTTAACGATTAGGTTTGATCTCCCGTTAACAAATAATCTCAATAATTAAACCAAAAAATTAAACAATCTTTTAAATATTTATAATCTCTTCTTAAATTAAAAAAATCATGTTAGCCACATATCTCTCTAACAAACCTAATATTAATAATTTTTTTTATTTATTTTTAAAAAAGAAAAATCTTTATATATTAAAGTTAACCTCACGTTATCTAATGTTTTCTCTGGATAAGCATAGGAAGCAGAAATACCACTTCTATCTTTGTGTGATTGCAGATATACCAATTCTGTCATTGACCCACTTTTTAGCTTTATAAATGGAGATGTTCATATAATATTAACACTTTACAGAATATTTATAGATATAAACTTACATTACAATGATATGTTAAAAAAAGAACTAAATAGAATAATCTACTACTCCAATAATAAATTTATTTACAATTTTATAATTACACTAATATTATTTTTAATACATTATTAAATAATATTTCAAATATAAATATTTAATTTTTTCAAACAAAAAATTTGTAATCTTTAAAAATAAAATACATTCAATATCTTAAAAAGACCAAAATCTTAAATGAAACTAGCAATACGTGGCTCGGCACGTACATTCACCTAGTATATATATATATAAGCAAAAAACTACGTGCGAAGAAAAAAATATTATTAGTTATTAGGTGAGATTATTATTATGTGTATAGGAAGAAATCACAAATTAATTAAAATTATAATCTTAACTTTAATCAAATAAGGTTCTAGATATATGAACAATAAATAATCACGTAAAAATCAAAAATAATTATTTGAATAAAGAATTCAATATACACAGTTATATATATGAATCCCATTATTCAAAAATAATTATTCAATATATGAACAATAATTTGTCACGCTATATGTTTCCTGTTGCTCCTAAAATCGCCCAATATACGTGGACCAGTCAGGAAGGGACACGTGGATCAAACTACTTGAGAAGAGCTGCTAAGTCTTTAAATGGCACCAGGAAGCGTTATTCGCATGGGTCCCGGAAGATACACCTGGAGTACAAGGTACTCCCGGAAGCGAGCACAACTCAAAGGCACTCCGGGATGTGTCAGGTCTCTCCCGAGACATCAAGTCGCATTTAATGCCGCATGGGAGGAAGCGTGTTGGGACTGTACACGCAATAAAGTCTGACGGCACATCCCCCAAACAGCAGCGCTACAGTAATGACCATTTAAGTCTAGCGACGGCTACTCTGCGAAGAGTCACGTCAATCATAAGACAAAAAGGACATTCTCCATAAAAACCCTACAGCACCTAGGGATTTGACCATGCATCACCCATGGTATATTCATCGGAAATGCCCAACTTTATGGATACTTACAGACACATGTGTAAGTACAATTCTAGGGATTGCCCCACTAAAACACTATAAATACCCCCTCAAAGCTCATTTAATGGGGTCGGAAAAATCTTGGCTGCTAAAGAGCAAACAGAGAAAAAACTCACCAAGAACATTCCTTGTATTAAGGAGAAAAACATTCTCCCAAGTGTAAGATCTGTATTAAAGACATCCATAAATATCAGTGGCTCGTGGACTAAGGCTCATTAACGCCCCAACCACGTAAAAAGTCTTCATCTCGCTTTCGTACAGCTCATTATTATACTCATATTTTATTGGTTGCCGAAAACCTCGGTCAACATTTTGGTGCTTTCATTGAGAGCTGAGGAAAGCTGCTTCGCAACAAGCATTTAACTTCACAACAATGGTGGAGACGAGAGCTACACGTCACCCTCGCCCTCTAGAAGACGCTCAAGATCCCAATGAAGAGGATGTAGCCTCGAGGGCAGCAGAGGAGTCCGAGGAAGAAGTTCCAGATGAAAACCACGAGGAACGCCTCGACGAGTACGCTTACGATGATGGAAGCTACCAAGAGCTGGTGCTCCTCAGACAAAAAGCCATCGATCACGAAGCTGAGATCGAAGCTCAGAAAGTGCAAAATCAAAAAATGCATGAGGTGATGCTAGCCATGCAAAAAGCCATGGAGGCAGCTGGCATTCACGTGCATCCCAAGGCAATGGCCGCTGGACTCGAGGGGGAGCCAGCTACGTCTTCGCCCAATTCCCAGCAGCAAAGGCCTAGGGAACCTAGCCCTATAAGGCACCCTGCTGAGGAAAACCAAACAAAAAACCCTACTTCTGCCCCTGGTCGGAAGAAAAAGGCGCAGGATCCGCGTAAGGTCCGCTCAGATTTCCCTAAAGGGAAAGGTCCGCAGAGGGGCAAGCCCCAAAGAGGGAGTCTTGGCCCTCAGGATCGAGGGGACCGAAAGAGCGTTTCCGTGCACCAGGAACCGGGGGGTAGAGGAAGAGGGGGACAGAGATGTCCACCCGTTGATTTGAGAAATCAAATCAATGGGAATCAAGGTGACCTCCGGGCTCATCTTGATCAAAAAAGATACAGACCCGAAGTCTCCTCGGGTACTGTAAACGAAGGGATTATGGCAGAGCTCGCCAGCCTTCGAAAAGATATTGCCCGAGTCTCCCGGAGACAAAAGGGAGATGACTCCGACTCGGACAGTGAGGACCGGGAGCCCTGCGCCAAGCATATCCTGGAGGCGGAGCTCCCTAAAAACTTCAAAATGCCCGAAATGGCGGCATATACTGGGAACTCCGACCCCAGTGATCACCTGTCACGATTCAACCGAGTCATGACAGTCATGCGGGTCAGCAATGACGCCAAGTGCCTATGCTTCCCCCTCACTCTGAGCGGTTCGGCGGAGGAGTGGTTCAAGAAACTAGAACCAGGATCGGTGGGATGTTGGAACAAACTCCAAACCAACTTCCGGAGGCAATTTGTCGCCGCCAGGAAGGTCAATTTGGAAGTCAGTGCCTTGACTAACATCAAGCAACTACCCACCGAGACTTTGAAAAATTACATCAAGAGGTTCCGAGAGGAAGCCTCGAAGACCAAGAAAGTTGACGACGGACAACAGCTTGCGCTTCTCCAAGCAGGAATCCGTACGGGGACTCCCTTCTGGAACGAATTACAGCAAGAAGGCGCTGCTAGCCTTCAGGACTTCCAGAAGCGAGTCCAAAAATATATTAACCTCGAAGAAGCCCAGATCGTGGCTTACGGGGGCTATTATCCAACCGGGATAGCAGGATACATGCCAGGAGTATCGCCCTCGGGTACTGTCCCGACCGCGACCCCTCCGGTTAGTGGCATACAGTTTTCTGCCACTCCCGGGTACAACCAAGGGCAAGCTCTGCCCCCGGCGTCTTCCCATTACGGCAATTCGTCCGGGGTGAACGGACGGGCTCCTTCACAGGCTGCCCCAACCGCTAGCTTAACAGGCCCTACTCAAGGGTCTAGAAGCAAGAGGTCTTCCAAGGGCAGCACCCGGACGGGAGAAAAGCGCCAGAAGAAGGGGTATACCCCCCAATACACCCAGTACACAGAGCTCACGGATTCTCAGGAACGTGTCTATTTTGCCACAAGGCAGAATACGCACTACCGGAGACCCCAGCCATTGTACAGGGACAGCTCCCGGAGAGATCCGAGCAAAAGGTGCGAATATCATAACGACATCGGCCACAGCACCAACGAGTGTAAAAATCTCAAGGATGAGATTGAGAATCTGATCCGGTTGGGCCACCTCTATGAGTGGATCAAAAATAGGTTACCCCACCTTAACCCGGGGCAGGTGGCCGGGGGCATGCCTTCGGGGACACCAGGGGGTACAGCAGGAGTATTGCCTCCAGCTGCTCCCGCAGGTGACACCCAGCATATACCCGGACTACCGCCCCGGCCTAATGGACGGGTAGCCATGATCTCCGGAGGTCCCCATATCGGAGGAAACACTCGGAAGGAGCGAAAGAGATATGCCGAGGCCGCAAGGCACAGTGAAGTGTGGGAGGTCGCTCAACTCCCAGCTCAAAGGCCTCGGCTAATGGACCAACCCATAACGTTCACGGAAGAAGACGCCAAGACGGTGCGTTTTCCTCATCACGACCCGCTGGTCATAGAGACCCCCATTGCAAATAAAGTGGTGGCCAGGGTCCTGATTGATAATGGAAGCTCCGTGAACTTGCTCTTCAAAGAGGCCTTCACTGCGATAGGGTTGACCGACCGGGACCTCTCTCCTAGCGGATCGCAGCTCACAGGGTTTAACGGGACAACTCTAATCCCAATGGGAAAAGTCAGGCTCCCAGTTACCCTGTGCCCGGACACTCCACAGAGCACGTTTAAGTATTGCACCTTCGTGGTGGTAGACTGTCCAACAGCCTACAACGCAATCTTAGGCCGACCGGCCCTCGTCGACTTCGGTGCAATAACTTCTATCCGACACCTATGCCTAAAATTTCCTACCCAGGAAGCCGGAGTCGGAACGGTGAGGGGAAACCAAGGAGAGGCCAGGCAATGTTACAACGTTGCCACCCACTTGCCAGTGCTCATGGTCCGGGGGCCTCCTGAAGTAGAGAAGGCTGAAGAAGACGAGTTGGATCCTCGTATAGGATCCGAAAGGGTCGTAGAACCAATGGAGGACGTCGAAGAGATACCAGTGTGCGACGACGACTCCACCAAAGTACTCCGGATAGGAAGAGGCCTAGATCCGGAGGAAAAGGATAAAATAATAAAAACACTGAAGGGCGCCACTGATGTTTTTGCATGGCGCCAAGAGGACATGACCGGCATCAGCCCTCATGTCATCACCCATGTCCTCAACGTCAACCCGGACATGCCTCCTATACAACAAAAGAGACGCCCGCTCGACTCGGCGAAAGCCGAGGCCTTAGAGAAAGAGGTGGATAAACTTTTGTCCAACAGCATGATCCGCGACGTATACTATCCGGAATGGCTAGCCAATCCGGTCCTGGTGCCCAAGCCGAACGGGACTTGGCGGGTTTGCATAGATTTCACAGATCTAAACAAAGCCTGCCCAAAGGACTGCTTTCCGCTGCCCAGGATTGACCAGATGGTGGACGCCACCTCCGGATTTAAACTGCTATCTTTCATGGATGCCTATGCCGGGTACAATCAAATAAAGATGCATACGGCAGATCAGAGTGCACTAGCTTCAGGACCGATAAGGGGGTATACTGTTACCTAGTCATGCCTTTCGGACTGAAAAACGCCGGAGCAACCTATCAAAGAATGGTTAACCGGATGTTCAAAAGCCTCCTGGGACGAAACATGGAAGTATATGTAGACGACATGCTCGTCAAATCCAAAGCATGCAATAGCCATGCAGACGACTTAGAAGAATGTTTCGAAGTCGTCCGGAGATACGGCATGAAGCTCAATCCGAAGAAGTGTACCTTCGGAGTCAAGTCGGGAAAATTCCTGGGCTTCATAGTCGACGGAGAGGGATTGAGGCGAACCCGGAGAAAATTCAAGCTCTCTTGGACATGCCATCCCCCAGGAAACATAAGGACGTGCAAAGTTTGACCGGAAAGGTGGCCGCGTTGAGCCGTTTTATCTCACGATCCACGGACAAGTGCATACCCTTCTTCAACATACTGAAGAAATGCCAAAAGTTCGAATGGACGGACGAATGCGAGGAGGCATTCAAAAGGTTAAAAGACCATATGGCAAAACCTCCTATCCTATCAAAGCCCGTCCTTGGAGAAGACTTGTTCCTTTACTTGGCGGTCTCCGAACATGCGGTCAGTGCTGCATTGGTCCGGGAGGAAGAAAAGATCCAGCATCCCGTGTACTATGTTAGTAAACGCATGATAGGGGCCGAGACAAGGTACCCGGTCATCGAAAAGCTAGTATTCTGCCTCCTGATGGCATCACGGAAGTTGAGACCATACTTCCAAGCCCATCCAATCGAGTTTTGACCAATCATCCACTCCGCAAGTCCTCGTAAACCCGAAGCCTCGGAAGACTCCTCAAATGGGCAATGGAACCGAGTCGAGTTTGACTTGCATTACGTGCCCGGATTTCGTAAAAGGCCAAACCTTGGCGAGACTTCATCACCGAATGTAATGAAGCCGAGGCAACGCCAATACTCGGAGCCACCCATTCCCACTTGGAGAGTATTCGTGGATGGAGCTTCAAACGAAAACGGTTCGGGAGCCGGAGTAGCTATGATATCACCCACTGGGTTGCGGCTCCAGGCAGCACTCCGATTTAACTTTACAGCTTCGAACAATGAAGCCGAATATGAGGCCCTAATAGCAGGGCTAAAATTGGCTAAAGCTGTAGGAGCCAAGAGGGTGGAAATCTACAGTGATTCCCAGCTGGTCGTAAACCAAGTATCCGGAGAATACCAAACCCGCGGCGAAAGGATGGCCGCGTACGTAGCAATAGTCCGAGAACTGCTCCACGAGTTCACGGACTATAAAATAGAAAGAATCCC
Organism: Cannabis sativa; assembly: GCF_029168945.1. Classification (NCBI taxonomy): domain Eukaryota; kingdom Viridiplantae; phylum Streptophyta; class Magnoliopsida; order Rosales; family Cannabaceae; genus Cannabis; species Cannabis sativa. The sequence continues at coordinate 19,445,109 of NC_083610.1, forward strand.
CCGAGAAAAGAACGCTCATGCGGACTGTCTGGCTAAGTTAGCCTCGGATAGTGAGATCGAAGAGCTGGGGGTAGTACCCGTGGAACGCTTGGCAGAGCCGAGCATCAAAATAAAAGAGACCACACAAACGGTTGGGCAAGAACCCAGCTGGATGGTCCCCATCATAAAATACATAACCACAGGTGAGTTGCCCCAAGAGAGGGCACTGTCTCGAAAGATTCAGTATCAGGCTCATCGTTATGTAATGATGGACCAAATTCTCTACCGAAGAGGACTCAGCATGCCTTATTTAAGGTGTGTATCGGACCACGAAGCTAGACAAATCATCTTTGGAGGTCCACGAAGGGTTCGTGGAGATCATACGGGAGGACCCGGCCTCTCAAAGAAAATATTGAGGCAGGGATACTTCGGCCAACAATGAAAAAGATTGTATAGACTATGTCCAAAAGTGTGACTCGTGCCAAAGGTACACGAACATACCGAGAGCTCCTCCAAATGAGATCACGGCGATGACAAGCCCCTGGCCCTTCGCGGTCTGGGGCATAGATCTCATCGGGTCTCTACCTACGGGAAAAGGAGGAGTAAAGTATGCAATAGTAGCAGTAGACTACTTCACCAAATGGACGGAGGCTGAGCCTATGAAGACAATAACCGCTAAGAAGGCGTTGGACTTTGTTGTCAAAAACATAGTGTGTCGATACGGCTTACCTCACAAAATAGTCTCAGACAATGGAAAGCAATTTGATTGCGAGGAATTTACTGACTTCTGCAACCGACACGGAGTAGTGAAAAGCTTCTCCGCGGTAGCCCGGCCTCAAACAAACGGCCAGGCGGAGGCAGTCAATAAAATCCTAAAGGTCACCTTGAAAAAGAAGGCTCGGCTTGTAAAAATAACTGGCCTGAAGAATTGCCAAGGGTATTGTGGGCCTACCGGACGACCCCCAGAACCACAACCGGTCACTCGCCGTTCTCAATGGCATACGGTTGTGAAGCAATGGTCCCGGTGGAAACATTATTCCCATCCCACAGGAGAACGACTTATGATCCGGCCACCAATCAGGCCCTGCTCCAAGAAGCTGGATCAAGTCGAAGAACTCCGGGATGAGTCCCAAATACGGATGGCTGCTTATCAAAAGAAGGTGACCAAGTATTTTAACTCCAAGGTTAAAAACAGAAAATTCGCTATCGGTGACATGGTCCTAAGAAGGGTCTTCCCAGCCACCCAAGAACCCGGAGTGGGGGTACTTGGACCAAATTGGGAAGGACCATATGAAATCGAGGACGAAATCGGCTCTGGCACTTACAAACTGAAAAGAATGGACGGAACTACTGTCCCAAGAGCCTGGAATGCCGATCACCTCAGAAAATACTACCAGTAGCGAATTAAACTTAGCTTTTGTTCAAAGGGTTTGTACCGTCCAAATGTATGCCTCCTCTATATTAAATAAAACTGAGTGCCTTAAAAACAAAGTTTCTATGCCACTCAGGGGGGTACTAGGGTATACCGCACGGACAAACAAAAACAAGCTAAGTAAAATATCCTGACCCAAAGGGCAGGTCAAGCTAAGTAAAACATCCTGACCCAAAGGGCAGGTTAAGCTAAGAAAAATATCCTGACCCAAAGGGCAGGTCAAAAACATGCGCAAAAATAAAAGGCGTAAGTATGAAATCCTGAGCCAAAGGACAGGTTGAAATATATAAAGTGTGGAAAAAAGATCGCACATATATATAAGAAAAATATATATATATAATAAAATAATCCTAACCCGAAGGTTAGGTCATACACATATAAATGGCCCGGGGACAGGCCTTAAATTGTCTCCCCTTTAAATGAAGGCTGCCGCCTGTAAGTAAACTGTACCAAGGCAGCAGCAAGTATGTACAAAGAAAAAAAAAAGAGTTATGAAAAGAACGGGTGCAATCTGGGTCAATAATAGGGCAGCTCAGTCAGCCCGTGGCGGAAGACGAGGTCCGATCCGTGCCTCAAGCTCAGCATCAAGTCTCTTCTTCTTCTCCCGAAATTTGGCAATCATGTCCTCGGGTTTGGGATAGAAAGAAAGCTTGATGCTCTGATCGTTGGTGGCCCAAGCCATGTAGACACCATCATCAAAGCGCTTCGGGCACCGGGCGCAGGAGACGGGAGAAAGGAGCTCGGCCCTCTTGGCCTTCCTAATAGACTGATCTTTATAGTCCCGAAGCTCCTTCAACTCCGCAGCCAGAGCGGCCTTGGATTCAATATCCGACTGGTGAGTCTCCTCTAGAGACCTCACCTTGGCGGCCATTTCGTCCAAAGCCTCCCTGGCCTCCCGAAGGTCCCGCCTAGCCTTCTCGGCAGCCTCGGTCTGAGCCCTTAACTCCTCCTGATGATGGGCCTCCATCCTGCCTCTCCGCTGGGCCTCGGCCTGGATCATGTCCTCCGCCTGAGCTTCCCTCCGGACGGCCTCCTCCTCCCTGGCCTTGGCCCTCTCTTCCTTAGCCTTGGCCGCTGCTTCCTGGCGTTCGGCGGCCTCCTGGTAGATCTGCCTCTCCGCAGTAAGGTCTTGGAGGACCTTCTTGACGTCGTTCATGTCCCCAAAATCGGACATAGCGAAGCCATGGCTTATGATGTTCTTGGAGAGGCGACCAGCCTCAGCTGCAAGCTGAACTAGGGGTGGGCATCATCCAATCCAATCCAATTGAACCGAACCGATCCAATCCAATCCAATTACAAAAAGTTGGATATCCAATTACAATTGGATTGGATTGGATGTTAAAAGTTGGATTCTAATTGGATTGGATCGGTTATTGGATGTCAATCTCAAAATCCAATTAAAAACCGATCCAATCCAATTACATTTATATATATTAAAAAATTATTTATATAATAAAAAATATTGAAAAATACAATAAATATTTATTATATTTTTATTAGATTTTTTTGTATGTTAAATTTGTAACACTTGATTGTTTAGTGTATTTATTTTTATGATGTTTTGTTCTATTTTATTACTTAGAAATGTTATTGTTTTAATTATTTAAAACTTTTAGCTACAATACACTTGTAAGAATAGTATATTTATGAAGTATTAAACTTAAATAAAAAGTAATACTTAGTTTTTTACGTATTTTTTTTTTATATTTTTAAGCTAATATTGAAATTTAGGTGTGTAATTGGATATCCAATTAAAAAACCGATCCAATCCAATTAGTAATTGGATTGGATTGGATTGGATTTTGAGGTCTAATTGGATTGGATCGGATGATGATTTTCCAAATCCAATTACTAATTGGATTGGATCGGATGAGGAAAAAAATGTTGGATTGGATCGGATGCCCACCCCTAAGCTGAACCATAACGGGATGTAAGGAAAAATTCCTCAAAGAAAGAAAACAAAATACAAACACCAAAAAGGAAACGCAAGGAATTGCAAAGTACTTACCACTGTGAGGGAATGGCTGAGGTCCTGGACTTGGAAGATAGAGTTCAGGGAAGCGCAAGTGGCAAACCGCTTGGGCGCACAGCGTGTAAGCTGAGAAGCGAACTCACCGGTCATTTCCGCGGCAAAAGGAGCCAGAGTGGGCCCTAGGAGGGGACGGAACCAGTCCGCCAAAGGATCCAGGTTGAGGTTCCACGGATCATGATAGTCCGGATGGTTAATGCTCGCCTCAACCTCCGCCCGCAGAATTCTCCTAAGGGCCTCCACATCGGCATATCCCCGGGAGTACTCGTCCATAGCGTAGTTGTGCTTGGCTATGCGAAGCTCCTGCCTTGCCTCATCCCCCGGAATCGGGGTAAGTTCAATGCGAGGAGGAGCAGGATTTTCCTCCATCGGAGACACCCCGCCGTCTAGGCCATGAGCGGGAGTATCGGCCCTCCGAGGCCTCTTCGGTTCGTCTTGGGCGATCATCTTGCCCTTGCGCTTGCGGATCAGAGCCACTTCAGACTCCTCCTCGTCCTCCTCTGCTACCACTGGGAGAGCTTGAGGGTCTCCAGCACCCTCGGCGGCTTCCTCCGAGAAGTCCCACCCTTTCCCCTGGCCTTCTCCCGGAAGCACCTCCTCGTCATCCACCAAGTCGATGGTTTCGGGAGGAGCGCCGGAAGAAACCTTCAAGGAAGGGGCCGGGGGAGAAGGGGTGAAGGCCGGAGGAGCCACCGGAGTATGGACCCCAGCCAGCCGTTCCAGGATGGCATCCATGGAGGTACCTGTTCCAGTAAAGCAAGCAAGTGTTAAAAGTCCGTGAGAAACTACTTACAAAAAGGCGCAGTAAATAAACTACTCCTACCCGGACTCCCTAGTTCGGCCCTAGCAAAGTCCCGAACTTTAATGCTGGCAGCATCGTCTCCAAGATAACTGTCCGAGGGCCGAAACCAGCTGGACGCTATGTAAGCCGACGGACCTAAGGGAATAGGTTCCGGAGGGCCGGGGCCCATCCGGGACCGACCTAGGTAATCTCCTAAGTTTGTAAAATAAAACTCCTTCAAATGATCCCCCCACCGGGTCGACGGCATCTTAAACCTACGGAGACGCTCGTCGAACCCTATGGGCCTACGACTGGTATATTCATCAACTGAAGGGACATATTGAATTATCAAAGGAGACTTACCACCAGCACCAGAAGTGCTAGCACCCGGAGCGCCCGAGTTTGGTTCGGGGACTGAAGGCTGAGGCCGGGAAGTCTGGTTCTCGGAAGAACCTTCAAGACGAAGGGGTCCCCCGGCGGAAGGACCTCCAATCTCTTCTTGAAGAATCTTGTCAAAAAATTTTGCCTCGGACTTCCCGCCGATGGCTTGGCTCCTCCGCACCACCGGGCTCCCCACGCGGAGCCCTCTCCCAGAGGCAGCCTGGGCACTGGAATACGCCTTCTCCTGGGCCCTCCGGTAGAGATAATCTTGGTACTTCTTCTCTGCCGTAGCAATAAGCTCATCCCGGAAGGCCTTCTCCGCGACTGGCGCCCTCACGTTGGGGCAGATAACCTTGGAAAGGTTGGAGTCATCCACGGATTGGTGAGAAAGGATGAGTTTGGCCTTTCTACAATTCTCCGTGGTGACCAAGCCCCCGACGTCAAGATCGGCATGGTCGTAAGAGGCGAAGGCTTGGGCCCTTCGAAGGAACGCCTGAGTAGTGAGCGTCCGCTGGTAAGGTGGGATCCGCACCCACTCCGTGAGCAGCTCCGGATGGTCCACGGCCCTAAAGCCGGAGGAGAAGAAAAATCGGTGGCGGTACTCCTTAACATGAGTCTGCCTATTATACGGAACCACCCCTTCGTTAGCAGGGTGGATCCGGAACCCATAAAAACCGTCTTTAAGTTTGTCCCCTTTCTTGGGGACGGATACAAGTTCGTAAAAATATAAAATCTCCGCCGGGCTGGGAGACCCCCAGCCGCGTGCGGCATAAAAAATAAATAAGCCTGAGAGCAGGCGGTATGCTTGAGGAATAAGTTGGTATGGCGCAAGGCCGACAAATACAAGAAAATCAACAAAATAGTCCTGGAGCGGGAGCATAGCACCGGCCATCAGATGGGTCTGACTCCAAGCCCCGAAACCATCATAGTTGAGGTTGGGTGTCTCCGAATCACGGGGAGGCCGGTGGAAGGTCCCTGAGGTAGAGGGTTTGATTCCAGCTACGTTAATGATGTTCTCCAGCTGGTGAGGGCAGGTCAGGGTCGATCGAAGCTCGGCCGCCTCCCAGCCAGTGGCGCGGGACTTGTACCCTTCCTGGGCAACAGGTCCCAGAGAAACCTCCTCCAGGGTGGCAATACTCTTCCCCTTCTTCTTCGAGGACTTTGAGCCAGAAGCAGACATGATATGCTCTGAGAAAAACGAAAAGAAAAAACCCAGCAGTTAGGCCCCATATCAAACCCTAAACCAGAAAAAAGGGAGTGGGGGTCCCCTAACCGCTGGAAAGAGGCCCCCTCCGGACACGTGTCACCTGGGAAACTCGAAAGAGAATCCCTGAACAAGTGTCGGGTGCAGTAAAATCACAGTAAAAGTGGTTTTGCAAAAAGGAAAAGAAAAAGTCTTCCTATGCCCTAAGCAAATGCTAAGCGAAGGATACACGGCCTTCTTCAAACAAAACTGTACGACTACAACTAATACAGTGAAACGTAAGAGCAGAACTCAAAGAGCTCAAACACTCACACTCCAGAAATCCCTGAGTACGAACCCAGAAAACAAACAAAATAAATGTAAGCATGCTAGTGTCTAAAGATGCGAAAAACTTACAGATGATTGTTGAACTGGGGGTACTGGGTATGGTTGAGCGAGAGTTGAGAAGCACTGGCGAAATCGAACACTGGAAGATTACAGAAAATGTTCAAGTGTTAAGACGGTTTGTGCTACTTTGAGGAAATTTTCTCTCTGAGAAATTCAAGCAAAAATGGTAAGGAATGGAAAGTAACCAAAATGAAGGAAAGGTGGTGGCTTTTATAGGCAAAAATGCCTGAGGAACAGGCGTCTTCACCTACCAATCGTACGGTTGGGGAAGCACACGATTCGAATTCCCAACAGATCGACGGGCCAGATCAATCCGCCATTAAGGCGGTGCAAACGTTTGAGTATCCGCCTGACACCATCAATGCGCCGCATCAATCAGGGGGCGTGAAACGAATCGACCTCTGCAAAAGTGAATCACTGCATTTAATGCCATTATTAGGCACACCTTCACGCGCCCCACGTCGTATCGTAAGACCGAGGAGGCGGCTGGAAACATTCCTACGAACAAACGAATTGTCGCATTAAATAACGTCATTTAATGTGCCTCCCACGCGCTCGAGACTCGAGCTGGGGAAACGAGGAGTCAACTGGAGACACTTGGACAAGCCTTGGTTTATTTTTACTAAGTAAACAAGGCTTGGGGGGTAAATGTTGCTCCTAAAATCGCCCAATATACGTGGACCAGTCAGGAAGGGACACGTGGATCAAACTACTTGAGAAGAGCTGCTAAGTCTTTAAATGGCACCAGGAAGCGTTATTCGCATGGGTCCCGGAAGATACACCCGGAGTACAAGGTACTCCCGGAAGCGAGCACAACTCAAAGGCACTCCGGGATGTGTCAGGTCTCTCCCGAGACATCAAGTCGCATTTAATGCCGCATGGGAGGAAGCGTGTTAGGACTGTACACGCAATAAAGTCTGACGGCACATCCCCCAAACAGCAGCGCTACAGTAATGACCATTTAAGTCTAGCGACGGCTACTCTGCGAAGAGTCACGTCAATCATAAGACAAAAAGGACATTCTCCATAAAAACCCTACAGCACCTAGGGATTTGACCATGCATCACCCATGGTATATTCATCGGAAATGCCCAACTTTATGGATACTTACAGACACATGTGTAAGTACAATTCTAGGGATTGCCCCACTAAAACACTATAAATACCCCCTCAAAGCTCATTTAATGGGGTCGGAAAAATCTTGGCTGCTGAAGAGCAAACAGAGAAAAAACTCACCAAGAACATTCCTTGTATTAAGGAGAAAAACATTCTCCCAAGTGTAAGATCTGTATTAAAGACATCCATAAATATCAGTGGCTCGTGGACTAAGGCTCATTAACGCCCCAACCACGTAAAAAGTCTTCATCTCGCTTTCGTACAGCTCATTATTATACTCATATTTTATTGGTTGCCGAAAACCTCGGTCAACATTTCCCAATAAAAATATCCGCCTCCTCATAGTCAAAAATAAATAATACATGTAATACAGATCTTTGTAATGGAGTACCTAAAAGAAACAAAACTTCAATTACCATAATCGGAAAAGGTTTAAGTGAACTAAATAATGACTAAGAAGATCTAAATTACAAAATGAAAATAACATGTCTATATGAGGATGATTTTTTTGCTATATGAGCATGATTGATCTAAGAGAAAATAGATAAACCTATAAACATATAAATATACTTAATATTAATTTTGACAAAGAAACAATTTAATTATAAACAATTCTAAATATCAGCTTGACAATTTTAACACACTAATGTATACATCATGATAATTTTATTTTATTTGATATCAAATGATAGAGATTATTGAGGTTTTCAGCCATGGAAAACACACTATGATCAAAAAGTAATGCTTATTAATTGTATATTTCAAAGAAACTCTAATTTCCATGAATGTCGCTAATAAGATATAAACAATAAAGTTGTAAATTAAAAAAAAAAGTAGCAAAATTTCAGTTAATATAAGAAATAGAACAAATTGAAGATTTATACAATACTGGAATTTGAACTCTTAGATGCCATTAGCGAAGAGGCAAAACTCGTTAGATCTCCTAGTAGAACACTACCTTAATGGTCTGAACACAAAAATTGTAGAAATCAAAATATGAATAAATTAGCATCATCAACAAAAGGAAAATTAAAGGGAAAAGACTTAATAATTACGTGACAAATAATTATTAATTGAATTAAAAAATTAAGATTATAAGATTAATTCAAATTATTGTTCATATAATGATTCTAGAAAGAGTAAAATTAAGATTATAAGATTAATTGAATTAAACTTTTTTATATTAACAAAATTGTTGCTTTAATTTTTCATCACACTGAAAACATATTGTTTTAGCTCTATTAGACAATCATATTTTCCCTCGTAAAAAGTCATTTTTTTTTATAATTGAAAGATGTGATGTTTGAGTAATTACATGTATCGTGTAATTGAAGATTTGATGTTGAGTCATTTTTTTATTTTTATTAATGATGTTTATTTTTTATTTTTTTTTATTTAATGAGATTTATTTTATTATATATAAATAAAAAGTGATTCATGAATTTTTCATAAACCACTTTATTTTTAATAATAAAACATTTTATTTTTAATATAAATAAGAAGTCACCCATGAATTTTTCATAAACCAAGAATTCAGTTATATAGGCACACTTTATATAAAAAATAGATATAGATAAGCATCTATTACAAAGTAATTATATAGCAATATTGAGACAGAAAGAGACTAGCTAGTTTGTCAAAATGGCCGTTTTATTAAAATAGAAAAATCAAGAAAAGCTATCCATTGCAAATTCATACAAATATGATTCTCAGGTGAATAAGAATGGTCGTTTAGGCCTGATCTAGAGATATAGCAAATGTACGTACTGGCCAGTAATGTTTTACTTTTTAAGAGAGAAGTGGGAAAATGATGACCTAAGCTTGACTAAACCCCTGTCCCAAACCACATATGTCTTTTTAAGCCATGGAAGGGACGCTATAAATATTATTATGTGTGAGAGCGAATATATGAGTGAGTACTGAGTATAGTGTTCCAAATAATAATAATAATAATATAACAGAGAGAGAGAGGCCAACACACAAAAGGGTCATTCTTCTTACACCATCACAGTGTTACCTCCTTCCTCTGTTATATCTATATTATCCCACTTCTCCAAGAGGACCCCATATCTAATCTCTACTCACTACAAATTTATATAAATATTATGTGTATATCTAATTATCATCAGCTAACATTATTATTTTTTAGAAATGTGCATATAAAAATTAATTAAATTATAGGATACTTTTTTTAAAAAAAACCAAATTATATATAGGGATACTTGGAAATATTATATCTTTATATGTTCTATAAGTATTAATTCTATATGTATGTATATATATGCAGCAAATTAGAGGTTATATATATAATTATGTAGGGAAAATTAATACAATTACTTTTAAATGCAATTTTCAAACGTACAATTAATAGTAATAGTAAGTAGGGAAAATTTATAGTATACGTACCCTTAATTGTTTTAGTACAGTCTCTATATATATATAAAAAAAAATAATAGTCCAATTAATGTTTTTATTATAAAGTTATTATTTAAAATTACTTCTAATTTCAAAAAAAAAAAATTAAAAAATTTACGGTGTTAAAATTATTTTGTTGTACGAAACATTATTTTTTCTTGTATGTGCACGCAGTACACATTATTTGAATTTTTATTGATGATACTATAAAGTATAAACTATAAATATTTTAGAAATTTGCATGTATATAGTTTTAAATAATTATAAAAGATTAGATTATAATATTTTTCTTAATACCAAAACAGATATAAAATATATATCAAAATAATTTTTTTTAGATTTACCGTTATATGTGTATATATATAATACACATATACAATGATACATTCGGCTAATAATTGGTCTTAATTATAAATAAAAGCAATTAAAGTAGAACAATTATATATATTAAAAAAAATAGTGTGGTCCTGGTCAGAAAATTTGTAAAAATATTAGAATGACAAGGATCCTACGTAGGTAGCCAAATCCAATGACTGCAACAACTTCATTATTAATGCCTATTTCGTATTAATTTAATTATCTCCATATTCTTACTAATCAGCGCCTCGAAAACGCAGTCACTCTCTCACTAGTTACTAGTTACTAACTCATTATGTACATTATATACGTTATACATATATATCTCTACGTTTATCTCGAGTAGTCAAGCAAGAGAAGTCATAGAAATATACGATTATATATATATATATATATTAACGTTTTCTAATAATTATCAATTATATATCATTATTGTTTTCAAGTATTGATCAAGATTATTAGAAAGTCCATGCATGTTATATTACTAGCTATCACTTATTATCTCATCACAATTTCAACAAATAAATCATGCATTGCCAAGAAAATTATATTATTCAATGATTAATAATGTATACAACATATTTAATTTTAATTTATTGGGTATAGGATCCTCCATCGGTTGAAGATTTTATAGGGTTAAAACTTAAAAGATTCTTAAACCATTATTTTAATATTGTACTAATAGTGTTGAGATTTTTATAAATAGCATTGCTTAATTAGTTAGTAATATTTTTAAAAATATATGAAATTTGATCTTTAATTACACCAATACTAATATCACATCCAAACAAAATTATTATTATGTGATATTTTAAGGTGTAAAAGAGAGAAATGAGCTTCATGGAATATGGATTCACATTTGTACTCAACTAGCTAGGTCGGCTAATAAAGCCAGCTAGATCCACCACTCTTTCTTATCCACTTTCATAGCAACTATTTGCTTTGGTTAATCACTTTATAATTAAATATTCTTATTACAATGGAAAATTCAATTCATCAACTAAAGAATTCCCTTTGTAATAAGTTAAAATATACATATATTTGCGTCGTATTGTTTTATGCTAATTTATTTAACTTTCTATACACAAACTTTTGTCTTTTAGTTTTTATATTAGAGCTAAATAAATAATAAAAAAAGAACCTCCTCAAACATGCAAGTTACCAAACTGGCCTTGTTAAAAATGTTTGATTATTTTTTTCTTCAAAAAGGAAAACAATAATTGATATGTACTATCTAATTGACTGTATTCCTGTAATAATTCTATGCATGTAAAATTGTAATTGAGCCAATCAACTTCCATTATTTCATTCAAAATTAAGAAGTCTTGGCATTATTATTATTTGAGTAATAATATGCACCCACGAAATATAATAGCTAAGAGGTAAAATATATAGCTGAAACTTTAATTATCTTATTCTTCCCCATATCAATGTGCCAAACTCTTCTCTATTTTAGCTAAAGAACTTTTTAGCTATTTTTTTTAGCTAAATATAGCTACAAATTATTGATGGTTTAAAATATTTTATAATATATTTTTACAATTTTTGCTTTGTCTATTTTTTAAATTGTACATTATTTATTTACTTTTATTATTTTTTAATATTTAATTAATAATAATAAAAAAGTTGAAAGATAGTATTGAAAAGAAATATAAAAATTTCATATTATATTAAATATTTTAATATGATATTTATTTTTCTGGACATATAAATATATAATATTTTTGTACATAAAATAAAATTTAATATATTATTATACAAAAATATATATAATTTAATTTAATATAATATAATACTTAATACATACTAAACGAGTCTGAGTTATTTTAAAAGATAGGATAAAGAAACTCACATCTGACTATTCTATACTACCAAGAGTGTGATTTGTGTTGTAAGTAAATATAATTGACTAAAAAATACTGTATAATTTTGATCCGAAATAAGGAGATAAAAAGAAGAAAAAAAAAGAGAAAAAGAATCTTTTGGAGATGGACATAGATATAGATACGTACGATCATTGTTTTCCAAAGAATCGACGGTGGAGAATGAAAGAACAACTTGATCTGATCACATAAATTTCAATAAAAATATTGGATCAGCCTCTTGTGTGGAAACACGGAACCGTTTACCATTCACCCTAACTCCTTGGAACCCATAAAAACAAAACTCAACCCCGGTTAAATTTAAATACCAAAACTTAACCCTAGTTACTTTCTTAACTAATCTACCTCAATTTTCTCCGCAATGCACATTTTCCCTCTCTATATATGCAAAAACATATATTCCCTCTTTCACTCTCACTCTCACTCTCATTTCATTTCAGTCTTGTAAGATTACCATTTTGCCCCCACAAAGAATAAATATAAATATATATATGTGAGAATTATATATTTGAGTAAACTCAGAATGAGCTGCAATGGCTGCCGAGTTCTCCGAAAAGGTTGCAGTGATAATTGTATGCTTAGAGAATGTCTACAGTGGATTGAAACGCCTCAGGCCCAAGCTCATGCCACTCTCTTCGTCGCCAAGTTCTTCGGACGAGCCGGCCTCATGTCCTTCATCTCCGCCGTCCCACAACACCACCGCCCTGGTATTTATTTATTTACTTATTCAATTCAATGAAAATGGAAAAACCCAAACAATTGATTAATAAACTGATCAGGTTTTTTCATCGAACAGCTCTGTTTCAATCTCTGTTATACGAAGCCGTTGGAAGGACTGTGAATCCGGTCAACGGCGCCGTAGGTCTGTTATGGATGGGAAACTGGCACGTGTGTCAGGCGGCCGTCGAGACTGTTCTTCGCGGCGGCGCGTTGGGGACACTCTCTGAGTCGTCTTCGGCTGATCATCCAACGGTCTCGCGGCGGCGATGGCCCAAGAAAAGACCATGTAGTACCGTTAATAATTTTGATGAGGGAACATCGGATCCGTACGGTTTAGAACCGTCGGATCTTGATCTGTGCTTGATGGCTGCCGGGACTAAAATGGAGAAGAAGATCAGTAGAGAGGTGAGTCCGACTTCGGAGGAAGGGTCCGAAACGACGACGTTGGGTAGTAATTCAGTGGATTCTGATACTTTTTTAGGCGGTGCAGGAATTAATGATAAAAGATCTAAGCTTCTTAGATTGTTTATGTAGAATTAATTATAACTCTTTAATTTGTAATCATTTTTATTTCTCTTCTTTTTTTTTTTCATTTTGGCCAAAATGAGGTGATTAGTTTTTTTTTTTTTTAAGAATAAAAGAAAAGATATATATACTATAAGAGAAATATCTAAGCTTCGTTTTTCTCATTATATGTTTACCTTTGTGTATGCACACAAACGATCTAACTACTGCATGGAAAATATAGCATAAGTTAGAGTGGGGTCTAAGCATGGCCTATCTCCACTACTCTTCTTATTGGCCAAGTATTTACTTAGGGTGCGTTTGGAAAATCAAAATGTAATTAGATTTGTGTGTAATTGGAAGTAATTACACAATTTGACATGTTTGTCTGATGTAACTGTGTAATTGGAAGTAATTGAGGGGTTCTAATTACACTATTCAATTCTCATGGGCCCCCATGAGAATTGAATGTAATTACTAAAAACTTTTCATATTAAACATTAGCTATTAGAAAATATTATTTTTCTATGTAATTACTAACTATTTTGCCAAACAAGATATGAGGAATTATACCGCCCCATATTCAAACACACCTTGCATTTTAAAATATAGTGTAATTACTAAACTGTGTAATTACTACCCTAGTAATTACCCTGCCTAGTAATTACACAGTTACGTCCAAACACACCCTTAAAGAAAATTGGTTGAAGGATTTGGTTGGATTTACCATTTAAAATCACTTTAAAAACCTGCTCCTCAAGCTCTAAGTTTGAAAGAGTAACTTCTTGCAAAAGTGTTTCATATTTTATAATTTTAACAAGTTTTAAGCAATAGATTTGTGTTGTATTTAGTTATATATTGATTAATAATCGTTTAAATCAATTCAATTATCAATCTACAATTTTTTTTTTATTTAAACGTTTATATATTACAAGCATATTTTACCCGAATCCAAAACCTCCAACACATACATCCACCTATGGCCACTTAAGCTATCAGCTAGCCTCGAGTAGTTAATTATCAATCTACAATGATAAACGAGATGCATCTCCTCACAACAGAATTTGTATTTTCTTAAAAATAAGTTGATTTATAAATATAAAAATATTTCCTAAAGTAACATCTATAATAAGCTAAAGGAAATTGAAATAAATATATTGCTAGTTTATTATTCAATATACTTATGCTAATAACAATATATTAGTATGCATGCAAACAAATAAGTAGTAATGGACTTTTTTTAAAAAAAAAAAAAAAAAGTAAAATATATAATATGAGAAATGCTAAAAAAAAATACTTTGGGTGAGCATAATTATTATATTCTCAAGAGATGTCATATTATTATTCATCTAATTTTGTATTTTATAAAAATAAACATTAATTATTTACTAAAAGCTATTTTATGATAGTATGGCTTAATAATATTAATAACGCTCATATAATAAAGTCTCAAGTTATAATAATTAGACAACTTTCATTAAAATGAACGTTGATTAATGCAACAAAACAAATCAAACTAAAGTAAAGTATATTGAAGTAGTGGCAACATGATAGAATTAGAAAATGAAATGTGACAAGTAATATACTTATTTATGTCGTTTATTGATAAGAATTTATTGTTGTATTTGTATAGATGGTTGCGACCAAGGCTGCAGTAGTGTGTTTATGCAATTATGCTATTGCTATGCATAAGCATTTTTTAGAATATATAGTTAGTGGGGAGTGTTAAGTCAATGTTGGGTCGCCGCGTCATCCTACAAACAACTCCAATTTCTCTTCACATCAATAATATGTTCAACTTTTTTGACCTAAACAAGTACCACAAAAATAATAAAAATGACCATTCTTTTCTTTGTCAAATAGTAATATATGTTTGTTTTCAAGTTATACACTTTTTTCTAAGTACAATATTCTTGCTATTATATTCTATTTAATGGTTGTTAATACCCATTGTTTTTGGAGACAAAATAGATTATGTATATTTTGTCCATTACTAACTAGATCCGACATCATGTTGTCCCTACTCTCTCTACAAAGACTACATGTATATATTTTTCTCTTTTTTTTTCAGTAAATATACAAACCCAGAAAATAAACTAAGTTAACTAATAAACTAAGAAGATTATTGTTACAAAATACACATATTTTACGGCAAAATTGGTTCATAATTCAAGCTCAAGTCTCAGTATGATTGTTGAGGTCTCCCATAAATGTCATGGTGTTTTATTTTGATGGGTGTAAAATTTATATAAGAAGAAAAAAAAAGTCGGTCATGAAGATGTGGAGTGTATTTTTAGGTGTAAAATTGTGGCCTGAGAGAGACCCAACAAAAGAGCAGTTAATGGATCGAGTGAAGGAAAGTAGTGTGGGACTAACTAACAAGCTTCAACCGCCGCACGTACAGGAACATCAACGTGTGCTGTCGCTGACTAAACTAGTCAACAAGTCAACACAAAGACCATAACAACCAATAATTATAAAAGTAACAAAAAAAATTATGCAACAACATCATCCAAGTGTCAGCAAAATATAATTCTGAATATATGACAGTAATTAATGGTGAGGGATGAATTTTGTGATGTGGCCCTGCAAAAATTTCAGATTAACCAACTAAACTAGGAAGTAGGAATTTATAACAATCATCTTATAACTTAATAATAACAACACTTGAGTAATAATAGATTGGTTTTGTGTAGTCAGAAAGAATAACAACAGCATATTTAGGAGAAATTTTGGCACAAACTACTTAAATCAATAGTGATCAGGTCAATTACATTATATACATATACATTTTCTTGCCTCAAGGAAAACAGTGTTCTTGTATAATACAGCTAATTTGTAAGAAATAAAGAAAGGGGCCATTCTTTTTTCTTTATTTTTTTTTCCCTTTTCTGATACATGACTTGACATAGAGAAGACCACAAAAGGTTGCAAAAAAAAAATATGCCAAATGAGAAGTCAAAACCAGCTTAGTAATAATACCTCTTAATGACTTGAAATCTTAACCCATCAAGCTTATTACCTGCCAGTGCTGCCTCCTCATACTCATTGGTAGGTAGTAGTGGTAGTGGTAGTGGTAAAAGAAATGGATGGTGTTGTAATGTTAGCATAAGAGTGAGTCGTAGTCAAAATCAGATCAGTTCTACACACGTGTTGTCAGGCTGCTCGTACTTGGTACACGATTTAGTTGTATTATATGCGTTCTCAAGCTACAATCCTTCACCTGTCCCAACCATTTATGGTGAAAAATTATTTATGTTTCTTTCAAGGGTCCAAACACTAGATTTGGAGGAAGTTAATATAA
Organism: Cannabis sativa; assembly: GCF_029168945.1. Classification (NCBI taxonomy): domain Eukaryota; kingdom Viridiplantae; phylum Streptophyta; class Magnoliopsida; order Rosales; family Cannabaceae; genus Cannabis; species Cannabis sativa. The sequence goes on from NC_083610.1 coordinate 19,461,601, forward strand.
GGCACACTTACCTGCATGGCTGCTACAGTGGACAAAAAATCTTTGCATTGTTCAAGCAGAAACCGTTCTTTCCCAGTTACTTTCACAAGTTCTGCCACCACCGAGTTCATTTCCTCCATCTGTAGATGACAACAAAAGTCATGACAGGTGACACTTAATGCTAGCTCAACGATTGAGTGGGTAAGTTAGTGCATGAGAAAATGTACTGAGTTATAATTTCATGTGGATACTAAAAGAAACCTCCTCCATAGTCATCAACTGTGGTTTCTCTATAAAACTTTAGAATATGTGAACTTTTGGATCATATGGTCTTTATCTTTATAAATTGAAAATCAATTTACGCTTTATGTCAAGGATTCTTCATCTTTTAGATTCAAAAACTAGCAAGAAAATAATAGAGAGCAATTTCTTCGTTTCAGAAATTTGCCTGTTTTCTGTAAACAGGCAGAAATATCACTCTAAAAATGAGGCAACGAAATATTCATATTTCATCATACTCCGGATACCAAAGTCATAAGAACTCTTTCACATCACATAAAATTCAAGGTAGTGCAGTTTTGTTGTTATGTTTAGATAACACCCTAAGTATAAAATTTCTTTGGTGCCTTGCCAGAAATCATAATATTTTCTCCTCAAAGTAATAATTGTTGTAACTAGTAAACATTCAGAAGAAGAAGAAAAGAAAAAGACAAATTACCTTGAGAGAAAGAGAGCATATTGATGATCCCATTGCCTGCATCACATCAACGGCAGAACCCACAGCATCCTTTAAATTTTGAATGTCAGCCTGATAAGGTGGAATAGAAAAAGCATTCCATCAGAATGATGTTAAGGTTTTACATGAGAATTAATATCTCATTATCAAAGAAAAGAGAAGAGAAGCACAAAAAGAAGACATACTACTGTTTTCCCAACAACTGGAAGACGTAGTGTACTGGCTTTTAAGGCTTCAGTCGCTCCAAGCAAGGAACTAGAATGATCTCTATCTAGAAGAGCCCAATCTTCCAAATAAGTAATCTACATCCACAAAGTAAAATAAACATTATGAGCAAAGAACATCATTTGACCGAGAAAGTAGCAAAGGTCACAAGTAAACAATTATCCAAGATAGTTGTCTGTATAATTATTACAATACATACAAATATGTATTTATATATAAATACAAAAATATTGTATGAAATTGCTTTCAAATCCTTGCATTTGCTTCCACAATATCTTGAGTGTGTGTGTATCGATACAAAAGGGGGAGTCAGCTGTCCAACTAAATCAGGATATCAGAATACACAATCTAAGCTCCTACGATATTGCACTAAGAGTTGCCAATATGATAAAACTCCAACATAACAGCTACAAGAATAAATAATTACAATGTATAAATACATTTGCTAGCTCTCAAATTATTGCCAAATTCCGATACATGTTTAGAGACAATAGCATATTGGTCCCTGTTGCCATGTTCCAATACAAGTTTAGACACAGTTGCATATTGGTTCTAAAATATCTCCAATCATAACCACATATGCATTCATGTATTGCTAAACTCTATTTCGAAAAAAAAAAACCATATATGGTTAGACAAGGTGGGCTCACGAAAAATGTCCTGATTATATTTCTACTACAGTTAAAAGGTTTGTTGCTTAAGCCCTATGTAGTTAGTAATATATTTTATTTTAAGTGAAGATACTTCCAGGTAAGCTTTTAGCCTTCCTCCATTTCAAATAACAGAAACTGGTTTCTTTCAAATAAATAAATAAAATAACAGAAACTTGTATTTTTTAGACAATGGGTGTCTTAGGAATTAAGTGATTATAAACCACCAATTAAATTAAGAGACATATAATGATTTGAATCATACTTGTCCCTTGATGATGGAAGTGAGCTTCAATTTTTGCCTCAGCAATAGTAACTTGATCCTTTTAAGTGTGACAGAATGTCGTAACTCTGAGATTGTTACCCAAGCATTCCATAAATTTTTCTGTTACCAAAAAGAGAAAAAAATATCATTAGATCATTGAACCCCCAACAATGCTATAGAGCAAAACAAGTAGTTTATTTCATTGCCTCAAATAGAGCCAGAGAATGCAGTGGGAGCAAAGGTTTTCCATACTTCAAAACACGTACATGCAAATCTAATCTAAGCAAATGCAACATATGAGATACAAAGCAAAAACATGTATTATACAGCAAAACCATACATTATACAGCAGATAACCACTGGCTCATTCTCCATGTGTTATAAAGGTCAAATAAAACCACATAAGCATCTAGAGACAGCCTGAATAAAGTATAGAGGTCACTTATGGGTAAGTTTCTATGTTGGGCACAGTCAGACATGTTCTCAAGCTCAAGTATTATATTATCAAAAACTAACAAAATCACAAGTTCACAAGACATTATTTCTTCATCTACTTTTATTTATTTTAACTTTCTTATGGGACTAAATAGTTCAGACAAGAATCAAAAAAATCTATTACCATCACAAATTAAGGTTCACTGTATGCATACTCGACAAGTAGCCTATGTTCGTAGAAAGATTCGCTATTAAACCACCATATATAGCATATGTTACTTGGTAGATGATTCATACAAGTTTACCAACAACCCCTAATTGGTCCAGCAAACAAGAACTCATGAACTTTCTAGTAATTTAAACACATTTATAGCCATATGTAGAATTTTGTTTTTTTATAATAAAACGGCATTGAATACACCAACTAGCCATATATATGAGAGTGGACAATTCCCCAACCCCGTCCTCAAAAGCACCACAAATCAAATTGCAAGAAAAAGCTCAAAAGAAAATGAAAACTGATGAAAAAGAAAGAAACAGTTCCAGATCATTTTTCTAGTCTTTGTTAATACCACATCTTGCCTTAAGATAAAAGCAACCTACATAGACACTCTACAATAAAATCCTTATATCTACTGCATAGCATTCTAGTACACTTGGGTTATTAGCTCCCTCTTCTAATCGATCCTTTCAACATGTGTGCCTGGATCACAACTTGAACTTAGCCTAAGATTTATAGTTCACCACTTTCTTGCTGGAAAGTCATTCAACTCACATAAATGAACATAGCCCTAAGCACCTACACAATCAGCCATACCAACAATTTAAACTACACTACAGAATTTTCATGCCATTGCCTCTGCTGAACAGAAGGTCACTTTCGAAATAATAAAGGAGTACAGATTAAATCAAGCTTGAACATGTCAACAACTAAAATCATATAAGCAATAACAAAAGTAAAAACGTACCTCTGCATTCAATTTCTGCACCATGAAGGTAGCATCTGCATTTGCATTTACAAACCGCCATTGCAGATACCGGTTATACAGAAGTCTCAACATATGTGCATCAACAATTCGATCTTCCCCCATCTTCCCTCTACGAATATCCACAGAAAAACTCAGAATTGAAGGCGTGCCAGGGTAACTACCATTAGAGTGAGCAGAAGCTCCACTTCTGACCCTGGAAGGACTAGCAATTCCTCTGGATGGTGATGGTGTTGAAGAAGAAGACCACAGTTTACTTGGCGATGCAGGCCTAGTGGCTCCTCTAATAGGGGAAGACATTGTCCTTGGAGAAGATAATGGGGTATCACCGAACTTCCTTGGCTGAGCAAACTTGGACGAAGCTCCCATTCTGGAACTGGGACTGGTCGACAATGGTGAACCCGGATCCTGCAAACGCCTCAAACGGCTATTGGTCTCTTGCCAAAACCTCGCCGACACCACAATTCCACGAGGCCCGGCTCGGCTCTTGGAAACCCCACTGCAGTCTTGTACTCCTGAAGTGCTACCAGACGAGACACTGTCCGTATCAGAAGCTGTAAGATCAGAAGGCACAGAAGACTCATTCACTGAATTAGCATCTGGGGTTTGCTGAACTGTCTTTAAAACCTCAGCACTACCCAAATCCAAGCTCAATCTTCCATCAAAGGAGGCTCTTCTACTCTCATCTATCATTGATTGCTGCAATGCCCGAACCACACTCCCAGATCCGAACCCATTGAGTCTCTTACTGTCCCCGCCAAAATCAACACTTCTCGACATCGGATTTGTACCCAAATTCAAACTCCCTTGCCTAATTCGCGCAGGCCACCGATGTTGATCCCCAGGCCTGGAATTCTCTACCTGATCTCCTCCTCCGTCGCCGATTTTCCCTCTTACGGGGGTAGAACGCCGTCGCTCCGGCGTAGCCTTACGCGAGCTCGGCGTTGCAGCTGTCTTAGTCTTGCTAATCGGAAGCGAGAAGGCCTCTCCTTGGAAAGAAACCGATAAACTCCTTGTCGAAGTGACCAAAAGCTTACTCGCCGCTGAAACTTCCGAAGCGGCATTGCCTTGCCTGGTGGACTCCGGGAGAGGAGTCGTGGAGCGGGCAGACGTCCCGGGACGCCGCCGGTCCACTGATTGAGCCCGCTTCGGCGTCGAAGAGTTCAACGGAGTTGAAACCAAAGTGGAATTGGTGGAGCGTGAGAGCAAGGGAGAAGGGCATCTCCGAGAAGAGGTAGAAGACGATGTGGTTGAATTCGAAGTAGAGGAAGAAGAAGGTGAAGGAGACATGTACCTTGAAGAAACTTGTCTACCTCTTGGTTTTTTGGGAAGAACGCCATTGTTTTTCTCTGAAGGTAAGAGAGGTGGTCTCGATGGGTTTTGAAGATGGGTTTGTTGTCCTTGTTGTTGTTGTTGTTGTTGACGAAGCGAAGAAGATGTCTTTGGGTTTTGAGGGTTTGTTGAAGCTGTTGCTCCTGAAATGGCTGCCACCATCATAGGCCTTCTCTGTTCAGAAACACTGCTTCTCCTCACATTGCCCTCTCCAAGAAGAAGAAGACCAACCAAGACCAAGGGTTTTCACTTTTCAGCTAAACAAAACCACTCACAGACCTCCCTTCACATACACAACCACAAGAATGAAGAAACCCACATATCAGATTCAAGAAATCGAACCAGAATGCCAAATCTTGAAATGGGTTTTCACTTTTCAGCCGATTGTCTGCATTTTCTGGGTTCAGAGAAAGAGAGAGAAAGAGTAGGTGAAGCTTGTGATGTGTGTGAGAGCGTATAAGAGAGAGTGTAGAGTCTCTCAAGTAAGAAGTTGGGGCTTTTGGCTTTCGGTTTTTTTTTTTTTTTTTTTTGGTGATTCTTTGTAGAAAGAAACGTTATATGTTAATCTTCATTAATATTTCTTAAGTTATAAAAAAAAATAATTAATTATCAGTTTCCCAAACCCTCTTAATTACTATTTTATTTTTGAGGAAAGCTAATTAAAATCTTATTATAATTAATTAGTTAATTTTTACGCCAAAAAAACCCATGATGAAATATTTTTTTTAAAAGATTTTTTTAATAGTATTCGTTATATTATTATTTTTGTAAATTTTTGAAAAATTCTAAATAATTTACAATACTAAAAATAGAGTTTCTGATATTTTAATTTACCACGGGTTTAAAAAACTTTAAACGTATTTTTAGCACTGTAAACTATTTAAAAATTTACGAATACTGTCATAAAAATTGACAAAAAATATTCCTACATGTGTTTTTAGAGACGAATGTTGATTAAGAGATTGTAATAGAAGGTTGACAGTAGCACTCTTATTTATTTATTTATTTATTTATTTTATAATTAATCATCTATTATATTAATATTTGCTTGTAATTGTTTTATTTTTTTCTGAATCATATGTCTAAAAAGTAATCATATAATACTTTTCTCTCATATGAAGTAATTATTGTGTTGTTTCTTTCTGAAGCTGTAATAATTTAATTATGCAGAAATATATATATCCTATATATTATGTTAGAAGTTATATATTCACTACGTATTATTTGTGAATAAAAAGAAAACTCATACGACATTTAGGAATTTTTCTTGGGGATTATATAATTATGATTTAAAACAACTAATTCCAAAATATTAATTATTCATTCATTTCTTACTCATACAAAAAAAAAAAAAAAAAAACATTTGATTATTTTACTATTTCCTACCAAAATGAAAAATAAAATTTGATTCTTTTAGTTTTGGACAAATGGATAAAATATTTAATGTAATAAAAATACTTTTTATATATATAAATATATATATATATATATTTTGCAAAATGGCTTTGTTTTTTACTATTTGTTTTTTAGTTATACTTTTTTAGTTTTTGAAAATATACATATAAATTCACATTTATGTAAAAATTAAACAAAAAAATATATTGCGTTTCATACATAAATTTATTAAACTAAGCATGTACATTTTTATAGTTTTGATACAAAATATATTATTTCAATACATGTATCAAACTAATAATAAAAAGAGATATTTATGTTAAAAAAATTAATAATAAATCAAGATTAATTTATAAATAATATAGAACACAAGAATAATAAATAACAATTATGTATGCCTACTAGATTGAGTCATAGAAATTACACAATTTGATAGAAAAATTAATAATAAACTCAAGATCAATTTGTATATAATATAGAACACAAGAATAATAAATAATAATTATATATTCGTACCTGATTGATCCATGGTAATTACCACAATTCGATAGTGTAATACTATCAACTAAGTCTTCCTCCTTATGCTTCTAAATCAGAAGTATTTTTATTTATTTGTTTATCAAAAGTATACAATTGTGATGAGACAATATATATTTATAGAGTTAGGGAGAAAACTTAGCTACATAATCCTAGTTGGACTGGGCCTGCTTATCAAAGGTTTCAACTAACTAGAAAAGCTCACACTTCTGCTTCACCTAGACTTTACACACAGATGTTAAACCCATTAACTATGATCACCAACAATATGGACTAACACAGCAAAGAACTATCCAATCAACCCACCGTTGATTAACTTGTCCACTTCTCGCACAATTGTGTCTACAACCATCGAGTGGTACTTTTAATAAACTAATAAAAGTTAATGTAAGCTCAAATAAAAAGTCTAACAATTTGCGCTAATATTATCCAAACTACACATTTAGTAACCTCACTTCTATTTTGCTCATTACACTTCCATCCAAAAATTTTAGTTAAGTATCATAGTGGACTGTCCATATGTACACTTATGTACATGTAACAAAAATATTTTAGTTTTGGACAAATGAATAAAATATTTAATGTAATAAAAATAATTTATTTTATATATATTTTTTTGTAAAGTAGCTTTGTTTTTTACTATTTGTTTTTTTATACTTTTTTTAGTTTTTGAAAATATACATATAAATTCACATTTATCTAAAGATTAAAAAAATTATTTCGTTTCATACATAAATTTATTAAATTAAGCATGTACATTTTCATTGTTTTGATACAAAATATATTATTTTCATACTTATATCAACTAATGATCTAAAAAAGAGATATTGACGGCAATATTACTTAAATTACACATTTAGTAACCTCACTTTTATTTTGTTTATTATACATTTATCTAAAAACTTCAGTTAAGTATCATAATGGTAAATTTTAAGTGGTAAATTTACACGTGATAAATTTTAAGTAGTCTATGTAATATTAATTATTAAAAATAATTTTAAATATTTAAAAATTTTAAAACAAAAAATAATTAAAAATAATTTATTTTTTTACTTTTTCTTTTTTTTTTTCTTCTTCTTTTTTCTTATTTTTTTGAAAACCCTAATCTTTCTCTTTCTCTCTCTCAACTCTCCCTCTCTTTCTCTGTCAATCGCACGCAGCTCCAACCCCGATCTCTCGGGCTCACCCTCTCCTTCTCTCTCTTCTTCATCGAATAACCACGGCAAGGCCCTTAGAAAATCCAAAACCTAAACTTCTCTTCTCTCCATGATGTCTGTTGCTCCATCTCATAATTATAATTATAATAAACATGCCACTATAAATTATCTTTTCGAAAAATTCCAAATAATATAATTTAAAATAGTTTATTGGATGCGTATGAAGGGAAAAAAAAAATAAGCATCCATGCAACCGAATGTTATACCTGTTTATGACACTATAAATTATTTCTAAAAAAATTAAAATTAGTGAAATATCAATTATAACTAATATACATTGTTATTTTAAAAAAAAAAAATTCTCAAAGTGCTAAAAATTTAAATACCTATATTAGTATTGACAAAAATGGTAGCCTTATAATAAAATTTTCATAATAAGATACCATGATTCATACGAGGTAAAAAAAATTGTTGAGATACACATATATAGGCAAAATCAACCACTCCATCTCATCAATACTTGCACTTGCCAAACAAATATGAAATTATTAAAAAGCATACACTTAGTGAACATTAATGTATGTTGATGATAACTTATCATTACACAATATTAAATTAACCACTCTATCAAAGTACTCTGTTCACCTTCTTAATATATATTTTTAATTTATCTTTTAGTTGTATTAATTAGAGTAGTGATAATGAAATAGTATTTAAGTGCTATTATTTGTGAATTTTGTTTTAGCAATTTAGTTGAGAAAATATTGTTTTTTTAATTTAATTTAGATATTTAATATTTCATATTATATTGATTTGATTATAGGTGAGAGATCTTAGTTTATTTGGTTTATTTTCATAAAGAGAATATTCTTTTTATGGAAATAAAAGATATAAAAGTATAATTAAATTACATTAATTCATTTTTTGTTAATTGTTTCGGGTTTGGTTTTATACAACAAATCGTGTGGTTTTATATGATAGATTTTATGGTTAATTTGGTGGAGATGAACTTAAAAGGGAAACTAGTAAAGAAGATCCAAATTAATTTATCACATCAAACTGTGAATCTATTGCTACAGATCAATCAACATTCAAATCCAAGATTATTTTATTTTAGAAAAAAAATTTATACAGTTGTAAAAACGTGTCATAGCTATCTCTAGGATTTTTATAAGTGCATAAATGAAACCTAGAGAACAATCTCTTCTCTTATCTCTTCTAACTTCATTTCATATCTTAGCTTTGTGAGAAGAGGTTTTTCTTTGTAAAAACCTAGAGTACGTTCAACTAGGTTTTGATTTTCTTGTGATGATCTATTGTGGTTCATAGAATAGGTTAAAGAAAAGTTTTGAACAGGTGGTGGTCTTCGGGAGAAGACTTTTTTAGGTCTTGAATAGGGCTTGATTGGTTTAAGATTTAAAAATTGTCTTTTAAAAGAGTATTTTGGAAACAAAAATTTGAATTTTGTATGTGACAAATTGTTTCTAAATATGTGATTGATTGTAGTGTAATTTTATATTTTTGAGTTTTAAAAAGTTAAATTTGTGATTAGTTGGGAATCTCAAAATAAAAAAAGTAAGACAGTATTTAAAGAGTTTTTAGATTCAATAATTTAAAAACATAGAAAACATAAAATTATTGTTTTTATTTTTAAGCTTAAAATTCAAAATCATATTCAAATTTAGTTTTTAAAAACACTAAACTAATCAAATATTTTTATATGGACCCCCACTTCTTAAGTTTTCAAAAACATAAAATTATTTTCAAATCTCAAACCTTCCATAAGTTTGTTTTTGATTTTACCAAATTAATTGTGGACGCACTATTAACAAGCTTTTGACCTTTGTGTTTTTAAATTTTAATTGTGTATCTTGGGGTTAAAAAGTTGCATATTTCTAACAAATGGCATAACTTTTTTTCATTATTAATTTGGATAAAATCTAATGTGATCGAACTCTAAAAAGTGAGCAGTAAATTGAGTGATATATTTGGACATACTCATTTTGGTTTTGTTTAATGTTCTCATTATGCCTAATATGCCTTAATTAATCAGTCTAGCTCGTGTTATATGATGGTCTCTTCCCTCCTATAATATTAATGTAATTATGTAATAAGTAGCTTAATTAGCAATATTATTATAGTAAAATAATTAATAAGAGGCCATTCCCTTGGTGGGTAATGTGTACATCATCTTAATTTGTTGAGTTTTGTTTCATAAAAGAAATAATCAAGTGTAGTTAGAAACATGTGGTGCAATATTATTTGTTTTAATTGTGAATTAATAACAAAATAATGAGAAAAGTGGGATGACAGACCATTGAGTTATCAATTCCAACAGCAATACAAAAACTTTTTATAGTCTTCTTATTTTATCTTCTTTTATTATTATTATTATTATTATTATTATTATTATTATTATTTCCTTACTAACCCTTTGGAATAATTATTATTAATTCTCTCTAGTAAATGAAAAAACACATTGTCTTACATGTTAACAAAATAAAAAGGTTGAATCTAAACTTGTGTTTATATAAAGAATTTTTATATTATATATTGAAATTTCTAACTTTTTTATTTTTTTTATTGTGGGGTGGATTTTTTTTTTAAAAAAAATACTATATATACTGTGTTAAATTTTTACTGTTGTTCTACGATTATTTTTAAATTATTCTACTGTTGTTTTAATTATTCTATTTTGTTGTTTTACGGTTGTTTTATAAAAAAAATAGTATTTTTATAAGAATTTATAATAGTAAAATTGTAAACTTTCCCCCAAAATCTAATATTTTTATAAAAATTTCTTTATGTAATTCAAAACTAATATTATGTCCTAGTTTTTAATTAATAACAACAAAAACAGGTTTGTTCCCCCATTTTTTTTAATGAATATATAATTAAAGTCATACCCCATGACGAAATAATGAATGAATTGAGCTAACCTACATGAAAGGACCTTCTAAACAGTGGTTTCAGTTGATTTTTTTTTTTTTTTTTTTTTTTGAGGGGACAAATAGTTGAATATCAATAACTTCTTTAATAGTACAACATGACTAATTAACAAGATTAAAGTAAACTAAAATTTTATAAATAAATAATAACATTAGAATAGATAGTTGTGATTTTTGCAAGCTAAGCTAAAACCCATGATATATATTTCATAGGGTTATGAATTTAAGAACAAGATGACATATCTTTATCAATGTCCTCCTCAATCTATAGTTGCCCTTTTGCTTTCATACATTTTTACTTGTGGGTCCAACCTTTCTTCTCATTAAATTTCCAATAGTCTCTACAATCAAATCTATTTTCCAAAATGGGAATTTCTTTTTTTTTTCTTAAGGGGAGTATTTGTATTTCCATTAAGGGTTTTCTTAAAATAAACATAAAAATTATGAAGTGGTCCAATATTATTACATATATTAAGTAACAACTTTTAGGCCAAGCAAAGCAAGTGTAATAATAATGATCCCAATTGCTCAAATATATCTCATTTTAATTTTTCAATTAACAACTTAATTAATGGCAAGGTCAACTTCCCTTAACAATTTATTAGTTGTTATTCTTAAGCAGTTATTTTGTTCCATCAAACTTATAATTAATCAACTTCTGTTGCCTCTATTCAACAACCCTTTTATTTCATTTTCAAGAGAAAAATAAAATAAATAATTAGATTGTTACTGACCATCCAAGGTCAACACAGTAAAAGTCAAGAAATTAAGGTAAATGAAATTGGATATGAGTATCTTCAGCTTCAAGTAGTCTCTATATTAAATGTATGTGCTTTGGAAAAGAAGATATATATATATATATATATATATATATATATTAGCTTAATATGTAGTATTAAAATAGTTTGAAGTACTTTTGTTTTGTTTCCTTAAAAAGTTGAAGAATAAAATATAATGCCACTCAAAAATTATTGACTTTGAATTTGTAAATATATATATGAGGTTAATTAGCACTTAACATAAGCACATTTTATAATGAAATTATATAAAATTATAAAAGAGTATTCTTAAAAAATGGTGGAGACATAGAATTGGAAGTTGAAAAGAGTCATTTATTATATTGATGGTTAAAATTTACTTTCGATTTTATGAAATGTTTCTATTATTTTTGTTAAACGATGAACTAATATAGTAGTTCAAATTTTGTTAAAATTTCTATATTATATTCTGGTCGTCAATTCAATGTGGAGGATGTTCTAACTGACTTGCTATTTTATTTGATAGCAGAATTTGTTGGTTAATTTTAATGCAAGAATTTTCTATTTAAAAAAAATATATTTTTTTAATTTAAACATTTATATATTACAACTATTTTTTACTTGGGACTCGAACCCAGAACCTCCAAGACACACACCCATCTATGGGAACTATCTAGCATACAAAACCAAATGAGGCAAAGAGGATGTCAATTTTTTTTAATTTTTTTTTTTAACTTTAAACTATTCAATATATATAATATACATATATGTGTATATGTGGGACATGTTTGATGGTCTTTTTACATATATTGAACTTGATATAGACACAAAAGAAGTTAACATACAACCCATTCTATTTTTATTTTTATTTTTTTTAACAGACAAAAGATTAATGAAAGTATTATTAAATTAGTGATCCTCTGATGAAAATCAGATAAGAAGGTGATCATGTGTATTAAAAATAGAAAAGTTTGATCAACAGTACACACATATGTTTTTGTCAGATAAACTTGAAGAATTTCCTCTATATTTTCTGTTCTGTGTCATTAGTTATAATTTGAGAAATTATCTATTTATACACATATTATATAAGTACATATTTTATGGTATATCAAATTGCAAGTGGTGGAACAAACAAGAGACATATAATTTTAGAGAGATTAATAATGGTAATTAAAATTGTAAATGTAGTAGTTAAATTAAATCCCAGTTTGGATATTGAGGACAATCAAAACAATGACATAACAACTATGAAATTGTATATAGTTAAAGTGAGAGATCAGACAAATTATTTTATAAATCATTACATTACTAACCGATAATAATTATGAAAATCTGTTAAGAACTCACCTTTCTTACTTAACAAAAAAAATTAGCATTAAGTGCATAAATAGTAGTAAATACAAATTAAATTAAATGGATTAGGCAGATAATTGGGTAGTTTAGTGGTTTTTAATTATGTAGCTAATAATAAAAATGATGATATGTTTGGAATGTTTGAGAGGACCATGTGACTTGAGCTTTACTCCAAATTATTTATTGGTTTAAAAGTAACATACCCACTTAGTGTGATATTTATTTAATTGGGGGCATGACTTAGTTTGCTTTGAAAGTTGATAATAAAAACTTTTACAAACTATGATAATATTATTATTAATTATTATTGCATACATATTGATTAAATTATATATATATATATTATAATCAATATATATACATAAAGGAAAGCCTAAGAAGAGTCTAAGTGGCATCCTATTTTTTTTTCTTCCTATTTTTCCTTTATTCTAACACACTCTTATTTTTTTTCAAAAATACACTACATATACAAACTAAAAGTCCCACATTGGTTAAAAACTTTTTAAGTGCTATCCATGTAAGTTATAAATAATAGTTTTATTATTTTACTTACATTTGTCTAAGAAATATTATTTTTTATGGGTGGTTGATTAATTTCTTACCCAATAAATTTGTTATATATGTATAAGTAGTCATTTATTTTCCAATAAAATAATTAACTTTGTAATAATTATTTTTTATTATACATATATTTATGAAATTAATTTTAGTTTACGAATTTTATTTTACTATTCTAGATTTTTATATTATTTGCTCATTAAAAATATTTTTTTACAACTAAAATATTTTCTCTTAAACTTTTTATTTTTTCAAAAATTAAAAATTTATCTGTAAGGGGTGACCATACTTATAAGATTATTTGAGAATTCTTGATTATATATTTTTTTAATTTTTTGTTACTTTTTTTATTATTTAAATTTTAGAATATAGAAAATATCTATTTCTACAAGTTGTTTTTTTATAGTATAGCATTTTTCTTATTATATTTTTTTAAGTTTAGTTTAAATTATTTAGATGGTTAAAATTAGAGATAAAAATTGATGTTCTTACCTAAAATATAATTTTTTTTTTTGTAGTTTTACATTAAAAATTAAAAATAAAATATGAAATTTAAAATGATTTATGTGGCATTACATGAATTTTAGTTGACATTCTTTGTTTTATCTATTTTTCTCATTTTTAATTAATAAAATAAAATAATTAATATCAATATATATAAAGGAAAGTCTAAACAAAAGTGGTGACTTGCTATGTATTTTTTATTGTAGTGTATCTTTTTTCTCATTTTTTGTTTTTTATACTTTTAGTAACACGAGAGTTATTTTGAAAAAGTCTCACATAGTTTAAAAACTATTGTGAGTAATATACTTCTAGATTATATACATCAACATTTTTTTTTTATTTATTTTGGTCTGTGACAAAGTTAGTATTATTTATTTTCTATGTAGGTAATTAATAATGTTAATCTTACCCAATTACTTGATTTTTTTTAAGTGAATGTAAAGTAAAATTTTATATTTTTCAATCTTTATCAAATTTTAAAATAATTATAAAAACATCTTTAATTATTTTTCATATATCATATTTTTCAATCTTTATTTTTCATATAAAGTAAATTATTTTTCAATTTTTCTAATTATAAAAAAAATATTATTGTCATTTTATATTTAAAATGATTATATCCATAAAATAATTTAAATTATATTCATTTATTAATACATGATATTTTATTTTAGAATAATAAGACTTCTTAAATATATCTTTTTATGTATATACTTTTCGTGACATGACACTATTGTGAATGCTAAACTTATAGGTTATATATATTTCACTATTGTTTGTTCTAAAATTAGTATTATTTATTAATAATGTGATTGATATTTATTTATTTACAATTTGAGTAATTGATAAATTTAATTTTCTCCAATTAGTTGTAATTTTTTTTTAAAATTAATGCAACATATATTTTCGCATTTTTCAATCTTTGTCAAATATTAATTAAAAAAAATTCTTAAAGTTTCTTAATAAATAAGAAAATATATATTTTAATTTTAAATTATTAATTTTTGTAGAACATATACAATATTATTATGTTTAAAAATACATGTACGTAATTTTACCATTTTTAATATTTATCACAAAATCATCACTTTTCTATATATTTTAAAAATAGTAAATTATGTTTCTGATTTCAATACTATTACTTTATTTATAATAACACACATCAAAATGTTATATTTTAAATTATATCACTCAGTATAAGTACAATATATATATATATATAATATTACAAAAGCTGGACAACACCGCGCGAAGCGCGGCTTAGTTCCCTAGTATAATATAAGGCATAGCTTTCCAACGTTGCTTCTCCTTTCCACTTCAACCCCACAAATAAAACAAATGTGACTATTTATTTACCGAAACAAAAATGTGGCTATAATTTGGTTGGAATTTATATTACTTTATTAAATTTCTTCGAATCGAAGATTCCAAAGTTAGAGAATAATAATAATAATAATAATAATAATAATAATAATAATAATAATAATAATAATAATAATATTGGTTTATTAGTATTTTTGTCCTTTGAATTTTAACATGTACAAATTATGTTCCTAAACTTGTAAATTCGTTAAAAATCTTCCTTGAACTATTCAGATTGTTAAATTTAATTTTTTTTTTAATTATAGTAAAGAAAGTCTAACATGGATGAAAGTTTAGTGGCTTGATTTAGTACATGTCAAAGATCGAGAGACATGATTTGCTAGATAGTAAAGTCCAAATAGCATGATTTAGTACACAATCACAAAATTAGTAAAATTTAATAAATGTTCTTAAATCTAATAATCTCAATAATTAAAGGAGAATTTTTAAACAGCTAAAAAAGTTTAAAAAACTGATTTAATACATATCAAAATACAAAAATTCTAATTAACCAATAATATTTAGTCTCATAATAAAATAAGTACACTATTCAAAAAAAAAAATGTACGTGTCTTGCAAAACTCCCTTTAATTTCAGCACCCCAAAACCTTGATCAAAGTCACGACTTTTGACATTTTCTCTTCTTAACATCTCCTCTATTCTAAGTTATACATTAATGTTTATATATATATATATATATATATTTGGTGACACATACACAATAAGGCTTATACACACATGTATGTACATAATATAATAATAATATATATTAAATAAATATGTATAAGTTAGGGTATCTCCATTCAATCCAAATATGTATAGAGAGAATTAGCTTCGGGGGCCAAGTTGATATGATATAATATGAGTCTGTCTATTTCAAGATTTTTCTGAAAACAATTTTATAAAAGCTACGTTCTTTATATAAGATAAAACCACATATATAAAATAGTAAAAATATCAACTATACAATATTTGTGTTAATTGCTGAGTTAATTATATTTGAGAATCGTAATAATTAAAGAGAAATAATGTATAGGCCAAAATTCACTGGTGTCTTCTTTCTCATTCTTCAATATGCAAATAGAACAAGAAAAATGCTCCATCACGTACATGTGGAAATGAAAGTTTTACTAATTTAGGTTTAATTTGTATACATACCTTTAAAAATACACAAAATACTATTTGTTACGAAAATTTTAATATTTTTACAGTTCAATATTTTTTTTCAATATTTTTGTAATTAAACCATAAATCAAAAATAATAATTAAGAAAATTATATGATACAAATTTAAATCTATTGTACTATTTAATTCCTTTTCGTTAATTTATATTTATGATTTTATTGAACATAAAAGACCATATTTAATTGAAAATTTTACATAATATAGACTAAATATTTTTTAAAAAAAATTATAAAAATACGTTAATATGAAAAAAAATATATTTTTACGTTTTAAATTTTTTTATTAACAAAAATACCTCTTTATTAAAAATAATAAACCGTTTAATTGTTTTATAGTTTATTTATAATTGTATTATAGTTGTCAAAAAAATATTTTTTTGATTGTTTTAATTATTTTATAGTTTAATATTAATTGATTTATAGTTGTTATAACATTAATTTCTTATTTTTTTTTTTAGTTTTTTCTTATTTTTTTTACTTAATAAAATGTATTTTTGTAATTTTAAAATTTTACAAATATATTTTTATAAATAAAAACTTTAGACCATAAAATTATAAATAAAATATTAATTTTTTTTTAAAAAAAATTCTCCTATAATAATAAATGAGGTCCACTATAAAAATACGATATAAAAAATTATATGCGGGTGTAATTATAAGTAAATATAATTTTATATTACATAATTTGGAGGTGCACTTTTATTAGTTCCATATGAATTTTAAAGGCCATCAACCATGTCCAACACTCAAGTAGTGTTATATTGTTATTATGTAATTAATATTAAATCTCTTATATTTTAATTTAATAATAATTATAAAAATTGACAACGTATAAGACGTCATCTTATAATTATGTTGGATATTATTCGTATCGTTGTAATACATGCAGAAATGGATAACTTATAAGACCTTAAAAAGATTTTTCCTAATTAATCGACTAAAATTATTGATTTAAGAAAATTTCTAAGGTAATTAAAATTAGAATATAGAAAGAACTAATGTAAGGAAAGGAATTTCATATGGGTTCCAATGAAAAAAAAATGAGAATGAGATAATAATATTTATAATATTAATAGCCAAGGAGGTTTGTCAGGAGAGACTTCTCTTTTTCTTAATTCTATTTTTCAGAATTAATTGCTTTTAACACTCATTTGCAATAATTAGATCCATAGGGCCAGTTTGGCACAGCTGTGCCGTGAAAAAAAGCAGTTGTAGCTATGCTGTGAGAAAAAGCAGTTGTAGCATAACTGTGGAAAAAAGCTGAACTGAGTGTTTGATAATGCGACTTGTTAAGATTCTATTATAATAACGATAATATTTTAATCTAGTTAATTATAATCACAAATATATAAAAAAAAATCTATGTTATATAAAATTTTTATTTTTTATATATTTTTAATTATTTTTTTTCTATAATATAAATTTATATGCATTTGATAAAAATAATATTTAATATTTTTAAATTAAATTTTTATCACTATTAAGTTACTAATTAATACCTCTTTCTTCTTTTTATAGTAGAATATAGAATGGAAAAAAAATAGATAAAATGCTATGTAATACCTCTTTCTTCTTTTTCTATGTCACTATTAAGTTACTAATTAATTATGTCATGACATCTATAAGAACACAACACAAGTAATGTTGGTGTAAAATTGTGACTTCTAGTTTGTTATTTACTGATTTTGGGATGGTAAGGCTTGAAAAAAGTTAAGAATGGTGAACTGGAAAGTGATTGCTTTTAACAATATAAGCATAAACATACAAATAAATATAGTGATATAGGTAGGACTTTTAAGTAAGCATTCTCATTAGTCTCATGAAACCAATGCTAGCCAATGGATATAGAATTTAGATGAAGAAGATATGACATCTAATGGCTCACTGGGTATATTGGATTGATGGGAAATCTAAACAACTCTCATAATGAATGGACAATATTCCCTCTTAAATAGAGGCAGGCATGTGCATAGAATGAATTCCTATCTAGCAATACTTTCTCAAAATAAAAAATTTAGTTTATAAAGTGAGACAGGTATGAGATTTAGTTTTTGGTTCTTTTTCATTATATCTATTAAATAATATTAACTGTTTGTGATTTTTAACCAATTTTACCTTCCTTGATTTTAAAGGTGTCTACTAAAAAAATGGGGGATATTTAAGTATATCTCAAGACTATTAGACAAGTTCAAATGACCCTACTAACTACTCAACTCATCAAGAACTGGTCCCAAAAGAAAATGAAAAAATATGAAAGCCTCACTCACATGAGTCCCTATAAGAGATGATTGATCTTTAAAAACGAAAATAAATGTACTATCCTGGTCTTTTAAAAAAGTGAACTTTGACAGCAAGAAAGGCCAAGAATAATCAAAATTAGAGAATAATACCCTTTAATTAGCATGCAACCTAATATGTGGTAACCACCAGTTCCTAAATGCACATTAAAGTAGATTTGGCGACAAATATTTGGGGTCAACTAAGACTGAATATGTAACACATTGGATCAACTAATTCTTTTATTCTAAGTTAAACTCAACGACCCAAGTCTAAACTATAACTAATCACAGTAATCAATAAAGGTTGCAACTGCTTTGAAGTGGCAAGATTTTGTGTCTCAACTACAAAGGGTTTTAGGTTCAACTCAGCAGATTCAACATTAATAGATTACATTTTAATGATCCAATTTCTTATTGGGCTTTTGAAGTGGCAAGATTTTGAGTCTCAACTTGTCAAAAATTAGGACAGGCCTATCGATTAGCATAGTCCTTGAAACATTTAGATACACAACACAAGGTAAGAGCATAAAATATTGTTCTAACTTGATATATAGAAAACTTCTCCTAACATTTTAAACTTGAACAAACTAAATGCTAACAAACTCGATTACTCGAGGAGCTAGAGACAAAGTAAAATTGATAATACAATTACAATATAATGATGGCATGGCTAACAGAAACTCACATTGCCCTAAATCTCATAGGGTAAATTTTCACAACCAACTTCACATTAATTGCACAGAAAAACTTGAACATATCGAATAGCATGAACTAATCAAAATAAGCCATGAAATATGTCAACTGGTAATAACATCAAACAAATAGGCATGAGAAAAACAGAACAAATATGATAAAAGCATGGTAGGAACAATGAGCGGATAAGTTTACTTTAAATTTACTTTAATCCAAAGGATTCAAAATCCAATTCATGGTCATCATTAGAACAAAACTAAAACATGAAAACAAAATCTTTCTTCTTAAGAAATAGATCTAAAACAGAAAAATAAAATGCTAATAAGATTAATCCTTTAGGCCATAATATCCGCTCCAATAAAATTTGTAAGCCAAATCCCTCTTAACGGTACTGCAAAAAGGGAAAGAAAAGACAAACAAAGGTGCAAAGCAATAATAAGCATACAAAGCAGTAATGGTTTGAGTAAATCTAAAGTGATGGGAAAATCATTAAAGCATCTTACCTTGATGAAGCCAATCTCCTTGGCGTTGCTGCGGAAGCACTGTCTGCAGCACATGAGACCATACTTCCTGATCAAACCATGGGGGTTTCCACACACACGGCTGTCGATAATGGTAACGATCCAACACAATACAACAAAACAAAGTCAAAATCACAGTGTTCAGTGATATTTAGAAATCTATGAAATACCCAAAAAGAAATAACTTGAATCTGAATCAAAACGAAGAAGTTGTAGGAAATTAGATCGTTACCAGGTGCGTGAACCGGGGCCATAGCTCTTGGGGTGAGAATTCCAGACGTTGGAGTGTCCCATGATTGGATGGGAGGCGGGAGAGAAAGAGGGCTGGAATCGAGAGTTGAAGCAGTTGTAGAGAATAGGCTAGGGTTTTAAGAAAGAGTGGAAATCTTGCTTATATATGTTGAGACTCCAAACCCTAATTTGATCGTCTACGCTTTGACCCGCATTTGGTTTCCCTATTCGTACGGACAAAACCCGATTACTACCCGATTTGATTTAAAAAAATTACTACTTAAAAAAATCTTTAATAATGGACTATATTTTGGTTTAGGGTGATAAATTTACATAAAATTACATCCACAAACATTACATAAAATTATTAACTTTCAAGTAAATAAAATTAAATTTGACTACTATTTAATTAGATTTATGTTTCTATTTAGTTTATTCAAAATAATGTTAAAAAGAAATAAAAATAATTGACAAAAAAAAAAAAATTTAAAAAAAACAACTTTTAATTTTGTTTGACTATGGATGAAAGATTAAAAATATGAATCTTGTTATTTAAGTTACCCAATTATGAATGCAATTTATCAATTTTCTTTCTTTAAATGATAACAGATTATGAAAATAACTTTAACTCTTCTATCATTAAGATCTTAAATTATATATTATCTATTTGTATCTCTAAAAGAAATTAGCATATGATCTGCATTAAGTAAATAATCTAAATGTCACACAGTGAACTAGATCAACCTCAACTCTAAACCCTAGTCGAAATCATGTCGGATCAACCTCAACCATTAAAGACACATGTCATCCATCCGGACAAGACTCTTGACCGAATGAAGTCCACGTGCGACCAAGAAGGTCCCGTGCAGACTTAGAGACAAATGTTATCTTATTTTTTGCACTATGACGTGACAGTAAACTGGATGACACATATCTTATATTTTTCTACCCGGGCAAAAGGAAGTACTCCTAGCAGCCCCCGAAGGTTGATATAAAGTTTTATCATCAACATATAGCAGGATGTCCGAGCAGAGTAATCAAGGGACATCCGACCAAAGTATAATCACGTGATTAACTCGCACGCACCGGGTAGGATATGTGAGTTGGCAATTTTAGAGACAAGCATCGTTGCTTCCAAGACACGAAGATAATCCCTACATTCGTGATATTAGGTCGGAGAATAAATACAATACGCCTTAGTTTCCCATTCTTTGTATTGTAATTATAGAATTAATGTAGTTTTTTTATTTTATTTATTATAAATTAACGGAAATCAATAAGCTCCTATACATAATGACATGTATTCATAATTGAGGGAGACGAAAGTTTAGTTATAAGAGAACACTCAAGAGAGAAAAACGATTTAATAAATAATTACTCATAGATTAATTTTAATAGCTTTAAAGAGGAAGATCACTTCATTCGTGTTCTCAAGTCAATACAACAAATACCATTCTCACAAGGTTCGAACTTCTATAAATTCTAATGTTCTTTTAACTTATTTTTTTTCGCTTTCTATTATTTATTTTATCTAATTGCTTTATCTTAACTCAATGTCGTTGGTTAGAAGCAAGATCAACAAAAATTATTAGATTAATTTTTCTTAGAAATTTTAATAAGTTTAGAAGTAGTTAAGGATAAGTAGTAAATATTTTCTATAATATAAAAGTTATAAATATTGTATTGTAAAATGTCTAGCAGGTTTTTTTAAAGTGAAAAGGTTGCTAAAATTTGAGAACTTTTATGAAAAAAAAAATGTATATAAATTGATATTTTTCAAAAAAAAAAAAAGAGAAAAAAAAAGGCCTAACCCAACCTAAAATCCAGTCCCAACCCACTTGGACCCAAACCACCTGCACCCGACCCACCGAGCCCGAAACCCAAAAGCCCGGTCACACAAACGGGCGAGTTTGGGCTATAGATTTTAGGGATTATTTCATAAATACACAAAAACAATAAAACAAAAATTACAAAAATATGGTTTTACGGAATTTTAAATATTTTTACGATTTTTTTGGTTTTATTTACAGAAAATACGGTATTTTTATGCTTTGTTCTTGTTAATTTGTTGTTGATTTTTTGTTATTTGTATGCTATTTTTTGTTATTGTTTTGATGTTATGTAAATGTTATTTTCATATTACTTTTATGTAGTTTTTTTGTTGTTTTTGTGTTACTTTTATAGAAAATAGTAAAAATGTAAAAAGAATTCTTAAAACGTAAAAATATAATTTTTTTGCAAAAAATAATACCTTATGTAATTATCCTTAAATTTTATACACCCGAACTTAAAGCTGAAACCCATTAAAACCCGCCCGATGTGCACCCTCGAGCAAGAGATAAAATGTTATTTTAAAAAAAACAGGCTCAAATTGTAATTAGTGAAAAATTAAAAAAAGGCGTTGTAATTAGTGAAAAAACCAAAATATTTAGGAATCCGTAAAGACAAACACCTTCGTTGCTTCATTCACTTGCACCCTTTTTCTGAGAAAATAAGTGTGTCCATGGCGAACCAGGCCGCAGCTGCTTCTTCCTCTTCTTCTGCTCCTTTGGTAAACATCATAATTCTTTTCTTTCTCTCTTTTTCCCAATTAACATACATATGGAGTCTTCACCTGACTTGTCCATAAACATTTTCATTATCAGGAAGAAGATGAGGAGTTGTTGTACGGAGCCGAATCAGGTTGGGTAGAGGCGAAGACCACCTGCGATCACTTGCCTTCCCTCTCCTCCGATCTCGCTCATATCCCCACACCTCATACTCCTTGCCACACGTGCGTAATAAACCAACCCAGTTCTTCTCTTCCCACTTTTCTATTTGATTAATTCATTTTGTTTTTAATTATTGAATTATATTTATATATATAAAAGGTGCCAACACCCAAAAGAGAATTGGCTGTGTTTGTGCTGCAAGGAGGTATTGTGTAGCCGTTTTGTGAACAAGCACATGCTCAATCATTACCACCAAACACACCATTCTCTTGTACTTAGCTACAGGTTCAACCCAAACTTACTCTATTTTGTCAATTCTGTACATTCTAAATTCGAGTTTTTCTTGGCTCATGTGGTTTCTTAAATCTATAATTATGACAGTGATTTATCAGTTTGGTGCTTCTCCTGTGAGGCCTACTTGGATGCACAGTTGATCCAGCAACTGCGGCCAGTCCATGAAACAGCATATCTACTGAAGTTCGGCGAGGCTCCTCCCTTTAGATCGGTTTGAAGACAGGAATGGACAATAATCAGAGCAGGGTTCATGGAGGTTGTTGCTTTGTTTTGACCATTTAGCTTTGTTAGAATCAAAATGTGTACCTTCGTTTAAGTACATTTGAACATTGTTGCCTATCTATAGGTTTCTATCCTTGTTTCAACTGCCTTTATGAAAAACTGGAGGAATTACTACCACTTCAATGAAATGTCTATATATATAGTAATTTACAAAATAATAGTGCCATGGACAGTCCCAACAATAATTTCAGTCATTCTAAAATTAGAGTCGGGTATCCGAAAAATCCATTGTACTACCTAGTACATCACATTCGCGCTCCGGGCATTCTGACTTTCCCCACCTAGCCTCGACCCGCTCACATGGGAATATTGGTTTGTCAAGACTGCAGCCATTCAGTATTAGCAATAGGAAATAATGTTAGTAGTTTGTTTGTGAAGATAGATGTAAACCAAATAGAATCTAGAAAAACCAAATAGAATCTAGAATAACCAAATAGAATCTAGAATATCAGCAAAACACCACATATATTGATAAACTCTTAACACTTGCACACAATGCAACTTGGTGTTACTGATAAACTCATACATGTAAGTGGTATAACTATTGACTACAAACAACATGTATCAATCTACATTTGTATCCAAATCCAATGAGGTACAATAATATTGCGAGAAAGCTAAGCCTCTGCCCCTTTCATCTCTACGCAATAATACATTCCTTACATAGTTGCATATCAAGGATCTTAAGTATGTAGGTGTTTTTCAATGCTATGACCGTGCCCATGTCATTTATTACTCCTTTTCTGTTTTCTTTACAAAAATTCTACCAATTGAAACAATTATTTAATTGCTCAATGTCATCGTCTTCCCTTACTCTTACACCTGTAGCAACAACTAGTGCCATCTAATAATTGAAACTATGAAACAAAAATCTAGAAAGACAAAAATGCGCAATACAAGTCCATAAAATTATTAACTTGCCCAAATTTTCTGGACAGGTGATAAAAAAGTATGTTGACAATTTAAAACATAAGGACCAGAAACGAAAAATACCTTCTGTTAACAACATTATGCACTTGACAAAGCCACATAGAGAACTCGGTGTGAGATCCAGCTTGTACAGGGTTTTCACTGACAATATGGCAAAGGTGCGAATACCAAAATAATCAGTTGATGATGAAAGAACTAAGAAGTTAAGAGCAAATAAGACAACACAGGGAAATGAATGTTCATTGTTCAAAAAAAACAACAACACAGAGGGATGACCAAATTCATGAAAAATAACATTATATAGATGGCTTCAAACTCATTTCATAAGTAAACACGGTAATTCATTTTTACCATCTGTGTTTAAATACAATGTTTTAGAAGTTTCATTTGCAAATTCATAAAAGCCAGGATGCTGATAAAGGCCCCCCAAAAACATGTGCATAAGGCTTAGACCTTTACCCCAAGTGGCGAAAATATGGTGACCATACTGAAATGTGCTAAGCCAAACGAATATGAAAAAACTTGGAGATAGTAGAACGTACACACATACAAAGATAATTTAACACATTACACACAGAGCTCTCAGCAGAAATGAAATTTTGTTTGGGAGAAAATATGGAAAAAAAACCCTCAAAGCATAACCGGACCTCTCCCAGAATGGCATGAAGGATAATACCTCAAAACCTTTTTGAAGTGATCTGCGCAGTCTTTGCAAGGGTACATTCGAGTTAGTATCGCCATCTGCATGCCACCAGAAAATATAAAACCACTGAAAAAGCCTGATTATACCAAATAAATCTAAACACTTTTCTAAATTCTTCCAAAAGTACAAATTCTTACAAGCATATCACTATCTGGCTTAGTCATTAATTAAATTTCAACCTCCTCATGAATAGTTTCTAGATTCAAGAATATAATGTCCAGGACATAAATAGGGGAAATGTATCTTACCAATTCTTTAACATCTTTCTTCTGCTGCCTTGTTGGATTATCTGGATACTAAAATAGATAGTAAAAATAAAAGTTTGATGAGTACAATCCTTGAATCACCAAAGCATTCTACACGAGGCTTTATTCTATTTTAACTGCATCTTGTAGTGTGAAAGATGCAAATGGCCAACATGTAATCATTTCAGTTTCCCAACTAACATTGGAAAGTGAGAAAACTGTTCATTTCCAGTTAAATCAAATGTGAAAATCTCCAATTTTACAAGTATTTAGACTCTGAACAAAACAACAGGGAAAATAAATGATGTAAGAAGAAGAATACCCTGGCAGCAAGAGTGTGAAGAAATGTCCATGTTGCTCTTCCAAGCTCTTCTTTCGAAACCGGTCCACCTGATTTTTCCTGAAGATATCACTATCATTTTAGTTCTAAAAATTCATAAACTTTCCTTCCCATATTGATTTGCCAAAGAAAGAAACAAAAGTTAATCCTTTATTTAATCTACTGCTCTACTAGACATGATAATATAGAATTGCAATGCCCACGAGCCAATTCATGTTTATTTCCTCCAAGAGCAGACAAAATCGTTGTAACTCAGTCGGGACTTCCAACAAACACTTAGTAAACAAACCGAAGAATCAAAAGCTGAGGCAATCAGACAAATAAGAAGACGAAGAAAAAGAGTACCTTGGTGTTTTTGAGGGGTATGGAAGGGAGAGAGTGAGTGCTCCAAGGATTTTGTTTGGAAGAGTGAGAGAGAGAGAAAAGAGGTGGTTTGGGTGATGGAAGCATGAAATTTGAGAGGTGAATTTGGATGAAAGAGGAAATTTTGTCCATACATTTGAGTACACCCTGCAATGGGTTCTTCTCGGATTCCAACATTCTGGTTCGGAAATGTTAGAGAGAGAGAGAGAGAAGTAAAGAGGAAGCACACACAGTATTTCTACTACAATAAAACCTCCATCCTCTTGCTTATTTTACAAATATATCCTTCACTCAGTTTTTCATGAGGGCTTTTTTGTATTTACAAATAATTTCATCTTCAATTTTTTATGCAGACTGCGGCTCTGTCATTCAAAATTCTGGAATGAATAGAGGGCTCTCTCTCCGTCCCTAGCTCCGGCGTGTTTTTACTGCTCCGACCCCAAAATCTTTATCCTCAACCTTTGAAAGTTCAACGGAGGGTTGGACATCAATCGGTTTGTACGGTTTATTCTATATATTTTCTAGCTCAATTTAAAGTTCGGGTTGCTAAAGTTTAAGTGCAATCCGCCTAATGTAAAAAAAAAAATCTATAAACCGACTAACGGTTTGGTCGGATTAACCTGCCTAAACCGACCAAATTTTTATTTTTTTAAAAATTTTAAAGTCAAAATTAATAAAAATTAAAAAAATAAATTAAAAATATCACATTCCACTAAATTACAATATTTTAAAAATAATAATTAAGTATATAACTTTATATTATTATATATTTATGTTATATATAATAGGGAAATTTACGGCAAAAGTCCCCAAAAAGTTCACGTTGATACAGATTAGTCCCTAAGGTCTAAAAATAGCGGCAATAGTCCTCAAGGTCACACTTTTTATTTGTCCGTTGGTCTCCAAGTTAACAGATTCGTTAAATCCAATTCAAATGCCACGTGTCGAAATATCATTGGTGGGTGTTTATTATTTTAATTTAAAAAAATAAAAATAAAAATAAATAAATAATTTAAAATTAATTTCTTTTTTTTTCTTTTCTTTTTTTTTCTTTTTTTTTTTCCTTTTTTTTTTCTTTCTCTTTCTTCTTCGTCTTTTCTTCTTCTCACTGCCAGAAACCCACAACCCCCAACCCCAAACCATCGATTCCAGCCCACCTACTCGCCTACTCCCACCTACTCGCCTCCGTCAACTCCCTCGCCTCCCGTCTCCGCTTACCCCTCGCCTTCACCTCTTCGTCACTACCCAGAATATTTGGGATATACGCACCGCCCTCAGCGGAGTACGTGGCGTCGCATCGGCCGTGCTGAGGTGCGGCGAAGCTTTTCTCCCTCTTGACCCCTCATGGCCCAAGGCTAGGGTTCTCTCCTCCATGGCTTCTTCGAGTGTCGATTTTGTTATTGCGAGTAAGTCTCCTTTTGGTTTCGAGTCCGAGTCGAGTTGGCTGGAGGAGTCCGCCACCTGTTCTATGCTGCGGTTTTCTTTAGAAGAGGGCTGGAATCGAGGGCTGGAATCGATGGTTTGGGGTTAGGGGTTGTGGGTTTCTGGCAGTGAGAAGAAGAAAAGACGAAGAAGACAGACGAAGAAGAAAGAGAAAGAAAAAAAAAAGAAAAAGAAAAAGAAAAAAAAAGAAAAGAAAAAGAAAAAAAGAAATTAATTTTAAATTATTTATTTATTTTTATTTTTATTTTTTTAAATTAAAATAATAAACACCCACCAATGATATTTCGACACGTGGCATTTGAATTGGATTTAACGAATCTGTTAACTTGGAGACCAACGGACAAATAAAAAGTGTGACCTTGAGGATTATTGCCGCTATTTTTGGACCTTGGGGACTAATCTGTATCAACGTGAACTTTTTGGGGACTTTTGCCGCAAATTTCCCTATATAATACAAACTAAAAAGTTAAAAAAAAAAAATTAAAGGTGCAAAATCGGATTGGTTAGGTTGGTTGGTCCAACCCGCCCAATTAACAGAGTGGGCGGTTTATTATTTTTTCGGATTATTTGTTTGTAAATTTTATCGGTTTTTTCGATTTGATATGGGCGGCTTATTCAGTTTGGGGGATTTACAAATTTTTTTTGTACAGGTTCAACTGGCGCAGAATCATCTATCCCAACCCCTAATTATTTTTTTTTATCATTTCATCCCAATCTCGACACCATTGTCACCAGTGTTAAGGTCAACAGCTTCTCTTCGCCTATCACTGAAGTAATCTTTCTGGTTATCGTTACAAATTTCGTTATTTATATACACATTTGATTTGTTAGTGCCTGCCAATATACCAAAAATAATAAAAGAAAATTGGGTTTAATGTTTGTAGAGTCTGGGTCTGTTTGAAATCCAGTCGATCTCTTCTCAAGCATCAGCTCCTTAAAGATAAACTCATCAAGTATCACAAATGGTTTCACTGCAGAATAGTTTAAACTGATGAGATTTTTTGGGAGGGGTGTATGAGATTTTCTGGTTTGATTGATATTGTGGCTGATATTTGATGTACTCATTCTCTAACTTGATATATTACAAATACTGATATCATGTATGGTAATAATCCACTCTTAAGTATTCAATTTGAGTGGATTTGGTGTTTTTATTTTCGTCGATTTTATTTGTAGAAGTACTTGTAATATTTAGAAATCGAATATGCAATGTCTTTTGGTTTGGTGTCTGTGATGAGTATTCACTCTAGTAGTCTCACCCTCTCTCTCTCTCTCTCTCTCTCTCATTTCAGAACAAACAAAAATGGCACAGAAGACATTTGGATGGGCAGCTAGAGATACTTCTGGCATTCTCTCACCCTTCTAATTTTCCAGAAGGTTACTAATTAGTTACTACTTATTATTACTTGATATTCCTCTGTTTCCTTTTCTTTTTTGAGTACATATATATATAATATAGTATAGCTACGTTTTAGTATGTGTATGGTTTTGATGATGAGTTGAGGGTGAACTGAAATCATATTGTTCTTCTTACATATAAATATTCAAATGAAACTTGTCTACATACATTTTGCTAGTTTGTTTAGTTCCAAATCATCTTATCTGATTATACTTGGCTAAAATTATATAATGTTTTCTTGAGATTGTATGTTGAGCTTTAATAATTTTCCTTCATTTTCTGTTGATCCTTTAGTAATGACAGAATAAAATGAACTATTGAAGATGTATTCTTTTTCATATTTTAATTACTATTTGACTATTAGCAATAATTTATTTATTGTTCTATCAATTTCAGGAAACATTGTTGAATTTAGTAGGAGACAGTGAATTTTTCAACACTAACCATTTAGTTTTAGGAGGAATGTAAATGATATTAGTTAAGTTTTTAGTTAAGTCAGTTAAGCTCTTTAACTGTCTTCTAACTAATCGATCTGTTAGTTAGTTTGTTGTGAATAGAGCTTTGTTCAATCAAGAAACTCTCTTCGATTCCTTTTCTTCTTCATAGTTCATACTGTTTTTTTTTTCTTCTAATAAACAAAATAAGTGCTCTATAACAAAGATCTGAGCTATGTCAAACTCAAAATTCTTGTTCAATAATGGCGTTCTCTCTCACTCCACCCACATCCCTCCCTTATCAACCTTCCTCGAAACCCATCCAGGTAAACTCTTTCTCTCTGTGTGTGTGTATTTTGTTCCATTTCAACAATGAACACGAAACTCCCTTTCTCCCCAAGGTGCCTACACGACTACTCGTTCTCACAACGATGGTGCCTGCGTATTGTTCTGGGAAAGACATTTGAGAAGACTCTCTCAATCTGTACGGATACTTTTGGATTCGCATCCGCAGCTTCTGTTCGAGGCTAAAAGATTTTCGAAAGACTCGTCGCCTCATTTCTCGACGATCTCTGGGACATGGGAATCGGAAATTCGTGGTCTCATTAATGATTCTGTAAGAAAAGTTGTGCCGATTGCGCTCAAGGAGAGGAGTGAGGGTGAGGAACTTTCAATTACGACTTTAGTAACTGGAAATTTCGAGAAACTGATTCAGACTCAGAGTGAGTATGAGAAGGAGAATGTGAGACGTGAAAGTGTGGTAGATGTTTTTGATGTCCTTGTATATATCGGAGATTTTGTGCCTCCTGTGTTTGGCATCCGAGAAAATGGTTCTCATTTGGCTGTGGTTGGTCCTGGGAGGGATGTTGCGTCTGCGAAGTACTCGGATTGGGTGAGGTAGATTTCTCAATTCCCATCTTCAATGCGAAAGTAACATGTTTTGTGTTATTTTGGGTTTGTCCTTTTTTAGTTTTAGCATTAATTATGTTCACAACACTCATCAAACAATGTACACACATGAATAGAAAAGGAAACACTACACTATGCTTCAGTTTCTTTACGTCTCATTATTTATGGAGTAGTAATATAAATTTTCAATTAAGACCCTTATATTGCTTTGACAGTTTACTCTCATATGGGAATTGTGGTGTTTTCTTTACAGGGTGAGAAAATCTCTGGAGAAGTTGAAACCTCCCTTGGCAACTGATCTTTTGTTGTCAAATGACGGCAATCGGTTACTTGAAGGCAGTGTTACTAATTTCTTTGTTGTTTGTCGCAAGGTGAAGAATGATCAAGTTGTAAGATTTTCTGGCTGTGTTAAGCTTCAATGAACTTTGATTTATAGTATCGAGTTATCTACTAGCAGGCCTTTTAATGGAGTAATGGAAGAACTTTATTAGTGACACCATTTCATTGTTTTTTTTTCCTATCAGACTGTTGACTTTATGGATAAAAGAATTGAATCTTAGAGTTATTTGTGTTTATACCAAGTGTGTAGGTTATGCCTTTCCACTTGTTTCATTTTGTGCATGACATTCAGTGTAAAGGTTTTTTCAGGACAAAGATGGTGCTGAAGGAACGTCCTTTGACGAGAAAGAAAGTATAGATTGTTTTGAAGTTCAAACAGCACCTATTGGCGATGGTGTCCTTCCAGGAGTTATTCGGCAACTAGTCATTGAGTAAGTATCTAACTGGTTCTAACCCATGATTCTACTGCCAATTTCACTATTTATTAACTGGTTCTTAATCGCAATAATGAAAGTATCTAGGATTGGGAGAAGATAGTCAATAAAGGGAATACAATAGTGTATATAGGAGAGTAAGAAGAATTAGAGCCTTATGGAGAGAATTAGCTTGTAATTGACAAGTTGTTCCAATGTTTCTTCAATATTCTCTGTATAGTATCAAACATCAAATCTGTCTAGTTCTCCTATTGACTTCCAAGTCTCTATTTTCTCTGCGATTTTGCCTCTTTTTGTTGATATTCAGTTAAGATCCTAGTCGGGGCAGAACACAACAATATCCAATTTGTTGATCTATTAAGTTTACTGCATTTGACATCCTTTACTTATTTAGGGTATGCTTAACCAAAGGCATCCCCTTTCGAGAAGTAGCACCAATGTGGTCGGAGCATGAGATTTGGGAAGAAGCATTCCTCACAAGTAAAATTGTTATACTTTTTTGTCATTCATTCGTATGTATTTTACACTAGCTCTAGTTCTTCGTGCTGAGAAATAGATGATAGACTGACCTAATAGCATTCAATATAATCATTTTCCATTGCAGATAGCTTGAGACTTCTCCAACATGTAGAGACAGTTTCTATTCCAGACTCGTGGGATTCACTCAATTCAAAATCTTGGAAGGACATATCATGGAATAAAAAGCAATTTGAGGTTTCCAAATTCCTTTCATTTGTACATGATGAATCCTTATATTGACTTGATCCCAAAAATATTTGATTTTTTCCCACTAGTAATTACTCTTTTTTAATGCTTGATTATGAGCAGCGAAGTCCTGGAATTATCACTAGACTGATCCAGGTAAATTACTGTTTCTTCGTTATTGTAGTCTTTTTTAAAACAAGTTTATATATTGCCCTCTATAATGTATCGTGAATATACTTCTCAATTCCATTGAAACTATTTGTTAAAAGATTTGATGTTCAAGTCCCTCCTGGGTATTTTCTGGTCCCCAAATATTGTAGTGTTAGGTGCAGATCCTAGTGTTATCTTTTTTCCATGTCATACAATACTCAGTTTCTTATGTTTTGACATGTTTTTTTTCATTCTCTTCAATGATCTAATGGAGCAGAAAGAGGTAATTGAGAAGGCAAATCTTGAAGGGTACTCATTCAGTGAGGCTGCATGAAAAAGTGAAAGGGCTGCTGTTTAATTTGTATTTTATGACAACAATGTTGCCTTATATAATTTAACTTGTATTTTGCCTGTTAGTAAAATCTTCCATTTGACCATTTTGAAGCTTAGATGAAATGCACTTCAAACTCTAGACTCACAGACACAGTGTGAAGATGGTGTCAAAATTGTGTGTAAAGTTTCTTTCTAGAATGTAGATCATACATGATTCTGTTCGGTTAAGTTTTTACTTTTACTTATAGTTCAAAGTATAAGGTTTAACTTATTTTTATCGTTTGGATAACTATTATATGAAGATTATTTTTAATGAAAAGTGTTTTTCAAAGTGTTTAGATATTATTATTAAAAGATCTTTTATGAGTAAATTAAGAATTCTAGGATTTCGAGAGCCTGATTCTCTCCCAAAACAGTTACAAATTAAGCCAAATTCTTCACACCCTTTCTTTTACTATTCATTTCTATATATAATACCAATACTCTCAATACAATTATACTTATGCCCTTTTATTTAATATTCTAATATCCCAAGGCCCAACAATATTGGCCGCTTAAAATTCACCTTATTTTCAAGGTGAAGAACAACAATGTTTGCCCAAATTACCCTTTTGCGAGAAAGCATTAGAACAAAAACTTTGGCCATCGTCCTTTGTCGAAAATCCAACGAGTAGCTGCGGTACTTCCTGTCTGCTCGTATCTTGAATTTGAAGGTATAACTTGTGTTCGTCCTCTATTAAAGAACCAAGCCAACAAGTGCATTCGTTAAGCTGCTGTCATGACATGTCCATAAGGAGTGCTAATGAAGACTTGTAACTCATACTCAAGATTAGAAGCTGAAATCGAAAACGAGCTCATTTGTCCTTGGTCAAAAACCCACAAGCAACCTGCCTCTCGATGCGAAATTGAGGAATGAGAGATTCTCGTCATTCAACGTGAAACAATAATTCTCACTACTGAAATGTAAGTTGAAGCCAACTATAATTCTTTAGCTCTTTCAAATACTCTTAAAAACACCATTTGTGGCTCCTGGTAGTTATGACTATCAATACCCTTGCCGAAAAAGTCACCTTGACCTCAAGGTGAGATTGAGGAATTTGCTCTTGATTTATAGGTATCACTGTAGTACATCAGCAAAGTCGCCCAGCCAAATCCTCTCCCACGGCATGTAATACTTGTTGAACCTCCAATAGAGAGCCCACAAAGAAAGGTGCATATAGGCATGTAAACTTTGCTCTAGAGGGCAAATATTATAGTCACACAAACCATCAAGTCCTTTAAACCCATGTTGTGTAATCATGTCACCCGAGACTGAACTTAATTGTTTAAATTGTTTGATTCTATAGCCATTCTCAATAAAAGATAGCCCTACATATCACCAATTAACCATATAGAAAATAAAAAATTATCAATAGATGGCTCTATTCCATTCACAATACTTGGTAGTATCAATTAATACTTCTCAACTTTGCTCTTGGTAATATTTCCCTAAAATATCAAAATACCTAGTAGTATCAATAGGTGGCCTTTTATGTTTTTAAGAAAATAAAAATTTGAGAACCAATTTGTCAAAAAATAAAATTATCAAAACTAATATATTTTGAGATACAGTGGTGATCCAATTGGTAGTTGACGTTGATATTTAACTAACACTTTAAATTTACAAAGAAAAATAAATTTAAAAAGTAATTCTGCTAAAAAAAATAAAAAAGTTAAGTACGTGTCTAAATATTAAAATATTAAACAAAATTCGCGACCAATTTTTCTATTAAAATTAAAAAATTAAATAATTAATACTCATATTATTTTAAAAAATATATTAAAAATATCAAAATTTAAAGTTTAGTATACTTTTATGACTTAATTATCATTCAATAAAATACAACCAAACACTTAGTTTACTAAAAAAAATTAAAACCAAGTTACCAAAATTTATATAATTTAAAAAAAATACGGTACCAATAAGCCAAAGAGAAAAAGGTAACAACTTTCTTAGTACTCTTACTAGGAAGATCAAAAGGATTGTATTTTTTTTCTTCTTCAAAACCATTATCGTTTTAAGGAAGAATCAATACAGAGTTAAAGCTTTCTCTTGCAATACAACACAAAAATTGAATGAAGGGCAAAAAAATGAAAATGAAGGAAAATTTTGGGGTAAGAGGAGGGAGAGAATTAGTTATTTAGATGACACAATAAATAGGCTTATACTGGATCTGTTGTATGACTTCATGTAAGAAAGTAGGTTCACAGGTTTGAGTGTTTGGGTTATGTCTGTGATGCTAAGATTAGCCTTGTCTACCAATTCAAGAAAATAATTGAATGTGTCAATAGTGCGAATAACAGAAGCTATGAGGGCCACTGGACCTTTCCTCCATAGACCAAGATTGCCTTGTGTTTCTCCCATTGAAGAGCCTTGGCAGTTGTTAACCTCCTCCTCCTCAGAATATGATTTTTTTGTGTGGTTTAAAAGAGTTGCAACTACTCGAACAAGATGTGGGAGACATACAGGGTCATATATAACATCTGCAGCCAAAATTATGTCAGGCTTAAAGCTTTGAAGTTGTTCCTTTGTTGCAGATTCCCATGGAAGATGAATGCACTTTACCTTGTTTTGGTTCAACTGGTTCAACTCCAAATTAACTTTCATGTTTGCTAGAGTCAAAACATCACCATCACTTAATAGCACCTCAGAAGCTTTTACATGGGAAAGAGTAATGCCAACCAAACCCACTCCTGAGCCAACCTCAAAACAAGATTTATTACAAAACAATTCAGGATAGGAAAGTATACACTCTGATAAATAAAGACTTGAAGGCCAAACTGAACACCCAGTATCCCCTTCAAGCATGTTAAGAGAACATTGGAGCTGTATCAGCAATTTCCTCCACTTTGGATAGCCATCAGGAAAAAGAAATGAGATGCATTTGTTGACCCTTTTAGTTTCTCCCATAGAAACTTCATCCTTTAATGAAGTCATATAAAAAGCATATTGTTCATATATTTCATCTAAAACACTGCAGCAGTTCTTCTCAGCTTCACTAATAAGCTTCTTCAAAAAATTCTTCAAATAAGGTGCATGAAATTTTCCTTCAACTTTGCTTATGCAATGACTCCAAATGAATCTCTGTACTCTTTCTGAAACCGACCCTTCATCGCAAACCCGAGCTAATTCGATCAGAGAGTCTGAGGGTTCCATGGCAAGAAAAGCTGAGAACAGGTACAAACATGGAGATGAAGCTGGATTGAGTTCTTCATCCGCCATTTCTGGTTTGCTCTCTGTTTTTTTTTTATACAAGAAGCTTGTTGCAACTAATTTACACAAGAAACTTGATAGCCCATATTCATTTCAAATTTTATTTATAAAGATCCGATTTTTTCCTATACTGAATTTCTTCCCAATAACATTAACTCCTTAAAACTAGCTTCCAATAAAATCTTAGCAACAAAAGAACTAATGGGAGTGAGGAGGCCTGTTGTGGTGGATGATTCCTGTAATGGAGTATGGAGAGAATTAGTACTAATAATTCACTGCATCAACAACAACAACCTTATACATCTCATTCTTATTTGTAAAACAACAAAAATATAAACTTTACTACTCAAGTCTCAATATATGTAAAAAAAATAAAGATGTTAGCTTTGACCAAACATCTTGTCTTCATCAAATACTCTTATTTTAACTCCTTAAGCACAGATAAGAAGTCATGAATTTGGGGATAGAAAAAAATCAAAATTTGAAGCCATAAAAAAATGAAAGAGCTTTAAATATCTACGAAAGATAACCTCAAGGGGGAGGGTGGTAGAACAGAGAGTAGAGAGGCTTTTCCGGCACCGGTGATGGTGAGTACGAGAGCGTCGAGTGTCGATATGGTGGGTTTAGGGTTAGGGGTGACGAAGAGAAAAGAAGAAGAAGAAGTGAACTTATTAGATTTTATGGCATGTTTACTAATAAGTAATGGGCATCAATAGTAAGGTAATCATTCCCTTACATTTGTTTACTTGCATTATTAAAATTAGGAAAGGGAGAAGTTGATTAAATAAGGGAGAAAAGAAAGGGAGAACTTCTCCCACCAATTTTATAAGGAATGCCATTAAGCCAGAATTGGATTTTTATTATTTTTATTTTATTTTTTAATATTAAATATATAATGACAATTTTGTCCTTTAAAATATGTCTTGCAAAATAACTACCATATAATATAGTTTAACTCAAAAGGGCAATTTAGTCAATTTAAGCATTCCGATTACGTTTCCTAATAAAGTAAACAAGATAAATCACAACTATTCCATTTCTAAAAAAATTTAGTAAACAACATATTACAAATATTGATTCCGATTATTTTTCATTTATTCCGTTACATTTCTCCATTAATTTATTCCGATTCTGATTACTGTATAGTAAACGTGCCATTAAGTTACTGTTACAAAAATTTCTGAATACAATTAACATTATTATTACTATAAATAATTAATAATTAATAATAAAAATAAATAAATAAATTAAGGCTAATTAGCAATTTTTTCCCCGAACTTTGAAATGTACTAAATCATATTCCTGAATTTTTTTGGCCGTTAAAAATTTCCCATGAACTATTAAGATTGTTAGATTTAAGGACCTTTGTTTAATTTTAGAAAGACCTTTGTTTAATTTTAATAAAAAAATTCTAACATTGATGAAAATTCAAGCGGCGTGATTTAGTACATATCAAAGTTTGAAGACCATGATTTGGTAGATATCAAAGTCTGGGGAGCATGGTTTAGTACATAAACAATCACTGATACAGTAAAATTGAATGAAATTAGACAGAAATCCTTAAATCTAACAATTTCAATAGTTCAGGGGAATTTTTAACGGCCTAGAAAATTCAAAGGGCATGATTTGGTATATGTCAAAGTTTGGGAAAAAAATTATTAATTAGCCATAAATTAAGGATGACTTGCGTCTCACACGAGCCTGGGGACACATTATTGCTAAGTGAAAGTTACATAGATTTTATAAAAAAGTTGGCATTTATAGGTGTGTCACTCTTTTATGATATTTTTTCACGTTTGAATTTTTTTATTGTATTTAATATGCCATATTTTTATAGGAAATTTTCATAAATATAGGAATTGAGAATATAATTTATTTTTTATGGCTTAAATAAATAACACTATAAGGTTATGAGTTTTTTATGCTATACTTTTGTAAAAAAAAAAATAGAAATTCCATATTTGTAAAACAATAATAAGTTTTATCGGAAAAATCACCGGTACCGGAAAAGTTAGTATCGCCGGAAAAGTCACCGAAAAAAGCACAGTCGCCGAAAAAATTACCGTCGCTGGAAAAATCACCAGAAAAATTAAAGTCAACTGAAGTAAATGTCTCAAATATAACTAAAAATATAACTGGTTCAATGAATAAAAACTAATAATTCAATCCGATTATAATTAAAATATAACCAATTTTGTAATATAATAATAAATAAATATAAATAACATAAAATAATTCAAACCAGTTTTAATTAAATGTAATATTTATAACAATTCTCATAAATTTTTCTCATATTTATAATTTTTTTTTAAAAAAATATCATATTTAGTGTAATTAAATTTTTATTCCATATATATCAAAAACTTATATTCATTTTCTCATTTTTTTCAAACCATTCAAACCAAAATACATATGAACTTTCATTCTTTCCAATAAAAAAAAGACAAAATACCGATTGTTTTATTTGTGATTCTTCACCCCCACAATCAAAATTATTATCTGCGATTCTTCATCTCCGATTCTTCTTTGTTCTCTCAAACTCACACATATACATATATATATATAGTTATATAGTTACTAGCACTGATAACAAAACCCTCATTCTCCCCACTTCATCACACAGCCTGCTCGATCGAAAATTTCAAAGAAAAATCGATTTTCTGGCTCTATTTTTCATTCTTGAGAACTCTGGTGCCGTTCTCTCTCTCTGAACTTCGGTGCCCATTTCGTTTCAGCCCCCATTTTGTCCACCTTGAACTCCGATGCCGCTCTATCTTTCTGATTTTTCCATCGGTCCGTCTCAACCTCCATTACTCGATAAGAAAATTAGGAGATTTCGGCGTGGCCAAATATTCGAACACCACTGGCCACGAAAGGTATCATCCCTATTCCTAATTATGTATATAGTTGTGTGTAATCAAAATCCCTAGGTCAGTTTCGTTAGCAGGTTTTCAATTTTATGAACTGGGTTGATAGATATTTTA
This sequence comes from Cannabis sativa, assembly GCF_029168945.1. Taxonomy (NCBI): domain Eukaryota; kingdom Viridiplantae; phylum Streptophyta; class Magnoliopsida; order Rosales; family Cannabaceae; genus Cannabis; species Cannabis sativa. Next base: position 19,499,943 of record NC_083610.1, read on the forward strand.
TACTCTATGAAATCTAATTTCAACTTTAATGGCATAGTGATTTTTATATAAATATACATATATATATATTCATGGTATTATTTTGGACTTTGTGGATGCTTTTTAGATTGACCAGAGGATTATTTTTGGATTTAATTTAGGAACATTAAGAATTGGTAAATGATAAGATATAGAAAAAAATTTAACATATCAAACTTCACTATGACAATGAATAAAGTTTGGTTTGAAGCCTAAGCCAATGGCTTTGATCAAGAAGCTATGATTTTTAAAGGCTAATTAGTAATTTTTTCTTTTGAATTTTGACATGTACCAAATCATGCCCTTGAACTTTTTTGGCCGTTAAAAATTTCCCCTCAACTATTGAGATTGTTAAATTTAAGGACTTTTGTCTAATTTTAGTAAAAAAATTCTAACATGGATGAAAGTTCAAGGGACATGATTTAGTATATATCAAAGTTTGAGGGACATGATTTGGTAGATATCAAAGTCTGGAGAGCATGATTTAGTACATAAACAATTACTGAAACAGTAAAATTGAATAAAATTAGACAAAAATCCTTAAATTTAATAATCTCAATAGTTCGGGGGAATTTTTTAACGACTAAAAAATTCAGGGAGCACGATTTAGTACATGTCAAAATTCATGGAGAAAAATTACTAATTAGCCTTTTTTGATTTTTTTTTTTTTTTTAACTCTGTATCTTGTAAATGGATGTTTTCTATTAAAGTAACTCGGTATATGTCCACTTTCAAAAAAAAAGAAAAACTCGGTATATGTCATCTAAGATGTATTTCATTAGATTCTTATCTATTATTCTGGTTATGAGGGTATTGCAAATTATGACAAGGTAATTTTCTTATCTTGAGATCAATTGAAGGGTCTTTCTTTTACATTTATGCTCTTATGCATAGTCTTTCGAGAACAAACGAGTCTATTTTGTTATTCTCAAAAAATATAGATTTGTTTAAGTAAACATAACATTTTTTTAGTTTAATTTCTATTTTTTTTTTTCAAAATAATTTTATATTTTTATTGAATTTTTAATTATTTTTTAAGATATGAGTTTATAAATACAAATAAATTTGATTTTTTTTTCAAAAAATCTTAGTTTGTTTAAATTATTTATTGGATTTTCAATATTTTAGTTTTATTTTTTAAGATATGTGTTTATAAATAAAATAAAGTTTAAAAATATTATTTTACGAATAATTTATATTTTTTTAAATAAAATTAATATTTTTTAATTAATTTAATATTTTTATAGTTTGTTAAATAATTTTTATTATATTTTTTTTAGAATTCATAGAATATTATAATTTTTAAATTATTTTTTTTTAATAATAAGAAAAAAATTTTGTATTGGTCAAAATTTAAAGGATAAAAATATAAACAGTAAAAAAAAAAAAACTTAACCTAACACAATAAAGGGCATAATTAACGAGTGGGCAAATTCGGGTAGTGTTAAAAATGTAAGGAGTAAAAATAGTTTTTTAAATAATTGATTATAATTTGTTCTCACTTTGTTGTGTTATTTTTATCATATATTTATTTAGATTAGTATATGTATGATGTATTGTTTTATATATCATTACTTATGGAATATGAAGAAGAAAATGTGGTTTTTGAAGTGAACAAGTGGATTGAGTAGAAGTTCAAGTTATATACTTTTGCAGAAGCTGATCACATTAATATTTTGATTCATAGAAGCTAAGCTATGGGACACGGTATTTTTCCCAAATTCTCTCTTTCTCATCAGACTCACTCTAGATCCTTTTTCTTTTGTGTTAATTGTTTGAATCGATGTTTCAGGTGATAATAAGGGTCGACCCCATAAGAAGCACAAATCATCGGCGAAGGTTTAATTCATTCATTCGTTTATTTGATGCAATAGTTTTATGTTAGTTTTATCATTGTTATTGGGCTTTAATTTGATTAGGGAAATGTGTTCAGGAAGAGCATAGGAATCATCCATTTGTTGAAGACGATGGTGGTTATTATGGGGATGAAGTCGATGAGGATTTGCGTGAAGGTAAGGGGTTTCTTTCTACTACTTTCTATTTTCTTTTTTGGTTGGTCGATTAAGGATTATGGGTATTGATTGATTGATTATGGCCAATCTATGATTGATTCAAGGTGAGGGGAAAAGGAGGGATTTTACCAAATTAGAATTGAAACCTGACCACGCCAATAGGCCATTGTGGGCTTGTGCGGATGGACGCATTTTCCTTGAAACCTTCTCACCTTTGTATAAACAAGCTTACGATTTTCTTATTGCAATTGCTGAACCAGTTTGCAGGTATGAAATTTAAAGTCTAATCCTAATGTAGTTTGTTAGTTGTAGTCGACATTTGCTATATATTGTTTGTGGGGTTATTGAACATCTATGCCTGTGACTTGTTTTCTAGGCCAGAATCAATGCACGAATACAACTTGACACCGCATTCTTTGTATGCCGCTGTGTCTGTTGGTCTTGAAACTGAAACAATCATAGCTGTTTTGAATAAATTGTCTAAGACTAAGCTTCCAAAAGAGATGATAGACTTCATACATGGCTCTACGGCTAATTATGGCAAAGTGAAGCTCGTTCTTAAGAAGAATAGATACTTTGTCGAATCCCCCTTCCCAGAGGCAGGATACTTACCACTCTCATACTTCACCTCTTTCTTTTCACGTTATGCACATTGCCATCGGGAATTTAGGATCATAATTTTTTTTTGTTTTAATTATATGCAGGTGCTAAAGAATTTGCTCAAGGATGAAGTTATATCTCGAGCAAGGATTATTTCTGAGGTAAGTTATTCGATGTCATAATGTTTCTAGTTAGGATTTTTTGTTCTCCTGACATTTCATTCTTGCTCTCCTTATTGTTAAGTGCATATTCATAAGTAAATACATTTTGGATTGTATGGTGAATTTATCACCCTTCCAAGCATGTGTTTCATTTTTGACTTTGAGAAGTTCATACGTCCTTAGTTGCTTATATGTATTTAAGTTTTAGATTGGTCATTTATATGTCTGCTTAGTTGATTAGTTGATTGTTTTGTGAAATGTATCTAACTTCAAATTGTTTATAGGGTCTGAATGGAAACGATGGATTTACTATTAGCAAAAGTATGGGTGAGATGGTAGATGGTCATGATGGGTTGCTGAATGAAGCAGAAATTGCAGCTGCAGCCGAAGAAAAAGAAACTCACTCATTTGAAGTTGATCCTTCACAGGTTTGCGAGGCCTACTTTTGTCATGTGCCTTATAGCACTTCTCAGTTTCATATTATTGTATACTAGCTTGTGAAGTAAGTGCTGGTTTATTAGACACCCATGTTCTTTTGATTCAAATACCATCACTAAATATAAAATTGTATATTTTTTATACATAAATATCATTGAATTTTCCCTCAAAAATGACAAATGCTGAAATGCATTGCCCACGTTAGGGTTGGAAATGTTGCTTTGTGCCTAATTATATAATTTTATATTCTTTTGTAAACCACTTTATTTGAATCTTTACTTGCTTTATGTTAGATTTTTTTTGTTTTTTAGTAAGGATTTAAGTATTGGCAGGTTGAAAATGTCAAGCAACGTTGCTTGCCAAATGCTCTAAATTATCCCATGTTAGAGGAGTATGATTTCAGAAATGATACTGTAAGTTTACAAGATCTTTTCCTTGCTTTAGATAGCTGTGGTGGTCAGTGTACAAGTGAGAGATTTTCTCTGATTTATTGGGTATGTCTGATATACGGAACCATGTGCTCATATGGTACTATAGGTCAATCCGGACCTTGACATGGAGCTGAAGCCTCAAGCACAACCCAGACCATATCAGGAGAAAAGCTTGAGTAAAATGTTTGGAAATGGTATAATTAGCTTTCCAAGTTTAATCATTTAATTTCTAGTAATTAATAAAATCATACATAGATTGATTGGGAATCTTTTCAACTTGCTCATGCTCTCTCTCATTCCTGGTAACTTAGAAATTGCCTAATATTCTAAATGGTTTTTTTTTTGGTGATTTCTGACAATGATAAGCATAAATGAATGACACTTTGATACTTATTCTCAGAGTTGTCAACTAACTTTGGTAATCATAGTCATACTACTTTGAATCCAAGTTATTCATACAAGTTCATTATTTGGAATATTGCAGGAAGAGCAAGATCTGGTATCATTGTGTTGCCTTGTGGTGCTGGAAAATCCTTAGTTGGTGTTTCTGCAGCCAGCCGAATTAAAAAGAGTTGTCTCTGTCTAGCAACTAATGCCGTGTCTGTGGATCAATGGGCATTTCAGTTTAGGCTCTGGTCAACCATCCGAGAGGATCAAATTTGTCGTTTTACATCAGATAGCAAAGAAAGATTCCGTGGTAATGCTGGAGTGGTTGTAACAACATATAACATGGTTGCTTTTGGTGGAAAACGGTCAGAAGAATCAGAAAAGATTATTGAAGAAATAAGAAACAGAGAATGGGGATTACTGCTTATGGACGAGGTAACCTTGTAATTTTTTTAGCTAAATAAGTTATTAAAGCCTTTTAAAACATCAACTTACATTGGTTTGTTCAGGTGCATGTTGTTCCAGCGCACATGTTTAGAAAGGTCATTAGTATCACTAAATCTCACTGCAAGCTTGGGCTCACTGGTATGTATGTGTACCTTTATTATTGCAGAGGACACTAACACACAGACTTTAGTTCTTTTGGCTTGGAAGTGAAATTTTGTTATGTGACTGTAGCCACACTGGTGAGAGAGGACGAGAGGATTACAGACTTGAATTTTCTTATTGGTCCCAAATTGTATGAAGCAAATTGGTTGGATTTGGTAAAAGGTGGATTTATTGCGAATGTACAGTGCGCTGAAGTGTGGTGTCCAATGACGAAGGAGTTTTTTGCGGAATATTTAAAGAAAGAAAACTCCAAGAAAAAACAGGTATTTGATTTTTTAAATATTCATTTTCCTTGCTTGGTGCAAGATTTCTTTGCCGTGAGAGCAACACCGGGCCTGAGATTAATTGGGCCTTAGGTAGCAATAAAATTATTGGACCTTTTTCAAAAGGAAATGTGGTATTTTTAAAATGATTTTTTTTTATTTTCGGGCTTTTAGGCTGGGTGGGCCCTAGGCCTGCGCCTAGCCTGCCTTAGCTCATATCTGGCCCTTGGTGAGAGACATCATGTATTATAAGAGATTATTTCTTTCGGGCTCTTAATGATGATTCACTAAATCAGTTTCTTTGATAGCCTGATAACTCTGCTGGTAATAGCCGAAATAAAAGAGCTATTACTCTTGCTATGTACCTATCGTGTTTAATCTTGAGTTATCTGGAGAGTTTGGTCTGAGTTTGCTATGTTAACTTGTTATGTAATTCTATAAAAATGAATTGTTTAATGGATTATGTATAGCAAACATATTCCCCCAGCTATATCTGTAGACTATAATGGTAATTAGTAATCAACTCAGAGGATTCTGGATATAATTTTCTTGTATTATAAATTTTTAATTTTTTACCAACTTTACAAAACCCACAGGATAATGGGTTTATTTATTTTTAGGCACTCTATGTGATGAATCCAAACAAGTTTAGGGCATGTGAATTTCTCATCCGGTTTCATGAACAACAACGTGGTGATAAGATAATTGTTTTTGCTGACAACCTATTTGCACTCACGGAGTATGCTATGAAACTCCGCAAACCCATGATCTATGGTGCTACCAGGTTCTTTTTTTACGCACATAACTTCTCCTCTATGAATTGCATTTTAATGGGTGTTGTTTTGTGTCTAACTTTCGCTAATGTACTTATGTTTCATGCAGTCACGTGGAGAGGACAAAAATTCTTGAAGCTTTCAAAACTAGTCGGGATGTAAATACCATCTTTCTCTCAAAGGTACTCCACTTTGGCTTACTCCACGATTTCAATATGAAATGAATACATAGTTTAGGGTAAATGCCATGTTTTGCAAATGCTACTCATCGACCTTTTGTTTTGCTAATAATAATTCAGATCCTGTGTTTTTTCATAATAATACCTTGAGCTTGGTCGAACTTTTTTTTTTATCCTAACTCTAAAATATTCACCTTCCTAACCGTAAACCTTTCTACTCCCTAACTCTTAACAATTGTGGTTCAATGTCTATTCTATTCCTTACTCGAAAGAAGTTCGACCAAAATTGCGTTTGAGATACTATTACGTTCCATTTTGCAAAATATAAGATTTGGATTGTTATTTTAAGGTACAATTAGTAAGTTTTGCAAAACAAAAGGTCCAAATTTGTAAGCTTTGCAAAACGAAGGATCCAAATTAGTAAGCTTTGCAAAACAAAGGGTCAAAATACAAGATTTGGATTGTCATTTACTTTTACCATGATTCTTTTTTGTTCCTTGTGAATTTAAAATTATATTTTTGGAATGTTTATTTTAGTTGGCATTGCTTCAGGAGGTTTATACATTTTTTCTTAAAAACTGAAGGAATAAAAACCAAGCAACAAACAAATTGGTGTCTGGTTAATTTTAGGCTTGAATAACTTTTCTATTTCAACAAATCCCATACCCTTTACCATTGTTGCATTGCATCAATCATTTTATATTCTAAACAAATTAGTTTATGGGAAATTTGATTTTCTATACTTAGAAAATCAAAAAATTTGATTTCTAAACCAATAATTTAAACCCTAAAAAAACTATACCTTTTTTTTCAAAACCCCAAAAATACCCCCAAACTCTCACAGCATCTCTCTTTCTCTCTCTATCTCGGCCGGTCCCAAGAATCCCACACCCCAGGTCCGATGGTCGGACCATGGGGTCCGATGGGGTCCGACCAATCGGACCCATCGGACCCCAAGGTCCGACCATCGGACCTCTCTCTTCCCCTCTCTCTCTCAAATCGCAAGAAAAAAAAAAAAAATTTAAAAGACGGTCGGACCTTGGGGTCCGATGGGTCCGATTGGTCGGACCCATCGGACCCCAAGGTCCGACCATCGGACCTTTGTCTTCTTCCCTCTCTCAAATCGCAGGAAAAAAAAAAGTTTCAGAGACGGTCGGAGGGGTTGGGGTCGGACTGGGGTTGCTCTTTCGGGTTGGGGTTGGGGTCGGAGGGGTTGGGGTCGTGGTCGACGGGGGTGAGGGTGGTGATCGGCGTTGGGGTTGACGTGGGTGGGTGAGGGTGGTTCGGGTGAGGGTGGGCGGTTGGGGTGAGATAGAGGGAGAGAGAGATGATGCAGAGAGAGAGAGAATATTGTGAGGGGGGTATTTTTGGGGTTTTGAAAAAAAAAGAATAGTTTTTTTAGGTTTTAAATTTTTGGTTTAGGGAAATTTTTTTTTGATTTTCTAAGTATAGAAAATCAAATTTCCCTTAGTTTATTATAAGCTGGAAACAGTAGATAAGCTTAGAATTTCTTCCCGGATGGTGATTGATATTTTATATTACAGGTTGGTGATAATTCCATAGATATTCCTGAGGCCAACGTGATCATTCAGATTTCATCCCATGCTGGTTCAAGACGTCAGGAGGCTCAGCGTTTGGGTCGTATTCTTAGGGCTAAGGTTTGTATTCATACTGTTTTGGGTGACACTTTCATCATCTATCATTACATTAACAGAACAATTAATTAATAGTTTTCTTTAAATTACTTTGAAATGGCTTCTTCTGCTTACGGGATACATGGTCATTTTTTAATTTCCGTGAAGACTGCAGTACTTACTAATTGGCATCATTCACGGTGACTGTAATTATGGTTGTTTGATGAATTATTGCGATCAACAGGGTAAGCTTCAGGATAGGATGGCAGGAGGTAAAGAAGAGTACAATGCGTTCTTTTATTCACTTGTATCAACTGATACACAGGTTAGTTGTTCCCTCATTTTTTATTTAAGCCTAGCCCACCACTACTAGATAATACTTTGTTATTTACTCTAAAACGCTCATGTATGTTCATACTCATATCATCTATTTAGTCCCAACATATTTAGCTTGAATGCTATGCAGGAGATGTACTATTCAACTAAAAGACAGCAGTTCTTGATCGATCAAGGTTATAGTTTCAAGGTATCCTTTATTTTTTCTTTTAATAATTTTGTATTTTATTTTGTCAGCTTACCACACTTTATCATGTTATTGGTTTTGTACTAGGACGATTATTGGATCTTGCAAATTTACTAATTTTTACTTTAATTTACTCTTAAAGGTGATCACGAGTTTGCCTCCAGCTGATACAGGGCCTGAGTTGAGTTATCATCGCCTTGAAGAACAATTATCTCTTCTCTCAAAAGTATTTATCTATTTTGCTTCCTTCACATTTCATTTTTTAGTGCTTTGAGGTATAAATTCCTGATATGTTTCTTCATGGTAGGTGTTGAGTGCTGGTGATGATGCAGTTGGGTTAGAGCAACTGGAAGAAGATGCAGATGACATAGCCCTCCATAAAGCCCGTCGTTCTATGGGATCCATGAGTGCCATGTCAGGTGCAAATGGAATGGTCTACATGGAGTACAGGTATGCTGGTTTTTGAAGCCTAAATTGATTTTTATGTATTTTGGTGGAACAATGACACCATGTGGTGTGGTGTTGTGTTTTCTTCCTATCTTAGTTCCTCTTTTCTTATAAAAACCGTGTTGCGTTACACAGTACTGGACGCAGACTTGCTGGGCAAGGACAGCTCAAGAGCAATAAGCCCAAAGATCCAGCCAAGCGGCATCATCTGTTTAAAAAACGTTTTACCTGAGACCAAAATGAGTAATAATTCAGAACAATCTTCAAAACAAACATGGCAAGTTTCAGAGAGAAGCTTATGTAAACCAAACATGTGAAATATCTAAGTTATGTGAATTTCCATTCCATTACCAACTTGGTTATATACAATTGGAACTGAAATTCTCTGATGTAATATTTGCATAATTAAAATTAGCTTTTGATTATTAATGTGATATTAGTTTTGATCAGTCTGTTGAGATTTTAGAAAATGTGGTAGGAAAGGAATATGATAGAGCCATGGTGGGTTGCCTTTTCTTTTTCTTTAATTGTAATACATATATGTAATCAGATGAGAAAATATTGCTCTTTAATTGTAATGCATTTTTATTCTTTGTTGGTTTTTCTATTTTGCCTTTGTAGTTGCAAAATAACTAGTTTAGTACCATATTTATTATTTTGTATTTAATGAATTAAATAATAAATTGATAATATTAAAATACAAAGTTTTAATTTTATTTTGTTGTGGTTCTTTTTTTGCCATTACATCACTGTTACTAATTGGGAATAACAAGTTTTTTGCAACTGAAGAGGTTGTTAGTGGTGCAGTTACGTACCTTACACAATTTGAGTGCTCAAGCTACGAGGTTGAATTTGTTGCAAGAGTTTCTACTGTTGTGTCTTCTAAGCGGTGGATAAAATAAAATATAAGTGTTTTTAAGGTTAATTGTGATGCTGTAATCTTTTTCATCTATTTTTTTTTTTGTCAAACGATTTAGAAATTAGGCGAATGATTATTTGATTTATTTTTCTAATTCTGATTGTGTATCCAACTAAGAAAATGTCTCAATTAAATTATAAATTATTATTTTTTTCTACTAATAAAATTCCATAATTTATTAAAAAAAAACCTATTTAGTGTGGAAATATCATTAAATCTTTTTCAATAGTGAATATGCTTCCTGTAGGAGTCAAAATATTTTTATCAATATTCAATAGTGTCATTATTATATGATAATTTTATAGTACAAACTACAAAGTTGTCCTACTCCTAACTCCTAGGATAGGAATATGGACACGGGGAATCATCAATTGACGTCACATGGGGTCCCACATGCCTCCATTGTGTGCTATACATGTATTGTATCATACAATCAAAATTTGACTTTTATCAAACATTAAATCCTCAACTTCAGCCTCACCCCAAAGATTGGATTCTGCCAATTTCAAACTCCATGTGAGATTCAACAAAAGCTGCAGAACAAGAGTGATCTCTTCCAATCAATCCTTAATAAAGGTACACTTTTTTTGATAATTTTCTTCATTAGGCTCTTGGGTCTTAAAGGGTTAGTAGTGTTTGGTTGAAGAGGGAATGATGATAAGCAATGCAGAGAATCCTATTGTTAAGAATAAAAACCCAAAACTGACATTACTACCTCTTATTGCCCTGATATTCTATGATGTTTCTGGGGGTCCTTTTGGAGTAGAGGATTCAGTTAGAGCTGGAGGTGGCCCTTTACTGTCTTTGCTTGGTTTTGTAATATTTCCCTTTATTTGGAGTATCCCAGAAGCTTTAGTAACAGCTGAATTGGCCACAAGTTTCCCTGAAAATGGTGGTTATGTGCTTTGGATATCAGCAGCCTTTGGACCCTTTTGGGGTTTCCAAGAAGGCTTTTGGAAATGGTTTAGTGGGGTTATGGACAATGCCCTTTACCCTGTATTGTTCCTTGATTACCTTAAACATTCATTACCAATCTTTAATCATTTACTAGCTCGAATCCCAGCTCTACTAGGAATTACAGTCTCATTGACTTACTTGAACTACAGAGGCTTACATATAGTTGGCTTTTCTGCTGTATCTCTAGCCATTTTTTCTCTTTTACCATTTGTTGTAATGAGTGTTCTTTCAATTCCTCGAATTAAGCCTAAGCAGTGGCTTGTTGTGGATTTGAAAAAGGTGGATTGGAGAGGGTACTTCAATAGTATGTTTTGGAATTTAAACTATTGGGATAAGGCAAGTACTCTTGCTGGGGAAGTTGAGAATCCAAGTAAGACATTCCCAAAGGCACTTTTTGGAGCTGTGATTTTGGTGGTTTTTTCATACTTGATTCCACTTCTTGCTGGGACAGGAGCTTTGAGTTCTTCCCCTAATGAGTGGAGTGATGGGTACTTTGCAGAAGTTGGTTTGTTAATTGGTGGATTTTGGCTCAAGTGGTGGATTCAGGCAGCTGCTGCAATGTCCAACATGGGACTTTTTGAAGCAGAAATGAGTAGTGATGCTTTTCAACTTCTTGGGATGAGTGAGATGGGAATGCTTCCAGCTATATTTGCTTTAAGGTAACAATGAATTTGTTAGTACTTGTCTACTCTATTAATTACCCGAAAAACTTCAAATGAATTTGTTAAAAGGATTGTTAAAACTTGCAGGTCTAAATATGGGACACCAACCATAAGCATTTTGTGCTCAGCTACTGGAGTCATATTCTTGTCATGGATGAGCTTTCAAGAAATATTGGAATTTCTCAACTTCTTATATTCCATTGGAATGCTACTCGAGTTTGCAGCCTTCATTAAACTGAGAATCGAAAAGCCAGACCTTCACAGACCATACAGAGTTCCCTTTGAAACATTTGGTGCAACAATGCTGTGCATTCCTCCTGCAATTTTGCTTGTTCTTGTTATGTGTTTGGCTTCTGTGAAAACATTCTTTGTAAGTTGTGCAGTAATCATTTTAGGGGTCTTCTTGTACCCCATTTTAGTTCTTGTAAAGGAAAAGAATTTGATGCAATTCATTTCAGAACAACCTGAACTTACTATGCCTCCTACTGTTAGCCTGGAACACCAATTGGTTGTGTCAAAACTTCATCAAGAAGCTGAAGATGAGGCCTCGATTAGTCTTCTTTCGGATTCATCAGCTAAGACAGAGCAAGAATCTTCAAAAATATCGAATAGGGTGTCGAATGTAACTGTAGAGAAACACTTGTAGTGATGGCTAACCTCACAATTTCACAGGTTCATATTAACAAAATAATCTCAAAACTATGTGGATCCATTTTCCACTTAAGTTGGCTAGTTGGGATATGTTTTGAAGCAAATTCTTTTGTAGAAATCTAAACTGTTTCTTGTAAAGGCTAAATAGTAAAAAATTGAGAAGAACACACCAGACACTAGTTAGAAAGAAAAATAAGAAAGTTTTAGCTTAAGAATCAGCAAACAAAGATTATGATCAACCAATAAACCAATTTATCTAAAAAGTTGTAAAGAATCTTGAGAAATAAGCAACAAGTGTTTATGGTTTCTTCATTTGACTCCATTATTTTAGATGGTTATCAGAAAAAGTTCCTAAAATTTGAACTTCAAGGAGCTTTCTTGATATTTTATTAGTTCAACTTTTGTGTACATGGAGAATAAACTATACTTTCACTAATTAATTATGAAGTTTTACATTATTAACTTGAAGGACTTAGTTAAAAATATGCACTTTCAAACTTTTTATTTATTTTTATTTGCAAAGTGAGAATGTTATTGAAATCAAAGAAAAGCTAGCACAATGGTGTAGCTCCCTAAAGATACTGTTAGGAATTACATTCTAATTATATTAAATCGGTTATTGAATGATATTTTTAAAATCCAATCAAAAATTGATATGATCCAATTATTAGAAAATATTTTTTTATTTGTATATAATAAGATAATATTTAAATTTTATTTTTATTTATTGTTTATCAATTAAGAACTCTATTACACTTGATTAAATAAATTCCTATAGAAACTCTTAAGAGCTAGCATATAATTTTTTTATATGTTTTTTTTTTTTTGAAAAATTTACATATCATACTGTTTTTTCATATATATTTTTTTTTTTCAATTTTACTATTATACGGGAAAAAAATTATTTTTTTACTTTGGACAATAAACCACATTATTTCTTTTCTCCAATAAATATATGTGTTTATATATATAAAGTTTGAAAGGTTTTGACTGATTGCTTATGTCACTTTTGTGACAAGTTTTTCTTTTTTACTTAAAATAATTTTGTACATATGAAAAAGGGAAATTTCACTTTTTATCTCTAATAAAATTTCCAATATCAAAATTTAGACTATCCACTAATTTGTACAAATTAATTTCATTGATTACATGAACTTCCCATTTTACTTTTTTTTTTAAAAAATAAAAAAAAAATTGTTAAAAACTAAAAAAACTTCCCTCTCTCTTTTCCTTGTCGAATGTTTATTTCTCGGTGGGCGGTGGTGGAAACCTGGAGCACACCCCAATCACTCAAGAATGTTACACAATTATAATGGATAAGTTGTGTTTTAAGCATTTTGTTAGACTTTATGTAGTTTGCTTTCGTTATATGTGTTGTATTTGTTGAAACTGGTGTTTTTTGGTTTGAAATGGTAGAGATCTTGTAGATCTAGTTTTCTGTCAAAATCTGGATTTTCCAGATGTTATCGACAGTTTATCGATAGAATATCGATGCTGATATCCTGTTAAGAAAGGTCAGGGATGACCATTATCGACATGTTGTCGACAGTTTGTCGATATCATGTCGATTAAAAAGCAAATTAACATACATAAGTTATTTGAGAATTTGTCGACACAATATCAACATGATGTCGACATTCAATCGATATCACACTTAGCAATCACAGAAAGCAATTACATCACATTGTCGCCAACATATCGACATACTGTCGACATGTTGTTGATATTCCAAGTATATGATCACGCCTATTTAGTAAACAAAATTGTCGACACAATGTCGACATGAGGTCGATATTATCACACAAAAAGCAATTAAATCACATTGTCGACAAAATATAGACATACCGTCGACAAATTATTGACATTTTAGGTCAAATTTTTTTATTCTCATTGTGTCGACATCCTATCAATACACCTACGACATCCTATCAATATGCATTAACAACACAGACAATTTTATTGGTCAAACTACTTTCAACTTTGATCGAATGTCGACAAATTCTTAAATAACTTATGTATGTTAATTTGCTTTTTAATCGACATGATATCGATAAACTGTCGACATCATGTCGATAATGGTCATCCCTGACCTTTCTTAGCAGGATATCAACGTAACATCGATATTCTATCAATAAACTATTGATAACATCTGGTAAACCCAGATTTCAACAGAAAACTAGATTTGCAAGATCTCTACCATTTCAGACCAAAAAACACCAGTTCTAACAAATACGACACATATAACAAAAGCAAATTACATAAAATCTCACAAAATGCTTAAAACACAACTTATCCATTATAATAGTGTAAGATTCTTGAGTGATTGGGGTGTGCTTCGATTTTCTACCACCGCCCACCGAGAAATAAACATTCAACAGGGAAGAGAGAGAGGGGGAAGTTTTTTCAATTTTTTCTAGAGAGAGAGAGAGGTGCACGAGAGAGAGAGAGAGAGAGAGAGAGAGAGAGAGAGAGAGAGAGAGAGAGAGAGAGAGAGAGAGAGAGAGAGGAAGTTTTTTAGTTTTTAACAATTTTTTTTTTTTAAAAAAAAAAGGTAAAATAGGAAGTTCATGTAATTACATTAATTTGTACAAATTAGTGGAGGGTCTAAATTTTGATATTGGGGTTTTATTAAGGGCAAAAAAATAAAATTTCCCTATGAAAAGTAAACTGGATAAGATAGTTTTATAATCTTACTAAAAGAACTAAATTTCCCTATTATTAGAGCATTAATTAGGTTATTTAATTAAATTTTCACTATGCTTTTTAAATGCTTAAGTAAATTACATTAATATTATCTTACTTTCCACTTACAACTTAGACACATAGAAAATATATTGTAGTTTTCCATAAATACACTTATATTTATATTATGACCTTAGTTAGTGTAAAACAAATTCTTTCGTTACTACTTTAGTTGACTTGATCACATTTGAAGCTTTTTTAAATTGGGGGTGTAAAAGACAACTAGATTTAGGTCACACACAATAACATATTCATCTTACTCACTCCAATAGCATTTTACACTCTTTGTGACCACCAACAACATTTATTCAACAATGTGATCACATTCATAAGAAATTAAAACATATAAATTTGATATTTTAGTATTTTTCTTAAACAAATATGTAATGATGATATGTCACTTTAACACTCTTTTAGATAATTTTGTTTTTTTTAAAGGGAACTCTCTAAATCTAATTCTAATCTTTTATTTTATCTTCAATGTCCCGTTGATTGAAAAGTCTTCCCGATGTATAAGTACCCAAGTTAGAAGACATTGACTAATCCAAATAAATATATAAATAAAAACAGAACAAAAGAATTCACTCTTGTCTTCCTTTTCTTCTTTTTGGTCATATTTATATCTAAAGTGGAAAAAGAATAGATGAGCAAACAAACGTTCCCTTAAAATGTCACGTTTGAAACACCAAAAGGGTCACGTGTGTTTCAATAGAAGAATGTTTCACAAGCATTACTTCTTAATCTCTGTTTGGTTTGTCTAAATTACGGCATAAAAACAAACAAACAGGTTGACAGGAAAAGGCTTTAATCGCCAGAAACATACTATTGCCAATTTGGGGAAAAAGGATGTGCAAAGTGAAAAAACAAACAAACACGAAGACTCTTATTTCGGTGTCAATTCACACCCGTCTTCACCTTCCCTAGGTATATCTTTCTCACTCTACCTTGCTCCATCGCTAAATTGGTTTCTGGGTTTTGATTTATCATCCAATTACAGTAATGGGTTTCTCTTATTTTCTAATTTCGTAGTCTCTGCTAATCGTATTTGGTGTTTATCTTTCTTGTTTTTACATAATTCCTTAATTGTAGATTGTTGTAAAGTTATGATCTTTATACTTGTGAATTATATTTGGACAATATTTTTCAGTTTTTTATGTTTGAATTTTTGTCATTTAAAATCTTAGAATGATGAAAGTGCGTTATTGTGCTAAGTTTGCAGATGGGTTCTAATTTATTTTCATTTTAAGAAACTGGGCAAGTGTTTTCTAATGCAATTTTGATCGCTATACAGATGGGAACATTTTGGGAAATTAGGGTTTTGGGTTTCGGATTGACGATCCTGTAGATTGTCATCTGGGTTTTGCTGAAGAATACAAGATTTGATTTTTGTGAATAAGGGAGGCTAAGATGTCTCTCAATCAAAGTTATTCTCGAATTGACACTTTAGGGCTGAAAGCTATGATTGTCCAGAAGATTGGGCTTCAGAGGGCTGAGAAATACTTTGATCAGCTTAGAAGATTGTTCAGTTTTAAGATGAGTAAATGTGAGTTCAACAAGTTCTGTATTCGGACTATTGGGAGGGAAAATCTCCCTCTTCATAACCAGCTCATTCGATCAATTGTGAAGAACGCATGCTTGTCTAAAATTCCACCAACAAAAGGTATAAGGAAAGTGGGGAGCACCCTTAATGTTAAAATTGCAAATGGAAGTCAGAAGAATAATCTTCAATCTCTCTATGGGGATGCCTTTACTCCTTCTCCTCGCAAGGGTAGGTCTCCAGTCAGTCGAGACCGTAAGTTTCGAGATCGGCCTAGTCCTTTGGGCCCTTATGGAAAACCTCAAAGCATTACATGTGAGGAGTTGATTTCCAAGGCACAAGAGCAGCAGAGTGCTACTGAATTGCTTTCTCTTGGTAGCAGACCTCCAGTTGAAGTTGTATCTGTAGAAGATGGGGAAGAAGTTGAACAGGATGCAGGAAGCTCTGGTGTACAGAGTAGAAGCCCAGTTACAGCTCCTTTTGGTGTATCAATGAATCTGGGTGGAGCTCGTAAAACTTTGTCTAACTTATCTTACTGGCCAGAGACCTGTCAAAACAGTGGTGAGCTACCTGATACAAAATCGCTAAGAAGTCGTGTGAAACAGAAGTTGGAGATGGAAGGACTCAGTATGTCTGTGGACTGTGCCAACCTGTTGAATAATGGGCTCGATGCATATTTGAAAAGATTGATTGAGCCAAGTATACGTTTTGCTGCGTCAAGGCGTGAAAATGGTCGTATGGAACAGCTAAATAGTCGGCATATAGCTGGTGCTAATGGAACAGTAGTCCCAGGAAGACAGCAAAGTCAACTGTCCTTATTAGATTTCCATGCAGCAATGGAGTTAAATCCCAAATTAATTGGACAAGATTGGGCCTTACAGCTTGAGAAGATTAGCTTGCGTGCTTCCGAAGAGTGAACAAAAGTTACAAAACTTGCATCTTGGCCAGAAAGTCAGCGGTTGTGCAGACCAGAAGACATGATGATTCAGTAATTTGAATCAATTCTTTAACCTCACATGAGTTTTGGTCTCTACATGTTAGAATGTCACATTTATTACAATAGGAAATAAGTAGTGGGTTCTGTGGGAAAGTTTTGAGTAAGTTCATTAGGTTGCATCTAGATATAGAATTGATATTTGTTATGGAGGGGGCATGTTTATACAACCATTTGTAACTCCTTGATACATTTAATGATCTTACTTTTTGAAGAGTTTAACACCATTCTTGAATTATATATATATATATATATATATTTATATAACTTCTTTTTGTATTTCTGTTTTCATAATGGTAACCAAGTACTAATTCTTCTTGTGTATGGTAATAGTGGTTCCGGCAAAGCATTTGAGAAAGCATAGAACACTGTTTATCTTGATCAAGGATCATATATCCCAAAAGATTCTTCACCCAGCTTGTAAAACTCAATTTTATTCTATATGATTTATTGTTTATGTAACTTACTCAAGGAATCATGGAATTATTGTGTCCCTTAACAAATTATTTTATGCTCTCCAAGTTGATCTATTAGATGTTGAATGCTTATAATGTAGCATCCTATACCAATTTTAAGCTACTGTGAATCTTTTTCTGGAATGCTGACTTGTTGACTTTGCATCTGCAATTGAATCTCATTTTTTGGAAATTAACATAAATGTCTCTATCACTACAATAGTTTGATAAGTCTCAGTAGTTTTAAGTCTTGATACACAGTATTCAGCTAGTACTAATATTCCAATTGTTCATGTACATAAAATATACCATTTTTAGTTTTGTCATGTTCATTCATTTGTACTTCTTTCTTTTTGTTAAAAAAGAAAAATGATCTTATTTTATTTTATTTCCAGAAATGTAGTCACTTGTAATTACATTTGAACTATTAAGTGTCATTTTGTTGCACTTCCCAATTTATTTAGCAGCATATGTTTCTTTCTTCTAAAGCATGGCTATGTAATTAAGATTAGATTTAGATTAATAAATTAATATGTAAACTTTTTCGTTCCGTACAATAAAGAAGATTATTATCATATACTATATTGAAAGAAAATACAAATGTTAGTTTCCAACAAAACTCACATAAACAATGCCTGTCCAAATTAGCATTGGAAAAAACTTGAAAATACAATAAAAAGAAACTAATCAGGAAAATGCCTGAAAAATTAATAAATAAATAAACAATATAAATGCTTGTGAAAGTACTCTTTTAAAAGGCTTCAAACAATTGAACCCAATGCTTTACATAACCCTGTTGGGATTAGTCTAGTGTAAACAAAACTAAGCTACAAATGATTCATTTTAATCAATTCTTCAATTGAAGAGGCATATAGGTCGCTCTCTGATTCACATCATCATCCTTACTGGTTTTGTAGAAGAAGAAAGAGCAAGCTTCCTTCTTTTGAGAATCAAGTTAAAAGCTTGGACGCGAGTGGTCTGTTTGGTCAATCAGCTGTAACTGTGGTTACAGTTGCTTTCTCGCGGCCCGCCATGTATGTCATATAAACAGTCCATAGATACGAAAATGAATTGCTCACTAATGGCTGTCAAAATGAGAAAAACCAAGTAGTTTATTAGTCAATAGAGAGATTGAAACTAATGAACAGGTTTTCACTATAATGCAAAATACCCTGATCAGAGATCATAAGATATATTTGGATTTGAGACTTGAATTTGCACTACAAGTACTCCAGAAACAGATTTCATTCATAAAATTTCATGAGAACTGAAACTAGAAA
Source organism: Cannabis sativa (assembly GCF_029168945.1). Classification (NCBI taxonomy): domain Eukaryota; kingdom Viridiplantae; phylum Streptophyta; class Magnoliopsida; order Rosales; family Cannabaceae; genus Cannabis; species Cannabis sativa. The sequence continues at coordinate 19,518,615 of NC_083610.1, forward strand.
AATAAATTCTATAAGGTTTACCTGAAGATGGACAGGAATGAATCTGAAAGTGATGAAATCACACATGGGCCAGTACATAACTCCATTTAACAATGTAGGGATTAAGTCTCTTTTTAACCGTGAAACAATCTCTGAGCCAGTTTCGCCTGCACTAGGCAATAATGGCAGCTAACTTAGAAACATAACCGACTAACAAACTTTAGATTAGTCTCAATCCTTATTCATTAAAAACTAATCAACAAAAAGATGATAATTATAAAATTAGAAATTTCATTTAATAGTAATGTAAAATAAGATCCTGTGATCAGGATCTCAATCACGTTAATAAAATTTCCAACTGAACTAATATTGAATGAAAACATCATAAAGTTTTCCAGGGACACAAACAAACATAACACAATAATAACCAAAGAAACACTTACCTTGTAAACGAGCATTAAGGGAGAAGAAAATCACAGTCATCGTAGGTCCATATATTCCCTGTCCCATAGCCATTTTCTTCAATGTAGATAATAGATCACGTTTTGGGTAAAGTTTTGACACAAAGTTGAACCAAAAATGCAGTGAAGGTCCTAAAACTAGCAGTCCATATCCAGCCATACGTAAAGTCCTCAAGAAGTCGTAAGAGTCCAAAGATTTGTTAGCTATAGTCTGTTGAAAATAAGAAACAAAAACTCTTATAAGCATAATAAAGATCAATTAACTTCAACTACCATAAGCTGATAAGCAGCTAGCGACCAAAGAAAGCTCCCTAATCTTTGGAAGGAATGAGAAAATAAAACCCCTAAAACATTAGCATCCGTATTCATCTAGGTGCTAAGACACAGGTCCCTTCTACAGAGTTCAATCCCAACAAATCTACAGAACCCCATTTACTAAAGCATAAAACGCTTCAAACCCAATTATTAAATCAAAATGTTCAATCAATACCATAAAGAAACGAACCCTTTTGCTCTACAATTAAATAAACAACTGACATGATTAGCCTAATATAAACACATACAATTTTATTCATAGTACCTGAGAAGACAAATCAGCAGCGATGTAAATAAGCGAAGAAGTAACACTTTTTGTTAGAATAGGGCGACATTTAACCATGCCCAGATACCAACTGATAATCCCAACCTCCTTGGCAGCGGCAGAGGAAGAAGAAGAAGAAGAGGAAGAGGAAGAGAAAGCGGAGGAAAATGAAGAAGGAGAGAGTTCAAACTCCTTGGCTTTCTTTAAAAAGTGAGGAAAACGAAGGAAAGGTCTAGAAGATTGTTGGGTTGTTGCGAAAGTGAGTGGGGGTGCTCGTATGGGGTCGGGCAGAAGAAAGATATCTGTGATTGAATACTTCTTGAAGAGATGGCGTGGGATTGTGGCGGCGTTCCTCATTAGAGCTCCGCTCATTTTGGGCGGAGGGGTTTTGGGGTTTATTAGTTTAGGTGAAAATGAAAAGTAGGGGCTTTTTAATGTGACACACAAAGTTGCCTATTTATAGTTATACCAATCAAATTTGGTATGCTTCTTTTTCATATTCGCGCGAATGTAAGTTCATCCCTACTCGCTCTATTGCCCATTTTTTTTTTCTTTTTAAAATAATAATAATAATTAATAAAAAGAATAAAATTAAAATAAATGTATTTTAGATTTTTTTAAAATATATGGGATATTTGTGCCAAATTACTTAACATTTATAATTGTTACATATATGATCTTAATTATAAAAAGTGGCGGCAAAAGTATTTTATTTTATGATTTTGTTGCTGTTGACCGAGATTTTCGGCAACCAATATAATAATAATAATAGAAAGAACTATAAGGAATTAAGAGAGGGATTTTTATGTGGTTGGGGCGTTAATGAGCCTTAGTCCACGAGTGTGTGTATTTATGATAGTATTTATTACAGAGAATGTTCTTTGTGGATTTTTCCTCTTCTAGTTCTTATGAAACCCAGAATTCTCGATTCCCGCTTTAATGAGTTTGGGAGTATTTATAGTGTTTATGTGGGGTGATCCCTAGAATTGAGGTACATGTCTTTCTGTATCTATCAGTAAAGCCACACATTCCCAATGAATATATCATAGGTAATGCATGGTCTAATCCCTAGGTTCTGTAAGGTTTTTATGGGTGTAGTCCTTTATCCTTTTTGACTGATGTGATTCCTCATAGAGCAGCCGTCACTAGACTTTATTGATCATAGCCTAGAAGGTAGAGAATGGGGGTTGTGCCGTTAGACTTTATTACATATGGCAATTCCAATACGCCTCCTCCCATGCGGCATTAAATGCGAGATGACTGTTCAGATGAGACCTGACACCTTCCCGGAGATGCCTTTGTTGTAGCCTTGCTCTCCGAGAGCACATGAGACTCACATGCCTTCTCCGGGAGGCATGCCTAGAGTAATCCTGGGCTTAAGGAGACTTACCTGATTTATTCAAATGTTAAACCCTTTCCATCTACGTGTCACCATCCGGTTGGTCCACGTATTTTAAGCAAAATCAGGGGCAACAGTTGCAGTCGTACTTTTTTAGTTATTAAATGTCAACTCAGAAATATTATTGAATTATGCATTAAATAAGCTAAAAAAATATGTCGTCACTTGTTTTTGAGGTGGCACTTAATGAGCTTAAATGATAATTAACAATCAAAAAATAATACGACTGCAATAAAATAATAAGATAAGATATTTTTATCATTACTTATTTTATTAGAATTATATGTAACAATTACAAATATTAAAAGAATTTCACCATAAATATCACAAATATATATAATAAATCTAAATGAATTAATTTTGGTTTATTTCTTTTGCTGAATTTTTATTGAATATTTTTGTGTGACAAAAGTTTCTAAATAATAGAAATTTTTTTTTTACTATTATTATTATTTTGAATGGTTTGTTAATTTTAGTATATGATGATTTATGTAACTAACGATATTAACACTAACACTATCTAATTTTTATGTCAATGGCAATTTAATTTGTGACTCAAATGGCAACCATCTAATTTTCTCTTGAGTATGAAATCCCGTACCCAAAAAGAAAGAAAGAAAAAAAGAATGGTATTAGAAGAGAGCGCGTGAAGTGCGTTGATATTGAAGCCAGCTGCATTGTTGTGTGAACTGAAGACCCAAGTGTTTGAATTGAACGTCTCTCGCAACTTCTCCACCAATTCAGTGAGCCATTAACTTTTGGACACGTGCCCACATTGACCACATTATACAATGCCACGTTTTACAGTACCCCACACGTATCACCTTCACCTTTATTTAATTATCATTGGAAATGTGTTTCCAGTATCATCCTTTTCCATTACATTAGTTCCATTTCAGGTTCAGTATTCGATAATTGAGAAATGTAATGACTAGATATTAGGTATAAATAAATATTGTTTAAAAAATAACACTTGTCATTAGAATATAGAGAGTGCAAAAGAGAGTGTAAAATAAGATGTGATTAGCACTCCTCAATAAACATTGCTTAAAAAATGACACTTGTCATTAGAATATAGAGAGAGTGCAAAAGAGAGTGTAAAATAAGGTGTGATTAGCACTCCTCTAAAAAGTATTAGTGGTGTCTAGTATTTTTTTACGTGTCAATACTATTAAGCACTACTACAAAATTATATAACTGTTATATTTTTTTTAAAAAAATTAACAAATAATATATTTTAAAGAGTAAAACCAAATAGTGTTAAAAATTCAAGGATAATTTGGTAAGTTGGATTCTTGCATCTCTAAGTTGGAGGGTCAATTACAAGTTGTCCAAAGTTTGCCTGCTGGTGTCAGAATTTGGGCTACGGAGATTGAGGTGAGGAAAAGGCTTAATGAGGCTTTAAGGCGGAAAGCAATTTACTGGCAACAGAGATCCAAGGTTTCTTGGATTAGGGATGGTGATAAGTGTACTAATTTTTTCTTTATTTCCGCCACGATTCGTAATAGAAGAAACTCGGTGAATAGTATCTTGGACAAGGATGGTGTGTGGATAACTAATAAAGAAGAGATTGGTAATGAGTTTTCTGGTTTTCTGGGTGAAATTTTCAAAAACCCGCCTCAGGGCCCTCTGGAAAGCCTAGACTACTTAATCCATGATCATCTCTCCCCTTTGGAGCAGTCTGAGCTTGAGGTGATCCCAGGTCACGAGGAAATTAGACAACGTTGTTCTTTATGGGAAGCTTGAAGGCTCCAGTCCGGATGGTATGTCAGTTCTCTTCTTCAAACACTATTGGAACTCTGTGGGACAAGACTTCTGTGATGCAGTTGTGGACTTTTTCCAGTCAGGGAATATGCATAGAGGCTTTAATGCTGCAAATATTACTCTCATTCCTAAGGTCCCCAACCCTAAAAAAGTATCCCAGTTCAGACCTATCTCTTTGTGCAATGTGATTTATAAGGTGATCTCGAAAATCATTGCAAATAGAATCAGAGTGTTCCTGCCCAGATTGATTTGTCCTACTCAAGCAGCTTTTGTCTCAGGCCGGAACATCCAAGATAATAATGTTTTAATCCAGGAGATCATACACTCCTTCAAGAGGAAAAAAAGGAAAGAGGGGTTTTTTGCAATCAAGATTGACCTGGTTAAGGCGTACGACAAACTAAGTTGGCAATTTATTGACCACGTTCCGCGTAATTTCAAGGCCCCTAACAAATTCTGCCACTATGTATGCCAGTGTATCACAACAACTTCCTTCAACCTTTTTCTCAATGGAAGGAAATTTAACAGTTTGACCCCAGAGTGTGGCATTAGACAAGGAGACCCCCTATCTCCGTACATCTTTATCTGGGCTGCTGAAATCCTCTCGCGCATCCTTGAGCACGCCCTTCATAACGGTACCATAAGTGGTATAAAGCTAAGCAGAGAGGGCCCCAAACTCTCCCATCGTTTCTTTGTCGATGATCTGATCTTTGTTGGCAGGGCAAACCTTGAAGAAGCAAGGGGTATGTGGCAATGCCTGAAAAAGTTTTGTGATTGGTCTGGTCAGAGAATTAATAAGCTCAAAACCTCCATTTTCTTTAGCGGTAACACAAGTGATGGTATGAAACGAGGCATCAGGCAGGCTCTGGAATTGAACTGTGAAATGGGTAACGTAAACTATTTGGGACTCCCGCTTCTTAGATCTCGCCAGAAGGATGCAGATTTTAACTTCATCCTTGATAACCTGGTGTCAAAACTCCATGGGTGGAAATTAAAATCGTTATCAAAGGCTGGTCGTGCTACACTGATCAAATCGGTGGGGCTTGCTTTTCCTGTTTACACGATGCAGACGACAAAGCTTTCTAAAAAGCTTTCATCTAGGATTGATGGTATGGTGAGGGACTTCTGGTGGGTCTGTGAACAAGGTAATAGAGGCATCTGTCTTAAAGCCTGGGACCAGTTGTGCCTTCCAAAGTCCCGTGGGGGGCTTGGCTTTAGAAAGATTGCAGAGATGAACCAGGCATTGCTGGCTAAGTGGGGTTGGGCTCTGCTTACTGAGGAAAAGTCACTATGCTGTAATGTTCTCAGATCTAAGTACCTTAAGGGTAAACAATTTTTTGACTGTGAGGTTAAGAGCTCTGATTCTTGGTTTTGGAGAAATGTGGTGCGATCAAAAGAGATTTTAAGAAAAGGGGTGTGCAAGCTAATATCCGATGGGAGAGAGACAAGTATTTGGGATGACCCTTGGGTTATCCATGGTACGAATTTTTACCCTAAGTCCAATTATCGTCAACAACGGGGCTTAGAGAAAGTGTCGGATCTACTTCTACCTGACGAAAATTGGGACACACCCAAGCTCCACAACCTTTTTGACCAGGAAACTGTTAGTAACATCTTAAGAGGCGGTAATCCGAGTGGCCAAGGAAGGGATAGATGGATCTGGACAAAAGAATCAAATGGTCTGTTTTCAACCAAGTCTGCCTATCTTGTTCAAGCCCTTGACCAGGCTCCCTTGTGCAACATTGCTCCGGCACTATGGAACAAACTTTGAAACTCAAAAATTTTGGAGCGACACAAGGTCCATTGGTGGAGTATCCTTTCCAATGCTCTACCCTTACGAGCCCCTCTTGCTAAGAGAATAGGTTTTGAGGAGGTTTCCTGCCCTATTTGTGGAGAGGCTGAGGAGACCACAAAGCACTTGTTTCTGTATTGTAACTTTGCCTTCCACCTTTGGCGATCTTCTCCGTGGGGGGTTATGCATGTTCTGGATTCAGAAGCCCGAATGTGGGATTGGGTTACTTTTCTTTGGAATCTTAAATCCAGAGGAGTTGATACTGATGAGTTATTCCTCTATGCCTCGATTGTGGTAGATACGATTTGGAGGTCCCGCAACGACAAGGTACATAATAAATCAATGGGTAACATTAAACACTATACTGACTCTATTTCTTCTTGTTACACAGATTATGGCTCTTGCCTTCTTTCCCCTCCACAGTCTGTTGGGACTCAGGTTTGGTCTCTACCGCTGGAAGATTGGGTTAAAATCAACTGCGATGTCAAAGTCGGAGGTGAAACTATGTGTGCTGTGGCGATTACGAGAGATCATAACGAATCAGTATAGTGGGTGGCGGTTAAAAGGCTACACTTCTCTGACCCACTCACTAGAGAAGCTGCGGCCTGTCTTTTAGCCATGGAGACGGCGGTCTCATTGCATCATCCTTTTGTTTTGGTGGAGAGTGATTCAGAGATTGTTATCAAAAACCTAAAAGGGGATGACTCTATTTGGGGGATTGAGAACTATGTGCGTCATTGCAAGCTCCTCTCTACTTTTATGACTAATTGTAATTTCTCTTGTATAACTAGAAACTGTAACGACGCGACCCATAATGTGGTCAAATGGGCGTTTGCCAACAATGTTACGGGCATGGTAGAGATATCTACTATACCTGTTAATATCTTTTGTAATAATTATGAGGTTTAACTAAGATTGTTATCAAGAACCTAAAAAGGGATGACTCTATTTGGGGGATTGAGAACTATGTGCGTCATTGCAAGCTCCTCTCTACTTTTATGACTAATTGTAATTTCTCTTGTATAACTAGAAACTGTAACGACGCGGCCCATAATGTGGTCAAATGGGCATTTGCCAACAATGTTACGGGCATGGTAGAGATATCTACTATACCTGGTAATATCTTTTGTAATAATTATGAGGTCTAACTTTAATTTTATTTATAAATGCATTTTTCAAAAAAAAAATATATATTAAATTTTGAAATATATATGTTTCATTTGTATTAGTTTATTAAATCACTATTAGTTTTCTTTGAAATATTAATTATAATTTTGTAACCTTTAAATATGATTAGATTAATTACTTTTGCATGTACATTAACATTCAATTTGTACAAGTGTAGATTTAAGATTTCGCTCTACACAGATATCCACACTTTACGAATTAAAGTAAATTGGAGTGAATATTTTATGAACACTTCTACTTTTAATGTAATAAAGAATGATAATTTGGCTAAAAAAAATATAATAATGAAAAATATTATTTTAGTGTTGTAATTAGAATCAAAGAATCTATAACATCATATTTGGTATTGGTGAACTCCAAATTTAGTGTCCAAGTTGAAGATGGCCTAAGAGTGGCATGGTATTGTGTTTCTCCATGGCCAGAGTGGGACTGAAAAAAGTGATTCACAATACCAGTGCTGAATTTCTTCAGCTATCTTCATCTCCAAAAAATAAAAATAAAATTTGGGATAAAATAAATAAGGTTTCATCTCAAAACCAATAATAAAAGTAACTCATTCATCTTATATATGATAATTTATTTCCACAGATTAACAATGTGAAACTAACTTTAATATATAACCAATTGATTATTGCTCCAAGAAAGAAACAATGGAACTCCAATTCTTGATCTAAACTAAATGAAACAACGTTTTTTCTTTTATATTCATCTTGACACAAAATGTGTTTATATAATTTAAGCAATTGATAGGGAAGCAAGCAAGAGCTCAAAAGAGAACCAAATATAATATTTTTGGGATATCCTATGAATATATATTAGTTTGATTTATACTAAATCAACAACATTATAATTGAAAAAGGGGCAATAATTTAACAAGAAGTTCCCATGCAAAATCCAGAGTCGAGTCGCCTTATTTACTGGCTTGACTTTTGCCACTAGTAGATTTATAAGGACATACCTATTTTATCATCATATAATATGGTTACTTAACTTCCTATCTCCTATTCCTATACCTTTCTTCAGCATCCAAAGTCATAGGGCGCCAATCCTTTGAGCTCCGGTCCACTCAGCCTGGTGTTTTCGAAACTGAAACATAAAATGGCAAAAAATCAGAATTCAACAATTGAAACAAACACTGTTAAACCCTTTTCGCTAGAGATGAAAACACAAAAAACCCGACTCTTTTCCCTCTTCACGAGGCGTATATGATGCACTCAACACAATCTTTGGCGCAATGTTGTATTGTTCATAGCTTTGTTCATCAAACCGAATAATTTTTCAAAGCCTAAAATATGTCAAGTTGAGAAATATAACAAATGGTACCTTTCCATGGGAAATGTAGTGAAAGGGCCATCAACAGGTATTGTTCCACACAGATCATTGTTGGAGACATCACTGAATCAAATCATAAATGTCATAAAAATCTCCAATTGAACAATCAAAACCCATTGAATTTAATCGAAAACACCCAATTTTTCAAAATTTCTTTCTCCCAACAAATTGAAAAATATGAAAAACTTACAAGACTTTCAGATTAGAGAGTTTAGTGAGCTCCCTAGGGATTGTTCCAGACAGTTTGTTGTTGTTTACTCGTCTGTACATTCAGATTTTTATTCACATTAAGCCAAAAAAATTACCAAAAAATGTTGGCATTATATACTAAATATATAAATGGCTAATGAGTCTAAAGTTAACTCACAGAAACTTGAGTGAGTTCAATTTGGAAAAAGACTTGGGAATTTTTCCTTCAAATTTGTTGTTATAAAGATCCATGCTGACTAGATTTTTCAAATTGCCCAACTCCTCTGGAATTTTTCCACTTATGTCATTCATGTAAAGCTCCCTGAAATAAATAAAACCATATAAAGAACAGATCTCTAATCAAATTGGTAGTGAATAATCCCTTGAATAATCTCTAAAGCCCATTTTCTGGGTCTTTCTAGTTGTATAAAACAAATAAAAAGGAAAAACCTTTTTCATGGATAAAATTAACCATTAAATCACTGATTAATTACAAAGAGAAAGAGCAAATTACAAGTACTGAAGATGTTTGAGTTCACCAAGCTCAGACCCCAAAGTCCCAGAAATGTTAGAATTTCCCAAATCCCTGAAAAATTCAACAAAATAAAATATGAGGTATTAAAATACAAGCAGAGATAGCACAAAATCAAAGAAAGAAGAAGAAGAAGGGATCTTACAAACGGATCACATGGTTATTGTTATCACAGGAAACATGGAACCAGGTGCAAGGATTGACCAGAGTTGGGTCCCAGCTTTGCAGAACATTGGTGGGGTCAGATAGTCTGTTTCTCATAGCATGCAAAGCACTTCCTGAAACCATTCAACACCATTAAATCAAAGCTTTTCAAACAAAAAAACACACAATTTTGTTTCTAAGTTACCAAATTTAATTGAAAAGATGAAGAAAGATACAAACTTTATGTGAAGAAAGCCAAAAAGAAAAAAGGGGTTACCTTCAGAATTTGTGGAGATGGCAGGAGAGAGTAGAAGAAAGGCAAAGGAGAGAAAGAGAGAAAGGGAAAGAAACGCCATTACAACACCAAAAAAAATGGGAAAAGAGAGAGAAAGAAGAATAAGAAGATGAGGAAGAGAAGGTGATACTAAATATTAAATGCTTAGAAAATTAAGAAGAGAAGTGAGTTTTGGGTTTGGAGAAGGTGGGAAAAGTCAGCAGTCAAAGTCAAACACTATGGTATTTGTTAATGGCAAAAAGACTGTAGTAGTGCTTTCAAAACTACTTAAATAAACCGACCAATGAGAGAAAAATGGAGTGGTGTAGTGGGGAAGAAAGGAGACCCACCCATGCAGAGACCGTGACCTTACTTACTACTCATTTAACAACAAAAAAGAAAGTTTTATTTGGCAAGTACTCTGAAGCTTTTGCCGCGGGTTTGTCTAGCATTTTTCTATACTATTAATATAGCTGTTAATTTAATTTAATATCGAGTTTGATATAATATTTTTTTTAAGAGAATATCGCTAATTAATCGTAAAACAATATGTATTGAGGTGTTAGGTACATTAGAGAATCTTCAATAGTAAAACTTTAGAGGATACTTGGTGAATTAGATATAGTATGTGGCAAAATATTAAGATATTATACCATTGGAAAGAAAAAAAGGCTAATTATGATTTTTGCCTCCTGAACTTTGACATGTAACAAATCATGCCCCCTGAACTTTTAAGGTCGTTAAAAATGCTCCATGAACTATTGAGATTGTTGAATTTAAGGACTTTTGTCTAATTTCATTTAATTTTACTATTTTAGTGATTGTTTATGTACTAAACTATACTCCTCAAACTTTGATATATATCAAATCATACCTCTCAAATTTTGAAATGTACTAAATCATATCCTCTGAACTTTCATCCATGTTAGACTTTTTTTACTAAAATTGGACAAAATTTCTTAAATCCAACAATTTCAATAGTTCAGGGACATTTTTAACCACCTTAATAGTTCAAATGACATAATTTGGTACATGTCAAAGTTCAGGGGACAAAATTTCTAATTAGCCGAAAAAAAAAATATCATTTTAGAAATTTACATGGATATTGTATTGTAGCATTAATGCTATTCATTTTTTTTTAATAAAAAATTTAAGCTAAAAATTAAAATATACATTAAATAATATATATAATATTATAATTATAACATTTTGAAAGGGTACCATAAATTGGAGTATCTAAGTAATAGTAATACAAATAACATGAAAATAAAATATTATATTTTGAAGGAGTACTATAAATTATTGGAGTATTTTTAGTGTCTATTAGGAATACTGAGAGTAGAGGAAGGTATTAGTGGTCCCAGTAGGAGTGGAGGGTCCTAGTCCTGGTCAGTGGTCAGTAGCAGCAGCACCCTGGTTAAGTGGTAGGGTTTGGAAGTGTTAAGTTTAAGTAGCTGTTGTTCAAAACTAGTTATGTAGGTTAAGTGTTCAGTCACCACTCACCAGTGTTGTCCACTTTTGGACACAACTCTACCCAGCCATGGTCTGCCTTGTCAGATTGGATTGGACCCACAATCTCACATGAATCATCCTTTGCTTGCGTCTCAAAATTGACCTAATTAATTGTTCTTGGAATAATTGGCATTTTTCTAATGTAAAACAAGCCTCCAATTCAAATTCAAATTTCAAAGGATACAAGTCTCTATGATATTTAATTATAATCATGGTGATATGATATTTATGGATTTTGTAACAAATTAATATTGACACTTAAGAGTATTCATAAAATAATTGATCCATATTATAAATATGTAATTAATACTTTAATGTAAAAAATAATAATTTAAAAATATTATAAATATGATACATATATATAAATCATATATATTCTATTTTTATTTGTAAGAATTTTTTTTAACTAATTTATAAGAAAATATAATGTAAAATAAAATTAAACATTTCTTTATACATACATTATAATTTTTTTCTTCTTGCATTAAATTTTTTATTTTAACTTGTTATTAGAAACATAAAACAATAATTTATTTTATTTTGTAGTTAGTTAGTTATGTAAAGAAAATATTGTTTAAATATTATTGTTAGAAACATTATACTGAAGTGGTTATGATGTGTTGGTCGATTTGGCACCACCGAAACCAACTGGTTTGGAAGGAGAAGCAGTAAATAAACATTAATGATGTTACTCTGTTTGCTAAACTAAATTTTGAGGAATGGATTAATGCTCAAAAGCTTTCTATAGTTACCAACCATGTGCCTAGGCAGGTTGAGATTGAGCATTGGACAAAAACGGTGTATCCTCGAATCAAAGTTAATGTTGACGGAGCAGTGTTCTTGGATAGTAGGCATTTTGGCTATGGATGTGTGGCTCGGGATTCTCTTGGTATGGTGGTGAAAGCAAAGCATAGTAGTAAAGAGGTTGTCTTCGAACCACTTTTAGTTGAAGCAATGAGCATCAAAGAAGCGCTAAGTTGGATTAAAGATCATGGATGGACTGATGTGATACTTGAATCGGATTGCCTTACTATGGTAGCGGATTTGAATAATAATAAAAACATGGTCTCTCCTTATGGCTCTGTTCTCTTTGATTGTAAGGCTATTATTATTAGTTTAAACTCTTTTTCTTTGAATTTTGTCAAACGGTCTGCTAATAAGGTGGCGCACATGTTAGCGCAATCTTCTCGTTTTGAGGGAAACAGTAGTTTTTGTTTGAATATTCTTCCTGATTTTTTTTCATCCTTAGTTTTGGAGGATAGTTATTAATAAAGTTTTGATTTTCATTCAAAAAAAAAAATAATTCAATATTAAAAAAGTAATCAATTAAAAATAACCAATCCAATCCTAATTTTTACAGATTAGATTAGATTTAAGCTACTATGCAGATTAGATTGGATCGAAAATACGAAAATCGTACTTACTGCGAATCTAATGTACAATGAGCAAAATAGTACGGATTGAACTGGATAAATACCCTTAAAAGCTACTAATTTTGACTTCTGAGGTTTTTAGAGCTAAAAGCTGAATCTTACCGATTATCCAACCGGCAGTAAAAGTTCCACAAACCAAAATGGAGCTTTTAAAAGCTCAACCAACCAGGCCATAGATAAGATCAAATAAATGCATACAACCCCTTGCAGATCTTCTTGCCAGCATTTAAACTCTCCACATCACTAATGAATTTATGCATTTCTTTTATGAGACATACCAAACCTACCTCTTCTCATAATCTAATATTTTGTGGCTGAAAATCTCCAAAGCTCTCTATTTTCAAATGAGAATTACTTGAGGGCAAAATGATAAAGAAACTATGAAGTACTTTCCAGCAAAAGAGGAATATGAAGAGTTTTAAAAAACATCATTTACTAACACACTTCATTTGTAATTTCTTTTGACAATTTTTTTCATCATTGTTGATAACAAAGTAGTAAGCACGGTACATAAGAACAGCATTGTTTCTAGTGTCATTACCAATCTGTAATTCTACAGCTTAGGATCATTTCTTTAGGTGTGGGAAACAAGTAAACACATCAGCCTTAGGGTGCTTCGCTTCAGCGTGTTCTCGACATTTCACCTCCGTCGTGGTACACACAAATGTCTGCATGCACACCTTGCACTGCAACAAGGAACCGAAACAATGACAACCACCAGCAGTGATTGAACAGCAACAAAAACAAGTCATCACCTTTGTTAATGTGAATGGACTCTACTCTAATGCATTAGCACGAAAATTAATTACAATATCAAGAGGAAGCGATTATTATAGCATGCATGTTGTCAAAACTATGGCTATAGATAACTGTCCAACATCAAATAATGAAGAATCAATGGTTGCTAAAGATAAAAACTTTGTAACTCTACAACATTGACATTGAAATACTCAAGTGACTTCTTCTTCCCATGAAATTTCTATGAAGAATGTTTTCATTATCAAGGAGTATAATATGTATTATGTGCAGAAATGTAGTCACATAATCTGAAATTAGTCCCAAAAAATAAAAACCCCATTTAGCATGAGAGCCATGCAGTGGAAAACCCATGAACCATGAGAAAATTTTGGTAGAATAAATTTCTATTGCATAGGCAAAAACCAACAAACAAAAACATGCAACTACTTCAATATTGCTGAGTGAACAACTTTCGGCATGGATATCGACAAGTTAACTCTGATCAGCAAGTCCCATTCTTGGGAGGAGCTGAAATCAAAGAACAAACAGTTGAATTAACAGGGGAACCAAACCAATGAGAGCCATAGATAAGAAAATAACTCAAAAAACGGGATCATGGTACAAGAAAATAGCCTTGCTTGCTGGGAAAAAAAGTCTTGTATCATAATATTAGAAGAAATGATACGAGAACCAAGAAAATATTCTTAAGAATTCACATCCACAGGCTATAATACTTTTAGATATATATAACTTCATCATGTACAGGTTGGGGAAAATGAGAAGCCTCAGCAAAAGAATTCAGGCCTAGAATGATAGCCATAAACAATAGTTAAACAGCTCCAAGGAGCAGAGAAAAAACACATCCTTAAGATAATCAATTCACCCAAGTGGATCAAAAACACACATTCCATTTCCAGTACCTAATTCAGGGCAAAAATTAGAATAGTCAGTGGCTCATAGGCCCTCATTAAATCAAGATCACATACCAACTTCTATTTTGGTTATCCAAACACAAGAAAAATGGTACCAATTATGTGTACGAATAAAAAAAAGTGTTCATGATCCGGAAGTTGAATAGTTACAGTAACAAAACAAATCCAGAACCCAAATCTTGATTAAAGAATACCTGTATGTTCATAGCTTTCTTGTTTGCCTCAAGTTGACTACCTATATAAATCGGATGAGACAGAGCCACCATTAAAACCCCAAATCGCTAAAGGAAACAGATATACAAACTCTGATGCTTCAAAATTGACAGCAATGGAAACTGAAAATGAAGAAAAGAAAATACCTTTGGCAGCCTTCTGCTTCTCCAAATTCTTCTCACGGGCCATCTTAGCCTTCTGCCCATTGCCTCCGCCCATGGCTGATCGATGGGTTTAGCAAGAAAAGGAGTTGTGGTGTGGTGTGGTGTGGTGTGGTTTTTGAGTGTTAAAGCTATATTATCAATGGTAACAGAAAGAAACTACTAGAAGGTGGCAGTTGACAAAACTAAGTAAAAATGAAATAAAATAAAATTTGAAAGAGTATTGTAGTGTGTATTGTGGAGTATCTTTTTTAAAGTTATAATATTAAATTACGTGTGATTTAATATTTACATATAAGAATGAGCTAGGCTTTTTAATTTAAAATGTATATAAAAAATTGATAATTTTTTTTTTTCATAATTTTTAATTTTGGGAGCATGTTTATTTTAATATTTTTAAAATTTATATTTATTTTTCTAAAATTTTTAAAACTTTAAATATTATTTATTGTAAAAAAAATAAGCAGTTTCTTTTTTAATTTATAAAATTTTAAAAATATACATAATAAAAATAAAAACTAAAAATATAATTAAATATACGTATAAATGCACGTAATAATAACCTAATATATATAGAATAATTCTCCATGGGTATATGTATATTTATAGGAATTGAGATTGTGTATGTTTGGTTTGTTGCACATTTGTAAAGATATTTTAATGGAATCAAATCATCTATTGTTTTATTCTCAAACAAAAAAAAAAAATTATCTATTGTTTGATTTGTTTATAAAAGTGATCTAATGAAATTATAATGTAATACTGATTAAGTATGTAATTTTTATTACATTGAAGAAAAAGGTATGTAATGAGAAAAAAAAAATATATCACAAAGATTATGAAATTTAAGTGAAGACAATTTTGTCTTTAAATTTTCATTCTAGCAACAAACTAAAGATTTAATAACTTTAAACGATCAGCTAATATAGTGGCTCATACTTTTACTAAAGCCTTTATATTTTACTCTGATTGTCAATTCAGACTGAAGAATGTTCCTTCAAATTTACTACCTTGATTGATAGCTGACTGAAACTTTAATTTAATAAAGCTGGAATTCTCATTAAAAAAAAAAAAAAGATTTAATAACTTTGAAAGTGAATTAGTAATTTAGGTAGAACTTGGAATAGAAAATCTAAATTAGACCTAATCAATATTTGATTTAATACTATTGATATTCTTGATAGGAATATAATAATTAATCTATTAGTTCGATTTATTGTGATTTGTAAAAAACCTAGCAATTAAAACATTAATACTAGGGGTGTTCATCCGATCCAATCCGCACTTTTTTGGTCAAACAACATCCAATCCGCACTAAGTGCGGATTTCATATTTTGGATCCAATCCGATCCGCATAATAGTTTAAATCCGATCCAATCCAATCCGCAATAGTGCGGATTGGATCGGTTATTTTGGATCGGTTATTTTTTTAATAATAAATTATTTAATATTTCATAGAAAAAAAATTAAAATAAGACTATTGTTTCTTAATCTCCAATAATAATCTATTTTCATCTCTATTTATATATAAATCAAACCCATATACATATATGTCAATATATAATTTACACTAAAATATATATGTATTTATTACTAAAATAAATAAGTTAGTATATATATATATATTTAAATTTGTGTGTATGTGTCTATGTGAATAGAATAATTTTTCTAGTGTTTTTTATTATAAAACAAATAAAATACACTAACTCAATATATTACTAAAAAAGATTAATAAATTAGAAGTATGTGTTTTTTTTTTTAATATTACTAGAAAATTAATATATATTATATATTATAATTTTTTAAAAATATATATAATTAAGTGCGGATTGGATTGGATCGGTTACTTTTTGAGGTCAAACAACATCCAATCCGCACAAGTGCGGATTTTAGATTTTTCAATCCAATCCAATCCGCGCAAGTGCAGATATCCGCATTTTGCGGATTGGATTGGATTGAATCGTGCGGATTGGATTGGATCGGATACTAAGTGAACACCCCTAATTAATACGAAGATGATGAAACTTGTTAATGAACATGGGGAGAAGTTGAAGACCTCAAGACTTTTCCAATTCTTGATTTTATTTTTCTTATAATTTTGCTTTATTTTATTGTGTCTTGATTTTTATTGAACTTGGATTGAATGAATATTAGTGTTTGGTAATAATTAACACTTGAAATGGTAAATTAGTGTATGTGACAGTTGTCTACTTGTTAGGATATGTGCTCCTGCATGAGTTATAAATTCCATCAGCAACACTAGATTCCACCATATATATGAAAGAAAACTTTTGGTAATTCATAAATGATGAGAAATGGTAAATGTGGAATCAATGGGCAATATGGATTCATCGGTGTATTATGGTAATTGTTGAAATCAAATCAACAATTTCCTCAAATAACCCTTCTATTTCTTTTTCACCCTCAACTTTGTTTATCCACAACTATACTTATAGTTTTATCTCCAAGGAACTCATAATGTCTAGGCAAGTATTTGTTAGAATTTGGGATAAGAAAATAAAGTTTCATTTCAAAACTAATTAACAATGAGAAAAGTGACTCATTCATCTTATATATAACAATTTATTTCTACACATTAGCAATGTGAAATTAACTCTAATACACCCTCCTCACGTTTGGGCCTGAAAAGTGTGGGTATAACGAACGATCTTTAAGAGACTATAGAACCAAACATGACTTTTGAAAGAATCTCACAAGACCAAATATTAAAAAATTTGCAGGTGTACATTAACAATGTGGGACTAAGTCTAATAGTATCCAACTTAGCAAACTCTAGCTATAGATTTCTTGGATAGTTTCTGTTGTATTGTCTAACACATTCTAACAACTCTTTTATGTAACAGATTCACTCATCAATGAGAATCAGTAGAAGAGCATTTCCTTCATAACCATTCTCACACAGCACAATTACCAAACAGAACTAACATGTAACAGTAATAGTAAAAATTACATCACAAGGCTCCACAATAGCACAAAAAACAAATGCACACATATATACATTACATACATTTACTGCAGCACTAATCCGTAGAATGCTTTGCTTGTCTTTCTTCTTCTTCAGCTTTAATCCAAGCTGCCTATATAAAAGTACAAACAATTTGTAACTATAGGGGGGAAAAACCATAACAATCAACTCTATCTCCAAACAAAGAAGATGGCATTTTACCTTTTCTCGTTCAAGTTTTGACAAATGTGGCCTCATGGAGTTGCCTAAACTCAATCCTTCCCATGCTTCGTTTAACTTCTTCTCCCTTGCTTCTCTACGAGAGACAAAGCTTTTAATATGGTCTTCTTCTGGTTTGTGGGCAGCGTTCAACTTTTCCATTTCCAGTCTTGATTTATGTTTAACCATTACTTGGTCCAAACCACCAGCTTCCGCCATTTTTGGATTAACATTTGCCTTGACTTTCATAACTTTCATGGATGCATCTTCCTCTGAAACGAGCTTCATTTTCTCTTTCTCAAGTCTGGAAACATGCTTTATCAATACTTTGTCCAAGCTTTCGTACTCTGGGACAATATTTCCTCTATGTTTATTCTGAGGTTTATCATATCTACTGTTAACCAAGGCTTGCATCTTTTCCATTTCAAGCCTGTGCACTTTCTTGACCATTACCTTGTCTAAACCATCTTCACTCTCTGTAGTTGGAGCCTTCGTATTTTGATCAACTTCATTTTGCTCCAAGCTCACTTCAGCTTCCTTATTTAAGTCAGCATTGTCTTTCTCCATTAGCCCTTCATCAGAATCAGGACTAGAACTTCTCTCCAACTCTACTGTGACTAAATCAGAAGAATTTAATGTTGGATTTGTTGTACTACTTTTTTCATGCACGTCATTTTTTCTTCTGTTCTTTGCTTCTTGGACTTCTTTTTCCAATCTCGATACATGTTTCACTAAGAACTTATCAAGACTGGGGAGTTCGGCGATATCTTCTTTTACGCGACTAATGGCTGCTTTGTTTGGTGCTTCTATTCTTCTGCTGCAATTTCTCCTTGCTTCTTCAACTTCCTTTTCAAGTTTAGAAGAACGCTTAATCAGCATACTTCCCAGGTCTGGAATGACTTCAGATGAAGTTGTATCATCTCCACGTGAACTCTTGTGTCCCATTTTACAGTTTTCTGCTGATCTTTTCTCATTAACAAATGATGAAGTTTCACTATTATTTGAATCAACTTTCTCATCAGAAGGACTGGCATGCTCCACTGTACCTACGTTGGAAGCCTTTTGTCTGTTATTCCTGGCTTCCTGAACTTCTCTTTCAAGCTTAGTCACGTGCTTAACTAAAAACTTGTCTAAACTCGGGAGTTCTTGTTCCGCTTGCTTTCTTTTGGTATTCCCATCCTTGAAAGTTTCAAGCTTTCCAGCTCCCCAAGAAGAGAGTCTTCGCTGCAATCCTATACCAGAATTGGCAGTAGAGACTGAGTCGACCTGCTTGTTGTTTTGTATTTCAGTTAAGGCAGCATTTAAACCACAAGTTGCAACTATAGTGGCAAGAGAAGAAAGCTCGTTTTCTTGCAGTCTCTGAAGCCTATCAAACATCATGTTCACAAGCTTTGTCATGCTAAGCTTTTCAGACGACAGTCTTCTCTTACTTTTCCTCTGCCTCAACTTTGAAACTGGCGTCTTGCGATCCAAGTCTGGAGATATACCATCTTTTCTAGAAGCTGTTTCAAGTTTTGATTCACTTTTTGGAGAATCAGACTGTTCCTCGTCATTCTCATTAGTATCTGGGTTCTGACTGATTTTTCGAAGTAGATCTTCGAATTCATCTTTCTTCATAGAAGGGCAGTTAGCAAGCTTCACTAATGCAGTTTTTACCGCTGCAGCTACTTCAATATCAACCTCAAATGCAGTTTCAAAAGAAGCTGTAACAGCATGAGTGGTTGATCCTTCTCTAGAAGAAGAGGTTTCTACATGACAAGTCTTCCGAGGGCAGTTTGGTATGTCGTACATGATTACTCCTACTGCTAAGGCTGTTTCAAATGCTTCAGCTGCAGACTTCTCGGCTTTCTCCAATTGTGCTTCAGCTTCTTTACATTGGATCCTGAATAAACGAATGACAATGTTAATCTTAGAGCAAACTATCAAATATCCAATCCTGCTTTCTACTAAAAGCTCACCTAGCAGCTTTGAGTATTCTACACCAAGATGCTTCCACTAGTGCAGCTTTTCGAGCCTCGATTGCCTTATTTGCAGCTTCTTTAGCAGCCATTTTTTCTTTAAGTACCCTTGAGTAGTGTGGATTAGAATCACCTAGAGTTTCATCAAGTGTCAAATTCATGCCAGATACTTCCTGTCATAAGTAATTTCATCAGTTTTCTGTTTATAAAAAAAATATAATGTTAGGCAGAATGGAGATGCATATTTACAGATATAACCTGCAGCATTTTAATTTTTCTATCCAAGTAAGAATCGGGTTTCTTGCGCGGGAACCAATTGATAGGCGAAGCTTTTCGGTGCCCAGGCTTCTTAATTTGTGAAGTGAATTTGCTAAGAGAACCCATAATTGATTGACTGTTCTCTTTGAAATGCTTATTCTGCATTTGTTGACACAATATCGATGTGAAACTAAACCGAGATGGATAAATAAGACTCAATTCAAAGGGAAAAAACTAGGCTAACATAATTTATAAAAATCTAGAACTAAATCAAGAACACTAAATTTCACAGAAACTTAAAAACGAACACAATATGATCACCAAACATATAAGGCCTAAAGTTCCAATGTCATGAATGTTTCAAAATGCATCACAAAGAATGAATACACAGGAGTCATTCAAGGCTGAGGATCTGCTACTTTCTTCACTTAAGCTAGTGGCTTCGCTATGATGAAATTACGTTTCACCCAACAAAATTGAGGAATTCAAAACTTTTAACTGTTGAAAACAAAACTAAAACTGAAGCAATAGAATAAGTACATCGAAAACCACCACATAATCTACAACGTTATTCAAATTTCAATGTTAAACATGCTCAAAATCTTGGCACAAAGATCCGAATATAAACCATATGCCTAAAGCTCAGTCATTACTTGCTAGGGTTCTACTAATGGTTTCTGAATTCAGCTAGCCTAAATTCCAAAAATTAACTCATACAAGAACTCAAAGCCACAAAATCGGAAATGTAAAATTCTTAAACACTTAACGAGAAAAATCCCAAACCAATTAGTTTCTCTTAAAATTATTCACACATGTGTACAAAAGAACGAAGAAAATCTAAAGAGAAAAAAAATCAACAAAGAAAACCAGTAATGAGATCCGAGACTCTAAATTTAAAAGGAAGAAGGAGAAAAAGAAAACCTTTCCAATCTTTGAAGTGGCGGTAAGAGGTTCGGCGGCGTCGTTTTCCTTGTTATCAGAGTGAAGAGAAGATACTTTATCAGATACAGAGGTACAACCCATGTCTAAGCAGCCAAGATCCATGGCAGAAAACTGGAACTTGCTTGCTTCCAGGAGAAAGATGAAGCGAATATTGAGGGAACTGAAAATGAAGTTGAAATTTGGAAGTGAAAATTAAATGTTTAATCGGAATTTGGGGGAAAAATCAATTGTATTGATTTGATAATGTATATATTTTGCAAGTGGTCTCTTGTTATTGTTATTGTATCCGTTTTTTTTTTTTTTTGAATGGTAAGTACTAAGTAGCCGTTACAAGTCTCGTCCCTGTTTGCCTCCAACGGTCCTATAATCGTCTGCGTCGAGCTTGCAAAGATTGGAGTCCCATTAACCAATCGAGATTCGACACCTGTACCTTCTGGTGTTTTTTTTTTTAAATTTCCTAAATTTCTAATAGGGTTGAAAGGAATTAAGATCCCCTCTTAAAAACTAATTTAAATGTGACACATCAACTAATTTAATTTATATTAAAAAATTAAACTTTTAATTGAGTCAATAAAAATAGTTAACATATTTAATATAAATTAAATTAGTTGATATATCACATTTAAATTAGTTTAACACACTATGAGACACTAATTTTTAACAGGATCTTCATTCGGTTGGGAGTTGGCTGAATTGAGACTATTTAAGGTAGAAATGACATGAATTATGAGTTTTTTTAGTGTTTACTTTTTAATGGCATAATAAAATAATGCATTTGGTGTATGAATTTTGTGTTTTTGTTTATATTTTTGCACTTTTTATATGTCATAATAAAAGAATGTATTTGGTGTATTGAATTAATTATTATCTTTTTTAGAGTTTTTTCCTAATTTATTTACTAATTTTTTTGAGGCGTTCCTAATTTATGTTCGTATTCATGAATTAGCAGTACATGCAATCAGGATGGATAATAAATTAGTTTGGATGAATTCTCCATCTTTCTTTCATGATGTACTACCTTCTTTTGGTTTTTAATAAAATATTTGTTCATTGTTCAAAAAAAAATATAGAAGAGAGAGAGAGAGAGAGAGAGAGAGAGAGAGAGAGAGAGAGAGAGAGAGAGAGAGAGAGAGAGAGAGAGAGTGTGTGTGTGTGTATTTAAGGGTTGTACAAAGAAATGAAGTTTGTCTGATCTTGATCCATTAGAGTGAATTTTCTGAGTACTCAAATTAACAATCTTTCTTGTTTGATTTGTTATTAATGTCGATTGCCATTCAATTCTATTTTACATTTTGATTTGTTCTCATCACAGTTTAGATTACAAACATTTTGTTTGTTGTTCTAAGTCTTTGATTGCTGTTATGTTGCTTTGATCTTGTTCTTAAGATTGATTACAATCACTACATGTAGGTTTCTCTGTATTCTCTAATTTAATCATACACTTGGAAGAACAGTGGTTCAAATTTATTCATCAGAGTCTAAATGTGAGAATAACCACTTGTTCCACACTGGAAGACATTCCAAAATTTCAAAATTGAGGATATTACAATAGATGGAATTGAATCGAGGTCAAAAATAAAATTAGTCATCCTCTTCATCTCTAATCCATTTGGTTGCAACCCATTTCTCCCCCTTGATTACTGGACAGCTTCCATGGAGAGACAACTGTAAGAAAATCAATTATTTTGAGATCTAATGTGATGTCATAGACTACAAAAATAATTACCAAGAGAATGTATATATAGCCATTACTATATTCAAGAATCTATTCCAAACTTCTGATCACCTGTGAAAACCCAGCTTCAAACCTGAGTTTAAAGGTTGAATGATCGTATCTATACACCGCATATGAGCAAAAGCTTTACCTATTACTAAGAAAGGTGAAAATTAAATGCACTACTAGGTTGATTCACAACGGGAGGACATTCACCTGATCGATTGTGCCATTTGGAAACACTGAATAAAATAGTAAGCCATCACCTCGCCGAGGCTTCACTTTCAAACCAATGCACTTTTTGTAATCAAACCCAAAACTGATATCTAAGCCATTCTGCAAACCGAAAGAGTAGGCTGGCCAGTTACAATGTATATTAATGATTTGAATCCTTATATGATAAAACTAAATTTTCTGAAACCTACCTCAAAAGGAAACATGGTCTCTCCACCCTCTTCTACATCGGTTAAGTATAATAAAAAGGAAGCAACCTGCAATTTTAGTGAATTATGATCAAGCAACAATGGTTTCATAAGCTTGAACTTAAAAGGGAAATCAGTAAAACTGAATCAGGAAACTCAGAAAGCAAATATCAGAATCTACATATCATAGAAGTACAGAAAAAGAGCACTTGAGCATGTTTTTTTAATGTGAAGCCTTTCAACAAGCAAGGAAGGATGGTAAAGACAGCAATGGTAGCCAAATTCAGGGCAAGTGGAAAAGCAACAGAAAACAAAATAACAAATCAAAACACCGAAATACTTCTAAGTATTAACAACTTAAATGCCAAAAGATGCAGTCATAACATGATATGATTGAGAATGTAGCTACACATACCCTCTGGCTCTTTTGTGGGCCATATTCTGCTGGGTTGAATGCATCATAGTGAGAATCATACTTCTGGCCAATCTCATACCGCAAAATATTGAAAGCCTGCAACATGGTGATATCCCCGCATTACTCAGGTTAATAAAGAACTGACCTGTGATGAAAGATTAACCCTTTTAAGTTTCTCCTGGAAACTATACGTAAAACATGACTTCTACTAAATGTGGAATTCATCGTTTTTCAACAGGAATGTAAATTGTAGAAAGAAGCTACATGTGCTCAACTAAACCACAATATCAGAAAACTGTAAAGTTACTTGATATTCCGCAAATTCAAACACCTAGGTACTTTTGCAAGTCCCAAGCGCTAGATGATCATGTGCATTTGTGTCATTAAAAGATTACCACCATTTTCTGATGCATTTACTTCAGTTCATTACAAATCCCTTACAATCACTATTCTAGGAATATAATCACATTCTGATTCTGTCGTCAATAAGAACCATCCAAAAACCAATATGCCTTGTAACTTTGACCACGACAAAATGAGAAAGAAGGGTATCCGTAACAGAACCTACCTCTCCGTGTGTTGTTGGTAGCATTGTAACCCTAGCAATCTTTTCTTCAATAACACTCAAAATTCCCGTCTTGTCTTCAGATGCACTAATAAAGGTGCCTGAACTATTGTCAATTAGAAATTAAGTGTTAATTTCTTATCCAGGAAAGCACTCCAAGAAAAAATGGCCTCACACGAAAAAGAGTATAGAAAGATGTCATATTGATTCCAAAAGTACCAATTTTAATATAAATCATGCTATGTCGAATTAGTGAACATGAATATAAATATGTGCGTGCGTAAATCATAGATAAACAAAAACTGTGTTAAGAAAACACATTGTACTGAAAGCTGAAACTAGAAATATAATGTAGACAGATACCTTGTCCTAGTTCCTTTTGTGCTTTCATCAGTTTCTCCCTTTCGCAAAGCCAAAGTAGAAGGCTTAAGATTAACTTTCGCCATCTCAATTATCTTTTGGCATTGTTCCGCAGTTGCAAATCCTGGAAAGTAAAGAGCTCGAGGTTTCCAGCTTAAGATCTGCAGTACATAATAATTGAAATAAGGTAAAGGAATAGATGAAGTAAGAAATCAAGTGTTCGGGTCGAGCAAGAACAATTTAAACCGTTTATTCAGTTGTCAATCCTAACAACTGTGAAAAACACAATCCTTTTTCTGTATTTTGATCCAACTCATCTCACTTGATACCCAGTTACATGAATTCTCTCTCTTCATTGAAAGTTTAATTTTTTCCAAAACAATCATCTACTACATCTCTGATAAACTTGGCATTTCTAATCAACCCAGTTATGTCATTCTGCACTAATCTAACACTCAATTTTCTTCTACCTAAAAATCATCGAACAGACACGTTGCTTCCTTGATAATCAAAACTTTGTAACATAATAAGGAATAAAAGTGGATACCCTTTAGAGTGAAAGTTGTGCTTCTCTTCTGTCAACAATTTTGATCAATAAGCATAACATAAATAAGAATAATTTAAAATGATCCCTCAAAATAGAAAAGATATATTTTTTCAAATAAAAATAAATTCCCATGATCCAAAACTACTACACCAAAAACCAATCTTCCAACCAAAATAAGAAAACAATAAGACAGGGATTTCCCCCAAACAAAAGAAAAAAGCTTATATGAAGCTCACCTGGAATGGAATCACTTGAATAGAACTCTCTCCAGTCTGGCCATGGACCATGGGCTCTAGATTCTCCCCAACCGATTTAAGAATTCTCGAACTGGGTAGCCGTACAGTAGGAACATCCTGCAAACCCGATCAACACCAAATCAAATCAAACCCAAATATAAATTTAAATAGAATAACTCAAATATATACATATATAGAAAGAGAGAAAGAAACCTGATAGAGAAGATTAGAGAGAAAGAAACCAAGAAGAAAGAAGAGAAAACAGAGAAGGAAGAGAATGGAAGGGCCAAACTTGGTTTTGTGAGTCTTAGCTTTGCCTTTCATCTATTATAATATATATATATATATATGTTTCAGTGAAGTTTGAAGGAGCTTCTTCTTCTTTTTCTCGTTTCTTCTTCAATGGAGGTGTATTGTATTGGGTTTTTGTTAGCTTAGTGTGTTGGGTTTTTGTTAGTAAATATTAATATTAATATGATAATTTAAGGTGTGAGTGAGTGAGTGAATGTGTGTTTTGTGTATTGAGTTTTTGCATTTGGAGAATTGATTTGATGAGAAGGAGGACTGGGCTGGGACGCGATGATGGCGGGAGTCTCCCGTGGGTTTTGGGTCCCACATGCACGCTCAAACCCCAAAACACTCCATTTTTTCCTTTTCATTTATTTTTTTGTAATAATAATTTAAAGTGATAATAACACCACTTCCATTCCATTAAATATTTAATTAAGGAGTTTCAATTCCATTCCTCCATTTTCATAGCTCCTATACAAATTTTGTGTAACTACTTTAAATATTGATTTTTATTATTTTTTTATTAATTACAATTTTGTAATAGTATATTTTGATTAGCATTATAATTTCTTAGTTAATCTCCGTACTTAAAGAAAAATATGTTAGAATATATTTTATTTTTTTTTTATAGTGGTGTTCGTTATGTTTATTATACAGTCTTTGTAAATTTTTGAAAAATTTCGAATAGTTTACGCTATGGTGCCGAAAATACGTTTGAGATTTTTTGAACACGCGTGGTAAACTAGAATATTAGAAACTTTATTTTTAGTATTGTAAACTATTTGAAATTTTTTAAAAATTTACAAGGATTATATTATAACCATAACGAATATCGCTATAAAAAATAAATATTTCGGTATGTGAATTCGAACATAAAAATTGATTAAAAGATTTTGATAAAAAGTTATAATTAGCACTCATTAACTTATATATAATTCTTACTACATCAAGTCCAAATAAATATTATAATTTAAAGAGAATATAATATGAGAGAAATACTAAAAGGTGTTATTGATGCCTAAGATTTTTCGAGATGTCATATTGTTATTAGTGTAATTAAGTATCAGATCCCGTATAATTTAATGTAATACTTTTAAAAAAAAATATCACCAACTAATTATAAGGCATCACCTCTAAAAAATGCTTGACACTTCTAATGTCCAACAAAAATGCTCGTAATATAATTACCACTCCAATAATCACTACATATCTTTGATCTTTCAAACACTATTTGAACGAGAATAATACTAAAAAGTAGAATATATAGTAGAATAGATCGTAAATATGGGCCGAATTTTTTGATACGGCATAAAATTAGTACAAGTCCAAGAGGCACGAGTACGATCCAACGCGAAAAATATATGCTTAAGCATGATACAACATGACATAAAAAAAATATGTGCTTAAGCACGACACAATAGAAAAAAATATAGGCTTAGATATGACACGATACAAAAAATATAGACTTAGGTACAATACGACACGACAAACCTGAAAGCACGACATTTAAGCACAAATAGATTAACTCGAAAGTATGACACATTAAAATACTCAATAATTTGATAATAATAACAATGATAAATATTTATTTATCAATTAAAATGATAGTAATATTCAACTTGTAATAATTATCATTATTTTTATATGATTGTGTGTAATTATTAAAAAAAAGTAATTTATATTATAAAATACACAAATTTTAGTATTTAGCTCATCAATTGTAATAAAAATGTAAAAAATATAGAGCATAAATTTGACCCGTATAAGAAAACATGTTGGTCTATTTAAGAAAAATAAGTCGGCCCAAATAAAGCATGACACGAAATTATCGAACTAGTCGTGTCGAGCCTGCCTTATAAAATTATTACACGACACGATCCGATCCATATTTTTTATAGCCCAACACAACATGCCAGTATTTTAAAAAACACGAAAAAATTAAATCAGACTAGTACAGCATACCCGTATTTACTATTTACAGCTAAAGAACAGCCTTCTAGAATTTTACTTTAGTTAGAAAATAAGAATCTAATCACTATCCAAGATCCCTAATTGTAAGTTAACTAGTTACTGTCGTTTTGCATTGAACACCTAAATGTTTAATTTAATTTCATTTTTAAATCTCTAAACCTCTTTCTCCATTTAATTTCACTGTCGGTAGGTCCTGTTTATTTTAAGCTAAATATATATGTATATGAATATCATCAAGTACTAGTAATCTATATATGTATATATATATTAAAAAAAAATAACACCACTCATTATAATTAGTTAGCACAATTACATCCCAATTTCACAGTATCAGTGTATCACTTTATAGTTTATACATTAATAGAGACTGTGTATAGACTTATATAGTTTATCATTTAATGCAACTATATATATTTGAGTGGAATTAGTTATGAAGCATTTTTCTATTTCATTCACATGTGTGAGAATTTTTCAATCATATGTAATGTAAGAGGAATAAAGTAAGTATTTCAAAAAAATAATGATAAGAAAGTAGATTTATATTATGTAGGCACCAAACTAGTTTATTTTTTGTGGCCACTTTTGTCAGAACAACAACACACTCTGCATATTGTTTGAATAATTGAGTACATTTACTGATGGGTTTGGTAGCAATGTTATTGTGATAGAAAAGCTCAAAAAAACATTTGAATTTCAATAAAAAAAGGCTAAAGATTAATTTAGTCTAAAAAAGGATGATGATGTTAAAGATCTATGGGTATAATGAAAAAAAAAAAAAGACTTTCGGCGCATAGGTCACTCTTTTAACTAAGTCTTTTAAATTAAAGCTAAATAATCAACTATTCTTCTTCCCCTCTCTTTTTCTCGAGGTGATTTTTTTTTTTTTTCACTTGATCAAGATATAAGATTCTATTGCTTTAAAAAAGATATAATAGATTCTATTGTACGTCTTATATGTATTGTCTGTGATCTAATTATATTCTTCAAATTAAGATTTTTTCTTACTTATATTTGAATTTAAAAAATAATAAACTTTTTAGTATACATAGATAGGTAATATTGGAAAGGTAGCACTGATTTATTAATATTCTTTGGTTTGATGATACATAATATGATTCGTTGACCACGATCCTACATTCATCGGTTCAAAATATAAGAAATTAGTAATTTAATGTTTGATACTAATTTTTTTGATAATTCATTTTCGTTTACGAAATAAAGTATATATTAAGGTTTGGTTTGGTACGCCGAGTCGTATTATATTAAATAATAAATAACACCATATTTAGATAACATAATGTATTGTATTAATTATTATGACCAAAACTTTTAATATAATGTAAGTTGCATTATTTAATACATAACAAATTATTTGTATTAGCTTGTATTATAATATTCACAAAGGATCCAGGTCAACCCTAATTCTCGACCCGGTCCTCGACTGGACCCAGGACCCGGACCCAGACCCTAGCCCAGACTTGGGACTCGGACCTAGACCAAAACCAAGACCCAAACCCAAACCGTGACCCATACGTACTCGGACCCTGACCTAGGACTCGAGAGCCACTTGGGACGCAGACCCGGACTCGGGACCCGATATGTAGACCCAGACCCGAATCCAAACCCGAACCTAGAACTCGGGACCTGGACCCGGACCGCAAACTTGAACTCGGTCTCGAACCCAAACCTGGACCCGAGACCCATGACCCGAACCCGACCCAGACCCGAGACCTAGACCTGAACTTTGACCCGGACCTAGATTCAGGACTCTGGACTAGGACCCGAGACCCGAATCCAGACCCAGACCCAGACTCAGACCACCACCACCTCCCGTTGGGTATAAGGGTCCATTAAAAAATCTTATTTTATTAAAAAACGTCGCTTATTTTATTTACTACAATTTTAAATCGTCGGGAATACTAAATTTTTTTCGACGACTTTAAATAGTTAATTTTTTTAGTGACGGTCTCCGAAAAAAATTATTCTTAGGACCGTCGCGAATTTTGATATTTGTAGTAGTGCTAATTAGATTGGATCGACTCAGGAGAATAATATTGGATTAGATCGGATGTTCAACTCTACTTTTGTTATTCTCCTTTATTGTAGTTTTAATAATTGAGGTGTCTCGTCCCAATTTTTATTAGAAAATCTTGACGAATTATTATTGATAGGTGTGATCCATCACATATTCTTTTACGAAAAAATTTAGCATTATATTCACATTCTTTTGATGCTTCAATGGATCTTTTAGTTTATTATGATGTTATAGGATGTTTTTATATATATATATATATTTTAAACGACTTGATTAGTCTATTATTATTTATTGTACTCGATGAGCAATATGTACATAGTCTATATCCAATTTACTCATTAATTAAAATTCCATTTACCTTTCAAAAAGATAATAATACATATTATTAAAGTGGTTTTACTATTAATATTTATGTTCCTTAAATATATTCAAATTCTATTACAATATATTGTGTATTGATTATATATGTATAGTTTTTTTTTGTAAGTAATTCTTATATGGAAACATATTTACTCATAAATATCGATATTTACGCATAAAATGTACCAAAATATTAGACAATTTATATCAAGAGCAAAATATAAACATGTCTAATACAGACCATAATCTTTACGTTTTCAAGAAAAGAGCCACAAAATTTAGTTTAACAAGGCTAATTAATTATTAATTATTAATTAGGTACTATATACTTGTCAAGCAAAAGAAACTTTAATAGACAAGTTATATGAACCACACACTTTGTTGTACTTAATAAACACTTCCATTAATAAAATATTTCACATCAGTGAAATGGTTTCTGTATCTATTACAATTTACAAGCAGTACTACTTTTACTTATTTATCATATAATAACAAATCAATGAATATAACAGATTTCAAATATATGATTCCATTGCACTTCTTTTTAATAATGAGATTTCTATGTAAACATATACAACAGTACCTACTAATAACGTCTTTATTAATTAATCACGTTTAGCATCTTTCTTTCTTCTAATAAAATATATTATTAATAAGATTAAGAAATGTGTCTCAATTAATAATACAACCTTATGGAAAACAATGTGTATGCAAATGAATAGTGAACTATAATTAAGTGGAGTACCTTTACCCTGGTCAAATTTCTTTAATGTGACACGTGGAAATGGAACCATTATATATATCACATCAGTGTTCTTTAGTACATCTAGACATGTCATTTTGCTGTTAACTAGTGATACTTTTTAAAAATTATTACATTAAACTATGTGAGACTCGATATTTAATTAGACCACGTAGAATGATATTTCTTTGATACCTATCTATATGTAAATATCGTTATTGATCCAACTAAGCACTCTCTTATGTGTCAATATCACTATTATTCGATTAAATATCGAGTCTTATATATATATAGGTGGCGTTTGGTAACACTTTTTTAATTAGTCTTTTGTTTTTAAAATTAGAAAAGTAAAAATATTTTTTAAAAACATGTTCTATAAAACTGTTTTTGCTTTTCAATTTTTTAATTGAGAATCAAAATTTTAAAAACAAAAAAAAAATCACTTTCAATATTTTTTTAAACAGTTTTTTTTCTTAATCAATATTTTAGACTCCGACACGACCCGGACCCAAATCCTCTCCCACGGCCCTTGTGCTGAACCCGACCTCTGACCCGGATCCGAATTCGACTCCGGACCTAGACCCGACTTAAATAAAATAAAAAAAATAAAAATAAAAATGAACTTTACAGAACACACTATTGTTTTCTATTTTAAAAATTGAAAAACAATAGTGGTTACAGAACACATTTTTATTTTTTAAAAACAAAAATTTTACTTGTATTTTGTGATTAAAAAATTAAAAAACAAAAATATTACCAAACGGTACCATATAATTAGTGTCTTAATTTTTGAAAATTATGGCTAATGAAAGGGACTACAATTGTTAATGCTCTTTCTTTAGTATAACTATATATATAGAGCTATGGTATCCATATATATATAGTGCAAATTTTCATGGGCAAATTAAAGGGCCAATCCTAAAAGAGTGCTCTATACATTGGACTCTGCCACGTACACTGGAACTAATAAAGACTGCAATCAGTCACATGAGAATAATATATATAATATTCCCTAAACTGCTTCAATCAACAGTAACAAATAAACGACAAAAATAATAATGTATAAATTATAATCCTATTTATAGATGAGCATCCATATATAATGACATTTAACAACAGAGTTTATATAATAATGATATACAGCCACAGGATATAATAGGAAATTAGAACCCAACATATGAAACATAATGCGTCTCATCTGAAAATTGGAAAAAAGAAGAACTAAAACTATTAAAGATTTAGCAATTCAACTTTTTGCCTTATTATTCAAATCTTGATGGTTCTTCTTTTCCGCGTAAACCTTCACCAGTCTTTTTAAAAAAGAACTTATTCTCTTCCCTAAAATTATTAAACGTCACATACACATATATATTGATTAATTATATAATAATTATATTCTATTACCATGATTTGGACTGCTATATATACTCCTAACTAGTTTCCATTCTTCTCATGCATTACTAACTCTCACACAATATATTGTTATAATAATTTGCATTAATCTTTAAGAGCTTGTGAGGAAATGGTCAGAAGCACAGTCACAAAAGCAAGGATGTTGTTGCTTAGGTAAATTAACATATAACACAATAAATGTCATATATATAATGTTTGTTTAGTATTTATGGCTCAACTAATTTTATGTGTACGTTACAAAATATTTGTCACTTTTAATAATAATTTTTTTTATTTTTAATTACAATAAAACTTGTGATTAAATGTACATTTGTTGTGACTAAAAATAAATTAATAACAACTTGTATCTAAATATTATGTTTTAGTAACAAGTAACATTTTGTTGTGATTAAAATTTCCATTTAATCACAAAAAATTTATATTGTGATTAAAAAATTAGCACTAAAAATACTCGTTTTTACTATGAATTTGATCAGTTCATGCATGAAAGCGAAACAAGTGGGAGTGGATAATCATAATGGGCGGGCGCAATTTAGCAAGCTGATAAGAGGAGGAGTAGCAGGGATGAAAGACTCATCATCATCTCATGAAAACAAAGATGGTAGAATATTAGGTAATAATAATAAGATCATGAATTATAATTATAAGAGAGATCATGAATATGAACATGATGATGAAGAGGAGGAGGAAGAGTTAGTGGTGGGTTCATCATCGTGGTCGAAAACGAGGTCGTATTGGAGTCCTCATCCGTACAGTGGGATATATGTACCAAAAGGACATGAATGGGTGGTGGATGATGTGCCCAAAAATGCTGCCTCTTTTGGTGATCAGACTTATTGGCTAAGGAATGTTGATGGTGTTGATAAGCCAGACCCCGATCTTCCCTACTCTCCTCATCAATATTACTACAGTACCTTATAATAATAATATACATATATATTATATATGATATGATGATGATGATCGTAAACTAATTGATCACACTTCACCACTCTCTAGCTAATTAATTACTTATAATAAAATAGCTGCATGTATTAATAATAATAATCATTTGATTTTCGAGTGGTATATATATATATTGGTGTTGTGTATAACATATATATCTAGTAATAAACTTTATTTAGCTTTACGTACGTATACGCGAGCGTATTGTATGGCATAATTATTATTATTAATGAATAATTTTAATTAGCATTATTATTATTATTATGTGTTATAACGAAGAATAGTTAGCTTACCCGATCTAGTCTTTGAAAAATCAGTCATATGCCCACTTTTAAAATTTATTTTTTGACGGGAAAATTCCTTAAACTCAAATTCTATTAGCAAGCAAGTAACTGAGTATGTCCATGTGTATTTAATGGCCCACCTAAAAAATATTTAAAAATAAAAATAAATTATAAATTAAATTAATTTAATAATAA
Source organism: Cannabis sativa (assembly GCF_029168945.1). Classification (NCBI taxonomy): domain Eukaryota; kingdom Viridiplantae; phylum Streptophyta; class Magnoliopsida; order Rosales; family Cannabaceae; genus Cannabis; species Cannabis sativa. Next base: position 19,552,072 of record NC_083610.1, read on the forward strand.
AAATAAATCAAAAAAATAAAAACAATTAATTTTTTTTCTTTTTTCCTCCATATATTTTTTTTCCACCAGATTGTTTTCATCATTCTTCATCAAAAATATCACTATCACCTCCACCACCACCTCAACTTCTTTTTCAGATCCAAAACAACCACAACTATCGCACCTCCACTACAGTTAAACACAACCCCACACGTCAGATCCAAACACAATATCAAAGAAACCTAAACAGTAAAAACTTCCCACAATATTCAAGAACTTTACTGAAGAGTTCACACCATAATTTTTCAAGCCAGCCTCAACACTCAAGAATAGAGTGGCTATTAGATTCTATAAGATAAGTATATTTTTGTATCACAAAATATTCTCAACTCATGAGACACTATAATTAAAATATGAATGATCGTAAACTCACACCACACTACATTATGGGTGTGTGAGACTGAGGAGAGAGAGAGAGAGAGAGTGTGAGATAGGAGTATAAGGACAAAGAGAGGAAATGAAAAATCAATTCATAATTTCTCTCTCCTTTTTACCGCATATCTTAGCTTATTAGTTTCTTGCTTGTTTATATTAATATACATCATATATATAATGTTATAAATAAAGTCTTTTAATTAATTCTTTAAAATAAAAAAATATCTAATTTAACTTAAATTTAAGGAAATTTGCAGCAAAAGTTTTCCAAAAGTTCACTTTGATACTGTAACTAATTAGTTATATCAAGATGTATACAAATAAGTTTTTAGAGAGTAACCAAAATGTATCTCAAATTATATGATATAAAAATAAAATTTTTTTATGTAAAGGTAATTAATTGGTTTCTTATCAATATTATTAGTAACTAAAAAGTTACTTTTAAAAGTATAAAAAATAAAAAAAAATTGAAAAATAAAACATAAAAAATATATAAAAAAAAATATAAGATTTAGCTAACGTGGCACGTCAGCAATAATATATAGTAACGTTGTTATTAATATTGTTAATTAGACACAAAAACTAGAGGCATTCGCGGTACGGGTTGTAGCCATTTTTTTAAACCAAACCACAAATGCATTTTTTATAATTTTCCAAACCGCAACCGCACTGCGAGATCTTAAAACCGCAAAAATCACACTACGAAAATACGGTGTGGTATGGTGCAGTTTGAGCAGTCTATACTATCATAATTATCAAACATTATAATGAAAATTTTAAAATCAAACTAATAAAGTTTTAATAATACAAAACAAAAATCTTATTAAATTTGTAACACGTACAATAATCATCAAGTTATTATATTAAATTATTTCTAAAAAATAAAGTAATATACACACATATATATATAATATATGTGAGTTCTTATATGAAAAATAAAATAAAAAATATATCGTAAAAATTGGTGATTTTTTAATATATAGTGCAGTGCGGTTTGAACTGTAATTATTAAATTTAAAATCACAAACCGCATTGCACTGCGCGATTTGGCAAAAATACAAACTGCAATTTTTATGCGGTGCGAGCAATTTATACAATTTGAACAATTTGATGAACACTCCTAATAAAAACTATATATTAGTGTAACCTTCCCTTTTATTGTACTCTTGGTCTTGGATTCTATATTAGCTAAAAAGACAATGTGAGAGGACTTTAAACCTCATAAACCCATTAGCATTAATTCCCACCAAAATAAGCTTAAATATATGTTAAAAATATTGTCATATACACGGGTAGATTTAGGATGTGGTACGTTGTTTGTATTGTGTTGTATTATATAATTAAATTAGAATATATATTTTATTTTTATAATATTATATTAAATTATAATTTATACTAATATATTATATATTTAGGTGTCTATAAAAATTAATGTTATGTATTTTATATAAAATATAATTCAATGTAATCTAGCATACCAAACGAATTATATATAAATGTAATAATATATATGCTTATTTAAGAGGGCCTACATCTATTGAGAGAGAGAGAGAGAGAGAGAGAGAGAGAGAGAGAGAGAGAGAGAGAGGATTGACAAGAGCTCCACCTAATCTTTTATTGGATGCAATCTTCAAACAAAATATGGAAGTTGGTGTTAGGTGAAGGAGAAGTAGTTTTAATGTACAATTTTATTAAAAGAATTGAGCCTAATAATTAAATTTTTATGTTGAAATTTGGTTTTTTTATTAGCATATTTTCCATAACATTATTTTTTATCATTAAATATCTATATCATCTTGTTGTCGGGATATAGATTATAGAGTGGTGCAAACATATTTTAGTTATTTTGTAAAAATATTTGCGTCAAGAGAATTTAAAAGGTTCAAGCAAGTTACAACTATGGTAGTTGGATAATATATAATTTCATCATTATTCTAATAATATTTAAAATTGAGATTAAAACAAAAGGATGTCTTTAAATAGACATACGGCTACCAACACAAAATATTATGTTTATATATATGTTTCTCTTTTTTCTTTTGCTCGAAAAACCTTTGTCTTGTTTTCTTTCTTTGACTATTTGTTAAATATAACTATCTTAAAAAATGAGGGTGCGACACGTGTGTCTCATAGAAGAATCTAATAAGTGTGACATTGGATTGCTTTGATAAAACCTAATCAAAATAATATTTTTTTTTGTTGTTGAGAATAAAAAAACTAATCAAATTGAGATATTATATTCACACGGTTTTCTGACATAAATTCTCAAAAATCTCATTCAAAACGTCGTCGTTTTGATGCCAATAAAGAATCCAATTCAGCTAACAAAAAAAGTCTAATCCAATCCTGTCTTGAGAATATGGACCCCACAAAGCCTAATCTAAATCCAACGCCAGTTATTCCAAACACGTGTACGTTTGACACGTGGAAAGATCTGGTCTCTCCATCAGTCTCTTCCAACTTCGCCCCCAAAAAAAGAAAGAAAGCCTCTTCTTCAGTCACTGAAAGAAAAAGATGATCTTTAGAGCCATGGGAAAGTAACCCCTAATTTTCCCTTCTCTTTCGCCGAAATTCTAATTAATTTTCTGATAAAAATTAGGGCAAAATTAGAGATTTTAGGGTTTGGATTGGAATACAGGTGGGATTATTGTGTGTGCATGACGAGCGCTTCGGAGTTATTCTACACCAGGAGGTCTCGTTTCGGCCGAACCAGTCTGGATCTCGGCCTAGATTCTTCTCCCCCTCCCGATCGAAGTTTTCACCATAGTGTCAACCAGAATCGCCGCCATCATCATAATAACCATCATGGTAGTAATCATCGACATGATATTGACGGCTGCGATCCCCTTCGGCGATACCCTCACTCCCGCCATATCTCCCACCGGGTTTCTAACCAGGTATTTATCTTCTCGTAAAATTGATTTTGTTTCAATATATAAAATTGAACAAAAACATTTATGCTATTCTTAATTGTCATTGCTGGTTTTTGAGTTTCATTTCAAAGAAAGATAGGTGTCACTGTCATGCATTTAGGATTGATAAAGAACTAGCCATAACGTTCGTTAGCGGATTATCCTTTGGTTTTGGTGGGGTTTACAGCTAAAAACTTATTATATGGTATTATGTAATGTGTATGAGTTGATTGACATTGTTTCAATGTTTTGTAACTGAGCATTGTTATAGCACTTTCTAGACATGTCACCTTGCAATTGGTTATGGTTAGCGATCCTCCCCAAAAGTTATTACATACAATTATATTGGATTCCATACCTAATTGTGCCAATAGCAATATTGATATATCGGAGAGTGATAATACATTTGCATTTATTGTTCAGGACCGTATGACATTTAATCTCGAGGAGAGTACAGGACAATCTGTTTCCAGCAGTAATAGAATTGATACCGAAAATTTTATCAGTCCGAGCAGCAGGCAATCTGTTACTGCAAACGAAAGACTCCCTGGAGCTGTGCTTCTTGCAAGGGCAAGGCTTCGTGAGAGGTTGAGAGGGGTTACACTCTCTGGAAGCAGGTCAGTGTGCTGCAACTTGGGTAGGTGAGATATGCAGTATAGGTCAGAATAATGTGAAGTTTATTTATCGTTTTTTTTTAAAAAAAAAAATAACGGTACCTAGTTTAAAATTTCACTTAACCATAATTTTTAGCAAAAGCTAATTTTCTATTCATAAAAAGTCTTTGCAAACAACAAATTAGGTGGTGTGGTTATTGGCTTTTCATATTTTTTATTAAGTTAAGATGTGAATAGCAATATTGCTTTGAAAAGAAGATGTGAATAGCAAAATGATTCCTATTAAATAGTTATTGGTTATTGCTTTATATGTCAAGTTTCAAGTTTTCTAGTTTTTATCCAATATGCTGCTAAATTCTTTGTGTAGTTTTATTACTATGTAAAAAAATTGATGGCAAAACTTCAAGATGGTAGATTTTGCTACAGTTAACAACTTTATGTACAAAAATTGGCAGCAATGGTCGAAGATTTTTTTTTTCTTCTTTTATTTACTATGTAATGTAAATGTAAAAGTATCTCTTTGTTTTATAATTTTAATTAATTTTATATTCAAATTATTTTTAAATAGGTAGTTAACTACCCCTCAAATCATTTAAATTTAGTATTATCTATCTAATGTATATGATTGGTTAAAAGTTTTTCCCACAAATGAAAAAAGTGTGTAGGTAGTACACATGTCATTACTTTAATTTCTTCTCCAAAATGGGTGTGGCTCATTTTTCCTTTTCATTTGATGGAATAATTTTCAAAAGATTATTCTTGTTCTTTCAGCTTATGATTAAGTTGTTGACTATATCGCATACACACATATATAATTCATAGTTTAGTTGTTTTACTAAAGTTATTTATTCACAAGTCTGGTAATTTGTATTGGTGTCTGATGTGTTTACTGGGTTTCTTCCAATTTTATTCAGGCCACGTGGTAGAAGTACCTCTAACAGTGACCGTATTCACATAAGACCTGGTGACGATTTAAGGCCATTCAATGTAAGAGATTGGGATGCTGAAAACTCTACAAGTTTATCAACTGACCGTTCCCCATCTACTAATCTGAGCTCCCGAACTGTAAGGCTGCAAATCTTGCGAGAACAGAACGAGAAGCCACACGGCCTTACGCAAGAGGCTTTGTCTAGTTTGCAACTGGAGCTTTTCAGTGGGAAGGAGACAGATGCTGATGCGGCGGCGGTTTCTAGTGCACCACAGGATTGCAGCATATGCCTAGAGAGTTTCATCCAGGATGATCAGCTTATATGTTTGCCTTGTGATCATAGATTTCATGCTGGGTGCTTGGATCCCTGGGTTCGGATTCGTGGTGACTGTCCTTACTGTCGAAGGGCTATCCTTGTAAAGAAAAGAACAGTAAAGTCTTTATAGTCTTAAGGCGAGGCAGGTTTTTTCTTTGCTATGAAAATTGTGTGTCTCGCTTACTGTCATTGTCTACCTTCTGTTGTCAAATTTTACTGCTTTGAATACAAGTCTTTCACTATCGTTTTCTTTTCCTTTCAATTCAGAATTTAAAGATTTGTTCTATATTTCAGATGCACAAATTAATTCCCTTTCTATTTCTTTCTTGAAAAGAACTCTTAATGAACAAATCGGTAAGACTTGGAAAATGAGATCTAGATCTATTACATGTGCTCAATTTGTCGGTATGGTTAGATTAATAAGACAGCCGATTATTGCTTCGAAACTCTTGAGCATATCTCTTTCTCCTAGAGCATTGTTAGGAAGCATTATAGGACTTAGCACCACGATGAAGTATTATCTTATAAATAGTTAGCGATTTTTTATAATATTTATTAAAGTGAAATAAATGAGATTCGATATTAAGTTGCACTAATAGTAATATTATATCTCACAAGAGTGTTAGGTATCATGGGTACCTAGCACCATGATGAAGTTTCGTCCTATAATTACTTAGCGATAATATTTATTAAAGTAAAATAAGTGAGAACCGATATTAAATTGCACGAATAGTAATATTACATCTTACAAGGATGCTAAGCATCATGAGTGCTTTTTAGTATTTCTCTTTCTCCAAGAGCATTACTATGAGGCATCATGATGTCTAACACTACAATAAAGTATAGCCTTATAATTAGTTAGCGATTTTTTATAATATTTATTAATATAAAATAAGCCCGATATTAAATTATACCAATAACAATATTATATCTCACAAAAATATTTAACACCACCTCTTTAACATTTCTGTTTCTCCAAACATGAGAGTTGTTTTTATATTGACAAAATCAAAATCCAATGTTGCCTGCATTAATTGATGGTATAGAATTTTGGATAAACTATATTTAGTCCATACAATCTTGAAAGTCGAAACTTTAATCTACTACGTTTTCTAATTAATATATTTGGTTTGTGGTTGGTCTTTGGTTCATGTCATCATCACAAACTTGTATTCGGCTCAACAAAGGACCACTAAGTAATATTAATATAATTGAATTATGAACAAAAGTCGATCTCTACTCTCTGAGTCTCTAACTATTTTTTATATATTATATTATTATATGAGACCCAGTCGACAAAATAATATGGACTATGGTATCAGACAAGTCCTAGAAATGCATTATTTAAATGAGTCTTACTCTTCTCTTGTCGTTTATATTCCTAACACCATTACAGAATAGATGTATTATATCATTCAGACAAATATTTGTGTTTCAAATTTTTAATGGTATAATAGAAACATTTCACCACTTTTGTAATTAATATTTTTGAAGAAAAAAATATCGATTGTACCATTTTTGATTTGGAATAATGCTCTCAAATCACAATGTAGCCAAGGGTATATTTTGTCTTGGAATCAACTCAATAGTATGTTGTTTACTTAATACAATCTTTTATTCATTCATTCGGCAAAAGTCTTATAAAGGATTTGGCCAATCAAGCCTAACAACATGATTAATACAAGAAAGAATAACACCAATTCACATAGCACTAATTAATTTTGTTACTCAAAATATAATTAGCTAAAAGATGACCCACTAACATAATCATCCATTAATAACTTTCGAGTTTTCTTTACAATACCATCCATCAACATCATGAAATGAGAAAATTTGTATTGTATTCCCACTTGAGCCCATATTTTTATTGATATCAGTTCAGCTCTATTATCCATTACATTTTTATAGAATTCTCTCCCTATATATTTTAACTAAAAAAATTGTATATAGATAGAATGGTTAGAGTTTCTTTAACTAAACTAATAATAAGCCAATGAAAATCACGGCAGAAACCAAATATTCTATCTGTACACTAAAGACAATAATTTTGGGAAAATGATTGTAAGGTTTTGAAAGAAAGAAAGAAAAGAAAAATGATGTTACGTTACAAAAATGAAATGTGTAGAGAAATGAGATTGATATTAGATAGTAACAAGAGGAAGAAATTGCATTGGGAAGAGGGAGCATTCCATTGTCTCATTGGTCATATTTGTTTTGTACTATATTCTTTTCGTGGAAGTTACCTATTAGTTTCTATGAATTTGGAAACCCTCAAATTTTAGACCACATTCAAAGCAAAACCCACCAAAAGTCCAATATTCTTTTCTTCTCTTCTCTTACAATACTAGGGTAATACTTAATAGTATGACTATGAGTCCTACTTTTATTTTCACCCTTACAAATTTAAGTATTAAGAGAAATTATAGTTCAATTTTTTTTATTACTGTGTACATTATAATTATAAAAAATGTCTCACTTATTTTTTAAAAAATTTAAATAATTTATAATACCGAAATAAAATTCAAAATTACCAATTGTTTACATATTTTATGTTTTTGGCTCGTAAATTATTCGAAAAACATGTAGAATTTTGGGTAGTAATAAAAATCATATCCACACTGTTGTTGGAGGAATTTAGACAACACCAAGATAAATAATATAATAAAGATATGAACAGAAAATGTGCGATTACTCGACCGAGAATGACGAGTATTTAAGCAATAAACACACAAACGTACTGAAAATAAAAAGAACACAAAGGAATATAGTGGTTTAGTCAGATCACGGTCTGCTTAGTCCACTATTGCAAGGATTTCCTGTTTTGTCCATTTCATGTTGGATCACTCATTTATATACAAAGCAAGTGTCTTTTGATTACACAAAGATTGAATTCATTATCAATCCGTTTTTACATTGAATTATAACAATTAAATCAATAAAAACACATAAATACAATTGTTGTTGGAGGAATTTAGACAACACCAAGATAAATAATATAATAAAGATATGAACGGAAAATGTGCGAGTACTTTACCCAGAATGGCGAGTATTCAAGCAGTGAACACACAGACGTACTGAAAATAAAAAGAACACAAAGGAATATAGTGGTTCAGTCAGATCACGGTCTACTCAGTTACAAATTGTTCATTTCTTGTTGGATCACTCCTTTATATACAAAGCAAATGTCCTTTGATTACACAAAGATTGAATTCATTATCAATCCGTTTGTACATTGAATTATAACTAGGGGTGTTCATAAAAATTGAAAAACCGAAACCGACCATCAAACCGACCAGACCGTAACCGAATTTTTGGTTCCACGTCATCACCGAATTTGGCGGTCGGTTTCGGTTTCGGTTTTTTTGACATGGCGGTCGGTTTCGATTTTTGAACTAAAAATAGTTTAACCCAAAAACTGTCAAAACCGTCCAAAATCGCCAAAAACCGCTTAAAACCGCCAAATCAAAAACTGCCAAAAACCGTACGGTCGGTTTTATACGGTTATAATTTCTAAACGGTCGGTTACGATTTTCGTAAAATAAAAACCGTAACCGACCGGTCGGTTATAAAATTGTAAAAACCGACCATAACCGACCGATTTTCACCCCTAATTATAACAATTAAATCAATAAAAAACTTAAATACAATAAATGAAGAACAGTTTCGACCCAAATCACTAAATATAGCAATGTATGCGACTTCTATAGTGTGTATGCATACAAGACTAGTCGAGTCTGGGATGTCTGCGTCCTATTCGAGTCGCTTATACGGACATCCTGTGACAAGACAGAAAACCCTTGCAACAGTGGACTAAGCAAACCGTGATCTGGCTGAACCACTATATTCCTTTGTCCTCACTCGCCTGGGGAAGGTCAAGTGTGATGATTCTGAGACTGTGTAGGTATGGGACTACATAGTTGAAGAGGGCTTAAATGGATTGATTGGTACTACCTATATCAACAAGGTGCATCTTATTTTTTGGTAGCCCATCACGAAAGAACTTCACAGTTAAGCGTGCTTGACCTGGGGCAATTTCAGAATGGGTGACCTCCTGGGAAGTTTTCCTAGGAAGCGTGCGAGTGAGGACAAAGCACGTTGGAAACACTCGTGTTGGTCTGTAGGGTCAGTCATCAATCCAAGAAGCAGCCAGAGTGGCGTACTCGTGTATAAGAGCCATTAGTCCGTGGGTGTAAGGACCCAATAGAGACTTGAAGTGGGGACGTTACAAGAAAATAGGTTTAAAATTAGTTTTAATTAAGTTATATAAGAAGATAAATAAAAAAAAATAATCAAATTTTAGCATTATCTCTTCTTCTTCTCTTTCTTTCTCAAAGCTTAGAAACCAAAAGAAAATCCAAAATTTCAAACCAAATTTTTACCTCAGTTCATCCAAGGATTTGGATCAAGGTTTGAACTAATTGTAGAAAAGTTAAGGTAAGCTTATCTCAATCTTTTTCTATTTGAATTTTTGAAGAAAATATAAATTTTGTGTTGAATTCTTGCATGATTAGTTCTATGTGGTTAGATTAGTGTTAGAGCGCGTTTATAAGCTTAAACTATTAGAGTTGTTTTAAAGCTTGATTAGCTGTTCTTTGGTAGGGAATTCTCAAGCTTGAGCTCCCATGGTAGTTTTCTAATTTTAGCGTTTCGGGGATAATTGAGTTGTGGGTTATGCTTAGTTATGATATTTGAACTGTTCTGGAAAGTTTGATAGGGTTTGGTTAGGTTTGTAGTATAAAACCCATGTTTTATCCGTTTCTGCTAAGAAAAACGCTAAGCCGTTTGGGGTGTTTTCTAGGGTCTAGATGTCTGTATTTTATTAATATTTAAAGTATTGTCATGTTATTAATCGATAGAAAAACGTCCAGTTTTGAGTTTAAGTCATAGAACGAGATTAAATGAGTTATTTATCAGTTTACCATTATTGCATATTCCTTGGTCAATCACTCATTTCATGGAAGTCTAAAAAGCAGCAAACAGTGTCACTGTCGAGATCTTCTGTTGAACTCAAACATAGAGCAATGACCAATACTACATGTGAGCTAACTTGGTTACATTCCATCTTACACGATTTTAACATCAATATCAACATGCCTTCAACTCTCTTTTTTGACAACATTGAATCAATACACATATTTGAGAACTCTGTTTATCATGAGTGCACCAAACATGTCGAAATTGACTGTCTTATAGTACGAGAAAAAATCAACAATGACAGCCTCAAGATGAACCATGTCTCCTCACACAATAAATTAGCCAATATACTCACAAAGCCACTCTTCCCTTCTCAGTTTAACAATTTATAACCAAGATGGGTGTAAAAAATCTTCACACTCCATCTTAAAGGGGTCTATTAGAGTTATTAGAGTTAGTTAATCGCGATTAAGTTAGTTCACTAGTCATGTTGTCCATACAATATTTTAGTCTATATGTTGAATCTATTGGCCATAGCTAAAGATTAAACAGAACAAAGAAGAAGATGAAAGAAAGACTGAAAGAGAAAACAGAAAGATAACAAAGAGGATTGATGAAGAAAGAGCAATCTCATTATTATCAGTGTTGAAGGTACAAGATTATATATAGGACAGGTTGGAGAAGAGAGAGTAGTTGGTTACAACAGAAACAATCTAACAGAATGAATTGTAACAAACTAACTGAAACAACCTGACACTAACAGAAATAACCGAATACCCTTAACACGGCCCCTCAAGATTACAATTCGAGTCTTCAGAGACAGAGGTAAGATCTTGAATTGTAAGCTTGGATCGAAAGAGGGGAAAACGTTGACTAGAGATTGCTTTAGTTAGGCCATCTGCAAGTTGGTCCACAGCTGGAACATGTTTGACATGAACCTGATTTTGCATAACCTTTTCACGCACAAAGTAGAGATCGAGTTCGATGTGCTTAGTGCGAGCATGAAGAACAGGATTTGCTGTGAGAAGGATAGTGCTTAAGTTGTCACACCATACTGTGGGAGGTCTAGGAAGTTGAATGCGCAGCTCTGTAAAAAGAGAATGAATCCATGTGAGTTCAGCTACTGTACTTGCCAAGCTGCGATATTCAGCTTCAGTGCTGGAGCGAGAGACCGTTTGTTGCTTTTTGCATTGCCAAGCAACTAAATTGTCACCAAAGAAGATGGTGAAACCAGAGGTGGACCGTCGATCATCGGGATCGGTCGCCCAATCAGCATCACAAAAGGCAATGATGTCATGATCTGAAGGGCGTTTGAGATGCAGGCCGTGTGAGATTGTACCACTCAAGTACCTGAGAATTCGTTTTACAGCTAACCAGTGAGTGAGTAAAGGATTGTGCATAAACTGACAAACCTTGTTCACACTAAAGGAGAGATCCGGTCTTGTGATGAGCAAGTATTGTAAGGCACCAACAATTGAGCGATATAGGTGAGGATCTGACATTGTTTCACTGCCATGAGCTGAAAGACGTACACCAGTAGTCATTGGGGTTGGAGAAGGTTTTGCCTCTTGCATTTGAGCTTTAATAAGCAAATCTCGAGCATATTTTGCTTGAGAAAGATGTAAACCAGATGGTGTAGAGTTAACTTCGATGCCCAGAAAGTAATGAAGATCACCAAGATCTTTTAAAGAAAACTGGTTGTTCAAAGCAGCAATGATGTTGGTAACAACTTTCGGATCACTTCCTGTGATTAGGATATCATCCACATAGACAATAATTAAGGTTGTGTATGTAGATGTGTGCTGAATAAAGAGAGAGTGGTCTGATTTAGATGGAAAGAACCCCAATTGAAGAAGACAATGATGCAATTTATCGAACCATGCCCGAGGAGCCTGCTTGAGTCCATACAAAGCTTTGTGTAGCTTGCATACAAGAGGAGGAGAGGCTTGCACTTCAAAACCAGGAGGTTGTACCATGTACACTTCCTCTTTGAGATCACCATTGAGAAACGCGTTATTGACATCTAATTGTTTGATGCACCATCCACGAGATAAGGCTAATGTAATTACAATGCGTATGGTGACTGGTTTTACCACGGGACTGAAAGTCTCTGTGAAGTCGAACCCCGGTTGCTGATGAAATCCCTTTGCTACAAGTCGGGCTTTGAACTTGTTGTGTGTACCATCAGAATTTTCTTTGTGTCGAAATATCCATTTGCAGCCAATGGGTTCTCGACCAGGAGGCAAGGGAACTAATGTATAAGTTGCATTTCGAATTAAGGCAAGCATTTCATCAGACATTGCATTGTTCCACTGCTCATCTTGTAATGCTTCTTTAACTGTTTTAGGAATTTTAATGGTCATGTAGACCTTAGGTTTGTGTATCCCTGACTTTGCCCGAGTCTTCATGGGATGAGTATTGGCCAAAGGATTCGGAGTAGCAACAGCATGATTGAAGCTATTAGTGGCAATTGGCTCAGGAACAGCAGTAGGAGGTTGTGTTGCAGCAATATTTGACACATCAGAGGCATTTAGAACTCCAGGGAACTCCAGGCTGTGTTGAGTATCATTGGTGATATCTTGATGGACAGTATTCCCATGTAAAGAAACATTACTGTCAGGTGTAGCAATGGGAAGTACAGAAGTTGCAGCTGGAGTAATGCTTGCTGGTGGAATTGTAACCTGCACAGGCACAGAAGAACTTGCCAAAATTGGCACAGTTTGGTTAGTGATTTCAGGTCTGAGATCAGGATTAACAGGATGAGATTGACTCAATGTAGGAATGACAGCAGAGGGGTAGAATTCAGAGTATGTGTAGGAGTCTGTGGTCTGTTTAGGTAGAGTTGAGAATGGGAAAGATGTTTCATCAAAGATGACATCTCGAGATATGTATATGCGGCCAGAATTGTCTAAACATTTGTAACCCTTATGATTTAGGCTGTAGCCTAAGAAGGTACATGGAGATGACCTGAATTGCAACTTATGTTTATTGTAGGGCCGGATGTTTGGGAAACACTTGCAGCCAAATGTCTTGAGTTTGGTGTAATCTGGTTGAATAGAAAAAAAGTTTTTCTATGGGAGAGACATTTTGCAACACAGGAGTAGGGAGTCTATTTGACAAGTATACAGATGTTCGAAATGCCTCATCCCAGAATTTGAGAGGCATTGAGGCTTGGGCAAGTAAAGTAACACCATTTTCCACAACATGTCGATGTTTGCGTTCAACTAAACCATTTTGTTCATGAGTTGTTGGGCAAGGATGTCTGTGCATGATGCCAAACTGTTTGAGAAGGTCAGTAAAGGGCCTGAACTCACCTCCCCAATCAGTTTGAAGACACTTGATAGACTCTCCTAATTGAAGCTCAGATTCAGCCTTGAATTGAGTGAAAGTTTTCAAGGCTTCTGATTTTTGTTTGAGCATGTATATCCAGGTGAATCTAGAATAGGCATCAACAAATTGGATGTAATATTTATATCCATTGCTAGAAGTGTGTATGGCTGGCCCCCATAAATCAGCAACAACCAGTTGCAAGGGTGCTGTATAGACAGTATGTGAGATTTTTGGAAATGGCAATTTATGAATTTTGCCTAAACAACATGCAGAACATATTGAAAGAGGTGTTTTATTGCTGAATTGGATATTACATGATTGTAGTACAGATTTGACAATCCTTTCTGAGGGATGTCCTAACCTATTATGCCACAACTCATAATTGGAACATTGAGATTTATTACAATTTGGACAGACAGTAGCATTGTTGGTGGAATTCTGAGACAGTGTGGCTGTGTTGACACAAGGAGAGACATCTGTTGGAGTGAGTTGAACTTTGAACTGGGAAGGGTTAAATGTATAAAGGCCATTCTGGTGTTTCCCAGTGAGAAGGACTGCTCGACTGACCTGATCTTTGACAAAACACTTGTCAGCATGGAATTCAAAGAATACATTGTTATCATAGGCAAATTTGGATACACTTAAGAGATTTTTTGTGATTTCAGGCACATGTAAAAGATTGTTTAGAACAAGAGGATGAGAAGAATTGGAATTAATAAACGATTTACCAACATGTTCGATTAACAGACCTGAACCATCTCCAACATAAAGTTGGTCTTGCCCTTCATATTCTGTGCATGTGGTCAGATTTTGCACATTTGGTGTGCAATGATTGGTTGCCCCGGAGTCTGGATACCAGCTTGTGTCCTCAGTTTGATTTGTCTGTACAAGATTAGCTTGGTTTGTAGGAGAGTTTGTGTCTGGAAACACCCCTGTGAAGCTTTTATCAAATCTGTAGAAGCAGTCGAGTACTGTGTGTCCAATTTTGTGACAGAGTTGGCACTGTACTCGATTAGCTTGTGTTGGATATCTACCTCCTCTGTTGACAGTGGAAACACCACGACTGTTAGTGAAATTAGGTGATCCATAATTGTTACCTGTAGGAGTTGATCGAGAGGGGTATCCACGACCTCCACCACGAGTTGTGCCATAAGGAGAGGGAGTGCGATTGAAGTTTTGGAATCTGGTGCCACGATTGAAGTTCTAGTATGCAATATTGGCCTCAAAAGATTGATCAAGTTCAATAGTTGCAAGATTTGCACTGAGATCAACATCTTGATCGAGATCAATCTTTTCAATCCGAGATTCAGAGGCCAACAGTAAGGCTTCGATCTCTGAGACAGAGTATTCCTCAATTCTGGTATTAGTGGAGATAATAAAAGTGTCGTATTCACTAGGCAGTCCCTTGAATATGGCAGCAATATGATCCCTTGAGCTCAGATCTTCTCCCACAGAGGCAAGGAGATCAACATGTTGCTTAACTTTCAACAGATAGTCATTGAGGGACATGGCACCTTTTCGAAGCTTCTGTAATTTGGTTCTAAATTCCAAGATCTTGGAGGAGACTTGAAGTGTGAAGTGCTTTTCGAGTGCATTCCAGATCTGTCGAGCGGTGTTGCATCCTACCATGCGAGTGAGGAGGCTTTCAGACATTGATGACAATAGCCAACTCACCAAGAGTTGATCCTGCACTTCCCAATCCAGAAAGTCTGGGTTGAATGTGTTCGAGATCTGATCAGAATCGCTCAAGAACTGTGGTGGTGGAGCTCGATCCTGAATGTAGTTCATCAGTCTATTTCCTCGGATTGCAGCTAACACCTGCTGTTTCCACAAAAGGTAATTGTGATCATTTAATCGAATTGACATATTATGATTGAAATACACAGGATTATGATCATTGGAAGTGTTTCTTGATCGATTGAGAACAGAGGTTCCATTTTGTTGATTTTGAGCTCTGCTGGTGTTGGAGTTGATTGGATCGCCATTGTTGCCTATTCCCGTGGTCGCCATGTTTGCAGAGAGAGGGGGGAATTGCTCTGATACCATGTTGAATCTCTTGGCCATAGCTAAGGATTAAACAGAACAAAGAAGAAGATGAAAGAAAGACTGAAAGAGAAAACAGAAAGATAACAAAGAGGATTGATGAAGAAAGAGCAATCTCATTATTATCAGTGTTGAAGGTACAAGATTATATATAGGACAGGTTGAAGAAGAGAGAGTAGTTGGTTACAACAGAAACAATCTAACAGAATGAATTGTAACAAACTAACTGAAACAACCTGACACTAACAGAAATAACCGAATACCCTTAACACTATATAAAAGGCATGTAACCCTTTGTATAATTCTGTTAGATTTCAATAACAGAAGTAATTTTCTAATTCTCTGTTTTAATATTTTCGGTGTTGTCTATTTTTCTCCGATAACAGTATTATAAGAAATAGAGTGTAGTTAAATTTTCTCGATTACCTATGTAATTACATGTTCAGATAAATGTACTAAATTGTATAATTACTTTCTATTAAAAAAAACTTTAGTAAACATGCTTTTAGATCTTAACATAATATAATTGTGTAGCTAATGATAAATTTTGCCCACATACCAAAAGGAGGAGAGATATACGAACTTGGTAAGCATCAATTATGTTCTGTTCAAAAAATTATGTATTGTTTAATATAGAAAATATATCATCCTCAAAATCAAATCTCTCATTCTACTTTATTTAGGGTTTAGCCTTCTTTGCTTTCTCATATATAAAGCATTTCTTTCTACATATGAATTATTTTATACACCGTTTGACCAAACCAGAAAGGGAGAAAAAAAATAATAATAGAAGAAAATATTTTCAATAGAACAAAGATATTTATTTTTATTTTTGTTAAAGAGAGCAAAGTTATTTATTTATATTTTTTTCTTTGGCAAAGTAGCAAAGCTGTTTAAATCCATAAATTCAAATATTCAATGCTCTTTATGGAATTGCAATTCCGTAGGCAAAAACCATGGTCGTCCTAATTGAATGAAATATAATTTAATGCACACCTTCAAAACTACGTTAAAGGTATCAATAATATATATATAAATCAAATTACAACTTTGAAAAAAAATAATAAAAAAGAAAAAACATTTGATAGTAAAAGTGTAAGTTCGTGCGTTCCGTCCGTATTTATATGTACTTTTCAAAAAACCAGATCGTGTCGTGCTAAAAAAAAATATAAACGGTGTTGTGTCGTGCCGATATATTTAAAAGATAGACCCAACATGACCCAAATATTTTTGTATTGTGCTTTATTCGTGCCGACTCGTATTTATTAAACAGGCTTGTCAAATTTGTATTCAGACTTAAATTTGTGCTTTACTTTTTTATATATATTTTTTTACTATTACTAAATTATATGTATATTTTAAAATTTTAATTATATTTATATAATTTTTTAACAATATTTTACAAATAATCATATAAAAAAAATAATATCATAAATTTGAATGTTTACATATAAATGCTTAAATTTTTATATCACACCCTATAAATAAATTAGTACATAATATTAATTTTTCATATTTTAATAATTTTAATTATAATATTATTGAATATTATATTTAAGTTTTATGATTATTTTAATTTATTCACAATTGATAAATTCATATTTTATTATTATTATTAATAATAAATTATAGTAACTTTTAATATCTGTATTTTTCAGATTTGTCGTGTGTCGTGTTTTTTGGGCTAGTCTATTCGTGTTTATGTGTCATGTTTTTCGTACTTCTTATGTCGTGTCGTGCTTTAGGATATATTTTTTGTATCGTGTCGTGCTAATTTATAGTATCGTGCCGTGTCGTGCTCAAGCTTGTATTTTTTTTGTGCCTAATCGTGCTAGTACTTCATATCGATTTCATGTCGTGTCAAAAAAGCCAACTCGTAAAAACTAAACATATATATGCAATTAACTAATAGATTAAAACTATTAATTCCTACTACTAATTAATAACAATAAACATGAGTAAGCTACACGTAAGTATTCTTATAACTAAAATATAAGCAATTAGAAATTAGAATTGCCATTTATATTTACACATTAGAATTTAAGCTTTTCAATTTAGAGAAAATTAGGAAAGTTTTTCTTTCTTGAAAGAGCTATTAGTGTTTTATACGCGAATGTGTATATATATATAGGAGTGTATATATATATAGGAGTGCTTATTACAATCTCTTATTTAATCTTTATGTTTGAAATCACATGCTGAATTTTTTTTTTTAAATTTTTTTGATAATAGTATTCGTTATAGTTACAGTATTATTTTTGTAATTTTTTTAAAAAATTCGAATAGTTTACCGTGTCAAAAATAGAATTCCTGATATTCCAGTTTACCACGTGTATTCAAAAATCTTTAAACGTATTTTCAGCACTATAAACTATTCGAATTTACATGAATAATGTTATAAGTATAACGAACACTAATGTAACAAAAAATTTAAAAAAAATATTTCG
Organism: Cannabis sativa; assembly: GCF_029168945.1. Taxonomy (NCBI): domain Eukaryota; kingdom Viridiplantae; phylum Streptophyta; class Magnoliopsida; order Rosales; family Cannabaceae; genus Cannabis; species Cannabis sativa. The sequence goes on from NC_083610.1 coordinate 19,569,990, forward strand.
ATATGTATTTTCGAATATAAAATTTGATTACAAAGTTATAACAGGAAGTTCACGGTAACACTCTTCTATATATTTATATAAGTTGTGTTGTGTTAGTGTTCCTTCTTTTCCACTGAACGCGGCGACTTTTCTTTCTCTTCACACTATACATACACACGCTTTCTCTCTCTTTCTTTCTCTTTTTCTTTCTCACTACCAAATACCAAACCCCATTAAGGGATTAACCCAATCAAAAATCTATATCACATTCTTCTCTCAATTCTCAAACCCATTTCCACATTCCGATTATCGGTCCAACAAGATTATGCTCCGATCCTGTTACCGCCCTTTAGAGCGCTGTTTCGGCCGATGGTGTACCGGCGGCGGTAGCGATGCCCTTCTTTGGCATACAGACTTGAAGTCCCATGCCGCCGGTGATTACTCGATCGCCGTTGTTCAAGCTAATTCTAGCCTCGAGGATCAGAGTCAGGTCTTTACTTCTCCATCTGGTATCTATGTGGGTGTGTATGACGGCCATGGTGGACCTGAAGCTTCTAGATTCGTCAACAAACATTTGTTTCCTTATTTACAGAGTAAATTTCTTTATTTGCAAATCTTTAAATTCATTTCGGTTATGCTTCTTTAGTTTACCTGAAATTTGTGATTAGGAAGGGTTTTTGGTGTTTGAGTCACTGGATTAGGTTTTGATTACAGAGTTTGTAGCGTAAATAGAGAAAGCTTTGGTTTCATTGTGAATTGGGTTGTGTTTAATGGTGTTTGTCTTGTTCAATTTTTATAGAGTTTTCTAAGGAACAAGGAGGACTGTCTACTGATGTCATAAAGAAGGCGTTTAGTGCCACTGAAGAGGAATTCTTACGCTTGGTGAAGCGATCATTTCCGGTTAGACCTCAAATTGCATCAGTTGGTTCATGCTGTCTTGTTGGTGCTATTTCAAATGGTGTTCTGTACGTGGCCAATCTTGGGGATTCCAGAGCTGTCCTCGGCCGAAAAGATTCCAACAGCAAGAAAACTCATGTAGTTGCAGAGCGTTTGTCTACTGATCATAATGTAGGGGTTGAGGAAGTGAGGAAGGAGGTTGAAGCTCTTCATCCGGATGATTCTCATATTGTGGTATATACCCGTGGAGTTTGGAGAATAAAGGGCATTATTCAGGTATTGTGGGTCTTCATTTTGCTTTTGGTAGTTTACCATAAGAGCTTAAAAAGTGACATTATTATTTGAAAAAGTAAAGGTTTTGTATGAATGCCAAACTTTTCTGATCAGATGACTATTATTATGTAAATTCAATACTTTCAATTATGCTTATTGATTCAATGTAAATGTAACTGATTGATCTTTTTTCATGTTATTTAATCTGATGGTGTTGTGTTGTTTCCTTAGGTGTCAAGGTCTATTGGTGATGTGTACTTGAAGAAGCCTGACTTTTATAGAGACCCCATTTTCCAGCAGTTAGGGAGCACTATTCCTTTGAAGCGACCTGTAATGACAGCTGAACCTTCTGTACTTGTAAGACAGCTTAGACCTCAGGACTTATTCCTAATATTTGCATCAGATGGTCTCTGGGAACAATTAAGCGATCAGACAGCTGTAGAGATTGTTTTCAAGCACCCCAGAGCTGTAAGCTTTTTTACACATTTGTTATGCCAATTCTTAATTGTGTTCATATGGCCATAACAGTGCAAGTTAGTTTTACAACTCTACTGGTTTACCGGAGTTAACTTGGATATTGATTTGCAGGGAATTGCAAAGAGATTGGTAAGAGCTGCTCTTCAAGAGGCTGCTAAGAAAAGGGAGATGAGATATGATGACATTAAGAAAATTGACAAAGGTATAAGACGTCATTTCCACGATGACATTACAGTGGTTGTAGTTTTTCTTGATCGCCATGATAGCTCCGCAGACCAAAGGTTTAAACAGCATACTGCCGGCTCCACAATTTCACCGGTTGACATCTATTCGTTGAGTGGGGATGGATTGGAAGAAGATATGTAGAGGAAACTTACATTTTTGGGGAATATTTATATCAAAATCACAAGGATCGTCTTCTTATATTGGTAGGAAGGTTTATATGGGTTGGGGGTAAGAAAATCACAGATGCACACACAATCTTGTAGATAAATGAGTTTTACTAATACATGCTGACTGGTCTAGCTTGAAAGGGTTTTAAGCTTATCAAGGAGTTAATGATGCGTTTTCTCAATTATTATTTAAGGTTTTTGGTTGAGTGAATTCATAAAGATCAAATTCCATTTTTTTTGTAAGTTTTATCATAAACTTATTATACATGGTTATTTGCAACTTATGTTAATAATTTGATTTTCAATTTTCTTAGCCAAAAAAATCTGCTTTTTATTGTTGATTCTGATATTTTACCATTTTCACAAAACATTAACTAAATCTAGTGGTTTTGAGAGAAGCTGGTATTGGTGTGTGCAAATAATCTGACCACTTGCTCCCTCATAGTTTATGCTGCCATTTCCTAATCCCTATCATATTATTCTTTTCGACAATTTTCTTGCATTGTATTAATATTTTAGGGAAACCCAAAAATATAAGTAGTTGCTAATTTTAGTTAGTTTATTTATTCAGATAGAGTTGGAATATATTTAAAATGGATTGGATTAGAAATTTGAAAAATATGTTAGTTTGGATAAAAAAAATGTATCATATCTTTTCTTATTAAAAAGAAATCATATTAATTTCTTAACTAAAATTGTACATCAAATGAATAATAATAATAACATTCTAAAAAATGAATGTATGTGAAATTGTCTTTTCATGTTTTGCTATAAATAAAAGATATTTTCAGTCTAGTTTTTTTTTTTAAAAAGTATAATATTATTCAAGATTATAAAAAATTATTACCTAATTATAAAATGTTTATACTAAATATTTTAGTGTCCCATAACAATATCATAAAAGAGTGACATTTTATGTAATTGGGATGTCTAACACCACTGATTATATTATATTATAACTAGTAAACAGGTTGCGCTTCGTGTGCAGCTATTTATAAATTTTTTAAATATATATATAAATATTTATTGAATAATAAAATCATATCAAATAATTTTAAATTTATTTTTATGTATAACTTTAAATATATATATTTATTAAACAAATTTATATATAGAGAACTTTGAAGATATTCAAAATAAAACACATAAAAAAATATCTTCAAATGTATATTTTAGTGAAAAAAAATTAAAAATTAAACAATACTCGCACAAAATATAGATCTAAAAAAAAGACTATAAATTTATTGAAAACTCATCATATAATTTCAAAAATAACCGTCATCGCTGATCACTTCTAGCTACAAATAAGACCCTGTATTTTTTAAAATTGTACAAATAGGACCCTGAACTAATTTTTTGTCAAAATAAAACTTAATAATAATCTAATATAGAGATATTATGACAAAATGATTATATTTTCTGTATCTATTCGTATTAAAAATTGTCTTAAAGTTGGTTATATTGAAAAATAAAATTGTTGAAAATTGAGCTGCCTTATTTTTACTATTTTAGAAAATATAGGGTCGTCATTTAACAAAATAGAAGATCTAATTAATTTTTTTTTAGCAAAATACATGATCCAAAATAATATTTAATCATGTTTAAATGATTAATTTAAGTAGACAAATCTAATTGTGTTATGTGTACATTGTATCTACATAAATAGTACATATAGACAATCTAAATTAACAGTCAAAATTAGTGGAATTTTTGAGTGAAATTTTTGACACACTTCACTTTATAAAATAATAATAATTTGAGAGTACTTACAGAATATAAAGTGTAATATAAAGGGTATTTAGGATTTCCCATTGTAAATTTCTTACTTTTATTCTTTTTCTTTGTAATTGGGTGGGTAAAGCAAATTCCTTTTTTTCTCTTAGGAACGTGTTTCAGTTTTTCTAATTTTGGTTTTGGCATTACATCAAACATCTGGAGTGCTTTCCCAAATGGAACGGAGATTCACTGCTGTTTTCTGATAATTTAATCATTCAAAACCTGTAAGAGCCTCTTAAATAAGCTTTCTTTAGTTTTCAAAACCGAAATTTCTAGTTTTGCTGGAACCAACATTCACAATTGTTGTAAGGTGCAGCAAAAAGAGAAATGAGTTGTAGTCGTATAGTGGCAGAGAACGTGTGGAAACAAATTGAATCAACTTCCTTTGGTAATACTTTCTATTTCAACTTACTTATTCTTATTGTACTTATTTCCTTAAGCTTTATGATTGCAATTTTCGTTTTGTTTTTAACTTTTGATGAGAGGAAACAATGTGAAATGGGACAGTGACAGATGAGCAACTCTCCATGTGAGTAACTTGTTATTGATGTTGTAATTTGTTGGGTTTATTTAAAGTTCATATAGGTGTTAAGTTATGTTTGTTACTTCAAATTTAGCTTAAATTTCTTGTTTGGAAAGAACTTTGAGCGAGCTACTAGGATTGTGGATCAAAGAGGTGTTAAGAGGATCTCGGGGTTACCCAGTGGACGTTCCATCTTTCAGGTAAGATTAAAGATGTTGAATTGAACAATTAGGAAAACCCATTTCGATTTTATCATGCTCAAGCTCATCCAAACTTGAATATATATATTTATATTTATACATATATATATATATATATATGTTGAAGAAAAACTCGACCAAAAACACAATGACAAACACAAAACAGGGTATAGAAATGAGCACAGGAATGTGGAGCAAATGCTAAGCAATTTAAATGAATTGAACAAACAAAAACAGTAAATTGGAGATAGATTTTACGTGGTTCGAGCAGGAATAGCAGCTTGTTATTCTACCTACTCCACGGCCAGAAAGCCCTTTGGGCATTTAATCTTTATTGATAGAGAATGTACACCAGAAAGTTACACCAAGAACTGTCAAGAACAGTTCATAACCACTCGAGTGAAGCTTTGCCTTCAATTACAAAGAGGCACTCATCTTTCTCACACTCAATTCTAGTTTCTCTCTTTCTTTTCTCTAATTCTCTCTCAGTAGCACACTCTTGGTTTCTGGATGATTTAGCTAGAATGGAGAGGATCCCATTTATAGGATTTGGACAATAAGGATAATAAGGATGTTGATGTGATAACAGAAAGTTAGTTATGACAGTTATGACATCTCCGAGCTAATGTTGACAATTCAAATCTGAGGCCAAAAACAACAATATATATATGGAGCTAAAAGGGTCAATTTGTGTCTTGAACTTGGATCTAAATTCAATCAAAACAATGAGAAATGTTGAGCAATTATGTGTTATCTTGTGATATCAGGTTATGGGAGAATCTAAGAGAAAGGAGGAGTATTTTTGCTTCCCTGAGCACTTTTGTGCCTGTTATTCGTTCTTCTTTGACATTGTGAACAGAGGAGAACAACTTTGTGTGAGTGAAAATTTTATTTGGTTTATTGATTAATGAAATGGGAAAATAATATCCTTCTCTGATTTATCTTTTTTTTGCTTGTTTCTCTATTCTTTGTGTCCAGTGTAAACATCAATTAGCTTCAAGACTAGCTGCTTCACTAGGAATTTGCATTGAAGTTAAGGTCTCTGATGATGAGCTAGCTTTGTTACTTTCCAAACTTTGAAATGATTTTAATGGAATTATCAAGTTAGAACATGCGTAGAATTCAGTTCAGATGCTAATATAGTGTAGATTTTCGAGAGAGATATGTAACAAAATAGATATGATGTGTGAATGAAGTGCATTCAAACAAACAGTATATTTCGAAAACACAAAAGTACTAAACTCTTGCATTGTATTAATATTTTAGGGAAACCCAAAAATATAAGATGTGTTATTTTTTAACAATTTTTTAAAAAAAATTAAAAAAAGTGATTTTTTTTTTTTTTTAAAAAATCATGTTTTATAAAATTATTTTTATTTTTTAATTGAAAATCAAAATTTTTAACAAAAAAAAAGTTACTTTCTAAATTTTTTTAAATAATTTTTTTTCTTAATCAATATTTTGGACTTTGACTCCAACCTAAATCTTAGAACTCGGCAGACCTTGGCCCCCACCCTGAACCTAGACTCGGGCTTCGGACTTGAACTCAACTTAAATAAAATCAATAAATGAAAATAAAAAGAAAATTTACAGAACATAATCTAAATTTTTCTCCTTATCTGATCCAATCTAATTAGTAATTGGATTTGGAAAATCATCATCTGATCCAATCTAATTAGACCTCAAAATTTAATCTAATTATTAATTGGTTTGGATCGGTTTTTTAATTGGATATCTAATTACACACCTAATTTTCAATATTAACTTAAAAATATGAAGAAAAATACGTAAAAATTAAGTATCACATTTTATTTAAATTTAATACATTATAAACATACTATTTTTACCAGTGTAATGTAGCCAAAAGTTTTAAATAATTCAAACAAGAACATTCTAAGTAACAAATTAGAACAAAACATTATGAAAATAAATACACAAAACAATCATGTGTTACAAATTAAACATACAAAAAAAATCTAATAAATATATATTATATTTTTTAATATTTTTAATTATATTAAATAATTTTTTAATATATATAAATATAATTGGATTGGATCAGTTTTTAATTAGATTTTGAGATTAACATCCAATAACCGATTCAATCTAATTAGAATCTAACTTTTAGCATTCAATCTAATCCAATTATAATTAGATGTCCAATTTTTTGTAATTAGATTGGATTGAATCGGTTCGGTTCAATTGGATTGGGTTGGATGATGTCCACTCCTAATAACCATTTTTATTTTTTAATTTTAAAAATATAAAATAAAAGTGTGTTTTATAATTCTTTATTTTTTTATTTGATTTAAGTCAGATTTATGTATGGATCTAGAGTCAGGCCCGTGGTTCGAGTTTGGTATCGGAGCCAAAGTTGGAGTTTGGGTCCCAAAATCCAAATTAAGGTTGAAATTTAAAATAGGAAAATTTACAAAAATACTGAAATTTAGGTTAATTTTTACAAAAATATTGTCACACAATACTGCGTTTTTATAAAACACCAGCAAAACACAAAGCAGAACAACTCAAAACAACAGTTGAACAACTAAAAAATACCAGTAGAACACCAGTGAAAACTTAACACAGTATACTGCACTATGAAACTTATAAAAAAACACAGTAAAAAAGTAAAAAATGCCGCCTGACAGTATTTTTGTAAAAAAATAACAAAAAGTTAGTATACTATGCAAATTTTCCTTTAAAATATTAATCTAAGATAAAAAATTATTTAAAATTGTAAAAATAATTTTTTTTTAATTTTTAATTAAAAAATAAAAAAGTACAAATAATTTTGTAAAACATGATTTTAAAGAATATTTTGTGATAAAAATGTTACCAATCACCTGCAATAGCTTACAGAAAATCAGAAATTAATTAATTTTGCCTGATATTGCCTTCTTCGACGGCCATGATTACATTTCTTGATTGCAGCACCATCTGAAATTGTAGGCTCTCCCTCCTGCTCTCGAGCCTATCAACCAAATCTGTTGTTGACATCTCCCTCACCAGTTACTACTGTCGACTCCAACCCCAAAACCAGCCTCACCAACGAACCCAGATCTGACCAGCTTCACCATCAAATCTATATCAAAATTTGGCAGTAGCAATCCTCGGACTTCTTTGGCTTAACACTCATACTCCTCTCGCATAAACAAGAAGGTGCTGGTTGTCATAATTATTAGTTTATAATATGTTTAGTTCTAAGATTTATGATATGAATATGTGTTAATAATCATGCGCTCTCAAATCTTTTTCCATTTGAATCGTTAGGGCGGCTAGAGCCGAAGAAACTTTCATAATTTTCTGATTTTGGTGGTGACATTGAGAAACTTATCTCCAAGTAAAATCTAATTAATGGTGTTTCTAGGCAATTTGATTTGTAATTATTTTAACTACTCAGTCGCAAATAGTTACCTGGAACAATGCTGCGTTTTTCGTTGGAGAGGTACTTTGTAGTTGTTTCAAATTTTATCCGGTAATTTAAAAGGAGAAGCAAAATTGGCAATGCTTCATTGAATAGTTACCAATTAATAACCTGTACAAGTTTTGAACCAAAATGAACAATGCTTCATTGAAAAGCTATAATCTGTCTAGAGAAGCTGTGAACAATTGTGGTTTATTCATTTGCTTCTCTTCAGCATTGTTGTTAGTATTTGACATGTTTATGTGAAAACTAACATAATTTTTAAAATTAGTCTGTTAAGCCAGTTAGATAGACATTTATTATATAGATAAGAGATATTGGCTATTATCTTTTTAAATTTTGGGAATTAAGGTTTCTTCTTCTTATTATTATTATTAGTTTTTAATTTCGTACTTATATCTTTTGATTGGAAAATTTTGATGCAAGGTTCAATTGCAGGTGACTTAGTTTTGATTCTATTGAGTTTTCATAACTCTTGCAAGTTGAAAGTGAATCCTTTTAGTTATTAGTTGAAGTTTTTGCCGCAAATGTTTCTCAAATTTTGTAAAATAAGAATTAAGACCATAAATGAATTTGGTAATACCATTTTGAGAGTGCATGTCTAATTATTGGTTTAGTATTATCTAGGAGTTTGATTACAGGTTATTCAATGTAATATTTATTTTCATGATCATGCCTTTAGTCATTGTTTACAAATTGTAAAATTTTTAAGGTGATCAGTTATACACGAGTGCCTTTATTAGTTTCAGTGGGACTGACATTCATGCTTTACGCAGGTTTTCTATGTTCTAAGTGTCATCACATTTTTATTTGGAAGAAGATCAAAGGGCTTTGTTTTGCATTAAGAAGAACTTATCTTCATTTTTGTTGAATCTTATTTCTGGTGGACAATGAATTTTCTTATGCGGTCTACTCAGACTGCAGCAGCAGCAGATCAGGTGACTGTTCGTGAATCAACTGCAGAGACACATCACATACCAAAACCTACAGCTTCCTTGGAGGCTCTTATAGCTGATGATCCATATCGACGGTATTCTGCACTTGAAGATCATGATAAAGAGATTGAAGATTTTGGAGGTGAAAAGGGTAGCATTGCAGTTTCAGATGCAAAGAAAGACTCTACTGTATCAAAGCATTCTGATGTTTCCGAAGAGGAAGGATGGATTACAATCCCATACAGTATGACTCTACCTCTGCAGTCAATTTGTCTGTGTAGACTTACCTTTTAGTAGTTATCACTTTCAGACTGTCCATACAGATGCACACAATGCATGAGATTGTCTAAATAATTTGAAGTGCTGAATTTTTTTAAGCATACATTTGCCATAGCTGCACATCTTGGTCTAAGTTAACAACATTTGAAAATTATCACTTTCAGACTGTCCATACAGATGCACACAATTCATGAGATTTTCTAAACAATTTTGAGTGCTGATTTTTTTTTAAGCATATATTTGTGATAGCTGGTCTAAGTTAACAACATTTGAAAATTATATTTACAAATGTGCATGTCAAGAATACACTGAGAGTCATCTTCATGTTCACTTTATGTTTTGATGTTGCGGATTTTATATCATGTTGGAGCACCCTCCTTAAGTAGCTTACACTTTTCTGTACCTAATGCATTTTATGGTCTTGTAGAGGAACTGTCTGACAATTGGAATGATGCACCGGATATAAAATCATTATGCATTTTGGACCGTTCCTTTGTTTTCCCTGGTAACTGGTTCTTGACTCTCCCATTTTCTTTAAGATATATGTTAAAATGAATAAACTTCTAATTGTTTTGCCCAACTCAGGCGAGCAAGTTCATATACTGGCATGCTTATCAGCATGTAAGAAGGATACAGAAATTATTACTCCATTTAAAGTTGCTGCAGTAATGAGTAAAAATGGCATGGGAAAGAGCCCAGAGAAACAAAATGGAAACCTGGAAGATGAAAAAAATGAAAATCTTCCAGGCAGTCAAGATGTAGGTCCTCAGAATGGTGAAAATTTGTCAAAGGAAAAGCAAGATTCTAAGAAAGATGTTTCTACTAGTGAATCACTTCTTAGATTGGAAGACCACAAGAGAAGAACTGAATTGTTACTACAAAGATTTGAGAAATCCCATTATTTTGTTAGAATTGCAGAGTCAGGCGAACCACTTTGGTCAAAAAAGAGTGCTTTGGACAAATCTTCAGAATCCTCGGAGACAGACTCTCAAAGGTTGAACAATGAAGATGTTTCTCGCCTTAGTGCAGTTATTGATAAAGGAAATTTTAATCCTACAGCCTCTGGAGGGGTAGCAAGAAATACCGTGAAGTGTTGCTCTCTTTCTAATGGCGACCTAGTGGTATGAGCCATTAAACTTAAAACTAGTAGTAATATACTTTTGTGGAATATTGATGAAAATTGTATAGTAATATATTTTATGTCATCATGTTTATATAGCAGTAACCAGAAGACTATGTTGTAACTTGTATGCATAAACATTCAAAATTGTTTTCTAACAGTACAGACAGTACTTAGGTATATGCTTTCTTGTTACTTTCGATGGGTATGTGGGATTCCATATTTTGAACATATCCCATTTGGGGCCCCGTAATGCCTGTAGTTGTCTGAGAACATCACTATTTTCTCCTAATATCCTTTTCAAACCCCCCAGTTGATTTTATGTCGTAGTAATAGTATGATGTTTTAAGTTGAATTGCAAGGAATTTCTGTCCAGTGAATTTTTTTTTTATTAACGAGAAATTTTGAGGTTGAAGTGTTTATATGCATGCGTAGTGTTTCTGTTCAGCATATTGTTCTGACAACTGATTCTCATTTGATTTTCTTGTTTGGAAGGATGCAGGTGCTTTTACAGGTTAATGTTGGTGTTGAATTTTTGAAAAATCCTGTCCTTGAAATTCTTCAATTTGAGAAATATAATGACAAAGATTTGATTTCTGAGAACCAGACGAATGCAGCATCTGTGGACCAGGACCCATGTGGAGACCTGTTAAAATGGTTACTTCCTTTAGATAACACTCTTCCACCACCAGCTCGTCCACTTTCTCCTCCCATAAGTTCCAATACAGGATTTGGAAGTACAGCTCAAAAATCCAATCTCACTTCTTCGTCCGGTTCACAACTTTTCTCTTTTGGCAACTTTAGAAGCTACTCCATGTCATCCCTGCCCCAAAATAGTACCCCACCTCCTGCATCTGTCAAATCTTCTGGTTCTAAACCAAGCTTTAATCCTGAAGATTGGGATCAGTATTCATCTCAAAAGCTTCGGAAGAGTCAAAAGACTGATGCTGAAGAGCTTTTATCTTTCCGTGGTGTGTCATTGGAGCGAGAAAGATTTTCTGTTCGCTGTGGACTGGAAGGCATCTATATGCCAGGAAGAAGATGGACCAGGAAACTAGAAATTATACAACCTGTAGAAATTCATTCTTTTGCTGCTGACTGCAATACTGATGACTTGCTCTGTGTCCAGATAAAGGTGCGAACATGTTTTGAACTGAGTCACATTGTTTCATAAGCAGATGTATACATGTTCTGAAATGCAGCAGCTACCATATCTCTTTGTTTGTTTGATGTGACTGTCAGTCTAAGCCTTCAAATTTCAATCAAGTTTTTGCGTTGTTATGCAGAATGTTACTCCAGCACATGCACCAGATATTGTGGTTTATATAGATGCTATTACAATTGTTTTTGAAGAGGCTTCAAAAGGTGGACAACCACTATCACTTCCAATTACGTGTATTGAAGCAGGAACTGATCACAGCTTGCCAAATCTAGCCCTCAGGTATCAGGTTGTTGTTAACTGTAGGTATTCTATTACTTTTTAATTCGCACCACCCTGCAATCTGCTGAGGCAAATAGTAGAGAAGACTCTCAACACTTTCTCCAGTGTGATGAACACTGAGAGTTATCAGTTTGCTAGAGTGGTGTTGATTTTGAAGCTTCTTTTGTGAGAACTACCTCAATTAGGTGTCTGATATGCTCAGAGTACCTGTGAGTAAATTACAGCAACCAAAATATTTCAGTAGAGTAGAAAAATGGGAGAAAACCAGAGAAATTGAGCTATTATTGAAGAAAAGGAAAAGACAAGTTCCACAGGTGTTTTAGAGACCTGGGGCTCTCCTAGATGCAGTGAATTTCACTCAATTCATGCTTAGCTCATTCTCTCACACAAAGGCCTCTAAAACCACTCACATAGCCAAATCAGCAGTTACAAAATTACCCTCTCCCCACGCTGGCTTCACTGACCAACTACCCTTGGGCATTTGGCCTCTTACCTCTCCTAGCATAAATGAAGCGTACCTCAAGCCTTACAGTGTCTCCATTCTTCTTTCCTCTTGTTAAAAGCAAGGATGGATTACGGATTGTTTTGGAAGAAAATGTAACCTATCGATGTGCTTTCAGTAGATGATTAGTTTTTTGTTCGGATTAATAGTATAAGAAACACTATGAAGAAGTTGATTGGACAACTGGATAAGAATTGCTTAGTGATTATATCATTTGTTAATTCATATATATTTTCTTCGATTTCGAAGTGATTTTCTATCATTATTCAGACAAAGAGTTCATTTGGTTTCCTGAAATCACTATGTTCATCTATTGGAAATATTGTACAGGAGGGGTGAAGAGCATTCTTTTATCCTCAAACCCGCGACATCTTTGTGGAGAAGCATTAAGGCAAATGGTGAAAAAAGTACTCAATCATCACAGTTACCTACTGGAATTACATCAAGTTTACATCTTTCTCAGACTGTTGAAGGAAAGAGAAAGGTTTTTACTGCAGATCAATATGCTATTATGGTCTCATGTCGGTGCAACTATTCTGGTAATGTAAACCAATTAGCTCACTTTACAAATGAAAATTATTATTCACTGTCTCTTGGCTTATTGTTTTTGTGCTTGCTCTAGAATCAAGAATGTTTTTCAAGCAGCCCACAAGTTGGCGACCACGTATCTCCAGGGATCTTATGATCACTGTTGCATCTGAAATGTCTGGTCAACACCGGCCTAACGGAGGATCTTATCAGCTTCCTGTTCAAGTTAAAATATGTTTTACATTGTATATGTTGGTGTTTGCATTTTCCCCCTAAGCTTGTGTAATTCATCTCATGTATAATTGGTACAATTTTTCAGGTGTTAACGCTTCAGGCTTCAAACTTGACATCAGAAGATCTAACTTTGACAGTTCTTGCCCCAGCTTCATTTACTTCACCACCCTCAGTGGTCTCATTGAATTCTTCACCCACTTCACCTAGAAGTCCCTTTATCAGTTTTCCTGAGAATACAAGTTCAAATGGGGATAAACGTTTCTCTACAGTGCAGAGGTTGAGCTCAGCACCCGCTTCATCTGGAAATCAGAAACTGGATGATCATAGTGGAGCTCGATCTGCTTCATTCAATGAGTTGGCTTCTCCCAGATCCGACATCATTCCTAGTAGCAGTGTAGGTTGTACACACCTGTGGTTACAAAGTAGAGTACCGTTGGGGTAATTTACTAATACTTTACTCTCATTTCTTGTATGTAATTATTGTCTGTTAAATAATTTTTCCATGGTTCCTTCAGATGCGTACCCTCTCATTCTACTGCAACCATCAAGCTTGAGCTTCTTCCGCTGACCGATGGCATCATTACTCTGGACACCTTACAGATTGATGTCAAGGAAAAAGGTAATCTCTTTCTGCTTATGTCTTGCTCTGCTTTCTTTACAGTCCCACCATTGAAACACCAACTCCATTATTGCATTCCCCAACAACTGACCTTTATACTAATGCATAATAAAGCTGCTATCTTCTTTATAGGTTTAGTTTGGGTATGTACATCTGATACTGATATTACTGGGCTTGTTAATTTATTTTCCAAAATCCTCATTCAGAACAGTTCTAACATATTTGCTGATGTTTGTGATTTCACATAACAGGTCTAACCTATGTCCCTGAGTACTCATTAAAGATAAACGCAACTTCGAGCATTTCAACTGGGATTTGCTAAGATGGGATTGCTTTAACATCTGTACCTTGAAACATTTATCTCAAGTATGGATCTTTTTTCATTTGCTTCTGATGAATGATATTTACATTGATATTCTATAAAGTATCAGATTTTGTATGGCAAATTTGATGTATAACTTCAATACTAGAAACTGTAATCTTTGTAGATGTACCTCAGGTGTGTGAATATACTTATTTGATACTACTCATGAGAAAATCAGAAATAAGGCATGTTAATCAGAAATAAGGCATGTTAATCAGAAATAAGGCATGTTAATCTATGGATGTTAAGAGCATCTCTAATGGTAATATTTTTGGAGAATGCTTGATGATGTGGAAAACTTAAGTGGCAAAATATAGAGATGTTATACCATTAGAGATAAAAGAATACTATTTTTGAAATTTAAATTTATGCACACAATGACATTGATGCTATGTTTTTTTATACAATAAAAAATTAAAGGTACAATATATATATAATAGTTTAATAAAGAAAAAAAATTATATATATATATAATAATGTGTGAGATCATAATTATAGTAATTTTAAAAGGTATTGTAGTATTGGAGTGTTTTTAGAAGTAAATGTGTCATGTGGTAGGAAAATAAAATAAAATAATATATATTTAAATAATGCGTAGATATATAGTATTTTCAAAAAATTTTACTGTTCTAATAAATTAATGTTTTTGAAGAAAAAAAAATATGTATAGTTAGACTAAATGTATTTCTGCAGCCGGATGTACCACAACCATCAGATTTCTACGTAGAAATTACATTATCCAATGTTATTTAATATATGGATCACTAAATTTATTAATTAGTTAGTAAATGTCTTTTTTTAAAAAAAGTTTAATAAAATGGTAAATATAATAAATTAGTTAAAAAGAATCATAAAATACTTTTATTACACCAATTTTATTTTTAAAAAAATTATATAATAATAAGATTTAAGTTATATAAATTTGCTTCTTTAAAAATTATATAAATTTGTTAGTATTCACATTAATATGTGAAACTATATTAAAATGGTTGTAATAAAAGTATATAATTTATTAGTTTATAATTTAATGATCTAAATTCAATCAAAACAATGAGAAATGTTGAGCAACTATGTGTTATATGGTGATATCTGGTTATGGGAGAATCTATGAGAAAGGAGGAGAACAGCTTTGTGTGAGTGAAAGTTTTATTTGGTTTATTGATTAATGAAATGGCTAAAGAATATCCTTCTCTGATCTATCTATTTTGCTTGTTTCTCTATTATTTATGTCCAGTGTAAACATCAATTAGCTTCACTGCTTCCCTAGAAATATCCATTGAAGTTAAGGTCTTTGATGATGAGCTAGCTTTGTTACTTTCCAAACAATAAAATAATTTTGGTGGAATTATCGAGCAGAACATGCATAGAATTCATTTCAGATGTTAATATAGTCTAGATTTTCGAGAGAGATATGTAATAAAATAGATATGATGTGTGAATGAAGTCCATTCAAACAAACAGTTTATTTGGAAAACACAAAACAAAAGTACTATAAGCTCTTAACTTACATACTATATAATAATCAAGGAACTATCTTATTAGCTTTCAACTTATCAATCCAATAAATGAACGAGGTCTTTAAATTTCTAAACCCCACAAAACCATGCTCTTTGCTCTTGTTCATACTCACAATTTTCTCAGTCTCTGAATATCCAAAATAAGCAACAACAAACCACCAACACCCAACATCTTCGAATTTCGTAGGCACCAGACCATTCTGCCTTACAATTTCATCCCAAACTTCACTCTTATCTTTCATCTCTTCCACCAATCTTAGCCTCGAATCTCCATCCCCATCATCATCTTCAAATTCCTCATACTCAACATCAAATTGCTCAGCCAACACCTTCCACATATGCTTCCACTTGATAATGTCACCATTGCTGCAATTAAAGGCCTGGTTCTTGGCGTTGGGATCCACCGCCGCCCATATCTGATGCTCCGCGATCAAATCAGCGTCAGAGGCATCCCATGAAGAATCCCAGGCTGCCCGAGTGCCCAAAAACTTGAGTGGCTTATCCTCGTGCTTACACATGGCTGCATAAGCGCAAAGACCACTAATAACATTCATCAAACTGTACGGAGAGAATCCGAATATGAGTCCAGGCCTGTGGACAGACCAAGTCAACCCTTCCTTCTTCTCTACTTCCGCCATTAAAATATCTTCCTGAGTATAATAAAAGTTGGGCGTGACGAGTCTCGGCAAGTCTTCATGGAACGGAGTCTCGTGGGGTCGAACCTTGCCAAGAAACTCAAAGGAGCCGATGTAGTGTTTCAGCCCGGTCTGCAAACACACGTGTTGGAGATTTGGCGCATGAGGGATAACTGCTTCGAGGACATTCTTTAGCATTCGGCCATTGGAATCACAATTCTCGAGCTCGGTGGGTTTGTTGGTCCATGTGACGTAGAAGATGTGGGTGATATCAGAGAGTTTAGACAGCTTGTCTCGCGTCTGGTTCGGGTCAGTAACATCACACTGAATGTAGTGAATTGGGTGGTCAGCGTTCCAAGTGGGTTGGGGCCGACGAGCCACGCCGTAGACCTTCCAGGGTCCGCCAGGGGTGTCGGAGAGAGGTAGAATCTCGGCGAGGCTATTGCCCACGATGCCAGTTACGCCCACCACAAGAGCCACGTTCTGGTAATTATTGACTCTTTTCTGTACATGAAAGGGAAACCACTTTTCTATTACAAAACAGTTTTTTTAGTTAAAATCAGCTATTCACAAATCAAGTGTTGAAATTTTTATAAGAAAAATAAATCTTATGTTTATATATTATAATATTAATAACAATTACGATTATTAGTTAGTACTTACCTTTGCATCTCTTGTTTCTCGTTCCCACCACCAATTCACCATTGTCTTTTTGTTTTACAACAAAACAAATGATCTAAAGGGCACTGAAATGAATCACTAATACAAAATTAACATAATATATATAGTTAAAAATTATAAGATTTTTCTATGATAATTTAAGAATTGAACTAACTATGTACTTTTTTTTAGTTGATGAACTAACTATGTATTACACAGTTAATATATATTTTAATTAATATTTGTTACCCTAGTAATTTAGTCAATTATTAAATTAATCCTAACTTTAGGATTTTAAGACCTAACTTCACCTACACACTATTAGTGAAGATAGTTAGAATTAGTTAGGTTTGTTATTGAAAAGTGAACCCTTACCTGTCTGTTCACGTGTTGCGGGTTTGCAGGTTCTTGTTAACTAAAGTGGCGTTTGGTAATACTTTTATTTTTTAATTTTTTAATCACAAAATGAAAGTAAAATTTTTATTTTTAAAAAATTTATTTTTGAAAAACAAAAATGCGTTCTGTAACTACTTTTATTTTTCAATTTTAAAAATAGAAAACAAAAGTGTGTTCTGTAAAGTTCATTTTTATTTTTATTTTTTAATTTTATTTAATTCGGGTCTAGGTCCGGAGTCGGATTCGAGTTCAAGTCAGAAGTCGGGTTCTGCGGCAGGGCCATGGGGAGGGGATTTGAGTCCGGGTCTGGTCGTAATCCAAAAGATTGATTAAGAAAAACAAAACTGTTTAAAAAAACATTAAAAGTGATTTTATTTTTGTTTTTAAAATTTTGATTTCTAATTATAAAATTGAAAAGTAAAAACAGTTTTATAGAACATGTTTTGATAAATATTTTCACTTTTATACTTTTAAAAATAGAAATTAGGGACTGCCATGTGGCCTTTGACTTAACACTTAGGACTAGGTACCTACGAAAAATCTAGAAATATAATTTAGATATTATTACCGTCAAAAATTAAACTCAAGAGTATTTATATGTAACTAGAAGTGAAACTTAAATATTTATGCTGAAATTTTTTATTTTTTTTTAATATGATAATTTAAGAATTGAACTAACTATGTACTTTTTATTAGTTGATGAACTAACTATGTATTACACAGTTAATATATATTTTAATTAATATTTGTTACCCTAGTAATTTAGACAATTATTAAATTAATCCTAACTTTAGGATTTTAAGACCTAACTTCACCTACACACTATTAGTGAAGATAGTTAGAATTAGTTAGGTTTGTTATTGAAAAGTGAACCCTTACCTGTCTGTTCACGTGTTGCGGGTTTGCAGGTTCTTGTTAACTAAAGTGGCGTTTGGTAATACTTTTATTTTTTAATTTTTTAATCACAAAATGAAAGTAAAATTTTTATTTTTAAAAAATTTATTTTTGAAAAACAAAAATGCGTTCTGTAACTACTTTTATTTTTCAATTTTAAAAATAGAAAATAAAAGTGTGTTCTAGAAAGTTCATTTTTATTTTTATTTTTTAATTTTATTTAATTCGGGTCTAGCTCCGGAGTCGGATTCGAGTTCAAGTCAGAAGTCGGGTTCTGCGGCAGGGCCATGGGGAGGGGATTTGAGTTCGGGTCTGGTCGTAATCCAAAAGATTGATTAAGAAAAACAAAACTGTTTAAAAAAACATTAAAAGTGATTTTATTTTTGTTTTTAAAATTTTGATTTCTAATTATAAAATTGAAAAGTAAAAACAGTTTTATAGAACATGTTTTGATAAATATTTTCACTTTTATACTTTTAAAAATAGAAATTAGGGACTGTCATGTGGCCTTTGACTTAACACTTAAGGACTAGGTACCTACAAAAAATTTAGAAATATAATTTAGATGTTATTACCGTCAAAAATTAAACTCAAGAGTATTTATATGTAACTAGAAGTGAAACTTAAATATTTATGCTGCAATTTTTTATTTTTTTTTAATATGATAATTTAAGAATTGAACTAACTATGTACTTTTTATTAATATTTGTTACCCAGTGAATTTTTTTTTTATTAACGAGAAATTTTGAGGTTGAAGTGTTTATATGCATGCGTAGTGTTTCTGTTCAGCATATTGTTCTGACAACTGATTCTCATTTGATTTTCTTGTTTGGAAGGATGCAGGTGCTTTTACAGGTTAATGTTGGTGTTGAATTTTTGAAAAATCCTGTCCTTGAAATTCTTCAATTTGAGAAATATAATGACAAAGATTTGATTTCTGAGAACCAGACGAATGCAACATCTGTGGACCAGGACCCATGTGGAGACCTGTTAAAATGGTTACTTCCTTTAGATAACACTCTTCCACCACCAGCTCGTCCACTTTCTCCTCCCATAAGTTCCAATACAGGATTTGGAAGTACAGCTCAAAAATCCAATCTCACTTCTTCGTCCGGTTCACAACTTTTCTCTTTTGGCAACTTTAGAAGCTACTCCATGTCATCCCTGCCCCAAAATAGTACCCCACCTCCTGCATCTGTCAAATCTTTTGGTTCTAAACCAAGCTTTAATCCTGAAGATTGGGATCAATATTCATCTCAAAAGCTTCGGAAGAGTCAAAAGACTGATGCTGAAGAGCTTTTATCTTTCCGTGGTGTGTCATTGGAGCGAGAAAGATTTTCTGTTCGCTGTGGACTGGAAGGCATCTATATGCCAGGAAGAAGATGGACCAGGAAACTAGAAATTATACAACCTGTAGAAATTCATTCTTTTGCTGCTCGACCGCAATACCGATGACTTGCTCGTGTCCGGATAAAGGTGCGAACATGTTTTGAATCGAGTCACATTGTTTCATAAGCAGATGTATACATGTTCTGAAATGCAGCAGCTACCATATCTCTTTGTTTGTTTGATGTGACTGTCAGTCTAAGCCTTCAAATTTCAATCAAGTTTTTGCGTTGTTATGCAGAATGTTACTCCAGCACATGCACCAGATATTGTGGTTTATATAGATGCTATTACAATTGTTTTTGAAGAGGCTTCAAAAGGTGGACAACCACTATCACTTCCAATTACGTGTATTGAAGCAGGAACTGATCACAGCTTGCCAAATCTAGCCCTCAGGTATCAGGTTGTTGTTAACTGTAGGTATTCTATTACTTTTTAATTCGCACCACCCTGCAATCTGCTGAGGCAAATAGTAGAGAAGACTCTCAACACTTTCTCCAGTGTGATGAACACTGAGAGTTATCAGTTTGCTAGAGTGGTGTTGATTTTGAAGCTTCTTTTGTGAGAACTACCTCAATTAGGTGTCTGATATGCTCAGAGTACCTGTGAGTAAATTACAGCAACCAAAATATTTCAGTAGAGTAGAAAAATGGGAGAAAACCAGAGAAATTGAGCTATTATTGAAGAAAAGGAAAAGACAAGTTCCACAGGTGTTTTAGAGACCTGGGGCTCTCCTAGATGCAGTGAATTTCACTCAATTCATGCTTAGCTCATTCTCTCACACAAAGGCCTCTAAAACCACTCACATAGCCAAATCAGCAGTTACAAAATTACCCTCTCCCCACGCTGGCTTCACTGACCAACTACCCTTGGGCATTTGGCCTCTTACCTCTCCTAGCATAAATGAAGCGTACCTCAAGCCTTACAGTGTCTCCATTCTTCTTTCCTCTTGTTAAAAGCAAGGATGGATTACGGATTGTTTTGGAAGAAAATGTAACCTATCGATGTGCTTTCAGTAGATGATTAGTTTTTTGTTCGGATTAATAGTATAAGAAACACTATGAAGAAGTTGATTGGAGAACTGGATAAGAATTGCTTAGTGATTATATCATTTGTTAATTCATATATATTTTCTTCGATTTCGAAGTGATTTTCTATCATTATTCAGACAAAGAGTTCATTTGGTTTCCTGAAATCACTATGTTCATCTATTGGAAATATTGTACAGGAGGGGTGAAGAGCATTCTTTTATCCTCAAACCCGCGACATCTTTGTGGAGAAGCATTAAGGCAAATGGTGAAAAAAGTACTCAATCATCACAGTTACCTACTGGAATTACATCAAGTTTACATCTTTCTCGGTATTGAAGGAAAGAGAAAGGTTTTTACTGCAGATCAATATGCTATTATGGTCTCATGTCGGTGCAACTATTCTGGTAATGTAAACCAATTAGCTCACTTTACAAATGAAAATTATTATTCACTGTCTCTTGGCTTATTGTTTTTGTGCTTGCTCTAGAATCAAGAATGTTTTTCAAGCAGCCCACAAGTTGGCGACCACGTATCTCCAGGGATCTTATGATCACTGTTGCATCTGAAATGTCTGGTCAACACCGGCCTAACGGAGGATCTTATCAGCTTCCTGTTCAAGTTAAAATATGTTTTACATTGTATATGTTGGTGTTTGCATTTTCCCCTAAGCTTGTGTAATTCATCTCATCTGTAATTGGTACAATTTGTCAGGTGTTAACTCTTCAGGCTTCAAACTTGACGTCAGAAGATCTAACTTTGACAGTTCTTGCCCCAGCTTCATTTACTTCACCACCCTCAGTGGTCTCATTGAATTCTTCACCCACTTCACCTAGAAGTCCCTTTATCAGTTTTCCCGAGAATACAAGTTCAAATGGGGATAAACGTTTCTCTACGGTGCGAGAGGTTGAGCTCGGCACCCGCTTCATCCGGAAATCGAAGCCGGATGATCATAGTGGAGCTCGATCCGCTTCATTCAATGAGTTGGCTTCTCCCGCATCCGACATCATTCCTAGTAGCAGTGTAGGTTGTACACACCTGTGGTTACAAAGTAGAGTACCGTTGGGGTAATTTACTAATACTTAACTCTCATTTCTTGTATGTAATTATTGTCTGTTAAATAATTTTTCCATGGTTCCTTCAGATGCGTACCCTCTCATTCTACTGCAACCATCAAGCTTGAGCTTCTTCCGCTGACCGATAGCATCATTACTCTGGACACCTTACAGATTGATGTCAAGGAAAAAGGTAATCTCTTTCTGCTTATGTCTTGCTCTGCTTTTTTTACAGCCCCACCATTGAAACACCAACTCCATTATTGCTGTAACGCCCGTACTTTTCATAAATTACTAATTTAGTTACAAGCGTTAAAATGCGGAAAATCTATAATGTCGCTTTTATTTATAAACATAAAATATTCATATTTGAGCTCAGTTTGGACTTAAAAGACATAATAATTAATAAATCAAAATAACTGCGACATTAGTCTAATAACTCTAAATAAAATAAATGGAGCGTGCCCTAGACCACCCTCAGTTATATGGTCCTCAGCGAGTACACACACAAGCCTCCAAGGTCTCACTTGCCACCGGCTCTCTAAGTTTTAGAACCTTAATCTGCACATGGTAAGTTTGATAAGGGTGAGCTACTAAACTCAGTAAGGAAATGCTTGTCACGTAGTCACATAAAATAAAAGAAAAAAAAATATAACTAAAACTTAGATGCACATATTTAGACAAATAGCAATACATATAAGCTTAATCTTATCACTATTAACTAATCACTAGTTTCTAAGCTAAGTCACATAATAATGGTTATGCCGGAGTTCGACTTTGGCAAATAAACTCGAACTATTAGACTAAATGGCGGAGGGCTGGGTTCAGTAAAATCGTACCCACTACTAGATGGCCCCCTATCTACCATATAGACTTAACAGTCAAGTATTTAACCATTATCTTCTCAATCAAACCATGTCACATAATCTACAATAAATCTAATTTAAATAATGTTTAACTACTACACATTATTTAATAGCATATCATAAATCCTATCATAATTAAGTCATAATCATATCAGAACCATATCATAACTACATAATAATCATATCATAACTATATCATAATCATATCATAATCATACCATAATCATATCATTGTTTAAATAATGCGAATCCATTGTACCGTCCATTATCCAAACAACATAACTAGTTTAAATAATGTGAATCTTATAAACACACTATTTACATACATACTTAAATAACATGAATCTTATAAACATATTATTTAAATATATACCTTTAGCAATGGCCATGCTCTAATACTGTAAACATACATAAATAACATGAATCTTATAAACATATTATTTGAATATATATTATACAGTACATTAAATAACAGACAATAAAGAGTTAGGCAGAAGACCTTAGTTAACTTCTCTTTTACTATTCCCACTCTTTCTATGAATGTTATTACATACAGAAAACTTATGTTTTTCTACTTAATTTTCTTACCTCGAATGTGGAGAATCTAGCTTGATTGCAGGAGTGACTCTGAGAATTAATGTATGCTTGATCCCACGAAATCCTAATTTTCATGTAAAATATTTAGAGTGTTCTATGATAATAGATATAGGTTAAATATAGACCTTTTTCAACTAACGAAACATTATTAACACACAATTATTATACCTTAGCTCCCAAAAAAGAATATAGACCCTATGAGAAATATATTAGTGCTCCAAATCTTGAAATTCTTTTTATTATATTTCAGCCAGGTGCAAACCAAATCACTTTGTGATGACCCAAATCTTGATGATGATGTATGGTGGTATAGGGTAATGTTGAAAAGATAATTATAATGATGGTAGTGGTGATAGTAATATTAGGGCTAAGGTAGTGTATGGTCAAAAAGAATAAAACAACAAAACTTTTAGAGTTTTGAATAACACTTGAAAAAGGAAACTATGATTTAATGTGGAAACTTACCAACAATTTAATGTGGCGAAATGAACATGAAAATAGTTATGGAGCTATTGAATATTGAAATGAAAGAGATGAGATGGCAACAACATATGTCTTGGCTACAAGGAAATTTTCAAGCGATGACTTTAGTGTTTAAGAAAGGATAAGTGTAAATACAAGAGAAGGTGATGGAAGATAAGAGTATATGGAAGCTTCAGGTAATTTTTAGTCTAGTGATGAAAAGTGTTTCGAGAATGATTCTTAAGAGTTTTGGCTTATTGGTGTGAGTGATGAAAATAAAAAGAGATATACTCTATTTATAGGCTTTTACTAACCCTAAATCTACCCATGCCAAATTGTTCTCAACTAACCGTAGTTAACACTAAGAATATTCAAATATTCAACTAAAGTCAGTAACTTCCTCTATTTACTAGTTCAAACTGAACTCCACTTCTAATGCTAGCCGAACCATAAATGCTTGAAAATTTATTATAGTACTTTTAGTCATTATCCTTGCTTATAAGATAAAACAAAGACCTTTTTATTCTAACCACATCATCAACCAAGACCCTCCTAGCAACACACGTCCACAATAAATTCAAATTTCAAAGTTGAATTGTCTCCTTAATTCATGCACTTATATGACTTAGGTAAGTCAACCTTGCTCCACGTATAGCTCAATTCCTAAGCACCCTCCTAAATTATTTCTTGTAACCAAATTTTGTTTTTTGTACCACTATATAATATATCATGTTAACTATGAGACAAGACATCCACATGCCACTATAAAACCATGTAACTATTACTGTAGCTAGTAACACTAAATAACACCATACTTAAACCTTAAATAAAAAAAAACAATTATATTAGCTATGATGACATTCATATCCACCAAGTCATACACATTCTCACTAGCTATAATACTAATTATTTTCTAAAGTTAGTTGTGCGTAAAATAATTTATACTTATAAAATGTGAATTTCTATAAACAAAAATAATTTAATTCTCTACCGTAAGATATAAAAAAATATCATTGCTAACAAATAAAATTATTTTTTTTTTCTTAATCTCAATGGACAATGTCTAAATCTAATAGTAACCCATGGAAGCCTTGTTTAAAAATATCATAATTCTCATAGCTTGAGAAACACTGTTTAAAGAACAATTGACATAATTTAAGCAATCTACTATCTCCACATCGAGTTAACTAAAGTATATATATATAAAAAAATAATAATAATAACAACATAGTAGAGGATAATAACAAAATACTTTTGGTTATTACAATCTACCCTCCTTAAAAGAATTTCGTCCTCGAAATTAGCTTCTACCCACATACGCGGGGTATCATTTCCTCATATATTTTCCCAATTCACAACTTTTCTATTAGAATTTCCACTCTACAGGACCTTATCTAGGGATATACTCATATATTTTAGTTACCCCTTTCTACCACGCCTCCCAACGTGTCATATAACTCATGTCCTAATGTAGTTTGAAATTCTCGTACTTAAACATGTGTGTGGGATGGGATACCTACCTTCGCCACATTAAAATGTGAAATTCTGTTACACATATCTGCTATAGCAGGTGGACCTAAATATCTCAGGCTTTACGTACCCTGCATAATATTTCTATTTTAAAGTGAACTTTAAGAACATAAGGTCACCTCTTATCATTGTTACATCCTCATTTTTCTCCATCCGTTAGAGCGCCATGCATACTCTGTCGTACATTGTCTACCATTCTTGAAACTTCTTACCCACTTATAGGTGGTACCTCACTCCAAGTAAATTTAGCACTCATAAACATCTCATAGGGTGCCATACGTATTGTGGCCAACCAACTGTTTTCATAAGAGAACGTTATCAACTACAAGCATTTACTCTAACTTACCAGGTAGTATACTATTTGTAACATCCTTGCTTCAAGCCTCCATTAGGTCCTTACACCCACGGAATGATGGCTCTTATACACGAGTACGTCACTTTGGCTACTTCCTGGATGATACTTCTGCTAGTTTACATGACTTCCTCCAGTTCACTAAAGGTTCGTATCTGACCTAACACTTGAAAATATACTAAAACTCAGATCGAGGTCACCTTCTTTAGGAATACAAGGATCGTATCGTTTTCATTAGTTTTTAATGCTTCGCTCTTACGTGCTGGCATGTAGGACGTCAAATAACAAATCCAATTGCCACTTTCTGAATACTCATCCATCCTTTACCTAATCATTGTACTATTTTACAACTAACTCTGGATGCATCTAGTGTGGTGTAGGTGGTGCTTGCATCATTCTCTCGACCTTAAGTTTCCATTGCAGTACGTTTTCTCCTTGCCTTCGAGTCGCAACACTAACATAGATACTTTCCTGGTTACAAATTCTATCCATATCCTTTGTTTCATACTGTCCTTGAGGTTCGTCAATGTGTAGGCTACTACATATTAGGCCAAGGAAGCTTTCAGTCTCTCTTCGGTCTTTGTGCGCCGACACCTCTTGAATACTACCACGCTTGTAGGATAAACCACAAGTTCTGTATTAAGAAATAAGCATTTTTTTTTGAAAGCCAGCTCTTTGAACCAATAGCTTTGATCTTCTAATCCTCCAGTTCAGTCGAGTCTTCTAAACTCAGTTTGGGGTCGTATTTAAGTATCCTTAACATCCTCCCACAAGTTGGAGTATGGAAAACATCATCAACAACGAATTCCTCCACCTAATTTTTGAGCACTCACACCATCCCCTGGGCATTGAATAATTTTAAGACCAAATTTCTAGTCCCCCGGTGTTTGAGTACTACTTCAGATGTCACACTCTTTGGTACTTCTTGCTCTCGGTGTCTAGTTTGAGTATTTCTTCCCGATTTAAGAATTAACATTGCTTTATTAAAAAGTAGATTCCTAAGTAGAGGCAAACCGTCTTCCTTGTTCATTTTTTTTAGGGAGTTATTTTGGTCATAAAAGAAGAAATTGATTGAAGGAAAATAAATCTTTATTTACTTAAAAGCGTACTAAATCTCTAGTTACATAGTCACTAGATTATTGGAATAGGAACAAAAATATCTTCTTCGGATAAAATTTGACAAGTTGAAAGAGACTATTATTCGTCCTCCACGCATGACTCTGCTTCAGATCCTTCAAAGTCTTCTTGTAGGTCCTCTTCTGGGTGTTCCTCGAAGTTTATTTCCATTTCCACATCTGCTGGAATTGGTGCTGGCACATCCTCGGATTCAGAGTCTGACTCATCAATTTCTACTTCAAAATGATAGTCAGGTATGTCATCTTCTAGTTCATGGATGTTGGTTGTTGTGGGTAGATCTAAGTCCTTGCTCTTCGGTATTGGGGAATAATCTGGCTCATTGGGACCTTCTGGCATTTCCTCATCTTTGGATTCTTCATCTGAGGGAATCTCTATTATTTCTACTATTTTCTCTGCTTCTATTTGAGGTGGGCTTTTTAGTTCAAGTTCCAACATTTCTGTTGTCACTTCAAAATAGTCTGGCATTTCTGATTCTTCCAAATCTCGTTCAGTTGTTACGTTCACAGATTCTGTTATGTCCTCCACACTGTCGTCACTTAGCTTATATCGTATGTTATTGACGCGTTCTTCTTCCATGCCGTTTGTTTCCACAATATAAGTCTTTTCGAAAACGAAGTTGTGGAAGTCAAGCGTCAGCTCACATATGAATGCTGCGTATCTAATTGCGTCGCCAAGATTTGAGACACGGTGCCAGACTTCATCGATATAGTAAAGAAGTTCGGGGACATGTGACAAAGCAGCCCTTAGCACTAGAAACTTTTCTCGTGATTTGATTAAGGCTCCCCTCACCTCTACTACTCTTTTAATTTCTTCATTAATTGCGATGACCTCTCGCAGAGCTCTAAGAATCTTATCCTTTTCGTGGCGGATATTTTCGATCTTAAGTGACAGAATGTTTTTTATTTCTGCAAGTACTGTATCGTTTGACGCCTTAATTCTAAGAGACATATCTCCTATATCTGCAAAAATTTTCTTTAACTATTCAGTAATACTTAATATAAGTAGATATATATTTATATAAATCTTTATAAATAAAATAAAACGTCTTTATTTATTTATAAATTCCAAAAGATAACAAGCTAAAGGAGTTACACTAAAACTCCTAACTAAAGTGGAGCCATACTAACACTCCTTATTACATAAAAAAAAAAATAAATAAATAAATAAATAAACACATAGAATAAAATGCAACTTGACTTTTCTACTCTTCTATGTCTGACCCTTCCTCTAACATATCTTCTGACAAATCTACATAGTCGAGTTCTAAGTACACCAAGTTTGATGAAATTGGTAACTTTTGAAGGAATTCAGACCTAACAGCATTATTGGGTCGATGATATATTTCTTCTTTAGAGCCATCAGGGTGATAAATGGTGTCGGTAATTTGATATTGATCCACTAAGTTGATCATGAGTAGGTCATATCTTTCGGCCTCATCTACCGCGACATACCCTAGATGTTCCCAATTTGCTCTTAGACTATGTTGGACTTGTGGCATGTTGAGAGCGTGCATCAAGGCTATGTACTTCTCATGTGACTTCAATAAACAATTCCAACGATCTATTATCTTATCCATACCCTCATGTATTTTGTTAATTCTATCAAAGACCTTGTTTTCTTCCAGCATGGGTGGGGTCTTGGGGACTCTCTTTGAAGCCTTAATATGCCTAACAATGTGCTCTACTTGCTCTGGTCTCATGATGTTGGTGCTTAGTTGGTTCTAGGGTTCTGAAAATAAAAAGAACTTTTGAAATTACTAAAATGTACATAAAATAGAATCATGCAAAAATGATACTTACTGGGTAGCGAGTGGAACCTTTTTAGCCGATATGTGTAACTCGTGAGAACGTTCGGGACCAATATAACTGTGGCTCTGATACCAAACTGTAACGCCCGTACTTTTCATAAATTACTAATTTAGTTACAAGCGTTAAAATGCGGAAAATCTATAATGTCGCTTTTATTTATAAACATAAAATATTTCATATTTGAGCTCAGTTTGGACTTAAAAGACATAATAATTAATAAATCAAAATAACTGCGACATTAGTCTAATAACTCTAAATAAAATAAATGGAGCGTGCCCTAGACCACCCTCAGTTATATGGTCCTCAGCGAGTACACACACAAGCCTCCAAGGTCTCACTTGCCACCGGCTCTCTAAGTTTTAGAACCTTAATCTGCACATGGTAAGTTTGATAAGGGTGAGCTACTAAACTCAGTAAGGAAATGCTTGTCACGTAGTCACATAAAATAAAAGAAAAAAACATATAACTAAAGCTTAGATGCTCATATTTAGATAAATAGCAATACATATAAGCTTAAACTTATCACTATTAACTAATCACTAGTTTCTAAGCTAAGTCACATAATAATGGTTATGCCGGAGTTCGACTTTGGCAAATAAACTCGAACTATTAGACTAAATGGCGGAGGGCTGGGTTCAGTAAAATCGTACCCACTACTAGATGGCCCCCTATCTACCATATAGACTTAACAGTCAAGTATTTAACCATTATCTTCTCAATCAAACCATGTCACATAATCTACAATAAATCTAATTTAAATAATGTTTAACTACTACACATTATTTAATAGCATATCATAAATCCTATCATAATTAAGTCATAATCATATCAGAACCATATCATAACTACATAATAATCATATCATAACTATATCATAATCATATCATAATCATACCATAATCATATCATTGTTTAAATAATGCGAATCCATTGTACCGTCCATTATCCAAACAACATAACTAGTTTAAATAATGTGAATCTTATAAACACACTATTTACATACATACTTAAATAACATGAATCTTATAAACATATTATTTAAATATATACCTTTAGCAATGGCCATGCTCTAATACTGTAAACATACATAAATAACATGAATCTTATAAACATATTATTTGAATATATATTATACAGTACATTAAATAACAGACAATAAAGAGTTAGGCAGAAGACCTTAGTTAACTTCTCTTTTACTATTCCCACTCTTTCTATGAATGTTATTACATACAGAAAACTTATGTTTTTCTACTTAATTTCCTTACCTCGAATGTGGAGAATCTAGCTTGATTGCAGGAGTGACTCTGAGAATTAATGTATGCTTGATCCCACGAAATCCTAATTTTCATGTAAAATATTTAGAGTGTTCTATGATAATAGATATAGGTTAAATATAGACCTTTTTCAACTAACGAAACATTATTAACACACAATTATTATACCTTAGCTCCCAAAAAGGAATATAGACCCTATGAGAAATATATTAGTGCTCCAAATCTTGAAATTCTTTTTATTATATTTCAGCCAGGTGCAAACCAAATCACTTTGTGATGACCCAAATCTTGATGATGATGTATGGTGGTATAGGGTAATGTTGAAAAGATAATTATAATGATGGTAGTGGTGATAGTAATATTAGGGCTAAGGTAGTGTATGGTCAAAAAGAATAAAACAACAAAACTTTTAGAGTTTTGAATAACACTTGAAAAAGGAAACTATGATTTAATGTGGAAACTTACCAACAATTTAATGTGGCGAAATGAACATGAAAATAGTTATGGAGCTATTGAATATTGAAATGAAAGAGATGAGATGGCAACAACATATGTCTTGGCTACAAGGAAATTTTCAAGCGATGACTTTAGTGTTTAAGAAAGGATAAGTGTAAATACAAGAGAAGGTGATGGAAGATAAGAGTATATGGAAGCTTCAGGTAATTTTTAGTCTAGTGATGAAAAGTGTTTCGAGAATTATTCTTAAGAGTTTTGGCTTATTGGTGTGAGTGATGAAAATAAAAAGAGATATACTCTATTTATAGGCTTTTACTAACCCTAAATCTACCCATGCCAAATTGTTCTCAACTAACCGTAGTTAACACTAAGAATATTCAAATATTCAACTAAAGTCAGTAACTTCCTCTATTTACTAGTTCAAACTGAACTCCACTTCTAATGCTAGCCGAACCATAAATGCTTGAAAATTTATTATAGTACTTTTAGTCATTATCCTTGCTTATAAGATAAAACAAAGACCTTTTTATTCTAACCACATCATCAACCAAGACCCTCCTAGCAACACACGTCCACAATAAATTCAAATTTCAAAGTTGAATTGTCTCCTTAATTCATGCACTTATATGACTTAGGTAAGTCAACCTTGCTCCACGTATAGCTCAATTCCTAAGCACCCTCCTAAATTATTTCTTGTAACCAAATTTTGTTTTTTGTACCACTATATAATATATCATGTTAACTATGAGACAAGACATCCACATGCCACTATAAAACCATGTAACTATTACTGTAGCTAGTAACACTAAATAACACCATACTTAAACCTTAAATAAAAAAAAACAATTATATTAGCTATGATGACATTCATATCCACCAAGTCATACACATTCTCACTAGCTATAATACTAATTATTTTCTAAAGTTAGTTGTGCGTAAAATAATTTATACTTATAAAATGTGAATTTCTATAAACAAAAATAATTTAATTCTCTACCGTAAGATATAAAAAAATATCATTGCTAACAAATAAAATTATTTTTTTTTCTTAATCTCAATGGACAATGTCTAAATCTAATAGTAACCCATGGAAGCCTTGTTTAAAAATATCATAATTCTCATAGCTTGAGAAACACTGTTTAAAGAACAATTGACATAATTTAAGCAATCTACTATCTCCACATCGAGTTAACTAAAGTATATATATATATATAAAAAATAATAATAATAACAACATAGTAGAGGATAATA
Organism: Cannabis sativa; assembly: GCF_029168945.1. NCBI lineage: Eukaryota > Viridiplantae > Streptophyta > Magnoliopsida > Rosales > Cannabaceae > Cannabis > Cannabis sativa. The sequence continues at coordinate 19,601,257 of NC_083610.1, forward strand.
ACAAAATACTTTTGGTTATTACAATCTACCCTCCTTAAAAGAATTTCGTCCTCGAAATTAGCTTCTACCCACATACGCGGGGTATCATTTCCTCATATATTTTCCCAATTCACAACTTTTCTATTAGAATTTCCACTCTACAGGACCTTATCTAGGGATATACTCATATATTTTAGTTACCCCTTTCTACCACGCCTCCCAACGTGTCATATAACTCATGTCCTAATGTAGTTTGAAATTCTCGTACTTAAACATGTGTGTGGGATGGGATACCTACCTTCGCCACATTAAAATGTGAAATTCTGTTACACATATCTGCTATAGCAGGTGGACCTAAATATCTCAGGCTTTACGTACCCTGCATAATATTTCTATTTTAAAGTGAACTTTAAGAACATAAGGTCACCTCTTATCATTGTTACATCCTCATTTTTCTCCATCCGTTAGAGCGCCATGCATACTCTGTCGTACATTGTCTACCATTCTTGAAACTTCTTACCCACTTATAGGTGGTACCTCACTCCAAGTAAATTTAGCACTCATAAACATCTCATAGGGTGCCATACGTATTGTGGCCAACCAACTGTTTTCATAAGAGAACGTTATCAACTACAAGCATTTACTCTAACTTACCAGGTAGTATACTATTTGTAACATCCTTGCTTCAAGCCTCCATTAGGTCCTTACACCCACGGAATGATGGCTCTTATACACGAGTACGTCACTTTGGCTACTTCCTGGATGATACTTCTGCTAGTTTACATGACTTCCTCCAGTTCACTAAAGGTTCGTATCTGACCTAACACTTGAAAATATACTAAAACTCAGATCGAGGTCACCTTCTTTAGGAATACAAGGATCGTATCGTTTTCATTAGTTTTTAATGCTTCGCTCTTACGTGCTGGCATGTAGGACGTCAAATAACAAATCCAATTGCCACTTTCTGAATACTCATCCATCCTTTACCTAATCATTGTACTATTTTACAACTAACTCTGGATGCATCTAGTGTGGTGTAGGTGGTGCTTGCATCATTCTCTCGACCTTAAGTTTCCATTGCAGTACGTTTTCTCCTTGCCTTCGAGTCGCAACACTAACATAGATACTTTCCTGGTTACAAATTCTATCCATATCCTTTGTTTCATACTGTCCTTGAGGTTCGTCAATGTGTAGGCTACTACATATTAGGCCAAGGAAGCTTTCAGTCTCTCTTCGGTCTTTGTGCGCCGACACCTCTTGAATACTACCACGCTTGTAGGATAAACCACAAGTTCTGTATTAAGAAATAAGCATTTTTTTTTTGAAAGCCAGCTCTTTGAACCAATAGCTTTGATCTTCTAATCCTCCAGTTCAGTCGAGTCTTCTAAACTCAGTTTGGAGTCGTATTTAAGTATCCTTAACATCCTCCCACATGTTGGAGTATAGAAAACATCATCAACAACGAATTCCTCCACCTAATTTTTTTTTTGAGCACTCACACCATCCCCTGGGCATTGAATAATTTTAAGACCAAATTTCTAGTCCCCCGGTGTTTGAGTACTACTTCAGATGTCACACTCTTTGGTACTTCTTGCTCTCGGTGTCTAGTTTGAGTATTTCTTCCCGATTTAAGAATTAACATTGCTTTATTAAAAAGTAGATTCCTAAGTAGAGGCAAACCGTCTTCCTTGTTCATTTTTTTTAGGGAGTTATTTTGGTCATAAAAGAAGAAATTGATTGAAGGAAAATAAATCTTTATTTACTTAAAAGCGTACTAAATCTCTAGTTACATAGTCACTAGATTATTGGAATAGGAACAAAAATATCTTCTTCGGATAAAATTTGACAAGTTGAAAGAGACTATTATTCGTCCTCCACGCATGACTCTGCTTCAGATCCTTCAAAGTCTTCTTGTAGGTCCTCTTCTGGGTGTTCCTCGAAGTTTATTTCCATTTCCACATCTGCTGGAATTGGTGCTGGCACATCCTCGGATTCAGAGTCTGACTCATCAATTTCTACTTCAAAATGATAGTCAGGTATGTCATCTTCTAGTTCATGGATGTTGGTTGTTGTGGGTAGATCTAAGTCCTTGCTCTTCGGTATTGGGGAATAATCTGGCTCATTGGGACCTTCTGGCATTTCCTCATCTTTGGATTCTTCATCTGAGGGAATCTCTATTATTTCTACTATTTTCTCTGCTTCTATTTGAGGTGGGCTTTTTAGTTCAAGTTCCAACATTTCTGTTGTCACTTCAAAATAGTCTGGCATTTCTGATTCTTCCAAATCTCGTTCAGTTGTTACGTTCACAGATTCTGTTATGTCCTCCACACTGTCGTCACTTAGCTTATATCGTATGTTATTGACGCGTTCTTCTTCCATGCCGTTTGTTTCCACAATATAAGTCTTTTCGAAAACGAAGTTGTGGAAGTCAAGCGTCAGCTCACATATGAATGCTGCGTATCTAATTGCGTCGCCAAGATTTGAGACACGGTGCCAGACTTCATCGATATAGTAAAGAAGTTCGGGGACATGTGACAAAGCAGCCCTTAGCACTAGAAACTTTTCTCGTGATTTGATTAAGGCTCCCCTCACCTCTACTACTCTTTTAATTTCTTCATTAATTGCGATGACCTCTCGCAGAGCTCTAAGAATCTTATCCTCTTCGTGGCGGATATTTTCGATCTTAAGTGACAGAATGTTTTTTTTATTTCTGCAAGTACTATATCGTTTGACGCCTTAATTCTAAGAGACATATCTCCTATATCTGCAAAAATTTTCTTTAACTATTCAGTAATACTTAATATAAGTAGATATATATTTATATAAATCTTTATAAATAAAATAAAACGTCTTTATTTATTTATAAATTCCAAAAGATAACAAGCTAAAGGAGTTACACTAAAACTCCTAACTAAAGTGGAGCCATACTAACACTCCTTATTACATAAAAAAAAAAAATAAACACATAGAATAAAATGCAACTTGACTTTTCTACTCTTCTATGTCTGACCCTTCCTCTAACATATCTTCTGACAAATCTACATAGTCGAGTTCTAAGTACACCAAGTTTGATGAAATTGGTAACTTTTGAAGGAATTCAGACCTAACAGCATTATTGGGTCGATGATATATTTCTTCTTTAGAGCCATCAGGGTGATAAATGGTGTCGGTAATTTGATATTGATCCACTAAGTTGATCATGAGTAGGTCATATCTTTCGGCCTCATCTACCGCGACATACCCTAGATGTTCCCAATTTGCTCTTAGACTATGTTGGACTTGTGGCATGTTGAGAGCGTGCATCAAGGCTATGTACTTCTCATGTGACTTCAATAAACAATTCCAACGATCTATTATCTTATCCATACCCTCATGTATTTTGTTAATTCTATCAAAGACCTTGTTTTCTTCCAGCATGGGTGGGGTCTTGGGGACTCTCTTTGAAGCCTTAATATGCCTAACAATGTGCTCTACTTGCTCTGGTCTCATGATGTTGGTGCTTAGTTGGTTCTAGGGTTCTGAAAATAAAAAGAACTTTTGAAATTACTAAAATGTACATAAAATAGAATCATGCAAAAATGATACTTACTGGGTAGCGAGTGGAACCTTTTTAGCCGATATGTGTAACTCGTGAGAACGTTCGGGACCAATATAACTGTGGCTCTGATACCAAACTGTAACGCCCGTACTTTTCATAAATTACTAATTTAGTTACAAGCGTTAAAATGCGGAAAATCTATAATGTCGCTTTTATTTATAAACATAAAATATTTCATATTTGAGCTCAGTTTGGACTTAAAAGACATAATAATTAATAAATCAAAATAACTGCGACATTAGTCTAATAACTCTAAATAAAATAAATGGAGCGTGCCCTAGACCACCCTCAGTTATATGGTCCTCAGCGAGTACACACACAAGCCTCCAAGGTCTCACTTGCCACCGGCTCTCTAAGTTTTAGAACCTTAATCTGCACATGGTAAGTTTGATAAGGGTGAGCTACTAAACTCAGTAAGGAAATGCTTGTCACGTAGTCACATAAAATAAAAGAAAAAAAAAATATAACTAAAACTTAGATGCACATATTTAGACAAATAGCAATACATATAAGCTTAATCTTATCACTATTCACTAATCACTAGTTTCTAAGCTAAGTCACATAATAATGGTTATGCCGGAGTTCGACTTTGGCAAATAAACTCGAACTATTAGACTAAATGGCGGAGGGCTGGGTTCAGTAAAATCGTACCCACTACTAGATGGCCCCCTATCTACCATATAGACTTAACAGTCAAGTATTTAACCATTATCTTCTCAATCAAACCATGTCACATAATCTACAATAAATCTAATTTAAATAATGTTTAACTACTACACATTATTTAATAGCATATCATAAATCCTATCATAATTAAGTCATAATCATATCAGAACCATATCATAACTACATAATAATCATATCATAACTATATCATAATCATATCATAATCATACCATAATCATATCATTGTTTAAATAATGCGAATCCATTGTACCGTCCATTATCCAAACAACATAACTAGTTTAAATAATGTGAATCTTATAAACACACTATTTACATACATACTTAAATAACATGAATCTTATAAACATATTATTTAAATATATACCTTTAGCAATGGCCATGCTCTAATACTGTAAACATACATAAATAACATGAATCTTATAAACATATTATTTGAATATATATTATACAGTACATTAAATAACAGACAATAAAGAGTTAGGCAGAAGACCTTAGTTAACTTCTCTTTTACTATTCCCACTCTTTCTATGAATGTTATTACATACAGAAAACTTATGTTTTTCTACTTAATTTCCTTACCTCGAATGTGGAGAATCTAGCTTGATTGCAGGAGTGACTCTGAGAATTAATGTATGCTTGATCCCACGAAATCCTAATTTTCATGTAAAATATTTAGAGTGTTCTATGATAATAGATATAGGTTAAATATAGACCTTTTTCAACTAACGAAACATTATTAACACACAATTATTATACCTTAGCTCCCAAAAAGGAATATAGACCCTATGAGAAATATATTAGTGCTCCAAATCTTGAAATTCTTTTTATTATATTTCGGCCAGTGTGCAAACCAAATCACTTTGTGATGACCCAAATCTTGATGATGATGTATGGTGGTATAGGGTAATGTTGAAAAGATAATTATAATGATGGTAGTGGTGATAGTAATATTAGGGCTAAGGTAGTGTATGGTCAAAAAGAATAAAACAACAAAACTTTTAGAGTTTTGAATAACACTTGAAAAAGGAAACTATGATTTAATGTGGAAACTTACCAACAATTTAATGTGGCGAAATGAACATGAAAATAGTTATGGAGCTATTGAATATTGAAATGAAAGAGATGAGATGGCAACAACATATGTCTTGGCTACAAGGAAATTTTCAAGCGATGACTTTAGTGTTTAAGAAAGGATAAGTGTAAATACAAGAGAAGGTGATGGAAGATAAGAGTATATGGAAGCTTCAGGTAATTTTTAGTCTAGTGATGAAAAGTGTTTCGAGAATGATTCTTAAGAGTTTTGGCTTATTGGTGTGAGTGATGAAAATAAAAAGAGATATACTCTATTTATAGGCTTTTACTAACCCTAAATCTACCCATGCCAAATTGTTCTCAACTAACCGTAGTTAACACTAAGAATATTCAAATATTCAACTAAAGTCAGTAACTTCCTCTATTTACTAGTTCAAACTGAACTCCACTTCTAATGCTAGCCGAACCATAAATGCTTGAAAATTTATTATAGTACTTTTAGTCATTATCCTTGCTTATAAGATAAAACAAAGACCTTTTTATTCTAACCACATCATCAACCAAGACCCTCCTAGCAACACACGTCCACAATAAATTCAAATTTCAAAGTTGAATTGTCTCCTTAATTCATGCACTTATATGACTTAGGTAAGTCAACCTTGCTCCACGTATAGCTCAATTCCTAAGCACCCTCCTAAATTATTTCTTGTAACCAAATTTTGTTTTTTGTACCACTATATAATATATCATGTTAACTATGAGACAAGACATCCACATGCCACTATAAAACCATGTAACTATTACTGTAGCTAGTAACACTAAATAACACCATACTTAAACCTTAAATAAAAAAAAACAATTATATTAGCTATGATGACATTCATATCCACCAAGTCATACACATTCTCACTAGCTATAATACTAATTATTTTCTAAAGTTAGTTGTGCGTAAAATAATTTATACTTATAAAATGTGAATTTCTATAAACAAAAATAATTTAATTCTCTACCGTAAGATATAAAAAAATATCATTGCTAACAAATAAAATTATTTTTTTTTTCTTAATCTCAATGGACAATGTCTAAATCTAATAGTAACCCATGGAAGCCTTGTTTAAAAATATCATAATTCTCATAGCTTGAGAAACATTGTTTAAAGAACAATTGACATAATTTAAGCAATCTACTATCTCCACATCGAGTTAACTAAAGTATATATATATATAAAAAAAATAATAATAATAACAACATAGTAGAGGATAATAACAAAATACTTTTGGTTATTACAATCTACCCTCCTTAAAAGAATTTCGTCCTCGAAATTAGCTTCTACCCACATACGCGGGGTATCATTTCCTCATATATTTTCCCAATTCACAACTTTTCTATTAGAATTTCCACTCTACAGGACCTTATCTAGGGATATACTCATATATTTTAGTTACCCCTTTCTACCACGCCTCCCAACGTGTCATATAACTCATGTCCTAATGTAGTTTGAAATTCTCGTACTTAAACATGTGTGTGGGATGGGATACCTACCTTCGCCACATTAAAATGTGAAATTCTGTTACACATATCTGCTATAGCAGGTGGACCTAAATATCTCAGGCTTTACGTACCCTGCATAATATTTCTATTTTAAAGTGAACTTTAAGAACATAAGGTCACCTCTTATCATTGTTACATCCTCATTTTTCTCCATCCGTTAGAGCGCCATGCATACTCTGTCGTACATTGTCTACCATTCTTGAAACTTCTTACCCACTTATAGGTGGTACCTCACTCCAAGTAAATTTAGCACTCATAAACATCTCATAGGGTGCCATACGTATTGTGGCCAACCAACTGTTTTCATAAGAGAACGTTATCAACTACAAGCATTTACTCTAACTTACCAGGAAGATTCTGTGCACATAACAGAATTCAGGAAAAAAATATTGCAGTGTGACTGCAGTACACAGTAGCTGCTGTAGGGTCTTGTATTACCCAGGTTCTTCAACACCACCCCTTAAACGAAGGGGTGACACCTTCACTCCAAGTTTGTCCACAAGAACCTGGAAACGAGAATGTGAAAGACTCTTGGTGAACGAATCAGCAGTAGGCACATATCTTATCTCCAGTTCTTTCTTCAAAACTTTGTCTCTAACAAAGTGGATATCGATTTCGATATGCTTTGTTCTTGCATGGTAAACGGGATTGGAGGCAAGTGCATTGGCACTGATGTTATCACACCAAGTAATTGGTGTCTCAGGCAGTTTGAACTTTAGTTCTTTTAACAAGGATTCAATCCAAGTTATTTCAGATGCTACATGTGCCAATGCTCTGTATTCGGATTCTGTACTAGATCTTGAAACAACAGCTTGTTTCTTTGATGACCACGAAACAAGAGCTTCTCCAAGATAAACACAATATCCAGCCACCGATTTTCTATCATCTGGACAACATGCCCAATCAACATCCGAATAACCAACTAAGGATAATCTTTCACTAAAACCAATGTGTAAGCCGTGACGAATGGTTCCCTTCAGATATCTCAAGATTCGCTTAACTCCACTCCAGTGAGTTGTTGTTGGATTTTGTAGGAATTGGCTCAATTTATTTATGGCGAAAGCAATGTCTGGTCTGGTATGACTTAGGTACTGTAAAGCACCTATGGCACTCCTGTACACAGTCAGATTAGTGAGAAGATCTCCATCATTCTTCGATAGCGGCTTTCCCGCAATCATGGGAGTTGGGCATGGCTTGACATTCAACATATCAAATCATTCCAGCAGTTTAGTGATATATTTAGTTTGAGTGAGATACAGTCCATATTCATCTCGATACACTTCAATTCCAAGGAAATAATGAAGTGAACCGAGATCCTTCAGAGAGAAATGCTTGTTCAGCTTTGCTGTAAACTCATTCAGCTTTTGCAAGTTGTTTCCTGTCACAATTATATCGTCCACATAAATCAAAACAAGTATAATAACCTGATCTGTCATGTAGAAAAACAAAGAAGTGTCGGCCTTAGAATTCACAAAGCGCCATAGCAGCAGTGTTTGCTTAAGTCTGTCAAACCAGGCCCTGGGGGCTTGTTTAAGGCCGTAAAGAGACCTGTTCAGCTTGCAAATGTGATTTTGTTTCAAGGGATCTTCGAAGCCTTGAGGTTGAAGCACGTAAACGTCTTCTTCAAGGTAGCCATTTAAGAAAGCGTTGTTGATATCAACCTGTTTGATAGCCCAATTTCTCGAGACAGCAATTGTTAAAATAATTCGAACAGTAGATGATTTGATTACAGGACTAAAAGTCTCACTGAAATCAATTCCCGGTCTTTGGTGGAACCCCTTAGCAACTAGTCTTGCTTTCAATCTCTCCACTGTACCATCAGCCCGATATTTAATTTTGAACACCCATTTGTTACCCACAGTTCACACCATCAAAGTAAGGAACCAACACCCATGTTTTCTTTGTTTTTAAAGCAACAATTTCTGTACTCATTGCTGCATTCCACTCTTTAGATTTGAGAGCCTCTTCAACACTTCTTGGTTCTTCAATTTTGGGAATCCACTTTGTTTTGCTGACATAGGTTTTCGGTTTAAAAATGCCTGCCTTGGCACGTGTCACCATAGGGTGGCAAGGCACAGGAGGTTGTTCACTCTGTGTTCCTTGTCTCAGGTCTGTAGCTACTGGTTCAGCTTGGTCTGATGCAGCATTTTGTGGCTCAGTAGCATAAGCAATATCAGCTGGTGTGTGTTCAAACTCACTAACCTGCTGACTTTCAAAATCAGTAACATGATGATTGTTGGAAGATGTTGCTTCAGAGGATGCTTGGGCAGAAGGATCAAGAGCTGTACTAGTAGGCAAGGGAGTGTTGTGTGAGAAAGGCAGAAAGGGCAGCTGAGACCAGGCTGGATTGTGGACAATGGCTTCTTTTTCTGGTGCATAGGTGTTGAGGAAACCTTGTTTAAAAGGAAATTTAGTTTCATTAAATGTGACATTTCTTGAAATGTACACACGACCTGTGGAACTTAGGCACTTATAGCCTTTGTGTGATGAGCTAAAGCCTAAATTGACACACTTCAATGAATGAAACTGAAATTTATGCGTTTGATATGGGCGAATGCAAGGAAAACAAGCTGTTCCAAAAATTCTCAGTTGAGAGTAATCGGGTTTTTCAAGGAACAGTGTTTCAAAAGGTGATTTCATTTTTAGAATGGGTGTTGGAAGTCTATTGATCAAATGGACAGCAGTTTGGAAAGCATCCACCCAAAATTTGAGAGGCATTGAGGCTTGTGCAAGGAGAGTTAGACCCATTTCGACTATGTGCCTATGTTTCCTCTCAGCTCTCCCATTTTGAGCTGAGGTGTGAGGACAAGGGTGTTGGAAATCAATTCCATTGACCTTAACAATGTCACCAAAGGCTTGAAACTCTCCCCCCCAATCAGTTCGAAGAGCTTTGATTTTTCTATTAAATTGATTCTCAACAAAGGCTTTAAATTGAGTGAAAGCTGTCAAAGCTTCATCTTTAGTTCTTAATGGATACAGCCATGTAAAACGACTGTAATCATCAAGAAAATGGATGTAATATTTGTAGTTTGTGTTTGAGGCTATTGGGGAAGGCCCCCAAAGATCAGTGTGGATCAACTCAAGAACTTTAGTAGCTCTAGAATTCGACAGTTTAAATGGGAGAGCATGAGCTTTACCAAATTGACATGCATCACAGAAGTGTAAATTTTCATTGCTTAAACAGGGTACATTAGATACTTCTAACACTTTCTTTAAAACTTTGACAGAGGGATGGCCTAATCTCCTATGCCAAATATCATTATTGGAAAGTAAAAACTCATTACTAGGAGCACGGGTTACATTTCCCTTAGACAGAACAGAGACACCAGTAAACTTGAGACCAGGTTTTAAGTTGGTTTGGGTAGAGTGGTTGGGGTCGGGGTATTGAGTTGGTACAGTCCATCTCTAAGCATCCCTTGAAGCACCACCTTCCTTGTTGCTTTGTCCTTCACATAACAACAATTTGAGTGAAATTCAACAATCACATCATTATCAGCAGTCAATTTAGATACACTAATCAAGTTTTTAGCAATTTTTGGTACATGTAACAATTCGGTTAGAACCAAAGGAGAATTAGATTCAGTTTGGAGGGAACCAGATCCAATAGATGTGATATTAATTTGATTACCATCACCTATGGTCAATTTTTCCTTACCATTGTATTCAGATTTCTGGTTTAGATTCCCTGCAGCAGATGTTACATGATTGCTTGCACCAGAATCCGCATACCAAACATCACTGTCGACCACCTCTGGTGATGCAACAAAGGCAGTGTGGTTCCCTGCTTGTGAAGACTGCTGAGTATTGGGATCTTGACCCATATACGACTCATCATACCTAGTGTAACAATAGGCGCTCGAGTGACCATACACCGCCACACACTTGGCAGGTTGGTTTTGAGTTGTTGGTTCTGCCTCTACCTCGACCTCTAGTACCACCTCCACGGCCTGAATTGTTATTCGAACCTCTGCCTTGGTGAGGAGTAAAGTTTCCTCTTCCTCTTCCCTGAGAGTGACTGTTTGGTTTAGCAGCAAGATTAGCCGAAGGTCCAGATGAAGAGCCCCCTGCTGTATGATCAGTCGATTTGGTGTGTCCTGGAGCTTGTAACCTTTCGAGTTTGCTGTCAAAACTCAGCAAGGTATCCTGTAATTCCTGCCATGACATTCTATTTCTTTCTATTTGAATGACTATTGGTAAGTATTCAATACCCAAACCAGAAGTAACATTCGAAATAAGGTGGCTCTCTGGATATGGGTCACCATAGCCAAACTATCGGACCACATCTTTTTTTGTCTAAGATATTCAGCCATAGATGTATTACCTTTTTTTGTAGTTTGGATCAAGGTTCGGGTGTCGTCTAGCTTGGCTCTCGAGTGAGCTCCATAGAGGTTTTCAAGTGCACTCCACAAGGCTGATGAAGATCCACACCCCATGACTTCAGTTGCTATAGATTCGGTCATCGAACTGTAGATCCAGCCCATGAGCAGTTGGTCACTCACTATCCACTGCTCATAGTCAGGATTCAGCATCATTTCGCCTTCTGGTTCTCCTTCTGGTGTTGCGGCAGTGGAGCATTCGGGGGCAGGGACGACTTCCATTGATAAACCCATCGAGTCTGTGACCTCGAATAATTGTTGACACCATAGTTTTCCATAGTGTATAGTTGTTTCGGTCTAGCTTGAGGGAGAACTACCGATTTAGAGTATTGAAGGGTTGTGTGTAGTTCGTAGAGGAATTACTACCATAGGAAGAGGAGAAGTTGCGGCGGTGTTGTGTAGCGGGGTTATTTGTGCGAGGAGGTTGGTTATTGGTCGAAGTAGGTGGCGGTGGAGTCTGAGATTGACCGGTCGACATTGGCGTTGGCCACACGGCTCTGATACCACGATAGATTTCAAAGGAAAAATGAATTGGGCAAAACTCCGCTCAGCATTTCCTGAGTGAGGGATATTTCATTTATAGACAAGTGTAGTACAGAGGATATACCTTTACAATCAATAAACAATTGACACGTATTTACACAGAAAACAATAAGATCCTAACAGAATTGATACACCCAACAATATTGGAAAAGCAGAGAAAAAGATTCTGTGCACATAACAGAATTCAGGAAAAAAATATTGCAGGATCGCAGCATACGTAGCCGCCGTAGGGTCTTGTATTACCTGTGTTCTTCAACATGAGCAACTATGTGTTATATGGTGATATCTGGTTATGGGAGAATCTATGAGAAAGGAGGAGAACAGCTTTGTGTGAGTGAAAGTTTTATTTGGTTTATTGATTAATGAAATGGCTAAAAAATATCCTTCTCTGATCTATCTATTTTGCTTGTTTCTCTATTATTCATGTCCAGTGTAAACATCAATTAGCTTCACTGCTTCCCTAGAAATATCCATTGAAGTTAAGGTCTTTGATGATGAGCTAGCTTTGTTACTTTCCAAACAATAAAATAATTTTGGTGGAATTATCGAGCAGAACATGCATAGAATTCATTTCAGATGTTAATATAGTCTAGATTTTCGAGAGAGATATGTATTACGATTGGTGATTCGTTTACTCATAGCAGTGAAGCTAGAACAACAATGAAAGAAACTGAGAAAGAAGAAGAAGGAGAGAAAAGAGAGAACGACAGAGAGAAAGATCAATTGTGTTTTATTGTATTCATCAAGTGTTTAGAGTACAATGGGAACTGTATTTATATACATCAGAATAGAGAGAAAGGAAAGAAAAGGAGCTGATTAACTACTCCTAACAACCTTCTAACTGCTCTGAATTAACAGAATAACAGTTCACTAACTAACTCTAAACAGAGTCCCTAATAATATGTAATAAAATAGATATGATGAGTGAATGAAGTCCATTCAAACAAACAGTTTATTTGGAAAACACAAAACAAAAGTACTATAAGCTCTTAACTTACATACTATATAATAATCAAGGAACTATCTTATTAGCTTTCAACTTATCAATCCAATAAATGAACGAGGTCTTTAAATTTCTAAACCCCACAAAACCATGCTCTTTGCTCTTGTTCATACTCTCAATTTTCTCAGTGTCTGAATATCCAAAATGAGCAACAACAAACCACCAACACCCAACATCTTCGAATTTCGTAGGCACCAGACCATTCTGCCTTACAATTTCATCCCAAACTTCACTCTTATCTTTCATCTCTTCCACCAATCTTAGCCTCGAATCTCCATCCCCATCATCATCTTCAAATTCCTCATACTCAACATCAAATTGCTCAGCCAACACCTTCCACATATGCTTCCACTTGATAATGTCACCATTGCTGCAATTAAAGGCCTGGTTCTTGGCGTTGGGATCCACCGCCGCTCATATCTGATGCTCCGCGATCAAATCAGCGTCAGAGGCATCCCATGAAGAATCCCAGGCTGCCCGAGTGCCCAAAAACTTGAGTGGCTTATCCTCGTGCTTACACATGGCTGCATAAGCGCAAAGACCACTAATAACATTCATCAAACTGTACGGAGAGAATCCGAATATGAGTCCAGGCCTGTGGACAGACCAAGTCAACCCTTCCTTCTTCTCTACTTCCGCCATTAAAATATCTTCCTGAGTATAATAAAAGTTGGGCGTGACGAGTCTCGGCAAGTCTTCATGGAACGGAGTCTCGTGGGGTCGAACCTTGCCAAGAAACTCAAAGGAGCCGATGTAGTGTTTCAGCCCGGTCTGCAAACACACGTGTTGGAGATTTGGCGCATGAGGGATAACTGCTTCGAGGACATTCTTTAGCATTCGGCCATTGGAATCACAATTCTCGAGCTCGGTGGGTTTGTTGGTCCATGTGACGTAGAAGATGTGGGTGATATCAGAGAGTTTAGACAGCTTGTCTCGCGTCTGGTTCGGGTCAGTAACATCACACTGAATGTAGTGAATTGGGTGGTCAGCGTTCCAAGTGGGTTGGGGCCGACGAGCCACGCCGTAGACCTTCCAGGGTCCGCCGGGGGTGTCGGAGAGAGGTAGAATCTCGGCGAGGCTATTGCCCACGATGCCAGTTACGCCCACCACAAGAGCCACGTTCTGGTAATTATTGACTCTTTTCTGTACATGAAAGGGAAACCACTTTTCTATTACAAAACAGTTTTTTTAGTTAAAATCAGCTATTCACAAGTGTTGAAATTTTTATAAGAAAAATAAATCTTATGTTTATATATTATAATAATATTAATAACAATTACGATTATTAGTTAGTACTTACCTTTGCATCTCTTGTTGCTCGTTCCCACCACCAATTCACCATTGTCTTTTTGTTTTACAACAAAACAAATGATCTAAAGGGCACTGAAATGAATCACTAATACAAAATTAACATAATATATATAGTTAAAAATTATAAGATTTTTCTATGATAATTTAAGAATTGAACTAACTATGTACTTTTTTTTAGTTGATGAACTAACTATGTATTACACAGTTAATATATATTTTAATTAATATTTGTTACCCTAGTAATTTAGTCAATTATTAAATTAATCCTAACTTTAGGATTTTAAGACCTAACTTCACCTACACACTATTAGTGAAGATAGTTAGAATTAGTTAGGTTTGTTATTGAAAAGTGAACCCTTACCTGTCTGTTCACGTGTTGCGGGTTTGCAGGTTCTTGTTAACTAAAGTGGCGTTTGGTAATACTTTTATTTTTTAATTTTTTAATCACAAAATGAAAGTAAAATTTTTATTTTTAAAAAATTTATTTTTGAAAAACAAAAATGCGTTCTGTAACTACTTTTATTTTTCAATTTTAAAAATAGAAAACAAAAGTGTGTTCTGTAAAGTTCATTTTTATTTTTATTTTTTAATTTTATTTAATTCGGGTCTAGGTCCGGAGTCGGATTCGAGTTCAAGTCAGAAGTCGGGTTCTGCGGCAGGGCCATGGGGAGGGGATTTGAGTCCGGGTCTGGTCGTAATCCAAAAGATTGATTAAGAAAAACAAAACTGTTTAAAAAAATATTAAAAATGATTTTATTTTTGTTTTTAAAATTTTGATTTCTAATTATAAAATTGAAAAGTAAAAACAGTTTTATAGAACATGTTTTGATAAATATTTTCACTTTTCTACTTTTAAAAATAGAAATTAGGGACTGTCATGTGGCCTTTGACTTAACACTTAAGGACTAGGTACCTACAAAAAATTTAGAAATATAATTTAGATGTTATTACCGTCAAAAATTAAACTCAAGAGTATTTATATGTAACTAGAAGTGAAACTTAAATATTTATGCTGCAATTTTTTATTTTTTTTTAATATGATAATTTAAGAATTGAACTAACTATGTACTTTTTATTAATATTTGTTACCCAGTGAATTTTTTTTTTTATTAACGAGAAATTTTGAGGTTGAAGTGTTTATATGCATGCGTAGTGTTTCTGTTCAGCATATTGTTCTGACAACTGATTCTCATTTGATTTTCTTGTTTGGAAGGATGCAGGTGCTTTTACAGGTTAATGTTGGTGTTGAATTTTTGAAAAATCCTGTCCTTGAAATTCTTCAATTTGAGAAATATAATGACAAAGATTTGATTTCTGAGAACCAGACGAATGCAGCATCTGTGGACCAGGACCCATGTGGAGACCTGTTAAAATGGTTACTTCCTTTAGATAACACTCTTCCACCACCAGCTCGTCCACTTTCTCCTCCCATAAGTTCCAATACAGGATTTGGAAGTACAGCTCAAAAATCCAATCTCACTTCTTCGTCCGGTTCACAACTTTTCTCTTTTGGCAACTTTAGAAGCTACTCCATGTCATCCCTGCCCCAAAATAGTACCCCACCTCCTGCATCTGTCAAATCTTCTGGTTCTAAACCAAGCTTTAATCCTGAAGATTGGGATCAGTATTCATCTCAAAAGCTTCGGAAGAGTCAAAAGACTGATGCTGAAGAGCTTTTATCTTTCCGTGGTGTGTCATTGGAGCGAGAAAGATTTTCTGTTCGCTGTGGACTGGAAGGCATCTATATGCCAGGAAGAAGATGGACCAGGAAACTAGAAATTATACAACCTGTAGAAATTCATTCTTTTGCTGCTGACTGCAATACTGATGACTTGCTCTGTGTCCAGATAAATGTAACGCCCCGATTTCCCGAGACGTCACACTAGCTAGTCCGTTTAAAACCATTTAAGATAAAGACAATAAAAGACTTCTTTAATGAAAAATAACTAAGCATGAGATCTCATTATTTTTAAAACAAAACATTTATTTATTCATAACCTTAAAATATAAAGCTTTACAAAAACTATTTGAATCATAATCTTAAATGAAATATTTTTAAACCAAAACATCGTGACAATCCCCTAACATGTAATCCACGCCTCGAGCTCGCCACCCTCACTATATAATTTTGCCTTTACCTGCACACAGAGTACCCGTGAGCTAACGCCCAGTAAGAAGAGCTATGTAGGACATAACCCCCCCCAACCAGATAACATAGTCATAAGTATAACAATATCACAACATCAAATCAATTCATACCATACTTGCATACATATACCAACATATCATATCACATACTCATATCATATCACATACTATTCTCAAATACAATATAACATCATATCACAATGTAATCTTAATGCATGCTATACTCACACACATAACACATAGTATTTTATCGCACATTATCCTCACATACGATAATCTACTCCCACTCATGTTGATCAGACATGAAGTGTAACTTGCCCTGCCTCAGTCTGTTCTCACACTCGGCATCCAATAGGGCAATCCCTTATCACAAGTTGTACTCACCCATGATAGGATAACCTGCAAGTAAACCCATACAAGCAGCCAAAAATATATCCTGCAGTGCTATGCTCACACCAGCAGCAGAAAACCTATCCTATAAGTGCTATTCTCACACAAACAGTCAAAAGCCTTATCACTATCACACACTAATAACATTAGCATAAAACAACAATCTACCATAGAATAAAATATGCAAATACAAACCCATAATACAGTTGTATGTTTCAACATACACCCTGTGCACAGATGTCCACTCTTCTTACCTCAGTTGTTAAGAACACCTTCTTGCTACTCCAAGCACCTTCTCGTCACTACTACCTATAACAACACACGGTTCAAGGCCCTAACATTAAAATTCGTACTCTTACAGTACAGCAGAAAGATCACTATTTTTGACCAACAAATATACTAATTCAGTGAAAGTTGTCTTCATAAAAATTATAGAAAATTTCATTATCTTTCCAATGATATAAAGATCATTAAAAATGGATTAAAACTGAGGGAGTTATGATTGTTTTACTGAAACTATTTCTGAGAAGGAATATGGAGTAACGAATTACACAACTTAGCAAAAATACAAACTTTTGACATTGAATGGTTCAGAACTAGAAGATAACATCTTCATCAAAGTTTTAGGAAATTAAATTCCCTTTCCAATGATACCAAAATCTTTGAAATTGGAATTATATTCAAAGAGATATTACAATTTTACCAAAACAGTTTTGCAAGAACAAGATTCAAGAAACGAATCACATGATATTGAATAAAAATAACTTTTTGACATAGTATGACTTCGAATTAACAAAAAGTTTCTTCATAAAACTTATGGGAAATCGAATAAGCTTTCCAACGATATAAAAATCTCTAAAAACGGATCAATATCAAGAGAGATATCATCACTTTACTGAAACTTGTTTTTCTGAAAACGAAAAAATATAATAGATCCGAACCCTAGATAACATTTAGCATTATTGAGCAAGAAAATATTTCATACCTCTTCACATATTTCTATTCGATGTCTCAAGCCCGCAAGCCTTGATTATAAATCCAAAACTTTAAGAATGAAGGTAGAAAATAAGAAGAATTGTGGAAGGTTTGAGAGGAGCAAACATGAAGAAGAATGAGGCTTTGACTAATTGGTTTGGAGAGGAAAAATAAAACTATGATAATTTAGGGTTTGATAAAAAGATTATGAGATATCGTATTCTGATAGGTTTAGGTTAACTAAAAATAATAATATATAATAAAATGCTAAAATATTATTAAATCAACAAATATCTAAATTTTTAAATTTTAAAAGTAAGCTCTTTATTTCGTAACTTTAGGCTCAGTTTTCACCTAGAAAAATTCCGAATTATGATATAACTATTTCTACAAAATTTATAGATCTTTGAATTATCTTTCCAACGCCACTGGAATCACCTCAATCGGAGCTCTAAAACTCTAGATATGATCATTTTAGTAAAACAGTTTTTAATCCTGCGAATTTATCAAAACCTACGAATTTTTTGTGACATTAATTCCATTATAATGTTATTCAATGCACTTCATACAATAGATTAAACCCACTAAATAATCTATAAAACTCTAATAGACTTTCATATTGGGCTTTAATTGAGTAATTATCCTAATTCGTAAAAACACCATAATTTTACCTTGACACTTACTATAATTTCAACTATGTTTAGAAATCTATCAATACTATTCTAAGCAATAGTCTCTATTCACTATTAGTAGAAATAAATAAATATTTATTCTCACACAAATTGTATAACAAATAAAATTTAAAATATATGTATATTTTTACCGGGTATTACATTCTACCCTCCTTAAAGAAATTTCGTCCTCGAAATTTAACTACCAAATACACGAGGGACTTCATGTTTGTCACCACTTATTACATGACCTCCTTATCTACCTTATGGACCCAACAAATATGTACTTAACTTTTATCTTATTGGTCAAACTACAACACCTATAACATATACAGTCTAATTTAAGTATTGTTATTCCTTTATATATTACTTAAATAACAAACCATCACAATACTTACATATACGTGCTTTAAATACATAAATTTTGCAATAACATGCTCGTAATTTTATAAAAAAAAAAACTCTTCTCTTATGAACATCCTTATATGCCACTTAAGAACACATTATACAATACAAAAATAACAAACAACAAGGAGTAGGGTAGAAGAACTTATGCAAACTTCTCTTTAATTGTTCCCATTCTTTCATTGAATGTTAATTTTTTTTTTTAACTTAATTTCCTCCATAAAGCTACAATTCCGTTATTATAGTTACGTAGCATAATTATTAAGAATGTTGCCCTACACATAACGATCCAATATATCATCAACAAACCGATGTCATTCAAACAGACCAGATGTCTTCTATAAATTACATGAACTACATGTAAGCTAAAGATCGTTAAAGGTCTTCTTACACATGCGAGCTAGCCAATATATAGGCTTAGAAGCATACAAGTTAACATACTCTCAGGAATGAGCTACATGCATATCACTATAAAAGAAACATTTACTAATCCATCCAACTAATGAAATATGAATAAAATTTGCTATCAAAATCACTCTTTCTAAGAATAACTCGAGAACGAAAATCGCTTAATCCAATTCTCATATATATTTTTCTTTACTCGCTTAATCATATACCATTTATTTGTACTAAACGAAACCATTACATATATGTAGGGATCACAACCCTAACATCATACTCATAGCACAATCATAGCAATAACATATAAAAATTATTTCAATCATATCATGTCTTTACCATAACATTGGCATATCATAATCATTCCTTACATAACCTGGGCCTAGCCTGACCTTACAATATCCTGGGCCTAATCTGCCCATATAATAACCTGGGCCTATGTAGCCCTACCATTGTTATAAGATAGGGTATATCTATATTCAACAGTAACATCACTGTATCATACCCCACTATAACAATGTCATACACGAATCAGACAAATGTAGGGTAGGGTATCTCTACATTCAACGACCTTATCCCGTATCATACCCCACCATGGCCCCTCATTTGTACCTGAGACGTTAGCATACAACATACAACATACAACATACAACATACAACACACCACATACATCATACAACATACAACATACAAATCGTACCAACCATAATATATATCGATTCACAAACTCATATTGTGTCCATACCACACATTCTCAGTACTATATACACATTCATAATAATACATCACTAATAATATTTCAATACATAAAGAATTTAAATTTATGCAGATAAACACATACAAAACTATCTAATTTCCTTACGAATCACGGGGCTACTGACTGTCACAATCTATTCTTCTATTATAACCTTAATGATTAGATTTCAACCTTAACCAAAATTCAACAGATTAACTAAAACTTACAGTTCAGTGAGTCGAGCTCGTCTTGTGGCAATGAACTTTACATGTTAGGGTCAACCACATCCTTTAGGACCGTATTGCTCTGATACCATATTGTAACGCCCCGATTTCCCGAGACGTCACACTAGCTAGTCCGTTTAAAACCATTTAAGATAAAGACAATAAAAGACTTCTTTAATGAAAAATAACTAAGCATGAGATCTCATTATTTTTAAAACAAAACATTTATTTATTCATAACCTTAAAATATAAAGCTTTACAAAAACTATTTGAATCATAATCTTAAATGAAATATTTTTAAACCAAAACATCGTGACAATCCCCTAACATGTAATCCACGCCTCGAGCTCGCCACCCTCACTATATAGTTTTGCCTTTACCTGCACACAGAGTACCCGTGAGCTAACGCCCAGTAAGAAGAGCTATGTAGGACATAACCCCCCCAACCAGATAACATAGTCATAAGTATAACAATATCACAACATCAAATCAATTCATACCATACTTGCATACATATACCAACATATCATATCACATACTCATATCATATCACATACTATTCTCAAATACAATATAACATCATATCACAATGTAATCTTAATGCATGCTATACTCACACACATAACACATAGTATTTTATCGCACATTATCCTCACATACGATAATCTACTCCCACTCATGTTGATCAGACATGAAGTGTAACTTGCCCTGCCTTGTGCTGTTCTCACACTCGGCATCCAATAGGGCAATCCCTTATCACAAGTTGTACTCACCCATGATAGGATAACCTGCAAGTAAACCCATACAAGCAGCCAAAAATATATCCTGCAGTGCTATGCTCACACCAGCAGCAGAAAACCTATCCTATAAGTGCTATTCTCACACAAACAGTCAAAAGCCTTATCACTATCACACACTAATAACATTAGCATAAAACAACAATCTACCATAGAATAAAACATGTAAATACAAACCCATAATACAGTTGTATGTTTCAACATACACCCTGTGCACAGATGTCCACTCTTCTTACCTCAGTTGTTAAGAACACCTTCTTGCTACTCCAAGCACCTTCTCGTCACTACTACCTATAACAACACACGGTTCAAGGCCCTAACATTAAAATTCGTACTCTTACAGTACAGCAGAAAGATCACTATTTTTGACCAACAAATATACTAATTCAGTGAAAGTTGTCTTCATAAAAATTATAGAAAATTTCATTATCTTTCCAATGATATAAAGATCATTAAAAATGGATTAAAACTGAGGGAGTTATGATTGTTTTACTGAAACTATTTCTGAGAAGGAATATGGAGTAACGAATTACACAACTTAGCAAAAATACAAACGTTTGACATTGAATGGTTCAGAACTAGAAGATAACATCTTCATCAAAGTTTTAGGAAATTAAATTCCCTTTCCAATGATACCAAAATCTTTGAAATTGGAATTATATTCAAAGAGATATTACAATTTTACCAAAACAGTTTTGCAAGAACAAGATTCAAGAAACGAATCACATGATATTGAATAAAACTAACTTTTTGACATAGTATGACTTCGAATTAACAAAAAGTTTCTTCATAAAACTTATGGGAAATCGAATAAGCTTTCCAACGATATAAAAATCTCTAAAAACGGATCAATATCAAGAGAGATATCATCACTTTACTGAAACTTGTTTTTCTGAAAACGAAAAAATATAATAGATCCGAACCCTAGATAACATTTAGCATTATTGAGCAAGAAAATATTTCATACCTCTTCACATATTTCTATTCGATGTCTCAAGCCCGCAAGCCTTGATTATAAATCCAAAACTTTAAGAATGAAGGTAGAAAATAAGAAGAATTGTGGAAGGTTTGAGAGGAGCAAACATGAAGAAGAATGAGGCTTTGACTAATTGGTTTGGAGAGGAAAAATAAAACTATGATAATTTAGGGTTTGATAAAAAGATTATGAGATATCGTATTCTGATAGGTTTAGGTTAACTAAAAATAATAATATATAATAAAATGCTAAAATATTATTAAATCAACAAATATCTAAATTTTTAAATTTTAAAAGTAAGCTCTTTATTTCGTAACTTTAGGCTCAGTTTTCACCTAGAAAAATTCCGAATTATGATATAACTATTTCTACAAAATTTATAGATCTTTGAATTATCTTTCCAACGCCACTGGAATCACCTCAATCGGAGCTCTAAAACTCTAGATATGATCATTTTAGTAAAACAGTTTTTAATCCTGCGAATTTATCAAAACCTACGAATTTTTTGTGACATTAATTCCATTATAATGTTATTTAATGCACTTCATACAATAGATTAAACCCACTAAATAATCTATAAAACTCTAATAGACTTTCATATTGGGCTTTAATTGAGTAATTATCCTAATTCGTAAAAACACCATAATTTTACCTTGACACTTACTATAATTTCAACTATGTTTAGAAATCTATCAATACTATTCTAAGCAATAGTCTCTATTCACTATTAGTAGAAATAAATAAATATTTATTCTCACACAAATTGTATAACAAATAAAATTTAAAATATATGTATATTTTTACCGGGTATTACAATAAAGGTGCGAACATGTTTTGAACTGAGTCACATTGTTTCATAAGCAGATGTATACATGTTCTGAAATGCAGCAGCTACCATATCTCTTTGTTTGTTTGATGTGACTGTCAGTCTAAGCCTTCAAATTTCAATCAAGTTTTTGCGTTGTTATGCAGAATGTTACTCCAGCACATGCACCAGATATTGTGGTTTATATAGATGCTATTACAATTGTTTCTGAAGAGGCTTCAAAAGGTGGACAACCACTATCACTTCCAATTACGTGTATTGAAGCAGGAACTGATCACAGCTTGCCAAATCTAGCCCTGAGGTATCAGGTTGTTGTTAACTGTAGGTATTCTATTACTTTTTAATTCGCACCACCCTGCAATCTGCTGAGGCAAATAGTAGAGAAGACTCTCAACACTTTCTCCAGTGTGATGAACACTGAGAGTTATCAGTTTGCTAGAGTGGTGTTGATTTTGAAGCTTCTTTTGTGAGAACTACCTCAATTAGGTGTCTGATATGCTCAGAGTACCTGTGAGTAAATTACAGCAACCAAAATATTTCAGTAGAGTAGAAAAATGGGAGAAAACCAGAGAAATTGAGCTATTATTGAAGAAAAGGAAAAGACAAGTTCCACAGGTGTTTTAGAGACCTGGGGCTCTCCTAGATGCAGTGAATTTCACTCAATTCATGCTTAGCTCATTCTCTCACACAAAGGCCTCTAAAACCACTCACATAGCCAAATCAGCAGTTACAAAATTACCCTCTCCCCACGCTGGCTTCACTGACCAACTACCCTTGGGCATTTGGCCTCTTACCTCTCCTAGCATAAATGAAGCGTACCTCAAGCCTTACAGTGTCTCCATTCTTCTTTCCTCTTGTTAAAAGCAAGGATGGATTACGGATTGTTTTGGAAGAAAATGTAACCTATCGATGTGCTTTCAGTAGATGATTAGTTTTTTGTTCGGATTAATAGTATAAGAAACACTATGAAGAAGTTGATTGGAGAACTGGATAAGAATTGCTTAGTGATTATATCATTTGTTAATTCATATATATTTTCTTCGATTTCGAAGTGATTTTCTATCATTATTCAGACAAAGAGTTCATTTGGTTTCCTGAAATCACTATGTTCATCTATTGGAAATATTGTACAGGAGGGGTGAAGAGCATTCTTTTATCCTCAAACCCGCGACATCTTTGTGGAGAAGCATTAAGGCAAATGGTGAAAAAAGTACTCAATCATCACAGTTACCTACTGGAATTACATCAAGTTTACATCTTTCTCAGACTGTTGAAGGAAAGAGAAAGGTTTTTACTGCAGATCAATATGCTATTATGGTCTCATGTCGGTGCAACTATTGCCGGTAATGTAAACCAATTAGCTCACTTTACAAATGAAAATTATTATTCACTGTCTCTTGGCTTATTGTTTTTGTGCTTGCTCTAGAATCAAGAATGTTTTTCAAGCAGCCCACAAGTTGGCGACCACGTATCTCCAGGGATCTTATGATCATTGTTGCATCTGAAATGTCTGGTCAACACCGGCCTAACGGAGGATCTTATCAGCTTCCTGTTCAAGTTAAAATATGTTTTACATTGTATATGTTGGTGTTTGCATTTTCCCCCTAAGCTTGTGTAATTCATCTCATGTATAATTGGTACAATTTTTCAGGTGTTAACGCTTCAGGCTTCAAACTTGACATCAGAAGATCTAACTTTGACAGTTCTTGCCCCAGCTTCATTTACTTCACCACCCTCAGTGGTCTCATTGAATTCTTCACCCACTTCACCTAGAAGTCCCTTTATCAGTTTTCCTGAGAATACAAGTTCAAATGGGGATAAACGTTTCTCTACGGTGCAGAGGTTGAGCTCGGCACCCGCTTCATCCGGAAATCAGAAACTGGATGATCATAGTGGAGCTCGATCTGCTTCATTCAATGAGTTGGCTTCTCCCAGATCCGACATCATTCCTAGTAGCAGTGTAGGTTGTACACACCTGTGGTTACAAAGTAGAGTACCGTTGGGGTAATTTACTAATACTTTACTCTCATTTCTTGTATGTAATTATTGTCTGTTAAATAATTTTTCCATGGTTCCTTCAGATGCGTACCCTCTCATTCTACTGCAACCATCAAGCTTGAGCTTCTTCCGCTGACCGATGGCATCATTACTCTGGACACCTTACAGATTGATGTCAAGGAAAAAGGTAATCTCTTTCTGCTTATGTCTTGCTCTGCTTTTTTTACAGCCCCACCATTGAAACACCAACTCCATTATTGCTGTAACGCCCGTACTTTTCATAAATTACTAATTTAGTTACAAGCGTTAAAATGCGGAAAATCTATAATGTCGCTTTTATTTATAAACATAAAATATTCATATTTGAGCTCAATTTGGACTTAAAAGACATAATAATTAATAAATCAAAATAACTGCGACATTAGTCTAATAACTCTAAATAAAATAAATGGAGCGTGCCCTAGACCACCCTCAGTTATATGATCCTCAGCGAGTACACACACAAGCCTCCAAGGTCTCACTTGCCACCGACTCTCTAAGTTTTAGAACCTTAATCTGCACATGGTAAGTTTGATAAGGGTGAGCTACTAAACTCAGTAAGGAAATGCTTGTCACGTAGTCACATAAAATAAAAGAAAAAAATATATAACTAAAACTTAGATGCACATATTTAGACAAATAGCAATACATATAAGCTTAATCTTATCACTATTAACTAATCACTAGTTTCTAAGCTAAGTCACATAATAATGGTTATGCCGGAGTTCGACTTTGGCAAATAAACTCGAACTATTAGACTAAATGGCGGAGGGCTGGGTTCAGTAAAATCGTACCCACTACTAGATGGCCCCCTATCTACCATATAGACTTAACAGTCAAGTATTTAACCATTATCTTCTCAATCAAACCATGTCACATAATCTACAATAAATCTAATTTAAATAATGTTTAACTACTACACATTATTTAATAGCATATCATAAATCCTATCATAATTAAGTCATAATCATATCAGAACCATATCATAACTACATAATAATCATATCATAACTATATCATAATCATATCATAATCATACCATAATCATATCATTGTTTAAATAATGCGAATCCATTGTACCGTCCATTATCCAAACAACATAACTAGTTTAAATAATGTGAATCTTATAAACACACTATTTACATACATACTTAAATAACATGAATCTTATAAACATATTATTTAAATATATACCTTTAGCAATGGCCATGCTCTAATACTGTAAACATACATAAATAACATGAATCTTATAAACATATTATTTAAATATATATTATACAGTACATTAAATAACAGACAATAAAGAGTTAGGCAGAAGACCTTAGTTAACTTCTCTTTTACTATTCCCACTCTTTCTATGAATGTTATTACATACAGAAAACTTATGTTTTTCTACTTAATTTCCTTACCTCGAATGTGGAGAATCTAGCTTGATTGCAGGAGTGACTCTGAGAATTAATGTATGCTTGATCCCACGAAATCCTAATTTTCATGTAAAATATTTAGAGTGTTCTATGATAATAGATATAGGTTAAATATAGACCTTTTTCAACTAACGAAACATTATTAACACACAATTATTATACCTTAGCTCCCAAAAAGGAATATAGACCCTATGAGAAATATATTAGTGCTCCAAATCTTGAAATTCTTTTTTTTTATATTTCAGCCAGGTGCAAACCAAATCACTTTGTGATGACCCAAATCTTGATGATGATGTATGGTGGTATAGGGTAATGTTGAAAAGATAATTATAATGATGGTAGTGGTGATAGTAATATTAGGGCTAAGGTAGTGTATGGTCAAAAAGAATAAAACAACAAAACTTTTAGAGTTTTGAATAACACTTGAAAAAGGAAACTATGATTTAATGTGGAAACTTACCAACAATTTAATGTGGCGAAATGAACATGAAAATAGTTATGGAGCTATTGAATATTGAAATGAAAGAGATGAGATGGCAACAACATATGTCTTGGCTACAAGGAAATTTTCAAGCGATGACTTTAGTGTTTAAGAAAGGATAAGTGTAAATACAAGAGAAGGTGATGGAAGATAAGAGTATATGGAAGCTTCAGGTAATTTTTAGTCTAGTGATGAAAAGTGTTTCGAGAATGATTCTTAAGAGTTTTGGCTTATTGGTGTGAGTGATGAAAATAAAAAGAGATATACTCTATTTATAGGCTTTTACTAATAAATCTACCCATGCCAAATTGTTCTCAACTAACCGTAGTTAACACTAAGAATATTCAAATATTCAACTAAAGTCAGTAACTTCCTCTATTTACTAGTTCAAACTGAACTCCACTTCTAATGCTAGCCGAACCATAAATGCTTGAAAATTTATTATAGTACTTTTAGTCATTATCCTTGCTTATAAGATAAAACAAAGACCTTTTTATTCTAACCACATCATCAACCAAGACCCTCCTAGCAACACACGTCCACAATAAATTCAAATTTCAAAGTTGAATTGTCTCCTTAATTCATGCACTTATATGACTTAGGTAAGTCAACCTTGCTCCACGTATAGCTCAATTCCTAAGCACCCTCCTAAATTATTTCTTGTAACCAAATTTTGTTTTTTGTACCATATATAATATATCATGTTAACTATGAGACAAGACATCCACATGCCACTATAAAACCATGTAACTATTACTGTAGCTAGTAACACTAAATAACACCATACTTAAACCTTAAATAAAAAAACAATTATATTAGCTATGATGACATTCATATCCACCAAGTCATACACATTCTCACTAGCTATAATACTAATTATTTTCTAAAGTTAGTTGTGCGTAAAATAATTTATGCTTATAAAATGTGAATTTCTATAAACAAAAATAATTTAATTCTCTACCGTAAGATATAAAAAAATATCATTGCTAACAAATAAAATTATTTTTTTTTCTTAATCTCAATGGACAATGTCTAAATCTAATAGTAACCCATGGAAGCCTTGTTTAAAAATATCATAATTCTCATAGCTTGAGAAACACTGTTTAAAGAACAATTGACATAATTTAAGCAATCTACTATCTCCACATCGAGTTAACTAAAGTATATATATATAAAAAAATAATAATAATAACAACATAGTAGAGGATAATAACAAAATACTTTTGGTTATTACAATCTACCCTCCTTAAAAGAATTTCGTCCTCGAAATTAGCTTCTACCCACATACGCGGGGTATCATTTCCTCATATATTTTCCCAATTCACAACTTTTCTATTAGAATTTCCACTCTACAGGACCTTATCTAGGGATATACTCATATATTTTAGTTACCCCTTTCTACCACGCCTCCCAACGTGTCATATAACTCATGTCCTAATGTAGTTTGAAATTCTCGTACTTAAACATGTGTGTGGGATGGGATACCTACCTTCGCCACATTAAAATGTGAAATTCTGTTACACATATCTGCTATAGCAGGTGGACCTAAATATCTCAGGCTTTACGTACCCTGCATAATATTTCTATTTTAAAGTGAACTTTAAGAACATAAGGTCACCTCTTATCATTGTTACATCCTCATTTTTCTCCATCCGTTAGAGCGCCATGCATACTCTGTCGTACATTGTCTACCATTCTTGAAACTTCTTACCCACTTATAGGTGGTACCTCACTCCAAGTAAATTTAGCACTCATAAACATCTCATAGGGTGCCATACGTATTGTGGCCAACCAACTGTTTTCATAAGAGAACGTTATCAACTACAAGCATTTACTCTAACTTACCAGGAAGATTCTGTGCACATAACAGAATTCAGGAAAAAAATATTGCAGTGTGACTGCAGTACACAGTAGCTGCTGTAGGGTCTTGTATTACCCAGGTTCTTCAACACCACCCCTCAAACGAAGGGGTGACACCTTCACTCCAAGTTTGTCCACAAGAACCTGGAAACGAGAATGTGAAAGACTCTTGGTGAACGAATCAGCAATTTGATCAGCAGTAGGCACATATCTTATCTCCAGTTCTTTCTTCAAAACTTTGTCTCTAACAAAGTGGATATCGATTTCGATATGCTTTGTTCTTGCATGGTAAACGGGATTGGAGGCAAGTGCATTGGCACTGATGTTATCACACCAAGTAATTGGTGTCTCAGGCAGTTTGAACTTTAGTTCTTTTAACAAGGATTCAATCCAAGTTATTTCAGATGCTACATGTGCCAATGCTCTGTATTCGGATTCTGTACTAGATCTTGAAACAACAGCTTGTTTCTTTGATGACCACGAAATAAGAGCTTCTCCAAGATAAACACAATATCCAGCCACCGATTTTCTATCATCTGGACAACATGCCCAATCAGCATCCGAATAACCAACTAAGGATAATCTTTCACTAAAACCAATGTGTAAGCCGTGACGAATGGTTCCCTTCAGATATCTCAAGATTCGCTTAACTCCACTCCAGTGAGTTGTTGTTGGATTTTGTAGGAATTGGCTCAATTTATTTATGGCGAAAGCAATGTCTGGTCTGGTATGACTTAGGTCCTGTAAAGCACCTATGGCACTCCTGTACACAGTCGGATTAGTGAGAAGATCTCCATCATTCTTCGATAGCGGCTTTCCCGCAATCATGGGAGTTGGGCATGGCTTGACATTCAACATATCAAATCTTTCCAGCAGTTCAGTGATATATTTAGTTTGAGTGAGATACAGTCCATATTCATCTCGATACACTTCAATTCCAAGGAAATAATGAAGTGAACCGAGATCCTTCAGAGAGAAATGCTTGTTCAGCTTTGCTGTAAACTCATTCAGCTTTTGCAAGTTGTTTCCTGTCACAATTATATCGTCCACATAAATCAAAACAAGTATAATAACCTGATCTGTCATGTAGAAAAACAAAGAAGTGTCGGCCTTAGAATTCACAAAGCGCCATAGCAGCAGTGTTTGCTTAAGTCTGTCAAACCAGGCCCTGGGGGCTTGTTTAAGGCCGTAAAGAGACCTGTTCAGCTTGCAAATGTGATTTTGTTTCAAGGGATCTTCGAAGCCTTGAGGTTGAAGCACGTAAACGTCTTCTTCAAGGTAGCCATTTAAGAAAGCGTTGTTGATATCAACCTGTTTGATAGCCCAATTTCTCGAGACAGCAATTGTTAAAATAATTCGAACAGTAGATGATTTGATTACAGGACTAAAAGTCTCACTGAAATCAATTCCCGGTCTTTGGTGGAACCCCTTAGCAACTAGTCTTGCTTTCAATCTCTCCACTGTACCATCAGCCCGATATTTAATTTTGAACACCCATTTGTTACCCACCAGGTTCACACCATCAAAGTAAGGAACCAACACCCATGTTTTCTTTGTTTTTAAAGCAACAATTTCTGTACTCATTGCTGCATTCCACTCTTTAGATTTGAGAGCCTCTTCAACACTTCTTGGTTCTTCAATTTTGGGAATCCACTTTGTTTTGCTGACATAGGTTTTCGGTTTAAAAATGCCTGCCTTGGCACGTGTCACCATAGGGTGGCAAGGCACAGGAGGTTGTTCACTCTGTGTTCCTTGTCTCAGGTCTGTAGCTACTGGTTCAGCTTGGTCTGATGCAGCATTTTGTGGCTCAGTAGCATAAGCAATATCAGCTGGTGTGTGTTCAAACTCACTAACCTGCTGACTTTCAAAATCAGTAACATGATGATTGTTGGAAGATGTTGCTTCAGAGGATGCTTGGGCAGAAGGATCAAGAGCTGTACTAGTAGGCAAGGGAGTGTTGTGTGAGAAAGGCAGAAAGGGCAGCTGAGACCAGGCTGGATTGTGAACAATGGCTTCTTTTTCTGGTGCATAGGTGTTGAGGAAACCTTGTTTAAAAGGAAATTTAGTTTCATTAAATGTGACATTTCTTGAAATGTACACACGGCCTGTGGAACTTAGGCACTTATAGCCTTTGTGTGATGAGCTAAAGCCTAAATTGACACACTTCAATGAATGAAACTGAAATTTATGCGTTTGATATGGGCGAATGCAAGGAAAACAAGCTGTTCCAAAAATTCTCAGTTGAGAGTAATCGGGTTTTTCAAGGAACAGTGTTTCAAAAGGTGATTTCATTTTTAGAATGGGTGTTGGAAGTCTATTGATCAAATGGACAGTAGTTTGGAAAGCATCCACCCAAAATTTGAGAGGCATTGAGGCTTGTGCAAGGAGAGTTAGGCCCATTTCGACTATGTGCCTATGTTTCCTCTCAGCTCTCCCATTTTGAGCTGAGGTGTGAGGACAAGGGTGTTGGAAATCAATTCCATTGACCTTAACAATGTCACCAAAGGCTTGGAACTCACCACCCCAGTCAGTTCTAAGAGCCTTGATTTTCCTATCAAATTGATTCTCAACAAAGGCTTTAAATTGAGTGAAAGCTGTCAAAGCTTCATCTTTAGTTCTTAATGGATACAGCCATGTAAAACGACTGTAATCATCAAGAAAATGGATGTAATATTTGTAGTTTGTGTTTGAGGCTATTGGGGCAGGCCCCCAAAGATCAGTGTGGATCAACTCAAGAACTTTAGTAGCTCTAGAATTCGACAGTTTAAATGGGAGAGCATGAGCTTTACCAAATTGACATACATCACAGAAGTGTAAATTTTCATTGCTTAAACAGGGTACATTAGATACTTCTAACACTTTCTTTAAAACTTTGACAGAGGGATGGCCTAATCTCCTATGCCAAATATCATTATTGGAAAGTAAAAACTCATTACTAGGAGCACGGGTTACATTTCCCTTAGACAGAACAGAGACACCAGTAAACTTGAGACCAGGTTTTAAGTTGTTTTGGGTAGAGTGGTTGGCTGGGGTATTGAGTTGGTACAGTCCATCTCTAAGCATCCCTTGAAGCACCACCTTCCTTGTTGCTTTGTCCTTCACATAACAACAATTTGAGTGAAATTCAACAATCACATCATTATCAGCAGTCAATTTAGATACACTAATCAAGTTTTTAGCAATTTTTGGTACATGTAACAATTCGGTTAGAACCAAAGGAGAATTAGATTCAGTTTGGAGGGAACCAGATCCAATAGATGTGATATTAATTTGATTACCATCACCTATGGTCAATTTTTCCTTACCATTGTATTCAGATTTCTGGTTTAGATTCCCTGCAATGAGATGTTACATGATTGCTTGCACCAGAATCCGCATACCAAACATCACTGTCGACCACCTCTGGTGATGCAACAAAGGCAGTGTGGTTCCCTGCTTGTGAAGACTGCTGAGTATTGGGATCTTGACCCATATACGACTCATCATACCTATTGTAACAATAGGCAGCCGAGTGACCATACCTGCCACACACTTGGCAGGTTGGTTTTGAGTTGTTGGTTCTGCCTCTACCTCGACCTCTAGTACCACCTCCACGGCCTGAATTGTTATTCGAACCTCTGCCTTGGTGAGGAGTAAAGTTTCCTCTTCCTCTTCCCTGAGAGTGACTGTTTGGTTTAGCAGCAAGATTAGCCGAAGGTCCAGATGAAGAGCCCCCTGCTGTATGATCAGTCGATTTGGTGTGTCCTGGAGCTTGTAACCTTTCGAGTTTGCTGTCAAAACTCAGCAAGGTATCCTGTAATTCCTGCCATGACATTCTATTTCTTTCTATTTGAATGACTATTGGTAAGTATTCAATACCCAAACCAGAAGTAACATTCGAAATAAGGTGGCTCTCTGGATATGGGTCACCAGCCAGAGCCAAACTATCGGACCACATCTTTTTTTGTCTAAGATATTCAGCCATAGATGTATTACCTTTTTTTGTAGTTTGGATCAAGGTTCGGGTGTCGTCTAGCTTGGCTCTCGAGTGAGCTCCATAGAGGTTTTCAAGTGCACTCCACAAGGCTGATGAAGATCCACACCCCATGACTTCAGTTGCTATAGATTCGGTCATCGAACTGTAGATCCAGCCCATGAGCAGTTGGTCACTCACTATCCACTGCTCATAGTCAGGATTCAGCATCATTTCGCCTTCTGGTTCTCCTTCTGGTGTTGCAGCAGCTGGAACAGATTCTGGGGGGCAGGGACGACTTCCATTGATAAACCCATCGAGTCTGTGACCTCGAATAATTGTTGACACCATAGTTTTCCATAGTGTATAGTTGTTTCGGTCTAGCTTGAGGGAGAACGGCTGATTTAGAGTATTGAAGGGTTGTGTGTAGTTCAGAGAGGAATTACTACCATAGGAAGAGGAGAAGTTACTGGCAGGTTGTGTAGCAGGGTTATTTGTGCGAGGAGGTTGGTTATTGGTCGAAGTAGGTGGCGGTGGAGTCTGAGATTGACCGGTCGACATTGGCGTTGGCCACACGGCTCTGATACCACGATAGATTTCAAAGGAAAAATGAATTGGGCAAAACTCCGCTCAGCATTTCCTGAGTGAGGGATATTTCATTTATAGACAAGTGTAGTACAGAGGATATACCTTTACAATCAATAAACAATTGACACGTATTTACACAGAAAACAATAAGATCCTAACAGAATTGATACACCCAACAATATTGGAAAAGCAGAGAAAAAGATTCTGTGCACATAACAGAATTCAGGAAAAAAATATTGCAGTGTGACTGCAGTACACAGTAGCTGCTGTAGGGTCTTGTATTACCCAGGTTCTTCAACATGAGCAACTATGTGTTATATGGTGATATCTGGTTATGGGAGAATCTATGAGAAAGGAGGAGAACAGCTTTGTGTGAGTGAAAGTTTTATTTGGTTTATTGATTAATGAAATGGCTAAAAAATATCCTTCTCTGATCTATCTATTTTGCTTGTTTCTCTATTATTCATGTCCAGTGTAAACATCAATTAGCTTCACTGCTTCCCTAGAAATATCCATTGAAGTTAAGGTCTTTGATGATGAGCTAGCTTTGTTACTTTCCAAACAATAAAATAATTTTGGTGGAATTATCGAGCAGAACATGCATAGAATTCATTTCAGATGTTAATATAGTCTAGATTTTCGAGAGAGATATGTATTACGATTGGTGATTCGTTTACTCATAGCAGTGAAGCTAGAACAACAATGAAAGAAACTGAGAAAGAAGAAGAAGGAGAGAAAAGAGAGAACGACAGAGAGAAAGATCAATTGTGTTTTATTGTATTCATCAAGTGTTTAGAGTACAATGGGAACTGTATTTATATACATCAGAATAGAGAGAAAGGAAAGAAAAGGAGCTGATTAACTACTCCTAACAACCTTCTAACTGCTCTGAATTAACAGAATAACAGTTCACTAACTAACTCTAAACAGAGTCCCTAATAATATGTAATAAAATAGATATGATGTGTGAATGAAGTCCATTCAAACAAACAGTTTATTTGGAAAACACAAAACAAAAGTACTATAAGCTCTTAACTTACATACTATATAATAATCAAGGAACTATCTTATTAGCTTTCAACTTATCAATCCAATAAATGAACGAGGTCTTTGAATTTCTAAACCCCACAAAACCATGCTCTTTGCTCTTGTTCATACTCTCAATTTTCTCAGTGTCTGAATATCCAAAATGAGCAACAACAAACCACCAACACCCAACATCTTCGAATTTCGTAGGCACCAGACCATTCTGCCTTACAATTTCATCCCAAACTTCACTCTTATCTTTCATCTCTTCCACCAATCTTAGCCTCGAATCTCCATCCCCATCATCATCTTCAAATTCCTCATACTCAACATCAAATTGCTCAGCCAACACCTTCCACATATGCTTCCACTTGATAATGTCACCATTGCTGCAATTAAAGGCCTGGTTCTTGGCGTTGGGATCCACCGCCGCCCATATCTGATGCTCCGCGATCAAATCAGCGTCAGAGGCATCCCATGAAGAATCCCAGGCTGCCCGAGTGCCCAAAAACTTGAGTGGCTTATCCTCGTGCTTACACATGGCTGCATAAGCGCAAAGACCACTAATAACATTCATCAAACTGTACGGAGAGAATCCGAATATGAGTCCAGGCCTGTGGACAGACCAAGTCAACCCTTCCTTCTTCTCTACTTCCGCCATTAAAATATCTTCCTGAGTATAATAAAAGTTGGGCGTGACGAGTCTCGGCAAGTCTTCATGGAACGGAGTCTCGTGGGGTCGAACCTTGCCAAGAAACTCAAAGGAGCCGATGTAGTGTTTCAGCCCGGTCTGCAAACACACGTGTTGGAGATTTGGCGCATGAGGGATAACTGCTTCGAGGACATTCTTTAGCATTCGGCCATTGGAATCACAATTCTCGAGCTCGGTGGGTTTGTTGGTCCATGTGACGTAGAAGATGTGGGTGATATCAGAGAGTTTAGACAGCTTGTCTCGCGTCTGGTTCGGGTCAGTAACATCACACTGAATGTAGTGAATTGGGTGGTCAGCGTTCCAAGTGGGTTGGGGCCGACGAGCCACGCCGTAGACCTTCCAGGGTCCGCCAGGGGTGTCGGAGAGAGGTAGAATCTCGGCGAGGCTATTGCCCACGATGCCAGTTACGCCCACCACAAGAGCCACGTTCTGGTAATTATTGACTCTTTTCTGTACATGAAAGGGAAACCACTTTTCTATTACAAAACAGTTTTTTTAGTTAAAATCAGCTATTCACAAGTGTTGAAATTTTTATAAGAAAAATAAATCTTATGTTTATATATTATAATAATATTAATAACAATTACGATTATTAGTTAGTACTTACCTTTGCATCTCTTGTTGCTCGTTCCCACCACCAATTCACCATTGTCTTTTTGTTTTACAACAAAACAAATGATCTAAAGGGCACTGAAATGAATCACTAATACAAAATTAACATAATATATATAGTTAAAAATTATAAGATTTTTCTATGATAATTTAAGAATTGAACTAATTATGTACTTTTTTTTAGTTGATGAACTAACTATGTATTACACAGTTAATATATATTTTAATTAATATTTGTTACCCTAGTAATTTAGTCAATTATTAAATTAATCCTAACTTTAGGATTTTAAGACCTAACTTCACCTACACACTATTAGTGAAGATAGTTAGAATTAGTTAGGTTTGTTATTGAAAAGTGAACCCTTAACTGTCTGTTCAAGTGTTGCGGGTTTGCAGGTTCTTGTTAACTAAAGTGGCGTTTGGTAATACTTTTATTTTTTAATTTTTTAATCACAAAATGAAAGTAAAATTTTTATTTTTAAAAAATTTATTTTTGAAAAACAAAAATGCGTTCTGTAACTACTTTTATTTTTCAATTTTAAAAATAGAAAACAAAAGTGTGTTCTGTAAAGTTCATTTTTATTTTTATTTTTTAATTTTATTTAATTCGGGTCTAGGTCCGGAGTCGGATTCGAGTTCAAGTCAGAAGTCGGGTTCTGCGGCAGGGCCATGGGGAGGGGATTTGAGTCCGGGTCTGGTCGTAATCCAAAAGATTGATTAAGAAAAACAAAACTGTTTAAAAAAACATTAAAAGTGATTTTATTTTTGTTTTTAAAATTTTGATTTCTAATTATAAAATTGAAAAGTAAAAACAGTTTTATAGAACATGTTTTGATAAATATTTTCACTTTTATACTTTTAAAAATAGAAATTAGGGACTGTCATGTGGCCTTTGACTTAACACTTAAGGACTAGGTACCTACAAAAAATTTAGAAATATAATTTAGATGTTATTATCGTCAAAAATTAAACTCAAGAGTATTTATATGTAACTAGAAGTGAAACTTAAATATTTATGCTGCAATTTTTTATTTTTTTTTAATATGATAATTTAAGAATTGAACTAACTATGTACTTTTTATTAGTTGATGAACTAACTATGTATTACACAGTTAATATATATTTTAATTAATATTTGTTACCCTAGTAATTTAGTCAATTATTAAATTAATCCTAACTTTAGGATTTTAAGACCTAACTTCACCTACACACTATTAGTGAAGATAGTTAGAATTAGTTAGGTTTGTTATTGAAAAGTGAACCCTTACCTGTCTGTTCACGTGTTGCGGGTTTGCAGGTTCTTGTTAACTAAAGTGGCGTTTGGTAATACTTTTATTTTTTAATCACAAAATGAAAGTAAAATTTTTATTTTTAAAA
Organism: Cannabis sativa; assembly: GCF_029168945.1. NCBI lineage: Eukaryota > Viridiplantae > Streptophyta > Magnoliopsida > Rosales > Cannabaceae > Cannabis > Cannabis sativa. The sequence goes on from NC_083610.1 coordinate 19,637,954, forward strand.
AATTTATTTTTGAAAAACAAAAATGCGTTCTGTAACTACTTTTATTTTTCAATTTTAAAAATAGAAAACAAAAGTGTGTTCTGTAAAGTTCATTTTTATTTTTATTTTTTAATTTTATTTAATTCGGGTCTAGGTCCGGAGTCGGATTCGAGTTCAAGTCAGAAGTCGGGTTCTGCGGCAGGGCCATGGGGAGGGGATTTGAGTCCGGGTCTGGTCGTAATCCAAAAGATTGATTAAGAAAAACAAAACTGTTTAAAAAAACATTAAAAGTGATTTTATTTTTGTTTTTAAAATTTTGATTTCTAATTATAAAATTGAAAAGTAAAAACAGTTTTATAGAACATGTTTTGATAAATATTTTCACTTTTATACTTTTAAAAATAGAAATTAGGGACTGTCATGTGGCCTTTGACTTAACACTTAAGGACTAGGTACCTACAAAAAATTTAGAAATATAATTTAGATGTTATTACCGTCAAAAATTAAACTCAAGAGTATTTATATGTAACTAGAAGTGAAACTTAAATATTTATGCTGAAATTTTTTATTTTTTTTTAATATGATAATTTAAGAATTGAACTAACTATGTACTTTTTATTAGTTGATGAACTAACTATGTATTACACAGTTAATATATATTTTAATTAATATTTGTTACCCTAGTAATTTAGTCAATTATTAAATTAATCCTAACTTTAGGATTTTAAGACCTAACTTCACCTACACACTATTAGTGAAGATAGTTAGAATTAGTTAGGTTTGTTATTGAAAAGTGAACCCTTACCTGTCTGTTCACGTGTTGCGGGTTTGCAGGTTCTTGTTAACTAAAGTGGCGTTTGGTAATACTTTTATTTTTTAATTTTTTAATCACAAAATGAAAGTAAAATTTTTATTTTTAAAAAATTTATTTTTGAAAAACAAAAATGCGTTCTGTAACTACTTTTATTTTTCAATTTTAAAAATAGAAAACAAAAGTGTGTTCTGTAAAGTTCATTTTTATTTTTATTTTTTAATTTTATTTAATTCGGGTCTAGGTCCGGAGTCGGATTCGAGTTCAAGTCAGAAGTCGGGTTCTGCGGCAGGGCCATGGGGAGGGGATTTGAGTCCGGGTCTGGTCGTAATCCAAAAGATTGATTAAGAAAAACAAAACTGTTTAAAAAAACATTAAAAGTGATTTTATTTTTGTTTTTAAAATTTTGATTTCTAATTATAAAATTGAAAAGTAAAAACAGTTTTATAGAACATGTTTTGATAAATATTTTCACTTTTATACTTTTAAAAATAGAAATTAGGGACTGTCATGTGGCCTTTGACTTAACACTTAAGGACTAGGTACCTACAAAAAATTTAGAAATATAATTTAGATGTTATTACCGTCAAAAATTAAACTCAAGAGTATTTATATGTAACTAGAAGTGAAACTTAAATATTTATGCTGAAATTTTTTATTTTTTTTTAATATGATAATTTAAGAATTGAACTAACTATGTACTTTTTATTAGTTGATGAACTAACTATGTATTACACAGTTAATATTTATTTTAATTAATATTTGTTACCCTAGTAATTTAGTCAATTATTAAATTAATCCTAACTTTAGGATTTTAAGACCTAACTTCACCTACACACTATTAGTGAAGATAGTTAGAATTAGTTAGGATTGTTATTGAAAAGTGAACCCTTACCTGTCTGTTCACGTGTTGCGGGTTTGCAGGTTCTTGTTAACTAAAGTGGCGTTTGGTAATACTTTTATTTTTTAATTTTTTAATCACAAAATGAAAGTAAAATTTTTATTTTTAAAAAATTTATTTTTGAAAAACAAAAATGCGTTCTGTAACTACTTTTATTTTTTAATTTTAAAAATAGAAAATAAAAGTGTGTTCTAGAAAGTTCATTTTTATTTTTATTTTTTAATTTTATTTAATTCGGGTCTAGCTCCGGAGTCGGATTCGAGTTCAAGTCAGAAGTCGGGTTCTGCGGCAGGGCCATGGGGAGGGGATTTGAGTTCGGGTCTGGTCGTAATCCAAAAGATTGATTAAGAAAAACAAAACTGTTTAAAAAAACATTAAAAGTGATTTTATTTTTGTTTTTAAAATTTTGATTTCTAATTATAAAATTGAAAAGTAAAAACAGTTTTATAGAACATGTTTTGATAAATATTTTCACTTTTCTACTTTTAAAAATAGAAATTAGGGACTGTCATGTGGCCTTTGACTTAACACTTAAGGACTAGGTACCTACAAAAAATTTAGAAATATAATTTAGATGTTATTACCGTCAAAAATTAAACTCAAGAGTATTTATATGTAACTAGAAGTGAAACTTAAATATTTATGCTGCAATTTTTTATTTTTTTTTAATATGATAATTTAAGAATTGAACTAACTATGTACTTTTTATTAATATTTGTTACCCAGTGAATTTTTTTTTTTATTAACGAGAAATTTTGAGGTTGAAGTGTTTATATGCATGCGTAGTGTTTCTGTTCAGCATATTGTTCTGACAACTGATTCTCATTTGATTTTCTTGTTTGGAAGGATGCAGGTGCTTTTACAGGTTAATGTTGGTGTTGAATTTTTGAAAAATCCTGTCCTTGAAATTCTTCAATTTGAGAAATATAATGACAAAGATTTGATTTCTGAGAACCAGACGAATGCAGCATCTGTGGACCAGGACCCATGTGGAGACCTGTTAAAATGGTTACTTCCTTTAGATAACACTCTTCCACCACCAGCTCGTCCACTTTCTCCTCCCATAAGTTCCAATACAGGATTTGGAAGTACAGCTCAAAAATCCAATCTCACTTCTTCGTCCGGTTCACAACTTTTCTCTTTTGGCAACTTTAGAAGCTACTCCATGTCATCCCTGCCCCAAAATAGTACCCCACCTCCTGCATCTGTCAAATCTTCTGGTTCTAAACCAAGCTTTAATCCTGAAGATTGGGATCAGTATTCATCTCAAAAGCTTCGGAAGAGTCAAAAGACTGATGCTGAAGAGCTTTTATCTTTCCGTGGTGTGTCATTGGAGCGAGAAAGATTTTCTGTTCGCTGTGGACTGGAAGGCATCTATATGCCAGGAAGAAGATGGACCAGGAAACTAGAAATTATACAACCTGTAGAAATTCATTCTTTTGTTGCTGACTGCAATACTGATGACTTGCTCTGTGTCCAAATAAAGGTGCGAACATGTTTTGAACTGAGTCACATTGTTTCATAAGCAGATGTATACATGTTCTGAAATGCAGCAGCTACCATATCTCTTTGTTTGTTTGATGTGACTGTCAGTCTAAGCCTTCAAATTTCAATCAAGTTTTTGCGTTGTTATGCAGAATGTTACTCCAGCACATGCACCAGATATTGTGGTTTATATAGATGCTATTACAATTGTTTTTGAAGAGGCTTCAAAAGGTGGACAACCACTATCACTTCCAATTACGTGTATTGAAGCAGGAACTGATCACAGCTTGCCAAATCTAGCCCTCAGGTATCAGGTTGTTGTTAACTGTAGGTATTCTATTACTTTTTAATTCGCACCACCCTGCAATCTGCTGAGGCAAATAGTAGAGAAGACTCTCAACACTTTCTCCAGTGTGATGAACACTGAGAGCTATCAGTTTGCTAGAGTGGTGTTGATTTTGAAGCTTCTTTTGTGAGAACTACCTCAATTAGGTGTCTGATATGCTCAGAGTACCTGTGAGTAAATTACAGCAACCAAAATATTTCAGTAGAGTAGAAAAATGGGAGAAAACCAGAGAAATTGAGCTATTATTGAAGAAAAGGAAAAGACAAGTTCCACAGGTGTTTTAGAGACCTGGGGCTCTCCTAGATGCAGTGAATTTCACTCAATTCATGCTTAGCTCATTCTCTCACACAAAGGCCTCTAAAACCACTCACATAGCCAAATCAGCAGTTACAAAATTACCCTCTCCCCACGCTGGCTTCACTGACCAACTACCCTTGGGCATTTGGCCTCTTACCTCTCCTAGCATAAATGAAGCGTACCTCAAGCCTTACAGTGTCTCCATTCTTCTTTCCTCTTGTTAAAAGCAAGGATGGATTACGGATTGTTTTGGAAGAAAATGTAACCTATCGATGTGCTTTCAGTAGATGATTAGTTTTTTGTTCGGATTAATAGTATAAGAAACACTATGAAGAAGTTGATTGGAGAACTGGATAAGAATTGCTTAGTGATTATATCATTTGTTAATTCATATATATTTTCTTCGATTTCGAAGTGATTTTCTATCATTATTCAGACAAAGAGTTCATTTGGTTTCCTGAATTTCTATGTTCATCTATTGGAAATATTGTACAGGAGGGGTGAAGAGCATTCTTTTATCCTCAAACCCGCGACATCTTTGTGGAGAAGCATTAAGGCAAATGGTGAAAAAAGTACTCAATCATCACAGTTACCTACTGGAATTACATCAAGTTTACATCTTTCTCAGACTGTTGAAGGAAAGAGAAAGGTTTTTACTGCAGATCAATATGCTATTATGGTCTCATGTCGGTGCAACTATTCTGGTAATGTAAACCAATTAGCTCACTTTACAAATGAAAATTATTATTCACTGTCTCTTGGCTTATTGTTTTTGTGCTTGCTCTAGAATCAAGAATGTTTTTCAAGCAGCCCACAAGTTGGCGACCACGTATCTCCAGGGATCTTATGATCACTGTTGCATCTGAAATGTCTGGTCAACACCGGCCTAACGGAGGATCTTATCAGCTTCCTGTTCAAGTTAAAATATGTTTTACATTGTATATGTTGGTGTTTGCATTTTCCCCCTAAGCTTGTGTAATTCATCTCATGTATAATTGGTACAATTTTTCAGGTGTTAACGCTTCAGGCTTCAAACTTGACATCAGAAGATCTAACTTTGACAGTTCTTGCCCCAGCTTCATTTACTTCACCACCCTCAGTGGTCTCATTGAATTCTTCACCCACTTCACCTAGAAGTCCCTTTATCAGTTTTCCTGAGAATACAAGTTCAAATGGGGATAAACGTTTCTCTACAGTGCAGAGGTTGAGCTCAGCACCCGCTTCATCTGGAAATCAGAAACTGGATGATCATAGTGGAGCTCGATCTGCTTCATTCAATGAGTTGGCTTCTCCCAGATCCGACATCATTCCTAGTAGCAGTGTAGGTTGTACACACCTGTGGTTACAAAGTAGAGTACCGTTGGGGTAATTTACTAATACTTTACTCTCATTTCTTGTATGTAATTATTGTCCGTTAAATAATTTCTCCATGGTTCCTTCAGATGCGTACCCTCTCATTCTACTGCAACCATCAAGCTTGAGCTTCTTCCGCTGACCGATGGCATCATTACTCTGGACACCTTACAGATTGATGTCAAGGAAAAAGGTAATCTCTTTCTGCTTATGTCTTGCTCTGCTTTTTTTACAGCCCCACCATTGAAACACCAACTCCATTATTGCTGTAACGCCCGTACTTTTCATAAATTACTAATTTAGTTACAAGCGTTAAAATGCGGAAAATCTATAATGTCGCTTTTATTTATAAACATAAAATATTCATATTTGAGCTCAATTTGGACTTAAAAGACATAATAATTAATAAATCAAAATAACTGCGACATTAGTCTAATAACTCTAAATAAAATAAATGGAGCGTGCCCTAGACCACCCTCAGTTATATGATCCTCAGCGAGTACACACACAAGCCTCCAAGGTCTCACTTGCCACCGACTCTCTAAGTTTTAGAACCTTAATCTGCACATGGTAAGTTTGATAAGGGTGAGCTACTAAACTCAGTAAGGAAATGCTTGTCACGTAGTCACATAAAATAAAAGAAAAAAAAAATATAACTAAAACTTAGATGCACATATTTAGACAAATAGCAATACATATAAGCTTAATCTTATCACTATTCACTAATCACTAGTTTCTAAGCTAAGTCACATAATAATGGTTATGCCGGAGTTCGACTTTGGCAAATAAACTCGAACTATTAGACTAAATGGCGGAGGGCTGGGTTCAGTAAAATCGTACCCACTACTAGATGGCCCCCTATCTACCATATAGACTTAACAGTCAAGTATTTAACCATTATCTTCTCAATCAAACCATGTCACATAATCTACAATAAATCTAATTTAAATAATGTTTAACTACTACACATTATTTAATAGCATATCATAAATCCTATCATAATTAAGTCATAATCATATCAGAACCATATCATAACTACATAATAATCATATCATAACTATATCATAATCATATCATAATCATACCATAATCATATCATTGTTTAAATAATGCGAATCCATTGTACCGTCCATTATCCAAACAACATAACTAGTTTAAATAATGTGAATCTTATAAACACACTATTTACATACATACTTAAATAACATGAATCTTATAAACATATTATTTAAATATATACCTTTAGCAATGGCCATGCTCTAATACGTAAACATACATAAATAACATGAATCTTATAAACATATTATTTAAATATATATTATACAGTACATTAAATAACAGACAATAAAGAGTTAGGCAGAAGACCTTAGTTAACTTCTCTTTTACTATTCCCACTCTTTCTATGAATGTTATTACATACAGAAAACTTATGTTTTTCTACTTAATTTCCTTACCTCGAATGTGGAGAATCTAGCTTGATTGCAGGAGTGACTCTGAGAATTAATGTATGCTTGATCCCACGAAATCCTAATTTTCATGTAAAATATTTAGAGTGTTCTATGATAATAGATATAGGTTAAATATAGACCTTTTTCAACTAACGAAACATTATTAACACACAATTATTATACCTTAGCTCCCAAAAAGGAATATAGACCCTATGAGAAATATATTAGTGCTCCAAATCTTGAAATTCTTTTTTTTTATATTTCAGCCAGGTGCAAACCAAATCACTTTGTGATGACCCAAATCTTGATGATGATGTATGGTGGTATAGGGTAATGTTGAAAAGATAATTATAATGATGGTAGTGGTGATAGTAATATTAGGGCTAAGGTAGTGTATGGTCAAAAGAATAAAACAACAAAACTTTTAGAGTTTTGAATAACACTTGAAAAAGGAAACTATGATTTAATGTGGAAACTTACCAACAATTTAATGTGGCGAAATGAACATGAAAATAGTTATGGAGCTATTGAATATTGAAATGAAAGAGATGAGATGGCAACAACATATGTCTTGGCTACAAGGAAATTTTCAAGCGATGACTTTAGTGTTTAAGAAAGGATAAGTGTAAATACAAGAGAAGGTGATGGAAGATAAGAGTATATGGAAGCTTCAGGTAATTTTTAGTCTAGTGATGAAAAGTGTTTCGAGAATGATTCTTAAGAGTTTTGGCTTATTGGTGTGAGTGATGAAAATAAAAAGAGATATACTCTATTTATAGGCTTTTACTAACCCTAAATCTACCCATGCCAAATTGTTCTCAACTAACCGTAGTTAACACTAAGAATATTCAAATATTCAACTAAAGTCAGTAACTTCCTCTATTTACTAGTTCAAACTGAACTCCACTTCTAATGCTAGCCGAACCATAAATGCTTGAAAATTTATTATAGTACTTTTAGTCATTATCCTTGCTTATAAGATAAAACAAAGACCTTTTTATTCTAACCACATCATCAACCAAGACCCTCCTAGCAACACACGTCCACAATAAATTCAAATTTCAAAGTTGAATTGTCTCCTTAATTCATGCACTTATATGACTTAGGTAAGTCAACCTTGCTCCACGTATAGCTCAATTCCTAAGCACCCTCCTAAATTATTTCTTGTAACCAAATTTTGTTTTTTGTACCATATATAATATATCATGTTAACTATGAGACAAGACATCCACATGCCACTATAAAACCATGTAACTATTACTGTAGCTAGTAACACTAAATAACACCATACTTAAACCTTAAATAAAAAAACAATTATATTAGCTATGATGACATTCATATCCACCAAGTCATACACATTCTCACTAGCTATAATACTAATTATTTTCTAAAGTTAGTTGTGCGTAAAATAATTTATGCTTATAAAATGTGAATTTCTATAAACAAAAATAATTTAATTCTCTACCGTAAGATATAAAAAAATATCATTGCTAACAAATAAAATTATTTTTTCTTAATCTCAATGGACAATGTCTAAATCTAATAGTAACCCATGGAAGCCTTGTTTAAAAATATCATAATTCTCATAGCTTGAGAAACACTGTTTAAAGAACAATTGACATAATTTAAGCAATCTACTATCTCCACATCGAGTTAACTAAAGTATATATATATAAAAAAATAATAATAATAACAACATAGTAGAGGATAATAACAAAATACTTTTGGTTATTACAATCTACCCTCCTTAAAAGAATTTCGTCCTCGAAATTAGCTTCTACCCACATACGCGGGGTATCATTTCCTCATATATTTTCCCAATTCACAACTTTTCTATTAGAATTTCCACTCTACAGGACCTTATCTAGGGATATACTCATATATTTTAGTTACCCCTTTCTACCACGCCTCCCAACGTGTCATATAACTCATGTCCTAATGTAGTTTGAAATTCTCGTACTTAAACATGTGTGTGGGATGGGATACCTACCTTCGCCACATTAAAATGTGAAATTCTGTTACACATATCTGCTATAGCAGGTGGACCTAAATATCTCAGGCTTTACGTACCCTGCATAATATTTCTATTTTAAAGTGAACTTTAAGAACATAAGGTCACCTCTTATCATTGTTACATCCTCATTTTTCTCCATCCGTTAGAGCGCCATGCATACTCTGTCGTACATTGTCTACCATTCTTGAAACTTCTTACCCACTTATAGGTGGTACCTCACTCCAAGTAAATTTAGCACTCATAAACATCTCATAGGGTGCCATACGTATTGTGGCCAACCAACTGTTTTCATAAGAGAACGTTATCAACTACAAGCATTTACTCTAACTTACCAGGAAGATTCTGTGCACATAACAGAATTCAGGAAAAAAATATTGCAGTGTGACTGCAGTACACAGTAGCTGCTGTAGGGTCTTGTATTACCCAGGTTCTTCAACACCACCCCTCAAACGAAGGGGTGACACCTTCACTCCAAGTTTGTCCACAAGAACCTGGAAACGAGAATGTGAAAGACTCTTGGTGAACGAATCAGCAATTTGATCAGCAGTAGGCACATATCTTATCTCCAGTTCTTTCTTCAAAACTTTGTCTCTAACAAAGTGGATATCGATTTCGATATGCTTTGTTCTTGCATGGTAAACGGGATTGGAGGCAAGTGCATTGGCACTGATGTTATCACACCAAGTAATTGGTGTCTCAGGCAGTTTGAACTTTAGTTCTTTTAACAAGGATTCAATCCAAGTTATTTCAGATGCTACATGTGCCAATGCTCTGTATTCGGATTCTGTACTAGATCTTGAAACAACAGCTTGTTTCTTTGATGACCACGAAATAAGAGCTTCTCCAAGATAAACACAATATCCAGCCACCGATTTTCTATCATCTGGACAACATGCCCAATCAGCATCCGAATAACCAACTAAGGATAATCTTTCACTAAAACCAATGTGTAAGCCGTGACGAATGGTTCCCTTCAGATATCTCAAGATTCGCTTAACTCCACTCCAGTGAGTTGTTGTTGGATTTTGTAGGAATTGGCTCAATTTATTTATGGCGAAAGCAATGTCTGGTCTGGTATGACTTAGGTCCTGTAAAGCACCTATGGCACTCCTGTACACAGTCGGATTAGTGAGAAGATCTCCATCATTCTTCGATAGCGGCTTTCCCGCAATCATGGGAGTTGGGCATGGCTTGACATTCAACATATCAAATCTTTCCAGCAGTTCAGTGATATATTTAGTTTGAGTGAGATACAGTCCATATTCATCTCGATACACTTCAATTCCAAGGAAATAATGAAGTGAACCGAGATCCTTCAGAGAGAAATGCTTGTTCAGCTTTGCTGTAAACTCATTCAGCTTTTGCAAGTTGTTTCCTGTCACAATTATATCGTCCACATAAATCAAAACAAGTATAATAACTCGATCTGTCATGTAGAAAAACAAAGAAGTGTCGGCCTTAGAATTCACAAAGCGCCATAGCAGCAGTGTTTGCTTAAGTCTGTCAAACCAGGCCCTGGGGGCTTGTTTAAGGCCGTAAAGAGACCTGTTCAGCTTGCAAATGTGATTTTGTTTCAAGGGATCTTCGAAGCCTTGAGGTTGAAGCACGTAAACGTCTTCTTCAAGGTAGCCATTTAAGAAAGCGTTGTTGATATCAACCTGTTTGATAGCCCAATTTCTCGAGACAGCAATTGTTAAAATAATTCGAACAGTAGATGATTTGATTACAGGACTAAAAGTCTCACTGAAATCAATTCCCGGTCTTTGGTGGAACCCCTTAGCAACTAGTCTTGCTTTCAATCTCTCCACTGTACCATCAGCCCGATATTTAATTTTGAACACCCATTTGTTACCCACCAGGTTCACACCATCAAAGTAAGGAACCAACACCCATGTTTTCTTTGTTTTTAAAGCAACAATTTCTGTACTCATTGCTGCATTCCACTCTTTAGATTTGAGAGCCTCTTCAACACTTCTTGGTTCTTCAATTTTGGGAATCCACTTTGTTTTGCTGAGATAGGTTTTCGGTTTAAAAATGCCTGCCTTGGCACGTGTCACCATAGGGTGGCAAGGCACAGGAGGTTGTTCACTCTGTGTTCCTTGTCTCAGGTCTGTAGCTACTGGTTCAGCTTGGTCTGATGCAGCATTTTGTGGCTCAGTAGCATAAGCAATATCAGCTGGTGTGTGTTCAAACTCACTAACCTGCTGACTTTCAAAATCAGTAACATGATGATTGTTGGAAGATGTTGCTTCAGAGGATGCTTGGGCAGAAGGATCAAGAGCTGTACTAGTAGGCAAGGGAGTGTTGTGTGAGAAAGGCAGAAAGAGGCGAAATTTGAGACCGAGTGGATTGTGAACAATGGCTTCTTTTTCTGGTGCATAGGTGTTGAGGAAACCTTGTTTAAAAGGAAATTTAGTTTCATTAAATGTGACATTTCTTGAAATGTACACACGGCCTGTGGAACTTAGGCACTTATAGCCTTTGTGTGATGAGCTAAAGCCTAAATTGACACACTTCAATGAATGAAACTGAAATTTATGCGTTTGATATGGGCGAATGCAAGGAAAACAAGCTGTTCCAAAAATTCTCAGTTGAGAGTAATCGGGTTTTTCAAGGAACAGTGTTTCAAAAGGTGATTTCATTTTTAGAATGGGTGTTGGAAGTCTATTGATCAAATGGACAGTAGTTTGGAAAGCATCCACCCAAAATTTGAGAGGCATTGAGGCTTGTGCAAGGAGAGTTAGGCCCATTTCGACTATGTGCCTATGTTTCCTCTCAGCTCTCCCATTTTGAGCTGAGGTGTGAGGACAAGGGTGTTGGAAATCAATTCCATTGACCTTAACAATGTCACCAAAGGCTTGGAACTCACCACCCTGGTCGGTTAAGAGCCTTGATTTTCCTATCAAATTGATTCTCAACAAAGGCTTTAAATTGAGTGAAAGCTGTCAAAGCTTCATCTTTAGTTCTTAATGGATACAGCCATGTAAAACGACTGTAATCATCAAGAAAATGGATGTAATATTTGTAGTTTGTGTTTGAGGCTATTGGGGCAGGCCCCCAAAGATCAGTGTGGATCAACTCAAGAACTTTAGTAGCTCTAGAATTCGACAGTTTAAATGGGAGAGCATGAGCTTTACCAAATTGACATACATCACAGAAGTGTAAATTTTCATTGCTTAAACAGGGTACATTAGATACTTCTAACACTTTCTTTAAAACTTTGACAGAGGGATGGCCTAATCTCCTATGCCAAATATCATTATTGGAAAGTAAAAACTCATTACTAGGAGCACGGGTTACATTTCCCTTAGACAGAACAGAGACACCAGTAAACTTGAGACCAGGTTTTAAGTTGTTTTGGGTAGAGTGGTTGGCTGGGGTATTGAGTTGGTACAGTCCATCTCTAAGCATCCCTTGAAGCACCACCTTCCTTGTTGCTTTGTCCTTCACATAACAACAATTTGAGTGAAATTCAACAATCACATCATTATCAGCAGTCAATTTAGATACACTAATCAAGTTTTTAGCAATTTTTGGTACATGTAACAATTCGGTTAGAACCAAAGGAGAATTAGATTCAGTTTGGAGGGAACCAGATCCAATAGATGTGATATTAATTTGATTACCATCACCTATGGTCAATTTTTCCTTACCATTGTATTCAGATTTCTGGTTTAGATTCCCTGCAGCAGATGTTACATGATTGCTTGCACCAGAATCCGCATACCAAACATCACTGTCGACCACCTCTGGTGATGCAACAAAGGCAGTGTGGTTCCCTGCTTGTGAAGACTGCTGAGTATTGGGATCTTGACCCATATACGACTCATCATACCTATTGTAACAATAGGCAGCCGAGTGACCATACCTGCCACACACTTGGCAGGTTGGTTTTGAGTTGTTGGTTCTGCCTCTACCTCGACCTCTAGTACCACCTCCACGGCCTGAATTGTTATTCGAACCTCTGCCTTGGTGAGGAGTAAAGTTTCCTCTTCCTCTTCCCTGAGAGTGACTGTTTGGTTTAGCAGCAAGATTAGCCGAAGGTCCAGATGAAGAGCCCCCTGCTGTATGATCAGTCGATTTGGTGTGTCCTGGAGCTTGTAACCTTTCGAGTTTGCTGTCAAAACTCAGCAAGGTATCCTGTAATTCCTGCCATGACATTCTATTTCTTTCTATTTGAATGACTATTGGTAAGTATTCAATACCCAAACCAGAAGTAACATTCGAAATAAGGTGGCTCTCTGGATATGGGTCACCAGCCAGAGCCAAACTATCGGACCACATCTTTTTTTGTCTAAGATATTCAGCCATAGATGTATTACCTTTTTTTGTAGTTTGGATCAAGGTTCGGGTGTCGTCTAGCTTGGCTCTCGAGTGAGCTCCATAGAGGTTTTCAAGTGCACTCCACAAGGCTGATGAAGATCCACACCCCATGACTTCAGTTGCTATAGATTCGGTCATCGAACTGTAGATCCAGCCCATGAGCAGTTGGTCACTCACTATCCACTGCTCATAGTCAGGATTCAACATCATTTCGCCTTCTGGTTCTCCTTCTGGTGTTGTAGCAGCTGGAACAGATTCTGGGGGGCAGGGACGACTTCCATTGATAAACCCATCGAGTCTGTGACCTCGAATAATTGTTGACACCATAGTTTTCCATAGTGTATAGTTGTTTCGGTCTAGCTTGAGGGAGAACGGCTGATTTAGAGTATTGAAGGGTTGTGTGTAGTTCAGAGAGGAATTACTACCATAGGAAGAGGAGAAGTTACTGGCAGGTTGTGTAGCAGGGTTATTTGTGCGAGGAGGTTGGTTATTGGTCGAAGTAGGTGGCGGTGGAGTCTGAGATTGACCGGTCGACATTGGCGTTGGCCACACGGCTCTGATACCACGATAGATTTCAAAGGAAAAATGAATTGGGCAAAGCCTAAAGCTCGGCATTTCCTGAGTGAGGGATATTTCATTTATAGACAAGTGTAGTACAGAGGATATACCTTTACAATCAATAAACAATTGACACGTATTTACACAGAAAACAATAAGATCCTAACAGAATTGATACACCCAACAATATTGGAAAAGCAGAGAAAAAGATTCTGTGCACATAACAGAATTCAGGAAAAAAATATTGCAGTGTGACTGCAGTACACAGTAGCTGCTGTAGGGTCTTGTATTACCCAGGTTCTTCAACATGAGCAACTATGTGTTATATGGTGATATCTGGTTATGGGAGAATCTATGAGAAAGGAGGAGAACAGCTTTGTGTGAGTGAAAGTTTTATTTGGTTTATTGATTAATGAAATGGCTAAAAAATATCCTTCTCTGATCTATCTATTTTGCTTGTTTCTCTATTATTCATGTCCAGTGTAAACATCAATTAGCTTCACTGCTTCCCTAGAAATATCCATTGAAGTTAAGGTCTTTGATGATGAGCTAGCTTTGTTACTTTCCAAACAATAAAATAATTTTGGTGGAATTATCGAGCAGAACATGCATAGAATTCATTTCAGATGTTAATATAGTCTAGATTTTCGAGAGAGATATGTATTACGATTGGTGATTCGTTTACTCATAGCAGTGAAGCTAGAACAACAATGAAAGAAACTGAGAAAGAAGAAGAAGGAGAGAAAAGAGAGAACGACAGAGAGAAAGATCAATTGTGTTTTATTGTATTCATCAAGTGTTTAGAGTACAATGGGAACTGTATTTATATACATCAGAATAGAGAGAAAGGAAAGAAAAGGAGCTGATTAACTACTCCTAACAACCTTCTAACTGCTCTGAATTAACAGAATAACAGTTCACTAACTAACTCTAAACAGAGTCCCTAATAATATGTAATAAAATAGATATGATGAGTGAATGAAGTCCATTCAAACAAACAGTTTATTTGGAAAACACAACACAAAAGTACTATAAGCTCTTAACTTACATACTATATAATAATCAAGGAACTATCTTATTAGCTTTCAACTTATCAATCCAATAAATGAACGAGGTCTTTAAATTTCTAAACCCCACAAAACCATGCTCTTTGCTCTTGTTCATACTCACAATTTTCTCAGTCTCTGAATATCCAAAATAAGCAACAACAAACCACCAACACCCAACATCTTCGAATTTCGTAGGCACCAGACCATTCTGCCTTACAATTTCATCCCAAACTTCACTCTTATCTTTCATCTCTTCCACCAATCTTAGCCTCGAATCTCCATCCCCATCATCATCTTCAAATTCCTCATACTCAACATCAAATTGCTCAGCCAACACCTTCCACATATGCTTCCACTTGATAATGTCACCATTGCTGCAATTAAAGGCCTGGTTCTTGGCGTTGGGATCCACCGCCGCCCATATCTGATGCTCCGCGATCAAATCAGCGTCAGAGGCATCCCATGAAGAATCCCAAGCTGCCCGAGTGCCCAAAAACTTGAGTGGCTTATCCTCGTGCTTACACATGGCTGCATAAGCGCAAAGACCACTAATAACATTCATCAAACTGTACGGAGAGAATCCGAATATGTGTCCAGGCCTGTGGACAGACCAAGTCAACCCTTCCTTCTTCTCTACTTCCGCCATTAAAATATCTTCCTGAGTATAATAAAAGTTGGGCGTGACGAGTCTCGGCAAGTCTTCATGGAACGGAGTCTCGTGGGGTCGAACCTTGCCAAGAAACTCAAAGGAGCCGATGTAGTGTTTCAGCCCGGTCTGCAAACACACGTGTTGGAGATTTGGCGCATGAGGGATAACTGCTTCGAGGACATTCTTTAGCATTCGGCCATTGGAATCACAATTCTCGAGCTCGGTGGGTTTGTTGGTCCATGTGACGTAGAAGATGTGGGTGATATCAGAGAGTTTAGACAGCTTGTCTCGCGTCTGGTTCGGGTCAGTAACATCACACTGAATGTAGTGAATTGGGTGGTCAGCGTTCCAAGTGGGTTGGGGCCGACGAGCCACGCCGTAGACCTTCCAGGGTCCGCCAGGGGTGTCGGAGAGAGGTAGAATCTCGGCGAGGCTATTGCCCACGATGCCAGTTACGCCCACCACAAGAGCCACGTTCTGGTAATTATTGACTCTTTTCTGTACATGAAAGGGAAACCACTTTTCTATTACAAAACAGTTTTTTTAGTTAAAATCAGCTATTCACAAGTGTTGAAATTTTTATAAGAAAAATAAATCTTATGTTTATATATTATAATAATATTAATAACAATTACGATTATTAGTTAGTACTTACCTTTGCATCTCTTGTTGCTCGTTCCCACCACCAATTCACCATTGTCTTTTTGTTTTACAACAAAACAAATGATCTAAAGGGCACTGAAATGAATCACTAATACAAAATTAACATAATATATATAGTTAAAAATTATAAGATTTTTCTATGATAATTTAAGAATTGAACTAACTATGTACTTTTTTTTAGTTGATGAACTAAGTATGTATTACACAGTTAATATATATTTTAATTAATATTTGTTACCCTAGTAATTTAGTCAATTATTAAATTAATCCTAACTTTAGGATTTTAAGACCTAACTTCACCTACACACTATTAGTGAAGATAGTTAGAATTAGTTAGGTTTGTTATTGAAAAGTGAACCCTTACCCGTCCGTGCTCACGTGTTGCGGGTTTGCAGGTTCTTGTTAACTAAAGTGGCGTTTGGTAATACTTTTATTTTTTAATTTTTTAATCACAAAATGAAAGTAAAATTTTTATTTTTAAAAAATTTATTTTTGAAAAACAAAAATGCGTTCTGTAACTACTTTTATTTTTCAATTTTAAAAATAGAAAACAAAAGTGTGTTCTGTAAAGTTCATTTTTATTTTTATTTTTTAATTTTATTTAATTCGAGTCTAGGTCCGGAGTCGGATTCGAGTTCAAGTCAGAAGTCGGGTTCGCGGCGGGGCCATGGGGAGTGGGATTTGAGTCGGGTCCGGTCGTAATCCAAAAGATTGATTAAGAAAAACAAAAGCTCGTTTAAAAAAACATTAAAATTGATTTTATTTTTGTTTTTAAAATTTTGATTTCTAATTATAAAATTGAAAAGTAAAAACAGTTTTATAGAACATGTTTTGATAAATATTTTCACTTTTATACTTTTAAAAATAGAAATTAGGGACTGTCATGTGGCCTTTGACTTAACACTTAAGGACTAGGTACCTACAAAAAATTTTAGAAATATAATTTAGATATTATTACCGTCAAAAATTAAACTCAAGAGTATTTATATGTAACTAGAAGTGAAACTTAGATATTTATGGTGCAAATTTTTTTTTCTGACTATGATAATTTAAGAATTGAACTAACTATGTACTTTTTTTTAATTGATGAACTAACTATGTATTACACAGTTAATATATATTTTAATTAATATTTGTTACCCTAGTAATTTAGTCAATTATTAAATTAATCCTAACTTTAGGAATTTAAGACCTAACTTCACCTACACACTATTAGTGAAGATAGTTAGAATTAGTTAGGTTTGTTATTGAAAAGTGAACCCTTAACTGTTCACGCGTTGCGGGTTTGCAGGTTCTTGTTAACTAAAGTGGCGTTTGGTAATACTTTTATTTTTTAATTTTTTAATCACAAAATGAAAGTAAAATTTTTATTTTTAAAAAATTTATTTTTGAAAAACAAAAATGCGTTCTGTAACTACTTTTATTTTTTAATTTTAAAAATAGAAAACAAAAGTGTGTTCTATAAAGTTCATTTTTATTTTTATTTTTTAATTTTATTTAATTCGGGTCTAGGTCCGGAGTCGGATTCGAGTTCAAGTCAGAAGTCGGGTTCTGCGGCAGGGCCATGGGGAGGGGATTTGAGTCCGGGTCTGGTCGTAATCCAAAAGATTGATTAAGAAAAACAAAACTGTTTAAAAAAACATTAAAATTGATTTTATTTTTGTTTTTAAAATTTTGATTTCTAATTATAAAATTGAAAAGTAAAAACAGTTTTATAGAACATGTTTTGATAAATATTTTCACTTTTATACTTTTAAAAATAGAAATTAGGGACTGTCATGTGGCCTTTGACTTAACACTTAAGGACTAGGTACCTACAAAAATTTTTAGAAATATAATTTAGATGTTATTACCGTCAAAAATTAAACTCAAGAGTATTTATATGTAACTAGAAGTGAAACTTAAATATTTATGCTGCAAATTTTTTTTTTTTTTTACTATGATAATTTAAGAATTGAACTAACTATGTACTTTTTTTTAGTTGATGAACTAACTATGTATTACACAGTTAATATATATTTTAATTAATATTTGTTACCCTAGTAATTTAGTCAATTATTAAATTAATCCTAACTTTAGGATTTTAAGACCTAACTTCACCTACACACTATTAGTGAAGATAGTTAGAATTAGTTAGGTTTGTTATTGAAAAGTGAACCCTTACCTGTCTGTTCACGTGTTGCGGGTTTGCAGGTTCTTGTTAACTAAAGTGGCGTTTGGTAATACTTTTATTTTTTAATTTTTTAATCACAAAATGAAAGTAAAATTTTTATTTTTAAAAAATTTATTTTTGAAAAACAAAAATGCGTTCTGTAACTACTTTTATTTTTCAATTTTAAAAATAGAAAACAAAAGTGTGTTCTATAAAGTTCATTTTTATTTTTATTTTTTAATTTTATTTAATTCGGGTCTAGGTCCGGAGTCGGATTCGAGTTCAAGTCAGAAGTCGGGTTCTGCGGCAGGGCCATGGGGAGGGGATTTGAGTCCGGGTCTGGTCGTAATCCAAAAGATTGATTAAGAAAAACAAAACTGTTTAAAAAAACATTAAAATTGATTTTATTTTTGTTTTTAAAATTTTGATTTCTAATTATAAAATTGAAAAGTAAAAACAGTTTTATAGAACATGTTTTGATAAATATTTTCACTTTTCTACTTTTAAAAATAGAAATTAAAAGGAATTTGCATGGTGTGGCCTTTGACTTAACACTTAAGGACTAGGTACCTACAAAAATTTTAGAAATATAATTTAGATGTTATTACCGTCAAAAATTAAACTCAAGAGTATTTATATGTAACTAGAAGTGAAACTTAAATATTTATGCTGCAAATTTTTTTTTTTTTGACTATGATAATTTAAGAATTGAACTAACTATGTACTTCTTTTTTAGTTGATGAACTAACTATGTATTACACAGTTAATATATATTTTAATTAATATTTGTTACCCTAGTAATTTAGTCAATTATTAAATTAATCCTAACTTTAGGATTTTAAGACCTAACTTCACCTACACACTATTAGTGAAGATAGTTAGAATTAGTTAGGTTTGTTATTGAAAAGTGAACCCTTACCTGTCTGTTCACGTGTTGCGGGTTTGCAGGTTCTTGTTAACTAAAGTGGCGTTTGGTAATACTTTTATTTTTTAATTTTTTAATCACAAAATGAAAGTAAAATTTTTATTTTTAAAAAATTTATTTTTGAAAAACAAAAATGCGTTCTGTAACTACTTTTATTTTTCAATTTTAAAAATAGAAAACAAAAGTGTGTTCTGTAAAGTTCATTTTTATTTTTATTTTTTAATTTTATTTAATTCGGGTCTAGGTCCGGAGTCGGATTCGAGTTCAAGTCAGAAGTCGGGTTCTGCGGCAGGGCCATGGGGAGGGGATTTGAGTCCGGGTCTGGTCGTAATCCAAAAGATTGATTAAGAAAAACAAAACTGTTTAAAAAAATATTAAAAGTGATTTTATTTTTGTTTTTAAAATTTTGATTTCTAATTATAAAATTGAAAAGTAAAAACAGTTTTATAGAACATGTTTTGATAAATATTTTCACTTTTCTACTTTTAAAAATAGAAAACTGATTAAAAAAGTGTTACCAAACGCCACCTAAATTAATGAGTTGACTCGATCAACTTTTTTCTTAACACTCACCTAATTATATATAAACTCTAAACACTTAATTATATATAAATATATAACTAAACCATTAAAATCAATAAATTATATATATACATATAAATTTTCAATACATAAAAATAAAAATAAAAATAATGTATGATCATATAATATATATATTGTATTATGTAACTTTTTCAGGTCCAATATATGTAAAGTATAATAAAGTATAATGTAAACTTGTATTATTATTAAAGTTTAGGTAAGGCTTTGTCTGAGTGAGCGGTCTTCCTCCCTCGATTGAAGGGTTCCCGTTTTCCTGGGATTGGTGTGTTTCATCCTCCTCCATGGAAGAACTGTTGGCGAAGACCCATAACCTCCAAGTCACTGACGACGAGGAATGGGAAATTGATAAGAGCCTCTCTATTACGATTGCAAAATGCAATCTACGGGGCAGACTGTGTACTACGACGGAGCATAGCTGGAGTTTCTTAAAGAAAGTTCTGGGAGGCATTTGGCGATTAAAGGAAGCGGAATGGAATCTCAAGATCAAGGAGAAATACGAATCAGGTCTTTTCTTGACTTTTACTTTTGCATCAGAATCCATTCAAAACAGAATTCTAACTAAAATGCCTTGGTATTTATCAAATGGAGTGCTTATTCTGGGGAAGATGGAGAATTCCAATGAATCTTGGAACAATGACTTGATTAATTTCCCAATTTGGGGAAGGGCTTCGGGAGTGCCGATTGATCTGCTCACAACAAACAACACAAGGAAAATGGCGACAAAAACAGGGGAGGTTATCACAGTGAACAATTGAGACATTTCAAAGATGGTGGCGGATGGGTTCTTCCGATTTCGGGTTTGGATGTCAATCAAAAAGCCAGTTTGCCCGAGGTTCTCACTCTCGTTTGCTGGCAAAAAGATATGGATAGCCTTTAAGTATGATGAACTCCCATATATGTGTTTCAAATGTGGGATGATTGGCCATTGTTACAAAGAATGTCATCAAGAACCGGTTACTATGCCAGGCGAAGGAAATGAGGTTGTAAATGCTTATGGGACTTGGTTGAAAAGTGAGAGCAGCTGTCGAGATGGGTTTCAGGGGCACCAATTTAGCTTGGACAATCAAAAGCTTCAAGGGAATCACACTATTAAGAAAGCAATGGGGGCAACACATGATACGGTAAATTCACAATTCATTTGGGCCACTAGAAGACACACTTATAGGGGTCGAAAAGATGATCGCTGATCTTGAAAGCCAACAAGAATCCATGGCAATCATCAAGGAAGGGGGGAAAATACAAATGATACAAGCCAAAGACAAGATTTCAAGTGACAAGGTTCAAGAGAGAGTAAATGTAACATGGGATGATAATGAAAGAGGGAGGAGAAGAATGGTAGACAATATGGAGTTCACGGGTTATGAAAAAACTAAAAAATCCAACACTTCAATGGCCACAACTATACCAGAAAACAACCTCTTCAACGTCCCTATATCCTATTCTATGGAAGCTCAAAATTTAGAAGGCTCGGCATCCTTTGTGGTGGGAAGTAATTCAAAAGAGATGTCCAAGGAAAATAGAAGAAAGGTTTCGGTGAAGAAAGACTCCAAAGCAAAGAAAGGAAAGGTGGAGGGTAAAGTGGATGGTACTTCTCAAATGGGGGATTTGGCAACCACTAAGAATACGGAAGAGGCGCACCCTGAGAATCAGGGTCGCCTTCAACAATGAATTTCTTAATTTGGAACGCCCAAGGGTTGGGGAACCCTTGGACTCAGCGTTCCTTATTTTCCCTGGTGCTGCGTTTCACTCCTAAGTTAGTCTTCATAGCGGAATCAAAAATGAACAAGACTCGTGCGGAGACTTTGCGGGTTAAGTTGGGGTTCGATGGGTGCTTTGCGGTGGAAGCTAAAGGAAAGAGTGGGGGTCTCTTACTGTTTTGGTCTAGTAATGTAGAGACTCAAGTTCTTTCCTTCTCTCCTTTCCACATTGATTCTTTCGTTAGAATTGAGGAAGGGCAATGGTGGCGTTTTACGGGATTCTATGGGGATCCGGATCCAAGCCAAAGATCTCACTCTTGGAAACTTTTGAAACGACTTAACCGAATGTACTCGGGAGCTTGGATAGTTGGAGGAGACTTCAATGAAATCCTAAGCCAAAAGGAGAAAAGGGGAGGCCCCCCCAAACCGGCTTATCTCATTCAAAGGTTTAGGAAAGCCTTGGATTCTTGTCACCTAAGGGATTTGGGATTTGAGGGGAGTGATTACACTTGGTGTAATGGAAGGAAACAAAACCTCATCTTTGAGAGACTCGATCGTATGTGCGGTAACCCGGATTGGTTCGATATGTTTCCTTGTGCTAAGGTGTGTCATTTAGACCGTATCAATTCGGACCATTGTCCTCTCCTCCTCATGGTTAATGACACACCACAAAACACTCCCAATACAGTGAAATGGCGATCCCGGTTTCACTATGAAAGTGCTTGGGCTGAAGAAGAGGAATGCACCAACATTGTCCAATCGGTTTGGCATGGGAAGGACCCGATTCAACATACTCAAGACTTAAAAAACCGGCTGGGAGATTGTGGATTTGCTCTGCAAAAATGGAACCGAAGGAAAAAGCGAGACATGATGAAACAGTTGAATGAATATGCGGAGAAAATTGGCCAACTCACCCGAAGCACCAATACAAATGATTGGCAGCAGCTACAAAGGCTGGAACAAAAACAAAACCTATTGCTAGACAAGGAAGAGAATTTTTGGCGGCAAAGAAGTAGAGCACTTTGGCTAAAGGAGGGAGATAAGAACACTAAGTTTTTCCACCGTAAGGCGAGTAATAGGAAGGCAAAGAACACCATTAAAGGGCTGGTTGATGACAAGTTCCAATGGGTCACAGGGAACCGGAAAATGGGGAAAGTTGCTTGTGATTACTTTGAGACTCTCTACTCTTCTAACTCGTCATCTATGGAGGATTTACAAGAATTTCAGCGGCTTATTCCTAACCGCATATCACGAACCACCAATGAACACCTCTTGGAACCATTCACAGCGGAGGATGTCCTCCAAGCAATGAAAGCCATACACCCCCAAAAAGCGCCAGGAAGCGATGGTTTGCCAGGTTTATTCTATAGGAATTATTGGTCTCTCATTGGTCATGAAGTCACTAAAGTTTGTTTAGGAATCCTAAATGAAGGGATGTCGGTGAAGGATATAAATGACACTCTCCTTTGCCTCATCCCGAAAGTTCCTAAACCAACTCGAATGACAGATTTTAGACCAATAAGCCTATGCAATGTGGTTTATAAAATTGTTGCAAAGTGTCTAGCTGGCCGAATGAAACAAAGCCTTCACCAAGCAATCTCGGAGGAACAAAGTGCCTTTATTGGGGGAAGACTAATACAAGATAATGCCATCATTGGGTTTGAAAGTCTCCATTGCATGAAAACCAAGCGATTTGGAAACGGGAAGAAAATGGCTCTAAAATTGGACATGTCCAAGGCATACGATCGAGTTGAATGGAGCTTCTTGGTTACTATGATGAGGGGGCTCGGGTATGAGGAAAAATGGATTGAAAAAATCATGCGTTGTGTAGAGAGTGTCTCCTTCTCAGTCCTTATAAATGGTGAAAAGATTGGGAAATTCCAACCTACTAGGGGTCTTCGCCAAGGTAATTCACTTTCCCCTTACCTTTTTTTACTATGATCGGAGGGTCTTTCTTGCCTTATTCACAATGCCGAAAGGGCTGGGGAGATAAATGGGGTACAGTTTGGGAAGGATAGAATTAAAGTCTCCCACCTCTTCTTCGCCGATGATAGTTTTGTATTCTTTAATGCAAAGGACACGGAATGTGACACCATGAAACTTATCCTCCAACGATATTCAGCACTTTTCGGCCAACAAATCAACCTTGACAAATCTGAAGTATGTATGGGAAAGCAAATATCATCAGTACAAGGTCAGAATTTTGCTAATAGATTGGGAGTTCGTCTTGTGACTCATCATGCTAAGTATTTGGGGCTGCCTAGTTTTGTGGGAAGAAGGAAAAAAGAGGTGTTCGAGATCATTAAAGATAAAGTATGGAATAAACTAAAAGGGTGGAAGGCTTCCATGTTCTCTCAAGCCGGACGTGAAATCCTAATCAAAGCGGTGGTTCAAGCTATTCCAAGCTATGCAATGAGTTGCTTCCGTCTTCCAAAGAAACTCATTAAGAACCTTCATAGCTTGGCTGCCAATTTCTGGTGGGGGGATACAAAAGACAATAAAAAGCTTCATTGGTGCACTTGGGACAAACTTTGCAAACCCAAAGAGGAAGGAGGTCTCGGATTCCGGAGTCTTAATGAATTTAATCAAGCTCTTTTGGCAAAACAAGGGTGGAGACTAATCCATAATCCCCAATCTTTGCTAGCTCGGGTGTTGAAACATAGCTACTACCCCAATGTTTCTTTCATGGAAGCGAGCTGCCCCCCGGGAGCCTCTTGTGTTTGGAAAGGAATATGTTGGGGTAGGAAAATTCTGCAAGAAGGGGCTCGGTGGAGAATAGGAAATGGTAGAGAGGCTCGGGTTTGGGAAGATAAGTGGATACCTAGGCCTTCGGGCACTATTCTTCTCAAAAAACCAGAGTTGGAACCTTAAACTAAGCTTCATGACCTTATCAATTCGGATGGACAATGGCAAATTGATAAGTTACAAAAACACTTTCATGAGGAGGACATCCCTTGGGTACAAGGAATCCCGATCGACTTGTATGTAGAGGACACATTGACTTGGCCTTACACTCCGAATGGTCAATACATGGTGAAAAGTGGCTACCGTATTGGAAGAGAAATAAACCTACATCCCACAAGAAGCTCTAATATGGAGGACATCCATAAGTGGTGGAAAATGCTTTGGAGTATGTCTTTACCTCCCCGAATGAAGCTTTTTGGATGGAGAGTTTGTCATAATTGAGCTGCACACTTGACAAAAATCAACTTAGCACATAGAGGTATGGATGTTAATCTTAACTGTGATTTGTGTGGTCATCAAGCTGAAACTCTCACCCATGCATTATGGGGTTGTGCTAAAGTAAAAACCATTTGGAAACTTGTTCCTTGGTATCACAAATGTGCTCATTTCAAGAATGGATCTATGTTTGACATAATGGTGACTTTAAAGGATCATCTTCACAAGAGTGAGTTTGAAGAAGCCATAAAAATAATGTGGGCCATTTGGGAAAACCGCAACAAATATTGGAACAAACTCCCAGTCATGAATGGAATTCAGTTGTTGGATTGGATCTCCACAGCCTACCCCGACTCGAGAACTAACAAAGAGCAGCCTACGAACATAGACATGAAGCACCAGCAACTAAAAAAGTGGATTCGGCCACCAACTGGGAACATTAGCGTCAACTGTGATGCTGCTATGAAGAACGGCACTGCTGGAGTGGGCACAGGCTTCATTTGGCGAGACTATGAAGGCAACTTGCTGTTAGCTGGTATGGTGTATCACCAAAGCTGCTGCTCGGTGGAAATGGCTGAAGCTTGGGCAATCTTGGAAGCTCTCAAGCACCAACCTCACACAGCCAACATGGCTTTTGAAATACAATCGGACTGCAAAAAGATTGTTGATGAAATCCAACACAGGGACAACAAATTAAGTGTTGTTAGCACTATTTTACACCAGATTCAAGATAGGATGAATAGTTCTAATTGTACAAACATTGTTCATGTTCATAGAAACAATAATGAGTGTGCCCATATGTTAGCAAGGAAATGTCTTGCTACTAAGGAAACTCATATTTTCACACATTCTTTTCCTAGGTGGTTAGCTATATTTTGTAAAGCTGACCTTCCTTGATTTGTTCCTGTTTTGTTAATAAAGTTTTACCTTCAAAAAAAAAAAATTAAAGTTTAGGTAAGATTAAGAAAAAAAAAATAGGTTCACGTGCGTATCCAAGTCTATCCAAAACTTAATCACCTAAAAAATCAAACTTGAAACCCCAATATTTTTTTTTACAATAAATCACTTCATGGAGATTAAATAAGATATAATATTGTAAAAAACTAAATAGTACATTGTACATAACTCAAAAACTAAATAGCAACAGAAAGATCTCTTAATATTAATAAGAGAAAGAAGGTAGGCGTTTTATTTCTTTGTCTCACACCAACGTGAGAATTTTACACTTGAAAAGTTTGTAAACACAAAAGACCAACCACTACAATTGATACAACAACCAAAACCTCAATTAAAATTATAACCCCAAAATCAAGGAACATAGTTATAAGCTTTCATCTTATCAATCCAAGAAACAAAAGTCTTTGTAGAATCTCTAAACCCCAAAAATCCATACTCTTTGCTCTTATTCATACTGTCCAAACAAGACTCAAACCTCACTTGAATATCCACAAGCCACCAACACCCAATTTCTTCCAATTTAGTTTCCACCAAACCATTCTTTCTCACTATCGCATCCCAAACTTCCCCTTTATCTTTCATTCTCTCTTCTAATCTCGGTATCAAAACGTCGTCGTCTCCTTCTTCAAACTCCTCACATTCAACCTCAAATTTCTCACCCAAAACCTTCCACAAATGTTTCCATCTCAAAACGTCGCCGTTGCTACAATTAAACGCTTCGTTCTTAACACTCGGATCCACCGCGGCCCATATTTCTTGCTCCGCGATTAACTCCGCATCTGAGGCGCTCCAATAACTCTCCCACCCGACCCGATTACCCGGAAATTTTAACGGCTTTCCCTCGTGCTTACAGATAACGGCGTAGACGCAGAGACCGTTGATAACGTTGATCAAACTGTACGGAGAGAATCCGAATATCGGGCCGGGTCTGTGAACCGACCATGTCAAACCCTCTTTTCTCTTCACTTCCGCCATTAAAGTATCTTCCAAGGTGTAGTAGAAATTGAGCAGTTTGAGCCTCGGGAGTCCCTCGTGGAACGGAGATTCGTTGATCGGACTGATCTTTCCCCAGAGCTTGAACGGCCCGGCGTAGTGCTTCCGGCCAGTCTGCAAGCACACGTGTTGAAGATTGGGCGCGTGTGGGATAACCGCGTCCAAAACGTTCTTCAGCATTCGGCCGTTAACGTCACAATTCTCGATCTCGGTGGGTCTGCTGCTCCAGGTGACGTAGAAGATGTGGGTTATGTCGGTAAGGTTGGAGAGCTTGTCGTGGGTCTCGTTGGGGTCAGTGACGTCGCATTGAATGTAGTGGATTGGGTGGTCGCCGTTCCAGGTGGGTCGGGGGCGGCGGGCGACGCCGTAAACCTTCCAGGGCCCGCCGGGAGTGTCGGAGAGTGGAAGGATGTCGGCGAGACTGTTGCCGACGATGCCAGTAACTCCGACCACCAGGGCTACGCTTTGGTATTCAGGCGGCGACGAGTGATCCTCGATTATTTGCTGATGAATGAAATTATTTTAAAGAGAAAATTGGAAAATATATGATCTTAATGAATGAATTGACAATGTAATTAAAATTACATATGTATTAGAGCAATACTAAGATTTTAGTTCGAAATCATGTGGAAAT
Organism: Cannabis sativa; assembly: GCF_029168945.1. Classification (NCBI taxonomy): domain Eukaryota; kingdom Viridiplantae; phylum Streptophyta; class Magnoliopsida; order Rosales; family Cannabaceae; genus Cannabis; species Cannabis sativa. Next base: position 19,664,971 of record NC_083610.1, read on the forward strand.
ATTTTTTTAATAGCTGTATTGATTATAATTATTCTATTAAATTTTTAAAAAATTCCAACTCGTTCAAAAAACTTCAAGCGTATTTTCGACACTGTAAACTATTTTAAATTTTTCAAAAATTTACAGTAATGATGTTGTTAGCATAAAGAGCACCTTGTGAAAAAAAAATTAAAAAAAAAATACAAGCACATGTGTTTTCGGGCATGAAAGTTGACTAAGAGCTTGTAACAAGAGGTTGACGGTAGCACTCCTCTATATATTATGGTATGAAAAAATGGAAGGAAAGAAAATTTAAGTGAGAAAAGTGGAGGGAATATAAAAAGAAATTTTTACATTAAAAATACAAAATATTAATTTTATTATCAAAAAACCACTACACGGTTACCCAAACATTTATACCCTTTTCTTTTAATTTTTTACATTTATACCACATGCACACACAATAAATGCTTTCTTGATTGACACGTGAGAGTGATGTACCACATCAATCTTTCTATATATCATTTTTCTCTTCTTTTTTCTTTCTATTTTTCATTTCTTTTCAGTTTTTTTTTTTTTTTTAAATATTAACCTCCATAGCTAAACATTTTCCCCTCCACGATCCCAACTCGATTTCCCTCTTCTTTTTGTTCTTTAATTTTTTTTCAACTCCTATTACCGAATTCCATAACTGTAATGATTAAGATGATGCTCAGGAAAAAATTCATCAAGATGATGCTCAAAAAATGATTAAGATGGAGCTGGTCTTCGATCTCAGGTTTGTTTTCGGTTTCTTTTTCGTTTCTCCCCTTTTTGAAATTTTTTTCGTATTTGACATTATTGTGTTTTGTGTTTATCGATTTTACTATTTTAGGTTTTTCATTTTAACATTTCTTTTAGTTTTGTTTAGTTTTTTAGGGCTTCTATTTTTTAGTTTAATTTATTTGTTCTTTTTATGAGTTTTTCATTTTCGTTTGTTTAGTCTTAATTTCTGTTTTTTTTTTTCTGTTTTTGTTTTTTCAGATGTTTTATTGTTTTTCATTTCAGTTTCTTCATTTAATTATTTCTCATTTTGTAATAGTTTTTTTTATAGTTTTTTAATAGTGTAAACACCTTCTGTATGTATTTTTTTTAAATATGTTTTTTGTCTAGTTGTTTCTTGTCCATTTTTATATCATCAATGGGTAACAATGAGATTTATCATGGATGTTGATGTTCAAAGAGTTTTTCCTGTATTTTAGTTTGTATACAGTTGTTTAGTAGTTTTATTATAGTTTTGCTACTTGCATATGTTATTTCATTATAAAACTAATATGCAACTATTTCATTATAACTACTATTTTTTGGTCCCCGTCAAATTAAATTCATGCATAATACATAAACTATAATAAAACGATAATGCAACTATAAGACAACCAAAACAAAAAATAAACAGACTTATACGTAACTGGTTGTACCTTAATTCGAATTTACTCTTCTTATTGTGTTTCTAAAAAAATATATTTATATTGGAAACCAGTAATCAATCAAAATGCAACTGTATATAACGTACATGTATTATTCATGAGGTTTTTTTAAAAAAATTCACATCATACATTGTTTTGGATTTGGTGGGAGCTTCAGATCTGTTTGTTACAGATCTACATTTCATGAATATAGATTTCGATATTAGGGGGAGTTATTTTGATCGAATAAAACAGAAAACAAATGTGTAATTTCAGTTTCTTCACAGTTTTTCTGATTTTTTTTCGTCATTTTCTGTTTAGATCATTGCAGGTCTTCTTTTCCAGTTTATTTCGCCAGAATTAATAGTTGTATTTTTATCGTTTTGGTTTCATTTTGGTTGTTTTGCAGTTTTGAAACGATCGCGGTATTTTCACCTTCATGGTTCGCTCTGTACAGCTGAAGACTTAGTGCATGTGGTATTTTTGTAAATATTTATATGTGGACTGTATAAATGTTTAATGGGCCGACCCAAAGTATTTTTGTAATTTTTTTTCCTTTTTCGTATTTTTCTGTTTTTTTCCCATATAAAAATGAGTGTTTTATTTTTCTATTTTCATATAATAATATGATGAACATATTTTAATATTTAAAATAATTTTTAATATATATTTTTTAAAAAAAATTTATATTATTTTGTGTTAATTTTGATACTTATTTTTTTTATATATATAATTGTATAATTATTTTATTTTTTTCTAATAAAATTTTTATAATTTTGTATTTAATTTTTTTAGTATAACATTTAAAATATAATTTATTTTCTTTTAAAATGTATATTTTTTAAGAATAAAATTTGGAATAAAAAAAATTTAAAATGTAAAATAAAAATTATTGAAATATTGTACATTTATAAATTTTTATAGTGTAAATAAAACTTCTCAAATATATATGTAAATTACTAAATTACCCTCACTATAATTATGAAAATTAAAATTATATAAACAAAATAATAATTTTCATATAAGATTATTTTCTCTCCTTGTTTACCAAATAATTTAATAACATAGAATTTCTTTTTTTCTATAAAATTTTTTCCATCCCTCTTATTTTCTTTGCTTCTACCAAACATAGTTTAAATTTATAAAAAAAGAGAGAACAAATTGATAAAATTATCAATATTTTAAAATTTTCAAGTAAAAGAACAGTAGTATAATTAAGGAATAGTTTGTTTTCATCTAATCACAACAAATTTTAAATACAGTTATTTCAACTAATTATTTTATTTAAGATAGGTACTAATTACTAAAAAAAATTGTGAGTAATAATATATATACACATAATTTACACACAAACTTAACACATATTTATGCCATCAATCATCTTTATTTAAGGTAGATCCCACCTATCAAAAATTACTTAATAATATGTTATAAATTTATGTGTTTTTATTAATTATATCTTACAAAAAAACAAATATAAAAATGTTAACTCATTTATAAGAATATGGATTTTGAGAGATGAGACTTATAACTCTCATCTAATGGTAAGTATAATTAATATGCATGATGATCAATATGACTTTTTCTAAAATCAAATTGTGGGTTTTTGTTTATCAAGTGAAACTATAAAACCTTTCAGCATAAAAAAGAGAAACTGTATATGAAATCAATAAGGAACTTAAAAATGATGAATTGGGGAGTAAGAACATATAGTAGTATAGTACTATTCTTGCCTTTGCCTTTGAAGCTCCTGTACCTCTTGCCCACAACCAGTTACTCATTGCCATTTTTCAACTGAGTATTCAAAATTTTCCACCAAAATTTGAATTCCAAAAGTAACCCAATACAAATGAAATGATGACTAGATATCTGAGGATGTTCGGTTAAGGATTTTAATTATTTATATACACATCAGTTTTTTCAATATAGATTCATAAAGATTGAAAAAGTTGAGTCACCATGGTCCATGCATGACTCTTTTTCTTGTCCTAAGATGTGATCTGAATGTATTTTTAATGGTTGGCTAGGGTCATGCCTTGTGATTTGTTGAACATAAAACTATAACTAATGGGAATGTAATTAACTAGCTAAGATACCAAAAGACACTCATATTATATGATATATCACCAGTTAAACTCTCAAAATTATATTAAAATGCCCCCATCACGACTCATGACATATGTTATATATCATATTTTAAAATCCAAAAAAAACGTGTTATATATTGATATTCCTACTCTTTATTACATTATTAATATATTTTGTACAGCTCTAATTTTATAGATAACATATCCTTATTATATGAACCCATTAATTAATATAAATAACTAAAAATGTCATGTATTTTTATGCTTTTATAGTTAGGGATTATATTTACACAAATTCTGTTGCGTATCAACTTTAAGATTAATAGTTAAATTAATGTTATTTATTATTTATTATTTTCATCTTTAACAACTTTTATACTCGATGTCAATTTTAACCTTCCAAGCCCAGCCTTAACATGCAAACATAGTTGTAAATGCATCTATCGCGCTTGTTCGACTTATATTCTTTAGACTTTTTAAGATACAAATTATGTCGTGTTATGCCATAAAAAAATACAATCTGCGTTATGTTGTACCATACAAAAGTATGGATCGTACTGTGTCGTCCAACAATTTTACAGGGCGGGCCAAAGGTATGCTCGGACCCAAACTCTAACCTATATAAATCCTTTTACCCCTTCATACACACACACACAAAACGAGAAAAAACTTAGAAAGAGTTGGGCATAGAATACTCTCTAAGCTTTCTTCTTCCTCTGGAAAAACTTAGAAAGTTGGTAGCCATAGTTAGGATTTTTATTGTGAAACTTACCTCGTAATACATTTTAAAAGCCTGAAAGATCAATATACTACGTAAAAGTTCTCTATCTCATTTACTTAATTGTTATTTAATTTTTTAAGCTTTCAAATACTTAGTTTCTAAAAATTTTAATAAACACCACAAGATTACAATATTCTAGCTGCTATAAATACTAAGAGGTTTCAAATTGTGTAACCAAAAAAAAATCACAAATCAACCATAAAGATTAGAACATTGTTATTAGGTATCAGTGGTGCCTAGTATCTTCTATAGGTGGTGTCTTATAATTGGATAACGATATTCTTTAAAAATTATTTTCTTAAATTATATGGGACCCGATATTTAATTACACTAATAGTGATATAACACTAAAGAAAAAACTAGACACTAGTAATATCTTTTAGTAATTCTCAAAAAATTACTATTTAGTAGTACACCCTAGTAATTTAAAACATAAAACTCATCTGAGCCAAACTATTCAATTATATTAACAACATCAATTATCTATATAATTAATACCTAATTTAGCTACTAGCCTAGTGCCTACTACTACCAACTACCATTTACACTAATCCATTATTCTCTAACACACACTTCATTTCCATAGCCACATTACTCACTAGTTTTTATAGCAAACGACACAAAGTCACAAGAACAACGATAAATAATTAGATAAGAACAGCCAAGTGAAGAAATACATAATAAATAACACCAAGATTTATAATAGTTCAGTCCCAATGCTTAAGTAATAGTCTAATTGTAATATCTAGTAATCTAATTATAAATATTTAAGGTTTACTATATATTATGAGATTTATTAAAGAGTAATGAGTAAGATTATAAACTTGCTAATTTATTTTAGTATAAATTATAAATTTTTTCATCAGTAGATAAATAAGCGTAATTTATTAATTATAAAAATTTATTAAAATATGTGGATATAATATAAATTATTTATGAATTTCATGTTCGGCGACTCTGAAAATTCGATCAAAAGCCAAAAATATCACAACAGTTTTAGTCAGCATCTTTGATGGAATTGTTGAGATAAATTAATTATGAAACTACCGAAATATTTTAAAATACTCGAAGGTGACAAAATATCCTAGGGTAAAAAATTTCTTTTTAAAATGATAAAATAATATTTTATTATCCTTTGTTTTTATCATTATCTTATTCATATCCCACATCGTTAACCATAACCTTTAAACATTTAAGTTTCACACTCACTTAATCTAAATACCCTCTAACTACCCCCAAACACCCCCTAAATGGAATCCAAGAACAACACCAATCACTCTTTTATTGCTTCGATAAGCACATCCAAATCCCCACAACTCGAAGACTTCTTATTTAGCAAATTAATTACCAGGCAAATGGCAATGAAGTAATCGAAACTATTCAAAATTCATCTCCTTAACCAACTTCCATCCCAAATAGCAAGATTTGGTTAGCAATAATAAATCGTAACTTGTGTTAAAAATTAAATTCTGATAAACAGCATTGCTCAAAATGTCACAAACAGAGCTTTACAAGTGCTCACGACTCGTAGAGTGACAGAAATACAGTGTGGCTAATCCATTGCTTTCGGTGAGATCACAAATGGAGACTTAATTCAGACTATAATGGGTGATACGATAGAGTTAAAAGTAGTATTCAGAACAAGCTCTAGAAGCATATTGTTTGGGTTGATAATCTCACAAAAAGTATCACTTCTAGTCTATAAGTTAACCTTTATGTTCTAGTTGGCTAGGCTTTTAAAATCTACTTTTAGGCTTCCTCTTGGGTAACTAATAAATTTCACCTTTAGTAGCTTTTCTCTGTCTTCCTAAGAAGCTTTAAGCTGAAGCAAAAGACCAATCAAACAGGACCTAGAGAATTTAGCAAAAGAACAAAGAAGATCATGTTAAACAAAGATATACTACTAAACAAATCAACGAAAGGTACTACAAGTTAAATGTACAAGTTGGTTATGTTGGTTGATACAAAGTTACTGAACTTTCCCCTACTTTTCATGTTACATAAAGATCTATACACCTTCTGGCAAGTCAACCACCCATGTTAAATAAATACATAATACATGGACGATGACTATCTAAAACAACATATTGATGTATTGATGAATCATACCATTGTAATATTTCTATTTTTAATAAAAGAAGAAACAAAACAAAACAAAACAAAAATCATTTCCACAATGTTGTACCTCTTCTCATCTCCTTTGCCAAAATGATATGGTATAAGGTGGTCACTGAAAGGGACTTGGCCCAGATGCAAACCAGTGTTCACTGCTAAGAATTTCCTACAGCCATTTCCTTTTTATGCGTTCTAATAGTTTGCGTTCCACATCCATCGGAATATGTGGATCAAGGTTTTGAAGGTTACTGACAAACATCTTCGCCTCATCATGTCGATCAAGTTTACAGTACCAATCTACAACGGAATTGTATGTATTCTGGTTTGGTTGACAGCCATTCTTGATCATGTACCGAATGACCTCAACAGCCTCAACAAACATAGAGTCAGAGGCATAACTTGCAACAAAGGTATTGTAAGTAATCACATCTGGAACTATCCCAGAAGCTCTCATTTCTGAGAATATTCGTGACGCCTCTTTCATCCGACCATTTCTACAATAAGCATAAATGACAGTATTATATGAAATAGGATCAGGCTTCATACCCTTCTCCATGATCTCCCTTAAAAGTTGTTCTGATCTCTCAAAATCTTCAGAACGAGCATACATATACATCAAACTATTATAAGTTGTCAAGCTAGGAGTGAACCCGCTCTCATTCATGAAGTTTATAATCTCATCAACTTTGGTCACCATCTGCCTCCTACCATATATTGAGAGCATGGCATTTAGAGCAGTTATGTCAAGTGAAGACCCTTTTTTTCTCAGCTCAGAAAAAGCACGTTCTGTTTCATTCAAAAGGTCACTTTTACTACAAACAAGAACAAGAGTCTTCAAGAGTACAGCATGGGGTTCTATGATACCAGAGTATATTTTTTCAGCAAGAACAAGCATCTGCTCAATCTCTTTGCCATTTGCATAAGCATGAAGCAAAGAAGAATAGGAAAGCTCATTAGGTTTACATCGGCCATCGTTCATTTCAGCAAGTATCTTTTCAGATTGTTTCCAAAGCCCTCCCCGAGCCAATGCAGCCAAAACAGCATTGTATGTTGAAAGATCAGGAGTAACACCAGCTTCTAGCATCCTTTCATAAACTGCCATGGCTTGATCAAAAGATCCACACCGGCTGTATGCACTAATTAGGGTGTTGAAAGTGTCCCTCTCAGGTACAAACCCTGCCCTCTTCATCTCCCTAAACACTCCAGACAGCTCTGAATCCATCACATTTTGGCCAAACACTGCCAGAAGCGTATTCCAAGTAACAATATCCGGTGTACATTTAGAGGCTTTGATCTCTTCAAATATTTTCATCATGTCTGCAAAGTTACCCCGGTTGCCATGCATCTTAATCAAAGCATTAAAAGTGCAGATATTCGGTTTGCAGCCTGCAATTTTCATCTCTTCAAAAATCTTCATAGCTGCCTCATCTTTCCCCGCCTTCTCAAAACCGGACAAAAGGGTAGTAAATGTAAAAACATCAGGCTTAATCCCTCTCTCTACCATCTCGGTTTTGAGAGCCAATGCTTCCTCCAGCAAACCATCTCTAGAGTAAGCTGATATCAAAGAATTGTAAGTGACAATGCTAGGTGAAAACCCCTTAATCTCCATCTCTCTTAGTACCTCCATAGCTTCTTTCGGTCGTCTAGACTTGCCATATACATCTAATAAAGCATTATACGTAACTTTATCAGGTGTAAAACCAGCTAATTTCATCTCCTCAAAGACCTTAACAGCTTCTTCAAACAAAGCCCCCCGTCGACAACAACTTATAAGGGTATTGTAAGTATAAGAATCAGGAGCAACCCCAGCATTCTTCATACTCTCTACAAGAGCAATTATCTTATTCCAAGGCATCCCCATTTTCCCATACACATTCAATATCACATTATAAGTTATCAAAGTTGGCTGACACCCTTCTACTTCCATTTTGTTAAAGACCATAACAGCCTCTCTAAACCTTCCCTTACTAGCATAAGCAGTAATCAAAGAAGTAAAAGCATAAACATCAATCCCAAACCCATCTTTATGGAGATTATTAAGCAAAGTAGCAGCAGTGGACACCCTTCCTTCCTTACCAAGCATACTAATAATCACAGCAACAATAGAACCCCTCAAAACAGTCTCCCAATCTTCACGATTCCTAAACCACTCAAACACACTCAATGCCAAATCACACCTCTTGTAAAACCCTAAACCCTTGACTAGACACAGTACATCAAGAGACAGAGACTCCGAACCAGAACCCAACGGGTGTCTATGGGAGTCGACTAGATTAATAAGAAACTCGTTTAGAGTAGAAGTATCAAATTCTGAGTCAATTAAAGAGTCAAGAATTTTCTGACCTCGTGGGGATATACCGCGGTGAGACCATTGTGTACCGCGGTTGGGGTCACGGGACCTTCCGATACGGGTGCGGTTACGGAGGATAGGAGATTGGATATGGAGTTTCTGGGGCAAAGGGGAATTGGGTGTGGAGGTTTGAGAGAGAAGAAAGTCTTGAAGAAGAGGGGTTGTGGTTGTGGGGACGGGAGTGTGGAGGTGGTTACGGAAGAAGGGTTTCGAGGGAGGAGGGTTGGGGAAGAGCAGAGGGAGAACTACCTTATCTGCCATTAAAGAGAGAAATTGTTGTTGGGGTTTACAGGGTTTTGGGAACTATGAATCCATGCCCATGTTGTGGTCTGCTCTGTTATGATAATTTTTGGTTTATTTTGTTTTTGGGGTTTAGATTGAAGAAGAAGAAGAAAGATAGTATTGGCTTATTTTGACAGCAAGAATAGGATGAGGACAACAAACAGGCAAAGATTTTTTTAAAAAAAATTAATTAAATAAAGAAAAAGCCTATCATAGTAAATCAATAATCATTTCATTTTTAACGGAATTAACCACCCAAATTATCATAATACATCTTCTAATAAGAAGGCAGAGTACTAATAAGTCTGACTTTTCAAGTTTTGAGTATTGTCCGAATGTTGTTAATTAAAAATCAGTTTTTTTTATTAATTAATCAAAAATCATGAAGAATCTACAAAATTTTGTTAAGTAAAATTTTAAAAAACAAAAAACAAAATGGTTCCCGAACAGAACCTAAGATTTTTGATTTTGAATTACTAAATTATACCTTTAAACTTTTTTAGTCGTTAATATCTTTTTTTTAAATAGTTAAGATGGATAAATTTAAAGACATTTATCTAGTTTCATTTAATTTTATTAATTCTGTGATATTCATGTATAAAATTATTTTTTCTAAACTTTTATATCTACTAAATCATGTCAGCTGAACTTTCATTCATGTTAGACTTTTTTTATTAAAATTGAAAAAAGTTTAAATTTAACAATCCCCATTCCATTCCTTTGTTTGGCTATATATTAAAGTATTGCTCATTCTAATGGAATGACCTTTCTACTATTTTAGTAGGATAACTATTCTATTTTAAAATAGAAGGGAAAACAATTTTAATGTATGATGAGAAAAAAAAATTAATATTTTTTTTTATATATTTTAAATTTTATTCTATTTTTATTCTCATTGTCATTCTTATTCTTATTTTTATACTTTTATTTTTTTTAACCAAACGCTACTTAAAAATTTTAAAAATATAATTTAATAAAGGGAATATACTCATTTAGTAGCTTGTGTTTTTATAAAAAAAATATATTTAGTACCTTGTATTTTCAATAATACTTAATTAGTATCTCATATTTTTAAATTATACTACCCTAAAGTAAAATTTAATCCATACAATTTTATCAATTTAACCAAATAATTCTCAGTTATATATAATTAAATAATTAAATTTAAATTCATAATTTATAAAATTTTAGACTGTTGATTGTATTGATAAAATTTTATCAAAAAAATTTAAATTTAGAGTACCAAGTAAGTATGATTATAAAATACAGGATACTATATAAGTATTATTAAAAATACAGAATACTAAACTTATAAATAGATAAAATATAGGATACTAAATATATAAATACCTTTTAATAAATTAAAAATTGTTGAAAAAAAGTCGTAATTAGTCTTAAAATTTAATCCATATCATATGGATAAAACATATTATCCTATATCATATGTACGCGTTGTAATGTATCACGTGAGCAGTAAATTCCTTTCAATTTCACATGTCCTCTTCTTACATTTATCTTCTTGTAAAAATATATATTATATAATTAATATAATATATATCTTTTTGAATTTCTGACTAATAATTCACCCCTTAAAAAGAGTGTACTGATGCATCATTAATTTGTTTCAGCATCTAAAAGAATTTTTTAGTCTAAATTTTTTTCATATTCATGTACGTTATAGTTATTTAAGATATCTTACAAAATTTTAAAAAATTCGGAATAATTTACAATATAGAAAACAATGTTCAAACAGTCTATTTTACACGCGTATAAAATAAAATAGTCACGCGTGCAACACACTATTTGAACATAGTTTTCGGCTTGTTAAAGTTTTCCAAATTTCTTAAAATTTTGCAAGATGTCTTAAATAACTATAACGTACATGATCATGCGACAAAATTTGACTAAAAAATTATTTCGAATGCTAAAACAGATATGGGTGCATCAATATATCCATTTTAAGGGAGTGCATTGTAGAATTTTCCCATATAATATATATCTTTGAATTTCTGTGCTGCTAATATCTTTTTGAATTTCTGACTAATAATTTATTTTTAGGGTAAATACCATTTTGGACCCGTGTTTTACAAAAGTTACCGATTAGACCCTCTGTTTTATTAAATGACAAAATAGACCTTGTATTTTCCAAAATGATAAAAATAAGACCCTGAATTGATTTTTGTCAAAATAAAATTTAATAATAACCCGATCTAAAAGTGTTATGACAAAACTGTTTACGTATTCTATATCTATTCATTCGTATTTTCAAGTTATTTATATTAAAAAAAAAGTTATAAAAAATTAAGTTAAGGGTCTTATTTGTATCATTTTAGAAAGTACAAGGTTCATTTTATCATTTAACAAAACAGATGATCCAATTGGTAACTTTTATAAAACACAGGGTCCAAAATAGTATTTACTCATATTTTTATTTATTTAAAGAAAAAGAAAACTAAACTGGTCTGAATACTTCGATTACTTTTATAAGAAAATTGATTTGTTAATAATATGATTATTTCTAGTTCAAATCAGGTCACAAAATTAACAACTGAAAACACTAATTAAGATAAAGTATGCACCAAAATATTTCATAGCAAACCAATATGGAAACATAACTTTGAAAACTAGGATAATGAGTTTTAAATTCTGTGGATTTGTGTCCACATACATATGATTACTCATAAGCCCAATCGTCAAAATAAACGTATGAAATAACTGAGTAGCAAGAGAAAACAAGAGCCTGCGATGATGTCTATCTTAGTTAACTATAAGAGAATTCTAACAAAATTTTAAGATTTTAACCAAAGCAAAGCAAATGCAAACCGGCAGTCACCAAAGATATTTGCCTAGAAAAGCTTACTACACAATAAGGAGTTCTGAAACAGAAACACTTACATAACAACTAGTTCTTTAAGAAGAAAAAAAAAATAAAAAACTATGACACTTTCTTAGATCCAAAATTCAGCAGTTCCCACCTTCTACTAGTATCATTACCCAAAAAAACAGCCCTACATATAAACCATCCGCATCGCTATAGGCTATCCCTCGCTAGTTTTCGATCAAAGAAAGTGAGGAGTAATCAATCCTGCAATTTCAAGAAATCCAACGCGGTCCTTTCCCTTAAAAATACTCTTCAGCTTGTCGTCACAAACAATGATTCTCTTGTTTTCAGGGTCCTACAGAAAGGTCAATGGTGACAGATCAGATAACTATACGTTTGATACAGCCATAAAGAACCGAGATATTCATATGAAAATAGTAGACTGAATAATTGGACAGCCCAAGATTATATAGTTAATATATGTTAGAAGTTTGATAAGACTGTTAGCTTTCTGTTTTTAGCCTTTAGTTAGCTTCTTACTGGTTGTGTACAACTAAACTAACCTTCTCAACTAACTTTTGCAAGTATTTTTCACAATCTTTCTATTCTCCTAATAGTATTATATGGCAAATGAAACTATAATAAGTTTTATGAAAACACATAAAACCTATCCTTTTTTTAAAATGCCAATCTCGGTTCAACATAGACTGTAAAAATTTGAACCGAAACACAGAAGAAAATCACAACTCAGTTATGGGAAAAAGGAATTTAGAAAACTGTAATCAGAAGAAGAGCAAGCTTTACAGCCTTAAAATATCAATGAACACACTTAGAAACTCTGTTAACAAAGTTGAAGAACTCTAACATGGTTAACGATAAGACAACTCAAATCTTAAAAAGTATTCACTAAAATATGCAATGTGCAAGAACTGAATATGCTAATGTTAACTAATACCCAGTTCAACTAATGCAATGAAATGCATTGTTATTATGTTAATTAAACTAATACTTTACATTACTACAAATGTTGGCATAGGAACTCAAACAAAAATAATATAATTACAGCTGTTGCAGAAAGAGAAAAGTATAGCCATAAATCAACCATCTCCAACTAATATGAGGTATCTTTTTAACGAATTAGATAGCCTGCACAAAATGTCAGTAAGCCATTCTTAACTTGGCAACCAGAAAAGTTTAGATTCCTCATCAGCACACAAAAAACAACACATCAAATCCAATTGAACAGCCAAACTCTTTTCAAAACAGAAATGTCAATAATTTATCCACAGTAACATCAGTACTAAATGTATTAACAAACACAACACCAACCAAAACTTGGAATACCAAGCACAATCATTTCTAGTCACACAAACATGGCCTCATATAGAAACAGATATCCACATAAATGAGTGAGCATATGGACAAACATAGGACCCTGAAGAAATTAACAAACTATGAAATATACCCTTCACATTTTCATCCATATGAACATAACCTTATCCAAACAATGAAAGAAATAGGTTTAAAGGCGAAACATGAATCAGTCTTATCCAAACAGCCAAACAACGCAAAACCCACATAAGAAATCTTTCCAAAACAGAAAAAGGCGAAAGAGAAAAAGGGGTTAGACCTGAAGATTGTTCTCCTTAATGTGAGCCCAAATAACCTTAAGGGCTTGTGTACGAGAAATCTCAGGAGCTCCAACAAGGGATTGCATCTCCGGCGAGACTTTCCTTGGCTTCATAATGCCTCGGAGTTCGCCCTTGCCGGTGGAGGCCTGCTTGGAAGCGGTGGCGAGAGTGGGCGTGCGTGCCACGCGCAAGTGGACAGGCATGGGAGAAGGGGAAGGTGAGAAGTTGATGAAGGGAAGTGGGAACGACGCCGTTTCACCGGAGAGAAAGGTGGAGATAAGGGCGGTGGAGATTGCCATGTGTGTCGTTTGCTTTGCTCAGTCCGAAGGGATAATGCGAAGAAAGAAAGAGCTGTGTCTGTCTGTCTGAGTCTGTGGAGATAATATTTGAAACCCGCCTTAAATCACTGTCGTACGACCTTCGTTGCTTTTGTGAAATTACTTTCTTACCCTCTCCTCTTAAATTGTCTTCTTCTCTTTTCTTTCTTTATCTTCAAGGGTTTTATGGTCTTGAAACTTGAAAAATGCATCCATTCCTTTGTTTATGGAGCGGGTCCTAAATGGCTACCAAGCATTTTGGGCCATTTTCCTCTCTCATCCTAGTTTTTCTTCTTTTTTTTTTTTTTTAATTTAAGAAAATTACACTTAATATTTGATTTTAAATTATTTTCACTTAAATCATATTGCATTCTAGCTTTGTTTGTTAAATGGATAATAATTTTTGTGCAGGAACGATTTATTCCTTAGTGATGAATGGTAAAATACAAGGACATTTCAAAAGGGCTAAGGGTTTGAGACAGAGTGATTCAATATCTCTTTTACTATTTGTTCTTGTGATGGAATGTCTAACTAAGCTTCTTTCAACAACCTAAGCCTATGGAGTTTAGCTATCACCACATGTATAAAAATCTAAAATAGCTAAGCCTATGGAGTTTAGCTATCACCACATGTATATGGCTCAATACTTTTACATTTAGTCTATCTCGTGCGTCTTTGCTCCATCTAGATAAGTGTGTGGATCGAAAGCCCGCTAGGGATATGACCCTGATACCATGTTGAGAATCATGGGGCTCCATCTCAAAACCAATTGGCAATGAGTGGAGTAGTCCATGTTCTTATATATGGCTCAATACTTTTACATTTAATCCATGTGACAATATTCTTCAATAGATGGTTTATAGAAATCTTCAATTTTATTTTAAGTTTATAATCACTGTGGACAACTTTAAATAACTTTCAAGATTTATGTTTTAGACTTTGAAATTTAGATGACTGTAATATTTAAACTTTGAGTTATTTATTTTTATTTGAACTTTGAACTTTATATTTTTCTTATTTTAAGTATGAATTTAATTATATTAATATATATTTTTTTTTTTAATTTGAAATAAGGGTTATAACCCAATCCAACTCAACCCATAATGTATGAGGTGGGTTGTATAAAAAAATGTTAATGGGTTGAAATTCTTGATGTAATTGGATTGGCCTACTAAAATATAAGAGAAATTGAAGAATGCTTTTTTTAATACATAAATCAAATTTACATTTAAATAAAATTTAATTCAAATATACATTTTTTTATGAGTATTATATCCAAAGTATTCTCACATTCTCACATAGACACAATTTCAGATATAATAGATTCTGTTCTTTGGAGACGAATGTGTAGGTTTGTGAAAAAATTGAGACAAAATTTTGACTAGAGAAGAATAGATACTATCGTGAAATAATAGAGAGGTAAAATTAGTAGACTAATTAAAAAAAGAGGTAAACATAATAGATTTTGAAATAGAGATAAAAATTAAAGACATAATTTTTTTTTTTAAAAATAAAAATAAAAAAAAAAATTTGATGTGTAATTTTCTCAACTAGTCTAACCCAACCAATGAACAACCTAATTTTAGATAAGGGTGTTCATAAAAGAGCTGATCTAATTCAATCCGCACGATCCAATCCAATCCTCTGCAAAGTGCGGATATTTGCACTTGTGCGGATTGGATTGGATAGGAAAATTCCAAATCCGCACTTGTGCGGATTGGATGTTGATTGACGTGTAAAAGTAACTGATCCAATCCAATCCACACATCTTTATAAAAAAAAATTAAAAAAATTATGTATACAAATAATATTTTGATGTAAAGAAAATAGTAATTTAAAAGTCTAATACATATAATACAATTATATTTCAAAACTTAATAGATCAAATGTATATTCTATTCTTATATATAATTTTTTTTTTACATACAATTTAAAATAAAAGTAAACATTTAGTTATACATATAATTTTTTTTCTTCCTTTGAATATGTAATTTTATTTATTTTAATGTGTTGTTAGAGCATAAAATAATTATAATTTGTTTTATTTTGTTGCTAATTATGTGAAAAAATATTTTTTTTCATAAATATTAAATAATTTAATATTAAAAAGTAACCAATCTAAAATAACTGATCCAATCCGCACTTTTGCAGATTGAATTGGATTGGATTTGAACTATTGTGCGGATTGAATTGGATCCAAAAAATAAAATCTGCACTTAATGTGGATCGCATGCACTACGAACAAAATAGTGCAAATTGAATTGAATGAACACCTTAATTTTAGATATAAATTGAAGGCCAAGGACTAATTTGACAAACAAAAGGTCTTCCATTTTGAACGGAGAGGAGGTAAACATGTTACCAAAAATTTAAAACATGCCCATGAAGTGAAAGCACGTGGATATATGCCATGCATATAATAATAAATATAAAGAAGCATTTTTAGGATATACTTAAAGAAAAAAATAGTTGAGTCTTTTGAGTTGTGGAAAGATATGGGGCAACCGGAGGAAGCTAGCAAGTCGCATCAACTTCCATTTTTTGTGACCTCGTAACAAAGCTCTTAACAAAGCTGGACCCTCCTTCAATCCATCTCTTATACCTTTAGCTATGTGATAAAAGAGTATTGTTATTGATCATTAATAGTGTATAGTATTTTCTAGACGTGTCATGTTTTTAAAAATAAATAGTATTTTTAAAAATTATTAAAAAAATGTATATTTATTAATTTTTTTTTATTTAGGTCTCTAATAGGAGTGGGCCCTAAGCGCGGGCTAGCCTAAGGCCGGCCCTGATGATATTCTCTAAAATTTATTACATTAAATTATATGAAACTCGATACTTAGTTAGATTAATAGCGATATTAACACGTATATATTAGAGTTAGTCTCACACTTGTAATGTGTGAAAATAAATTATTATATATAGGGATTATTTCACAAAAATATAAAAACAACAAAAAAAAATTACAAAAATACGGTTTCACGGAATTTTAAATATTTTTACGATTTTTTTGATTTTATTTACAGAAAATACGGTCTTTTTATGTTGTAATCTTGTTAATTTGTTGTTGATTTTTTGTTATCTGTATGTTATTTTTTATTATTATTTTGATGTTACTTTTATTTAGTTTTCTTGTTGATTTTATGTTGTTTTCATGTTATTTTTTGGAAAACCATAAAAATGTAAAAAAAATATTCTTTGAACATAAAAATATAATTATTTTACAAAACATGGTGCCTTATGTAATTATTTCTTATATATAAGATAAATAGACTACTCTTTTATTATCAATTAATTTTAAAATAAAATCTCATACATCTTATTCTAAATTTTAACCCTAAAAAAATACCAAGCACTATTTATTTCTTTTCACATTTATCATGTCATAAGTCATAATAAAGAGAAATGCTTAGCACCCTCCTATATGTCAATATCGATATTGGTCCAATTAAGTATCAGGTCCTATATAGTTCAATATAATAACTTTTAGGGAGTATCGCTAGCCAATCGGAACGCGACATCTCGAGAAGGTGTTAGGCACCACTGGTGCCTAATAGCAATGCTCCATAATAAAATAGCTATAGATATGTCCTATTCCATCTTTGACTACGTGTCACACGATGCCAGCTTCTCCACTATTAAATGAGTTTTTAAATGGCAAGAAGATAATAAGTATTAACTACATTAATAATACGGTAAAAAAATTAGAGAAATACTAAAAACCATAAAGAATACTGTTAGTGTCTCATTAACGGTGCCCAATATCATCACAAATTATTATATTTTTAGCAAAAGTCCACTTCACTATATTATAGGCTGTAAAGTTATAAAATCTGAAAAATAAACAAAAACAAACTACAACTAAATAAAAGATTAGAGAAATATCTACACTGATAAGTATAATTATCAATACACTAATTGGTTATTGTTAATATTAGAGAAACAAATGGCTATAAACAAAAACATATAGAACTTTGCCAATAATTCCACCTGTCTTGTTTTGTTGTCTAACCAATGCAACTAAGACACGTGTATACAAATAATGATGCTCATTATTTGGTTTAGAAGTAGAACCCACCCAAATTTAAACGTTTTTCAACTATTATTATGACTACAATTCAATTCATTATCTTAACTCTGTCATTTTAATTGTTTTGTTATTTTTTTATGCTCTTTATTTTAAAACATCAAATTGCTCCTAAAAAAACTAGAAATAATAAATATGCCTTCAAATGGTTTTCAAAATAAAATAACAATTAATTATTGCTATTAGATCTCATACAATACAAAAACTAATAAGTTCAAAAATGTAACTCGGTAAATAATGATGGATAGTGGTAACTTACTTACATCACTAATTATGGAGATAGAGTTAGGTAGGTTTTTGTGATTGATCATCAGGAATCAGTAATAATTCATTTTCCTAATTACCCTCTTTTTTATTTATTTTAATTTTCTTTTGAACAATAAACCCCATATTCTATTTAAGCAAAGATAACATTTCAATTTGCTTTTATTTATGTATTTTCTTAAGAGAAAAAAAAACTATCATAAATGAAATTCATTTAATGCAAGTTTAGAATTGCATTTTTATGTAATTAATACAATTATACAACTATATATATATGATTTGAAAATAAAAAAAAAAAACTCTATATTTACGGATAATGCGCGATCAAATTATGTGTTTTGGTGTCATTTGGTAACACTTTTTTTAATTAGTTTTTTGTTTTTAAAATTAAAAAAGTAAAAATATTTTTCAAAAATATGTTTTATAAAACTATTTTCTTAATTGCTTAACTAATAATTAAAATTTTAAAAACAAAAAAAAATCACTTTTGATATTTTTTTAAACAATTTTTTTTAATCAATATTTTGAACTCGAACTAGACTCGGATCCAAATCCCCTAAGTCCTTAGCCCTGAATTGAAGAAGTTCAACAATGCCAGCAGTTACAGTGTGGTATAAATATATTCCTTATACATTTTTGTGGTATAAATATATTCCTATACTGTTAACGTTAACGAGAAGGAAGTGAAGAAGTTCAACAATGCCAGCAGTTACAGTGTGGTTGATCACCTCGCCGTTGTCGATTTCCATGGCAGAAGCTAAGCAGTTTCAAATATGCATCGAATTTACTAAAATATCTTCCACACCCAAAGAATAACTAATAATTAGATCAACATATAAAACACACTGACAATAGGTTTAATTATCCATTTTCTAATGTAAATAAAGAGCTTGTTTTTTTTTTATTTTTCTTTGCTTATTTTATGATTGTTTCCTATAATTAGTGTATTTGATGTTACAAAATATCTCCTAAGAACTCATTCTTCGTTTTGTTATTATTGTAGGGGGATTTTCTATCATTCAAGCAGAGAACAATTAACTTGATGGGAGTGCTAGACTGGTCTCTCTTGTTTGTTGGAGCTTTCGATTCATTTATAGTGTTTGATTGTTTAGCTTTGATCTCAGCTTATTCTAAGCGTGTTGTAATGATTTGGACGCTTTCTTAGCTGTTTTTGCTAGTTTACTATCCAGTTTTCCTGAGGCATCCCTAGTTCATGTCTTCGTTCATGAATTAGTCGTGCATGCACTTAGGGTGGATTGTGAACGAGCTTGGTTTGATAGTTTTCTATCTTTTTTTATTGATGTATTAAACTCTAATTATTGTTAATAAGAGTTTAATTTAAAAAAAAAAAAAAAATGAGCTTTGTTTATTTTGTCGAAATACCTACTTAAGTGAAAAAGATAAGAAAACAAATGTAAAAAATCTACTCCACAATTACAAAGTATAAGATAAGATGTATAATGTTGTATACTCTACCAATAATATTACTCAGCTAAAGAAAAATTCCTTCACAACGAGTTTTCATAATTTAAAATCATCTCATTATAATGGTATTGTTGTCAATATACTAACATTGAATGGATAACAAAAACAAAAAAAAATTACCAATTACTAATAAGCAGAGTAGTTCATATTTTATATGTAGTTCACATTTTTATTTAATCTATGTAAGATAATATTATCTAATATTCTTTTAAAATGTTATTTTTTTTAAATTTCATCTCAAATATAATTGTTAATGAGTAAAATAATTTATGCTCTTATTTATATATGATTTAATATTTTTATATTTAATTTACGAAGAAAATGTATTCCAATTAAGTGTAAATACAAAATTAAACAATTGGAGTGATGATTCACATTATTTTATAAGAAATTAATTAACAATGAAATGATCATGATCATCTAGCTTATCGGAGTTGCAACTCTTTTTGTATTTCTAACCATTATTTCAAAACTTTTTTTCTCTTCATTTTGTTATCTTTCTCGGCTAAAGCAGTTGTCGGCCTAGAGGCGAGATCTTGCCTTTTTTGGAGAGGAATACAACTTCGAGTATAGGTGGTTTGAAACTTGTAGGTGGAAACGCCTCTAACATGAATTGGGAGTACTTGATGATGTTTTGCGGGTGTGTCTCTAGCCCTTCGTCGATGTTGGAGGCAATTGGAGGCACACCTTTGGTCCTCAATGGTAGGTCGCTCCCTTGGGTCGAGGGGGGCTAGTAGAAGGAGTTTGTGGGAGATAGTGTGTGAGGCTCATAGTGGAAATTTGGTTCATATTATTGTTATGTCCCACCGTAACTTTACAATCGTTAAGCACTTTTGCTTCTCTGTATGATTTTTATTGAGTAACATTAATACTTAATATTTTTAAACATGTTGTATTACGATTGGTTAGTTATAATTTCTATTTAATACTTAATTGAAATAGTAGAAGGAATTTAGACCTAAATGGTGCTTAAGCATTTCTCTATATATATTTTTTGAGAAAAAACTAACGAGAATTGCATATAATTTAGTGGTGGATTCTTGATTTTACAGCACACAAGATTATAGAGTGGATTTCGAAGGCCTTTAATTAAGTTAAAAATATAAAAGAGGTGAGAGAGAGAGAGAGAAAGAGGGGGAAGATTTTTCGTTAAGGCAATTATCAGGGCGTGACACGTAGGCCCTATGTAGTTAGGGTCCACACAACATATACCAACCGAAATCAACTTATTATTTCATCTCTTCTCTTCACTAAACTTAGCTTACAAATCACAACTCATATGAGCCTCCATCCACCATAACATATGTAAAACCAGCTAGCCACTTATGGCCTACGGGCCCCACTCATCATAATCTTACTTCGATCATCCTAACCAATTCTAATCATTTGAAAGGAAAAAAAGAAAACTATATTCCCTTTCAAATAATAAGTCTTCTGTTTATACTATTTTACTGTACGTGGTTACTTATATGTGATACTTAAAAAACGTACAATGTTTTCCACATACAGCTCGATCTAACAACTTTTATTTTATTCACTTGAGAATTAAGTTATATATCATAAATCAATAATAAGAGGCTTTACCATATATTTAATATGATTGATATGTATTACTTAACCTTAAGTGTATTGTGTCGGTGATTGAGTTTATAAGTTTATTTAGATGTAGACTAAAGTAACAAAACCATACCTTTATTCTACATCTCATTAATTAAATTCATATTTTAACTCAAATCCAAAAATTAAACTTTACTAATCTGTTTTTTTTTATTTTTTTATTACAGAAAAGTCAGTTAAAAAAAATTAATTATTTATCTCCATTTTAAATTAATTAATTAATGAATGAATAATGAGAAAGGCCAAGACCATACCACGTTAGCATATTTCATTATTAAGTTGGCCTATTTAATCTGTCCCATTCCTCTCTGTTTCCTCCACACTCACTCTTCTCTCCTCATATCTCTCTAAGCTATTTCTCAGTGCGCACTTTAAGCAACAGAGTGCGCACATTAATCTCATCATCATCATGGATCGTAAAAATATCATCTTAATCGGCTTTCTTTTAGCCATTGTGGCTTCAGTCTCGGCTCAATCTCCTGCAAGTTCTCCTTCGGCTACACCCGCGGCTCAAGCTCCACCAACACCCACAACTCCCTCAGCCGCGCCGCCGACCAATACTCAGCCACCACCAACTCCAGTCGCTACTCCACCACCCAACAACCAGCCACCACCAGCTCCGGTAGCCACTCCTCCTCCTGCCTCATCACCACCGCCAACTGTCCAATCTCCTCCTCCGGTCGCCGCCACTCCTCCACCCGTAAGTGCTCCACCTCCGGCTACTCCTCCTCCAGCCACCCCACCACCAGCCACTCCTCCTCCGGCCACTCCTCCACCTGCCACTCCACCCCCAGCCACCCCACCACCAGCCACTCCACCACCAGCCACTCCTCCTCCGGCCACTCCTCCTCCGGCAACTCCACCCCCAGCTACTCCACCACCAGCTCCTCTCGCATCTCCACCAGCCGCCGTTCCTGCTCCAGCTCCTAGCAAGAAGAAGGCTTCTCCGGCACCAGCACCGGTAGCACTCAGCCCTGCTGATAGCCCACCTTCTCCACCCAGCGAGGCTCCTGGGCCAAGCTCTGACACCATTGCACCAACTCAGGATCAGGTACATTAATATTTTCCACCATTTTTGGGATTCAGATCGTTATTGATCTGACTGAGCTCATTTACTCTAGAAAATAGTTACATTGTTATTCAGATCCTTCCATAATTTCTTTTTTAATTTTTAAAATTAAAAATAATATTTTTACTATTATTAAAATTAAAATAATTTATACAATTCTTAATTTACTTATATATTGTTTTTTTAAAATATTATTATGTTAAAAATATTCTTTTATATGAAATCCAATATATAATTACACTAATAATAATTTTTTAATATTTTTTCTTATTCAACAATTTAAAAAATAATTTTTATATAATAATTATTTAGAAATAAATCAAAACTTATATTTATGTAAAAAAAACTAAAAATTTAACCAAGCAGAATCTAAGTTAGAAGAAGACGACGGCGCAATGTAGTTGATATATAGTGGGATTTGCTATCCAACGCCTGGGGTCTGAGGCCTCGTGTTTCTCCCAATATTAGATGGACTCAGATTCACGTGGGCCTAAGGATGTGTCCGGATCTGATTGGATCTAGATTTGTATAGTACAAAAATAAAAAGTCTGTCAATATTGACAATGGTCTGATTTGGTACTAGCATAGCATAAAATATCGTACTCTTTTCACAGTTTCACTAGATTAGCATAATACGTACTACTAGGGGTCAGAACACACTACACAATGTGAGTCTAATTTAATAATGTCATGGAGAATGGGCCCAATATGTATAAAAGTAAAATATAAATTTTTGAAATAATAATTGTTTTTTGGTGACAGAGTGGAGCAGAGAAGATGTTTTCAGTTGGAAGCTTGTTGTTTGGATATGGTATTCTGAGTTTGGTGCTGTAGAGGAAGAGAAAGAGAGATTATTAACATCTTTCTCTGTCTTTGATTTTTATCACATTGGGAGCTCAGTGTTGTGATTTCCAACTTCCACTTTTGTACTTGCCTTATTGCAGTGTTATTTCATTTTTTGTATAAATATATGTATTAAGTATATTATTATTATTATGATCGATCACTATTGGTTGGCAGTCTTAGCCTTTGTGTCTGTTACTACTTTTGTACTTTGAACTAATACACCATTGGGTTGGGTTGGGTTGCATTCTTTGGAGGTTTATGAGGGGAGCTTTTGTATTTCTGATTATTGGTTGAGGACTTGTTTTTCTATTGAATTTATTTAGACTTACATCTTAATATCTTTCCTTTTTATTTATTTATTTATTATATTAGGCTACTTTTCATATCCAAACTATTTACAAAATAATGATTTGTATTTGCTTTCAAAAACTTGTGTAGAAAATAAATAAGTGAAACTTAAACGAAAGCTCATTAAATTTAACAAACAAAACTGTTAAAAAAAATAATACGTTTTAGATGTATAATTTTGTTATAATGTACAATATATAATTTAAGATGTATACTAAAATAAAGGAAATTACGTCATTTAATTAATAATAAACGGAATATTTTCGGTGAAATATTTTTAATATTTGTAATTGTTACACATGATTTTAATAAAAAAAATATGAGTAAAAGTATTTTATTTTATGATTTTATATTGCAATCGTACTCTTTTTTGACTGTTAAGAGTTGATTAAGCTCATTAAGTGCCAACTTAAAAATACATGACAATATATTCTTTAACTTATTTAATACATAGTCTAATAATATTCGTCACATGTTTCTGAATTGACATTTGATGGTAAAAAAAAGTACGACAATAACAAAATTATAAGATAAAATACTTTTAAGGCACGTTTGGAATGTCGTATTAGGTCGTATTAATTGTATTGTATTATATTGAATTGTATTTTATGCAATATTTTTATGTAAAACTATATGTGGTATTAACTTTTATGGACACTTAAATATATAATATTTTAGTATAAATTAAAGTTTAATATAGTACTTATATAAAAAATATAATGTATAATTTAATTGAATATAATAGAACATATACAATACGGCCTAATACGATATTCCAAACGAATCATTAATTATTATTATTTTTTATTAAAATCATATGTATGTAATAATTATAAATATTATGGGAATTTCACGGTAAATATTCATAATAAAATAATTAAGTCTCTTATTACTTTCCATTAACAGTATTCAAATCCTTACAAAAAAAAATATACATATAAATATTAAAATAATGAATATTAATATTTTATAATACTATTATAAAAGTGTTGTATTCGAGTGATAATTCATTAACCCTCAATTCTAAATAAAAAATACTTCGTAAATTAACTTCCTATGCAATTTTTGTCTTATTATCCTCATCAATTGGCTCAATTCACTTTTGCCTATACTAAAATCATGTAATTTTTTTTTATTATTTTCTTGCAAAAAAAAATTATTTAACAGATGTGCCACTACTAATATATATACAATATCTTTTATCTTAATAATAATAATAATTATTATTAATATTTCTCGCCCTTAATGACCCTATGCAATTTAAAGTTATTTATTGTTGGTTTATATTCAATAAAAACTCATTATTATCAATTATTAATTATTTATTGCTGCAATGTTAGAACGGAACAAAATTATAATTGAATCCAGATTGTTAATTTAGTTTACACCATTTATCCTAAGTGGGTACCAAACAAAATATAATTGAATATATCGAGTATTAATTTATAAGTTATACTATAATTAAGTATAGTTTTTACACAGCCAAAATCATGTAATGGTGCTTTTACGATTATATAAGTGATTTTTTTTGAGTACAAAGGATGTAGACAAAGTTTATTTTGTTCGATCATTACTCATTAAAAAAAGGTTAAAAGTAACAGATCGAGCTTTATATATGTTCGTAATTGGTATGATAAAAATTAAAAAATTAGATTAAGACCAGCTAAGTGTTTTACTATGTATAACAATTTTGTTCATTTTATTTTTATTTCTGCTTTTTAAAAAACCAAAATACATTGTTATCCTTACCAATGATGAGAGATCTAACTTAAGTTGAGAAATGAAGTGGTCCAAATCATTAGCATAGAAACTTTTATTGACAATGCACCTAACTTAAAGCTATGTAGATTGAAGAAAACCACCCCAAGATCCAAAATTGCAATCATCATAATCACCATTTACCACATAAACTATTTCTCTACTGTGTAACAAATTTTATGATTAATATTTGCAGGTATATTTATAGTATAACCTTTTAAATGGTTGTTTCAGTAGATTCTTATTTGTTTTGACATTTAGGAAAGCTTTTTAGTCTAATTTTTTTTTTCATAATCGCGTACGTTGCAAATTTTCAAAATGAATTCAAATAGTTTATAGTGCCGAAAATAAAATTTAAATATTTTGTTACATTCGTGATTATTTTTTCTTATACGTGCGGTAAGCAATTATTTGTATTTTATTTTTGGTATGATAAACTATTCAGAATTTTTTAAAAGTTTACAGTAAATCCTAAATAACTACACTTGTGTGATTATGATAATTAATTGGACTAAAAAGTTCTCCTAAATATCAAAATAGATAGAGGAGTGTACCTAAATAACTTTTAATATTTGTACAATTATAGTAATTTATTGTAGACCTTAATCCACAGGTTAATTTGCTTTTTAAATATATTTATGAGTTTTAAGGTTTCATTTACTCAAAATATGGTCTTTTGATGTTTTCATATTATTTTTATGTTGTACTCTTGTTATTTTGTTATTTGTATATTATTTTTATGTTGTTTAAATATTATTTTTATGTGATTTTTTATTGCTTTTGTATTATTTTTATAAAATATCGTGTATATATATAAAAATATATTTAAATATAAAAATGTAAAAAATTTACTATAAATAATAATTTATGTAAATTTTCTTTAATTTTTTAACATGGAAATAAATCTAATAATCAAAGACATAAGTAGGTGATCGAGAAGATTTTTAATTTTTGTTTTCATAAATTGCAAAATTGTTGTTTTCACATTGTTTTTAAGTTATATTTATATTTATATAATATATATTTTTATGGCTTCCATAGAATTCCATAAAAGGGTATAATTATAAAATTAAATTATTCATAAAAAATTTAATCATAGTAAAAATATTTAAACTTTCATGATGTGTTAGTAAAAGAATAAAAAATATATGTCACTTTAAGTAGTATTTTTAAGTAAAAATCGAAATATTGCACCCATAACAATTGTGCCTACTCCATGAGGATGAGGAGATGTTACGTAATACTCAGTTACTTGTATTGTGTGACCCAGACAGAATTTGTGTGATAGTTGTCTTTTTCTTTTCAGAATTTAAAAGAGAAATTTGATTTTCTATACTTAAAAAATCTTAATATTTTATTTTTAAACCAATACATTTCAAACTAAAAAAAATATGACACTTTTATCTAAAATCCAAAAATATCTCTCTCATAACTCAACCCCATCTCTCTCTCTCTGCTCGTCTACAACCCAAATTGAACCCAACCCAAACCCCCCCACCGTCCACAACCCAAACCCCCCTTCACCACCGTCCACAACGCCGACCCCCTCCCAAACCAACACCGATCTCCCACCGCCGGCTCCCTTTTTTTTGTGATTTTTTTTTGTGTGATATATGTTTTGGAGTATTAATAGGTATTCATTTAGGGTTATAATGTATAATGTACGTGTTTATGTGTGCACCGTGAGTTTTGTTAGATTTAGGTTCGATTTTAAGTTCATATCTGGGATTTGGGAAAATTGTAGTTTGGGAAAGACGATAGCCCGATGGGGTCCGATGCTTGCGAGTTGGGAAAAAAATTGGGTTGGGGTACGATGGGCACCCCGATGGGGGGTCCGATGCTTGCGAGTTGGAAAAAAATTGGGTTGGGGTCCGATGGGGGGGTCCGATGGTTGGGGTCCGATGGGGCCCGATGGGTCCGATGGGAGGTCCAATGGGGCGGTCCAATGCATATGCGGGTTGGGAAAAAATGGAGCTGAGTTATGAGAGGGGTATTTTTGGGTTTTAGATAAAAGTGTCATATATTTTTAGTTTAAAATGTATTGGTTTAAGAATAAAATATTAAGATTTTTTAAGTATAAAAAATCAAATTTCCCATTTAAAACTATATTATGCCTCAATTAGATTGGACATTTGGACAGCATAAACATATCACATGTTACAAATTTTCAAATGATAACATTCTCTTTTTTTTTTTTGGTCAGATCTAATAATAACATTTTTTTAAGCATGTACATAATGGGAATAGATGTTTTTTATTCTTTAACAAAATATATACATCAATAATTGATTGTATAATATGAAAAATATTATGGTTGATATTATTTTAGACTTTATGTTTTGTAAGAGTTATTAACTGAACTTTTTATTTCGTTAAATGATAAAATATATTTTGTATTTTTCAAAATGGTATGAATAGAACCCTATAAGGTAAATTTTCGATAATTTTTTTTTTTATATAACCAACTTAAAGATAATTCTTAATACGAACATATACATAATGTAATTAATTTTGTCATGACACTATTACATCAAGTTATTATTGAATTTTATTTTAATAAAAACTCAATTTAAGGTACTATTTAAATAAAAGGGCCACAAGTCGAACTGATAAAAAAAGAAGTTTTTTAACTTTACTTTAAAGGAGTTCCAGGATCTTGAGCGCCCGAAGTCCCTGGATTCTGGACGGCAGAGGTAGGATTGGTAGGCTTGGTCTTCTCCTTAGTACGAAAAATTTCTTTTGCCACATCCTCATCCTTCATCATCTCGCAATATCTGATCATGTCTTCGTGCTTCCTCTTTAAGATAACCAAAGAAAGCCTCGGGATTAGCCTTCAAGAACTTATAAAACACCTCCGCAACAGTTGTTTCATGATACTCAACATCTTTAGTATAGGACTCCTGCTCAACAGCAAGTGTTTCTCGCTCAGCAGCCAATGCTTCCTCAAGAGCAGTTTTCTCCTTTAGAGAGAATTCTTCTTTTTTCTTAAGGGCCTCGGTAAAGTCCTTAACATTGGTCTCCTGGCTTTGAAGAAGTGTTGGGAGCCCTTTCCTCTCTTTAGTTAGTTCCCATACTCTCTTGGATTCTTACTCCAAGTCTTCCTCCAACTTGGCAATGGACGACATATCCTCTATTTGTTGCTTTAAGTCTTTGATGGTGTTGTTCGCATCAATGAGTTGCTAATTCACTTTGACAAGTTGAACGCCCTTTTTTTCGGCATCACCCTTGGCTTCTTCTAAGATCTCCTTTAGATTGTTGGTGGTCGTGCTATTTTTAAGAGTTGTGGACTTAATCCGGGAATAAACATATGCAAGTTTCAAATTGGACTAAGAAAAGAAACAATAAAGCTAAGTTAAAAGGTCTAAACAGTATGATCTGAACAAAAACTTAATAGTAGTTGTAAACTTACCCTAGTGATTTCTTTCAAAACGCTTAACCAAAAGCTCCACCGGTAAAGGCCTCAGTACTAGCTAGTTGGTCATTCACATCGGTCATAACACAGTTTTGATAAAAACCGTGTATTTCCTTAGCCTTCTTAGTTTTAGGCTGAAGGTTGGTTGTGGTAGCAATCGGCTTAGGTAAGGTGTGCCACTCACCATTGGAAACATTAACCCAACCAAACCCTTAGAAGACTTGGAATTTTTTGACTGGTCGGTAGGCGGGCAAGCCTTAGAAGACTTCTTGTCCAGAGATGGAGAATTCAAGATGTTAATGCCCACAACTTCTTCCATCCCAGGAGTCAGTGCCATCGTAGTTTCTTCAGTATTAAAACATGCAGTTTTGATGCTTGGGGCAATGTTGACTGGAAAAGTATCCCATAACTTTGGCTGTTTAACGGGAGATTTTTATCCATAGTTGTCACCGACTTTCCTCTTCAACATGTTTTTCATCCTGTCGACATAGCTGCACAGAACAAAATACTTGATAAGTATCTGTACAAATCAAAAAGGAAATAAGGTTAAATATTAAAATACCTACCTTGAACTTTCGGAGGAGCACCCTGCCGAACTAGTAAAGATAAAGCATCCTCATCAGAGGAGTCTCCTTTGTCCGACTCCTCAACTATTACCTTCCCTTTGCCAACAACCACTTGGGCGGCTGGACGAGCAGCTGCTTCAGAATCATCTCTAAATTGAATAGGTTGCTCTCTTGGCCTCTGGATTTGTTTTTTGAGTGTCTCCTTCTTCTTCTTCGGGACCTCCCGCTCAGTAGTAAAATCCTTATCTGCCTGATCATTTTTTTGTTCCTTTTCAGACGGATAAAGTCTATACCTGAGGAAATTCTCAACAGTAGCCAGGAGAGAAATGTCCGACAGAGTTTGGAAGTTAAAGAATTTCTTATGCCCTTGCCCCAACCCCAAAGTAGAAGGGGACATCAATAACTCGGAGCCAACTGAATGAAAGATGGTCAACATCTATGTCATTCACAATATAGTAATCTTGGAGGAAGCTACCAATCTTTGAGACGTTCTTATGCATCGTGCTACTCAGCCATTGGTACTCGTTATGGGTAAATAAAAGTAACATGACATGTTCTGTTTGGGGCTAAATTTCAAGTCAAAGAACCAATTTGTATCATGGCCAGATACTTAATGACTTTTGGGGTGAATTGGGTTGGGCAGATCTTATGGTAATTTGCAATCTTTTTGAAATACGGATACAGAGGCAAGATCACGCTATATTCAGCAAGGGGTCCAGACCAATCTCAGAGTCCCTCTTCGAGGTTAGTGGCCAGGTAATTGGTATTAGGCAAAAAGGCATCCACTCTGCCAAGAAGACCTTTGTGATAGAGATTATTAAGTCTCTTGTACGTAAGGACGAATAGAGGAGAAATCCACTGAGGAACCCTTTTCTTCCCAGTTCTCATAGGATGGGCTTCCTCGTACTCTTCTTTGACGTAGTCTTGGTCCAAAACCAAGACATCCCCGGACTAAGAGAAAGGCTCTTCAGCCTCATTGTATCCTTCGAATGGAAGAACTTGGGCACTATCCTCTTCCTCTATTTCTTCTCCTTCACCATTAGGGAAAGTGGCTACACAGATCTAGTCTTGATCATCAACCTCTTAGACTTGAATGTCCTCAGTGGTCACTTTAATATCCTCCCTAAGAGGTACAACTTATTCCACATTGGTGATAACAAAAAATCGGGCAAAGTGAGGGTGCTTATTTGAGGCATTTCTGTAAGTTTATTTAGTTTTTTCCATCATCTTACGTCTGGGCGGAGGATTTGTTTCAATAGTATGTTTCGCTACGGTAACAACTATTTTTGATAGTGTAGAATGTTTCTTTAAAGGCTCTGGATGGCCTTCTGGCAATGTGTCATAGACATCAGCCTAGACCTTGTACGTCCAAGTACTAGGAAAATAACACCTCTAGCCCCTGTTCAATTTCCAAATGAACTGACTGTATCCTTCCCCACCGATCTGGCCGGGATAAAGGTGATGTTGTACCACGGGCTCCGGGGACTCCGATGAGTTACTCGTAACCTCCCACTCATCAAAGCTCAAAGTGGATGAGTTTTCACTCGATGAAGATGAGTCTACAAGGAGTCGAGGTTGGGTCTCGTAAAGGAGATGGAAGAGATCACTATCTATCTAGTGGTTACCTCCCCAATTTTAGCTAGGAGTATGAAGTTTTTGAGAGGACAAAACATGTGTAATATGCAGACCAGACCGATTTAAAAGGAAAAATGAAGAAATTTCATTTCAACAATGAAATTTCCAAATCAAGGGTTCAATGAATGACAAAGAACCAGGAAAATTTCCAGAAACCTTGAATATATAATTTTAAATAGTTTCTAGCAATATAATAGGAAAAGGCTAAAAATTTGAGAACTTAAGATGCCCTAGGCGTATGTTAAAGTCGAGAATCGAAAGCCCTAAGTCTACCTAATCTATGTCGACAGAGAACAACTTCAAGAATCTAAATTTCACAAAGTAGTTCATAAATTATAGTAGCACATGCATTTAATGAAAATAAAAAGAAGTAAGAAGACTTACTCACGACTTTGAAGCTTTCAAATGTACTTGGACGACTCTTGCATCTTAAGTTTAGAGCAATGGGGTCTTCGAGGATTTCAGAGGAAAAACAGTTTTATGCTTTGATATCTTTGAGTGTGAAAATGGCTAAAAGTGTATAAAGGAATTTCTAACCCTTTATATAGGCAATTAAAAGGGTAGTTCAGTAATACGAAGTTTAAATTTTGGATTTCTCCCCTACAGGTGTAATCATCACATGTTGGGGAGTACATACGACTGCACGCAGTGCTCAATAATCGTCAATGCACCAATCGAGATTCGAATTTTAAGAAAAGACATTAAATGCCCCAGATATTGAAGAGATAATCGAATCTTCACATTTTCATTTAATCACATCGAACCAAGAAAGGGTTGACAATCTTAGTGGCTGAATAAGTCTGCGTGTGAGTAAAATATTGCCACATAGACTTGGAGAGAAAATGTTATTTCAATTTGTGCACATGGTGACATGACATCTGTAATACCCGGAATTAAGAAATGGATTAGCAAAACCCTAACTAGATAATTATGTATAATGGAGGAATTATATTATTATATAGTTCAATATATGTGATTTATATGAATTTTAATATATTATAGACCCCGTTGGTGAGCCAGGGGCATTTTGGTAATTATGACCCGAGAAGGGTAAAATGATGAAATTAATTTAATTACGTGCTTAATAGAACTATATTATTATATAGTATGCCTGTGTTGTCTTTTCAGGTGTGTTCTGACAGGTTAGCGCGGTATAGTCACAACCGGGAATTTCGGGCCGAACCGGGTTTGGGCCCGAAATGTAAATTGAATTGATTATTTGGCATTTTATTTGATAAATGATAATCTGAAATTTATTTGAAATTAATTGAGTATTGAATGACTATTTTACCCTTGTGAGGGTGTATGTGGGTATTTAAGCTCTAAGGGCATTTTGGTCATTTGACCCCTAATTACTATGTTTGGAAAATGTGATTTTTGAGGGAAATAGATTGATAATTTTCTGGTGGCTTCACCCTCCCAACCGAACCCTCTCTCCCTCTCTAACCCTTTCTTGAACTTCAAGTGAAATTGTTGAGATATTGAGTGAATTACTTGGCTTTGAAGCTTGAAATTGGAAGGATTTTAAGCTTGGAATTGAGGTATCTTCTAGCTGAAGTGATTTAGAATTATTGCTGTGATTCTTGTTAATTTTAATTGTTGAAAAAGCATGTTTGGAATTTAGAGTTGCATGTTCTTGATGTAGGTTGAATTTTGGTGTTGAACTTTGTGGATTTTGAGTTAGAAATTGCAAGATGTGGTTTTGAGTTGTTGGTTGTGATTATTGAGTATTTTTCTAGGTCAAATCTTTGTGAATTGATTGTGTTTGCAGTTGGAATTATGAACTTGGTTAAGTTGAGCTTCTTGGGTTTGAGCTTCAATTTTATGGAGTTAAGGCATGGATTTTATGTGTTTTTACAATCTGAAATTATGAACTAAATTGTGGGATTTTGGATGCATAAATATATGTTTTTAATCCTATAATATTGTCTAGCTGCTGTAAGTGGATTAATTGTGATTTTGGTTGTGAAAAGCAAGCTTGAGTTCATGGAACTCAAGCTTGGTGCTTTAATGGCACTTTTTGATTTTTAGTGCAATTGTTGTGTTTAAGTTGTGGAATATGTTTATTATGACATATATTGATGCTCTGGAAGGTTTGGGAATGTTTGGGGATGATTTGAGTGAGTTTTGGGGGTTTAAAGATTGAGAAATTTCGTGTTCTCTGCCCAGACAACCGGAATTCCGGTTGGTTCATCCGGAATTCCGGTTGGAGTTCATCGGGAAATGCTGAATTTTGTTTCGGCCATAACTTTTGACTCGGGACTCCGTTTGGGACGTTCTTTATACCGTTGGAAAGCTCTTTTCGAGCTCTATGTGATTATCTGTATTTGAAATGCCATGAATTTATTTTATGAATGTGAAATCAGGGGTTAACCCTATTTGTGAAAATCCCGGATTGTGTGACTAGGATTACCGGCACCTGGTCAGGAGCACCCGGGGATTCGGAATCTCTGCCTTTACGGGACAGCAGGTAAGACAGTAGTTGCACGTAGAGATATGCACGGTGGTGCTTATATTGAATATTATATTGGTGATAATTAGAAACCGAGATTAGGGTTATTACCCTAAAGTGAGCGGTTTAATGGCACAGGGTTATTACCCTAGTAATTATTAATGTGTAAATGTTATGCCATGCTAAATATATTGTAATAAAGAATTATGCGCACAAGGCATAATTAAGTTAGACTCGGTAAATTAGTACCTTGAGTTTGATAGTAATGCAGTCTAGGGTTATTACCCTAGAATTTATGTGAAGGTAAGAAAGTCATGATGTACAATAATATTGCTAATCAAGTGAAAGCATGAATTAGGGTTATTAATCTCTATAAGTGATATTTTGAGCATGCAATGATATGTTATATGATAGACTATTTGGTATGTAATTTAGGGTTATTACCCTAAGATTCTATATGTGTTTTGATATCTATTGAATACATGCATATATTTCAAGAGTTATGTGCATAAGACATAACTTGGTTAGACCTAGTATATTACTAGGATAAACCACTGAAAGAACGTAATGTATGGATTACGTAAATATATATGAATAGGGTTATGCGAGCAAGGCATAACCAGGTTAAACTCGGTAATTATAATCGAGATAAACCTTACTAAGGCCTTAGTGTAAATAGACGTGTGAGCGCAACACGTAGTTCATGCTACATAGACATATATAGACGTGTGGGAGCAACACGTAGGTCTATGCTACATAGACATATATAGGCGTGTGAGCGTAACACGCAGGTCTATAGCAAATAGACAAGTAGTGCAAAGGGCACCAATAATTATATGATAAATATATATGTTGAGACTAAGGGTTATGCGCTCAAGGCATAACCAGGTTAGACTCGGCAACAAGAACCGAGATGAACTGATCTAAGGCCTTATTGTAAATAGACGTGTGAGAGCAACACGTGGGTCTACGCCACGTAGACATAAATAGACGTGTGAGCGCAACACGTAGGTCTACGCCACGTAGACATAAATAGGCATGTGAGCGTAACATGCAGGTCTGTGTCACACAGACAAATTTGAATAACATTGTTGTTTATATTGTATGATGAGCATATTATTGATATGTTTTATACTGTCTTGCTGGGCTTGGCTCACGGGTGCTCTCTTGTGCGGGGAAAGGGTAAGTCAAGGCCGATCAACCATGAGTTTGAGGAGCAAGATGAAGAATGTACATGTTCAAGCCATATCAGACCAAGCGGGTTAAGGGTCTATCAGTGATGAACTTTTGAATTCTATTTTGTCGTTTAGGTCGGCTAGAAATAAATGACTTGTAATAGCGTTTGTAAATATTTTTGGGATCCCAACTATTTTAAAAGTTTTAAATATATTACAAGTTTATTTTCTTTCTGTTTAATATAAAAGTTTAAATTCTGCGCTATTTTGATTAGTAATCCTGTTTAGGGGATTAGGGTTTCATAAGTATTTTGGGTAGCGTGCCTAATTATTTAGGGCGTTACAATTTGGTATCAGAGCGCCAAGGTTTTTAAACTTCCTGTAGACCGGCCGAACATGTACATTCGTCGTCAGAGATAGGCTCGACTCATGGTGCAGTAAGTATTGAGAGTAAATACTTGACTGTATGTGTGATCATCTGTTTACTGCTTTCCATTTTAGGCAGTATGCAAGCATCTAGAGTATGTATGTGTTATGTGATGCCATGCTATAAATGCTAATTGTTTATGTAAATATGTATGAGCTAAATAGATGAGTTAGGGTTTAAGGCATTAAGTGCGTAAGTGTGGTATTGGTGCTTAATTCGCTGGGGTTGTTGATTACACGGGTACTAGTAGTGGACCCTCTTTAATCATCTAGACCACAGGGCGAGTTAGTAGAGCTTGGTGTAGACCAAACCAATTCACCGCACTGCCCCCACCTCCGCGGAATCCGGGGAAATAATGCGGAGGTTGGCAATGCTAATCCTCCTGCTGAATGGCAGAAGATGTTTCAAGAAATGCGAAGTGTCATACTTCGTCAAGAAGAAGACCGGCAGCCCCTGTTGATCAAGTGTTACCACCAGCACCTGTGCCAGTGGTGGGTAACCAGGGGTTTGTTATGCCGCATTGAGACTCGGTGTTTGAGCAGTTCGTGAAGCTGCAACCTCCGACTTTTCTAGGAGGTATTGACATAATTAAGGCCAAGCAGTGGATGAAGAGAGGACTGAATGCCACAATCAGTCGGGACTTGAAGGTTACCACTTCATATGACACTTTGTACAAGAAAGTGATAGAGCTAGCCTTAATTGTTGAGGAGGCTGAATAATCTGTAATAAATGAGCAGACCGCAAAGGATGTCGTCATGACATCGAATCCGCCTGCTAGTGGTAACGTCAATAAGGGGACCGACAGTGGCAACCCTGATTACAAACGGAAGGCTGAGGCTTTCGAAGTATCAGGGAGTAATAGAAAGTATCGGGGAAATTGAGGTGACCGTCAAGGTCACAAATCCTCTTTCAAGTCATATTTTGAATGTCCAAAATGTAAGAATCACCATCAGGGTGAAAGATGGACCAAAGCTACGTAGTATATTTGATATAGATTATATGAATCGGACGTTCCAAGATTACCTGATTAGATGTGTGATCGTGTTTATCGGTGACATCTTGGTGTAATCTGAATCAGATAAAGAGCATGAATTGCATCTCAGAGCAGTTTTGCAAAGATTACGGGATCACAAGCTTTATGCTAAGTTCAAAAAGTGTGAATTTTAGTTATCTCGTGTCTCATTTTTGGGGCACATAGTGGATAAAGATGGGATCATGGTGGATCCGGTCAAAATTGAAGTTGTTCGGGATTGGCCAGTACCGAAGTCAGCTACAAAGGTCAGAAGTTTTCTGGGTTTGGCTGGTTATTATCGTCGGTTCGTTGAGGGTTTTTCAAAGATTACTGTACCCTTAACGGAGCTGACCCGAAAGAACCAGAAGTTTGTTTGGACTGATCGGTGTGAGAAAAGTTTCCTGGAGTTAAAGCAACGCTTGATTACCGCTCCTATGCTAACTCTTCCTTCAGATATGGAAAAGTTTGTGGTATATTGTGATGCCTCAAGACAGGGTCTCGACTGTGTGCTTATGCAGGCTGGGAGGGTAATAGCTTATGCTTCTCGGCAGTTAAAGGAGTACGAGCAGAGGTACCCTTCTCACGATCTAGAACTCGCAGCAGTGGTATTTGCGCTAAAGATTTGGCGGCATTACCTTTATGGCGAGAAATATGAGATATACACTGATCATAAAAGTCTGAAATACTTCTTTACCCAGAAAGACCTGAATATGACACAGAGGCGTTGGCTAGAGTTGGTGAAGGATTATGATTGTGAGATCCTTTATCACCCTGGTAAGATCAACGTGGTTGCTGATGCCTTAAGTAGAAAGGGTCAGAGTCAGTTAAATACGGAGAAGCAAATCTCCCAGCAGTTAGCAAATAAGATGACTCGAGCTAAGATTAAGTTGGTTGTAGGGTAATTAGCTAATATTACCCTGCAATCTACTCTTTTGGAGCGAATCAAAGAAGCACAAGTGCAAGATTCAGAATTAGTAAAAAACTCGAGTTAGGGTTTCGGCTGGGAAGGCTAGTGACTCCTCAATAGATGAAACGAAAATGTTGAGATTTGGGAATCGAGTTTGCGTGCCCATGGATGAGAACATCAAGAAAGAGATCATGGATGAATCTCACACGACTCCTTATTCAGTTCATCCAGGGTCAACAAAGATGTACCAAGACCTGAAAGCCATGTTTTGGTGGCCAGGCATGAAGAATGACATCGTTGAGTATGTTGCCAAGTGCCTTACGTGTCAGCAAGTAAAAGCTGAGCACCAGCGACCTGCAGGGTTGCTACAACCGCTGAAAATACCAGAATGGAAATGGGAAGATATAGCTATGGACTTCGTGGTAGGTTTGCCTAGAACCACGAGACAATTTGACTCTGTGTGGGTCATAGTGGACAGGTTTACAAAGTCTGCTCACTTTTTACCTGTTCGGACGAATTTCTCCATTGACCAGTATGCTGAGTTGTATGTTAGAGAAATTGTTCGTCTGCATGGTGTCCCAAAGTCCATTTTGTCGGATAGAGATCCGAAGTTTACATCAAGATTCTGGAAAAGTCTGCATCGAGCTATGGGAACTCAGTTAAAGTTCAGCACAACTTTTTATCCTCAGACGGAAGGGCAATCCGAGAGGACCATTCAGATTTTAGAGGACATGCTACGGGCATGTGTGCTTGACTTTGAGGGATCATGGGTAAAGTACCTTCCCCTGATCGAGTTTTCTTATAATAACAGCTATCAGGCAACAATCGGGATGGCCCCTTATGAACTTTTATATGGAAGAAAGTGTAGATCGCCCATTCACTGGGATGAAGTGGGTGAAAGAAAGTTCTTGGGTCCCGAAGCTGTTAAAAAAAAACAAGTGAGGCAGTTGATAAGATTAGAGCGCGAATGCTCGCGGCTCAGAGTAGGCAGAAGAGTTATGCCGATCCAAAGCGCAGAGATATTGATTTTCAGGTCGGGGACATGGTATTTCTCCGAATATCTCCGATGAAAGGCATAAAACGCTTTGGGAAGAAAGGAAAGCTTAGCCCGAGGTTCATTGGACCTTTTGAAATCCTTGAGAGGATAGGGCAAGTAGCGTACAGGTTGGCTATGCCCCCAGCGCTGGCAGCTGTACATAATGTGTTTCATGTTTCAATGCTTCGGAAGTATGTCTCAGACTCGTCCCATGTTCTGAGTTATGAAGCATTGGAACTTCAGCCGGACTTGTCATACGAAGAATAACCAGTGCAGATACTTGATAGAAGAGAGAAAGTCTTGAGAAGCAAGACAGTGGCACTGGTGAAAGTACTGTGGAAGAACAAAGAAGGTAGAAGAGGCAACCTGGGAACTCGAGACGGATATGCAGCAGAAATATCCGGAGTTGTTCAGGTAAATTTCGGGACGAAATTTCTATAAGGAGGGGGTAATTGTAATACCCGGAATTAAGAAATGGATTAGCAAAACCCTAACTAGATAATTATGTATAATGGAGGAATTATATTATTATATAGTTCAATATATGTGATTTATATGAATTTTAATATATTATAGACCCCGTTGGTGAGCCAGGGGCATTTTGGTAATTATGACCCGAGAAGGGTAAAATGATGAAATTAATTTAATTACGTGCTTAATAGAACTATATTATTATATAGTATGCCTGTGTTGTCTTTTCAGGTGTGTTCTGACAGGTTAGCGCGGTATAGTCACAACCGGGAATTTCGGGCCGAACCGGGTTTGGGCCCGAAATGTAAATTGAATTGATTATTTGGCATTTTATTTGATAAATGATAATCTGAAATTTATTTGAAATTAATTGAGTATTTAATGACTATTTTACCCTTGTGAGGGTGTATGTGGGTATTTAAGCTCTAAGGGCATTTTGGTCATTTGACCCCTAATTACTATGTTTGGAAAATGTGATTTTTGAGGGAAATAGATTGATAATTTTCTGGTGGCTTCACCCTCTCAACCGAACCCTCTCTCCCTCTCTAACCCTTTCTTGAACTTCAAGTGAAATTGTTGAGATATTGAGTGAATTACTTGGCTTTGAAGCTTGAAATTGGAAGGATTTTAAGCTTGGAATTGAGGTATCTTCTAGCTGAAGTGATTTAGAATTATTGCTGTGATTCTTGTTGATTTTAATTGTTGAAAAAGCATGTTTGGAATTTAGAGTTGCATGTTCTTGATGTAGGTTGAATTTTGGTGTTGAACTTTGTGGATTTTGAGTTAGAAATTGCAAGATGTGGTTTTGAGTTGTTGGTTGTGATTATTGAGTATTTTTCTAGGTCAAATCTTTGTGAATTGATTGTGTTTGCAGCTGGAATTATGAACTTGGTTAAGTTGAGCTTCTTGGGTTTGAGCTTCAATTTTATGGAGTTAAGGCATGGATTTTATGTGTTTTTACAATCTGAAATTATGAACTAAATTGTGGGATTTTGGATGCATAAATATATGTTTTTAATCCTATAATATTGTCTAGCTGCTGTAAGTGGATTAATTGTGATTTTGGTTGTGAAAAGCAAGCTTGAGTTCATGGAACTCAAGCTTGGTGCTTTAATGGCACTTTTTGATTTTTAGTGCAATTGTTGTGTTTAAGTTGTGGAATATGTTTATTATGACATATATTGATGCTCTGGAAGGTTTGGGAATGTTTGGGGATGATTTGAGTGAGTTTTGGGGGTTTAAAGATTGAGAAATTTCGTGTTCTCTGCCCAGACAACCGGAATTCCGGTTGGTTCATCCGGAATTCCGGTTGGAGTTCATCGGGAAATGCTGAATTTTGTTTCGGCCATAACTTTTGACTCGGGACTCCGTTTGGGACGTTCTTTATACCGTTGGAAAGCTCTTTTCGAGCTCTATGTGATTTTCTGTATTTGAAATGCCATGAATTTATTTTATGAATGTGAAATCAGGGGTTAACCCTATTTGTGAAAAATCTCGGATTGTGTGACTAGGATTACCGGCACCTTGTCAGGAGCACCCGGGGATTCGGAATCTCTGCCTTTACGGGACAGCAGGTAAGACAGTAGTTTCACGTAGAGATATGCACGGTGGTGCTTATATTGAATATTATATTGGTGATAATTAGAAACCGAGATTCGGGTTATTACCCTAAAGTGAGCGGTTTAATGGCCTAGGGTTATTACCCTAGTAATTATTAATGTGTAAATGTTATGCCATGCTAAATATATTGTAATAAAGAATTATGCGCACAAGGCATAATTAAGTTAGACTCGGTAAATTAGTACCTTGAGTTTGATAGTAATGCAGTCTAGGGTTATTACCCTAGAATTTATGTGAAGGTAAGAAAGTCATGATGTACAATAATATTGCTAATCAAGTGAAAGCATGAATTAGGGTTATTAATCTCTATAAGTGATATTTTGAGCATGCAATGATATGTTATATGATAGACTATTTGGTATGTAATTTAGGGTTATTACCCTAAGATTCTATATGTGTTTTGATATCTATTGAATACATGCATATATTTCAAGAGTTATGTGCATAAGACATAACTTGGTTAGACCTAGTATATTACTAGGATAAACCACTGAAAGAACGTAATGTATGGATTACGTAAATATATATGAATAGGGTTATGCGAGCAAGGCATAACCAGGTTAAACTCGGTAATTATAATCGAGATAAACCTTACTAAGGCCTTATTGTAAATAGACGTGTGAGCGCAACACGTAGGTCTATGCTACATAGACATATATAGACGTGTGGGAGCAACACGTAGGTCTATGCTACATAGACATATATAGGCGTGTGAGCGTAACACGCAGGTCTATAGCAAATAGACAAATAGTGCAGTGGCACCAATAATTATATGATAAATATATATGTTGAGACTAAGGGTTATGCGCTCAAGGCATAACCAGGTTAGACTCGGCAACAAGAACCGAGATGAACTGATCTAAGGCCTTATTGTAAATAGACGTGTGAGAGCAACACGTGGGTCTACGCCACGTAGACATAAATAGACGTGTGAGCGCAACACGTAGGTCTACGCCACGTAGACATAAATAGGCATGTGAGCGTAACATGCGTGGTACGTGTCACACAGACAAATTTGAATAACATTGTTGTTTATATTGTATGATGAGCATATTATTGATATGTTTTATACTGTCTTGCTGGGCTTGGCTCACGGGTGCTCTACTGTGCAGGAAAGGGTAAGTCAGTGGCTGATCAACCATGAGTTTGAGGAGCAAGATGAAGAATGTACATGTTCAAGCCATATCAGACCAAGCGGGTTAAGGGTCTATCAGTGATGAACTTTTGAATTCTATTTTGTCGTTTAGGTCGGCTAGAAATAAATGACTTGTAATAGCGTTTGTAAATATTTTTGGGATCCCAACTATTTTAAAAGTTTTAAATATATTACAAGTTTATTTTCTTTCTGTTTAATATAAAAGTTTAAATTCTGCGCTATTTTGATTAGTAATCCTGTTTAGGGGATTAGGGTTTCATAAGTATTTTGGGTAGCGTGCCTAATTATTTAGGGCGTTACAACATCCATCTGGGTTACACGCGAAGAACATTTCATAGCCTGGATGGATAGTATGTTCTGTGGTGTGTCGTCTAAAGTGATTTATTACTTATAAATAATTAATTTAAAGAAGCTGAAATATTCGAACACGACATGAGAGGAATGTATGGTAAAGTAGTTTAAAGTACTATAATTTTCATACTAATTGGTTATGACAAAAGAGTAGTTCATGAATTTTATTTATGTTATTATCTTTCTATACATTAGTATTGTGAGACTCTCTAACATCAATCTTCAAGATATTGACTATTTTTTGCTCACCAATATTAGACAATTTGATTACAAGCATTGGCTCACTATTTTCGAATCACAAGTGTATCTTTTAGCTCTATTTTTTGGTTCGGTTTTTAGAATTTCAGTAGTATTTTTCGGTTCACTATCCCCAAATCAAAAAATGACTCTTTTTGGCTCTTCTACTTCTTGATTGGTTTTTGAATTTTTTGTAGCTCTTTTTCTTGACTGTACTTTTTTTGTTTCTACATTTTGTTTTTTAATCGGATACTTGTTAGAGGTTTTTTTATTTTTTCTCTAATACAATGTTATAATTGTAAGATGTACGAGACTTCTTCTCAAAACTAATTAGTAATTAGATGAGTAATCATATCTATGCTATTATAATTTTAAAATTTCCATACTTTTATAAATTTTCCCATTTGGAAAATAAATATAAAGAAAGGCCAGCAGGAGGGATATCTTGTGTTACTTGATTAATTGGTTGCTATAGTGTGTTCTATCTAATATTCAGTAAATTGGCTATCAACCCATAGCTTTTTGTTGCTACATTAGTGTCTAAAATTACATATAATTAAGCTTTTCTTTTCTCTTGGTGATTTTCTGGTTTCGAATGTCAAAAAATATTTTAATTTTGTGTTAATATTTTCAAAGACTTTTATTCAAAATACACATGATAAAAATGAAAATAACAAGTTGAATGTTCCTTCCAATTTCTAGACCAGGCCCATGAGGAATCCATTTAAACGAAAGGATGAAGCTTTCAAATAAGGGTTCTAAAAGGGAAATTTACATGGTATACTAATTTATTGGGGATAACAATCATGTTGGTATTGACGTGGGCTCGTTGCTTATTCAATTTATTGGGCTTTAAGCCATTTCGATTAAAGGTGGGCCCAAATTCTTCCATCAAGCAGAATGTTGAAGAGAATTTTCACTTTTATGGTTTTAATTGCAAAATTTTGTAAAAATATGATTTTTTTACAAAACAATTATTTTATTGAAAAAATTAATTGAAATTGAAATATGTAAAAAAAAGTTAGTAAAGAGTAACTCGTTAACCTAATATTATTTTTCCCCATACTATTTCTTTTAAAAAAATAAATGCACAAAAAATATTTTTTTTTTAAAAAAAAAAAACTATATTTTTGCACACAAAGTAAAAACTCAGTGTAATTTTCATATTGTTGAATCTCACCTGTTGTAAGTTCTGAAAAAAATTAGGGAAACTTACAAAAATACTGAAATTTAGATTACATTTTATAAAAATACTGTCACACGAAAAAGTTTTCAAAAATACTGTATTTTTATAAAACACCAGTAAAATACAAAACAGAACAACTCAAAACAACAGTAAAACAACTAAAAAATACCAGTAGAACATCAGTGAAAACTTAACACAGTATACTGCAATATGAAACTTATAAAAAAATACAGTAAAAAAGTACAAAAGTTAGTATACTATGTAAATTTCCCAAAAATTATTATTTTTACGAATAAGACATAGACATGTGGTATCCTAGCATAGTGGGTTCTAAAATTTTATGAGTCATAAGGAAAAAAAAAAATATATTTTTAGGCTATATTTAGAAAAATTATAATATTTTTCAAAATCACTAAAAAAAATCTGTATAATTTTAAAAATAAAAATATTTTTTTGGGCTCTAACTTAAGTAAGCTCTAAGCACAGTCCTAACCCACTAACTTAAGTACCAATCAAACCATTCATTTTGATGATTTAAGTATTTTATGCTGCTATTCTTTCAATTTATATATTTATTAACAAGGATACAAATATATTTATATGCCTCCTATTTATAAACGTGTCTTGTAACTATTATTTTTGTAACAAAACTAATTCTTTGTTATTTTTGCAAATCTTTCTAACTTCTCTCTCTTTTTGGTTTCAAAATGAGGTTTGTGATTAGGAAGTTTATAACTCTCCTAGAGACCTGAGCATAAACTATGAGAGAATGGATTATACCTTTTACCACAGAATAGAAACATTATTAGACTGAAATAAAAAGAGAGTGAATCCAACTAAAATATTAATAAAGAAACATTAAACTTTTTCAGAATCCACTTAGACATAAAAATCTCAAAACACAGTGCATAATTGTACTATTTATTTAGTTGCAAATTAGTC
The DNA here is from genome assembly GCF_029168945.1 of Cannabis sativa. Classification (NCBI taxonomy): domain Eukaryota; kingdom Viridiplantae; phylum Streptophyta; class Magnoliopsida; order Rosales; family Cannabaceae; genus Cannabis; species Cannabis sativa. Next base: position 19,708,841 of record NC_083610.1, read on the forward strand.
TAATTTCAGTGACACAAATTCCTCTTATACCATTATGATTTACATTAGCCATCTATTATATTCTTTTAATTCGAGGAGAAGATACAGTTCCAAAGTATACATGTAACTATTAGAATCTAGCTACCATAATAATTAGAATTTATGTCATTTTATACATCTTTCTCATAAAGATATTAAATCCAAAATAAGTGAGTCAAAGGACATGGTAAATGTCAAAGCCAAGTGATTTTGGCCTTTTACTATCATTTCTATGGATTATTTAATTTTTTTTTTCTAACACCTTATACTGTAATAAACAACATTAATAACACTATTATTGTATTTAAAGATAACAAACAATCATGTACAATCCAATTCTATAGTGACACCTCAATTGATAAGGAAAAGGAATGATTAGTAATAGTATCCCTGGCTCAAATATAACTTATTAGAGAAAGAAAGTAGGAAAAAAGAACATCTACAATTAATGAAAAGAATTTCCTACTATTGTAGCCATTTACTTTTGGCTAAATTGTCTGGTTTTCTATTTACAATATCTCACCTTACAAAAATTATAACTTAATATTTTTAGGGATAATTACATAACATATTATATATTTTTTTTTTTTTTATATTTTTATGTTTAATATTTTTCTTTATATTTTTACTGTGTTCTATAAAAATACTACCAAAATTACATAAAAGTAATATAAAAATCAAAATAACAATATAATATAACATAAAAATAACAACAAATTAATAATAAATTAACAAGATCGAATATATAAAAATACATTAAAAAAATCGTATTTTCTTTAAATAAAATCATAAAATTATTTAAAATTCTGTACAACCGAATTTTTGTATTTTTTTTTATTATTTTTATCTATTTATAAAATGCTAATTAAGATTTTTGCCCCCTGAACTTTGACATGTACCAAATCATGCCCCCTGAACTTTTAAGGTCATTGAAAATGCCCCCTGAACTATTGAGATTGTTAGATTTAAGGACTTTTTTCTAATTTTAGTAAAAAAGTCTAACATGGATGAAAGTTCAGAGGGCATAATTTAGTACATGTCAAAGTTCGAAGGGCATGATTTGGTAGATATCAAAGTCTGGGGAACATGGTTTAGTACATAAACAATCATTGAAATAGTAAAATTGAATAAAATTAGACAAAAATCCTTAAATCCAATATTCTCAATAAAGTCTGGGGAACATGGTTTAGTACATAAACAATCATTGAAATAGTAAAATTGAATAAAATTAGACAAAAATCCTTAAATCCAACAATCTCAATAGTTCAGTGGGCATTTTCAATGGCCTTAAAAGTTCAGGGGGCATGATTTGGTACATGTCAAAGTTCAGGGGACAAAAATCCTAATTAGCCTTTGTAAAATAATCTCATATTTTTATACGATGAAATATATAGGTTTTGTTTTTGAAAAAATTGAAATAATTAATTTATAATTTCAAAAACAAGGTTGAAACTATTTTTTGAGTGTAGCATAATATTAATCTTGTTACCTATTTATTAGAAACTTAGAAATTTTGGGTTGGAACTCATATTCTTCCACACTTCTCTTACTATTGAACTAGTCTTAGTAACTTAATTAATAACGTTCAAACTATTTATTGCACTTAAGTCTATCTTTTTTTTGTTTGCATGCAATAAGCTATTTCAACCAACTGTTAATATTATTTAGAATATCTTAAACACTAACAAAATTTAACTAGTGTCATATAAACAAACTAATGTGAACCCCCACCTGATAATTTCTCCTTAAATTTTATAGATAGGTTAAAAAGCAAACAAATTAAAACACAAGCATGTTGTAAGTGTACTACTAATTTATCTTATAAATATGATGCATATATATGCTGACAAGTCTTAAAAACTAACATGATAACAGTAAAATATAATAAAGAAAAAGAGTATGGGAAGACTACTACTCAATAGTACTGAATAGAAGAAGAGCATATTGTATTGAATGAATATGCATCTATTATAGAGGCCATATATATATATAGTACACACCACACCAAACCACTCATAAATATGATCCATCATTTTCTATCACAAGTGCCAACTCGAAGCTTCCCTTTGCCGACACTCTCTTCCAATTTACCATATATTTTTTTTCTTAATTTTTATTATTTTTTTTTTAATTTATTGAAATGCTAAACATTGTCAACTAAACTATAGGCATGTGCTAAAATCTTGCTCTCTGTTTTCACTATAATACTTTACTGACTGACCCTGTTATTAATGTTATAGTGGCAAAGTCAATATATATGACCCTGCTTTGAAAAGTTAGTTGTTAATAAAAAATTGTCAATAAGTTTTCCATACTTAGTTATGGAGTGTCATATGGTTAAAGATGATGGTCCACTTCTGGCTCATTAAATTTGCATTGGACCGTCTACTCTTCAACTTCAATTGATATTAAATTAGATATGATTGATTATTAATATTGTAGTGGCTATTAATATTTGTATTTTTAACACTATTATTTATCTTTATTGACTATTAAGGTACTTGCTTAAAATATGGGCGTGGGCCGTGAAGTTATTGACCAATTATAGGGTTTGGAGTTGGAGATTAGAGTGACGTTTCTCACTATATATCCATATATATATATGTTACTCGTGGAATAAATATTTTTTATACTTTGTGTTCTTTAATGAATGAATAATAATATTTATGAGAAGTAAATTGCTTTAGATGTTGCAAAAGGATTTTTAGGTAAGTACTTTAATCTTATATATTGGATTAAATAATTAATAATTAAAATTTATATTGAAAGTTGATTAGAAAATAGAACTATGGATTAAATTGAATTTGTTATCATTACAAAAATTTTTACTTTTAGTCACTATAAAATTTATGATTAAAAATAAAAAAGTTATGGCTAATTATAAATTACTAAAAATTACAATTTGTTATGACTAAATATGTTTTTAGTCATAATATTTGTTGTAACTAAAACTAAATTAGTAACAATTTGTAACTAAATACTATGTTTTAGTCACAAGTAATTTATATTGTGACTAAAATGTTATCACTAAAAGTAACAATTTTTTGTAGTGTATAAAACTATTATGAATATAGGTAATAAGAAAAGAATAAGAATACATAAATATAAAAAGAAAAATTAAAAGAGTTTTCTTAGTAGTTTATATTAATGAAGTGAATTTTTATTTAAATAAAAATATAGTTAAAATAATAAAAAATTGAATCAATGAAATAAAAGAAAAGAAAATACATTAGTATTTGTCGAAATAATTGATTTGAGTGATTTAGACATTCATACATTATTTTATAACACTCCCTTTCCCTTTGATTTCTATAATAATTCACTCATTGAAAATCTTGTCAGAAAACTTAGTAGGACAAAAACTAGATTAAGAAAAAAAAAAGTGCAGTGTGAATTAATTCTTCTTCATTTTGGTGTTTTTGGAGATCTTATTAATCGACATATTCTTATCTTTTGGACTATCTTCTCAAAATGTTGATGTTGGTGATAATTTTGTGAATAAGTTTGTAAAATTGTCACTTGATCAAACTTGTTGACCATCAATATTACCACTTCCTTAAAAATTGCGATTAAAGAAGAATTTTGATGAAATATGCCTCCTTTTATCTCTTTTAGTGTACTCTCCTTTTCGTTGAGTAAATAAAAATCTTCATAGAGAATCGCTTGTACTTCTTTATTGGACGTTAATACATATTTTCTTGAATATGTTGTGTTATTAATCTCAGCTACACACATTCTCTACTTGTTTTATGAATTGCAAGTATCTTAACATAATTTAAAATTATATCGTTAAAAAATTTGTCAAAAAAAATCAATGAGACAAAACCTGAACTAATAGAAAAGAATATATGTTCAAGTATACATATATATTTAATCTTTTACTTGATTGATTTATGATTTTATTGTATAATATATTGAAATATTTTAAACAACCCATTTCTTATAATTTTATGAAATAAAAACATTGTATGTGTTGGGTGTACAACTAAAGTCCCACATTGGCTAGAAATGTAAAGGATCTTGGGTATATAAGGATGATCACTATTTGCATTGAAATGAGGCCTTTTGGGAAGGTGCCCAAAACAAATCTGTGAGGGCTTAGATGGTGTCCGACAGTCCTTATAAGTGGTATCATAGCCAAATTCTAAATTAGCCATGTGAATGTATCCTCGGATTTGCCAAAAATAAAGGAGGTGAAGCTTGCTGTTAGAGCCGTCAGAGGTTCAGATCTGGTTCGAAGGTATTTCGAATCTTACTGATGAAAGGATTAATCTAGCTTACTCAAGGGGATCTTGAGTGTTAGAATCGAGGAATTCAGGTATTCGAAGGGATTTCGAATTTAGCTGGTGAAGGGATTCATCTAGCTTACTCAAGGGGATCTTGAGTGTTGGAATCGAGAGATTCAAGTTTAGATCTGTAATCGTCTGAGGAGAGCCAAGATGGTCCTTTATTTGAGAGAAGGATTGTTGGCTGTACAACCAAAGTCCCACATTGGCTAGAAATGAAAAAGATCTTAGGTATATAAGGATGAACACTATCTCCATTGGAATGAGACCTTTTGACCAAAGTCCCACATTGGTTAGAAATAGAAAAGATCTTGGAAATATAAGGATGAACACTATCTCCATTGGAATGAGACCTTTTGGGAAGGTGCTCAAAACAAATCCGTGAGGGCTTAGGCCCAAAGCGGACAATATCATACCAATAAAGAAATTGATGGTGTCCATACGGTCCTTACAGTATGTATCAGTTCAGAATGCATATACTTGCGTACTGAATTTACCGAACAAGTTTTTGATGCCATTATCAAGGATTGAAAATTATCAATATCAGTTTAATTAATTTTTTTTTTCTAATTTGATTTTGTTTTTAACCTGTTTAGTTGCTATTATTGCTTATCTCAGTTGAATTTATTATATGCATAGTAGAAGAGGTGCAGATAGCCCAGTTCCTTTGAATCCTGAGATTAAGAAGTCTTGTAAGAAAAATAGAAAGAACAAAAGGGAGGCCAAGAAATCAGAGAAGATAGCGAATAACAAAGGGAAAGATCTAATTCATGTAGCTATGCAAGGAGGTCGGAGGTATAAAACAGTATCAGACCACCAACAGTAGAGGCCAATAATTTTGAGATTAAGCCAGCTATCTTGCAAATTGTGCAGCCCACTCTCCAATTTAGTGAGTTGCCTTCTGAAGATCCTCACACTCACTTGGTTAATTTTTTTTTTTTAATTATGTGATACTTTCAAATATAATAGAGTGATTGATGATGCTATCAAATTGTAGTTTTTTCCATTCTCCTTAAAGAAAAGAAAAAAAAAAGCTAGTTGAATTCTCTACAACTAAATTTTATTGTCACTTGACAAGATCTGACTCAAAAGTTCTTATCACAATTCTTCATTTGTTTAAAAGTTGCTAAACTGAGGGGAGAAATAAATAATTTTTATCAGAATGATGGTGACTCTTTGTATGAAGCTTGGGAGCATTTTAAATATCTGTTGAGAAAGTACCCCCACCATGGTATGGAGCATTGGATTCTGGTACAAAATTTTTATACTATTGTATGTCCTACTACTAGAACCATTATTGATGATGCATCTTGAGACACATTCATGAGCAAAAGTGCACCTAGAACTTATGAATTATTTGAAGACATAGTTATGAACAACCATCAATATTCTGATGAAAGAGCATATGGGAAGAAAAAGATAGCTGGTATTCATAAATTGGATGCTACTATTGTTTTGACAACTCAAGTTACTACTCTAAAAGATAACTGAAGCTGCCAAAGTTGTACAAGCTTTAACTGAGTGTGAGATTTGTGAAGGACCACACACTTTTAATAGGTGTGAATCAATTGAAGACGTGGTGATGACTCCTGCTCAAGTGCAAGCAATTGTTAACTTTCAAAGGTAATTCAACAAACTTTTCTTCAATTCATTTAATAATAAATGGATGAATAATCAAGGGCAACAGCCTCAATTTTAAAATCAAACTTCTACTTCTCAGCAGCAAAATCCACAAGCTCCACCTGCTCCTAAAATTGATTTGTAAGCTTCTTTGTTTACTCTTACCACTATACAAACTCCGTTCATGACTGAGACAAGGGCATCCATCAGAAATCTTAAAACACAAGTGGGGCAACTGGCTAATATGCTTCATAACAAATCTCAAGAAAATTTTCCAAGTAATATAGAGGTAAATCCTAAAGAAAAGTACAGTACAATCACTTTAAGGAGTGGTAAAGACTAGAAGAGTTAGTCAAGAAGCCTATTCATGCACCAAAGATTAAGGTTGAGATCATGATGGTCTAGAGGAAGACAAGGTTATTGAGAAGCTTGAGAAAAATTAGCCTCTGATGAGTTACGAGCACCACATCAAGATTTTATATCCTCAGCGATTTCAAAAGAAGAAACTTAACAAGCAGTTTTCGAAGTTTCTTGATATTTTCCAGAAGCTTCACATTAACATACTTTTTTCCGAGATACTTAAATAAATGACAAGTTATGTGAAGTTTATGAAGGAAATCTTATCAAAAAAGAAGAGATTTGAGGATTATGAGGTTGTAGCATTTACTTAGAGTGAAGTGCTATCTTGTAGAAGAAACTACCTCCAAAGCTTAAAGATACATGTAGTTTTAATATTACATGCTCTATAGGAGGCTCAGTTGAAACAAAGGCCTAGGGAGTATGAGCCTTTCACCACCTCTGTCAACACAAGAACGGATGTTGTTGTTGAAATTGAGTCCCTTCTCATGGCTCAAGAAGTACGGATTGACAAGGTTTCCAAGGAGCTTGACATCACCAAGAAATGAAGCCAATGATTCCCAAGTACCTCTCGAGGCACTTTTCCCATGTATCCAACCTCATCTCATCCCAATGGAGGCTACTCACGAGGTGCTCCCTCTTTCAATCCTCCTCTTGGTTTTGGACCACCTGTTCTCCCTGGTTTAGGTCAAGCAGGTCGTGGAGTAGTTTCTCAGATTAATCCTAATATTTGATTATTAGTGTAATTAAATTTAAAATTTTACATAATCTAATTTAATAATTATAATGAAAATTTGTTAATTCTTAAAATGTCACTTTTGTTGTCGAGTGAATTTCGCAACACCAAATTATATTATTTTATTAACATCAAAGAGAATTTTATGGGTAATGGCAAGTGCGAGTATTCAACCTAGAATGGCGAGTACTCGACTGGGAATGGGGAAACAATCAACAAAAACTGGAAAATAACAGTAAGACAGAGAATTATAGTGGTTCAGTCAGATTATGATCTGCTTAGTCCACTGTAGCAAGGGATTCGTAGGTGCCATTTCATGGTGGATCACCTCTTTATATACAAAGCAGGTGTCCAATCGGTTACACAAGGATCACATTCATTGTTAATCCATTATTTACATATTGAATTGCAATAATTAAACCCAAGCAACGTTAACATTAATAAATGAACGACAGTTATTAGGTCCATCAACGTATGCGTCTTCCACATCTGCGAGTTGACTGTTGATGTTCCGTTGTTGAGCTCGCAGGGTCATCAGTACGTTCGGAACGTCTGCGCCCTTAGGTAATCGCTTCTTGTAGACATCGCATGTCGAGCTGGTAGAACCTAATCATGCGAGTCTATATCGGTTTATCAAGGCTATTGGGTCGTGGGGACCAAATCGCATCGTAGAGAGTTGGTCTCTATGCTTTCGCAGAAATATAGAGGGGATACTCGCATATGTCCTGACACATGCGAGTTGGATCTACCCTGCATAATGCGAATTAGGGTTATGCGATCCGACTTAGGTCGTACTCGCAATATCTCGCTGGTTTTATCCTGGGCGAGGTTTAAACTTCGAGAAGTCTCTCACGGACATTTCAGCTTTCATTGGGAAATCTGAATACACGTGTCCTTTAAATAGGAGTCTGGTCTCGAGTTTCTAGGTGAGAGAAATCTCACTATAACAACTTTATGACAGTATACTAATGCTTAATGACAATTTTTTTATATATATATCATTATATTACTTGTGATTAGAATTTAAATAATGTTTGGGTGTAATAACTGTTGTAAATATATAAATATATATTTTAAATATATATATCTAATCAAATACATATTTCAGTAATTAAATCACTTAATTTGATTTCAATGAGATTATGTTCACTTCCAATATTATAGAACCAAATTTGAGTAGTAAATTACAAAAGTTAGAAGTACTAATGCATTTTAATTTAGATGAACTCTCCATTTTTCTATTTCTTTTTGAATATAAATAATATATATATATGTATACATTTGTAGAAAAATAGTACTAATTAATTCGTGGGGGGATTCCCACCCAAATGGCTTTTATACATTAATTACTTGACACATTGTGAGTGTTTGAGTCAAAAACTTGTGATTTACGTGTGTGTAGGACACAAGAAAAATGGTAAAAAAATATAAAACTAGTTTGGGTCAGAATATGCAGGCACACATAACTCCCAAATATTAATCAATATTGGGGTTGGGGACTTGTGCCTTGGAAGCTTTTTGGTTCACATATTAAATTAATTAAATTCCATTTCCTCTCTAATCCCTATTAACTATTAACTAATATTACTTACAATGTTCATCATTTTCTTTTATTAATTATCTTTTAAGATTTCACAGAAAGAACAAACGAACGTGCTTAAGTTTCAGTTACTCACTTGGTAATGGTTACATAACAAATAAGCGTATTTTTCGTTGTTGAGAGAGCATAATTTTTGTATTTTATGTCTCTTTAACCGATTATTCCAAAAATTAAAAATTAAAATAAATAAATAAAGTACAAAGTCAAGCCCAAACTTAATAAACCATCCTTTTAAAATAAATAAATAAACAAACTTAATAAATTTTAAGCAAGATTTTTCATTTTGTCTTGGAAGAACCTTAACCAAGATTAGATTTTGTCTTGGAAAGACATTTTGGGGCACTATTTTTATTTTTGGTATTTAAATAATTATAAATTTATTTATGTAATTGAATATATATACTACAATAGAATGTAAAAAAATGTCTAGTAAGTAACCATGATGTTATTATTGCAATTTTTATAAAGATTTAAAATTAGTAAAATATATGATGATTTTACAATGTATTTTTTTGAAAGGAGTGCACTGATGCATCCTTACTTATTTTAGCATTGAGAACAAAAATTAGTTTAATTTTTTTTCATATTCATTTGCGATATAATTATTTAAGATTTTTTTACAAAACTTTTAAAAATTCAGAATAATTTATAACAATATAAAAAGTAGTGTTCAAACAATCTATTTCACACTCGCATAAAATAAAATAGTCACACATGCAATATATTTTTTGAATCTTATTTTTCGGTGTGTTAAATTTTTCCAAATTTTTTAAAATTTTACAAAATATTTTAAATAATTATAACTTACATGACAATGAAAAAAAAATTAACTAAAAAATTATTTCAAATGCTAAAGTAGATAAAAATACATAAATACATTAATTTAATTAAAGGGGTGCATCAACACACTTTTTACGAAACAATAAATATATACACATAACACGATCAGGTCAACAACAACTGTTCTTTTTTTTTTTATTTTACTTACACCTTTAAGTCAATATGCTAGCTTGTAAAAATAAAAATTCCTAAGAAAGAAGATGAGATTTATGTTAAAACTGAATAAATCCAATTCTCATTAATAAATTTCCATATATATAATTATATAAATTAATCCAATTAATTTTTAGAAACCCTACTTCCCAAACAGCTTATTATAAAAATATACCTAAATTAAAATTTAATCATTGGTAAATATCATTTTGAATTATGTGTTTTGTAAAATTTATTAATTGGATCTTTTATTTTGTTAAATGACACAACTGACCTTATATTTTCTAAAATAGTAAAAATAGGATCATGAGCTCAACTTTCAATAATTTTATTTTTTAATATAACCAATTTTAAAACAATTTCTAACACGAACAGATACATAAAACATAACCAGTTTTGTCATAACATCTCTAGATCAAATTACTATTAAGTTTTATTATGACAAAAAATCAGTTCAGGGTGCTATTTGTATAATTTTAAAAAATACATAATACATTTTATCATTTAACAAAACAGATAGTCTTATTAATAACTTTTGCAAAATGCAGGATCTAAAATAGTATTTACGTTTTAATAATACTGATAATAGTGTGATGGTGAGTCAAAGGGTGTTGGAGTTGGATGTGGGTGTGTGAAATGAATTTATTCCCAAGATTAATTTATTAACACCTCCATTATCGATGTTTCTATATAGTCGAAACCGACACACAACGCAAATTTTTGCAAGTCATGGTCCCAACATGGATATAGGATTAAAAAAATTTACATTAACGTGTAAATCAATGTAAACAACTTTTAATTTCAATTTAATGACATTAAAGTATGTAACGCCATATGTTCCTTTCGTTTTTCTAAAATTCTAAGAATTTTGGGTAACAATTAAGCTAAATATCCAAATTCCAAATCTCCCATGCCTCAAAATTTGAAACTGAAAAGTTTTTTTGCTACTAAAATACGTCATGTTAATTAATTAATTAATTAATAGAGGTTTTTATTCTATATTTATAACCAAATTTTCTTTCCCAGGAAACAAACAGTTTGGATTGTCATACTCCTAACTAAGATAGTTGGTTAGTGAATACCACAAAAAGCTACCTACCAACCTTAGTTAGAGGGTTTCTATCGTTTAGATTTTTTTTTTTTAAATAAATTATATTATTGGATAAACATGACAATCAATTAGTTAAGCAAGCAAGAAAAATCATTGTGAAAGGGAAGTTTTTATATAATAAATTGGGACAAATAGAGAGAATTAAGATGAGTTGCATAAGTGGTTTGGTGGCCCAACATTCCTAAACCAACTATTTAACATATTCCACCAAAATTTTAAACCAAGCCTTTTTAGCTACCTAATTCAACACTATCTATCACCCAACGTACTTCTGATATATATTGATCAACAATCTAAATTCATTTTTGTCCAAAATAAAAATAAAAAGTCTATATCCTAAATTAGAAAATGATTTTTTCTAAGTGAATTATCTTATATATTATTTTATTTTATTTTTTAAAATTTACAGTTTGAGTTGTTCAAATAGTTTCCATGTAGATTTTAATTGCAATTTAAGTTACTTCATTAATTACAATGTGGGTTATGTGAATTTCTATAAAAATACAAAAATTGAATTATAGAAATGAAAAAATTCATTTATTCTATTTGTATATTTTGAGTTGATAATACTATTTTTTAATTATAATGTTTACAGATTTGGTATATATATAATCTCATGTCATTTGACCATTATTTGTGATGGAGTCATATTCTGTTTAACAAATAGCAACGACTAAATCTTAGTGTATGTCTTAACCGTAAAAATAGAAATAAAAATGGGTGACATCTTAATATTTAATTTTAACTACTACCATTGAAGTATTTGATACATGTTGGAATATTTTACAATAATAATAATAATACCAATATTACAATATATATATATATATTTATATAACCAACTAATGAGGTGATTTGTTCACCAGAAATATGTTAATCGATGATGCATTTGATTTTGTTTTGTCGATAATGGAGCTTTCAAACGAAAATGGTGAGTAGAGTATTTGGTTGTGATTGTGATGAATGTGGCTTTATATATTTTATTTTTGTCAATACAACAAAATATTTTGTATTTATGAGACTACTAGGCTTGAGTTATAACGTTAAACAAATAAATGGTCCGAAAAAGAAAAGGGCACACGTACTCACAAGGCATAAATATATAGAGATAAGAGTTATCTATTCAGTAGATTAGTATATCAATATAAATTCCCAATAACTCAAAAAGACAAAAATTATTTATTTATTTTTTTAATTATATATTACTCTTATTCATTATACGTTTTTGTAAGTCTTTTCTTTAATTTTATAGTGTTTTTTCCTTTCACATTTTTATTTTTCATTAAAATAGAAACTTAATTTCTAATTTTACAACTTGTTTCTTTTTCCTATGTCTTCTTTCTCTTGTATTGTTCTTCATTTCAACCCATCCCAATCTCTCTCCTCACCTTTCTCTCTTCTTTCGATTGGAGATCCCCACAACCTTCACACTTTTTCAATTTTTACTCTTCAATTTCGTCTTCATTTGGACTAGAGAGAGAACCCTGCAACCTAGTCCTGTCCAAAACCCAATCGCGATTTTAGATTATATTAAAAAAAAATTTTACTCTCCTGTGAAGAACAATAAACCAAAACTTTCAGATAACGTTTGATTAGAAATAATATAATATAATAGAATTGAAAAGAAATAACTTTTATTTTATTTTTTTATTTAGTTTTATTTTAAAATATTGGAATGTCATATTTATTCTAATTATGTTTTGATTCAATCCAACCAAACGCCACTTAATCGAATATTTGTTATGTGAATTTGAATTGGAAAGAGTAGAGTTGGAGGGAGTAGACTTAAAAAGAATATAAAACTCAAGTTTGAGAGGATTTACAATACCATTTAAAAAGTGAAACTTACTTAGAAACTTACTAAACCTCATACTAAACGCCTATTCGTAGATGGTGAAATTGTAAATAAATATTTAAGATTATACTAAAAATGAAATACAAATTGGCAAGTCATACTTTAAAGAAAAACTTTATAATAAATGTATTGGAGAAATTAAAATTAAAAAAATTATTAAATAAATATATAAAAATTAAATGGCTTTCAATTGATATAAAACGCATTAATGAAGAGGAAAAAAGCATTAATGAAATAAATTTGGCACATTTTTGGAGCTACATATCACTATTTCTAATTTTATATTGCCACATATAATAATATGTATGATGTACTATATAGACCTCTCCCCAATTATAAGGCCAACTATAAAAAAACAAAGTAAATAAATATAAAAACATTAAAAGAGGTCTCTCATGAATTTGGACTTTGACTACTCGGGAACAAAGCAAGGTAAGTGAGTAGTAATGAAAAGGAAGATGAGGGTGTCACGTGGGGGAGAGTTGTGTGACTTGGAAGCTGGACTTTTCACCCCTTATCATGCTTTGCTGTAATCATATATTTTTACACACTACAAACAAGTATAATCACCACAAACCGATGCAAACAAATTGAAAATTCCAAACCTAATCTCCCATATAGATTTTACATTATTAGTTTAATCTTATTTGCTGTCCAAAACAAATGGTCAAACTTATGACTGAAAAAGAGTGATGCCCTAATAAAGTTTTAGTGACCCCATCAAGAAGGTTTTAGTGGGCCTTTGGCAACAAATATATAAATAAAGATTAAAGAGGTCCCCAAAAGGTAACCCCACTGTACACTGTCACTGAACTTTCAAACACCCAACACTAGATGCTGTAAAGCACCATAAGAAAAGAAGAAAAAATACAGAGAGTAGAATGGAAATGTATTAACCACAACATTCAAGAACATATATTATAAATAAATATTAATGACCCCACAACTCGAATAAATGATGGAATGATGTTTTGTAATAAAAGATGAGGAGAGAATAAAGAAAAAAAATGAGATAAGATCTAAAAAAATTTAACACATTTAATCAAAAAACTGTACAATTTTACTAACATTGAGGAAAGATAAGCTGTTTATCATATCTCATATTCTTAAGCATTAAACATTTTGAAGGTACACATGGCCAGACCATTCAACAAGAGAGACCCATGTTGCCAGATAAGTTTGTTTACAAAACAAGTAAAAGAAAAGTAAAGAGTGTATGCTCTCTCCTACTCTGTTCACCTCCGCAGATCTAGAAAAAACACCCCTCTTTTAGTCATTTCCAGACCCAGGAGAAAGTTTTACATCAACCAAACAATCCTTAGATTAACACAACCCAAAACAGTAGAACTGAAAAAACATTAGCTGAAGTAAAAAAAAAGAAAGAAAAAACTCAGGCAATCCAGTGGCAATTTCCTTATACTGCCCTTCTGGAATACAGTCAAGAGTATTAGTGACAACTATATCAAGGTTAATAAGAGGTTTGCTGCTATACCAGAGCTTCACCATTTTCTTCATTCATGGAAGGAAAACTAAAAATGTAACCTCCATTTGCTCTATCCCTAACTGGAAAGTCGAGCTCCAACGCCCTTGTTGGATTCTGCATTTTGAGAGTATAAAGATTCATCCAGGCTTGGTTTTAGGAACCTGTGAACAATTATGCTCTATTTACAGATTAATAGAGGCATAACCAAAGTCAAGAAAGAAAAAAAAAATCTGACTAAGACTCCCTACTTGATAACTCCTAAAAGTGTAAGAACTAAAACTTTCTACCAGTATAAACAATTGCCCTAGCCAAAGGATCCTACCATTTGTCAAATTTCCATTTTCCAAATCATATTATCCACATTAACATCGTGTGTCTTTTCCAAGGCGGCAACTTTGGACCGACTTGATGCCATTGAAATAGCACCTTTTCCTCTTTCATCCTGAGGGAGCTCACAGGTTTCGCCAATCATCCCTGATCTCAAATCAGCTGGAGGAATGAAACAGTCCATAGAGAGACCTGGAACGTTGAAGGCAACCTCTTCAATTGTCCAAGCTTCTTCCATCTTTGTTTTAGTATGACTCATTGCCATCTCGCCAAACCTGAAAAGATTCACCACAGAACGCCCTGAATGGGCAATCATGATCCCTTCAACTGACCTGTAATCCTCAAGGAAAGAATTAATCGTTGTCTCCCAGTACACTGCATCGCCACCATTGGATTGGATACGAGTCAAATGGGAATCCTCAATGTGAACAAGAAGGCCCGTCTTCTGGCTAAAGTATCCAAACAAGACATGCCTTATGATCTCAGCAGGGCCTTCACTTCTCGCTTTCAAAGTTTGAGGATCAGCACAGAGCTTAAGGATAAAGCAATCCTCACCACTGATCTTCTTCTCCCCAATGCACTTTGCATCCGAAAACATACTGGCTGTTGTTCGTGGATCAAGACCCTGAAATTGAATAACAGCCAAAATTTAAGAAAAATGACAAATTACAAAACAACAGAAAAGAGACAAAATAAATTGAATACACAAAAGATCACCTGAAGTGCACGACGCAATGGCCTAACAGGGCCTTTTGCAGTGTGGGCACCAAGCCACGGTGTGTGCCTCCAGACAAGCTTGCCATTGCAGCCAGCATGAACTTTGCTACCCCCAACTGCAAGCTCCACATACCACATATCTGGATTCATCTGCCAGAGTACGAACCCACCCGACTCAGTACATCTGGAGGCATTCTTGTTCTTCATAACCTTTGTAGCAGTTTCAAATTCAGAAGCTACCATCCTCAGCTTTCCCATGGCATAAGCATTTCGAATTGAGTTCTGGAGCTTCTGCCCCCCAGACGCTGCAGTATACTGTTGCAAGATGTACTGGGCAGATGATGTTTCCTGCAATGAATAAACCAGAGTCACTTAACCAAAAAACAATTATAAACTAAAATAACACTCTCTATGCGCTTAAAGCATCAGGATATTAAATTCAACCAGCTGAATGGACCCCAAATGGACTTTTGATCTAAATTTGTTCAACCAAGTTGAGACTAAATTAAAATTCCTCTGTTCATGTTCTTTCCTATTTTCTCACCAACCAAACAGGGGTGTAAATTTTTATTTTTTTCCATTTTTTTAGTAGATGGAGATTTGCCATATTTATTCATCAACTCAGCTAAATTTTGAAAGCAAGAAAAAAAAAAATCATTGAAATATATATAGGGAGAGAGAGAGAGAGAGAAATATCCCTTGACTTTCTTCAAATTTACGCAAAAGAGGAAAATATAGGGCACATCTCTGCTTACAAAGACAGTATTATATAAAAAATTACCAGAAATAAAGACATTCAAATAATGTATAAGAGACCTGTAATGATATAAAGCCATTACTTTTATTTTAGTCAATAGAATAAGTCATACTTAGCAAAAACAAAAGCCATTAGAAGAAGACAGTAGAGAAGAAGAAGCTCACAATGGGAGTGTCCTTGATGCTAAGATGTGGCAAAGGATCATTGGAGCTAACATGAACAGGAGCAAGAGGAGCTCCCATCACTCCCAATAATAGTCTCAGATCAGACCTCTTATACGCCATTGAAGTGATCGAAGGAGCCCTCGAGAGTTGTCCCTTCATCCACTGCCCTAAACCAGACCCAACACGCTTTGAGTCCCCTACTTCTCCGCCGTCTGGATCAGGACCCTCCATCAACGGCGTAAGCGCCTCACCCATTGGCCTCAGACTACCCGATCTCGCGATCAATGCATCGGGTTGTCCATAAAGGTTGCTGTTGTGGTTGTTGTTGTTGCTACTGCTACTACTGTGCTTCTTCCTCCTTAGCAAACCAGATATGGGGGGAGAAGAAGACCTCGACGGACTGTTTCCTCGAGACCTCGACGGAGAAAGACCCCGAACCACCTCATCTTTCAGAGCAGCAAAGAAACCCTGTTTCTTCTCCATAATGAAAAAAGCAAAAAAGGGAAAAAAGAAAGATAATGGTTGCCCTAGTAAGTAATTCTCCGGCCGCCGCGTGCTGTTCTCCGGCCAGAGAAAGTAGTCAGAAGTAGAAGAGGGAATGAAAATGACGGGTTTTTAAGGTTGTGGGCTAAATAGGTTTGTGGAGTAGAGAGCGAGGAGAGTGTGAATAGTACTGCAAGTTCTTCATGGAGAGAGAAAGAAGAGAGAGAGAGCTGAGAAAATGGGAAAGCGGTTTGGAAGAAGAAACGTTTTTGAAGAGAGAGTGACTTTGGTGGGGTGGCTTTAGACTCTGATTCTAGAGAGAGAAAATGAATAAATCTATATAGAAAGAGAAAAAGAAGAAAGAAATGAACAAAATACCAAAATCGTATCTCAATACTTTTTTTTTACTAATTTAGTAAAAATATACTTGGTTGTATATTTTAGGTGAATTAAAATTTTGGTCCCCTAAATTCTAATATATATTAAATTATATCACTTAAATTAAAAAAAAAAAAAACTATTGAGAATATTAATGTAAAAAAATTTATCAAATTTCATTTAATTTTACTTATGATGTGATTATTTAGGATAATTTACGTCATAAATATTTAGGTTTAATTCTCGGTTTTAAATAAATACCTTAATTTAATTTTTAGGTACTTATAGAGTTCCAAAAATATAATTTAAATATTATTACCATAAAAAATTAAACTTAACTATTTATTTACAACCGAGAGTTAAACTTAGATATTTATACCGTAAATTACCCAATATTAAATAATACTCCTTAAATTTTGATGTCTCAAAATTATGTCCCTCGAATTTTGACATGTATAAAATTATGTTATATTTTTTTTTTTATTAAAATTGAATAAAACTCTATAAATCAAACAACTAGTTGAGAGAAATTTTTTTTTTTTTTTTTTTTTTTGAAAAAGTTTCAATTTTATTAATCAACCAAATCGGCAATTAACAAAGAAAGAAGGTCCCTAGGAATAGAACCTTCAACAAAATGACAACCTGACCAATAACAAGAGTTTCTCGCAACACAGTGAGCAACTCTGTTAGCAGATCGCTTAACATAACAAATCTCAACATTTTGTAAATTAGATAGTATCTCATGACATTCAGAAACCAATAAACCAAATAAAGAAGGCATCCTAATTGAAGTGTGCAATGCTTGTAGTGCAACAAGACAATCCGTTTCCACAATGACACCTTGAACCACTTGATCTTCTTTCTTCTTTATCCAACTTAACGCTTCTTTTATGCCTACCATTTCTGCAATTTCAGGCTTATTACAGCCATGATTATACACAGAAAAAGCTTCAATCAGAGACCCAGTGTTGTCCCTGATTACCACACCCGAACCATATGCATTATCAGCATGAAAGACAGCCCCATCAACGTTTATTTTTAGCATGTTTACAGCAGGTTTTAACCAACGCTCCCCACTGTCATAGGTTCCCGAAGGCACCAGCAGTGGCTCAAATTTTCTTGAGTTAGCGTTTTTCCATTGTGCTAAAGTTAAACGAGCAGTGAACATCACATCAGCTGCAGAGTAAGATTTCTGGTTCCATAGTACACCATTTCGAGCTTGCCATATAGACCAACAAAGCATCACAGCTTCCTCTAACAGGTTCGGTTTATTTCTGTCAGCAACATCCTTAAACCAGATGAAAAAACTGTCGCTGTGGGCAGGAGGAGTGGCCAAACCAGACCGGTTCCAGCAGGATTTGCTGAAGTGACATTGCAGCAACACATGTGTAATCGACTCCTCCTCCGTATGACAAAATGGGCATGTTAATTGGACAGGTACATGCTTCGAATAGAGTTGGGTACGAGTAGGAAGACAATTGGTTAAAGCCTTCCATATCAAATGTAGAACTTTTGGTGGGACTTTAATCTTCCACAACGTCTTCCACACCTTATCCTCCATATCTGAATTCCATGCCCCTTTTAGCTCTTGGATATATTGATAAGCACTTTTTACTGTATAAAAACCAGCAGTGTTTTTATTCCAGTACCAAGTGTCTTCAGTGATTGTCGAACTCAAGGGAATGCTTAGAATAATTTCTTGGTCTCTTTCTTCAAACATATCCCGAATGAGCTCTTCATCCCACGCTCTTTCATTCATTTTCATCAAGTTTTGAACTGCATAAGTGTTCAAACCAGGATGAGTAGAAATTATAAGAGGATTAGAGTCTATTGGCAACCAGGGAGTCCCTAAAATACTGGTACTTTGTCCGTTACCAATGCGGATTCGGGCACCATCCTTGATAAGGGATTGAGTCTCATGCAAGCTTCTCCATATATAACTCGGGTTATTGCCTAGAGAAGCATTCAGAAAGGACCCTCTTGGGTAATATCTAGCTTTGAAAAGGCGACCAACAAGGGAATTTTCATGTTGTAGTAGACGCCAAGCTTGCTTACCCAAAAGTGACAAGTTATAATCCCGAAGGCTCCGGAATCCCAAACCTCCCGTACTCTTATGCCTGCACAACCGTGACCAGCTGACCCAACTAACGCCTCTAGTCTTCTTTGAGTTCGATTGCCACCAATATTTAGCCATCATTTGTTCCAATTGGCTGCAAGTTTTTAAGGGTAACAAGAAAACAGACATAGCGTAGCTTGGAACGGCCTGAGCTACCGTTTTTAAGAGTATTTCTTTGCCTGCCTTTGATAAGAAACGCCCCTCCCATCGTTGGATTCGTTGCTGCATTTTCTCTTTTAAGAAACCCAGAATAACATCTTTATTTCTGCCCATGGTACTTGGAAGTCCCAAGTAACTAGAGTTTCCATCAGCCTCCATCATTCCCATCATCCCACATAGTCTAATTCTAGTTGCACTAGGAGTATTAGAACTGAAAAAGATAGATGATTTATCATAGTTGACTTTCTGACCCGAAGCCATCTCGAAGACATTAAGCAGCCGTAACACACTACCTGCTTCTCTATCATTTGCCCGACAATAGAGATAACTATCGTCTGCAAATAGCATATGAGAAATGATAGGCGCTCCGTTAGCCACTTTGCATCCATGTAGCTCACCATGCCTTTCGAATCTTTTAATCAGTGATGTAAGACCCTCAGCACATAAAAGAAACAGGTATGGAGACAAAGGGTCTCCTTGACGAAGACCACGAGCAGGAGTAATAGGACCCATCTCTCGGCCACTATTAACAACCATATACTGAACAGATGTAACCGTGGTCAGCACCAAGTTGACAAAGCGGTTTTCAAACCCCAGCCTCAGCATCATCATTCGAAGAAACTCCCACTCAATTCTATCATAAGCTTTACTAAGATCAAGCTTCACCGCCATGTAGCCTTCTTTCCCTTTTCTTTTCCGTTTTAGGTAATGCATAACCTCAAAAGCAACCATAATGTTGTCAGAAATCAGTCTTCCAGGCACAAATGCACTTTGAGTATCGGATATAACCTGAGGAAGAATGAGTTTCATACGGTTAGCAAGGACTTTGGTGATAATCTTGAAGAGAACATTGCAAAGGGATATGGGTCGCAGATCACCCATGGTTGTAGGATTCTTCTTCTTGGGAATTAAGACAATATTTGTTTTACACAAATCATTAGGAAGCATACCCGTATGAAGAAAATCTTGCACCTGAATAACTACATCCTTTCCCACCACATTCCAGTATTTTTGAAAAAATCCCGGTGTCATTCCATCTGGTCCTGGAGACTTGTCTGGATGCATTTGGAAAAGAGCTTTGCGAACTTCCTCTTCAGTTACATCTTGGATTAAGTCAACATTTTGCTGGGGAGAAACTAGAGGCACTATATCATCCATTAAATCATTAGCCATAGAGCCACTAGTGGAGAAGAGATTAGTAAAATAATCAGTGATTACCGATTGCAGCCCAGTATCCCAGTCCACCCAACTCCCAAGAGCATCTTTTAACTTATGAATCATATTATTTTTCCTTCTAGAAGTAGCTTTGGCGTGAAAAAATTTACTATTTTGGTCTCCTGCCTCTAGCCACAACTGCTTCGAACGTTGGCGCCAAAACACTTCTTTTTGACTGAAAATCTCATTAAGTTCCTCCTGAGCCTTCTTGTACTGAACCAAAGAGTCACTGTCATTGGCTTGTTTCAACAGTCGGATCTTGTTTTTACAATCAGCAATTCGAGTCTTAAAGTCCCCTGTGTAATCTTTTCCCCAAGCTGAGAGCTTGTCTCCACATACTGAAAGTTTTGTCACCACAGGATCGTTCTCACATAGCTCCCAACAGTCCTTTACCACTTGAAGACACATTGGCTCTCGAAGCCAAGCATTCTCAAAGCGAAAATGACGTATGGACTGAGAAAAATTCATCACAATAGTTTGAAGCAAAAGAGGACAATGGTCCGACATTGAGACTTCAAGGTTGAGCAACTGAGCTGAATTGAACATTCGAGACCATTCCATGTTAACAAGCACCCTATCAAGCCGCACTTCAACCCAACCAACGGTGCCCCTGCCTCTCTCCCAAGTATACGGATAACCCGACAAGTCCATATCGTGGAGATGGCAGTCATTAAGAGCTTCCTGAAAACCATCTATAAGAGCTTGCGGATACGGATTGCCCCCTCTTTTATCCGCATGAGACAAGGTGTTGTTTAAGTCACCAATAACACACCAAGGTAATGTGTGTTCAGTCGAGAGTGATCTTAAATGGTTCCAAGTCTTGTACCGAAAGGATCTATTAGGTTCACCATACAAACCCGTTAAACGCCAAGCATTACCGTCCTCAACCCCTACTTTGATATCAACATGGCAGGCAGAGTATCCTAGCACCCGAACATCATCATCGTGTCTCCATAACATTGCAACGCCACCACTATGACCTCTCGCATCAACCGAAAGAGCACCATCAAACCCCAAAGAGACCCGAAGTCTCTCTACCAACTCCTTTCGACTTAGAGTTTCACAAAGAAAAACAAAATTGGGTTTCTTGTGGACCACAAGGTCCGTTAGGAATTGAAACACCCTTGGGTTCCCAAGCCCACGGCAATTCCAACTTAAGATGCTCATAATGTACGGTGGGCCTGGGAACCAGAACCCACCATCGACCCATTTTTTGAGCCCAAGTTCAACATCACAGTCGTATCTTCAGTATCCACATTGCCACATGTCATTTCCTCATCTTCAGTATTCATCCCCATAGATAATTCTCCACTAAGTGACAGTCTTCTCCTCTTTAATTCTGTTATGGTAAGTCCTTCTTCATTAATGTCAATCACATCTGTAGCTTTGGAAGCAATATTCTCTCCCCCCAAATTAGCAGCTGATGTATCAATCAACTTTAATGGTTGTGTATGATGGATATGGTGAATATTGTGAATGGCAGCTGTAACCATATCTCCTTGATTAATGGGATTGGTATCAAATTGAATGGACTTACTATGATTTGGTATCCCACTAATTACGGTATCAGCATCCTTCCCAGTACGGTGTCCGATCGACTGGTTGTGACTACCGGACTGTGGCTGCATGGGACGTTCAACTTCAAATCGTTTATCAAACTCTGAATCACCCAGTTCAGTACGCAACCATTTTGCTCCGATTAGCTTTGTCTGTCTTCTCAGTGGTGCTTTCATGAAGGTACCATAAGGTTTAGTGATCTTCTCTGCAGGAGTGTCGAACAAACGCATACAGAAACGATCTGAATGACCCAATAGACCACAGATAAAACAGAAAATAGGGACATTTTCATATTTAAAAGTGATCCAAATGAACTCTGTCTTCGTTTTCCACAATTTCATCTTTCGCTGCAATGGTTTATCGAGTGACATAGATACCCGAATTCGCATATAGTCTCTCCACAATCCTAAAAAATTCTTAGGATCTGCCTCCTTGAATTCCCCAATATAATTACCCACATTAGTAAGAGTACGTTCAGTCATGTAACCAGTTTTTAAATCATGTACCTGAATCCATAAATCGAGTGTGTTCAGGGGTATTGTTCTCGGGTCTTCACCCTCCTTCAGTCTTCTAAGAATCAGAGCTTTGCGATTGAACGTCCATGGACTGCCTTCTAAGACACGAGATATATCTATCTCATGGTAAAACTGAAACAAGTATCGAATACCACCATCAAGTTCCTTAATATAGACACCCATACCTGGTTTCCATAATGCTGCGAGGGTCTGCTGCATTGCCGGGAAGTCGACTGAACCTTCATTGAGGAAACGACCCACCAAACACCAACGTGCATCAAACGCTACCCTCTCTTCCTCCTGTATCTCCTCACAAAACAGACCACCAGAATCCTCTTCTTCAAGGGTAATATCAACCAAATCTTCATGATTCCTACTACTGGATGCCATGAAGCCCACCAGAAAAGACAAAAACCAGACCAGAAAAGAACAAAGGGACAACCTTAACACAAAGGGACAACCTTAAACGAAACAAACCATGTCAGAGGACAAGACTTTTTTTTTTTCTTTGTTAATTAGAGTACATGGATTAGTTGAGAGAAATTTTTAAGGCCCTCAAAAGTTTAAAAACATGATTTTGTATATTTGGAAGAAAAAGATTGTAATTAACTTATATTTTATTTTATTTTTCTAATCAAAATTACCAAATTTATCCTTTTTCATGTTATGGTAAAGAAAAAATTCGTGCATTAATAACTCAGAAAACTAAGAAATAAATATCTCCTCAGTATTAATGAAATATTTATTTTTTTCTCTTTTTAATATAACCAAAAAGATACTTTTCAGTTTTCACAATTAAAAATTACAATTAATCCATTACAGTAAAGAATGAGAGTGAGCAATTATATTTGTATTTATGAATGGAAGAAATTATGAATTAGCTTTTGAGTTCATACAATTAAATTTTTTTGATTTACATAAAAAAAAATTATGAAGGGAAGAATTTTTATTCAAGAAAAGTTAAGACATAATTAAAAGGTTAGGCAGAAATTTAGACCTATACATAGTCCATTTTTAAAAATAAAGACCCGATCCTTATAAAAATATAGATAGTATTGTATCATATCTATACTCGAATTATTCTTGTTGTGTAAAATATGGACCTATTAGCTAAACTATGAGTCTAAATACTCATAAATATGTTAGTATTAGTATTTTTACATTGAATATATATATGGGTGCATTTTTAAGTAGTGTTTGGTTATCATAAATAAAAATATAAGAATATGAATAAAGTAAAATAAAATTCAAAATACATAAAAAATTATTAAATTTTTTCTCATGTTACATTGGAATTGTCTTTTTTGTAGGGATAAATTGAAAAATACTTAATTTATTTATCAATTAACCAAATTTACCTCTAATTTATATTTAATTAAAACATACCTCTTTCTATATGTTAGTACCTAAAATATCTTGATTTAAGAGAGTTACATGGAAAGTATATTGAAGTGACAGAAGCAAAATTGGTAAAGTATTTAAAAAAAAAAAAGTAAAAACGATAGACTTTAAAAATGAGGATGTTCATTCATTATCTAAGAATGGATCGAATAGCAAGCGAATTGGATAGAATGATCCACCGAAGCACTTTATGTTGTTCATGCGCTTTGTTATTCCAAAGTTTTTTCCACAAAGAAGGAGCGACGTGACAGTGTTGGTCTTTTTTCAGATCCAACAAAAGGTAAGCTAATTTGGTGGAGAATTTTCCATTCGGCTTCTTAGTCCAAATCCAGTAATTTATCCCTTGCTTTGGTTGCTTTTTCCCTTTCAAAACAACTCATACTAGGGTTGAACATCGAGTGAATTGACTGAATTTTGGGTTGGGGGTTTTGGGTCCAAAAAAGAGAACTCAAATCTGCCTGTTCAAGTGTTTTGAGTTCACAAGCTTTGGACTTGCGAGTTTGGGTTGGTCGGGTTGACGAGTTCGGTCAAACCTTTTTTTTACCTGCTTGTTGGTTGGCTGCTGCTGCTGTTATTCGCCATGTGGTGGTGGACCGACGAGACTGGAATTGGGGGTGAGGAGGATAGCTCCGTCAGCAATGACTGGGAGAGAAGAAGAGATCTCAGTCTGTGAGGACTGGGTCGTCTTTGTTGAGGAGGAGGCCGAATCTTCAGTGTTGGACACCACAACACGTGAAAAACGTAATTACTTTATTATTGTAAAAGCAATTACACCAAGACTTGAACACTTTAACTTGACCACAATACACACCAAGCACTCACTCTTTATTTTATCACTAGACACCTTTACTACACACTTGTGTATAACTCACACTTTTGAAAGATTTTAGGGACACTTTAGAACACACTCTCACTCTTTTGAACACACTTTGAAGACACTCTTGTTGGATGCACAACTTGAAGACCCATGACCCCTATTTATACTACTCAAAAGAAACCAACTATAATATTCTAGATAATTCTAACTAATTGTGTTACTAAAATATTCTTGAAACTTCTAATGACTATTACTCTCTATGATTCTAGAAAATTCTATAATATTACCAAAATGATAGAAAGTTCTAGATACTTGTAGAGTAGGTGTTGATCTTTAACACTCCCCCTCAACACCGACTCTTCATACTGAGTTGGTCTCTCAGCTTCTGAAATCTCGTTGTGCTAAGTCCTTTAGTGAATAAGTCTGCTACTTGATCTTCGCTCTTCACTTGATGCATCTCTAATTCTTCCTGAAGTACTTTCTCTCTGAGAAAATGGTAATGCACCTCCACATGCTTTGTTCGAGCATGAAATACTGGATTCTCTGCTAAACGAATAGCAGACTGATTATCACAATAAAGTGGCACTGCAAAATCTGTGGATTGGTGTACATCCTTCATTAGTTGCTTCAACCACGTACTTTCTTGAGCCGCTATTGCTGCTGCTCTATACTCTGCTTCCGTGGTTGACAAAGACACTGTTGGTTGCCTTTTGCTACACCAAGACACTACTCCAGATCCAATCTTGAATACATACCCAGTAGTTGATCGCCGGGTATCATGATCTCCAGCATAATCAGCATCGCAGTAGCCAATGATCTTAACCTCATCCCCTTTCTTATAGAAGAGACCATAGTTAATGGTATCTTTGACATACCTCAGTATTCGTCGTACTACTTCCAAATGTGGCTTCTTTGGTTGCTGCATATATCGACTTACGACTCCAACTGCATAAGAAATATCTGGTTGAGTCAATGTAAGGTAGATTAGACTTCCCACCAGCTGTCGATACATTGCTCCATCTTGCAAGTCCTTCCCAGCATGAGCACATAGCTTAGCATTAGCTTCCATAGGTGTTGAGATGGGATTGCACTCAAGCATTCCAAATCTTTGCAGCAAATCTTTAGCATACTTTTGCTGACAGAGAAATAAACCTTCCTTAGTTCGGTCAATTTCTAATTCAAGGAAGTGTTTCAATTCTCCAAGCTCCTTCATTTGAAAGCGTACTGATAGGTTCTCTTTTGTTTGATAAATTTCTGCATCATCATCTCCAGTGATAATGAGATCATCGATATATACCAAAACTATCGCGATCTTTGCTTCCCTTACTTTGACAAATAAGCTTGAATCTGCATGTGCCATAGAATATCCGCTTTCAACTAAGAACTCAGCAATCTTTCCATACCATGCTCGTGAAGCTTGCTTTAATCCATAGAGCACCTTTTTCAGCTTGCAAACATAGTCAGGATGTGCTTTATCCTTAAATCCTCTTGGTTGCACCATGTATATCTCTCGATCCAGTTCTCCATGTAGAAAGGCATTCTTCACATCCATCTGCCATAGCCTCCAGTCTTTACTAGCTGCAAGTGCTAACAGAACTTGCACTGTTGTAATTTTAGCGACTGGGCTAAATGTCTCGTCGTAATCTAGCCCATATTGTTGAGAGAATCCTCGAGCAACTAACCGAGCCTTGTATCTCTCAATTGAACCGTCAGGACGAGTTTTTACCTTGTAGACCCATTTACACGAAATGGGTTTCACTTCCTTCGGCTTTGGTACCAATTCCCAAGTCTGATTCTTTGCTAGCGCACTTATTTCTTCTTTCATAGCTCCTAGCCACTTGGAGTTTTGGTATGCCTCTTCATATGACTCTGGTTCTCTGAACTTTTCTTCTTCAGCTACAGCAGCATTAGCATATTTCGGATTTGGCTTTCGCGCTCTTGTTGATCTCTGAAGTTCTGGTTGACTATCATCATGTCCTTCTGTTTGATGCACCCCCGTTTGCCATGGATTTTGAGGTGCCTCATCCTCGGTGTTTTCTTCTTCATCTGTATCTTGTGTTGTAGGTAACTCAACAATTTGCTCCTGTTAGATTATAATTAACCTATATTTCAGGTCTTTAAAGTTAGCATTATCTCGTCTATTGGTGTCTTTTGGAGCAGTTTTACGCTTGATTTTTATTATTTCAGGTTCCCGAGGTGTTAAAGTTCGAATTCAGTCAAATAGCGAAAAACTGGGACAAACTTGGAAAAAAATTAGAAAATTCGGTTCCAGAAGCATCAGTAGTCGCGACCTCCAGAGAGCCAGGTCGCGACCCTTTTTCCTGGTCGCGACCCTGGTCGCGACTTCGTGAGTTTGGCAGAAACTCAGTTTTTCGAGTTTTGCCTGTAGTCGCGACCAGCTTAAATGCTGGTCGCGACTAGGTACGGAAATCGCAGATTTGACCTAATTTTGATTTTTTTACTCAATTGGAGGCTCACCACTCATCCCTATATAAGGAATACGACATTGAAGGTCAAAGGCAAGCAAAAACAGACCTAATAGTGGAGGCAAAGTGGAGAGGAAGCTATCTTGAAGACCCGGAGCGATACCACCTTCTAGTTTCTTTCTTTTACCCTTTTTATTCATCTTTATGTTTGTTTTTATTTCTGAATTAATCATGGATGTTTTTAGAGTTATTATGAACTAAATTTCCCAATAAGGGAGGATGATGATTGTTGTTTAAGTTTATGCCTAGTTAATAAATAATTGCCATTCCTTCATCTTATGTGTGAATACTATCTTTATTTGTGTTTAATTTCATGTGCAAGCTTGATCACCTTTTACATGTTCTATGATCCTAATTCAAAATCTGAAAAGTGAGAATTAGGAATGCTAAAATTTGGATAGTCTAGGTTTTGATGTAAAATGAAAGTATTTACATAGCCTTAGTGACTAATAGATTATTGCTTAATGCTGATTTTGTGTTGATCTAATTAAGAAGTTAATTAGAGAACATATTATTTAGAACCTAAAAGATCTGAAAAGAGTTAGGTTAATTCATAATCTGTCTTTCACATTGAGATAAGGATAGCAATTAGGTATTGACATAGGTAGCTTATCAACAGGATTCACCTCCCTAATCTCTCATCTTGATTAATCTTCGTTTGTTTTCTCTTTAATTTCTGAGTTATTTACTTTTAAAATTGCAAACTTATTATTTTACCAAATAGAATCATAAGTATAATTTAGTAGTACTTAATTGAATTCCCTGTGGTTCGACCTCACTTGCGTGAGATACTACTTGATACGTACACTTGCGTAATAAACAGAATTTTCGTAACAAGTTTTTGGCGCCGTTGCCGGGGAATTTTTTAAAGATTAATATTACACAAAATTATACTAACTTCTACTTTGGTATATTTTCTCTTGCTAATTTTTCTAACCTTTTTCTTGCAATATTTTCTTGATCTATTTCAGGAATCATAAGTGTATGCGCCGTCAAGGACAAGCAGTGATATTACCAGTTGATCCCGAAATCGAGAAAACTTGTAGGAGAAACTGAAAGAACAAGAGGCAAGAGGGAGTTTCAGCAACTGCTGAAACTTCAGACATCATGGCTGCCAATGCTGCAAACAATGGAGGCAATAACGGTAACAATGGTGGCGCAGTGGAAGATCAAGCTAATGGCCGCAGCTTGAGAGATTACATTCTCCCTACTCTGACGGGAGTGCAGTCGTGTATCAGGCCACCGACAGTGGATGCAAATAACTTTGAGATAAAACCTGTCATACTTCAGATGGTGCAGTCTTCAGTTCAGTTTGGTGGCCTCCCTTCTGAAGATCCTAATCTGCATCTCTCTAACTTCATGGAACTTTGTGAAACCTTTAAAGTTAATGGAGTTAGTGATGATGCTATTCGACTGAGACTGTTCCCATTATCTCTTAGAGAGCGAGCCAAGAGTTGGCTAAACTCCTTGCCACCCAACTCTATCGCCACCTGGAATGATCTGGCAACGAAATTCTTGTCAAAGTTCTTTCCTCCAGCCAAGTCTGCAAAGCTGAGAGGAGAAATTAATAACTTCTGCCAACAAGATAATGAATCTCTCCATGAGGCTTGGGAGAGGTTTAAAGATCTGATCAGAAAGTGTCATCACCATGGTATAGAGAAGTGGATGCTGGTCCACAACTTCTACAATGGGTTGGTAGGAAATACAAAAACTTTAATAGATGTTGCAGCTGGAGGAGCCTTTATGAGGAAGAGTGCTAATGAGGCTTATGATCTATTGGAGGAGATGGCTCTAAACAATCAACAGTGGCCAACTGAGAGGAGTCAATCAAAGAATGTAGCTGGTGTGTTAGAGGTTGATGCCATCACAAAGTTGACAGCACAGGTTGAGGCATTGACAAAGCTAATTGCAGGGCAAGCTAAACAAGCCCAAGTTGTGTGTGAGTTATGTGGGGGAAGCCATCACTTTTCAGAATGCCAAGCTGATGTGGATGATTTGCCAATGGATGAAGCTAAAGCCATTGGAAACTATTCACAGAACAACAACAACAACTATGGGTTCAACCAGGGTAATAGCAGAAGAAACGAGTGGGTTCTATCGGCAACGAAATCGAACCGAATCGGAATCAACGGTTTAATCGGCAACAAACCTGCGGTGGAAATTCGGTTTGCGGACAGATTTATTGCTACAATTCATGACCGAAACTAGATCTTCCATTAAAGACACAGACTCGGATGGGCCCAGATTAGCAACTCAGGTAGCAACCCGTCCTCAAGGAAATTTGCCTAGTACAACTGAAATTAATCCTAAGGAAAACTGCAATTCAATTACCCTGAGGAGCGGTAAGAAGTATGATGGGCCTGAATTGACACAACCAATTGAGGTAAATAAGGAGATTAAAGTTCAACTAGTGCCAACCCCAACACCAACAGTAGAGAAGGCTACTGATAGCTCAACACAACCACAACAGTCCCCACCAATCAGTATTGATCATCATGAAAAGATACCTTATCCTCAGAGACTCCGTAAGACCAATCTAGACAAGCAGTTTACAAAATTTCTAGAGGTCTTCAAAAGACTACACATCAACATTCCTTTTGCTGAAGCCTTGGAACAAATGCCCCGTTATGTGAAGTTCATGAAGGAGATATTGTCTAAGAAGAGAAAATTGGAGGACTATGAAACAGTGGCATTAACTGAGGAGTGTAGCGCCATTTTGCAAAAGAAACTACCGCCCAAGCTTAAAGATCCGGGTAGTTTCAATATTCCATGCTCTATAGGGGGTTCGGTGGAAACCAAAGCTCTGTGTGATTTGGGAGCAAGCATTAATCTAATGCCATTGTACGCCTTCGCAGGCTAGGATTGGGAAAATCAAAGCCTACAACGGTGACTTTACAATGGCGAGATCGTTCTTTGACTCATCCTCGTGGGATAATTGAAGATGTCTTGGTGAAGGTTGGTAAGTTTATCTTCCACTGTGATTTCCTAATTCTTGATATGGAGGAAGATTCAACTATTCCCATTATTTTGGGAAGACCATTCTTAGCCACGGCCGAGCGATAATAGATGTTCAAAAGGGAGAGTTAAAGTTGAGAGTGCAAGATGAAGAGGTCAATTTTAATGTTTTTGCCCCAACTGACATTCCTACCTGTTGCAAGATTGAGATGGTGAAGGGTTCTTTTGTTAAAGCTGATAAGAAGAAAGCAAAGCCTAAAGAGCGACTTCGAACGATTCAGCGTCGTTGGAAAAGATTGATGTGTGGTAGTTCTGAAGGTGAGCTTACTCTTGTGCAAAAATCTGAAATCAACACTATTGGTGGTCAGTTTTCTTCATTTAGTACGAGGGCTCTTTTGGATGAAAAGGGTCCACCCAACCCTTTTTGAGAGGGTCTCAGGTAAGTCTCTTTTCTCTGTATATTCCTGTATACATTGGGGACAATGTAATATTTAGTTTGGGGGGAGAGGCTTAAAAATTTTAAATTCTGCACTTTAATTTCTGCATTTTAATTTTATGTTTTAGTTTTTGCTTTAGTTAAGGAATGGCAATAAGCTTGATGATAGTTGTATACTGCTGATTAGTGTGATGTGATCTGAAACTGTAAAATAACTGTGTGCTTGATTTTGTTAACTCTTTGGATTAGTTTGGATGCTTAGAAACCTGTGTTTTTCTGCAAATACTCAATTTGTGAAAATTGTTATAACTGTTTTACTATGGTTTGTGGTAAGATTGACAGGATAGCTTAGAACTTGCATGTTTATTCTTTTGAAGCGAAATCCTTGATAGTGTTCAATTGGAATATGACTTAGGCATTTGTTGGATAGTTTGAGCCTTTCAAGCCTACCATAATGTATATCCCTAGTTACCCTTTTGAGCCTTAACCTGTTGTGTTTTCACCCACTGATTTGAAATTTTGCAACCACACTATTAATTTTTATTCTCACCATGATTATCCATGATATCATAAGCTATATGATTAGTTTGGGGGAAAAGAAACATTTAGTGTGACGAAATAGTGAGAGGGAGAAAAAATTTGTAAGATTGAGAAGAGGAAAAAAAAGGAAGAAGAAGAACAAATTGTGTAATTCAATGTCACTGAAAAAAAAGCACTGAAAAAAAAATAAAGAATATGATTTCAATGATGTTGGAAAATAAAGAAATATATCTTCTCTCAATCTTGGTAAACTTGGGAACAGTATGGGGTTGTAGAAAAAGAAAAGTAAAAAGCTTGGGGGTTCTGTTTGTGTGCTTATGATATTTTGAGCCAAAATTGTCTCTTGCCTATCCCTGAATATCTGAGCCATATTACCTAAGCCTTGAAAAGACCTAATGATTCCAAAGAATACTGTCAACATTAGTGGAGAAAGGTAAACATGCAAGCTTATGAGTTATCGGGCTGTGGAACTAATGGAAAGAGTAAAACTTTTATAACGATGTTTCATATTTGAGTAGATTGTTGCAGTTGTACATAGTGTTATTAATTGAGCATCCGAGTTAATTGTTAGAGTTAGTAGGATCAAAATTCTAGTTTATGCAAGGAAGAAAACAGAGCATGAGTCAGCAGCGTAGTGATTATCTGATAGCGTAGTTAGTTTTTTTTTATCTTACTCGGGGGCGAGTAAGAATCTAGTTTGGGGGATTTTGTTAGATTATAATTAACCTATATTTCGGGTCTTTAAAGTTAGCATTATCTCGTCTATTGGTGTCTTTTGGAGCAGTTTTACGCTTGATTTTCATTATTTTAGGTTCCCGGGGTGTTAAAGTTCGAATTCAGTCAAATGGCGAAAAACTGGGACAAACTTGGAAAAAAATTAGAAAATTCGGTTCCAGAAGCATCAGTAGTCGCGACCTCCAGAGAGCCAGGTCGCGACCCTTTTTCCTGGTCGCGACCCTGGTCGCGACTTCGTGAGTTTGGCAGAAACTCAGTTTTTCGAGTTTTGCCTGTAGTCGCGACCAGCTTAAATGCTTGTCGCGACTAGGTACGGAAATCGCAGATTTGACCTAATTTTGATTTTTTACTCAATTGGAGGCTCACCACTAATCCCTATATAAGGAATACGACATTGAAGGTCAAAGGCAAGCAAAAACAGACCTAATAGTGGAGGCAAAGTGGAGAGGAGCTATCTTGAAGACCCGGAGCGATACCACCTTCTAGTTTCTTTCTTTTACCCTTTTTATTCATCTTTATGTTTGTTTTTATTTCTGAATTAATCATGGATGTTTTTAGAGTTATTATGAACTAAATTTCCCAATAAGGGAGGATGATGATTGTTGTTTAAGTTTATGCCTAGTTAATAAATAATTGCCATTCCTTCATCTTATGTGTGAATACTATCTTTATTTGTGTTTAATTTCATGTGCAAGCTTGATCACCTTTTACATGTTCTATGATCCTAATTCAAAATCTGAAAAGTGAGAATTAGGAATGCTAAAATTTGGATAGTCTAGGTTTTAATGTAAAACGAAAGTATTTACACAGCCTTAGTGACTAATAGATTATTGCTTAATGCTGATTTTGTGTTGATCTAATTAAGAAGTTAATTAGAGAACATATTATTTAGAACCTAAAAGATCTGAAAAGAGTTAGGTTAATTCATAATCTGTCTTTCACATTGAGATAAGGATAGCAATTAGGTATTGACATAGGTAGCTTATCAACAGGATTCACCTCCCTAATCTCTCATCTTGATTAATCTTCGTTTATTTTCTCTTTAATTTCTGAGTTATTTACTTTTAAAATTGCAAACTTATTATTTTACCAAATAGAATCATAAGTATAATTTAGTAGTACTTAATTCAATTCCCTGTGGTTCGACCTCACTTGCGTGAGATACTACTTGATACGTACACTTGCGTAATAAACAGAATTTTCGTAACAGCTCCCCCATTTTCTTCTGCAATTCATCTTCCATTTCTTTAGAATCTGGTAATGCTTCCTTTTGTGATGACCACCATGATGATGTCTCGTCAAAGACCACATTCCTTGATGTATAACACTTTCCAGTTGTAGGTAGGCCTGAACATAAAAACCGCTAAACCGTGGGAACCGCCTAACCCATTAGAATCCGCCCGTATGGAAACCGCCCATTAAAAACCCGCAAAAATTGGATTGGGTTGAGTTTTAACCCGCTGTTTGGCGGGCGGGTACGGGTTTGCCTAAAAACGGGCGGGTCCAACCCGTACCCGTAATATATTATTTTTTTTATTTATTTTTTAAATTTAATTTATACCTAAAAAAGGCTGCCTAAAAAAACTAAAACAAAAAAAACCCTAAAACTAAACCCCTCTTCTCCGCTGTCGTCCCCCCCTTCTTCACAGCCGCCATCGTCCCCCCCCCCCCCCCTTTCTTCTCCGCTCGTCGTCCCCGCCCTCTTCTCTGTTCGTCATCGTCTTCTCTTCTCCCATCATCGACAGTCGCTGCCGCCCATCCTCAGGCCATCAACAACTCAACCCCTATGCTTCTCCAGAAAATTGTCGCCAAATAACCACCAGTAGCAGCCGACGAACACTCAACACAAAATTTCTATTCTTCACCATTTTCAGCGGCAGCCGCATATTTGAGGTTAGCTTTCAATCTTCATTCCTATTATTTTTTTTTTCTTTTCTGTTTGTTCTTTGCTTTACTTAATTCTTATTTTTTGAATTTTTTCTTTGCTTTACTTGACACTATTTCTTTATTTTTCCTTTGATTTACTGATAATTTTGCTATTTTATTTTTTGATTCTTTGCTGGAAAAGAAAAAAAAATAGTTGCTGGAAAAAAAAAACTTGTTGTCTATCGATGACTTCTTTTTTCTTTTTTTTTTTAATCATGTAAATGTTATCTAGTAATGATATTTTACTGCGCTCAGTCAAAATTTAATTTGATGTGTTGATTTTTTTTTTCTTTCGTTCAAATGTATGAATGAGCTAGAATGAGTTATGTTTTTTCAAATGTGAATGAGTTACAAGCTTATATTACACTTTATTTGATATTAAACTTGTTTGTGTGATGTTGATAATTGTGAGTTCAATATTCTAAAATCTGAAAGATTGGTGAAAATGTTGAGGGCCTCACACTTATTCCTTCACATTTATATTTGATCCAAAAAACTAGTTCTTCTATAAGGTAGAGGTGGAATCTATGATCATTATCAAAGTGTGCCATTGAAGAGTTCCTTTGTGTACTCTGTTACACTTAGTACACTAATCAAGTAAAGCTTGTATTCTTAAATTGAAAAATGACATTTTTTCTTGAGAGTAAATATACAAAATGGATTACTAAATTTAATTAAATTTTTTTATTATTTTGCAGAATTGCATTTCATTTGGAGCCAACTTTTGAAGTCACTTTTGTTTTAATTATGGAGACTTTATGAATTATTATGAACTTAGATTGTGTTATGGACTTAGATTATGGACTTTTTTTTTGGATTGTTATGAACTTGTATGGACTTTTTAAGGACCTTTTCTAGATTGTTAATTATGGAGTAGTACTATGGACTTTATAAGAATTGTTACGATATTTTCATGGATTATTATTATATGCCTTGTTATAGAATTTATAAAGATTGATATGAATTTTTTAAGGACTTTTATTCATTGTTATTAACCGGTATAAATTTTTAGTTAAATATTTTTTTTTCTTGTGACAATATATTTTGAAAGTTTTGATTTTTAAGCAACCCAAGCCGCCCAAAAAACCGCATAAAACCGCCCCCTAAAAAACCGCCCAACCCAAACTTTTATTGGGCAGGTATGGGTTGTGATTTTAAAAAACCGCCAAATAAAAAAACCGCCAAACCGCCCAAAAACCGCCCAACCCAACCCATGTGCACGCCTAGTTGTAGGGTCGCAACATCTCCACCCTTTCCGTTGGCTGTCGTATCCCACAAAGATACATCGTATCGCCTTCTTGTCAAATTTTCTACGTAGGTGGCTTGGCACAAATACGTAGCACACACAACCAAATACTCGAAAATGACTTACTGCAGGTTTACAAGCCCACAGTTTTTCATAGGGCTGTACATCGGTCGGTTTAGTCGGTTTATACTACATATTTTCTAACCCGACATAAAGATCGGGTTGTAAAATTCTGCATGCAACCCGCCCAATTTAAAAAAAAAAAAACTTTAACCCGACCGCGGTTTGGGCGGTTTGGTCGGGTTAACCCGCCCAAACCGAATTAAGTTTTTTTTTTTTTCAGTTTTAACTAAAATAAAAATTAACCACATAAATATACAATATTCCAAATCTAAATTTTATTAAAAATATTAACATAGTGTAATATTATTATTTGTATGTAATTGTTTTTATTTATGTGTATACTTATATTTTATAAATAAATGAATCCTTAAGAAAACTTTCTACAGTAAAGAAGGGACTGTTTAGTAGCTTAAGCACTTCTCTTGATTTCTTGCCCTCTTTTCATTCATGTTACATATATAATATATTGGGTTTCAGCTCATAATTAAGGGTTTATCTAAATTGTTATGTTATTATTAAGATGAAATATATGAACAATTTCAACAACAATTAAGAAATCAAAGACTTGAAGTTGGGGTGTCCATAAAGTATAAACTGTAGATTCGTGCAGATACTTTGTGTAAACAATGAAAGATTTCCAAAAGGCACGCATGTGATGTCACTGAATCCAACTCCATATATCCAAAACTCGACCTTCGTTTACCAAATCCAAACTATATATATATATAAATCTATGAAAGTTGTCCAAATCCAAATGCAAAACCAAATCTGGAGATGAAGGTAACGATCGAGAGAGGCGGGCTGAGATGAAGGTAACCAGAGAGAGAGGCGGACTGAGAAAGAATTTTAGAGTTTTGGACATTTTTTTTAATATATATTATATATTATTATATGTATATATTATATAATATATATATATAAAATAAAAAAGAAAGTAAAAATCGGGTTAAATCGGTTTGGGCGGTTTAATTTGGCGGTTTGGGTCAATTTTCAACCCGCCCAATTAACTGATTGGGCGGTTTAGAATTTTGTCGAATTATATCGGTTTGTATTTTTTATCGGTTTTGTCGGTTTGGTTTGGGCGGGTTATTCGGGTTGGGCGGTTTACAAAAATTTTTGTACAGCCCTGGTTTTTCAAAGGGTGAAACGAACCCTAACTTAGCCTGAGGAAGCCTATTGATTACATGAGCAGCAGTCTTCATACCTTCAGCCCAAAATCTCCCTGGAACATTCTTTGCATGTAGCATGCTTCGACATGTTTCTGCAAGATGGCGATTCTTCCTCTCGGCTACTCCATTCTGTTGTGGTGTATTTGCACGTGTGAATTGATGGCGTATGCGACATTCTCGAAGATACTCAGAAAATTCGTCTGAGGTATATTCGCCACCGTTGTCTGTTCGGAGGCATTGGATTTTCTTGCCGACTTCTCCTTCTACTATTTCTTTAAACTCTTTAAATTTTGAAAAAGTTTCAGATTTTTCTTTCATAAAGAAAACCCATACGTACCTTGAGAAGTCGTCGATGAATGTAACCATGTATCGCATACCGCT
The DNA here is from genome assembly GCF_029168945.1 of Cannabis sativa. Lineage (NCBI taxonomy): Eukaryota > Viridiplantae > Streptophyta > Magnoliopsida > Rosales > Cannabaceae > Cannabis > Cannabis sativa. The sequence goes on from NC_083610.1 coordinate 19,745,503, forward strand.
GATTGATGGTTGTTTGACTCGCCCAAACACGTCAGAATGGACCAGCTCTAATGGTGCTTTAGCTTTGAACTTTGAATCTTCATACGGTAATTGATGCGCCTTACCGTATTGGCAGCCAGCACATACGGTCTCTGTTCTGACCTCAAGTTGAGGAAGACCCTTCAGCATAGACTTCTTCATCATCACCTTGAGTTTATGATAACTGACATGTCCTAGCATTGCATGCCACAAATCTGTTGTTTCATTCTTCCGAGTCTTGTCTACATAAGCAGACTCTGCTGACATTACATAGACGGACTCTAAGCGGTATCCTTTCATCATCGGTGTTCCAGAGATTTCAAGATCTTTGTAGATCTTGACATCTTGAGGGCCGAATACGACATGGTGGCCTGTCGCCGTAAGTTGCGCCACTACTAGTAAGTTTTTCTTCATCCCAGGTACATGGTAGACATCCTGGAGTGAAACTTCTTTTGGGTTGAATCTCGGGATGATTGTTGTTTTACCGATGTGCGCGATCGGTAATCTTGAGTTGTTGGTTGTCACCACAACGCGACCACCTTTATATTCTGTCATATCTTGCAGCTTCTCTTCATCTCCTGTCATATGATTTGAGCAGCCAGAGTCGACTATCCAATCATTATTGTAGTCGATCTTTCCTGGAACAGAAGCTGTCAAAGCTAATTCTTCTTCCTCCACTGCGAATGATGCTTCTGCGTCCCATTCTTCATCGCTTGTCCAAACTGCATTTGATGTGGCTGCATTGCCTTCTGTAGTTTTCTTCTTGAACCAACAACTTTTAGCCATGTGGCCATACTTGCCACAGTTGTAGCACTTTCCATCAAATTTATTGTTGTTCTTTGATTGACCACCCCGTTTGTCTTTATTCTGAGCTCCCCCTGTTTGGGAGCTCCCATGATGACTATCCTTGTCATCATGTTTTCTAGTATTTCTACTAGTATTTGGTCGGGGTCGTCCTTTCTTATCTCTACTAAAGAGTGCTTCTTCGTCACTCTTTAATGAGACTCCAGACGTTTGCTTAGCTAACGCTTCTTGGTCAGCTAGCAAGTTTTCTAACTCAACAAGAGAAGGTTGGCTTGGCCAACCTTGTATTGCAGCAATAAAAGTTCTATATTCTGGCCTTAATCCATGAATAATAATTCTTCTAATTCTAGCATCTGACATGCCAGCACCAGAGTCTAATGCAGAGATTTCGCGACAAAGAGATTTTACCTTGGTGAAGTATTGGTTGATCGTCATGTCGCGCTGCCTGATTGAGAGAAGCTCATTCTCCAGAAGCTGCAATCTTGTATCATTCTTCTTGGTGAACAGCGATGCAAAAGTATCCCATGCTTCCTTCGGTGTCTTCGCCGGCCTGATGTGCTCCAACATCTCATCTTCGACTGTGGTCCGAATCGCAAACATGGCTTTGCCCGCTTTAATCTTCCATTTCTTTAAAGCGGATACATCCTCCGGTTGTGTGACTTCATTGCCACCAACGATCTCCCACAAGTCTTGGCCTTGAAGATATGCCTCCATGTGCATCGACCACGTGTTGTAATTTTGGTTGTTAAGTTTTTTAATTCCGCCGACCACTTGAAGGTCACCCATCGTGCAAACTCTGTAGTACTAAACCACACACGATAACTCTAAGAAACTCAACAAAGGACTCTTTCGGAACGAACTCGATCCGGCTCTGATACCACTTGTTGGACACCACAACTCGTGAAAAACGTAATTACTTTATTATTGTAAAAGCAATTACACCAAGACTTGAACACTTTAACTTGACCACAATACACACCAAGCACTCACTCTTTATTTTATCACTAGACACCTTTACTACACACTTGTGTATAACTCACACTTTTGAAAGATTTTAGGGACACTTTAGAACACACTCTCACTCTTTTGAACACACTTTGAAGACACTCTTGTTGGATGCACAACTTGAAGACCCATGGCCCCTATTTATACTACTCAAAAGAAACCAACTATAATATTCTAGATAATTCTAACTAATTGTATTACTAAAATATTCTTGAAACTTCTAATGACTATTACTCTCTATGATTCTAGAAAATTCTATAATATTACCAAAATGATAGAAAGTTCTAGATACTTGTAGAGTAGGTGTTGATCTTTAACATTCAGCTCTCTAGCCAAGGCCAAACCATGAGATGAGGGTGGGTGGGTGGGTGGTGGTTTAGTTTAGTGGCTGATTGGTTGGGAGGGAGAGGGTCGGGTCGGGGGTTGTGGAGGAGATGTGTTTCTTTTAGGTTTTTTAGGTTTTAACTTTTAAGTTTTCAGGAAAGTAAAAAAAAAATGTGTGTTGGTGAGCGAGTCCAGGTTTGTAACAAACCCAAACATGTGCAAAAACTAAACTCGAACCCGCCCGATGAAATTGTTCGGGTTGGACTCGACCCGCCCACAAGAAACGAGTTTTCCAACATAGTCGGGTTCTGCAAGTTAGGTGAAACCCGACCAAAATGTTGAGTCCTAATTCCTACTGTGTGTCATGATCATAACCTATATAATTTATGAAGATCCCACTCCCCAATCTCCAAATCAGATAGACATTGGCCATTGCCTATATACCACTATATAATTTAGTACGTACGTATACTTTTCTCTTTACATGTTTAATCACATTATAGTGATATATATGACAGTACTACACTACTACTATTAGCTAGTAGAGTTAAGACCTTATTTATTATAGCTTTTTCAACGTTTTTAATTTATTACCATATATAGTTAAACCACAGTAGTACTAGAACAACATAAAGCTGGAGCTTTAAAAAATCTTTTAGCATGTCCTTATGAAAACCCTAAATCCATTACAGCTTAAAATCACCAAAATCTCATATGATAAGAAAGATTGGTATTTAATAAGCTTTGGGTATGTGTTGGCATATCATATTATCATGTGTGAGATACTTGAGACATACTCCTCATTTAATAATATAAATTTATATTTGATTAATAATTTGTTGCCTTATAAGTAATTTTTTCATTAATCTGATAAGATGTGAGTATTGTCCCATTGAGTCCCATCATGCTCATATATATGTTAACTAATTATATCCTTTTAAGACTCCAAAAGACCGTTTAACAATCCGCCAAACAAAAACCATCATTTGATATTTTACCAAATGATCAGTCCAATTAACAAAGTGGGCCAATTACTATACCCAAACATTATTTGATTCAATAGGGTATGATCTCATTTGATTATATACATAAAAATATTTAAATATATGTTTGATATAAAAGTAGGGCCATTATTGGCATTGTTTACTATTTTCCAAAGGCAAGTGCAGTGGACAAAATTGTTGTTCCTTATAGACAAAGGCATCTTGTTTCTGCTATATATGTTATTTGGACAGAAAAAAAGGGCACTCATGGAATCTTTTCCTTTAACAGTGAATATTTTTATCTTATTTTTAAGTAGTATAGCTGGTATGATCTTAATGACTTAGTAACCAACTTGCACATATATAGAATATTCTTCCATATATAACTTAGAGTTATAATGATATATATTAATCATAGTACCAAAATTACAGTTATTAGTTACGAGTGGAAGCAATATATATATGGTTTACTTTTTATTATTGTTATTGTTAATTATACATTGCATTCACCTATGAGACTATTCTATCTCTGTTCATATTATTAATGATTTATATAGTTTTTTTTTTTTTTAATAAAAACCCCCAAAATACACCACCTATTCTAGAACACTATAAGCTCTAATGGGATTGGGGACTGAAATTTATTTATTAAGAACTCAGCCAAAATCAAATCTCTAATACATAAAAGGTAATCAAACCACCATAGCAATACAACAAAATAGGGTATTTAGCTAAGGTGTGAGCTACCTCCTTAACAGATCTAAATAGTTTATAGATTTTTGAATTTTTATAATAATGTCTAATAATGATAATAGTGTAAACTGTATAAACTGTATCACATTGTATTTTTGTATTTTTTTTTTTTTTTATGAAAAGACTGCTGATTCATAAAAAAAAAAAAAAAAAAAAACTCTTAATTTTTACATCTTCCATTAAAAAATATTCCAATAATAACAGAGCATAAATTACGGGTATATATAGACTTTATCTATTGACGTTAAAATCATACAAATATATAACAGTTGTGGCAGGACAACCTATAAATTAATTTGTAAGTGATTATAAGGGGGAATTTGATCAATTATTATGGTGTCGTTTAGTAACACTTTTGTTTTTTAATTTTTTAATCACAAAATGAAAGTAAAATTTTTGTTTTTAAAAAATTTATTTTTCAAAAACAAAAATGCGTTTGGTAACCACTTTTATTTTTCAATTTTAAAAACAGAAAACAAAAGTGTGTTCTGTAAAGTTTATTTTTATTTTTATTTTTTGATTTTATTTAAGTCGGGTCTAGGTCCGGAGTCAGATTCGGGTTCAAGTTAAAAGTCGGGTTTAGCGCCAAGGCCGTAGGGAAGTGATTTGGGTCCGGGTCAGGTCGTAATCTAAAAGATTGATTAAGAAAAAAAACTGTTTAAAAAAATACTAAAAAGTGATTTTTTTTTTTTGTTTTTAAAATTTTGATTTCTAATTATAAAATTGAAAAGTAAAAACAGTTTTATAAAACATGTTTTTGAAAAATATTTTCACTTTTCTACTTTTAAAAAAAAAAAAAAAACTGATTGAAAAAGTGTTACTAAACGCCACCTATGTTAATGTATATCTATATAATTGTAGATTTTTTTTGGGAAATTTTATTTACACCCCAAAAATTGTTAAGTACACCTCATTTTAATAATTTTTATTTTATATAAAATTTATATCTTTAATTATACTAAGTATTTTTAACTTTTTTCTTTCAATTTATATTCTTAAAAAATATACCTATCAAACAAAATTAAATTATATTTTAAAAATTATGACAAAAAGATTAAAATAAAAAATTATATGACATTTTCTTAGAAAAAAATAAAAAAATATATACATGAGTTAGAAAAAATTATAAAAATGAAATCAAAGTAAGTATTGAAATTAACATAAAATAATGTGAGGAAAAATTTTTAAAAATATATTAAGAGTAATTTTTAAAAATTATTCAAGTTTATATTTTTTTTAATAATGGGGTGTATTTATAATTTTGTGGGGTGCAAATATAACTCCCCTTTTTTTTTCCTTTTTTTCCTTTACCAAATGTCTAATTAATTTGCTATCAAAAAATGTCTAATAATTAATTTATTTTATTAGACAAGTATATGGTGTGGATTATCTTCTAATTAAACGAAGTATTTGGGAAAGTTATTATACACAACAATAAAATAAAATACATAGCCAAAAACACAGATATTTAGTTTTATCATATATATATATATATATATGTCGACTTGAATGAGCTACATTTGGCTGCTTGCATTATTATTATTATTGCATTTTATTGTAATTATATATATATATATATCCACTATATCTCTTCTGCCTTTTCAGAAATTTTATATCCACCGAATGGACTACATAGATATTGTTCCAATATTCTTTTACTTTTTTTTTTTTCAAAGATCAATAGATATTAGGAATTTGCATGAAAATATATATACCATTCATTCATTAGGCAAGCCTAGATTTTGATTTGATGGCATGTAATATCAATTATTTGAGCAGAGAAATTACGATGATTAATTAAAAAATAAAATTCACTTAATCAAAGATTTAAGATAACACAGCCTGATTATAATGTATATAATTAAAATTAATCAGTAAAACTCTTTGATGGGTTTTAAGTACTTTACATTTTCTTCCAAATTATATATATATTTATCCTAAGATTTTGGGGTGTCATAAGATTTTCCTATAAAATAATACTTTCCAGTTTGTTGCTACTATGTTTTCTGGTTTTGCTTTTTTTAACCTGAAAACAGAACACATGTATTCGGTTTTGATATTGTGTTTGCTATCGCTTTATTAATAATAACTTAATTCTTTATTTATTTTCTTTGAGAAAGAAAAATTAAAAAAAAATAAAATAAAAAAGAAGAGAAAGATACATAAGAAGGTATGGGATGGCCTAAATGGCCCTTCATTTTTAGGTCCCAAAGCTATGAATTGATGCCTTTTTTCAAGTCTTCCTCTTTACGCGCCATTGCACGTGCAGTTCTAATTCTATAATAATAAAAAAAAAAAACAAAATAATTTCAAAAGAAAAAAAAGAAAACTTGATTAATTATTATTATTATTATTATTATTATCTCCTCAGTGAGCTCAACTTTATGCCTTTTTTTCCTCTTAAGAAGAAAAGTAAATTAAAGTTTATAAAGGGTTGGAAAGATGTGAACTTGTTTTATCAAGTTGTCAAACTTTTTTTTTTTGGCTAAAGAATGTACCCAATATTAGTCTAATTCTAATTACAAATTGTTAAGGGAAAATTCAAATGAATACACCCCCTAAAATGAAATGAAATGAAAATTGAATTTTTGTTCACTATTTGGACGTATACACTCTCCATTATATTTTACTTATTAGATTGAAAATGTGATAGGATTTGATAAGGTGTATGGGGTTTTATTTTAAAATTAATTGGTGATGGAAGAAATAGTTCATGCTCATTTATTTTATATTTGATAATTTATTTCTACACGTTAACAATGTGTACTAACTCTAATAGACTCTATTCTCCTCATGTTTGGACCGGGAAAGAATCCCACAAGGTCAAATGGAGGAGGTTAAAGGAAAAACAACAAAAGTTTTTAGATTGACTGTTCTTTTTGGACTGGCGACAGTTTGGACTCACAACGGATTACAAATGACTTTGATATCATGTTAGAATTTAAAATAAGATGCATGAGCTTCCATCCTAAAACCAATTGGTAATAGAAAACATAATTAATTCATCTAATTTATTTCTATGAGATTAACTCCAATAAAATAAAACAATAGATAATAAGCTCAAAATGGTTTCAAAATTATAGATATTTACATAAAATCTTTTTATTGGTAGGGAATGGGTCTGGAAAAGGGGAAATGATTCCAATATTTTTGGTTGGAAGTTTGGCAACGTAGGTGTATACATGTTATTGTTAGGCCGTTTTCTTTGACGTCTTCATTTGATTGTTCAAATATTATGAAGTTGATTGGTCTTATTAGCTAGGGTTTCATATTACTTGGAGGTTTCTTAATTTGGTCTTTTTGAAAAATCTATAATAGAAAAAGCTATGGCACAATTTGACTAGTGATATCAAAACTATATATATATATATATATATATATATTTATGGAGATGTGATTTGTCCCGTGATGTACTTTCACCGAATGTATTCCGTGGTACATCAGATGGGTCTCAGGGTATATTAAATGAATGTCAAGGTACGTTTTTACTTTTTAACTCTAATTATTCCTAGATCAATCTCAGCCGTCAGATTAAATAACTCCCTCATCTGACGACTGCTGTACATCACGGATTACAATCCGTGAAAGTACAATAACGGAACAAAATCATATCCCTATATTTATATAAATATATAATTATAAATATATTTTTTAATAATTTCAATCTCCCGTTTGATTGTTTATTATTTGCCTTTTTAGAATTATGGTTCTTTGTATGTATATATCCTTCCATTCAACCTATAAAGCTTAAAAATTATAACACTCACTCATTCAGCACCATCCTACTTTCAGAAAAATAAGATGTGACATAATTTTTATTATGATTGAATATAAGTTTAACCCAACCTTTGATCAAAATGATTCGACCAAAAAAAACACTATTTTACACATTATGTGGATTTTTTGCACAATTTATGCTGGATTTTTTTTCAAAAAGTTTTTGGAAAAAAATAAAAATTTGAGGAAAATAGTATAAGCTAGTATGGTTAGGGTAACTGGTTACTCTAAATTATTTTTATATATATATATTTTTTATTTATGATTTTTTCCCATAAAATGTATATATTTTTTTTAAAAAAATCATATTTTTTGTAAACTTTGCTAAAAAAAACCATGAAAATTATAATTTCCTTATGTTATATAAAAGAAATTATTATAACTTTTTTTTTTCGTTTTACTTTAGAGGGAAATAAAACAAAAATAAAGATAGAGCTACTTAGGGATTATTTCAAAAATAGTCAAAAATAACAAAAAAAAGTTACCCTTTTATAGAATAATTTTTTATGGACTTTTGTTCCTCACATACTAGTATTTTATTTTTAAGTTAAAAAAGACTATTGTGTACATATTTTTCACATCACCGAAATATAATATAATATTGGGGCAACATGAAAACACTTAAGTTAAAAAAAAAAAGAAGTAATTTTTGGTACTTTTGTATAAATTAGTTTCCCAACAACTTACTACTTTTGTCGAATTTAATTGAAAAACTTCGTAACAATTAGATTTAATTTGATTTATTTTTGCAAAAATAATGTAGCATTTTTGGCATAGCTGAAATAGTAATTAAAGAAATGACAAAGAAAGAGAAAGCTGAAAAGATGGCATATATATGTAAGGAAAAAAATATATATAAATTTCACAATTTTTTTAGAAAAAAAAAATCAAAATTTACAGTTAAAGCTATTAATTACAAAAATATAACATCCTTTTATTTAGTTTGTAGATATCAATTATAAAACTTGTAATATATTATTATAAACTTGTAAATTTTAGTTATGAATTTGTGAACTTAGTTCGAAAACCTGTATATATAATTATGCTCATCCATATTTTTATATTTTTTTTCCTTCTAAATTCTGTATTTTGAGCATTTTTTCTTCTTCTTCAATATGTTGGGTATTTTTTGAAAATTTACCTTTACGCATGAGAGGCCCAAAATAAAGTATATTCAGCTATACAAATGGTTTTCGGCCCATGGCCCAATTCTATATGCGGATTGATTCATGCCCACCCAGCTACTTCTCTACGCCATTTCCTTGCAAAAGACACTAAATGTTAATATGATTTTTATATCATTATTTAATAATACCACAAAAATAAAAATATTATAAATGATTTTGCAAACCCAAAACATACTTATTCTTGACATTTTCAATATATCTGAGACTAATAAAGAGGAGCCCATTTCATAGGCTATCTTTCTTGAGAAAATTACAGATGATCTTGTATACAATGTAATGATGATGACTTTTACAGCAACAATAACTTTTTCGGTAACTTTTCTAGTACTGGCGATTTTTCTAGCGCCAATGACTTTTCCAGCGAAACTGATTATTGTTTTACAAATATAGAATTTCTAACTTTTTTACAAAAATATGGAATTAAAAAATCCATATAAATATAAAAAAATAAAATAAAAAAACTTATAATCTTAGTATTATTTATTTATACCATAAGATAATAAAATCTTATAATTTTTCCTAATTTCTACTTAGAAAAATCCAAATGAACAACATAGGCATAAATTTGGAGCCTATAGGTGAAATGCTCTTGAATTTGGGCCAGAGTAAATGGCTTGGTACTATACTAGGCTCTTTCAAACGTGTCATTTCTGACCACTTTCTTTCAGCTTTATAGTGATTTCAAAATATCAAAAGTGCTTCATTTTCTGAAAAATAACAATAGATTAAATCTAATTTTAAAAATATCATTTATGAAATGTATGAGATAAATCAATAAATGTGTATTTTTCATCTCTAATCACATAAAAAAATTATTAAAAGACTGACCATCAACACATTACCTTTCATTTATACAAAAATCACGTGTCATCTTTATATTGATAAGAGAGAACTTTAAAGGCAAAGATGTCTGTGTGAAGAGCTTGGACAAGCATAAGGATTATCAAGGCAACTTCCAAATGTACACTGCAATGACGATTGTGGCAGAGCATTGGAAATAAAGCAAGGGGGCAACACAGACATGTAGATTTAGTTCTGGAAATGCTAGATCTAGTAGTTACAATTTGGATAAAGCAAGTGAATTCATAGATTTAGGTTTTTCTAGTAAATGGAATAGGAATATTTCATTTACCTTGTATAACTTAAGAATTGATGTTTAAATATTGTTCTGCAATCTAGTTTGATATAGGAATATATTGATCTAGGTGGTAGTGCTGATATTATGAGTTTTGAAAAATTCTCATAAACACAAGAAAATTTTGTTATCTCTCTGCGAAAATGCTGAAGTAATGTTGTAGCAACTCTGTGTTAGGATTTACCTGACTAGGGGGATTAGTTAGGGAAATTTGATTTTTTATGCTTACATTTGGTTAAAAAAAATTTTCTAAACAAATAATAACTAATATTTGTAAAATATGATAATTTTTATGATATCCCTAAAATACTCCCATTTACATCACCCCATTTACACCATCGGACCACCCATCGGGCTACCCATCGGACCATCTATCGGGCCACCCCATCGGGCCACCATCAGGCCACCCATCGGACTACCATCGAACCAAATCTGCTACCAATTTTTTTTTTTTAATGTTTTTGTACATACAAAAGTAGCATCAGGTGACCATCGGACCACCATCAGACTACCATCGGACTACCAATTTTTTTTATTATTTTTTTTTTTTTTATGTTTTTGCACTAGAAAAAAGTATGGAAAATTTGAGAGGGGTATTTTTGGGTTTTAGATGAAGTGGTCATATATTTTCAATGATGATATGTATTAGTTTAGAAATAAAATATTAGGTATATGTAAGTATAGAAAATCAAATTTCCCATTAGTTATTCAAGCTACTTTTTAATATATTACATTTCGTGCAAGCAATTTTCTAGTAACAGTAGCATTATTTAAAGCAAGTTTAATTACAATCCTTTTAAATTTGAATAATTGCTTAACCATTCTCATATTATTTTTCTTTTATTTAAAGTTGTAATTAGTTAGTGTTACATCGTATTTTATTTGCAATCTCTGTAGAGACGATTTTATTTACTATTTTATTATTTGTTTAACTGCATATATTTGCGTACATTAATTTTCACTATACAAACCTAGCTCAAAGATTGAAAAACAACTAGTACTAAGACCGGATAACCACTTAGTACAAATTGTTCAAAATCAATTCTCTTAAAGGAAACGACACACAACTATACAAAGCATAGTGCATCGAGAACTACCAAATTTTAAGGGACTTTCAAAGTGAGATTTTTGGTGCACTACTGTTCATTGAAATTTTGTGTGTTTTTGTCATATAGATAAGTTGAAAAATCTATTATTTTTTTTTTTAAAAAAATAGTGTCATATAAGGTGGTGTTTGATATAATGAAATAGTATATATAGTAATCTAATGAAATAAAAATGGTAATAAGAATTGATTATAATATTTAATTTGTAGTTGAAATAACATTGTAATAATTAAAATTTTTGTGTTTAGCTTGGTATGAGATTACATTACAAAAAACTGTTATTTTTAGTGGCAATTTTTTAGTCACAGCATAAATTTTTTGTAACTAAATATTTCTTTTAGTCACAACAAAAAGTTACTTGTGACTAAAATATAGTATTTAGATACAAATCGTCACTTATTTTGTTTTAGTCACAATAAATATTGTGATTAAAAACACATTTAGTCATAACAACTGGTAGTTTTTGTGACTAATACTTTTAATTACGGACTTTTTAGTCACAACACAATAATAATAATAATTTATAATTAGCCACAACTTTTTTATTTTTAGTCACAAATTTTATTATCACGAAAAATAAAATTTAATATAATAGAATAAAAAGTATATGGACTAAAATAACTTTATTATTTTTATTTTATAATTATAAAATATTCAAAAGAAGGAGGAATATAGACCTTTAACTTTTTTTATTAAAGTATTATTTTATATAATAGATTGTAATTATAATGAGAATTACATTGACTTTAACATGTAATCATCATTACAGTAATAGATTATAAAAATTAAAATGGAAAAATAAATAATATAATAGGACTATTCACTATTATGGTGAACCAAATATCACCTAAATATTTTCATAATATACATCAGTACTTCAGTGCATTTCTCACTCGGAGTTAGAATAAATATATTTTTGAACTTTTCTTTAAAATTAAAAGTGAATGTTCTTGCATGAATCTCAACTATCACTTGTTCTGATTGTACATATTAATCGTTTTGAACTAAAATAAAACTTATCTTATTCACTCTCAATAATTACATCTTAGTCTCGAGAACATAATTCAGACAAAAGGAAAATAGAAAAGTTTGTTTGGTTTGGTTTTTGGAGAGTACATGTAGATACATTATTGGATTATTGACTCACCCCACTAGCCACCGTTGTTAGTACTGCCCAAACAGATTGACCAAAGTAAGAAAAACACTAATTACAATTGACCCTAAAGAAAAAAAAAAAAACATGTACACTAAAAAAGCCGAGGAACCGTGTGCGCACGTTAGAAACTGAGTACTTTCTTGACCACGTGATTATATGAGAGGAAACATCGTTGAGTCTTGAGGGTGATGGAGGGTGCGCAATGCACTATATTATAAAACTATTAATTTATAGTGTTTTAAAATAACATTCACGTGTATATATAGATTTATTTATTGCATGGATGACTTTTGACTCCAAATTAATCGTACGTGAGCCAACAAAAATGTTGGTTTTTACCTTCCACCACCCTTCCTTTTCCACGTTTGCTCCACTTTATACTATACTCAACTCAACAACACTATTTCCTATATATATTTTATACAATTAATCATGACTAAATTAAAAAAAGTAACAAACTTTCATAAGTTCGAAAGAAAGATAGTGTTTATAGATGAGAAATGCTAAAGGGTATTTATAGCACTCTTTTACATATTAATATCGTTATTGTTCAAATTAAGTATCAGATCTCATATAATTTAATATAATAGCTTTTAAGGAATATCGCTAGTCAATCACAACGCGATATGTCGAGATGATGCTAAGCACTACTATGCCTAATAACAATACTATTTATATATATATGTATAATTTGAGTGCATCTCTGGTTTTGTGCCATCACATATAAAATTGAGGAGTATTATTAGGGACTTATATTTTAATAAAAAAAGAAAAAGAAAATAAATGTATTTTAATTATAATTATTTTCATTAGCTAATAATATTTAATGAGATGCTTAGATTGACATATATAGAGGTTATAATAGATCGGACAGTACGGCCAGCTATATTGAGAATTCAAGATTCGTTCGTGGCCGAAAGCTAGGTTGAATATTTGGTCATTGGTTTATATATGTATATATGATTGAGTTGAGTAATTATATATATTATTATTATTTCAATGTATAATATTATAATTTTATATCAATATCTGTCAAGACAGTTATAAAGTTGGTTAGTTGTTAGTGGTTGTTAGTGGTTGTTATATTTTCTGTTATTAGTTTGTTAGCTCATCTCTGTGTATATAAGGAACTATTGTTCAGCTCAATACAATCAATGGAATTCATTCTTTCTTTCTCTCTGTTTGCTCTGTTCATCTTTCTTCTCTTTTGCTTCCTTTCTTGATCTTTGATGTTCTGCAACAATGGTAAGAAAAGCTCCAAACACTTACATGGTATCAGAGCCTTTCCCACCTTTGGTGGCGAATATGGCTAATGTTGAAGCCAACAATTCCAGCTCCAACAACACTGGTCCTCCACCAGGCTTCTCGAATGCAAATCGATCCAGATCAAAGGAAGATGAATCCTCACCAGTGTACTTCAATCATTCGATCTCGATTAAGTTGAATGACCATAATTTCCTCCTATGGAAACAACAGATCCTTGCTGCTATCAGAGGCAACAGATTGATGAGATACATTCAAGATCATGCTCCTCCTCCTCAATTTCTGAGTGAAGCTGATCATTCTGCAAAAAATTACAATCCTGAATTCTTGGAATGGGAGGTTCAAGATCAACTGTTGGTGTCTTGGCTCCTATCCTCCATGACTGAAAGTTTATTGACTCGAATGGTTGGGTGCAACACAGCCAGACAGATCTGGAGTGCCTTAGAAAAGCACTTTACTCTTCAGGTTTCATCTAAGATCTTGGAGTTCAGAACAAAACTCCAGAATCTCAGAAAAGGATCCTTATCTTTAAACGACTACCTACTGAAAGTGAAGCAACACGTTGATCTTCTGGCTTCTGTTGGTGAAGTCATGTCTGCGCGTGATCATATAGCTGCCATCTTCAAAGGACTGCCAAGCGAATATGATACGTTCATCATCTCGTCGAATACTCGGATTGAAGGATACTCCGTAGCTGAGATAGAAGCTCTCCTTCTTGCCTCTGAATCCAGAATCGAGAAGACAGACAAAGAGTTTGATCTAAATGTCAATCTTGCTTCAACCAATGCTGGATCTGATCTGGAAAATCAGTGGTCATATGAAGCATTTCTAGCTCACTACAATCGAAATTTCAGGGGCTCCAATGGAGCCCCTCGAGGTCAGTTTCCCTACAACCCTCCTTTTTATCCACCAGGTTTTTATTATAACAGAAATGCTAATTCTGGCTTTAATTCCCGAGGTGGATCGAGTTCTATAAATTCTGGGAGGGGAAATTACTTCAATCAATTTGGAGGCAGGCCTCAAACTACTCCAAACAAACCACAATGTCAGATCTGCCATAAGACAGGACATTTGGCCTTGGAGTGCTTTTATCGATTCGACAAAAGCTATACTGGTGTGATTCCTACTTCAGACAGCAACAAATCGATGCAAGCTCATGCTGCTCAAGTGTCAATCCCCACTCAAAGTACAGATACCAAATGGTACCCAGACTCAGGGGCCACGAATCACTGTACTCCAGATGTTACCAACCTGGTTCAAAATGCAGATTACAATGGTCAGGAAAGGCTATATGTGGGGAATGGTTCAGGCCTCACAATTCAACACACTGGTAGTGCATTTTTTAAATCTCAGCAATCTGACAAAACTTTGGTTCTTAAAAATCTTTTGCATATACCTGAAATCACTAAGAATTTACTAAGTGTTTCCAAGTTTGCTCAAGATAATTGTGTTTTCTTTGAATTTCACCCGTTTGTTTGTTATGTCAAGGATCTGAGGACCAAAGTCACAATCTTGACTGGGACACTCCACAATGGCCTATATATTTTTGATCAAGATCAATTCCAGGTGCTATCTCACATTCCCACATCTTGTTCTACTTCCAATCTGCAAAACCAGCAACATGCCTGTCTTGTAACTTCTAATCCTAGTCCTTCTGTCTCGAATAGCAATGCTTGTAATAATTGTCATGATTCATCTGTGTCTGTGTTTGAGTTGTGGCACAATAGGCTAGGACACCCCTCTGAAAGAGTTGTTACTTCTGTACTGAATGCTTGTAATATCTCTGTTAGTAATAAAAATACCAATTCTGTTTGTCAAGCATGTTGTCTTGGAAAAATACACAAAATGCCATTCCCAAAACAGTCCACAACTGTTTATACTGAACCCCTGCAACTCATTGTATCTGATCTTTGGGGCCCTTCATATGTCACTTCACACAATGGCTATAAGTATTACATGAGCTTTGTAGATGCCTATACTAGGTTCACATGGATTTATCTTCTCAAAAATAAATCTGAAGCCCTTAAAACTTTTCAATTTTTCAAAGCTGAAACAGAACTCCAACTAGATAAGAAAATTAAGGTGCTTCAAACTGATTGGGGTGGGGAGTTTAGGAGCTTTACAGAACCACTCAAACTATCTGGTATTGTGCATAGACATCCCTGTCCCACTACTCATGAGCAGAATGGCCTTGTTGAAAGAAAACATAGGCAAATTGTAGAGCATGGACTGAGTATTCTTGCTCAAGCTTCTATGCCTCTCAAATTCTGGGATGAGGCTTTTCGATCTGCAGTATATCTGCATAATCGATTACCTACTCCTGTCCTAAAACAACAATCTCCAATTGAGAGGTTATTCAACATTAAACCTGAGTATAGTAATCTCAGAACCTTTGGTTGCCTATGTTATCCAAATATTAGACCATATAACAGACACAAATTAGATTTTCGATCTTCACCTTGTACATTTGTGGGATATAGCCTGAATCATAAAGGCTATAAGTGTCTAGATGCCTCAGGGAGATTATACATTTCACGTGATGTAATCTTTGATGAAACCAAATTTCCATATGCTTTTCCCAACAATGAACCTTCTGCTTTGCCTTCTAGCAGTGAGGAAACTATGCCCTCTGCTACTATTCCAAAGTCTACTACTCAGTATACTGCAGAATACTTGTTTCCTTCTAATCCACCTGCTCTCACACCTGAAACACCTGTTTATCAACCTGTTGCCACTGTTGAGTCACCTCCACAACTCCAAAATACTGTCTCTGTCATTCCCTCTTCTCAGTCCACCACTCAATTTTTTCCTGATGCTCCAGGTCCTGGTCTTACTCTTGAGTCTCCTCCATCAGTTTCCACTGAACCTATACTACCATCTGTGTCTCAGTCCAAAGTTCCAATAACAAACAAACATTCAATGAAAACTCGAGCTAAGTCTGGGATCTTTAAACCCAAAGTTTATCTTGCTGTTCAAGAACCCACTAATGTAAAAATGGCTATGCAACAAGAAAAGTGGAGGCATGCCATGTCAGATGAGATGGGAGCCTTAAGAAAAAATGTCACTTGGACATATGTTCCATTACCAGATGGAAGAACACCTATTGGGTGTAAGTGGGTCTACAAGATCAAACTTAATGCAGATGGTACCATTAACAAGCTCAAGGCTCGATTGGTTGCTAAAGGCTTTCATCAACAACCTGGGTTTGATTTCACTGAGACTTTCAGTCCAGTGGTTAAACCTGTCACCATAAGGATTGTTTTGTCTCTAGCTTTAGCAAAAGGATGGTGTATACAACAACTAGACATCAATAATGCATTTTTGAATGGTGATCTTAAGGAAGAAGTTTATATGACTCAGCCCCCTGGTTTCGAGTTGCCAGATGCTCCACACTTAGTTTGCAAACTCAATAAGGCTATCTATGGCCTTAAGCAGGCTCCCAGGGCTTGGTTTGATAAACTACACCAATGTCTACTCTCTTTTGGTTTTGTCTCCTCAAAATCTGATCACAGCCTTTTCATACAACATACTTCTCAATCTATGATCTTGTTACTTGTCTATGTTGATGATATCATCATTACCGGTAGTGATGCTACTCAAGTTGCTGCTCTTATTCAGGCCTTGGATAGCAAATTCTCTCTTAAAGATCTTGGCCAATTGCATTATTTCCTTGGCATTGAAGTTGAACATACAGAGACAGGTCTTCATTTATCTCAAGGCAAATACATTAAAGATTTGTTGAGTAGGGCTCAAATGCAGGATGCCAAACCTGCCCCTACTCCCATGACCAGTGGATTAAAGCTTTCTGCTTTTCAAGGTGACCCTGTTGAGAATCCTCAGCACTACCGATCCATAGTTGGAGCCCTACAGTACTTAACCATCACCAGGCCAGAAATCTCATACAGTGTAAATAAAGTGTGTCAATTCATGTCGAATCCTCTTCACACACACTGGAATGCAGTTAAACGGATCTTGAGATATCTCAGTGGTACCATTTCTCATGGTCTGACTCTCCAAAGACCAACAGAACTTGATGTCACTGCCTTCTGTGATGCAGATTGGGCTAGTGATCCTGATGATCGTCGTTCAACATCTGGTTTTTCCATTTTCTTTGGCTCTAATCTTGTTGCTTGGCAGTGTAAGAAGCAACACACTGTTTCTCGTTCAAGCACAGAAGCAGAGTACAGGAGTTTGGCTCAAGTTGTGTCTGAAATCTCTTGGATACACTCTCTTTTCTCAGAAATTCATGTTCAGATTCCTAGGTCCCCTGTCATCTGGTGTGACAACTTGAGTACCATTCTTCTTACTGCAAATCCTGTCCTCCATGCTAGGACTAAGCATATTGAGCTGGACTTATACTTTGTTCGTGAAAAACTTGCTCAGAAACAGGTGCGCATTCAACATGTTCCTGCTGCAGACCAAATAGCAGATGGTTTCACCAAAGCCACATCTACTCCTCGATTTCTTTTGTTTCGAACCAAACTTGGCATTAGTCCATGCACCAATTCCAAGTTTGAGGGGGAGTGTCAAGACAGTTATAAAGTTGGTTAGTTGTTAGTGGTTGTTAGTGGTTGTTATATTTTCTGTTATTAGTTTGTTAGCTCATCTCTGTGTATATAAGGAACTATTGTTCAGCTCAATACAATCAATGGAATTCATTCTTTCTTTCTCTCTGTTTGCTCTGTTCATCTTTCTTCTCTTTTGCTTCCTTTCTTGATCTTTGATGTTCTGCAACAATGGTAAGAAAAGCTCCAAACACTTACAATATCCTTCCATTATTAATTATCTTCATTATTAATCCACCAAAAAAAAAAAAACAGAATAGAAAATTATATGGCCGGCTAATTATGTTTATTTTGGAGTAAGACAGATGAAGATTAATAGAACATAAGACTTATAGAGCTTGAGATTATTAATCATATATATATTAAGGTTGCCCCTATTGTTTTAATTTATATATTTATTTATATACATTGCAAATGTTAAATATATCCTTATTAATAATAAATATTGTTTGTTTGTTTGTTAATTTGTTCTTTTATAATATATTTGCCTTCCTTAGTTAGGCTGTATATATCCATATATACGTACATGTTTCTGTTTTTTTGTTCTTTAAGAAAAGTATATATATTTATGTATATCTCAAAGACTGCACAACTATCGTTATCTTTAATATTATCATATATATTTTTTTTATCAACGGATGATTATGATTGTCTGGTGTGTACATATATATATATTATGTACGTCTCTATATAGTCTATATATATACTTGTAAAATGTGCATATATACTAATATATAATTATAATAATATATTCAAATATATGTAGACAAGACAAGTTCACTTTTTTGCGGTATAAAATTTGGTTTTGAGCAAATATTAAATATGTATATATATAAATATATTAGGTATTACTTGTTTAGAGTTATATTAGAATAATTATTATTTACATAATAATAAAATTAAATTTAATATAATTTAATTATATTTTTTTAAATACATAAAATTTTAATATAATATTAAATTTATCTATAAAAAATTATATTTAACTAATGTTATTAAACAATAAAATAAATAAATGAGTTTAGATATTTTAAATAATATAAAACTAATTAGTTTACTATAAAGTTATTAAAGAAGGAAAATGAAATAATGCAATCACTCATTGCTTGCTATGTTCAGCATTGCAGAGAAACATTTATTGTGCCTATACCTGTCACTACTATAAAAAGCATATTTCCCGTCAATTTTTAATTGACATTAAAAAAAAATTCGTCGGTTGAAATATTTGTATTTGCGTCGATTATCAATCGTCATTTTAAATTATTTTCGTCGGTTTTCAACACTCGTAAACAATTATAAAAATAATTTTTACACTTATCTCGTTTATAATAGACACACTAAATAGACACACAAAAAAAAAACTTCAAATCTGAGCCTAAATAAACTAAATTTAAGCACAATCAAAAACAAAAATAAACACAAATCAAAACCAAGACCTCAAATATTACACAATATAAATACAAATTGAGAGGCAATGAGAGAGTGCTAGCAAGGGGGAGAGAGAGAGAGAGAGAGAGAGAGAGAGAGAGAGAGAGAGAGAGAGAGAGAGAGAGAGAGAGAGAGAGAGAGAGAGAGAGAGAGAGAGAGAGAGAGAGAGAGAGAGAGAATGGGGGTGAGAAACCATACCTGGTGCGAGCGACGAGGGTTATGGTCATCTCGGGGTAGAGGTCGTGATCTACCAACTCATCGGCGAATATCGTGGTCGAGGCAGCTTTTGAGGCCTTGGTTCCCTTATGTAATTTGTACAAATAAAGTTATTATTAAAGAAACTCTTATTTTGATATTTTCTCATATTTATGCGAATCTTAATTTTACATTTGAGAAAATTTTAAAGGACCTGAATAAACTTAAAGTTTATGGTTTATTCGCTTAGGTATATTGCCACATAAAGTATATTATTATATAGTAAATATATATTGTATTACATGGAAGATAATACTTGACACATAATGAGGATATGTCGCTATGATTCTTATATTTATTATATAATGAGAAATGTTGGGTTTGAATGTTTTGGTCTAAATATGTAATATCCAGATTAAAATAGTATTTAATTTTTTCTCTCCTTGGGATATTAATTGTGTGAGGATAATTATCTTATATATTTGTGTTGTTAGTGAGTTGAGATTGTTGCTTAGATTATTGTACCAACTTTCTAGAGAGAGTTAAAGTTATATTAACTACGAAAGTAAAATATTATGGTATTTTTACAAGGTAGGTAATCATTTAATTAAAGCCCAATGTGAAAGTTTATTAGGGTTTTATAAATTATTTAGTGGATTTTAATTAATGGTATAAGTGATATTAAATAACATTATTATAGAGTTAATGTTAAAAATTCGTAGGTTTGGATAAATTCGCAGGATTAAAAACTGTTTTACTAAAACGATCATATCTGGAGTTCTAGAGCTCGGATTGAGGTGATTTCAGTGGCGTTGGAAAGATAATTCAAAGATCTATCAATTATGTAGAAATAGATTTATCGTAATTTTAACTTTATTGGGGTCAAAATCAAGGTACAAAGTGACGACCTGTTAAGTTTAGTATAGAAACCCTAAGTTTTAAAATTCAAATTTAAAACTTATAACTAACAAATAAGATTTTTATTTAATTATTCTATTTAGAGTTAAATTAGTATCAGATTACAGGGGTTATTTTATTATTTTATTTTATGGGTTTAATTAGATTATAAAACCTAAATCTATCACATTCTTGATACGTAATATGCAGAGCCTCTAACCCTGAGAAAAATAAAACTCAATCTCAATCTCTTTCTTTCAGCCTGAATACAATTCTTAGAGAAGACACTCATAAAATCCTATACCCTACAAGTTATCCATCTCGCTATCTATCAAAGATTTATAATTTTCCTTCTTGTTTCATTCTCTTCGCCAAACACTCATGATTTTCATCAACATAACATTGAGATCATCATCACCATTCTAATAATTTGAGATTTCAAGATCTAGCACTGATTAAGAAGAGTCATCAAGAGGTAAGAGAGTTCTTCCACTTATTGTTGTGAACTTTTAGGTTAAACTATGAAATCTCGTTTTTATTTTTTTTCTGAAAATTATTGTCTTAGTAAAATAGTCATATCTCTCTCAATATTGATCCGTTTCCAGCGATTTTTGTATCGTTAGAAAGCTTATTCGATGATCTAAAATTTTTATGAAGAAACTATTCACCATTTCGGTGATATTCTATGTCGAAAATTATCATCTTTCTGATATTGTTGTAAATCGTTTTTTTCATATTCCCAGAAAAAGTACTTTCACTTAAAATACCATAACTCTCTCAATTCTTGTCCATTTTTAATGATCTATATATGGTTTCAAAGCTTATTCAATTTGGCATAAGTTTTATGAAGAAACATTTCGTGAATTCGGAGTTATACTATGTCGAAAAGTTAGTTTCCTTCTGTATCATGTAATTCGTTTCTTGAATCTTGTTCTTCCAAAACTGTTTTGGTAAAATTGTAATATCTCTTTGAATATAATTCCAATTTAAGAGATTTTAGTATCATTGGAAAGGGAATTTAATTTCCTAAAACTTTCATGAAGATGTTATCTTCTAGTTCTGAACCTTTCAATACAAAAAGTTTGTATTTTTGCTAAGTCGTATAATTCGTTACTCCATATTCCTTCTCAGAAATAGTTTCAGTAAAACAATCATAACTCTCTCAGTTTTAATCCATTTTTAATGATCTTTATATCGTTGGAAAGATAATGGAATTTCCTATAATTTTTATGAAGACAATTTTTACTGAATTAGTGTAGTTGTTGGTCAAAAATAGTAATCTTTCTGCTATACTGTAAGAGTACGAATTTTAATATTAGGGCCTTGACCCATGTCTTATTATAGGTAGTAGTGACAAGATAACAACTCTTAAGCAGCGGGATTTGAGGTAAGGAAATTAGATAGTGTTATATGTGTTTATCTGCATAAATTTGGATTCTTTGTGTACTGAAATATGAGTTATGATTTGTTACTATAAGTCTGTATATGGTACTGAGAATGTGTGGTATGGACACAATATTCGGAAATTGATATATAAATTATGGTTGTTATGACTTGTATATGTGTATGTTGTATGTTGTGTATTGTATGTTGTATGGTGTATTGTTGTATGTTATATGTTGTATGTTATATGTTGTATGCTAACGTCTCAGGTAAAGTGAGAGACCATGGTGGGGTATGATACGGGATAAGGCCGTTGAATGTAGAGATACCCTACCCTGCATTTTCCTGAGTCGTGTATGAGATTGTTATGGTGGGTATGATACAGTGATGTTACTGTTGAATATAGAGATACCCTATCCTATAACAATGGTAGGGCTGCATAGGCCCATGTTATTATATGGGCAGATTAGGCCCAGGATATTGTAGGGTCAGACTAGGCCCGGGTTATGTAAGTAATGGCTATGATATGCCAATGTTGTGATAATGACATTATTATTTATAGTATTGATATGATTATGTTATGAGTATGATATTGGAGTTATGATCTCTGTATATGTGTACGGTGTGAACAAATAGTATAGACTTGTATGATAAAGGTTTCCATATGTACAGTTATTTGGTTATAGTTATAAAAGAGCATGTATGATATTGCTAAAACTTAATAGATACATTAATGGTATGTGTGATATTATATGGTATTGTTTGATAAGCATTTCCTTACTGAGCTTTTAGCTCACCCCCCTTACTTTCCCCCTACAGGTATTAGACAGGGAAGTATGTATAGTGAGCAGGGTCAGTTAAGTACGTATACTGTGAGCGGCTACGGGCGGACAAACGATCTAGAACGCCGGTGGTGCCTTAGTTTTATTTTAAGCAGTTGATAAATCTAACACAGTGGAAATGCATTATTTAAAATTATTTACTTACTGTATCTTGTTTTACAAGTGAAGGATCCTTCTCTGTTGCATTTTGATTTTTTTTTTTAAAATCCACTGTTGTATTTAAATTATTTTTTTTATCTTTTCAAATTATGCATGAAAATAGTATTTTTGTAAAAATAAGGCAAAATACTGGGGCGTTACAAAATACTAACCAAATGGGAGAATATTAGAATATTTTTATTTATAGAATTAAAATAAAGTAATTTATTTTGAGATAAATTACTATTTTATATTCATTGAATTCGGACAAATTTAATTACGTGATATTCTATATATGGTCAGATTTTGATATTCATTACTCGATTTGATTTTTCAATTAATTGTCAAAATATTCTTACAAATAATGTGGTGCAGATACTAATGAAGTATCTCACCTATAAATATAGGGTCTCGATTACTGAGCTCTTCACTCATTATGTGAAAACAACATTCCATCTAAAGAGAGTTGAGAGAGCGAGGAAGCTCGAATCTTCATATTGAAGCTATCACTGAGATTGAAAAGCTCAAACATCAATGACTGGAGGTATATCGGTCCTTTCATCACATATACGATTTTGATATGTTTATAGTTTTTTCGCATTACATAACGTTCATATATGTTTCATTTTTATATTATATTATAGTCTAACAATATTTACTAAAATATGAGGGAAAAAAAAAGTTTTGATATATATAACATGGAAACTTAATTGCCCATAACGTGACATTTTTAAAAAATTTAAAAATATGGGATAAATCATCGTAGATAAAAAAAGAATACTATAAAAAACTCAAGAATTTATATATAAAATTTATTTCTATATAATTAAAACTAATTCCCTAATAAAGAAATAGTTTCTTGATGAAAAAACTAGTTTCTTAATGAAAAAATTGGTCTATTGATGAAGAAACTAATTTCTTTATGAAATCATCATAGATAATAAGGAATATCATAAAAAAATTTACTTGATTTCTTAATGAAAAACTAATTTTTGGAATACGATACATTTCACTTCTCTAGGTTATGCTTCAAACCAAAAAAAAAAAAAAAAGTTTTAAAACATTAAATATGAGATTTAGAAAGATATTTACATTAGGGATAATTACATAAAGTACTATTTTTTGTAAAATATTTATACTTTTACGTTTGAAGATTTTTTTTTTTTTTATATTTTTACAATTTTCTATGGAAACAATATGAAAACAATAAGAAAAACTACATAAAAATAATAGGAAAATAACATCTGAACAACATAAAAATGACCACAAAAAATAATATACAGATAACAAAAAATCAACAACAAATTAACAACCGTGCAACATAAAAAAGATCGTATTTTTTGTAAATAAAATTATAAAAAATTATTTAAAATTCCTTACAACCGTATTTTGTAATTTTTGTGTTGTTTGTGATATAATCTCTTTATTATAATAGAAAATTTTTTATTGTATACCCACTTTATTTTACATGTTTTAATTTTTACCTTTATTTTTATATTTTTTTTTTAAGATATATCCATTTTTATAGATGATGTCTCATTATATCTTTTAAGTTAATGAAAATTATATGCTAGATTTAAGTGAAAGGTAATGTTACATTGGGTAACTTACTCACAAAAACGGGTATATTTTAATGAGATATAAAATGAGAGTATTTTTGATTCACAAATATAAAAGAGAAATATTTCTCAACTTATCTCATAACAATATGAACTAACCTATGGGCAAAAAAAAATAAATATGAAAGATGAATAAAGTTATAAATCTAACATAATTAAGTGAAAAAGACTTTTAAATATTATATTATTAAATGTAATTTCCTAATAATAAAAGGGTAAATATCATTTTGGACTTTGTGTTTTATAAAAGTTACAAATTGAAGCCTCTGTTTTGTTAAATGACAAAATAGATTCTGTATTTTCTAAAAGTGAACCTGAACTAATAATTTTTTTATTAAAATAAAATTTTGTAATAATCTGATCTAGAGATTTTAGGATAAAACTGGTTACATTTTCTGTATGAGTTTGTATTAAAAATTGTCTTAAAATTTGTTATATTAAAAAAAAAAATTGTTGAAAAGTTGAGCTCAAGATCCTATTTTTAATATTTTGAAAAAATATAGAGTCTATTTTATTATTTAAGATAGTTCAACTAGTAACTTTTACAGATCCAAAATAATATTTACCCCTAATAAAATCTCTAGCCAACATAAATTAATCTCTTTATGTACTACCGATTTATTGCATGCTCCCAAGCCCAATACATACTTTTGGGTCACTAAAAAAAAGTGTACTATTTGATTAATATTTGATTGTTTTTTGCTTCTCCTCTTAATAATTAATTAAACATCTGTCTGTCCCCCTTAAATAAGGCTTTTATTTATTTGTACTTTCAGAGTGGCATACATTTTTAAAGACTGCTAATTAAACCCCCGCCCCATCACAATTAAGATTAACACGTATAATTAATAATTGTATTAATTTTCTTTTACCTTTCTAAAAAATAAAAGTAAAATCGAACTCAAATATCTCAACTTTGTGTAATAACATAAAAAACGGCTAAGTGTTATGTTTAATTAATTCAAGAGAATTGTTAAAAAGCATTAATTTATGGATGCCTAGCACTTTTCTCATTATATCAATATTGATGTAATTAAGTGTTAGATTTCATATAACTTAAGAAAATATTTTTTTAGAGTATCACTAAGAGAAATATTAAAGGGCATCGGTAGTGCCTAACACCCTCCTATGTATTAATTTCGCTATTAGTCTAATTAAGTATCGAGTCTCATATAACTTAATGCAATAACTTTTAGGGAGTACCGTAACTAATCACAAGACGATATATTTAAAAGATATTAAGCACTACTGATACCCAATAACAATGCTCTATCGTTAACTAATCATAAAACACCACCTATAAAAAATATTAGACACTATTAACACTAAATAACAATGCTCTCAAATCAAAGCAAAGCAAAGCATTGAGAAAAATCTATCGTCATGAAAGTGATGTAAGCTTAACTTAAACCTAATTATCACCCAATACACATTAGTGGTCCACCTACTATTTTGGCTCCAACAAAGCCAAAAAGGACCAGCACTTTTTCTTGCCCTCTTGCACTTGGCTTACTTATATATTAATATTAATAATATATTTATTATACAGTTCTTGTAACTTGTCCATGGTCAATATACAAGAGAGATTATAAAATATATAACTTTACTCTAATATATATATTTTCTATAAATAAACCTAACCATGCATGACAGCTAACAAAAAGCAAAACACGCAAAATAAAGAAGACAATTATGGACGTGATTATAGATATTTTAATATTTGCCTTTTTATCCAAACACATATTGAAAATTATTCTAAAAAAATTGACAAAACTTTATGATCAAAATACTAATTAAGTTAATTACTCTTTAGAACCGGCAAGTAATCGTGTGTGGCTGTACCTACGTACGTACACGACACTACAAAAACAATATGTAGTGTATAATTTAGACTGAAATTGTTGAATTTGTGAGTAAAAATCTGGATTAAATCAAAAAGTCCTTATAAGTTAGTTTAATTGAGTAACAAATTCGAATAAGTATATTTTAAAATGGATTAATTACGTGCAGATAATTGAAAGAAGGGAAAGATTGAAAAAGAAGTCTTCAATTTGTTTTTGAATGACTTTTATATAAAAAGTCAAATCGTATAGTTTTTCACCAACTTTGAATTTTATCTATTCCCACGTTTTTTTTAGAAATATTCAAATGTAATATTGTGACTAGTATTCTCGGTATCATACTATTAATTAAATAAGTATTGGGTCTCATATAATTTAAAAAAATAAATCTCAAATAATATCGTTAACCAATCGTAAAACGCCACGTATAAAAAGTACTAAGAACCACTGTTCCCAAAAATTAAGATCTTTGTGAAAAAGTAGTGTCCATTTAATGTGTTAAACCAATCTAAGTTTGACACGTCAATTAAATAAAAAATTAAACCTTTAACTGAATCAATAAAAATAGTTAGTATATTTAATATAAATTAAAGGGGAATTAACTCATATACTGTTTTTTTAATTTTATTTTTTTAAATTTACAGTTTGAGTTTCTAAAGTGGTTGCAGCGCTAATTGCAATAAGAGTTTCTATACGATATTTTTTTGCGATTTAGATTGCAGCACTAGTTGCAATAGGGGTTTCCACATAAAATTTCGTAAAAATACAAAAAAAAATATTTAGAAGTATAAAAATAAAAAAACCCTAAATTAAATTAATTAACATGTTAAATTTAAATTGGTTTAATATATAACAATGCTCTCTTTTTTTTTTTTTTCCATCTTATCATTTGCAAAATACGCCAATTTTTTCAACTCTATCTTTTGTTTCTCGTCAAACATTCTTCATCAGTTCCATAACATCAAGTCATTTTTTTTTTTTTAAAAAAAAAACCTTGAAAATGAAACCTCTATTAATAATAATATTATATTGATATAAATATATCTATATTAGAGTACATGAATAAATATGCGATTAATAATTAATTAATGAAAAAAAATTAAAACATATGTACGGTGACCTCCACATGGGTATGAAAATTCAATTGGTAGACTTGAAAGGATAATGTAATGTCGGTTGAAACTCTTAATATAATATCCTAGATTCTCTTCAAATTACCAAACTCAAAATAAAATTAAACAAACAATAAAATAAATGATTCTCATAAATTAATTTAGCTTATATTATTATATGATTGAGACGGTTAGCAGTGTCTTTATCAGTTTATATAAAATATGCTTTAATTTTTTTTTAACATTCCTATTTGGAATGCTTTTTAAGGTGTTATATAAATTTGATATCGTTTGGTAACATTTTTGTTTTCTAATTTTTTAATCACAAAATGAAAGTAAAATTTTTGTTTTTAAAAATTTTGCTCTTAAAAAACAAAAATGCGTTCTGTAACCACTTTTGTTTTATAATTTTAAAAACAGAAAACAAAAATGTGTTCTGTAAAGTTTATTTTCATTTTTATTTTTTGATTTTATTTATGTGGGGTCTAGGTCCGGGGTCGGATTTGGGTTCAAGTCAGAGGCCGGGTTCAGTGCCAGGACCGTGGGGGTATTTGGGTCCGGGTCATGATCGAAGTCCAAGATATTGATTAAGAAAAAAAATTGTTTTAAAAAATATTGAAAGTGATTTTTTTGTTTTTAAAATTTTGATTCTCAATTAAAAAATTGAAAAGTAAAAACAGTTTTATAGAACATGTTTTTGAAAAATATTTTCACTTTTTCAATTTTAAAAACAGAAAACTGATTAAAAAAGTGTTACCAAACGGCACCAAAGGTAACATGTTTAGCAGTTTTTTATATTAAATTAAAATGTATAACACTTAAAAATACACTAATATTAATATGTTTATATTTTTATAGTGTTTGATATCTTAAGGTGTTCCATAAGTACATTTTTTCCCAGGTATTTTCATATTTACACTTTAAAATATTTTTATTTGTATTTTTACAGAAATTTACATAGAAATTCACTTAACAACTAACGGAGCAAGTTAAATCAGAACCGAAATTCATATAACAACTTACATAAAAATTACCGGAACAATCCAAATCGTAAATTAAAAAAAAAAAAATAATATATAAGTAAATTAAAAAAAATAATAATATATAAGTAAATTAAAAAAAATAATAATAAATGCTTTTTTTTTTTTACTGCATGCATGCCCATTAACTGTATTTTTAATTATCTTCAGTTCGGTTGTTGAGAAACAATATTTTAGGTTTTCGGCCATAAAACAATTTATTATGATTAGATAAAGAATATGATGTAAATTAAGTTAGAAAATTGAAAATTATTGACACCGGCCAGATCAATTTTGATCAACTTCTTTTCAAACAAAAACAAAAACATTACATACAGCACAGAATATTAATTACTGGAATTTACATTAATTTGGCCGGCTGGCTGCTATTGAAGAATCTTTATATAAATAAATATATATAAAAACATTAACAATTTATAGAATATAATACTAATATTCTCATTCAACTATATATACAATAACCACATACCTGCTTAATACAATTAAAACTGTCAAATTACATAACGTATACATTTAACTAATTAAAGAAATATTAATCTGTACGCGCCAGATATTGATTTTTTCTTTGTATTATTATCATAGATTTTTGTTTTTTAAGTCGATCGGATGCAAATTAATAAAATGAAGTATTTAATATGTGTATGTGTGTACATATATACATATTTATTTAAATATAAGTTGATATAATCTGAGTTGTATATAAATAAAATAATTAAATTGGAATTAATATATATAGCATTATAATGCAGCAACATAAGGAAGCGTGGAGGAAATGAGCACACGTGATTGGCCCCAAAAGACAAATTTGCGAATCACCTGTGAATCTTATGGCGGTTGTATTCCACTTGTTGTGTCACAATCACTTTCAATTGTTTTGGTCCTACGTAATTATATAAAAATGTTCAACCATATTTCTTTATTTATTAAAAAAAAAAATGAAGAAGTAGAACACGGACCTAAATTAATGTTCAAGTTCAACATTTAAAGTTAAATATATACATATGTTGAAAAAAGAAGAAAAAAAATTCTCAATTGTTTTCTTATCATGATGATTTTATTTCAACTCTTCCATAGTAAAAGAAGCTCATCAATTATATTAAGAAAAAGGTAGAGTCAAATTCTTCAATTAATGCATTTGGTCATTTTTTCAAAACCAAAAATAGGGTAGCTCTATTTTATTTTATTATATTTTTGTTGCTTCTTTTTTAGTGAATGACTATAAGTCAAATTAAAACGATTAAGAATAATTGAATAACAACAATAATAAAAATATATAAAGTAAAGAAAATACTAAGATTGTTATAGAAATTTGACCATATGATGTGGTACTAGCCTATTCTCCTTTTACTTGTATTGATTGTGAGAAGAGAAGTAAGAAGTACTTGGTTTCTCGTGGAAGCTCTTACAATGATCTCTGAGTATTTCGAATTTATGATTCTTTGCTGAAATTTCATGTGTTTTTTCTAAATGAATTTCATGTCCCTAAATAGTGAGATATGTGTCCACTATTTATAGGAATTAATTATATCAAATTAGTTTCTCAAAATTAACAAGGAATAAAATGGGAAATCTGTTTACTTTTTATAATTATAATACGTAGAATAGAAAACCATGTAAGTTTTCGTTCTTCTCCAATTCTACGAATCTATCTCATGAATTTAAAAATAGTGTCGTGTCTTGCAAGTTTTGAGATATATAGGATATATCTCTAAAAATATCCAACTCGTGACCTCTGGTCAGCATATGCGAACTGTTGTGCATTGGACGCTGGTCGGATGGTGTCATTCACCTTGCACGGAGTACTCTTTTATTCGGAAAGTAACACTTGTCTAGCAAGCCTAATTCACTTGGAGTAGTGTATGAGGCTTGGAGCCTTCATTAAGCGTATCATTCTGCCAGTCTGGATGATCTGTTAGGGAAGCTTATTCACCTTACGAAAAGAGCGATGCTAGAACAAGTTATTTTCCTTCCGCAAACTTACTGGTCAAACACTCTCTATGATCAGATGGCTCTTTATCCGTGCAACATACTATTTGGACATGATCTCTTTCTCCACGAAAGGGAATATAGTATATCCGTGAATTCGCCTATTACTAATTATTTTTGCCACTTATCAATTTATTATACGCAACATTATCAAAGAAAAATTGGGATGACAATTTTATTTCTTTATATAATACACCAACATTTTTCAAAATTTGCTCATAATTAAACAAAAATGAAAGAAAGCTTAAGAAACAATATAAATTTAATACTTAAACAATTCCGTAATTATTTTGATCAAGGCCGAATAGATTTGACTTTGAAACAGCACAGCACACCACCAATGTACTATTTCCCTTAAACCGTAAGTTGAGCACGAGTCATTGCAAAAGAGAAAAAAGAAGAAAAAAAAAACATATTGTAGTTTGTGATTTTGTTTTTCTCGATAAGATATATACTGTATTAGGGGATTTGTTTATTTATATAATTAATTTAATTTAAATTAAAAAGAAAAAGTGGGAAAACAGTGTTAAATTAACAAACAGCCATAGTGCACTTATTTGGGCATCTGTCTCACGTGGAAGGGTTACAACAGTAGAAATTGCCTAGTGTGCCGGCACCCCATCGCTGTCCACGACCAACAATTTTACCAGAAAAAAGACGAGTGGTTGGCTGACGCGTATTAACTTCCAAAAAATAAAAAATAAAATAAAATTTATTTTTTCTCTCTTCTTAGCTGACATGGCGGTCATCTAACCCCACATGCCTGCCTCATTTCAGGCCAGGTCTACGTGTTGTGGACCCCACTTTGTCCCCTTCTGTCACTACAACTCCCCCACCAGACATAATTTCTCTATCTTTCTTTCTCTCCCTCCCACGACTCTCACTAAATTCAATTCCAAGTTTACCTTTTGCTCTCGGTCCAACTTATCTTACGTGGCTCCTGACGTGTCACTTTTTTTTTTAATTTTAAATTCTCTTCCTCTTATCTTCCCACTATAAATACTACCCCTCATCCCAGTACTACTCCACAACCTCAGCAACTCAACACACAATCTTCTCTTCTTTATCGTTCCTCATCCGATTCCTTTTCTAATTTTTTAGACTAAAACTTTGTCATAAATTATTGTATCTGAAAAAAAAATGGCTGTGGACTCGGCTCTATCTTCTCCTTTAGGCCCTCCGGTCTGTGAAAAAGACGCAAAAGCCCTCCAATTCATTGAGGAAATGACACGAAACGCCGATGCCGTACAGGAAAAGGTGTTGAGTGAAATCTTGGCTAGAAATGCCCATACTGAGTACCTGAAAAGGTTCAAACTCGGTGGCGCAACCGATCGTGAAACTTACAAATCTGAACTTCCGGTAATTACTTATGAGGATCTTCAGCCTGAAATTCAACGAATTGCTAATGGAGATCGCTCTCCTATCTTGTCCGCTCACCCCATTACAGAATTTCTCACAAGGTGAAGACTTGTTTGTAATTTCAATGCCATAATTTATATTATATAATTTTTTTTAATTCAAATTTTAATGGTAATTACAGTTCTGGGACTTCAGCTGGCGAAAGAAAACTCATGCCGACGATTAAGGAAGAGTTGGATCGCCGCCAACTACTATACAGCCTACTCATGCCAGTAATGAACCTGTAAGTTTCAAGACATTTTAATTTTAATTTAATTTAATATTATATAAATATATTAAATCGATGAAAAAGCGTTACTTTCAAGTAATTAATCATTAGTTATTTATTTTTTTATTAACTTGAATTATTATGCTATGTACAGTTATGTGCCTGGATTGGACAAAGGCAAAGGACTATATTTTCTGTTCATAAAGTCCGAAACAAAGACACCGGGTGGACTTGTGGCCCGACCCGTACTCACAAGCTACTACAAAAGCGAACACTTCAAGACCCGACCTTACGATCCGTACAATGTATACACCAGTCCCAACGAGGCTATTCTTTGCCCTGACTCCTTCCAAAGCATGTACACTCAGATGGTCTGTGGTTTATTTGAACGCAACAAAGTTCTACGCCTCGGGGCGGTTTTTGCTTCGGGTCTTATTCGGGCCATCCGTTTCCTCCAGCTCAATTGGGCCCAACTCGCCCACGATATCAGAACCGGATCCCTGAATTCGAAAATTACTGACCCGGAATTGAAAGAATGCATGAACAGAGTCATGAGACCGGACTCCGAACTCGCCGATTTCTTAACGGCCGAGTGTTCCAAGGACGATTGGGAAAGAATCATTACCAGAATCTGGCCCAACACAAAGTACCTTGACGTAATTGTGACCGGAGCCATGGCTCAGTACATACCCACATTGGATTATTACAGCGGTGGGTTACCACTGGCTTGCACCATGTACGCATCCTCCGAATGCTATTTCGGGTTAAACTTGAACCCGATGTGTAAACCCGCGGAGGTTTCGTACACCATCATGCCCAACATGGCCTACTTCGAATTCCTCCCACACGACCCAAAAACGGCGTCGTCTAAAACCGTTGACTCTAAGCTAATTGAGCTTGTTGACGTGGAAGTCGGAAAGGAATACGAACTTGTAATCACAACCTACGCAGGTTTGTACCGTTACAGAGTCGGCGATATCCTCCGAGTCACGGGGTTCCACAACTCAGCACCTCAGTTTCACTTCGTGAGGCGAAAAAACGTTTTACTCAGCATTGACTCGGACAAGACCGACGAGGCTGAGCTTCAGAAAGCAGTGGAGAACGCGTCGAAGCTTCTGAAGAAATTCAATACGAGCGTAGTCGAGTACACCAGCTACGCCGATACGACGACTATTCCGGGTCACTACGTGATTTACTGGGAGTTGCTGGTGAAAGAGGCGGCGAACTCGCCTGATGAGGAAGTACTGAGTCAGTGTTGCCTGGAGATGGAGGAATCGCTTAACTCGGTGTATCGACAAGGACGAGTTGCGGACCACTCAATTGGAGCGTTGGAGATTCGGGTCGTGAGATCCGGAACATTTGAGGAGTTGATGGACTACGCGATCTCTAGAGGCGCGTCGATTAATCAGTATAAGGTACCGAGGTGTGTGAACTTTACTCCCATAATGGAGCTATTGGATTCGAGAGTGGTATCCACGCACTTCAGCCCCGCGTTGCCGCATTGGACGCCAGAAAGGAGACTGTAGTTTAATTTATTATTAATTATCCTATTTTGGATCAAGTCAACGATTTAAGTTAATTAACTATCTTTGTTTAATATTTATGGGTTAGGTTTTTGCTCTTATATAAAATTTTATTTTATTTTTTTTTTTTATAAGGAAAAGAGAGAAAAAGAAAGTGTAATGTTTGATTAGGACGTTTCAAAGGTCAGGTTTTGTATTTTGGTTCAATTAACATGTTATCAAGAAAAGGAAATGATGTGACTCTCATGTTATGCTCTTTACTTATGGCTTTATTGGAAAAAAAGAAAAGGTGATGTTCTAATTCAGTGAATTGTGTCATTTTCACTTAGTGGAAAAATCGGGTATGGCAAAAGGTATAAAAGCTCTTTCTTTCTGAACGCAGACCATTAAGCACGGCAGCCTAACGAAAAAAATTTAGATAAATATTTAAGTATAATTTTCTGTAGATAAATAGTTAAGTTTTTTTTTTTTTTGTTGTAATAATATTTAAATTATAATTTTAAAGTTTTTGTTTACTGTTAAGTGTTAAGTAAATTACTAATAAATTCTAATTGGTTTAGGTCATTAAATTTTTATTTTTTTTTAAAAAAAATACTAATTTAAATGTATTTTAAGAAAATTAGACGTAGATAATGACTTGACATTTAACGACTAGAAACTTACGGAGTTTTAGAAATATAACTTAAGTATATTGTAAAAAAATTAGAGTTAAAGTATTTTTTTATAACTGTGAGTTAAACTTAAGTATTTATGACGTAAATTACTTTAAATTTTTTTAAAAATAGTGTTATCAGTGTGTAATATACTACACATTCTAATTAAATTGTAAATATTTATGATTTACAATACGCGTAATTATTTTTAAATAAAAGTTTAATATAACTTTTTATTTTTTATTGTAGACTCTTAAAAAAGTACAGACCTTAAGCATAGGACTAATTCACATATATTTAAACCCAATCCTCATTATAATTTATAAGTCTATCCGTTCCGTGGATTCATTGCATGAAATTATTGGATCTTTTCCTATTAATAATTTTGTCTGGTGAAAAACTACTTTCTTTGTCCACTTTGCTTTTATAGTCTATATAATATATGAAGTGGTTCTTTTAATTATTATTTAATAAAGACTTATGAGTACAATATCCATGGTAACAAAAGTGGATTATTGC
Organism: Cannabis sativa; assembly: GCF_029168945.1. Lineage (NCBI taxonomy): Eukaryota > Viridiplantae > Streptophyta > Magnoliopsida > Rosales > Cannabaceae > Cannabis > Cannabis sativa. Next base: position 19,780,382 of record NC_083610.1, read on the forward strand.
ATAGGATGAAAAGTAATCCATCTTGAGATTAATTTTGAAGAATAAGCACTTGAACACCACTTTCACCAAAGGGGACAGCACTAACAGAGGAGACATTAACCTGAATATTACAAACCCCAATTCTCTACTTGTTTCTAATCACTATGTCAGATGTGATTAATTGGTGAAAGTAAGTACACCATTCAACAAAATAATTATAACTAGATAAAGTAATAATATTAAACTACATTACTAACAATATATTAGACATATCAAGATAAATAACAATATAGTATTTTAATTTCATTTTTTTTTAATGGATGGACATGTGCAATTAATTATATCTGTAGTTTGTTCGATTTATTTATTGATGGTTCTAATTCTAAATTTAAAATTAATGGTAAAAGAATCGAGACGGCACAATCATTATTTCTCTGTGGTTTGTCTATTATATATGGTGAATTATATTTATGATGAGTAGGGAAGGGTGTGGGACTCGTTATTTAAATTAAAAAAGGAAAGGAGCCTATCCAATATTTACGCAGATCTTCTCACAAAAAAAGTAATTTACTTAGTTTTTATTTTGAGAAAGTAATATACTACTTTTTTTTTTTTTTTTTTTTGGGAGAAATGTTGTAAAATAAAAATATGTATTAAAATCTCACTTATTATTTTAAAGATTATCATTCTAACACAATTATAATTTTTTTTTTACATAAAAATTAAAATCACTCATAAATTTACAATACAAAAATTGCACACAGCGCATGAACATCCTCGAATCAAGATAGTTCATCGTCTAACTAAAGAGTATGTTTTTCCAAATCATAGATTGTTGAAAACTTATAACGAACCACATGGGATAAAACTACTCATAGAAATTTAGATAATAAAGCTATAATATCTTCAAAAAGCACACACAACTCAATTACCACCTGAAACATTACAACACAAAACACAAAAATAAAATCACTCATACAAGATTACTATACAAAACTAAAAACCTATTTATATTATTATAACTAACCAAAGTATTACCCTTTAGCTACTAGCAATTTACTAACACCCCTATTGATTCAAAAACTGCTCAAAATAAAAACACATTTAATAGGAATATCAAATAATTTCAAAATTAACCAGTATTTTTTAATTTAAATTATACTAAAATTGTTAGATAAATTAACAATTAACCCAAGATCTATTTGTATATAACATAGAACACAATAATAAGATATAATAATTAGGTATGTGTACCTGATTGATCCATAGCAATTATCTCTGATTGATCCACTAGCGATTACTTTCCAATTTGATAGTGCAATACTATCAACTAAGTCTTCCTCCCTAGATCTCTAAATCAGAAGCAGTTTATTTTATCTGATTATCAAAAGGTATACAATTGTGATGAGACAATATGTATTTATAGAGTTAGGGAGGGGACTTAGCTACAAAACCCTAGTTGGACTGGGCCTGCTCATCAAAGGCTTCAGTTAACTAGAAAAGCCCACACTTCTGCTTCACCTAGACTTTACACACAGATGCTAAGCCCATTAACAATTGATCACCAACAACATGGGCTAACACAGCAAAGAACTATCCAATCAACCCAAGTTTTAATAAAACCAATAAAATTTAATGTAAGCCCAAATAAAAAGTCTAACATTCTCCCACTTGGGCTACATTAATTTTAATACATATATATTATATTAAAATAATTTTGTTTGAAAACGACTCATGGGTTGAACAACAGGAAAACATTTGTGGCCACTTTAAAAAATGATAGTTCTCTGATAGCATCTCAACATACCGGTCCAATTTAACCTTTGATAATGAACTATGACAATCATATTGTTTTTAACTCAACAAAAGACATTCATAATCACAAATACCAAAGTATTAAATCGACATGGTCAATAAGTCTAGTAGTGTGGTAAGGAATTATGTTCAACATGTGATCAATTTAAAATAACATAATATCCTTATCAGTCCTCAATTTCACTGATACCGTGATGCTTAATAAATAAGCCAGTGAAATTAAACATACACCACTTAAAATAAGTAAGTGTCACTAAACTTGCTTAAAACATTAAGCCAACAAAATATCATTGTTATTAAGCAAATAAATTTAAAAGACAATGATCACAACAAGATATGAACTACATGCTTTCAATTCAATTATTCTCGAGAATATAACAAAGCCTAACTGAAAGCATAAACATCCAATAATAAAAATTATTGGCCCACAAAGTAGTTCATAACATCAACAAGTAAATTACATATAAATGTAATTTCAAAAGATAAAGCAAGAAACTCCCGCTAACCCAAAGGAGCAAAAGATTATAAAATGCTCATAACAAAAACATGTTTATCAAACAATATGGAACTTAATCCTTTGGTTAGGGGATCTGCAAACAACAACTTGGTCTTTCAATATTCTATCACAATGTCGCCTTTCTAGACCAAGTCTTTAATAGTGAGATACTTTATTTCCTTATATTTGGAAGCACTACTAATCTCATTATTCTTTGAAAAGAAAACAACAATACTATTATCACAATAGATTAGTATAGGAGAGGAAATAGGATCAACTAGTCGTATCTCTAAAATAAAATTCTTTAGCCACAAAGCTTGCAAAGATGCCCCATAACATGCAACAAACTCAGCATACATAGTAGATGACGTGATCAAAGTCTGTTTGACACTCTTCCAAGAAATAGCAGCACCTGCCAAGGTGAAAATATAGCCAGAAGTTGACTTTAAATCATCTACACAACCACTAAAATCTGAATCTGAATAACCAACAACTCGAAGATTGTCAACATGCTTATACACAAGCATAAAACTCTTCGTTCTTTGCAAATATCTCAAAACTTTCTTGGCTGCAACCCAATGATCATGGCCAGGATCAGATAAATATCTCCTAAGAACATCGACCATGAAAGCAATATCAGGTCTAGTGCAAACCTAAGCATACATCAAACTCCCTACTGCACTTGCATATGGGATATTCTTCATTGCTTCTCTTTTTAAGTCGTTCTTAGGACAATGTTGCTTAGTAAATTTGTCCCTTTCAAAATAGGAACGAAACCAGCTTTACACAAATCCATGTTGAACCTTTTGAGCACAGGATTATTGTAAGCTTCTTGAGGTAAGCCAAGAACTTTTCAATTCTTATCATGATGAATCTCAATCCCCAAAACTAAAGATGCCTCTCCAAGATCTTTCATATCAAAATTGGTAGATAGAAAACTTTTGGTCTCATTTAGTAATGACAAATCACTGCTGGCAAGTAAAATATCATCTACATAAAGAACAAGAAAAAATATGATGACTCCCACTGATCTTCATATAAATACACTAGTCAAACTTGTTCTCGATGAAATCCAACAGTGTCACAACCTTATCAAACTTCAAGTACCACTGGTGAGATGCTTGTTTGAGACAATAATTAGATCATTTCAATTTGCAAACTAAATTGTCATTTCCATTTTCCTCGAAGCCTTCAGATTGAGACATAAAAAATTTGCTCACTCAATTCTCCATTCAGAACAATAGTTTTAACATCCATTTGATGCAACTCTAAATCAAAATGTGCAACTAAGGCCATAATAATTCTGAATGAATCTTTAGTGGAAACAGGTGAGAAAGTTTCAGTGTAATCAATACCTTCTCTTTGAGTAAAGCCTTTAGCCACTAAGCGCGATTTAAACCTTTCAATCTGTTCCTTTTTATCCCTTTTAGTTTTTAAAATCCACTTACAACCTATTGGTTTAAAACCATCAAGTAATAGAACAAACTCCCATAAAACATTTTTCTTCATGGAGTCGATCTCATCATCCGTAGCTGCTAACCATTTTGAAGATTGTGGACTATTAAGTGCTTCACTAAAAGTGACAAGATCCACAAAATGATCAGTATCATATTCTCCTTCTCCAAGGTAAATAAAATTATCATCACACGTTATTGACATCTTTTGTCTTTGAGATCTCCATATAGGAGGTACTTCTGGAATAACCTCTATTTGTTGACCATCATTTTGAATGGCATATTCCACAATTAGATTTCTCTGACCCTCATCAACAACAAAACCTTCTTCAATAATAGGTTCCTCATCAATAATAGGACCCTCGTCATCTTAGATATTAGGAGCAATATATTCATCAGTAATGGGAGTGTTATTAACTAGAGTAAGAATAAGACTGCTATTATTATCATCTCTTGAAAAAGACATAGGAATAAAAATTCCTTTAGATGACTCCCCCATTTCAAAAGATGGTGAATGAATATTTTCAACAACATCAAAATTTAGCAGTCTGAGATTCAAAAATTTGCGTACCACGAGTAGGACAGTAAAAGCGATAGCCTTTTGATTGCATTGGATAACCAATGAAATAACAACAAACTGTAGTCGGATCTAATGTTTCAAATTAGGAACATAAATCCTTACTTCAGCTGGACAACCCCATACACGAAGATGATTTAGATTAGGCTTTCGCCCAGTCCACAACTCAAAAAAAAGGTTTTGGGAACAGATTTATTGGGAACACGATTTAAAATATAAATTGCAGTCATAAGTGCTTCACCCTATAAAAACTCTGGAAGATTTGATCTACTCATCAAGCATCTAACATATCCATGGGAGTGCGATCTCTCCTTTCAGCAACGCCATTGTACTCAGGTGAACCCGACATAGTGTACCGAACAACTATACCATTTTCTTGTAAGTACTCTGTAAAAGGCCCCATGTGTTGTCCAGATTCTGTATAACGACCATAATATTCTCCTCCACGATCAGAATGAACAACTTTGATGACTCTTCCTAATTGTTTCTCAACCTCATTTCGAAAAATTTTGAATTTATTAAGGGCGTCAGATTTTTCTTTAATTAAATAGGTGAATCCATAACGAGAAAAATCATTGATAAAAGTGATAAATACTTGTTTTTTGCACAACGTGGTGGAATAAGGTCCACTAATGTCAGTGTGGATAATCTCTTATAAAGAGTGACTATAGATAACACTCTGCTTTCTTATTTTAGTCAATTTTTCACAAGTACAATCAGCACAAGTATTCCAACCAGAAACATCAACAGGAGGAAGAATTTTAGCTAGAAGGAATCGATCAATTCTTTCTTTAGAAATATGACCCGATCTATCGTGCCATAATAATAAAGATGTTATCTTAATATAAGATTTCTTATCCACAATATTCACAACATTGAAAAAGGAAGCTAAGGAAGTCAATGATAATTTGAAAAGAATATCAGAGTAAAACTAGTTTCCAATTATTCGGAGTCAAACATAATGTCAACACTATAATTGGCAAAAAGAAAAGAAATTCATTGTTTAACTAAAAGCGGAAGCGAAACTGAATTACTTTAAAAGTAGGAATCAAGAAATTACTGTTCAAAATAATCTGAACACTAAACTGTAATTCAAGAATAAGTGTGCCAACATAGATAACATCAACTCCAACATAAGTGTCACTTTAAGCTTTGACTCCCTCTCACTTATTTGCTTGAGATCCCTTAGCCTCTGGTTGTGGTTGCTTCTTTTCATATTTTCTTTATCCTTTGCTGGGCTTGAGCCGAGAAACATAGTGTGAAGATGTATGAAAAGCTCGATGAATGATGTACGAGTCAGGAAGAGAAATATTATGATCTTTCAACTTGTACTGAACTTTAATGATTTTAAAATGAAAATTCTCACTCCTTTGATTTATCATACTGAATGGTTGTCATTGCATTCATAAGATGTCCAACTGCAGCGATTTCACTAGTGTGAAATAGTTTTTCTTTGCTTTGAAATATTCATTAGCATTTGTGGTGTTTGGCAAACCACCAAAAGATGTTCAGGAATCAAACGTTTCATAGCAATGAGACTAAGATGATTTGAATTTTTCCATTGTGCATGAAGAATTTTTTGGGCAACAATTATGATATTAGTATAAGATCAGCAGATTTTTCTTCTCGAAAGCATAAGTCCAAATCTATTATGCCTAAAGTAATTTTCACATCTCGTTTCCATGCCTTAAAGTTGGAAGCATTCAGAATTCAGATGAAAACGTTATTGTTGTTCGCAGAAAGGAGACCGCAAAATTCAAAAAATTAAAACTTGAATAAGCAATATGAGCAATGCATTAGAAAATATTGTAGAGTAAACTAGTCATTATAAACTCCCCTTTGGGGTGAGAATATAACACGCACATGATCTACCTTCATGAAGTTAACAACAAAGAAAAAATACATATCATTTAAGAATTTTATTTCCTTTGGACAAATAAATTTCTTAAAAATATGTATTAATTCAAGCAAAAAATAATAATAAATTTATACATTTAAATTATTACCTTTGGGCAAATAATTAAAATATATACATTTAATATTAACTCACTTCATGGAATGTGAACTAATATATGTAAATACTACCTTTGGGCAAGTAATTACACATATAGTCAACCAAAAGATATAATATTTTCTTCAACATGTGAAATTTGGTGATAAAACAATCATTGAAAATGAATAATTTTCAACCAAATTTCCAAAAGAGATATATGATTGCTTTTCTTATATTGATAATCAAAAAATAAAGTGTCCACCATAACACATTATTTTTGTATCAAACAATCAAGTTTTAAAATTTTAGAACAACAAATAATGGAAAAATGTGAAATAAAGAATATTGGTGGGGATTACATAGTCAAGATAAATCAAATAAGAGAGTGACTATGTCATACGGAACGAGAAGAAACCCAAAAAATTTTCTATGATTTACGGATTTTGAAAAATCATCAAAAATTATTTTTAATAATTTTTTAACTGCATAATTATCATTAAAATAATAATAATTATTAAATTGCGTCAAAAAATTAATTAAAAATCACCAAAAAATCAGAAATCAAATTCTAATAATGCTGGAAAAAAGAATCGTCGAAAACGGAGTCACGAAACTACCTCACTCTCTCTCACTCTCCGGCAGCCGCGAGTGGGCTTCGTCCCAGCGGGTTGTCTTCAACCTCCAGCAGCTTCCATGGCTGCAACATGGATCTTGTGCGACCCGGTTCAAACCCGGTCGGGTCGGGATGAAATTCCGGCCATAAAAGTGACGAAACGGAGGGGAAAAAGAGGGATTTTGATTGGTTTACAATTTCTAATAGATCTATGTCTCTAATTTCGGTTATTAATTGCTAAAAAAAATAGATCTAAAGAAAAGCTATCCAAAAAATAAAGAACATAAAAAAAAATTATTTGGATATCAATCTTGATCAAAATACAAAATTAATCATTGAAGAAGATTCATAAACAATTAAGAATGAGATATCTATAATCAATTTTAAATTAAAAACAATAAAATCAAAAAACACAAATTATAATTTCATATTATAATTATATAAACCCTAAAACTTTAAAGTTAAAATTCTCTTAATATACACAATGATTTCATGCATGTAATATATCAATAGAACGAGAATTTGATGATAAACAAAACCCCTAAAGTTTTAAGATTTAAGAACAAAAAAAATCAACATAAAATAATAACGAAATTCATATGTAATTATGGATAATTAACATATGCAAATTAATTATACTAATTATAGGTTCTAAATCATATACAATAGGCAATCTGATACCACATGTTAGATAAATTAACAATTAACCCAAGATCTATTTGTATATAACATAGAACACAATAATAAGATATAATAATTAGGTATGTGTACCTGATTGATCCATAGCAATTATCTCTGATTGATCCACAAAGCGATTACTCCAATTTGATAGTGCAATACTATCAACTAAGTCTTCCTCCCTAGATCTCTAAATCAGAAGCAGTTTATTTTATCTGATTATCAAAAGGTATACAATTGTGATGAGACAATATGTATTTATAGAGTTAGGGAGGGGACTTAGCTACAAAACCACTAGTTGACCTGGGCTCGCTCATCAAAGGCTTCAGTTAACTAGAAAAGCCCACACTTCTGCTTCACCTAGACTTTACACACAGATGCTAAGCCCATTAACAATTGATCACCAACAACATGGGCTAACACAGCAAAGAACTATCCAATCAACCCAAGTTTTAATAAAACCAATAAAATTTAATGTAAGCCCAAATAAAAAGTCTAACAAAAATTTCTTTATATTAATCCAATTACTATTCATCCATCTCGATCGCTCTTAACGCTACTTTGCAAATATTTTTACAATATGAAGAACACTCCGAGAAGAAGAATATCTCTACTTAGCATTTTTTTTTTAAAAAAGATGGATAAGAATGATAACTCACATTCAACGATAAATAACCTTCTTAGTCAGCATAATCGTTTAAATGATAAAGACAAAAAGTAGTTGGGTAGTTATTAGATATCTCATATGCATATAAATGAAACGTGGGAAATGACCACGTTTCATGTGCAGTTGTAAGAGAATAGATCTCAATAAAAGTAATTACCAACGCATACACCTATAAATAGGGGCAAAATTCTTTAGAAAAAGGGACACCAAATTGAGAGAAAATACTATTATTTACTTTTATTGAGATTTATACTTTGTATTCAAATAAATATCCCAATAAAAAAGACTTGTAGAGTATATAGATTTTAACTACAAAATCTCGTAAAATATTTAGAGTTTATTTATTATTATTATTATTATTATTATTATTAAATTCTGTAGTAAAGTATTTCAAGAATCTGGAGTAATCTACAACTATGTTCTTATTGCTCTATGTGGATTATATGACATGCTCATTATGAGCAAAGACAAATCTGTGATCAAAAGTGTCAAAGTCAAGCTCAAGAGATAATTCGAGATGAAGGATTTTGGACTAATTCAAAAGATCATTGGTATTGAAGTTTCAAGGAACATGAAGGAAGGGACAATCAACTTAAAGCAGTCTGGGTACATAAAGAAAGTTATTCAGACGCTCAACATGGAAGATGCAAAGAGTAGATCCTTTCTGTTAGGCAGAACATTTGTTTTATCGAAGGAACAGTATCCAAATAGTGTGAAAGAGAAAGAGAAAATGAAGGATGTACCCTATGCAGTAAAATTTTAGGATGTTTAATGTACGTGATGGTGAGCACCAGACCAAACATAGCTCATGCTCTAAGGATCCTAAGTCGATTCATGTCCAATCCAGGCATCGAATATTGGAAGGTCCTCAAATGGTTATTAAGGTACTTAAAAGGCACTTGGGATTATAGTCTGACCTATGAAAAGCAAAAGGAGAATTGGAATTGAAAGGGTTTGTGGATGCTAACTATGCCTCGAATAGAGATACCAGAAAATTAACCACTTCTTACGTTTTCATGACAAACCAAAATTGTATATGCTGGAAGGCCCAGTTACAGTCAGTAGTTGTCTTTTCCACCATGAAAGCAAAATTTATGGTTATCACAGAAGCATTTAAGGAAGCGTTATGGCTTCGGGGAATTTTGTTCAAATTGAAATAACTGAGAAGAGGAGTGATTGTGTACTCGGAGCCAGTCATCCATCCATCTTTGCAAGAACCCGATTTATCATGAAAAGAGCAAATATATAGACATAAGACTCTACTGGATTAGAGAGAAGATAGATGAGGGATTGATTGAATTAGAGAAGGTCAGAACAGAAGATAATCATGCTGGTGTTAAGATTAATGTCTTAACAGTAAATAAGTTCAAGCATTGCTTGGACGCTTGATCAATCTTAGAAGTTAGTATACTAAGATATTTGGAACACCAACCATGATGGATGCATTCTTTCTTCATCACAGTCAATATTTCAATTTGAAAAAACTAGGTGGAATTTGTGGTATAGTTCCTCTAAATGAAAAGGTCTCCGTAGGTTTTTCGTCTTCCTAGAAAGCTAGTTGTCTCTCGAAAGGGCTTTCTCGGAAGGCCTTTGTGTCCATCCACTAGGAATGTTCAAGAAAGCTAGTCTTCCTCTGGAAAGGAGTTGCGGATGGCTAGTTATTTTCTCCTAGAATGGAGTCTTGGATAGTCGACTTCAATTGTCTCTCTTCCTATCTGGGAAGACCCTTGAGCGTGTGCTTCAATTCATAGTCCTGAAAGCGTTCGCTTCATTCGGGAGCACTATAACTTAAGTTGACGTGGAGATTCTATAACGAGTAGATTGTTAAGTTTATTAAGTCGTAACTAATTTAACAACTTAGCACATGTAGCTACCGAGTTTAGAATCTATATCCTAGATTTATAAATTACAACCAACACCTATCATTTTGAGGAATATAAAGTCAGATGAGTTTCGAGAGATGATCTTTAGAAAAAAAAGATTAAGAGGTGATCCCAATATAACATTGGATCATAAATTTAGCACTATATATGTTGAAAATGTTAAGTATTGACAATATTTAATAGCATAATTATAAAATATCTTTAACATAAACATTGTGGTGTTTTTCTTTTCTTTGATAGATACATAAACATTGTGGTTGTTCCTTATCGTCATGTGATATAAGCACTCGTGGCTTTCCTTTTCATCTTTAGCCATCCCATATATAAAGCCAGCTTGGATGAGATAGTAACATATATATATGGTGAGGTGACCCCATGAAAAAAAAGAATGTTTCTATCGAAAAGTACTATGTTTCTTAAGAAAACAAGTATTGACAAATGTATTGATCAGAAAACAGGGATCGATGTTCATCAAATTAATGGTCCATACCATGACATATCATATCAAAATATACAGTTTGAAGTTCTTTATTGCCATATAGCTACACATTGTATTTTTTATTTATTTATTTATTTTTTATTTTTTTTTTCACTCAAACTGTATCATAAGTAAGATATGAAATTTAAATTTCATAATTATAATATAATATAGACTTCACTTTCACCTCATTAATAGGAAAATACAAAATTTTTATTTGTTTTTCATATAAGGCTACAAGCTTTTAGGCTTCATTTCATAAGTATTCTTAATACTATAAAATATCTTAAGGATGATAGTGGGAATATTATTAATAAACAAGATGATATTGTTGCTTCAATTACTTCTTATTTTTCTATTTTTTTTTTTCTTTTTAGGGCAGTGAGATTGAATTTGTTGCTTCAATTTTTTTTTCTTTGGGTCTTGGCCTCGAGGAGTCTGATGTTAGTCTCCTTACTCAGGCTTCCACTGCCTATGATAAAATTATGGGTTTTAGATAGTTTGAATGCTTATTTTCATCAAAAGAAGTAATCCGTGTTGGGGGTTGATTTTACTAATGCTATTTTGAGAGTTGATTTCTCTAATGTCAACTCTACTTTGATTGTTCTTATAAGAAGCAGCATGCTAATACTCTTAAAGATTGTAAACTAATAAATTTTTGTACTACTTTCTATAAGGTTATTTTAAAAAATTTAGCTAATAGACTTAAGATAGTTCTTTCTAAGGTCATTTCTTGTTTTCAAAGTATTTTTATTTTAAAAAGAGTTATTTATGATAATATTCTTATTGCTAATGAGCTTGTCCATGCTATTAGCAACATAAGGGTTGGTAAGAGAGGTTGAACTGCTTTAAAACTGGACATGACTAAGGCTTTTGATAGAGTACAAAATATTATGTTTCATTTCAACTTCCATTTTAGTTTTGTTTCTTTAATTATGAATGCCTCTCTACTACTACAATTTCTTTCTCTGTTAATAGTCAGGTCAAAGGCCATGTTAGGTCTACTGGGGTCTTAAGCAGGGTGACCATAGATACCCTTATTTATTCATTCTCTGCTATGAGGGGCTTTCTGCTATTCTTAGGGACTTTCAACATAGGAGTCCTCTTAGGGGTATTGCTATCTCTAAGAATGCTCTTCCTATAACTCACCTTCTTTTTACTGATGATAGCATCCTCTTTTATTCTGCGGATCAAAATTTTTGCGATGCTCATTTTGCTATATCTTCTATTCTGTTTTCTCCTAATACACATAATAATATCATAAACCTATTTTTTAGAACCTTTGACCTCGAGAATAAGCCTTTTATAACAAAGTACCTTGGGTTGCCTCAATGTCTTTTTAAATCTAAGTACATGGCTTTTGCTTTTCTTAAGGATAAAGTTTTGTCCATTATCCATTAAAGGTACCATAAATGGCTCTTGAAGGCTAGTAAGGAAACTCTGATAAAGGTTGTTTTTCAGGCTATTCCTTCTTATGCCATAGCTTATTTCTGAATACCTACCAAGATTTGTAAAGAAAATGAAGCTCTTTTGTCTAGATTTTGGTGGAGGTCTTCAAAGCCACTTGTTCGCTGTCAAAAGAATCCTCAGATAATATATGTTGATGGAACTCTTCATTATGATCTTCATCTCACCAAGCCTCAAAATTTTGAAATAAGGCCTATTGTGATGATGACTAGACCACTGATATTGATGATAGAAGATCCACCTCAGGTTTTGCCATCTTCTTTGGACCAAATCTCATTACTTGAAAGTCTCAAAAACAACACACAATATCCAAATCCAGCACAAAAGCTAAATACAGAAGTCTAGCTAATGTTGTTGTTGAACTTGCCTGGCTTCAATCATTATTCTCTAAGCTTTACATACAACTGTCTCATCCTCCAACTATTTGGTGTGACAATCTTAGTACTGTTTTGCTCACTGCAAATCCAGTTCTTCATGTTCGCGCCAAACACATTGAGCTGGATTTATATTTTATAAGAGAGAAGGTTCAAAATCACCAAATTGTTGTCAAATATGTTCCAGCAACTGATCAACTAGCAGATGGCTTCACCAAGGCAATATCGAATCAAAGCTTCTGTCTTTTTCGAACCAAACTCACCATTGTCGATGCCTCCAATGCTGAGTTTGCGGGGGAGTGTTAAGAGTTGACAGTTGTACTTTTCTATTTTGTTAGTTAACTAATCAACTGTTTCAGTTAGTTAGTTAGTTAGCATTTTGTTACAACTAATCTTGTTTAGTTGATGTAGCTCGTGTATGAATTGTACAACTGTCATAATAACACTCGAGTTCTTTCATGAAATCTTTCCTCACTCTCTCTTTTCTCTGTCTTTAGTTTCTTTTACTATGCTTTGTTCTTTGTTCATACTCGAACAACAATGTCAAGGAGATTCAACTCTCCTAACAGAGAAACATTTTATGGGATAGGGACTTATTGAAAAGAGAACTTGTATGGAAGTGGGGAATGAAAGTAAAAGTGAGGAAATATATATCTCTTATAGTAATGTAGTCCTTAAATCATATTCTATTCAATTTTATCATGAAAAAAGTGACGCAATAAATGATAGTTGATAAATAGATACAAATTAAAATCATTTCATCTTTTTTACTTTAATAATTGATGAACTAAAACTAAAATATAAATTATTATAAATAAAGAAAAAGTCTTTTATTTCATTATTCGTTAACATAAAAAGTAGATAACAATTAATTTGCATTCATTTATCGATTACCATCTATTACTAAACTCATTTCACCATAAAATTAAATAAAACGTGAGAAGAATTACGTTATTGTAAAAGTTATATTTTGAAATGTGTAACATCCCCGCTTCAAGCCTCCATTGAGTCTTTACACCCATAGAATAATAGCTCTTATACACGAGTACGCCACTCTGGCTGCTTCTTGGATTGACAACTGACCCTACAAACCAACACGAGTGTTTCCAGCGTGCTTTGTCCTCACTCGCACGCTTCCTGGGAAAACTTCCCAAGAGGTCACCCATCCTGAAATTACCCCAGGTCAAGCACGCTTAACTGTAGAGTTCTTTCATGATGGGCTATCGAAAAACAAAATGCACCTTGTTGATATAGGTAGTACCAATCAATAAATTTAACCTCTCGTCAACTGTGTAGTCCCATACCTACACAATCTCAGAATCATCCACTTGACCTTCCTTAGGCGATGTGAGATTGCACAGCTTACCTGATATTTCCTCTTACGGATCACAGAACTACTTACAAAATGTATTATTAACCAATCATATATGTAAAAAATTCAGGGCCTAAAATACTAATTATTCATAGAGAAATGCTATAAGGCACCATTGGTGCTTAGCACCCTCTTATGTGCCAATATCGCTATTGGGTCAACTAAGTATTGAGTCCTATATAATTTAATATAATAATTTTTAGAGAGTACATCTAGTGAATCGCAAGGCGACATGTTTAGAGGTGCTAATTACCACGGGTGCCCAATAGGGGTGGGCTTCCGATCCAATCCAATTTTTTTCTTCTCATCCGATCCAATTCAATTAGTAATTAGATTTGAAAAATTATCATCCAATCCAATCTAATTACTAATTGGATTGGATTGGTTTTTTAATTGAATATCTAATTACATACCTAAATTTTAATATTAACATAAAAATATGAAGAAAAATACGTAAAAATTAAATATCACCATTTATATAAGTTTTATACTCCATAATCATACAATTGTTACAATGTAATGCACCTAAAAGTTTTAAATAATTAAAACAACAACATTTCTAAGTAATAAAATAGAACAGAATATCATAAAAATAAATACACAAAACAATCAAGTGTTACAAATTCAACACAAAAGAAACCCTAATAAAAATATAGTTAATATATATTATATTTTTAATTATATAAATAAATATAAATATTTTTTTAACATATGTAAATATAATTGGAATTGATCGATTTTTAATTGGATTTTGAGATTGACATCCAATAACCTATCCAATCTAATTAGAATCAAACTTTTAGCATCCAATCTAATTATAATTAGATATCCAATTTTTTGTAATTGGATTAGATTTGATCGGTTCGATTCAATTAAATCAGATTGGATGTTGCCCACTTCTTCATTCATATTATCAAGACAAAAACGACATCGTTTGATGTTTAGTTTTTCATCATTAATAATAATATTATTATATTTTTGTTTGGCAATTGGTGGTTGTGGTTAGATTAGAGTCAAATTAAGAAAAAACAAAGAGAATTGGATTGGAGAATGGAGAGTTGTGAGGACTGAGGAGGAGAGTGGTCATTGGTTCTTCCATCCATGGCCATGGCAACTCTTACTCCTTTCCTCTCTTCCTCTTCTCTCTCTCTTCTTCCTCCTCCTTCTCTAACCTTCCCTCTCCGCCATTATCCGACTCCCACTCTTACTTCCACAAAATCACGCTCTCTCCTTCTCGCTTCTCATCACCATGACCTCAGCTCCAATGCCCGCTCTCCTCGAATTCAATCCTCCAAGGTTCTTCTTCCTAATCCTTTACTTTTTAAAATCATTTTTCGTGTTGTATTGGATTTGATTGTTCCTAATTCTTTTTTCAGAAATCGATTCTCTCTAATTTGATTCATGAGATTGAACCATTGGATGTGAGTCTTATTCAGAAAGATGTTCCACCAGCTACTGTTGATGCTATGAAAAGAACCATTTCGGGCATGTTGGGTTTACTTCCATCTGATCAATTTCAAGTTCTTATTGAGTCTTTGTGGGAACCTCTTTCCAAGCTTTTGGTTTCTTCTATGATGACTGGGTATGCTCAATTCTCTTTGTCTCAATTCAATTAACGTTTTTAACTTCTTATTGAATGTGGGTTTTTTTCTTTTTCTCTTCCATTGTAGGTATACTTTACGAAATGCAGAATATAGACTTTGTCTGGAAAGAAATATGGATGATTATGAAGAAATCCTTGAAAACCAGAAGCTTAAAATATGTAGGTTTGACTTACAAGGAATGTTGCTTGATAGTGCTAATATAATCAAATTAGCAGGAAAAGATGAACCCATGTCCAAATCTGAAGAAACCTTTGTAGAACCATCTGAGAATCTTGAAATTCAAGATGTTGGTGATATGTCCCCTGAAGCTCAAGAATATGTTCGTCAGTTACAGTCTCACTTATCGTCAGCTAAAAAGGTATGTCGAATTCAAAGACTGGAAAATCTTAACTTATATCCATATTTCATTGGTTTTACTCTCTGATTTAGTTCAAATCGGTAGAATTCTAATTGTTTATAGCCATACATATGTAGGATTTATATGAACATGAAAACTTGAAAATTTTGTTCCTTCTGTCAGGTTAGTATTTTTACTAGTATTTCCCACTGAAACTTAACAACATACTTGAGTTTTCTGTATGGACTTCTTGTGTTGTGTTCATATACTTATTAAAATTGTTTGTCTTTGTGTTTTTATTTAATGGACCCTCTAAGCAGAATGATGTTACAGTATAGTTTAGATTACAGTTTGTACTTTGTAGTGCAGTGCAGTATGATATAGACTGTATGGTGTTGGTCATCGACTCATCATATAATTGTGAGGTTTCAATTGGTTTATGTTAAAACAATTATCTGTCCGCTACAATATTTGGCAAATGCATTGTGTGTCTTTGCCTTGTTTGTATGCACTTAAGAATTGGTAAATTTCCTTATAGATGTGAAACATGGTTGGGTTAATTTTTTGATGGTATTTTTTGTCAGATAAATATCTTTATTTTACATTGTGCTAATTGAGTTATGCTCTGGTTATCTACTACAATATTTGGTAAGTGCATGTGCCTATATGTTTATGCAATTAAATTATCTAACTATAAGGTGGCGTTTGGTTGGAGGTAATGAAATGGAAAGGAAATAATTTTTATTCCATTATTTTGTTTGGTTGTATTTTAAAGTGTTGGAATATTATTTTAATGGAATGACTGTTTTATTATTTTGATAGAATGACTATTTCATTTTGAAGTGGAAGAAAAGACTATTTCAATGCAAGATGAAAAAAATCTAATAATTTTTTTATTAATTTTTTTATGCATTTTAAATTTAATTTGATTTCATTCCTATTCCTAATTTTTCAAATGTCTAATTGGTATATTTTTTTTACCATCAAATATTTGTGTTATTGTCAGATAAATTGAAAATGCCTTCATTGGCTCAATAACTTGGGTCCAAAATAATCATTGATTTGGCTTTTGTTCGTTTTTAAAACACTTAGTGGATAAAATTATGAATCATAACATGTGTTCTTAGTTCTTCTTCATTTTTTTGGTTTTTAACCTAGATCTAGAAGTTCACTTTCTACCAATCAAAGTACATGTATTGCTCTCCATGTCTTTCCTTTTGCATTACCCTGATAATATTGTAAATTGGGATTCTCACTATTCTTAATTCATTATTATTTGTTTATGTTTTTTCTTCTCTGAAGGAACTCCATGAAGTTAAGAGGAGAACTGCTGCTCTTCAGATGCAACAATTTGTTGGGGAAGAAAAGAATGATTTATTGGATTATTTAAGATCACTACAACCAGAAAAGGTATCACTAGTTTGTTTTATTTCAATCCAATCTTTAATGGAGTTTAGTATCTTCAATTGCTGTTTTCATCTAGTGGGTGTTGTTGTACTCATCAATCTAGTAATTATTGTAAATCCAATTTATGTACTGTGTTTTGCTCAGTTTATGGAAAGCCTAATAGGAACTTGGTATTTAGGGGCTCTTACGTGGAATGTTAAATGTGAAACTGATAAGCTGATTGAGCAAAATAATATGGGTGTAGAAAGTAGAAAATCTCTGATAATTTGAGTGTTTGAATGTTCTTAGTTCATCTTGTGAGAATTTTGACCTCTCTAACAGAAGTTTTAGTAGGTTACAAAATAAGATCATACCCCATTTCTCCTCGTAGTTGTTTCATCTTCATCCTTGAATGCATGATAATACATTTAATTGAAGAAAACACAAAGGCTAACTTTAATTAGCCCTCCGTCGTTCTTCATATCCACCAGTCGCATCAGTGTTATGTACAACGAATTTTATTGAATAAAGTTCTAATGCCGCCTGTATCCCTCCATCTCCACCGGTCTGTCCGTGCTAGTATGTATCTTGACATTTTTTTCCTTATTATTTTTTAGTCTAATTTATGACACTGGTTTATAGGAATGAGGTGTGGCTTTTGGTTTACTGTTGGACTGCTTTGTGCAAATTATATCAGGTTACAGCAACTTCTACTTTTTAATGAGATTGGCATGGTTGTTTCACAATATTTATCCTCATAAATTATCTCTTGGATATAAAGTTTTGAAATCCTTGATGTGTTTGCCACTTACAGTATGTTAAATTTCTAGTTATGCTTAATTTGCTTTGCATGGTCTTCAATTTTTCTCAAATACTGACATAGATCTTCTGTCTACACAGGTGGCGGAGTTATCGGAGCCTACATCCCCTGAATTGAAAGAAACAATCTACTCTGTTGTGCATGGTCTTCTCGCAACGCTTTCTCCTAGAATGCATTCCAAGGCGCCTCCTGTTTCAGAGAATTCCTCAACAGGAACAGCAAATGTTGAGAATGGAGATTGTGCTGAAATTGTGGAAAATACTTCCATTCAATTTCAGCCCCTTATTTCATTGACTCGCGATTATCTGGCCCGACTCCTGTTCTGGTTAGGCCAGCTCCTTTTGCTATTTTCCCATTCCACCAATAATTTATCATTTGAACTTGATCCCAAATTACTAATCATGATGTTTCACCAATCTTACTGTAATTTCTTACACTTTCAAAGGGCACAATCTGTGTGAATGTTTTTGTGTTGTGACCTGGTTTATGTTTTCATGTGTTAAGGTGCATGTTGTTGGGACATTACCTAAGGGGACTTGAGTATCGAGTGCAACTAATGGAACTTCTAGTCCTTACAAACGACTCTGAAAGTGATGCCTCTGATGGAGCTCAAGCTGCTTAAAGTTTTGGAGTTGCTTCATTCCATGTGTATATACATTTACCTACTCAATAATACATGTAAAAATATAATATTTTTTTTTAAGTGGTGTAAGCCAATGTGCGCTGCAATTTATGTTTTATTTTGCAAAAATTATTAAACCACGATCCAGATTTCATTTATACTACATAATTTTTCTTAAATTACAAATTAGCCTTCCCTGAAAAAAAATGTTAATGTCTTCAATGGAGCACTCCCATAACCCTCTTTACTATATCAATTAAAATATATCACAAAAATTTCAATTTATTTTAGTTTCTTTATAATACATTATTAAAAATTTTAGATAAATGTAGATCATAAAAGAAGTTTTAAATGAATGAGTCTAGGGGATAATGAATTTTTAGTATGGTTTCTTTAAATATTTTAGAACATCTCACGTGAGTGTATTAGTCAAGTCCCCAAATTATTTAATAGCACTTTTTTAATTTATTCTACTTTTGAATATTTTTAATTTTATAAAAATTATAATAAATTAAATTAATTTTTTTATATTAAAAAAACTTAATTTTTTTGTTTGAATCCAACCATAAACATCAGATTTCAATTTTTATCCAATTTCATCCCAATGCAAAGAACATAGAAGTTTAAATCTCAACACATCGGTTAATTCCACAATATAGACTAGTGTGTCAATTAAATTAGCAAATAATACTCATTATGAGAAAGCTAGAAAAGATAACTCAAATACAAAACTTCACACCATTTTGATAACATCAACCCAAAACTTGCAATAACATTATCTTGTATCATTCCTTCATCGAGTGAAAATGTATAGCATTTAATCAATATAATAGTTTACTCTGAATCTGATGAATCTGGGTTTGTACTCTGCCGAACACTCCTCCTCGTAGACTTAGATGAATTATGCGATGATTCACCTTCAAAAAAGATTACTTTGGATTTCGCCAACCTCTCTTCTAGTTCATCTGTGCTGAACCCATCTGTTCCACCAAGCTCATCAAATCCCACCTAAGAATACACATTAAAACCATCAAAATGTCAAAAGAAATTCAACAAAGTAAATATCTGTATGACCAGTGAACTGTTTTATGTAGTAACATACCACATAATCATCCACTTTGGTGTTCTTTATGAGGGCGAGTGTTGGCAGAACAACTATCTTTAACTTCTCGGACAAGAATGGGCTTTTCTCAGCATTTATTTTCACAAAACGAGTCTCTATATGCTGCTTTGATAATATACTCAAGTGCTTGTCCATCACCTACAAATAAACTGTAAGAATCACTTGTCTTTTTCTGTTTCTTTCTTTAAAATTTTATTTTTAACAACACATAAGAATATTCCATGGAACAAGAAAGATTTTAGTAGCATATAGAGAACAGTTGAATACATTATGCTTAAATGGTTTAACTACAGATTTCTTCTTTATATTATAATTTCTCAAAGGAGAAAAGACAGTTTAAGAATTGGCTACCAAAATCCACTTCTTAATCCATTCTACCTGTAATATCAGATCATCTCCCTCGAATGCACATCAGTATAAATCCTACATTCAACCACAAAAAATCCCCCCTATATGTTCGTATAATAGCAAGCTACTGAGTTCATTCACTGCCAACTTATATAGTTCACTAGTTTAATTTTAGAAACCAGGAACCATAAATGAGAAAGAAAACTATCGTTTATGTTGATCTATATCAAATTCTAACAACAAAGTCTAATAACATTTGGCCAAGAAAACCCTAAACAGCATGGATTTGTGCTTTAATCATTAAAATGAAAGAAAATTACCTTGCAAGGCCAATTTTCGCGGTAGAAATGACAGACAACGCGATCGCTAGCCTTAACGACGGTGAAGAAGTCCTTCTCGGAAGGGATCTCGGAGTAATCGCCATGGCCGAGGGCGATCCAACGGCTACGCTTCTCCGCCATCTTCTTCATCTGCTGGAGCCTCCGCTCCCTCAGCACCTCTATATCGTCAGTGTCGAGCCGATCCAATGCCGCGATCTCATCATCGATCTTATCCTCAACCGCCTTCACCACCGTCAACACCTGCTTCTCCAGTATCTGTTCCGCCACCAAAAAAAAAAATTGAAAAAGAAAACCATGAATTGTATGCACAATTATGTAGCTATGTGATTGTGAATTGCACAAAATTGATCAAAGGAAACTACCTCCTGAACCTTGTTCTCCATTGATGATGAAGATTCAGTGATTCAGTCTCACAGGTTTTGGTTTTTGTTTTTCAAATGCAAATATATTTGAAAATGAATAATATCATGAGTCACTGAGCCATATGTTTCTGTCGCTCCACACGACGCCGTTTAGTTACATCTTACTTACATGGGCTGCTTGTTCTGCATGAGCGGGTTCGTTTCATCACGACCCGGCCCAAATATATTTCATTTGATTTTTCTTTTCTCTTTTTTAATGTTAAATCCTTATCTTATAGGTTAGCAAAAAAAATCTTATGATATTGATTAATATTTGTCAAAAGCTCTATGTTTATGGTTTTATTTTTCTATATTATTTTAAGAATTTGTGTGTGTTTAATATTTCTTTAAGGAATTTAATATTTTTAAACTATTTTTTGTATTTTTATAAAAATCTATATAGAAACTTACATTGTAACAACCTAACTTCTAATTAAAATTCATATAGCAACTCACGTAAAAATTACCAAAGTAATTATTTGAGTAATTAAAACTGTAAATTTAAAAAAAAAAATTAAAAATAATATATAAAAAATTTCTTTTTTTAATTAATATTTTAAAAAATAAAAATAAAATTACGGTGTTAGTTTTTGAAATTTTGTTTTAATTCTTATTTTTAATTGTTTATTTCTTTCAGAATCATTTCTTATTATGCCTATTATTATTTTTATATCATATAATTTATATTTTAGTATATATTTTTTTTTTTATCTTACTAAGTTTACAATTTTTTTTTTTTTGTTTTAATTATATGCATTTTTTTCTTTTTTAACTTTTCTTTCTTCCTCTTTACTTTTTCTCCTCCCTACTTTACTTAGTTTTGGTCTAAATTAAGGTGTTTATGTTATGGGGTTTTTACACTACATAATAAATATTTTAACTTTTTTACTTTTTTTTATTGTGGGACAGAGTTTTTTTCAAAAATATTATATATTGTATTAAGTTTTTACAATTGTTCCACGATTATTTTTTAGCTCTTTTAACTATTGTTTTAATTGTTTTATTTTGTTATTTTACAATTGTTTTATAATAGACAGTACTTTTATAAAAAATTCTATGTGACAGTAAAATTATAAACGTTTACCTAAAATCTAATATTTTTATAAAAACTCATTGTTTTATCATTTTATTTTCTCCTTCACTTATTTTTCATTTTCTTTGGGGTAATGCACATAAAAGGTCGATTAGGTATTGTGTATATATATATATATACTAGGTGAATGTACGTGCCGAGTCACGTATTGCTAGTTTCATTTAAGATTTTGGTCTTTTTAAGATTTTGAATGTATTTTATTTTTAAAGATTGCAAATTTTTTGTGAAAAAATTAAATATTTATATTTGAAATATTATTTAATAATGTATTAAAAATAATATTAGTGTAATTATAAAATTGTAAATAAATTTATTATTGGAGTAGTAGATTATTCTATTTAGTTCTTTTTTTAACATAGCATTGTAATGTAAGTTTATATCTATAAATATTCTGTAAAGTGTTAATATTATATGAACATCTCCCTTTATAAAGCTAAAAAGTGGGTCAATGACAGAAGTGGTATATCTGCAATCACACAAAGATACAATTGGTATTTCTGCTTCCTATGCTTATCCAGAGAAAATATTAGATTAATTTTAATATATAAAGATTTTTCTTTTTTAAAAAATAAATAAAAAAAATTATTAATATTTTCCCAAGATAAGTTTGTTAGAGAGATATGTGGTTTAGATGATTTTTTTTTAATTTAAAAAGAGATTATTAATATTTAAAAGATTGTTTAATTTTTGGGTTTAATTATATTGGGTTTATTTGTTAACGGGAGATGAAACCTAATCGTTAAATTTAACAGTATATTCGTAAGTATATATATGTATATCTATATATTTAGCTTTTTTATTATGCCTTCTTTTTGTGGGGTAATTAGAATACTTTTATATATATATATAAATATTGTACATATTAATTATTTAAGAAAATAATTTATTTTACATGTGTATAAAATAAAAAAAAAATACATTTACAATAAATTATTTAAATCATGTTTTTAACTTGTTAAACTATGTTTAAATTTTTTAAAATTAATAAAATATTTTAAATAATTATATTAATGTACACTGTCATATAAAAAATAAAACTAAAATTATCTAAAATGTGGAAAAAAATATGCATTGGTGCTACTAATTTCCATGTTATTATTATTGATTGTACAAACTAATTTGCAAAGTGCAAAAGGATTATTTACACTGATAACAAAATAAATAAAATATGTGTGTCGTCTTATAAATTATTATGTTAAATTATATGAGACTCTTATTTAATTAAATCAATAATAATATTAATACGTGTTAGCATTAATATGTAGTTGGCAAAACAAAATTATTATTAACAACTTCTTAGGTACTAGAGTTTCCTCTAAGGAAACCCCAACAACCATAATATCATCATCATCATCATTACCAATAATAGGAAAAGGTTAAACAAAAGCACACCAAATGACATTAATTGTACTACGTACTGATTAATTATACAAATATTTATTTAGAGAACCCCACAAACCAGCTAGCTACCACTACTCACTTAACTCTTAATTACTATGGCCAGAAGTACTAGATTCACGGCTACTAATCTTAAAATCATACAAAAAAAAAAAAAACAATTTTATTTGATTTTTCCGATGATCATGAATGATCTCATGACACACCACCATACCTAACAGTACACACAAATCTCTGAAATATACACACCATAATAATACTTCCGTCAACTTCTTATTACAATATCCGAATCAACTTTCCTGCTCAAAAACATATATCGACAATTTTTTTCGTAGCGATATTTGTTATGCTTATAACATTATTCATGTAAACTTTTAAAAAATTTCAAATAATTTACAATGCTAAAATACATTTAAAGTTTTTAAACACGGTAAATTGAAATATCAAAAATTTTATCTTTCGGCATTGTAAATTTTTTTAAATTTTTTAAAATTTTACGAAATATGATACTATAATCATAACAAATACCGCTATAATTTTGAGCGTAAAGATCGACTAAAATATTATAATAAGAGGTTATAATTAAGACTTTTTCTAAAATTTTAAGAGTTAAGGGCACTTGGGCTTGCCCTTGGAGTTCTTCAAGTCCTTATAGCAAGGGCACTCGTGCTTGTTGCCATAAGTCCCAGAAGGAACACACTTGCATTGCTCGCAACAGATCCCACAGTACTTCATGCACCGATCCAACATTCCTGCTTTTGAGCACCGATTCTTGCATTTCTCTCCACAAACCCCTCCTCCATCCTCTAATTAATTCACACAAAAACATACATTAACACATTTTACACACATTACCATAAAGATTAATTATGTGTGTATAGTAGTATTAATTACCTGAAGATGAGGAGGGATAAGCCATAGTTGATGATGAGGAAATTAGGAGAAGAGCACAAAGGAGAAAAGCTACAAAGGAAAGCTTCATCATTATAATATGATAATAAGGATGTATAGTAGTAGTGTTGGTAAGAAGGAGGAGAAGTGAAAAGGGGGTATTAATAGAGGCTTGGACCTAGCTAATATGCAATAATAATAAATGCTTTGAGTGGTACAGCTGGTAAAGCTTTATATTATGTGTGCTATTCTAGACAGTTCAGCTATTGTTTGTCACTTTGTTATGAATTGTTATATACACATGCATGTACTGTATTGGTAATATGTATGTACATAAAATTCATAAATGGTAAAATAGAGCAATACATTTATAAAATTCATGAGTCGGTGCGACAAGAGGCAATGCTTCAGCCGCTCTATCCTATCTCTCTCTCTCTCTCTCTCTCAGATCACGCGCTTTCTGCAACTCTCAGGTTCCAAAGAAAGCTTTCGTTTTGGCCCATGCTTGCTAACAATCGTACACGCACACGTGTAAGCTATCGCCATTCACAGATTTAAACTGTAATTAGCCACTACGGGCTGTGAGCCCACCCTATTTTGTTCATTTGGTAAAAAATAAAAAGAAAGCTAATTACTATTTTTTTTCTCCCAAGTTTGATACCAAATCATACCTGTTAAATTTTTGGTTGACTTTAAAAATTCTCCTTAAACTATTGAGATAGTTATATTTAAGGACTTTTATCTAATTTTAATAAAAAAAATTTAATATGGATGAAAATTCAAGAGATATAATTTACTACATAACAAAGTTTGAAAAGCATAATTAGATAAATACTAAAGTCTGGGAATATTATTTAGTACATGAGCAATCACTGAAACAGTAAAATTGGATGAAATTAGACAAAAGTCCTTAAATCTAACCATCTCAATAGTTTAAAGGGAATTTTTAGCGGCCAAAAAAGTTTAGGAGGCATGATTTGGTAGATGTCAAAGTTTGGGGGAAAAAAAATTCTAATTAGCTAAAAAGAAAATCACATTGTATACACACTTTACTTTTGTTGCTCCAAAATGTGCCCAAAATACGTGGACCAGTCAAGAGGGGACACGTGGATCAGATAACTTGGAAAGATTTGCTAAGTCTTTTTATGCCACCAGGAAGCGCTATTAGCATGGGTCCCGGAGGAGACATCCGGAGTACAAGTTACTCTTGGAAGCTAGTATAGCGTAAAGGCCCTCCGGGATGTGTCAGGTCTCTCCCGAGAAATCAAGTCGCATTTAATGCTGCATGGGAGGAAGCGTGTTGGGACTGTAACACGCAATAAAGTCTGACGGCACAACCCCCGAACAGCAGCGCTACAGTAATGATCATTTAAGTCTAGCGACGGCTACTCTGCGAAGAGTCACGTCAATCATAAGACAAAAAGGACATTCTCCATAAAAACCCTACAGCACCTAGGGATTTGACCATGCATCACCCATGGTATATTCATCGGAAATGCCCAACTTTATGGATACTTACAGACACATGTGTAAGAACAATTCTAGGGATTACCCCACCAAAACACTATAAATACCCCCTCAAAGCTCATTTAATGGGGTCGGAGAATCTTGGTTGCAAAAGAGTAAGAAGAGAAAAAACTCACCAAGAACATTCTCTGTATTTAAGAGAAAAACATTCTCTCAAGTGTAGAATCTGTATTAAATACATCCATTAATAGCAGTGGCTCGTGGACTAAGGCTCATTAACGCCCCAACCACGTAAAAAGTCTTCATCTCACTTTCTTACAGCTCATTATTATAATTATATTTTAATAGTTGCCGAAAACCTCGGTCAACATTTTGGTGCTTTCATTGAGAGCTGAGGAAAGCTGCTTCACAACAAGCATTTAACTTCACGATAATGGTGGAGACAAGAGCTACACGTCATCCTCGCCCTCTAGAAGACGCTCAAGATCCCAATGAGGAAGATGTAGCCTCAAGGGCAGCAGAGGAGTCCGAGGAAGAAGAAGAAGGAATAGTTCCCGATGAAAACCACGAGGAACACCTCGACGAGTATGCTTATGATGATGGAAGCTACCAAGAGCTGGTGCTCCTCAGACAAAAAGCTATCGATCATGAAGCTGAGATCGAAGCTCAGAAAGTGCAAAATCAAAAAATGCATGAAGTGATGCTAGCCATGCAGAAAGCCATGGAGGCAGCTGGTATTCACGTGCATCCCAAGGCGATGGCCGCTGGACTCGACGGGGAGCCAGCGACGTCTTCGCCTAATTCCCAAGAAGAAAGGCCTAGGGAACCTAGCCCTATAAGGCACCCTGCTGAGGAAAACCAAACAAAAAACCCTACTTCTGCCCCTGGTCGAAAGAAAAGGGCGCAGGATCCGCGAAAGGCCCGCTCAGATTTCCCTAAAGGGAAAGGTCCGCAGAGGGGCAAGCCCCAAAGAGGGAGTCTTGGCCCTCAGGATCGAGCGGACCGGAAAAGCGTTTCCGTGCACCAGGAACCAGGGGGTAGAGGAAGAGGAGGACAGAGATGTCCACCCATTGATCTGAGAAATCAAATCAATGGGAATCAAGGTGACCTCCGGGATCACCTTGACCAAAAAAGATACAGACCCGTAGTCTCCTCGGGCACTGTAAACGAAGGGATTATGGCAGAGCTTGCCATACTTCGAAAAGATATTGCCCGAGTCTCCCGGAGGCAGAAGGGAGATGACTCCGACTCGGACAGTGAGGATCGGGAGCCTTGTGCCAAACATATCCTGGAGGCGGAGCTCCCTAAAAACTTCAAGATGCCCGAGATGGCGGCATATACTGGGAACTCCGACCCCAGTGATCACTTGTCACGATTCAACCGAGTCATGACAGTCATGCGGGTCAGCAATGACGCCAAATGCCTATGCTTCCCCCTCACTCTGAGCGGATCGGCAGAGGAATGGTTCAAGAAATTGGAACCAGGATCGGTGGGATGTTGGAACAAACTCCAAACCAACTTCCGGAGACAATTTGTCGCCGCCAGGAAGGTCAACTTGGAGGTTAGTGCCTTGACCAACATCAAGCAACTGCCCACCGAGACCTTGAAGAATTACATCAAGAGGTTCCGAGAGGAAGCCTCGAAGACCAAGAAGGTCGACGACGGACAACAGCTTGCGCTTCTCCAAGCAGGAATCCGCACTGGGACTCCCTTCTGGAACGAATTACAGCAAGAAGGCGCTGCTAGCCTTCAGGACTTCCAGAAGCGAGTCCAAAAATATATTAACCTCGAAGAAGCCCAGATCGTGGCTTACGGAGGCTATTATCCCACCGGGATAGCAGGATACATGCCAGGAGTATCGCCCTCGGGTACTGTCCCGACCGCGACCCCTCCGATAAGTGGCATACAGTTTTCTGCCACTCCCGGATACGCCTGTGGCCAAGCTTTGCCCCCGCATCTTCCCATTACGGCAACCCGTCCGGGGTGAATGGACGGGCTCCTTCACAGTCGCCCCGACCGCTAGCTTAATGTGCCCTACCTGTGGGTCGAGAAGCAAAAGGTCTTCCAAGGGCGGCACCCGAACGGAGAGAAGCGCCAAAAGAAAGGGTACACACCCCAATACACCCAGTACACAGAGCTCACGGACTCTCAGGAACGTGTATATTTTGCCACAAGGCAGAATACGCACTACCGGAGACCCCAGCCGTTGTAAAGAGACAGCTCCCGGAGAGATCCGAGTAAAAGGTGCGAGTACCACAACGACATTGGCCACAGCACCAATGAGTGTAAAAATCTCAAAGATGAGATTGAGAATCTGATCCGTTTGGGCCACCTCTATGAGTGGATCAAAAATAGGTTGCCCCACCTTAACCCGGGGCAGGTGGCAGGGGGTATGCCTTCGGGAACACCAGGGGGTACAGCAGGAGTATTGCCTCGGGGTTTGCTCCGCCCCGCAGGTGACACCCAGCATATACCCGGACTACCGCCCCGGCCTAATGGACGGGTAGCCATGATCTCCGGAGGTCCCCATATCGGAGGAAACACTCGAAAGGAGCGAAAGAGATATGCCGAGGCCGCAAGACACAGTGAGGTGTGGGAGGTCACTCAACTCCCGGCTCAAAGGCCT
This sequence comes from Cannabis sativa, assembly GCF_029168945.1. Taxonomy (NCBI): domain Eukaryota; kingdom Viridiplantae; phylum Streptophyta; class Magnoliopsida; order Rosales; family Cannabaceae; genus Cannabis; species Cannabis sativa. The sequence goes on from NC_083610.1 coordinate 19,808,685, forward strand.
CGGCTAATGGACCAACCCATAACGTTCACGGAAGAAGACGCCAAGACGGTGCGTTTTCCTCATCACGACCCGCCGGGTCATGAGACCCCCATCGCAAATAAAGTGGTGGCTAGGGTCCTGATTGACAATGGAAGTTCCGTGAACTTGCTCTTCAAAGAAGCCTTCACTGCGATAGGGTTGACCGACCGGGACCTCTCTCCTAGTGGATCGCAGCTCACAGGGTTTAATGGGACAACGCTAATCCCGATGGGAAAAGTCAGGCTCCCAGTTACCCTGTGCCCGGATACCCCCCAAAGCACATTCAAGTATTGCACCTTCGTGGTGGTAGACTGTCCAACAGCCTACAATGCAATCTTAGGCCGACCGGCCCTCGTCAACTTTGGTGCAATAACTTCAATCCGACACCTATGCCTAAAATTCCCTACCCAGGAAGCCGGAGTCGGAACGGTGAGGGGAAATGAAGGAGAGGCCAGGCAATGTTACAATGTTGCCACCCACTTGCCAGTACTCATGGTCCGGGGGCCCCCGAAATAGAGAAGGCCGAAGAAGACGAGCTGGATCCTCGCATAGGATCCGAAAGGGTCGTAGAACCAATGGAGGACGTCGAAGAAATACCAGTGTGCGACGACGACTCCACCAAAGTACTCCGGATAGGGAGAAGCCTAGATCCGGAGGAAAAAGATAAAATAATAAAAACACTGAAGGGCGCCATCGACATTTTTGCATGGCGCCAAGAAGACATGACCGGCATCAGCCCTCATGTCATCACCCATGTACTCAATGTCAACCCGGACATGCCCCCTGTACAGCAAAAGAGACGCCCGCTCGACTCGGTGAAAGCCGAGGCCTTAGAGAAAGAGGTGGATAAACTTTTGTCCAATAGCATGATCCGCGACGTATACTATCCGGAATGGCTGGCCAATCCGGCCCCGGTGCCCAAGCCAACGGGACTTGGCGGGTTTGTATAGATTTCACAGATCTAAACAAAGCCTCGCCCAAAGGACCGCTTTCCGCCGCCCAGATAGACCGGATGGTGGACGCCACGTCCGGATTTAAGTTGCCGTCTTTCATGGATGCCTATGCCGGTACAACCAAATAAAAATGCATACTACAGACCAGTGAGTGCACTAGCTTCAGGACCGATAAGGGGGTATACCGTTACCTAGTCATGCCTTTCGGATCGAAAACGCCGAGCAACCTATCAAAGAATGGTTAACCGGATGTTTAAAAGCCTCCTGGGACGAAACATGGAAGTATATGTAGACGACATGCTCGTCAAATCCAAAGCATGCAACAGCCATGCAACCGACTTAGAGGAATGTTTCGAAGTCGTCCGGAGATACGGCATGAAACTCAACCCGAAAAAATGCACCTTCGGGGTCAAGTCGGGAAAATTCCTGGGCTTCATAGTCAGCCAAAGGGGGATCGAGGCGAACCCGGAGAAAATCCAAGCTCTCCTGGACATGCCATCCCCCAAGAAACATAAGGACGTGCAAAGTTTGACCGGAAAGGTAGCCGCACTGAGCCGCTTTATCTCACGGTCCACGGACAAGTGCATACCCTTCTTCAACATACTGAAGAAATGCCAAAAGTTCGAATGGACAGATGAATGCGAGGAGGCATTCAAAAGGTTAAAAGACCACATGGCCAAACCTCCTATCCTATCAAAACCCGTCCTTGGAGAAGACTTGTACCTTTACTTGGCCGTCTCCGAGCATGCGGTCGCGTCGCACTAGTCCGGAGGAAGAAAAATCCAGCACCACGTGTACTATGTTAGTAAACGCATGGTAGGGGCCGAGACAAGGTACCCGGTTATTGAAAAGTTAGTATTCTGCCTCCTGATGGCATCACGGAAGCTGAGACCATACTTCCAAGCCCATCCGATCAGAATTTTGACCAATCATCCACTCCGGCAAGTTCTCCAGAAGCCTGAAGCATACGGAAGACTCCTCAAGTGGGCAATGGAGCTGAGTCAGTTCGACTTACATTACGTGCCCCGGATTTCCATAAAAGGCCAAGCCTTGGCGGACTTCATCACCGAATGTAATGAAGCCGAGGCAACAGCCAATACACCGGAGCCACCCATCCCCACTTGGAGAGTATTTGTGGATGGAGCTTCTAATGAAAACGGTTCAGGAGCCGGAGTGGCTATGATATCACCTACTGGGTTGCGGCTCCAGGAAGCACTCCGATTCAACTTCACAGCTTCGAATAATGAAGCCGAATATGAGGCCCTGATAGCAGGGCTAAAATTGGCTAAAGCTGTAGGAGCCAAGAGGGTGGAAGTCTACAGCGATTCTCAGCTGGTCGTAAACCAAGTTTCCGGAGAATACCAAACTCGCGGCGAAAGGATGGCCGCGTACGTAACAATAGTCCGAGAACTGCTCCACGAGTTCACGGACTATAAAATAGAAAGAATCCCCCGAGAAAAGAACGCTCACGCGGACTGTCTGGCTAAGTTAGCCTCGGACAGCGAAATCGAAGAGCTGGGGGTAGTACCAGTGGAACGCTTGGCAGAGCCAAGCATCAAAATAAAAGAGACCACACAAACGGTTGGGCAAGAACCCAGCTGGATGGTCCCCATCATAAAATACATAACCACAGGTGAGTTGCCCCAAGAGAGGGCACTGTCTCGAAAGATTCAGCATCAGGCTCATCGTTATGTAATGATGGATCAAATTCTCTACCGGAGAGGACTCAGCATGCCTTATTTAAGGTGTGTATCGGACCCTGAAGCTAGACAAATCATGCTGGAGGTCCATGAAGGGTTCTGTGGAGATCATACGGGAGGACCCAGCCTCTCAAAGAAAATATTGAGGCAGGGATACTTCTGGCCAACAATGAAAAAAGATTGTATAGACTATGTCCAAAAGTGTGACTCGTGCCAAAGGTACGCGAACATACCGAGAGCTCCTCCAAATGAGATCACTTTGATGACCAGCCCCTGGCCCTTCGCGGTCTGGGGCATAGATCTCATCGGGTCTCTACCTACGGGAAAAGGAGGGGTAAAGTATGCAATAGTAGCAGTGGACTACTTCACCAAGTGGACAGAGGCTGAGCCTATGAAGACAATAACTGCTAAGAAGGCATTGGACTTTGTTATCAAAAACATAGTGTGTCGATACGGCTTGCCTCACAAGATAGTCTCAGACAATGGAAAGCAATTTGATTGCGAGGAATTTACTGACTTTTGCAACCAACACGGAGTGGTAAAAAGCTTCTCCGCGGTAGCCGGCCTCGTACAAACGGCCGGGCGGAAGCGGTCAATAAAATCCTAAAGGTCACCTTGAAAAAGAAGCCGCCGTCCGTAAAAATAACTGGCCTGAAGAATTGCCAAAGGTATTGTGGGCCTACCGGACGACCCCCAGAACCACAACCGGTCACTCGCCGTTCTCGATGGCGTACGGTTGTGAAGCAATGGTCCCGGTGGAAACATTATTCCCATCCCACAGGAGGACGACTTACGATCCGGCCACCAATCAGGCCCTGCTCCAAGAAGCTCTGGATCAAGTCGAAGAACTCTGGGATGAGTCCCAAATACGGATGGCCGCTTATCAAAAGAAGGTGACCAAGTATTTTAACTCCAAGGTTAAAAACAGAAAATTCGCTATCGGGGATATGGTCCTAAGAAGGGTTTTCCCAGCCACCCAAGAACCCGGAGTGGGGGTACTTGGACCAAATTGGGAAGGACCATATGAAATCGAGGACGAAATCGGTTCTGGCACTTACAAACTGAAAAGAATGGACGGAACTACTGTCCCAAGAGCCTGGAATGCCGATCACCTCAGAAAATATTACCAGTAGCGAATTAAACTTAGATTTTGTTCAAAGGGTTTGTACCGTCCAAATGTATGCCTCCTCTATATTAAATAAAACCGAGTGCCTTAAAAACAAAGTTTCTATGCCACTCGGTGGGGGTACTAGTGGTATACCGCACGGACAAACAAGAACAATCTAAGTAAAATATCCCGACCCAAAGGGCAGGTCAATCTAAGTAAAATATCCCGACCCAAAGGGCGAGGTCAATCTAAGTAAAATATCCCGACCCAAAGGGTGTCAAAAAATATGCGCAAAAATAAAGAGCGTAAGTATAAAAACCCTGAGCCAAAGGACAGGTTGAAATATATAAGTGTGAAAAAAAAAAGAGATCGCATATATATATAAATAAAAAAAAATTATTCTAGCCCGAAGGGTAGGTCATACACATGTAAATGGCCCGGGGACAGGCCTTAAGATATAATTGTCTCCCCTTCAAATAAAAGCTGCCGCCTATATGTAAATTGTTCTAAGGCAGCAGCAAATATGTACAAACAAAAAAAAAAAAGGTTATAAGAAGAACGGGTAGAATCTGGGTCAATAATACGGCGACTCGGTCGGCCGCGGTGGAAGACGAGGTCCAATCCGTGCCTCAAGCTCAGCATCAAGCCTCTTCTTCTTTTCCCGAAATTTGGCAATCATGTCCTCGAGTTTGGGATAAAAAGTAAGCTTGATACTCTGATCATTGGTGGCCCAAGCCATGTAGACACCATCATCAAAGCGCTTCGGGCACCGGGCGCAGGAGACAGGAGAAAGGAGCTCGGCCCTCTTGGCCTTCCCGGGTAGATCGATCTTTGTAGTCCCGAAGCTCCTTCAACTCCGCAGCTAGAGCGGCCTTGGATTCGATATCCGACTGGTGAGTCTCCTCTAGAGACCTCACCTTGGCGGCCATTTCATCCAAAGCCTCCCTGGCCTCCCGAAGATCTCGCTTGGCCTTCTCGGCAGCCTCGGTTTGAGCCCTTAGTTCCTCCTGATGATGGGCCTCCATCCTGCCTCTCCGCTGGGCCTCGGCCTGGATCATGGCCTCCGCCTGAGCCTCCCTCCGGGTGGCCTCCTCTTCCTTGGCCTTGGCCTTCTCTTCCTTGGTCTTGGCCGCTGCTTCCTGGCGCTCGGCAGCCTCTTGGTAGATCTGCCTCTCCGCTGTGAGGTCTTGGAGGACCTTCCTGACGTCGTTCATGTCCCCAAAGTCGGACAGAGCGAAGCCATGGTTTATGATGTTCCTGGAGAGGCGACCAGCCTCAGCAGCAAGCTGAACCATAACGGGGTATAAGGAAAAATTTCTCAAAGGAAGAAAACAAAATACAAACAACAAAAAGGAAACGCAAGAAATTGCAAAGTACTTACCACTGTGAGGGAATGGCTGAGGTCCTGGACCTGGAAGATGGAGTTCAGGGAAGCGCAAGTGGCAAACCGCTTGGGCGCACAGCGTGTAAGCTGAGAAGCGAACTCACCGGTCATTTCCGCGGCAAAGGGAGCCAAAGTGGGCCCTAGGAGGGGACGGAACCAGTCCGTTAAAGGGTCCAGGTTGAGGTTCCACGGATCATGATAGTCCGGATGGTTGATGCTCGCCTCAACCTCGGCCGCCGAGAATCCTCCTAAGGGCCTCCACCTCGGCATACCCCCGGGAGTACTCATCCATAGCGTAGTTGTGTTTGGCTATGCGAAGCTCCTGCCTCACCTCATCCCCCGGAATCGGGGTAAGATCAATGTGAGGAGGAGCAGGATTTTCCTCCATCGGAGAAACCCCGCCGTCTAGGCCATGAGCAGGAGTGTCGGCCCTCCGAGGCCTCTTCGGCTCGTCCTGGGCAATCATCTTGCCCTTACGCTTGCGAATCAGAGCCACTTCAGTGGCTCCTCCTCGTCCTCCTCTCGCTACCACCGGAAGGGCTTGAGGCTCTCGGTACCCTCGGCGGCTTCCTCCGAGAAGTCCCACCCTTTCCCTTGGCCTTCTCCCGGAAGCACCTCCTCGTCATCCACTAAGTCAATGGTTTCGGGAGGAGCGCCGGAAGGAACCTTCAAGGAAGGAGCCGGGGGAGAGGGGGTGAAAGCCGGAGGAGCCACGAGAGTATGAACCCCGGCAAGCTGTTCCAGGATGGCATCCATGGAGGTACCTGTTCCAATAAAATAAGCAAGTGTTAGAAGTTCGTGAGAAACTGCTTATAAAAGGTGCAGCAAATAAACTACTCCTACCCGAACTTCCTAATTCGGCCCTAGCAAAGTCCCGAAATTTAATGCTGGCAGCATCATCTCCAAGATAACTGTCCGAGGGCCGAAACCAGCTGGACGCTATGTAAGCCGACGGACCTAAGGGAATAGGTTCCGGAGGGCCGGAGCCCATCCGGGACCGACCTAGGTAATCTCCTAAGTTCGTAAAATAAAATTCCTTCAAATGATCCCCCCACCGGGTCGACGGCATCTTAAACCTACGGAGACGCTCGTCAAACCCTATGGGCCTATGACTGGTATATTCATCAACGGAAGGAACATAGCGAATTATCAAGGGAGACTTACCACCGGCACCGAAGTGCTAGCACGGAGCACCCGAGTTTGGTTCGGGGGCCGAAGGCCGAGGCCGGAAGTCTCGGTTCTCGGAAGAACCTTCAAGACGAAGGGGCCTCCCGGCGGAAGGACCCCCAATCTCTTCTTGAAGTATCTTGTCAAAAAATTTAGCTTCGGACTTCCCGCCAATGGCTTGGCTCCTTCGCACCACCGGACTCCCCACGCGAAGCCCTCTCCCAGAGGCAGCCTGGGCCTTAGAATACGCCTTCTCCTGGGCCTTCCGGTAGAGATAATCTTGGTACTTCTTCTCTGCCGTAGCAATAAGCTCATCCCGGAAGGCCTTCTCCGCGACCGGCGCCCTCACATTGGGGCAGATGACCTTTGAGAGGTTGGAGTCATCCACGGATTGATGAGAAAGGATAAGTTTAGCCTTCCTGCAATTCTCCGTGGTGACCAGGCCCCCGACATCAAGATCGGCATGATCGTAGGAGGCGAAGGCTTGGGCCCTTCGAAGGAAAGCCTGAGTGGGGAGCGTCCGCTGGTAAGGTGGGATCCGCACCCACTCCGTGAGAAGCTCTGGGTGGTCCACGGCCCTGAACCCGGACGAGAAGAAAAATCGGTGGCGGTACTCCTTAACATGAGTCTGCCTATTATATGGAACCACCCCCTCGTTAGCAGGGTGGATCCGGAACCCATAAAAACCATCCTTAAGTTTGTCCCCTTTCTTGGGGACGGATACAAGTTCATAAAAATATAAAATTTCCGCCGGGCTGGGAGACCCCCAGCCGCGGGGGTGTAAAAAATAAATAAGCCTGAAAGCAGGCGGTAAGCTTGAGGGATAAGTTGGTATGGCGCAAGGCCGACAAATACAAGAAAATTCACAAAGTAATCTTGGAGCGGGAGCATGGCACCGACCATCAAATGGGTCTGACTCCAAGCCACGAAGCCGTCATAGTTGTGATTAGGCGTCTCCGAGTCACGAGGAGGCCGGTGGAAGGTCCCTGAGGTAGAGGGTTTGATCCCAGCCACATTAATGATGTTCTCCAGCTGGTGAGGGCAAGTCAGGGTCGATCGAAGCTCGGCCGCTTCCCCGGCCGGTGGCGCGGACTTGTACCCTTCCCCCGGGCAACCCGGGTCCCGCAGAAACCTCCTCCAGGGTGGCTATGTTTTTCCCTTTCTTCTTCGAAGATTTCGAGCCAGAAGCAGACATTTTATGTTCTGAGAAAAACAAAAAGAAAAAACCCAGCAGTTAGGCCCCATACCAAACCCTAAATCAGGAAGAAGGGAGTGGGGGTCCCCTAACCGCTGGAAAGAGGCCCCCTCCGGACACGTGTCACCTGGGAAACTCAGGAGAGAATCCCTGAACAAGTGTCGGGTGCAGTAAAATCGCAGAAAAGTGGTTTTGCAAAAAGGAAAAGAAAAGAGAAAAGCCTTCCTATGCCCTAAGCAATTGCTAAACGAAGAATACATGGCCTTCTTCAAACAAAGCTGTATGCCTACAACAGAGGCATGACAATGGCGACTCTACAACTAACACAGTAAACATAAAGCAGAACTCGAAGAACTTAAACACTCACACACCCAGAAGCCTCTAAGTGCGAACCCAGAAAACAAACGAAGTAAATGTAAGCATGTTATTATCTAAAGATGCAAGAAACTTACAGTTGATTGTTGAACTGGGGGTACTGAGTGTGGTTGAGTGAGAGTTGAGAAGTACTGGCAAAATCGAACACTGGAAAATTAAAAGAAGTGTTTAAGTGTTAAAGCAGTTTGTGCTACTTTGAGGAGTTTTCTCTCTGAGAAATTCGAGCAGAAATGGCAAGGAATGGAAAGTAACCGAAATGAAGGAAAGGTGGTGGCTTTTATAGGCAAAAGTGCATGAGGAACAGGCGTCTTCACCTACCAATCGCACGGTGGGGGAAACGCACGATTCGAATTCCCAAAAGATCAACGGACCAGATCAATCTACCATTAAGGCGGTGGAAACGTTTGAGTATCCGTCTGACACCATCAATGCGCCGCATCAATCATGGGGCGTGAAACGAATCGACCTCTGCAAAAGCGAATCGCCGCATTTAATGCCATTATTAGACACACCTTCACGCGCCCCCAAGTCGTATCAGAAGACCGAGGAGGCGGCTGGAAACATTCCTGCAAACAAGCATATTGCTGCATTAAATGACATCATTTAATGTGCCCCCACGCGCTCGAGGCTCGAGCTAGGGGAACGAGGGGTCAACCGGAGACACTTGAACAAGCCTTGGTTTATTTTACTAAGTAAACAAGGCTTGGGGGGTAAATGTTGCTCCAAAATGTGCCCAAAATACGTGGACCAGTCAAGAGGGGACACGTGGATCAGATAACTTGGAAAGATTTGCTAAGTCTTTTTATGCCACCAGGAAGCGCTATTAGCATGGGTCCCAGAGGAGACATCCGGAGTACAAGTTACTCTTGGAAGCTAGTATAGCGTAAAGGCCCTCCGGGATGTGTCAGGTCTCTCCCGAGAAATCAAGTCGCATTTAATGCTGCATGGGAGGAAGCGTGTTGGGACTGTAACACGCAATAAAGTCTGACGGCACAACCCTCGAACAGCAGCGCTACAGTAATGATCATTTAAGTCTAGCGACGGCTACTCTGCGAAGAGTCACGTCAATCATAAGACAAAAAGGACATTCTCCATAAAAACCCTACAACACCTAGGGATTTGACCATGCATCACCCATGGTATATTCATCGGAAATGCCCAACTTTATGGATACTTACAGACACATGTGTAAGAACAATTCTAGGGATTACCCCACCAAAACACTATAAATACCCCCTCAAAGCTCATTTAATGGGGTCGGAGAATCTTGGTTGCAAAAGAGCAAGAAGAGAAAAAACTCACCAAGAACATTCTCTGTATTTAAGAGAAAAACATTCTCTCAAGTGTAGAATCTGTATTAAATACATCCATTAATAGCAGTGGCTCGTGGACTAAGGCTCATTAACGCCCCAACCACGTAAAAAGTCTTCATCTCACTTTCTTACAGCTCATTATTATAATTATATTTTAATAGTTGCCGAAAACCTCGGTCAACAACTTTATTTATTTTAATTTTTATCTTTATTTTTATATTCTTTAAGATATATTCACTTTTATAGATAATGTCCCTATTATACTCTTTAAGTTAATGTAAATCATGTGTTACAATTAAGTGCAAGACAAGGGTATATTATGCAACTCACTCATAAAATTGAGTAGATTTTAATAAAATATTATATAAAAGTATTTTTGATTAATGGATGTAAAAAAGAGGTATTCCTCAACTTAATTATCCCAAAAAATAAAAAGGTTCTTACAAAAATACTAGATTTTTGGTAAAAATTTACAATTTTACTGTCACACATAATTTTTTACAAAAATACTGTATTTTTATAAAACAACCGTAAAACAACAAAATTGAACAATTAAAACAACAATGGAACAACTAAAAAATATCTGTAGAACAACAGTGAAAACGTAACACAGTACATAGTATAAAACTTACACAATATTTTTGAAAAAAATTCTACCTAAAAAATAAAAAAGTTTAAAATTTCAGTATGTGGTGTAAAAATACAAAAAATAAAACCAAAAGTATTATGGGCTTTTTTCTTTATGTATTTATTGTAATTTTTTTTTTTTATTTATAGGATATACTATAAATTTTTTTATTTTTTTTTAAAAAAAATTGATCTAAGATAAATCAACTGAAAGATTTTGGGTAAGCATTTGTCTAAATACATTTTTTTTTTATATATATTAGTAATAAAAGTAGATAACATCATTCACAGAATGCAAAACGGTATTACAAAAACTACCACCTAAAACAAATATTAAAAAAGTAATATCTAAAATAATAGATTTTTAAACTAACATTTTAATGAGATTATTCACCCAACTCATATCCACAGTTGAATCACAATTAATACTAGCAAGACTAAATTCAAAAGGGTATGTCAACATTAATCTCATCCTCATATGAAGAAGCTCCTCCACATTAACACTAAAGTCTCTCAAGAGTCTAACTGCCCACGCCAACCAAACAACACCATCATCACCACAAATCACCCTCAACCCAACAAACCCCTATCAGTAATCATCGATGCATCCGTGGATAGCAAGAAACATTCAACAAGAGGCGGTGACTAACAGTCCATCGTTGTTGAAGAGGAACATCCCACCAAGAGACCATGTCGCTAGTGTTCTTGAAATTCCATCAATTGGTTTTTCAGCAAGCTCTAATACAACATCAATTCTTGATTGAGCACTGCCAAACAAAGCTGATTTTTTATCGTACCACAACCACCGCATCACCATCATTACCAACTCAAAGCTCTTCTAGAATAACTCTTCAAAGAGGAAAATCAAAATCTCCTATAGCCAACCTTGGGCACATCGACGTAGCAGTGGCCAAACCCTTAAGCAAACCGAGATAGAATGAAGAATATTGCAAAATAGCATTGCATGTTTTGGAGTTTCAGCAACTTCTTCACACATCGAGCACAATGTCAGAACTTGAACCTTTCGGGAAATTAGCCGCGTTGCTGCTGGTAAGGCTAAATAAAACATTTGCCACACATAGACCTGAACCTTAGGTGGCGCACTAAGGTTCCAAATCCTTTCCCCCATCCTACCAATTTAGTTGAATCAACCATTCCCTCTTCAAATTGTAGTGATCATGCCAATGAATAACCACTTTTAACATTTACACCCCATCTCCATCATAATGTCGACACCAACTATCCTAAATTGCCTCTCTAGCTAAAGAAATAGTAAGAATTAAGGGTGTTCATAAAATACTCGATCCAATTCAATTTGCACGATCTGATCCGATCCAATCCGTAAAGTGCAGATTAGATTGGATTAGAAAACTTAAAATTCGCACTTGTGCGGATTAGATGTTGATTGATATGTAAAAGTAATCGATCAAATCTAATCCACACATATTTATATATATTTTTAAAGAAAATTATATATGCATTTAATATTTTAATGCAAAAAAGAAGTAATTTAAGAATTTAATACATATGATATAAATATATTTTAAAATTTAATAGATTAAATTTATATTCTATTATTATATATGTGAAAAATATAATTTAAAACAAAGGGTATGTTTGGTAACCATTTTAAAAATAGTTTTTTGTTTTTAAAATTAAAATTTTGAAAACACCAATAAAAATTGTGTTTGGTAACTTAGTTTTACTTTTTATTTTTAAAATTAAAAAACAGATTTTATTGAATTTTAAAAACAGTTTTTACATGATTTTAAAAAATTTTAAAAACACTTTTATCTTGGTTTTCTCTCTCTCTCTCTCTCTCTCTCTCTCTCTCTCGTTACAGTCACCTTCATCAGAGGAGAGCTTCATTTCCATGGCTTCAAAGGTAAATCTCTTCCTCACTGTATATTTATTTGGTTCTATGTTCCTTTCTCTCTATAGATCTCGCCTCTCTCTCTCTCTCTCCTTATTTCTCAAATTTTTTTTTGTTATTCCTTCATTCTCAGATCCGAAAATGAAAAATGAGAAAAGAATGACAATGAAAGTTGTTTCTTAGAGAGAAATATTTTTTTTGCTATTACAGACGAAGCGAATGCCTCAGAAGTGAAATCCATTCCTTAATTCTTTCAGACTTTTGCTATAATCTAACTAGGTACTGTGTTTAAACTTGTATTGCCATTATTATTGTTCTTTCTTACACCTATTATCTTAACTAGAAAAACCCTGGAAATGCAAGGCTGTTTGTGTAACTATTGAGTTTATGCGTTTAATATGTTTGATGAAATGTCTGCATGAGTGCCTCTTTTCTTGTTTGATTTATTGGGAAGAATTAGACGTGGGAAATGTGTTTTTCTAATAATTTACACTTTGGATTGTGTTGGGTGTGTGTACGTGAGGGTTGTGTTCTTCAAGTTCTCGTATATGTATGTGATTAGAAAAATGAATATACCTTTGTCCTAGGGCAGTGTTAATTATGATTTTACAAAATGGGTTGTTGACATCCATTTGATTTAGTAGTGCTGACCCCTTTGGTGTTAGTCTGACCAGTATATTTCATTTGCTGTTCTTTCCACCCCTATACATGAACAGCTACACAGTACTACAGTAGTGATGGCAACTTATATTTAATCATAGCATTATGATAGGAGTAGGAGTAGGACAGTATATTTTGATTGCAAAGAGGCTTTGTTCAAGCTGAGAAGGAACTTGATGGGTTCATGCAAACCAGAGAAATATTCAAAATATTCAGAAAATTATGAAATACCCCAAAACCATGTGTATATGTGTGTGAGTGAATATAGATATAAGAAGGTGTGGTGTGGTGGTGTTGGTGTGTGTGTGTGAGAGAGTGAAAAAGAGATTAAAGTGGGTACTAATAGGATCAGAGGAATTTTATTTTTGGTGATCCCAAGAAGATTGCAAATAGTTTAACTTGTTCAAACGGAGAGATTTTTTTTTTTTTTTTTTGCAGCTTTTCCTTTTTGCCTGGGGATGCATAATAGTGTATGAGAAAGAGACATTAGATTCCAAAGGCCACTGCACATGAGAATCAAAAGGGTTTCTTCTTCTTATTAATATTATCAGTACACTTACACACTACTCTTCTTTTGAAGAAAATTTTGAATATATAGTATACTACTAGCTAGAGAACATCTATAAGAAATAAAGAAACTGTCTTTGTTTCTATATCGATCCAAATAATGATTCCAATTTTCAATTCTATAAAAAGTTAAAGGGATCCGACTAGCTAGCTATATATAGGTGAAGGCCTATAAAGCTAATAATAATGTGAATAAAATCTACAATTTATTTACATAGGCATAGCTATTGTCATTAACTGTAATTCTCACTTGCTTACTTCAGTGAACAGTGTTCTTTGATTTAAGAATTTCCTTTTTTGAGATGGGTTTCATCTACTTCTCCATCTTAACCTCATTTTATCAATTAACATAATAATTTGTGAATATTGAAGCCTTAGTAGTTAACATGTCTTAGTCAGATGTTTATCACTGTCAAAACATTGAAAACAAGTTGATATCACTAGGGGTATGTATGAAAAGTATCACACACTATTATATGTACTGGGAATTCGCATTATTATATTTTATTGTTACTTTGTTGGAATGAGATTGGATTGTATTAGTTTATGCTTGAATGTGTTAGTGAGCTTTATATATTGATATCCAACACTTGTTGCCAACACTTGTTATGCTTCATTAGTTTGCAATAGTTTGTAATTTTTTAAATTAATTTTATTGGTTTTTTTACATAAGTTTTAGAATTAGTTTTATAATTACATGTAGATTGAATAGATGACAGGAACAGATAGTGAGGTGGTTATTATTGATAATAGCGAAGCTTCTGTTTGGCCTGAAAAACATGAAGAAATTTTTATTGAACTTATGGAAGAAGAAGTTTTGAAGGGAAATAGGAATACTACAACCTTTACAAAGCAATCATGGAAGCGTATAAAGGAGGAGCTTTATGCACAAGCGAAGAGAAGTTACACTGATACACAATTAAGGAACAAATACAATCTGTTAAGACAAAGGCACAAGGATTTCAAGTCTTTACTGAAAGAGACTGGCATAGGATTTAGTGTAGTGACTGGACAAGTTACTGCGCCAGATGAAGTGTGGGATAGACTTATTCGGGTAAAAAATATTTTCAAATGAAAACTTATTGCTTGATTTTTAATAAGTGTTGGTATATTTATCATTATTATTTTATTTTATGTAGGTTAACAAGTCAGCTAAAAAATTTAGAAAAAAAGGTTGTGTACTTTATGGAAAGTTATGCGTTATTTTTGGTGATACCACTGCAACTGGTTCCAATGCTCATCCTTCAACTCGGAGTCCTTCCATAAATCTTGATAATGATGATGATGATGCTATGTCAAAGAGTCCATCTATTAGGAATCAAGAAAGTAGTTTTGATGAGGATGGTAGCAAAAGAAGAGGTAAATCAACTTCCACTACGAGTTCTCGATCGGCAAAAAAGGCAAAGTTCTCACTCGCATTAGCAGAAACATTAACAGTGTATAATGAAACCGCAAAGCGAAAGATGGAAGTGTATGAGAACTCAATGACATCGACAAAACATCACTTATTGGATGAGTGTATCGAAGCTCTCAATCAAATTGATGGAATTAGTGGAGAAGTATATGCAAAGGCTATTGAGAAATTTGAGAGCGAGGTGTCTAGAGCATTGTTTCTAAAGATGCCAGAACATAGAAGAATTGATTGGTTGAACTATTTGAAGTGATTTTTTCACTTTGTTTAACATTTACACTTTATAATTGTTGGGATTTATGAATGACTTAGTTTGTATGACTTTGTTTGTAAGCATGACTTTGTTTGTATGACTTTGTTTGTAAGCATGACTTTGTTTCTATGACTTTATTTGTAAGCATGACTTTGTTTGTATGACTTTGTTTGTATGACTTTGTTTATAAGCATGACTTGTTAGTAATTTACTTTAGCTATCTACTTTTATCTACAATGTTATTATTATTTTTTATTATATATTTTGTCTTTAAATGTCTCTAGGATAATGTCTACCATTGGGGCACCATTCAACAAAAATAATCTACTTCTTGACGATTCAGACGATGAGTTTGGAGAGTTATTAATTTTGTTTGCTTGCGTGGAGTACAATCAATTATATCTAACTAAGGAACCGTGTAGAAATTCGGCCCTTTCAGGACATGAGTATGTAATGGAAGTGTTGCATGGTCACGATAGTAGGTGTTATGATTTATTCAGAATGGATAAGGACGTCTTCAAACTATTTTGTGGTGTTTTAAAAGAAAAAAAATTATTGAAGAACTCTCGCTATCTTTCTGTTGAGGAACAAGTTGCTATGTTCTTATTTGTCATTGGACATAATGAACGACATCGTGTAGTTGCTGAACGATTTCAACACTCCACCTCAACTACATCTGAATACTTTAGGAAAGTTTTGAAGGCGGTATGTCGTTTATCCAAAGAGTTAATTACTCCACCTTTGTTTGATGTAGTTCCTTCAGAAATTCGATTCAATCCAAAATATTATCCATTTTTCAAGGTAAAAAAATTTATACTATCTCTTTTATTATTATTTTAAAATTTAATAAATAAAGAAAGAACAAAAGCCATTAATTTGTTTTTTATTTTCAGAATTGTGTAGGAGCTATAGATGGGACCCATATCTCTGCTCATGTTCCCATTAATGAACAAATACCATATCGAGGTCGGAAGGTGGATACAACTCAAAACGTCATGTGTATATGTTCATTTGACATGAAGTTCACATATGTTGTAGCGGGATGGGAAGGATCAGCTAATGATGCACGAATTCTTTCAGAATGTGCCACAAACCCAGATTATGAATTCCCAGCTCCACCCAATGGTAAGTGTTATCAAACTTATTATGTTTATTGACATTATTTTGAATTAATATTAATATGAAAAATTAATATCAATTAACATTGTTTAGGAAAATATTATCTTGTTGATTCTGGATATACAAACATGCCTGGTTTTCTTTCCCCATATCGAGGAGAAAGATATCATTTGAATCAATATGCAGATCGTAATCCTTCAGGAAAAAGGGAGTTGTTCAATTATCGACATTCGTCTTTGAGAAATGTCATCGAGCGGTGCTTTGGCGTATTGAAGGCTCGCTTTCCTATTTTAAAGCAAATGCCTTCCTATGATCTAAAAATACAAAAGTACATTGTGATTGCTTGTTGTGGAATTCATAATTTTATAAGGACAAATGCAGAAAAAGACGTATATTTTGATGGAGACGAAGACATTCCTGAAGTACAAGATGCTACTATACAAAGCACTCACGAAACTTTGAATGATAGTGTTGAGTTTAGCATTTCAAGAGATCAACTTCGTGAAATGGCTAATGTCCGTGATGAAATCGCTGATCATATATGGAGAGCAAATCGACGATGAAGATAATGAGTGAAGATTATTAACAATTAGAACTTTTTTAATAGTTTTCTTCAAGATTAGACTATTATTAGTTCATATTTTATTATGAATTTGTCGGTTTTGTGTTATAGATAATGTGTTTCGTGATTTTAAATTACTTGAATTTTTTAAAATGTTAATGAGTATTTTTTATTTGATTTTTTTTATGATTTTTATATATTTGTTTAAAAATAAAAATAAATGATATTCATAATTTTTTATTTAAAAAAAGAAAAAAAATCAAAATTTATGTTTTTTGTTTTTAAAATTGAAAAATAAAAATAGTTACAGAACACACTTTTGTTTTCTGTTTTTAAAATTATAAAACAAAAGTGGTTACAGAACACACTTTTGTTTTCTGTTTTTAAAATTTAAAAACAAAAGTAGTTATAGAACACATTTTTGTTTTTTAAAAACAAAATTTTAAAAACAAAAAAACTACTTTTATTTTTCTGTTTTTAAAATTAAAAAACAAAAGTGTTACCAAACGCCACCTAAATTAATCATTTCTTTCTACATACAATTTTTTTCTTCCTTTAAATTTGTTATTTTAATTTATTTTTAGAGATATAAAGGAACAATAATTTATTTTGTTTTTATTGTTAGTTGTGTGAAAGAAAAATATTTTTAATAAATATCAAATAACTTAATATTAAAAAGTAACCAATCCAAAAATCTAATCCAATTTGTACTTTTGCGGATTGGATGGAATTAGATTTGAGCTATTGTGCGGATTTGATTAGATGCACCATGAGTTAAATAGTGCCGATCAGATGCACCATGAGTAAAATAGTACTGATTAGATTGGATGAACACCTCTAGTAAAAATGACCTCAACATCTATTGGAAGAAAAAGGTGGTGAATATTACCTACATCCCATACCATTATGAGGAATGAAATCACTAACCTGATTATTGTCATTAAGTCTCCGAGTAATAGCCTTAAAAGATGACAATTTAGGCAGTTGCAAGTCATGAAAATCCTTAATTTGCGTGCCATCACTATAATGGTTCGTTAGAAACCCCTTTTAAGTAGCTATAGTCCCCATACAAGATTGGTCCACATATGAGATGAGCCATCCTTCCCACCAGCCTCTAAAAGAGAACATCTTGGGAAATACTTATACTTCAAAACTCTTGCTAGTAACGAATTGGAATTTTGCAAGAGCTGCCAAACTTGTTTCACCACCAGTGCTATGTTAAATAATTGGAAATGACAAAATCAAGACCTCCCAATGTCTTTGGTGACAAACCGTCTCCCATTTTCCTAAAGTATTTTCCTTTCGTCACTATTCGAACCCCACCAAAACTGCCTAACAATGGATTTCAACTTCTCACTCACATGTACTCGTAGAGAGTTGGAAGATACTCATCAAGTAAAATTGATTCAAACTAACACGACACGCATAGACTTACAACACTAATAAAATCACGAGCCATCACTATTGACACTATTATTTTCTTTTAACAATTTAAAGTTTAAACTTAATAAAATAGTGAGTTAATGCTAATCTATAGATTTTGACCTTTTTTTTTCTCTCTCAAATATGAAAATTAAAAGTTTACAAATATTTGTAGAAATTTGGTAATTTTCCATAATTACATGAAAATATGATATTTTTTATTTTCTACAAAAATATCACCTGGATGGTTCTTGATGACACGCATACACATTACAATTTGATGAATAGAACAAGTAGAGTTCAAAAAAAGAAAAGTATGTAAAACAGATAAATCAAAATTCACAAAAAATTGTAATCATTAACATAATTTAGTGGTTCCACACCTCAAGTTCAAATTCCCTTCCCCAATCTAAAAAAAATCTCAAGAAATTCAATGCAAAATGGAAAGCAATTTGACGCTACCTCGATTATTTTCAATGATTGACTAAAAACTTGATTTTTGAACATTTTTAATGCCACCTCATTGGTTTTCAATGGTTCAAAGCTTGATTTTAAGAGTGGTTTTTTTTTTTTTTTTCATTTAAAAGAACAGAAAGATGGTATAATAATAATAAATAATAAAGCTAATTAAGATTTTTTTCTCCGAATTTTGACATGTACTAAGTTATATCCCTTGAATTTTTTTGATCGTTAAAAATTTCCATTGAATTATTAAGATTGTTAGATTTAAGGGCTTTTGTCTAATTTTAATAAAATTCTTAAATCTAACAATTTTAATAATTTAAAAAAGAATTTTTAACGACTAAAAAATTTCAAAAGTATAATTTAATGCATGTCAAATTCATAACAAAAAAACACGAATTAGCCTAATAATAATAATAATAATAATAATAATTTGAGGGAGAAGTACGGCCCAACCCAAAAAGAATTGGATTATGATGTAATGTAATACGCTAATGGCGCAATCTTTAAAAATAGAGAAGAAAGGAAACGGGAAACCCCAAGCCAAGCCCTATATTAGTTGTGAGTAGCAACGGTGGCCCAGATTTGGAGGAGCAACTTAGCTAACTCACAAGAAGAACCGCTCTTTCCTCTCGCCGGTCAGAACCACTATCACGGACTCTCATTCATCCCTCCTACATACCCACACCACTGAGATCCATTCCTCTTTTTTCCCCCACCTTTCCGAAACTACTACGATTCACCAGCTTTAAGGTAAGACTTTCTTTGGTTCCTAGGAAAGTGTAACAATGAACGAATTTTGAGTCTTTACTCTTATTTATTTATTTATTTTTTGTTTTGTGTTCTTGATAATTTTCTAACTGTTCTATCTTTAGCTCAGCTTCCAGGTTCCGCATTTAATTTTCGTGAAAATGAGAGTTGGAACTTGAACAAGGTTTTTGGTGCTCCAAGTCTTGTGTTTCTTTTGTGTTATTTCCTCAAATGTGAAACATTTTTGTTTCTACCCTTTTTTGACATGTTCCTGAGCTAGAATTTGGCTCTTTCTTACTGTGAATCTGCGACGTAGTAAAAAGCTTCAAGAATGTGATATTGTTGTTGAGTGCATGTTTCGAGTTTTGCTTTTTGAAAACCTTTTTTCGATTGGGTAGTGGTTTATGTTCTATCTTGAAGTAATTATCTGAATGTATGTGTGTTTGTTTACTTAAACAAAACTTTTGCATAGCGATGGTTTTGGTATTTATGATTTTTTTTTCTTAGAATCCCGTGTTATGGAAATTTATTTTCCTTGCCATGATCTCATTTGGGTTATTATACGTACAGTTTGGAGTGTGCATTATTGTATGTATTGTATATCTGTTTGTATTGAATTACTGAGATGGAGCTTTCTAGTAAGCCTGTCTCTTAGTTTATGTTTGAGTTAATTTGCTTTATGTTTGATTAAATTCTCATTGTTTACTTCATTTCCACTGTAATCCTTACGTAGTTAACAATTGGTAATTATTGTTATCCATTCATTGTTAATTACAGAGGTACTTCTTTTTGTTTAATTCATAAAAGTAGTGTTTCTGTATATTTGAATTAGTGTTTATTCTATTTGCTCTTGTTCCTCTTCTGCATATCTATTATGTTTCGGTTATATCTGACTTTAGTTAATTTTTGGTTTGCTGTTTAGTCGTTTACACATGCTTTGTTCTTAAGTCGGGTGTGTAATTTTTTGTTTTTTGTTATGCAGGTTTATGGATGCACATAACATCACAGCTTCTTAAGTAGGTATAATGGCTTTTTGATCTTCGGAGTGTCATTTTTGGGAGACGTATTGGTCAGTTATTCATTCATGCTCTTGAAGATTTCTTGTGGTCAAAATACATTTATATATTAATATAAGGATTGAGTTGATTTATGTGAGCTTTTAATCACACAAATTTCGTAATAACAGTAATGCCCTTTGTTGAGATTAGTCTGTTTTGATATATTTTAAACATTATTGTAGTACTACGACCATCTATACTGGTTACCGTTTAGCCTTTTCATTATTTCAATGTCTGATACTTTTACTGCAAATATAGAAGAACCTACAGCACAAATGAGTTGTGAAACCACAGAAGGTGTGCATTCTAAAGAAATTATTCTAGAACAGGTGAATGATATTGAACCTTTAGAGCAATTAGATCACATTGAACCTAATATTATAGAAAATGCTCATCAAGAACTTGGCACACCGCTGCCCAGCATTCTTAGTGAACAATTGCAACCACTTTCCGAAAATGTGTCCAATGATTCTATTCCTCACCTATTGGAACATCAGCATAAACATATGGGATCGAACCTCTCACAAAATGAAACAGGAGAAAATAACAGCAATGTGCCAAACATAATTTCTGAAAACAGGACCTTGATTTGTGATTCTGAAGGTGTCATCAGAAATTGTCAGACAGATAAAATTTCATGCCCTCAACAAAGTATGTCGGGGCAGAACAAGGAATGTGTACTTGGAGATCTAAGTGCAAGTACTATTAGTAGGAGCCCTATTAGTAAACAACCAGAACAACCTTCTGACGATGTGGTCGAAAGCTCTCATCTTGAGCAGTTTGAAACCTCCTCTAAAAGTCTAAGGAACTCCAGCAAATTAGGGCGGAAAGTTAAAAGAACTTCAAAATCAAGACCGAAAAAATATATGTTAAGATCTTTGGCTAGTAGTGACCGACTTCTACGTTCAAGGACTCAAGAGAAACCTAAATGTCTTGAACCAAGTAATGATCCGGTTAATGCTAATGTTGGTAATGGGGTGGAGAAGAAAAGGAAGGAGAAAAAAAAGAAAGGAGTGAAGAGAGTTATAGCTGATGAATTTTCGGGAATCAAGAAACGTCTCAGATATTTTCTCAATCGAATACAGTACGAGCAAAGTCTGATCGATGCTTATTCTAGTGAAGGATGGAAAGGAAACAGGTGCTTTATTTTTTCCTGTCTAGTTGCTTTAATGAAGTTGGGAATTTGTTGTGCATTTGGTATTTTGTATCTTGCACAGTTTGATATTTGATTTGTGCTGTATTCTTATAAAAGATTATATTTGTCTTTATTTTCTTGCATGCCATATGATAATTATTACAAAGGAAGGTAAAACATGTTTGACTTATTGATACCGAATAAATATAGACCCCAAAGATAATTAGATATTATGTTTAATTTTTATTTCAATAAGGTTACAGTTTGGTAGGTTATCTTATTTAGAGCAATCAAAGTTTTAGTATATTTAAACAATTCCATTAATTAGTTTTCTAGTTGATTTAGAACTTGTTATTTGCCTATCTATTAATAGGCCTACTTATTTTTCAGACTTGATATGATATTATAAAGTATTAAATTTTCCTCACTAAGATTGTTCTTGTTTTCTTCTCTTGATTTTATAGTTTCTGACACATTATTTCCTGATCTTATTTTTTCTTGGTTGTACATCACTTCTTGTTTTACAAGTTGTTAAAGATGAAATTTATTTTTAAATTCTTCAGAAGCTGGTGAAAGGTGGGGTCTCACCATTTTCGCTGTCTATCTCTTGCCTGTCTTGCATTAATGTCTTTTTTAAAGGAGTTCTAAGAATGTTTATGTAATGTCTCCTTAATGTATATAAATAGAATGTTATATGTATTTTATGATTCTTAGTTTCTTCACTTATTCTTCTCTTTGGTTTTATTGTATTTAGTTTCCTCCTTTTCACTAGAATGTTTATTTGATTTTGTTTAAGTCCTGTGATTTGTTTGTGACTTTGCAGCCTAGAAAAACTAAAACCAGAGAAAGAGCTTCAGCGAGCTACATCTGAAATATCTCGTCGTAAATTGAAAATAAGAGATCTATTTCAACAGCTCGATGAACTATGCGCTGAAGGAGGGTTTCCAGAAGCTTTATTTGATTCTGAAGGGCAGATTGACAGTGAGGATGTAGGAGATCTCTTGCTATACGCCATTAAAATTCTAACTCCTCTTTACTGAGTCATTTTTCTTTCTTTTCCTTTTATTTGGCTAGAGTTGAGAAGACATACTTCTTTGTTCTGTTTCTAATGAAGAATATTTAAAGTCTTTTGCAATATGTTGGGCAGATTTTCTGTGCAAAATGTGGGTCCAAAGACTTGTCCGCTGGTAATGATATAATACTATGTGATGGTGCTTGTGATCGCGGGTTTCACCAATTCTGTTTGGAACCTCCATTGTTGAATGAAGACAGTAATATCCAGACCATATCTTTGAGCTATCTATTAATTAAAAATTTTTGTTCTTTGTTTGATTTCTGCTGTCTTTTGCAGTTCCCCCTGATGACGAGGGTTGGCTATGCCCTGGATGTGACTGCAAAGTTGATTGTGTCGATTTGCTCAATGACTCTCTTGAAACTAATCTTTCAGTTGATGACAGCTGGGAGGTCGATCCGAAAAGCTCCATTCTCCAGTCTTTTCATTCTATTAATTTAGTGCTTTTTCAAATTTTAAATGTTCTCTTGACATTTTTCTACTTCATTCTGCAGAAAGTTTTTCCAGAGGCTGCTGCAGCAGCTAGAGGAGGAAACAATCTGGACCACAATCCTGAATTGCCTTCTGATGATTCTGAGGATGATGATTATGACCCTGATGGTCTGGATATCGACGAGAAGATTGACAGAGACGAATCGAGTTCTGATGAATCAAGTTCTGATGAATCAAGTTCTGATGAATCTGAGTATGCATCTGCTTGTGATGAACTTGAGGCTCCACCCAATAATGAGCTGTCTTTGAAGCTCTCTTCCGATGATGATTCAGAGGACAATGACTATGACCCCAATGCTGTGGATACTGATGAAAATGTTAAGCAGGAAAGCTCAAGTTCTCATACTACTTCTGACTCTGAGGATCTTACTCCCACAGATGATGATAATAAGGCTAAAAGGATTTCAGGAAAGTCTGGTAAGCAAAGTTGTAGTTCTGGTGGAAAAAAGTCATCTTTAAAGGGTGAGCTGTTAGATATTTTAAAGTCAGGTCCTGGCGAAGATGGTTCCCTGCCTATTTCAGAGAAAAGACATGTAGAGAGGTTGGACTACAAAAAGCTTCATGATGTGAGTATTGTTTCACTCTGCATGCTGACTCCTTATATTGCATTAACATGACTCTGATGTATGTAGATATTTTCTGTTATTTAGATGTCTTACATATGATATTTGCTTAATTGCTATAATAAATGTTATTTTAGGTTTGGCTTGCTATCCTTAAATCTGAGCACTCTTTCCTTGTACATGCATGTGCTTTCTGACGAAACTTCTACTTATTAAGTAGAACTGGAGTGAAATGAGAATTCATTACCTGCATAGTTAATGGTAGGCTATCAAATGAAATGTTATGATTAAGGGATCAGTTGCTGAGTATTTCTTTATTTTCAAAAATAAAATTGGAAGGAGTAGATTACTGATTTCATGGATTTCTCATTCTAAATGTGCCCAGTTTTATTGACCATGTCTAGTGGAATTGAAATGAATTAAACTGTTACATACATGGTAGTGGTATTCTAGTTAATGAATTGATGGATAATTTAGACTTTGGAGGATTGTGACTATCATATATTGTCATTTTGTTTCTTCATTAAATTGGAAGAAGTACGGTCACCAACATGTGGAACTAACCATACGAAGAGTCTGTTGCAGTAATGATCATTGCTAAATTTATGGGTGACCAAAACAGATACACTTCTCTCGGTCTTCTGCCTGAAACTAGAATAGAAAATTATCTTGTTAATGGAATTACATAATGAACCTATGAGGAGTAGGGTTAAGTGGTCAAGTTCATAGTTTGCTCCTATGTGTGATTTCTCTTGGGGAGTTTCTTGCTCAGCAAGAGGAGCGGTATAAATGCATGAATAGTGTTAATGATACCACCTCATCCCACGTTTTGTCATATGTCAACAGTAAATTGGTACATGCTATTCAATCTATTTATGGTGAATTTTAAGTCTCCGTATTAAAACATAAAATCAACATTTCACTATAGATAGCACTACATAAAATTAAAAATGCGAGATCTTTAGAAGTAGAAAGTATAATGTGAATCTTGGTATATGACTGCGTGTTGAGCATTTTTGTGTTACAATTGTCATTTTGCTCGTCAGTCTTTCATGTTTTAGTAATTATTTCATTTTGTTAGTGTTTTTTAAATCTTCTATTGACTTTACTTGCATTTATTTGTAAAGGAGGCCTATGGAAATGTTCCTTCCGAGTCAAGTGATGATGAAGATTGGAGTGATAGTGCTGCAACAAGGAAAAGGAAGAAGAAAACTACTGAGCAAGGTGCTCCAATGTTATCAAGTGATGATAAAGAGTGGAATGATAGCTCAACGAGAAAAAGGAAGAAGAAAGCAACTGAACAAGTTGCTCCACAGTTGCCAAATGGAAATGCTTCAGTTGAGAAGAGTGAAGCAACTGGGGGAAAAAGGAAGAAGAAAGCAACTGGACAAGTTGCTCCACAGTTGCCGAATGGAAATGCTTCAGTTGAGAAGAGTGAAGCAACTGGGGGAAAAGGGAAGAAGAAAGCAACTGGACAAGTTGCTCCACAGTTGCCAAATGGAATTGCTTCAATTGAGAAGAGTGAGGCAACTGGGGATGCCATAAATCATAACCTTGAAAATCGTGAGCATATAAGTAGGAGAAGATCACGCGGAAAATCTATGGTTAAAGATACAAATGATTCTCCTAGTAAATTGAAAAAAACTATGGCTAAAGATACAAATGATTCTCCTAGTAAATCGAAAAAACCTATGGCTAAAGATACATATGATTCTCCTAGTAAATCGCCTATAGGCTCTCCAAAATCTGTTTCTACTGGTAGTAGATTAAAATCAGCATCATACAAGAGACTTGGAGATGCCGCCACGCAGGTAAAATATTAATAGTTATTATCTTTTGCTTCTATAACTCTGGTAAATGTATAAATTATGTTAATGGAAATATTTTTACGTGAGTATCAAGTGTCCGCAGAATCTTTTATTTGAGCTTTTATTGCTTCTTCATTTCAGCAAATGGTTAAATGCTCATTATCTCAGTTCTTTTTTCATTTCTGTGACAATGGACCATTTCTCAAACTCAATAGTATATTTATTCTGCCAATGCAAGCCTGATAATGTTATTGGCTTTCTAATACTGCGATAGAACATAGCCTTTTCAAGGCCTCACTCCTTACTGGTATGAAATGGCTATCTTTCAGTTATGTAGTTATCAAGAACAAGAGTAAGGAAGCAACTTCTATGGAGAGAATGAGCTTAGTTTCTCTCTTATTTACATTTGTAATGCTATTCAGAACCCTTTGTCATTAATATACCTGAATTGTGGGTGAGTTTATGCAGTCCATCCACACTGTCCGCATGGCTTAAATTGCCAGTTGCTTCACTGGAAGCCACTATTGACAGCTTTTTCTTGCACGAATTCCTCCTTTATTGGATTCTATTGCATCCCTTTTCTTTAATTCATAAAGGGAAATGTATCATTATTGTTGATTCATTTGTTCTTGCAGGGCCTGTATACATCCTTCAAGGAAAATCAGTATCCAGACCGAGCTAAGAAACAAAGTTTGGCTGAAGAACTAGGACTCACCCCTCGACAGGTCATACTTTGATTACAGGAATAACGATTACATGCTCTTCTAATTCAATAAGAAACAGAATATGAATTTGTAGTTTCTTTCATAAAATTTCTCGTGTTAACATTTTCAGGTTAGCAAATGGTTTGAAAACATGCGATGGAGTGTACGACATCCATTAGGTAGAGAAGCAGACAAAAGTGGGAGTGCTTCAAAGAGAAGCATTTCATCACCTCAACCAGACAAGCAGCTACTTGAATCCAAACAAAACATTGGAGCTTCAAATGGGGAACTACCCGTGATAGTTGTTGCATTGCCAGAAACCTGCACCAAGAATGAAGGTGATGACAAAGCCAAATTGCTCACCAACGAAAGCAGCTCTCAAACTTCTGCAGCCCGGACGTCTGGAAGAAAAAGGAGTAGGCCAAAAATCGAGAAACCAACCACGCCTGTTGTAGTAGACACTAACAAAACAAGTGGTAGTAGAACAAGGAGCCGCCGCAAATCTGCTCCTTGACAAATATAAATGCTCTTCGGGGATATACATTGCAGGAAATAGGGTCAAAAAAATCGATTCATGCCCCATGGTTCTTGGTTGTAATTTTTAAGGGTTCCCCAGTTGTTCTCAGCTGCTCCCTCAAAATAAAAGTGAGTATAGATGCTGCTGGGTCTGGAGTGTGCTTAGATTTTGTGTAAATGTAGGCTATGTAGCAAGCTCTTTACCAAGTTTCATGTTTAAGCATTTAGTCGTTATGCTCTTAATTATTGCAAATGGCGGCCGCATTGGACTTTTGAGCATTGAGTAAGACAACTATTCAATCAAGAGAGATTGTACTAAATCTGTTTGGTAATCATTAGTTATTACTATTTTTATGTGCTTTATTACATTTTCAAAAAAAAAGAAAAATATTAGAGTATGTTTTTTTTTTTATGTACTATGATATATGTATACTATTGGATATGTTTTTAGTTATTTATGTTTTAATAATTTGTCTTACACATTAGATCAACAGCAATTGCTTTACTTTTGTAATTATTTATTTATTCATTTAAATTTTTAGGTCTTATTCTTTCAAATGCTAAAAAATAAATTAGATATATAAATAAATAAATTGTGGTAATAATCATAGCCTAATAGTACTACATTTTGACCTCGATTCCTTAAATACAATAAAGAATGACGTGAGGACTTGAGTTTTTGCAACCTGTGCCTAGAAGGAGCATATTTTCATAATGGATGCCCAGATTGCCATTTTCCCAAACATGGGCGCCCAGGTAAATGTATGACGACTTGGGATGCTTCTGAACTATTTTTTTTAAAGATTTTTCTCGAGCATTTTCTTTTTCATCAAATATGAAGATACAAATGCTCTCAGACGGTAAACAAATTCATCTTGGGGCGCACATGTTGCCTTTTTGCCTAGTGCGTGTGGTTTCATTACTCAAATGACAAATCAGTCTCGGTCATAATTCTTGTTTTACTCCCAAAAAATAGTGTGTAGGGCTTGTGATCAAAGGAATTTATCACCAAATGTAATAGTTTGGTCTGAGGCACTAGATGCCGATAACTGCAGGGGCTCAAGTTACCTTTCAACTTAGAGCACATGGTTTCTTTCATCAAAAGACAATTTTGCTCTGCACATTAGCCTTATTTTGTCTCAAAAATAAAGTGTAGGTGTTG
The DNA here is from genome assembly GCF_029168945.1 of Cannabis sativa. Lineage (NCBI taxonomy): Eukaryota > Viridiplantae > Streptophyta > Magnoliopsida > Rosales > Cannabaceae > Cannabis > Cannabis sativa. Next base: position 19,836,114 of record NC_083610.1, read on the forward strand.
TGACAAATAAACATCTCATTTTAGTATGTTACATGCATTCAAGTTGATATACTTGCACTTAGGTGACACCTAATCGTCACCTAGTGCGCACACGAGCTCAATCACCATGAGACAGTAAAGTCCTTTGTCGGAATCAAGAAATTAGCTTAATAATGCACTAATATCGCTTTGACTCTCAAAATATGCTAAGATCACACTAAGCGGAGTTGTAAGTGTCCATGTTGACATTAAAAGGCAATATGGCCACTCATTGTTGAACACCATGTCGTGTTTCAATCATATATCACTAATTATAATTCAAAATGACGTGCTTTCAAGTGCATTGGAAATATCTTTCTATGCATGTCTAATAATCATGTAAATATTTTGATGATATTATATTAAAAATTGGCTCCCAAGTCGAAGTGCACTTTTTAGTATCAGAGCATCAAAAAACGATTTAATTGTCCAGATCTAATCTCTCAAAATCAACGATTACCATCCAAAGTCAAGACAAGAAATCTCAACCTTTCAGTAATTGTGTGACATCACTTAATGGTCTCAGAAGGAATATTCTCAACATATTTTGATACTTGTAATATTTTATTATTATTTTAAGAGGCTTCTATTTCTATAAATAATATGCTAATCTGGTTCATTTTCACATTTTACATTCTTACTCACACTTTGCTATTTTAGAGCTTTTCTCTTTAGATTCAGTGCTTTTTCTCTTTAGAAGCTCTGATTTTATTCTAAGTCTTTTTAAGTTTTCTCTTGTAAAGTTACTAGTTTTTTTGCAATTAAGAAAAGCTCAAGAAAACATAGTTCCATTATCGATTTACACGAGAAGTGAATTACTATAAAATTTGGTGTCTGCTATCTTGATTTAGCTCTCTTATTTTTTTTACGCTTATCGGATGATACAAAATTGATCATTTTTTAACGTCTCATTCAGTTACTCAAAACGTTACATAATTTTTATATAGAGATAATGACGATATAAATGAATAAAATATGATATTTTCTCTCTTAATTATGATCTTTGTAGAGCTTTGTCTTAATTTATTTATTTATTTATTTTTGTGACCATTCTCCCTGAACTATATATATCATTACAAATATTCATTTTTAGTGGCATTCTATTCATTTTTTAAAATGATTTGTTTATGTGACGATGAGTTACAAATATAGATATAATATAAATATAGATATAATACGAAGGTCTATTAACAACTTTAAGCTGTTAAAAGTTCAGTTTATTAACATTAAGTATACAAACATTAACTTTAAAAATGCATATGCATATTTTCATAATTCATCATTAGGTCGTTATTTATGTATTTATTTTTTGTCTAAATTCTTTTTTTTTTTGAACCGAAGAAAAATTTATTGAAAGGCAAAAAGCCAAAATAAATGACAATACACAATAGTCAAGGATTAGAGGCAAAGCGCTAAACCAGGCCACCAAACCCGAGAAGAGTCAAGGGATAAAGCCAAGCGTGCAAGAGAATGAGCTATAACATTTTGAGCCCTTTTACAATGAGTAAGAGAAATAAAAGAGAAAGAAGACCAAACATGTAAAATATCATGAACAATAATACTAAACTCAATCTGATATTTATCCTTGTTATTAATAGCTTGGACAAGACAAAGACAGTCTGAGAAAACAATAATGGAGTTGTACCCTAAACGACAACACAACAACAGCCCACTTAAGAGAGTTGCTGCCTCCGCCACATGAGTGTGAAAGGAGGCTACCACTGGATCACTTGAAGAACACAAAACCACCCTGTCACAGTCTATCATCACTGCCCCGAGACCCATACAACTATTGTCCTCATTGATACCCGCATCCACAAATAGATTAAAATTACCTAACTTAAAAGTCTTAGACGAGCCACTAGAGAGCCCAACCACAGTCTCTGTCGGCTTCACATGAGCATTCAGATCCAAATTAGATTTAGCATCTTGATAACGCCAAAGAAAACTCAAAGCCCATTAACTAACCAACTCATCAGATAACATCTTCTTGTCATGAACAAAAGTATTGCGACGATACCAAATTCTCCAACATAACACAAGAAATTATTCCATATCCTGCTTTGAAAGGACATCAACACAACCCACAAGAAGCTTTTTTTAAAGTGTCCAACCCTTTAACAACCCAATCTTTTTGAATATTTTTAAGTGAAGAACAAAATCAAAGAGCATGGATCTTGCTTTCATTATTTTTGAAACATAAAGGGCACATATCGAAAGTCTTCATACTATGCCTTGCGAGATTAACATAAGAAGGCTCATTGAGATTATATTGACGTCACATTAGTGCTACGTCAATAAATTATTTAAAAAAAAATGATCAAAATATAGTTAGAGAGGAATATTTGTAATGATTTTTACAGTACAAAATTGAGGAGCCAAAACCCTAAAGAGTCATGATTAGCAGGACAAATCCTACTTATTCTAAAATAAAATTAAATTAGATAGATTATTATTATTATTTTTAAAAATAAATTGGACAAATTATTTTGTTTGCCCATTTATATTGAGGTTGATCAAAATTCAAAACTCAAGAGTTCGGCTTGGGCCCAAATTCCAACAGTGAATAATAAGGCAAGGCAAAGGTACCTTTGAGGCGCGACCGAAGAATCGATCGAACGCGACTGTGGAAATGGAAGTGGAGGTTGACCATAACGAGCTCAAGGCGGCTGGAGCCGAGCTTCTAACTGAAGGACGTCATGGCATCCGTATCCATGGTTGGGAGGTCGAGTCTCGCAATTGCTCCATTCTCACCTCTTCCACCTTTGAACAGTAACCACTTCTTTTATTCACTTTTTCCTTTTTTTTGGGATTACCTTATGATTGGACTTGTTCGAATAGAAAACAAAATTGTGACCAAATTTGTACTTAGAGAGTAACACATAACTGATTGAATTGGTTTAGGGATGCGCTCTTGAAACTGCTTTATTGAATTTACTGAATAATGTTTAGTCTTTTGTGTATTATGCTAATAATATGGCTGTATAATATGTATGAATCTATGTAATGGCGGATTGATGGGGTTGCAGGTGGGGAGAAAAGCTTCAGACATCCCATTTGCCAGAAATGATATTTGGGGACAGTTGTTTGGTTCTTAAGCACAATCCTAGTGGCACTAAAATTCATTTTAATGCGTTTGATGCTCTACTGGGATGGAAACAGGAAGCTCTGCCGCCTGTGGAAGTTCCGGCCGCTGAAAAATGGAAATTCCGCAGGTAAGCAACAAATGTGTATGCATTACTTTAGTGAAACTGAAGAATGTTTATCATGATTAGTTTTACAGACTAAAATGTACCACGTTACTGTGTTGAATTTACTGAAAGTGATATTATTCTCTAGCATGATAAAAAATAGGCTTTCTTAAGTCGCTTTAATGTTTGTATTTTCATCTTCTTATATCAACATGAGTTTAAAAGTCCATCTTTGTGGTGAAGAGATTGCGCTGCTTGTTCATGTATTAAAACAAAGCCAATCCACGGTTTTAACATATTTTGTACTTGCTTAGGTGCTCAAAATTCTCCATTTGTTTTGTCCAAATTCTTCACTTGAATGGCCCAATTAATAATGTGCATTGTAGGAAATTTGTTTAAGAAATGACTTTGTCCACCCTAGGTCATAATGAAATTGCGTGTTTTGAATTTGTAAATCAAATTGGTTTTTTATTTCCCACTTATTAGAGGAGATATTTTATTAAGTTGCATGATATTCCCTTTCCGAAATGCAGCAAACCATCCCAACAGGTCATTTTGGATTATGATTACACTTTTACAACACCTTATCGTGGAAGTGAAACAATTGAGATTGATGCAACCGAGGTGTGTGGTTCCTCTTTCTCTCTAAATTTGTTGGGTAAAATTGCTGTTCTAGAGTGATATAACACAACATAATCAGTTCTTTGAGAATCTCAAAATTGTGGTGTGTGTGACCACCATTTTTATTTTTGGCTTGATCAGTTCACTTTCTCCCATATTATCAATTTGTATGGTTCTATACATAAACTAGCATTATAAATGAATCAGTTCGTAAATGAAAATTAAATGATAAAAAGTGTTCCATTTTCTCAGCAAGAAAGAGAGGATTCCTCTGAGGGAACCTACAATCTCCAGTGGGAGGAGAGCAAGGAGAAAATTGATATGGCTGCACTGGCACCCAAAGAGCCTATTCTCTTCTATGATGAGGTCAGCATCTATGGATAATAAAGTATTATTATATAGATGCGTGTTTTCCTCTATGCGTATATGTGTTTTTGTTTTCCTGCTGTGTATTTACAGCCCTTGAGCAAGTGTTTTTGGTAACTGCACAGGTAATATTGTATGAAGATGAACTTGCAGATAATGGGGTGTCGCTTCTAACTGTTAAAGTGGTATAATATCAATCTCTGATTCTTTTTGGCTGATCTTGTCTTTCTTGTTTCACTCATGAACAATCCTACTATTATTGATGACTGACTGAGTCATCCTTTGATTTTCCAGAGAGTCATGCCAAGTTCTTGGTTTCTTCTATTGCGCTATTGGGTGAGTTAGTTCCCTTTAACAACAATATTGTCTTTGACTTTTTTTAGGAAAATGCCATTAATATATACATGCACAAGCGGGTGTGTGCGTAAACACATCATAATTATTTAACTTGAGATCATTCGGCCGATAATAGCTAACAATGAACTATTTAGAAGAGTAGAAGTAAAAGGGTAGATAATAGTGGACATATTTTGAAACCAAAGCAATGTACGGAATTTCTCTCTTCAAATTTAATTTTTATCTATTTGCAGACTAGAAACACTTTCTGTCTGATTCCTAGCTCTGTTGGTTACATTTTTCTTACAGCTCAGAGTTGATGGAGTGCTTATGAGACTAAGAGACACTCGAATGCATTGTGTATTTGGTGACAAGTCAAATCCAACTATTCTTCGAGAAAGCTGTTGGAGAGAAGCTACATTTCAATCTTTATCTGCAGTAAGTTTTTATGTGCTTGCTGCATATGCTATAAATTGATCCTTTGATCTCTCATCAAGGATGAAAGTTCTTTTTCATCCTCCTGTTTCTGAAGTACTAATAATACATGTTTGGCGTAAATTTATGAAATATCACTCAAATATATAACGAAGCGATTGTTTCAAAACAGAAATTATTCTTACTTACAAATGCAATGTTTGCTTCCTGCTGCCCACCGTTTTGGACTTTTGAACATTCAATTATTTACTTATTTTTCGCTGGAGTAAACTTTCATTTGATTGATATATATATATGTATAATGTATCATATATATGTGTGTATCTATATAAACACATTATATAACAAAAAAATATATATATATATATATAAACACATTATATAACATCAAAATTTATTGTTCTTTGAATTTTCAATTGTTTCCTGTGTCATTAATTGGCTAATCCCATTGTGCAGAAAGGATACCCTTCTGATTCTGCTGCTTACAGTGACCCCAGCTCCATCAGCCAGAGACTACCCATAGTCATGCACAAGTCTGAAGTGCTTAAAGTCCCTGGTAACCTCTAGAGCTGTAAAAAATTATATGCACGGATGATTGTTGAATTTAGTCTTTCATTGTGGTTCTGGTTGATGTTAAACTTATTTATTTACGAAAAGAAAAATCGACATACATTTTCTTGTAACTTCAAGTTTCCATCTATAGTGTTTTTTTTCCCCAGAAATATTTCTCAATTAGTTCAGAGGTGATCTTCTTTCAGAAATAATTGTAGGAACTGAAAGCTAAAGCATGAGGCATGACACCCTCTTTTTGGTGAAAGAGTTAGAAGCATTAGATAAATGTGTGATATTGTTGTTTATAGTCTTATTTTTGCTTCAGCTTGAGCATTCTTGAACTCTGGCAGTGGCAGGATAGATAGGAAGGATAACTAAGTTCAGAAATCTTGCGTTTTAGGACCGTGTTGGTGATATGGTGGTATAACTCCTATGGCTACAGACCGTATATTTATGTTCTTAAAATTATAAGTGTGGGGGAGAAAGTTTCATGTACGCTGAAAGACAGGAAATAATTCCCGGAAAAAAAGAAGAAAGAATCAAGAATGCTTTGATTTTTTCTTCCTTTGGTGAAGGAATTTATTGTCATTGAAAAATTAAAGTGGTCCAAAAATGACTACATTTTTTCAATGGGAAGTACCACTGTACAACTACATGCAATTTCGTTCGTTTCCTATGCAGGAAAAAGAAAAAAAAAATAGTTTCTATGATTGGCCTTGTGACTTGAATCTATCTCAAGGTTTATAGAAAGTAATTTTTAAAAGGAGAAAGGTTTAGTCTCAAATCTTATGATGATGAAGAGTACAATTACTGACGATTGAATTATTAACAAAAGACAAAAACATAAATTAATTGGGTTCAATGGAATAACTCCAAAATCAGTGTCATAAGCATATAATATTGCACTGGATTTATTATTCCATGCACAGTGGGATCCAAACTAAACACCAACAGAAATTGAAAATAGGCTTTTGGACTTTTTCAGTTGGGTGTTTCTATAGTTTGTAGGTACTATTACAGGCACAAAGAGTAAGAACTAACTTCCATCTTGGTACTACTGCCTTCTCACAGTAGGCTAGGTTCTTCTTCTACCTAAATACGTTAGTTTTGTACTTGGTAAATGAACAAAAACATCACCTTGATCCTCTTATAGAAGAACAAACTTGCATAGAATAGTGGAAGTTTGATGTTCATACATATATGTAAATATATATATCTATATAATCAGAGTCGCAGGTTTAAATCGAGCTTGAGAGGCTCTATCTTGGGCTCTGCTGCTACCTGTTGATGATCCATCCGGAAGCTTCCGGGCCATATCAAATCCATGGCATCATCAAGCGGAAATGGAGAAGTCCAAACCATTCCAAGGCCAGGAGTAGCTTCTTCATCAAATCTGGCTGCAACTGAAGTTCCAAGCCTACTGTTGCAGCCCCGCTTGTGGACTAACGAATGGGGGTGAACGCCGAGTGACCTGATCATAGAAGTAGTAGAGGTGTTGAAGGGCATCAAGCTCATCATGGACATCATTGACCTGTGAGAGTACTGATACCTTCTGGCTGCACCTCTCTCTCTCTTGTGGGCGTTTTGGTGGCCCCCTAATGCCTGGGAGCTGTAAAACTTTCTCATGCAGAAGTTACAAGAAAATACCTTGCCAGAAGGAGCAGACTGTCTTGGTTGTTGTAGCTGATCTGAGTCTCCAGCTATAGTATTAATATTGCTGCTACTACTACTGCTACTGCTAGTACTATTAAGACTCAAATTCAGCCACTCCCCGGGATGATGATTGCCGTTGTTGTAGTCCTCGTCATCACCAGTTTCATCGAGATTAACAACATCTGTAAGTAATAATTCTTCAGTTTGCTGTCTATTATGATCATCAATTACTTCTTCTAGGGAAATCATTTTTCTTTCTGTTTAGTTTCCTAAAAAATCTCAATTTATTACATGGAGGGGTCAAGGTGGGAGCTGCATGGGATGGTTATGACTGATGAGTGATGACCATGAAGGGTTATAATAAGTTCAAAAGTGAATGAGAGAAGAAACTAATAGAGAGAGAGAGAAAGAGAGAGAGAGATAAAAAGTATGCATATTAGAATGTGGAAGAAGTGAGAAATATGACTTGTTTTTTTGTTCTTCAGTTCAACTCATCTCAACATACTGACCCCACTCAGTGGGGGTTGATTGCTTGGTGCACCTAGGGACAATACTTACGTCATCATACTATTGCACATAGTAAAGCTTGGGATTCTCCACTTTTATTCTATCATACTCCTTTTCCTATCTTTTCTCTTTCTTTTTTATGTTATACAAGTTGATGCCCAACCCAACTCAACCCAACTTTACATTGCTTCTCTAGTTCATTAGCCAAAGAAGTACAAGGCTGCTGAGGTGAACAAAGAACAATCGTGTTAAAATTCCTAGCAGTAGTCACAATCGTTGTCTTATCACTTACTTTAGGTGCATGACATGATTACTTTCCTATACACACACATATGCACCCGAAAACAAAGGAAAAATACTCTTTGATGATACAATCTTACTGAAAGCAAAGAAAAATACTAGTAATTATCCTTTTGATTCAATCATATACAGTTATAGTAGTGCAATATCATAATTACAATACAAGATACAACATGGTGAATCTAGTTAAGCTTACTTTCTGTTTTGTGTATCTTCTGTCTGATGTTACGTATAGTTTTATTTCATCTTTAATATATATGAACAGTAATAGGATTATAGGAATGAAAATCTGGGAAGTGTTTTTTCTCTTTTCTTTTCGTTTATGATAATACTTTGTTAAATTGAATAGAGATTATTTTTTATGTGGATTAGTACACTAATGTCAAAGGACACTAATATAGGTGTAAAATTGCACACAAGAATTTATTTTTGTGAAATTTATTGTGTAGTGGTAAGCACTACAGATGCTTCATAACAATACACAATGTTTCATATGTATGGCACTGTACAGGTGTGGTAATTAGCAATTAGTTTGTAATTCCTAATTAGCTTAATTAGACAATTTCAAGTAATTTAGTTTAATTAAGAGCTTTAAAAGGGTTGACATGAAAAAAAGGGTATCAACTAGTAATTGATTTTAGTAACTAGTTAGGGAACAAGAATTGATGCGTTGACAAGCCAATTCATTAACTATGTGGTGGCTTTATGCTATATATCTTCCCTCTCTTGGTTGGATAAAATTTTATTCCAATTACAAATAGTTATATAAGTTAACCTATTAAACAGGAGAATCTTTATATAAATATATATATATATATATATAGCTCTCTAACATTTTCCTTCAACAACAGAAAAACAAGATTTTATAAACTACACAACTGTAGTAAAAAGTGAGCACTCTGATGAAAAGTAGTTATGAATGCATCAAAAATGGTATCCACATATAGAGAAAAAAGATGTGATACATTTCCTAGAAGAACATGACTGAGTGAATGTCAAGTTTTTTTTTTTTTTTTTTTTTTTTTTTTTTTTTTGAGTATTGATTATTCCTCTATTATTAATAATTAAGAAAAGTCTACAATGCACTCTTTAAAAGCGGTCTATCGATGCATCCCTATCTGTTTCAACATTCGAGAGATTTTTTAAGTCTAATTTTTTTTATAGTTATTTACGTTGTAGTTATTATATCCTGTAAAATTTATAAAAATTTAACACACTGAAAATAAGTTTTATACTCTATAAAAAAATAATGGACTAAATTTTTTTTTTTTTCTGAATGCTTGAACAGATAGGAGGTGCATTGGTAGATTCTTTTAGAGAGTGTATTGTAGAAGCACCCCTAATATTATTGTCTTTTTTTTTTTTTAAATATTTTAGAGTGTAATTAATCCAACCGAATTGGTGAATAGTGATTCATTGAGTAGTGGTAGGTTAGTCTGATTATTCATTGAGTTTATATATGGCATTTTGATTTGATATTTTGTGGGTGCAAGGGCCCAGAGAATTGGCAATAATGTGATTAAGAAAAAGTAGCAAAACTAGATAGAGTAGTATCTTGCCATTTTTAATGTTTCCTTTTAAACAAGAGTATCTAGGAAGGTGTTCTCATGTGGGGGCTTCAATTTATTGTTAGTATTTTTATTTGAAAATTTATATATTTATAGGAAGCTTCTTTGATAAGGGCATGCTGTTTGGCTTTAACACTACTATGTTTGGCAGAGGAGAATTTTGGAAGGAGGGAGAGGAGAAAGAGGAGAGCAAAACTCTTTTGTTTGGTAAGATGAAAAATAGGAAGGAGAGGATACATGGAGGGATGAGCTTTTCCTCCTAATCTTTTGTTTTAGGCTATGTTTGGTAGGATGGATGGAGAATAGAGAGGATGTAGAGTTGATGAAGGATGTAGAATAGGAGGAAGGGAGAGTGAAATAATAATTATTTTAAGTTGTTTGGTAGAAATGATGGAGTGGTGGAAGGATGGAGAGTATTTATTTATGAAATTACTATATTATTCTTATACATATTTTTTAAATAAATATATTAAGAGGGTATAATTGTAATTTGTGACAATTGAAGAGGGAGAGCATGGATCCTTTCATTAGTGGAAGGATTCTAAATTGGAGATTTGGAAGGATTTGCTTTCCATCTTGCTATCTCTTCCCTCCTCCCATCTCTCTTGCCAAACAAGAAGAATTATTATCTTCTCTCATCTCTCTCTATCCACCTCTCCCTCTTACCAAATATTGTGTAAATGAATTTACAAAAATATCCTTTTAAAAGGATTTTTTTATTAATTTACAACAACTATTATATTACAAAAAATTGTGAAAAATAAAAGCTTAATTATAAAAACTTATACTATTTAAAAAATATACATATATAATATTTAGACCAATGTAATATTTGCTAAATTCTTCATAAATATATATAATTTATTATATCTTCTTAAAAATGGATTATGAGGTGATTAAAGTGGCTATTAAGGTCTGGCCTTTAATTTTTTTTTAATATTATTAATTTAATGCTCATGCTAGTTATTAATATCTAATCTTTGATGAAAAAAATTGAAATTATTATAATTTAAAAAAATATTAACAAAGTATTTATGGTTATATAAAATTGTTATATTAACTAAATATTTTGTTTATGATAATAATATTATTATTAATGTTCAAATTATTATAATTTATTTTTATAAATTTGTGTTTATTTTATAATGTATTATTATAAAATATACGATTTATTATAAATATAAGTTGTCTTTTTAAAAAAATAAACAAACATATTTTAAAATAAATAATAAACCATTCAATATAATAAACATAATATTTTTATAGTATAACTTTTTATAAATATATATTTATTTTAACAAAATATTTAATAAAAATAATAAACAATAATGTCTTAATAATTTATATAAGTGTATTTAAAATTTTAAAAAAAATATACAAACAATTTTACTAGTTATAGATATGTTTTATATCTATGATTAATTTACAGGGGAATCATCCTATATATTATTTCTTATTTTTTTTTTTTTCATTTTTACGTGTTATATCTGAGTTTTTGGTAAGGGACACGTGGAATCCAAGTCAACATCAAAGTCCTACCAGTGGGTCCCAAAGAAGATAATTTGGGCCAAGCTCAAATTATATAGGACCTTCTAGGAACATACTTTGGCTCCGTGATCAGATGATTTTCTGCCAGTGACAATCCGTATCCGGAAGTAGCTCTAATATTGTGATGCTGGAAGAGTCAGACAGCTTGTTCCTGGAAGACTAGTTCAATTTTCCTTTTTATTCATGTGCACAAATAAGAAAATAGATGTTTCCCATATCTCAACAGAAGATCGTATTAGTATTGACTACATGATCCTTGCTATGGGGAGATCTCCAACGCAAAAGAGCAGATGCTTTAATTGATTTCTTGACGAGAGCTTAAGGATTCATAAACTTAGAAGAAACTTATGCTCAAGTTTATAGAGTACTTTTAGCACCTTCCACAGACATTACAATAGCCCAAACTTCGCAGATGACTACTCCATCAATTTTTCCTTTGGCATCTGCCTTCACAACTCCTACCATTTATGGACCAAGTGCTTCTACATAGCTAGCTGCACAGGCTAGTTTTTCTAGATTCAGAGCAGTACAAATCGGATTCAGTGCCGCTCCTGGACAATCGAACCAAAAAGTAGAAGCTCCAGAGTCCAATGTAAGCCAATCGCGGAGCAAGAGGAGTTTAAAGGGTCCAAGCCGACATGATTCTGCGGAAAAAGGAAGGACCCAAGAGTTAAGATACTCTGAGTACACAAGCCTTGTGGATACTCGAGAGAATATTTATAAGACAACTTGTAATATGGTCCATTACAAGAAGCCTCCGTCGATGTACAAGGACGGAAGATAAAAAAATAATCTGAACAAGAGGTGTGAATACTATGGTGATATAAGGCAACCACCAATGAGTGTGACTATCTGAGGGATGAAATTGAAGGATTGGTACGAAACGGACGTTTGTCCAATTGGGTAAGAATACCAGTTGTTGACCGAGGTTTTCGGCAACCAATAAAATAATGAGAATTAAAAGAGTTGTAAGAAATTAAGAGAAGGATTTTTACGTGGTTGGGGCGTTAATGAGCCTTAGTCCACGAGTCTGTATATTTATGAGTGTATTTAATACAGAGAATGTTCTTGGCGAGTATTTACTCTTCTTGCACTTATGCAACCCAAGTTTTTTCGACCCCCATTAATGAGCTTTGAGGGGGTATTTATAGTGTTTTTGTGGGGTGATTCCCAGAATTATAGTACATGTATTTCTGTAACTATTCAGTAAAGTTGGGTATTCCCAATGAATATACCATGGGTAATGCATGGTCACATCCCTAGGTGCTGTAGGGATTTTATGAGGATTGTCCTTATTGTCTTTTGACTGATGTGATTCTTCACAGAGTAGCCGTCGTTAGACTTAAGTGGTCATAGCCTTGTAGGTGCAGATCGGGGGTTGTGTCGTCAGACTTTATTGCGTGTGGCAGTTCCAACACGCCTCCTCCCATGCGGCATTAAATGCGAGATGACTGCTCAGAGGAAGTCTGACGTCTCCCGGAGATGCTTTGATGCCACCTTGGCCTCCGGGAGTATAGAGGACTTCGTATGCCTTCTCTGGGAGGCAGGTCCCGGATAACGCATTTCTTTATAAAGAGTTAGCTATTATTTTGAACACTAAAGCCTTTGTGTCCACGTGTCCTTGTCTGGTTGGTCCACGTATATTGGGTAAAATCAGGGGCAACACCAGTCATTTATCCGAGAGAGAGAGAGAGAGAGAGAGAGAGAGAGAGAGAGAGAGAGAGAGAGAGAGAGAGAGAGAGGGAGAGGGAGAGGGAGAGGGAGAGGGAGAGGGAGAGAGTCTGGTGGGGTTCCATCGACGGCGATGTCTGGGTTGCAGAGCTCATCGAGGCAAAAAGTGAGGGAGGCATATAAATGAAATCCTAAAATTTGAGTTTTGGGGGTCAATTGCTAGCAGAGTGAAGCTTTTAAAATTTTATAACAATTTATTTTAGTATGATTAATAAACTTAAAATAGTATGTTGATGGTTGGATGGGACAAGTAAAAAGGTTAATTGATTTTTGTATCAAAATGGGAGACTTATAGTTTATAGAAAAGGGTAAATGAGCTTTATTGATTTGGTTTTTGGTTGATACATTTTGGATTTTGGAATATTAATGAGGTATTTATAAGTGCTCACTTTCTACATTTGTGACTAGAATAATTTATCTATATTATTCTAGTTCTATTTTATTTACAGATTTTTCTAATTGATTATTTACATACATTTTTTTAGATTCTTCTTGATTAATGACTCCTATTTTTTAAAATATTTTAGCCTTTTCTAATTTATTTATTTTTTCTACACCTGATGATGAGTTTTTAGATTTTTATGCATTATCTAAAAGAGTGTAGAAATGCATATCATTTTTTTTAATAGAGTCATATGTTAGCTGGACGTAAATTCCTTAGTTAAAATCACTTGGCCAAAAAAAAAACTTAAAAAAGAAAACAATCCTAGGAAGTGAAATTCGTGACAATTTTCAAACAAAATTTGCTTGTTTAACAATGTTCACTTTTAAGGAATGGATGGTGATGAGATGAGATGAGATGAGAAGGAATCTCTCTTTTCATTTTTATAAGTTATTGTAAAGTTGGCAAATTAATCTTTAATTGCTGATTTGATTTTCAACCCAACAAATAAAAGAAAAGCTCTCAATATACAGTTTTTAACTAAATGCTTTCAGTTTCTTTCACCCAATTCCTAATCACATTCCAAAACTTGGGTTGGAAACACTTCTTCTACAGCCAGGAATCTAATGAGTCTGCTTTATCTATATGCCAGTGGAAAAATGCCCACCTTATAAGTTTAGTTAGGCTAAAAAGAAGAAATATGAAAATGATGGGAAACAAAGTTTGAACATAATAACCACAACAGGTTAATTTGTATACAGAAAGAATTGTCAACCCCAAAAAGAAAAAAAAAAAGGTTGAATTTTCATTGTTAGAGAATGGTTTACTACTGTGGACCAGACCATGCAATAAAATAAAAATTGACATAACGTTACAACTTTTGTGTTGCTTTGGGATAAGTTCTGTTTGGAAGAGGTGATGCATGCATGCACTAAAGGGACTTTGAGCAAGTTGAGTGTGAGTGAGTGAGTGTGGCCCCATGGGGGCCATGGCCAGCTTATATTGCTTTCAGGAGAGAATGAATGAATATGAATGAATGAAGTGAACTCCACTTTGTCTTGCTTTGCCAAATAATGGCAAGCAAAATGGGTATGGGGAACCTACTATTTTTGTCCTAACAAACATTGCTCATCAAGTCATGATGCTTTATTTTTATTAGACTCTCTCACTTCTCTTTTTTTTGAAAGGAGACTGTGTACTTCAACTAGTCTTGTTTGTGTTTATTTATTCTTGGTAAAGAATAAGGCCAAAATAGAGGAAACAACGTTTGAGGTAAATGAAAAGGTATACACCAAACCAAGTAGTAATAGTAATAGTACTATTTATTGTGTTAACTTGGATTATTATGTTAATGTTAATCTTATCATTAGTCTACAATAATAATTAGTATTGTGTTATTGTTATGTTAGTCTAGCTAGAAGATATGATTGAAAATTGTGTTTGCCTTTTTACTCTCTCATAATACTTTTATTATGGTTATGTTACGTCCACTCTACTCGTAGTAAAATCACTTGTGAAAAATTAATATTTTATATTATATTAAACCAATTCAAATGTGCCAACTCAACTGATTAAATTTTTTTAAATATTATTAACCATGTAGATAGTTTTTTTTTTTCCTTAAAATACTCTCAAATTAATTGATGTATCATATTTAGATTAGTTTAATACATTATGATATACTATTTTTTAACAGAAGATCTTATATTAGGGTAGATTCATATAAATATGTATGTATGTATATTCCATTTCAACTACAATACTAAACTTAATATTAAAAAATATATCTTTTATTAATTTTTTTTACATAATAATACTATTATAAATTATTAAAATTGATTAAATTAAAATAACACATTACGTTTAATAAAATAAACATTACATTACTAAAAAATAAAACTATATTTAATGTGTAAAATATAACACACGCTTGAAAGATTAATTAAATTATATTATAAATCAAGATGAAAACAAAGCAATTTACAGAAAAAGAACACAAACATCCAAACATAGAGAACAAGAAGAAGTATGGCTATTAATGGATGGATTTTCATTTTTTTACTAAAACAATATAATAGTTATTAAAAAATTCAAAAGAACCTCAATAGGAGAAGGCAAAATGAGTACACTTGATTGATCCAATGGCCACACTCTTAGCTTTTGTGATTTCACAAATAAGTTCTAATTTTTTATAACAACATTATTTAGGAAGCTTTTGTTCCAGTATACAAATTTTCATATAATTAATTAAAGATTTGATTTTTTAGCTTTTATATCACTTACATTTATTTTATACAATTATGTTCTTTCAAGATTCAAAAATCACAAGCAGGACAAAATTTGGTTCAAGATTGGTCTCAATATAAGTTTTATTGAGATACTTTTTTTTTTTTCTTTTCATGTTAGCCGTAATTTTAGTGTTGTAATTTTAATGTTACGGTTTATAGGTTAGTTAATTATACTCTTAAAATAGACACTGAGCTTTTTTGAATGAATGAACCCCATTCTTTAATGATCCTTTTGTAAATTCGATCAATGTCAATGATTTTGGTAACCAAAAAAAAAAATATATATAATTTTCATAGTGTAACAACCGACAATATACTGCTATATAGGTTGTTGGGTCGAACAAAATACAACTTCATATATGTCCTTAATATTTTTCTTTTAATTAAATTATTTAAAAAAATATAATTTTATAAAAGATTTATTGTATTTTAGTAAAATTTTATTGTAAAGATCTACGATTTATGTTTTAGCTCGACATAGCATTAAAGCAACTTCAATTGGAAGGAAAGTGGCTTAAGGAGTACTTGATGAGATGGGCACTTTTTTGACTAATTTTTAATAGTTGCTTACCATTAGAATTGATGAAATCACTTGTTCTCTTAGTAATATTTTGTCTATTTAATTTTGCAGCGATAAAGAAAATTAATATATATTTTGTTGTAGGAAGAAATACAAGCATAATAATAATATAATTTGCTATATTTGGTGTTTGAAATTTGAAAACCGAGATAATTGAAGCCAAGCCAATCAAACATTATCTAGTCTCTACCATCTACACTAAACACTAGTGCTGCTCCATCTGTCTCATTTGGCAGTGTCTGTACACATAGACCCATCACTTGAATATGTAGTAGAAAAGGAAGAAGAGCTCTTGAATTATTTAATTTGATAGACCAAAACACTTGAATGTGTAGTAGAAAAAATATAGAGCTTATTAACCCACAAAAAATAAAATAGGTCAAAGCTAGGTGTGGGGTGGGCTATACCCACTACACAACTATTTTTAGAGTCTTCACTCACGTTTATCACGATCGACTACATCAACCCATATGTTGTTTGTTAGTCTAATAAAGTCCACATATACTATAATTATATATTTGAGTGTATGTGAATCACTATTCATATCTTTATGTATCTTAATATTAGTTACTCATTCTAGTATTATTGTTTTAATGGCCATGAGAAATGGATCTCAAAGGTTTGATCATTAGGGGCTACCAAAAACGAAATCTTAGTGATATTCTATAACTGTTGTTATATTAAATCAAATTATTTAAACTCGATACTTAATTGTACCAATAATAATATAACATATTAAGTGATACTGAGCACTATTAGTGCCTTATATAGATTTTTTTTCTAGAACTCTCACTTATACCTTACAGTTCAGCCAATTCAGCTAAATTCACTCCTTTCTTAGACTAGCTAGGCTTTAAATAGTAGTACATAACTACCCTCCTTTCTTAGACTAGCTTTTTGGAGGTGAATTTTACTATAGTTGTATCAAGTGGTATTAGAGCAGCTCCAATGCTCTACATATTCACGTTGCTCATCAGTCTTTTGTCAATCCAAGAACAACAATCAAGATTACTTAACCACTAACGAGGATTGTGTGGGTTGCTATAATTGCTACTGTCAAGCAACGTGAGTGAATTATTTTTTTTATAATTTTCCTATCAATAAGATGTATTAATATAATATTTAAAATATTAAAAGTAATTTAATAATATATTAAATAATAGAGTGTAAATCTATTCTCATGACTTTTAAAATTGTTTAGCATTGGAATAATAGTAAAGTGGTCAAAAATGATGTGAATGAAAGAAAAAATAAAAATAATATTTTAAGATAATGTGAATGTTGGCTATTTTTTAAGATGCTTGCATTGGAGTTACTCTAAGAAGTTAGATCTATGCACCTTCAAGTGAGACTAACGTCATAGAATTGGCGACTTCCGAAAAGGGTGACCTGTGGATTAGGCCACCGTAGAGAAGAGCATCGCGGACTTTGGCTTAAAAGAGGTGTATTGTTAGGTTCGCATAGTATATAACTACTTGAACATCCTCTTTTCTTAGGCTAACTGGAATAAGTTCTACAATCAGAATGAGTATATAGTGCAATCCTAAAACAGTATGGAAACAGTATAGCATATTAATCATGAATCACTCATCCACAAATTTATGAAGGGTGTACTTACAACAAAAACCTGTAACCAGAACGATACTGCAAAAAATTGAAGCAACGGTATATAATTTTGCATTAATATGAAAAACATGTGGTGAAATAGGTTGATAATCAACGACAAAACGTTTAACGAAAGAGTTAAAACCAAATTAGTAGACCAAAACAAAACAACTATCACATTAAATGACCTGCAAAAGGCTTAGGTTCTAAAGGTCTTCTAGAAACTCTAACTCCATAGTTTTTCTTATTCGGAAAAGTATAAAAAAATGGCGTACTCGCATTACAATTTTAATCCAAAAACTGAATATCCTAAAAGGATAATCTGATCTCCATAACTTCCCCAAAATATGTAGTCTCCCTTGATAATGCTGATCCCAAGGTCTCTCAAGTACCTGCAATGGCAAAGTAGAATGCTCATAAACCTTGTAAGAACTTTAGACAACATTGGCCAGCAATTTGAAATCACACTACAATGAGCATATGCTGCATATCATATCAATTTGTTCCTCGTCTATAAGTAAGTTTCCACACTTGCATCTTCCACAACTTGGTTCCTTTCATTTAAAGTAAGTTAGATTTTCATGGTTGATAGAGTGCTCAATTCAGAATAATTAAACAAAAAAGAAAAAAAAAACAAAATCAAGCTTTGCATTTAGAGGAATATCATAATTGTAAATTACCATAACACCCACTAATACACACCTAATGAGTCTCTCATTACAGACTGCACCAAAAGACATACATAACAGTTTAAAGTATTGATTTAACATATAGAAATCAATAGTCAGATCACTTAAAGTCAGTGGAAAAGCAGAAAATAAAAAATTTACCATTAAAACAAATTTAATTACGCAAGCACAAAATCTGACTATAACGAATTATGTTCTTTTACTAAGGCTAGCAAAAGAAATGAAAAGAGAACCTACAATGCAGCCTCATTGCCTTCCTTTGGATCATTGAATGTTGAAGTGCATCACCCGTCTTTTCCACTCCTCCCTATCAATCCCAATCCCAATTCTTACTTATCAACCAAATTTAATATGCTAACAAAACCCCTAGCTACTTTATGCCTATTCCATCAAGCAAAATAAGACTAACTAGAGATATCCACGAGTCAATGTTAAAAAGTACCAAAGGATCATTTAAGGATAAACGTAAATTTAATGAAAAAGAAAAATCAGTTCTCATTTCATTCTTTGTTATATTTCCTAGACAGCATGACTCACAAAGAGACTATTAGCGATCTTGACAAGAACGACGGAAGGTACCATGAGACAGCTCGCAAAAAGCCCGCACGTTGACAGCCAAATGAGAAGTTAAACAGGTTGCAGCCGCACCTATCGGCAGGAGAGACTGTATGCATCCCAATTCTCCCAAGTGCCTAAAAATGCCACACCATCGTAAACTTAGTAAATAACATATGAATAAAACGTTTATATAATCAATACACACCAGGGCAATGAAAGATCTATGTAACAAGTCTTTCTAGTAGAAAGCCCTGAATTAT
The DNA here is from genome assembly GCF_029168945.1 of Cannabis sativa. Classification (NCBI taxonomy): domain Eukaryota; kingdom Viridiplantae; phylum Streptophyta; class Magnoliopsida; order Rosales; family Cannabaceae; genus Cannabis; species Cannabis sativa. Next base: position 19,855,302 of record NC_083610.1, read on the forward strand.
ATTATAACCACCAAGTTCAAGAGTATAAACCCGAACAATAGAAAACCATAATGAATACTGTACAAGATTATCATTTCATTAAGGAAGAAAGGCATATCTTTAGATACTCACTTAACGGATATACCTGGTTTTTCTCTAGTGTTCACTAACACAAACTGGGAATTTTCTACATTTTATTGTTGTTAGGTGCTTAAACTAAATTAAAGGCAAAACATAGTAAGCAAAAAGAGCACATTTGCACTGTAAAACCTATTATTTCCCCAAAATCGAATATTTTCCAAAGTCCAAATCTTTGAGGGGTAATTTATCAGAATTCAGCAGAAAACACAAAACCCTAATCGAAAAGAGTGAAAAGTGATTAAAGGAAGGAATGAAGTGAAAAGGTAAACCTGGGAGAGGAGAAGGAGAGACGACGAGGAGGGGCAGCGACGTTGGGAGGACGCAATCGAGGGAGCGAGGGAGCAGAGCGTTGAGCCGAAACCCTAGCGCTAGAGATGAGGGAACGAGAGAGCGATCCAGCAGAGCGCCAAGCCATTTTGGGAGATGGTTGATGGCTGTTGCAGTTGCGAGAGAGGAAGGGGTAAGGGGAGGCTTTGGCCGAGGGCTTTTGCGAGGGTTTAACGAGGTGTGACTGTGGCTGTATATTTCTACAAAACTCGATCTGCAACATGCATTTGCAGCCCTTGATTCTTATTTATTATTATTTTTTTAAAAAAAAAAAATACTAAATTACACTAGTAATACTTTATTAGTTCAATTAAGTATGAGATCTCGTATACATGTTTAGAGGTGATAGGTACACTGTAATGTCTTTTTTTTTTCTTAAACAATGGTAGATTTTAGATTTTATGTTTTTTTTATTAAATTTGAAATTTACGTTTTTTTTATTATTTTTTTTAAAAGAAAATGTCTCAAAACTATATCTCTTAAAAGTAGTGTCGAATATTCTCGCTATTAGTCTAATTAAGTATCAGATCTCATATATATGTCAAGAGGTAATAAGTACACAAATGCTTAATAGCAATGCTTTTTTTTTCTTAAACATTAGTTTTTATTAAATTTGAGTTTTGATGTTTTTTTTTATTATTATTATTTAATTAGAGAAAATATCTCAAAGAAACTCCACCTCTCATGACATGTTTACTTAAAGGGAATGCTAATCAATTGTATGGTATTGATTCTCATAAAATTATTTACTAAATTTTGGAAAAAGATAAAGTAATAGACGCCACACAAATTAGGAAAAAAATAAAGGGAAAGATTCTTCCATTTCCTAACTTATTTTATTCGATTAGGGCCAGGGTCTAGATTCGTTCGAGTTGAGTTCTGGGTCTAGGTCGAAGTCACCATTTGAGTTAGGTCAGGGTTAAGTTCATATCAAGATCTCAAAGTAATGAAGTATTTTATAAAATAAAAAATAAAAATTACTTTTAAAAAATAATAACCAATCTCGTCTTTTGTTTTGAAAATTTCAAAAAAGTGTTCTTGTTCTATTTTTTAAAACACAATTTGTAAAACACTCTATTTTTAGTGTTTTGCTTTCTTTCTACCATTAAGCAAGATAATTTCAAAAGCGATGCCACCACAAACTATATCACCAAGGTGGCCATTTCTGATGGGAAGCACACCGATCTAGTGCTTCTTGGGATCCTTGAACCTGACCTTGAGATGCCATGAACATTAACCCTCAGTCCTCAGAGTGGATTAGGGTTGAACTCAACTCTTTGGAAGTTCTTCCACCCATTCTCCATCTTCCATAACTGAAGATGGAGATGTTGATGCGGTAAAAAGAAGAAAGTAAAGCTTTTTTCCTTAGCATAATCTTTAATGCTAGTTTAGCATTTCATATAACCCTCGTTACAACTATCATAGGTCATAGTAAACGAGACATCTTTTACCATTTAGAAATTCACACTATTTTTGGTATCTTAACCAACAAAAATGAAAATTCTTCTCAGCAAAAAAAAAATGGCAATTTCTTCTCGAATAAAGGTTTATGTTTAATGTTTAATACAAATGATAATTCAATTAATTATTGTCGGACGAGTCATTAGTCTAATAATTCATAAAAATGACTCTCACAGGCTAACAAAGAATTAAATGTAAACTGGTTAAAAGAAGAAAAAAAAAATGCTCTTTAATTTAAAGAAGGCTCAAAATCTTAATTTTAAAGCTTTAGTTGCCTATTGAAACACAGTAAGTTTTGACACATTTTAGTTGCCTATTGAAAGTGAAGACCCTGCCAGCTGATATATTGGTCATGACTGTACTCCCTCTATAGTGTAATCTTTGGATAGAATTTTGGTCCTTTGACCAAATACCAACTTCATGAAGATCACCTTCTTTCCAGCAGATGTTAACCGTCACCCCACCGCGTGCCTTGAGACCTTTTACACAGCCATTTGCCCACTTATCACGAGGCAGAGCTGGAAGTAAGAAAAGGTCCTTTGTAGTACTTTGAACAAGCATTTCTGCAATTGCTGCTGAAAATCTGCCACCAAAAACACAAAAACATGAAAAATGGCTTTGTATTGTTAATCTTATAACTTATCACCAAGTCCCTCATGTCAAGGCTTTCAAATTGAGTTAGATTTTTTAATGTGAGAATATAAAAAAAGCTGATGTGATACAGTTCAGTTTCGATCAAATTCCATCAGGAGCAGAGTTGTTCAGAGACATAACACAGAATGTGGCTCACCCAAAGTTGGCATCTATTTGGAAAGGAGGGTGTGCCGTGAACAAGTTGCTATAGAGTCCTCCCTCGTAATCAGCTTCGTGATCTGGATCCACCAAATCAATTAGATGTTTGATCATACGATAGGCGTGCTCGCTGTTGTGAAGACGAGCCCACAATGAAGCTTTCCATGTTGTTGACCATCCAGGACCTTCCTCTCCTGTTTTTTTTTTTTTTCAAAAAAAAAGATAATATGTAATTTGGTATAAAAATAAATACCATCATGACAACATAATAAATTTCATGCAGGTTCATAAAATCTTAATAGGCCAAATGGATATCCTCTTTTTAGTCTTTTCTTCATCATAGTCATTATACACATACCTCTTTTAAAGAGAGTATAGTCTGCAGCTTTACAGAGCTCTGGAGTTTTGTCAACAGTTATTGTGTGCCCTGGAAACAGGCCAAAAAGATGCGATACATGTCGATGATGCGGGTCTGGATCCTCAAAATCTTGTGCCTGCCATAAATAAAGCAGAAAAAAAGATCTAAGCTCTCATTTTATGAGCAGATTCTCAACATATATGAGATCTGCACAAGGTTGTATAAGATGGAACAAAGGATAAAGCTTACCCATTCCATAATGGAACCATCTCTAGCAATTTTTGTAGGTGGAAGCTTGGATTGAGCCTCTTGGACTTTTGTAAGAAGAGCATCCTGACTACCCAAAATCTGTTTATAGAGAAAATTTATTATCAAAGCACACAGATTTAACAGGCAAGGAATGCTTCAGCTGTTGAAACAAGAGCTCGACCTCAGAAGCAGAGATAAATGCAGAGAAAACTTCTTTAATAATAGCAATGTCCATGGTTGCTGAGTAGCTCACGCTGGCTTGCTTGCCCTCTGGAGACATAAACATATGCTCTGGAGAAGTTGATGGGTTTGTTTCTAGATATCCTCCAGGGCCTTCAATCAACCAATCCAACAGAAATGAAGTACATCCTTCCAACAAAGGATATGCCTTATTTTTCAGAAAATCCTAATTATGTAAAAAAGTTATACATATATGTATATTAGAAACATTTGCCCACCAGAAATTTGAATAAGAGTAAGCACTAAGATTTCCTATATCATCCATAAACTTGCATGGAAGTTTTTCTTGGACTGAATCTGTGATGTTACATGATTGGATATAGCTAAGAAAGAGTTCGACAGTTCAGCATTCATACAGGTTACTGAGTTTGTAAAAATTATTAATTTTATATAAAACTCCCTGCTGAGGGTGAAATGAAAATGCTTACAATGAACACAACCCATTTGACTGATTATGCAAGAATGTAAGGATTCGAGTAGGAAGAGGTATACAGCAGAAGCTTACTTTGTCCATTGTGTAAGTAAAATGTTCCCATAGATGGGTGCAGAGCCAAGCTCCTCCCATTGGCCATAAAGCCCACACAGCTTCACCCCGATCTGGTGATGTTTTTGCCCATAAGTCAGAAACTTGATGAGCAACCCAGCCACTGGCCTCATAGTTCACCTGAAAGTTTGTTCTAAGTAAATAAAACAATTCGCCCATTCTCTCTCTTTCTCTTATCCATCGAATTGGCCTCAAAATCAGGGTACTTCCACAGCAATATGTGAAAAAATAAACGGTAAATGCAACTAGAAAGAGCTGAATCTTACTTTGGCAGTTTTACTCCCAGTTTCTGATAAAGATGATATGTAATCAAATAATGGCTCCTGGCATTCTTTTAGGTTGCAAGAAAGGGAAGGCCAATAGTTCATTTGAAGGTTGATATTCAGATGAGGAGCACCACTGCATGGTAAAGAGCTCTGAATGTGTCACAAAAATGGAACTTGAAGCCACATAAAATGCTGATGCAATGTAACTTGCATTATAGAGTTAGCAACTCAAAGGCAAGAAGGCAATCATTCCAACTAGTTAATCCTCTCTGAATTAAATTTATAATATCTATATCATCCTGTAAAGCTTAACTCTGCACATATCTATTTTTGTTTGAAGAATTAAGATGCTGAGAGAAAGAGTTACATACTCCCATGCAGGCTCCACGTCCTTGTTCCAAATACCCTGCAGGTTCGCCGGCTGAGTTCCTGGTCGTGAACAAGATATAAGCAGATAACGACCATACTGGAACAATAGCTCCACAAAGGAAGGATCTTCATCAGTTTTGAAAGATTTAACCCTGTCTGCAGTTGAGATAGATATGTCATTGTTTTTTGAGATGCTCTTGGAACTTTTTGAAAGCTCCAACGAGACACGATGGAACAAATTCTGATAGTCACTCAAATGATGAGCTAAGAGGTCAGAATATGACAACTCTTTTATTGCATTTAAAGCTTTCAGAGTGTCAGAAGATGGATCTTTCTTAGAATCAACAGGCTTTGTAAATGGCCCATCAAATGAAGACGAGGCCAACAGAAGCAAGACAGCAGAATCTGAATTCTTAATCACTAACTTCTTATCATCCAAAACACGAATGACCCCATTGCTGCCACTAATCTGCAAATTAAGAACTGCAGAAAACTGAACTCCCTTTGGATTGTCATTGTCATTCACCTTTGGTCGGATCCTTCTACCAGGACAGCTCCCTTCCATTAGAATTTGAGTTGTCCCTTTCACTTCAGAATGGTGATGCATCTTGCTGTCTAAAAATACTGTAAATGAAAGAGACCCCGGTTTACTGGCTGAAATCTTTGTTACGACCACTTGATCAGGATTTGAAGCAAAATGTTCCCGAGTAAATTCTACATCACCGACAGAATATTTTATTTTTACTGTTGCAGTGTCTAAGTCCAGCTCTCTACTGTATGTGTCCTTGGCGTAATCAATATGAGAGGGATCAAATTCTAGCTTAATGTCTCCTAGTAGTTGATAAACCTTCATTACACAATGTAATCATAATGTTAGATAACTTTCATTGCATATGGAACTCATCAAATTTAGTTCCTACATTAACAATAATCAGTTATAACTAGTACAAAACAACAGAGGTAGACATAATTCCATCCATTTTTCATTTTTGCTGAGTAATTGATAAAATGTACATACATCAGAAGGATCTGCTGACAGCTTGACTGCTTCTTTTGTAGCTTCAACATATTCTCCATTGTCAACAAGCTTTCTAACCTCTGCTAGTGCTTCGGGAGCTTTGGGGTTCGTATAATTTCCCGGAGTTCCAGTCCATAACGTGTCATCTACAATATTCACAATAAGCTTGCTAAGAATCACATCTTATTTATGCACGAGAACAATTCTAACTAAGCCATTTTCAAACACCAACTTTTAAGAAATCAACAGTTGAACAGTTCCGTTCTAATTCAGATTACAAGACAAAAGTAAAGCTGTGTGTTTTACATCACTTTGTTGGAAAAAATGGATTTCCTTTCCTCCTATTTGGATTTAAACAAAAAAAATTGAGACCATTATAGATATATTCAGGAAAACAAAAATATTTATATAATTTTTCCCTCAATGATTTACCTAGTTTTTTCTCTAACAAAATATTTCCTTCCTAAGCATTTCACATTTCATATGTCTGTTTAGAATTATATCTTATACAGTTGTGTATATAATCGAAGAGTTTAGTTTCATAATCTCTTAACACAAACAGATAACCATTAATCTTAACATTACCCTGTTTCGTACAATGTACCCATAATCGACAACCAGATCAAATAAACATAGCAGAAAAAGATTTGAAAATGGAGCTTCACCGTTGAGCTGGAGAGTGTCAGAGGCAACACCACCCCAAACCATGGCACCAAGGCGACCATTTCCGATTGGAATCGCATCGGTCCAGTGTTTGGCAGGCTCAGTAAAAGTAAGCTTTAAAGGCTTGGTATCATCGTCGTTGAGCGAACTCGGGTGCCACATGTCCTTCTCCGGCGGTGGCTGAACCAGAACCCATCCACTATCCTCCATAGGTTTTTGTTGTGGGTTTAGTAATTAAGCAGTAGCAGTAGTAGTAGTAGCAAAGGGTAATGGGGGAGTAGTTGGGGAATAAGTAGTGACCAAAACTGAGATTAGCTTCGCCATTATTTGATGATTTTCAGACGCCATAAACAAGGCCCCACGTCACCTGGTACCTTTTGTAGCTTTCCTAATTACTATTATTATTATTATTATTATTATTATTATGTGATTTTTTTTAATTGTTTTTACGGTACGGTGACGTAAATGTAAACCTTGCCTTGTTCACGGGATTCACTAATAAAAAAAGATAATTAAGGATGGTAAATTCAACAGGTAACATACACCTATACTTTATTATTCACTTGTTATTTTTATATTGGAATATTTAAATTAATTTTTTTTATAAATAATTAAAAAATTAATAATTTACACCAATCAAGAATTGTCACATGTAATTTATTAATATTTAATAATCATGTACTTACAAAAATTTTAAAATTATAACTAAGGTATTCTTACCATAAAAAATTAAACTTAAGTATTTATTTATAATTAGAAATTAAAGTAAATACTTATACTACAAATTACTAGTTAATAATTATGGTAAAAAAACAAAAAAACAAAAGAAATAATAATTGGTCAAAGATTTTTGTATATTTTATTAAATAAAAAAAAATTCAAATCTATTACCAAATATATTTAGTAGTATTTGATATGAAAGTTGAAAATAATTTGATTAATATAAATATTAAGTGGGGAAGGTAAATATTGATAAATTTATAAATTGTGTTTAGCTGTATATGTGAATAAATAATAAAATTTATAAAATTAAAAAATTAGGATATGTCGGAAGTTACTATATAATTATAATTAAGTGTTATTTGAAGTAATTATTATGCTGGATGAGTCTGTTTAATCAAGTGATTATACACTAAATATGTGATTAGGGATAATTAAAAAATTTAGAGTAAATAATTTTTAATATGTATGGTAAACTAAAATATCAAGAATACAAGTTATTCAAAGTGTTACTTATGGTTACCCATTCTTGTTTTGGTAGAGCATAATTGATGATTGCATGTGTCTTCTTTTCAATTTGAAGAGTTTTTTTTTTTAAGTTCATCAAATGGTCTGCAAATAATGTAGCATTTTGTTTAGTAAAGAAGTATTGTTATTAGGCACTAATGGTATCCAACATTTATTATAGGTAACGCCTTACGATTGGTTTGCGATATTTCTTAAAGGTTATTTTTTAAGTTATATGGGACTTAATACTTAAGTACATCAATAGTAGTATGACACTGAAGAATGTGTTAGACACCAATAATACATTTTAGTATTTCTCGAAAGGAGAGTATTTTTGTATTGATGAATGATTTTATTAATTAATAATTTTTTTTGGTAAAGTTCATGAACTAATTTGTCAAAACTTATATAATTTAAGAACATACCGTATAAATAAGCCTTTTGTTTGTTTTTTAAATAAAACATGTAATTTTATAGAAATCAACTAAAAAAAATAGCTTATAATCTACTCGTGACATATACAACTAGGATTAGAATTAAAAAATCTAGCAGCGTCTAATTCCAAATTATTTATCAAATAAATTAAAAAAAAATTAAGATAACTTTAAAAACACTATTGAGGTTCATTTATCTTTCCTAAAACACAAACAAAATAAGCCTTTTGTTTTTAGGTGCACAAATTCAAAATAAAAAAAAAAAAATTGAGTGTAAGACCAAGTCTATAGTTATTACTAGAAAATTATGTTTTAGTAAGATATGAAAAAGAATATGAGATGTTGCAATTACTTTGTTTATGCGGCGGTAGGCACGCATGGCAGTGATGCAGATAAAATCAGGGGCGAGAGAACCCAACTAGATTCTCCACTCTTTTCTTATATTATATTACACACAACACAACACAACACCCCATATTTGAAGCAATCGCAACATTGTCGGCCCAACCAACATAAAATAAAATAAATAATAATCATAAATTGCTTTTACTACTTACTATATATGTTCACAGCCCATCTTAAGATGTTAATTAATATTTCACAATGCTCTTTATATATTCCCAGAAAAAATAAAAAGACATAATGTTATTTATAAATATTAATACAGTAGAACCTCTATCCAAGAATACACTTGGGACCAAAAAAATAATATTCTAATTGAGAGGTTATAACTAAATAGAATTACACTTGAAAAAAAAAATCAAAATATCAAAAAATATCAATGTAACAAAAATACCAATAAACAATTCTTAACACTATATTATATTAAAATTATTTTCGAGTATATATAATATTTATACATGTACTATAATTTGAAATAAAATTATTAATTCTACATAAATAAATTTATAAAATATATGTATATATTTTTTTAAGATGTAATTATTCTTATATAGAGGTATATTTTATTAATACGGGACTTAAAAAATGTATAACTAATTACAATATAGAGGTTATTCTTATTTATAATTGGCCCAAATTGAGACTTCATTTTTTTATAACAAATTAGAGGTTATTCTTGAATAGAGTTTTTTTAAATAGAGGTTCTACTGTAACATCAAATAATAGTGTGATATTTTACAATGTTAAATATTAATGTTTTTTTTATATATATATATGGAATATATTCATTTTTTTTTTTGGAAATCAAATGCAAAATATATTAAGCAAACAAGATATATGAAGAGACTTTAGCAAAAATAAGAGTCACTTTATTAATTGATCGTTTAATAAAATAAACTGAAATAATATTCAAAGTACCAAGTAATTATTTACATTCTTCAATTACTTGTCTAAACAAAAAAAATCATCTTAAGAGAACTCTCTAACGCTTGCACAATAGTGAAGCAATCAATTTCAAGAACCACTTATTGCCAATCTTTGTCTTTGATCCAACTAAAGGCCTCACGCACCCCCATTCTTTCAGCAAGTTTCAGTGAGATCATACATTTAGAATAATAGGTGCAACCCTCAATCAAAAAAGCCTCTCTCGTCGCGAGCTACCATTCCATAGCCATAACTATTACCTCCTTCAAACAAAACAACATCAACATTAACCTTAATACTATCCATCTGAGGAACAAACCATTCTTAGCACCATCACCCAATTGAAGACCAATCCATGATGATTCTATAGTAGAAGTTTGAACAATTATCCATTAATTAAGGTAACCTTTAGCTAATGCCACAATGTCGTCCACCCCTAAAACCTTCCCTTGTCAAACACACTCGTTACAGGCATTCCATAAGGCCCAACATAAAGCAGCCATCAAATATTTTTTCTCCAAATTATATTGTTAGAAACAAGACAGACACTAAGCAAAGAATGAAGTCCTAAGTTACAGAAACGTTGATATTACTTCCCTATTCAAACACAAAGCAACAGTCGAACAAGTGACTAAAGCATGAAGAATGGATTCAACAGCCACTACAAATTAGGCAAAGAGAACTCGCTTTGATCTCAACTGAATTATGGTAGGAAGATACTCACGACTAGCCTTCCAAATCAAATTTTTCATCTTTGAAGGAATTTTCAAACTCCCCAGCTTATTCCAAAAAATTAGCAACAACTTGTTCATTGGAAGAGTTAACCTCATCATGATCTTGGAGTAGTCTATAGGCACTCTTTACAGTATATAAATCAGATAATTCTTTTTTCCAAATTAAATGGTCATTACCTTGGCCTCTATATAAATGAATGCTTAACATAAAATTATGATCTCTCTCCTTAAAAAGATCATCAAGAATCTCATTGTCCCAATTTGCTCCATGAAGAGATTACCATTGGGGTATTAGAATTTGGAAGTCAAGGCTCTCCCAATATTGCAATATTCTCACCATTACCAACATACCACCGCACCTCGTAGCCAGTACTAGTTGTTGGGCTTTGAGCTCACTACGCCACACAAAACTCCAATTGAGCCTGTAAGATAATTACCATGTAGATAGTACTGAGCCTTAAAGACACATGAAACCAAAGATGAAAGTCTTGTAAGCAGACACCACCCTTGCTTGCCCAAAAGAGCAAGATTAAAATCTTTGAGGTTACAAAATTTCATTCCACCTTTTGTCTTGTGATGACAAAATCTATCCCAAGACATCTAATAATTTTCATTATGAGAATTATTAGTCGTCTTCCACCAAAACTTGGTCACTAGCTTTTTCATGTCTCTCGTAATTTCCAATAGTAATAAAAAAAAAACACATTGCATAACTAGAGAGCAAAATGATGACTTAGTTACTTATGTATAAAAATGATGACTTAGTTCATTACCTATAAGTGATTCATAATTTTATTTTATTGGCCAAGCAAGTTACGCGAATGTGATAGTCAGTAGTCTCGTGATCTGTAAGAGAAAATATCGAGTAAGTTGTACAATTCCACACCTATGGATTATTGTGCCTTTTGAATTTTTTAATCCTTTAAAAATAGTCTCGAACTATATTCACAGTGTTGTAAAATGATTATTCTATCATATTTTATCACACGTGTCAAATAGAATGTATGACGTGATTGTTTAGACAATTATCATATGAGCAACATGTGTGTAACTAATTTAAAAACAAATAATTTAAAAGCTATTCATTTGATTTTATTTAATTTTTTTAATCATTAATTAAGTTTAATAATTTTTAAAAAAAATACTTATTTTTTATTTTTATTTTAAATTACACACATGGTGTTAATGTAATAATAGTATAAATATCCATATCATCATTTTATTTGCCACGTGTGACAAAATTTAAGAATGGCAAAACATGTTAGATACGATAACACGATTTGAAAAACAGGCTTGGATTTCCTTAAGGGAGTGTTTGTTATAAGTTTAGGTTTGCATAGGAATGTAGCCTTCATTTTGCATATGAAACTCAAATGTAGAAAATGTTTCATATTACCCACTAAATATAGGTGGGATCTACCATATTCCCACATAAAAAATGAACCAAGCAATAGGTTCTCCTCTCCTGTAAATGAGTTTAAGTCATTTTTTGGTTGAGTGACTAACTTATTTATGAAACGGGTCATTTTTAAGTTAACACACCTAAATTAGAAATAATATGATAATGATATATTTAAAAATATACACTTTTATATTTAATGTAAATTATATTAAGTAAGTTAAATAAGACAAAAACATGTTAAATGACTCATGTTAACGGATTGATAAGTTAACTAAATTTAACCACGATCCTTTATATAAACGAATTAAACATGTTAGGTCATGTCAACCTTTTTATAAACGGTTTGAATTTTACTTTTTGACACAATTAATAAATAGGTCGGGTCGGTTCAGAGTGGGTTTGAGTTTGACATTTTCTTGTAATACCTAAGGTACGACATGACACGAACAGAAGGATCACTTTACAATATTGTTAATAGTTCAGGGATCTTTTAACAAATTAAAAAATTTAAGAGACACAATAATACATAGATCATAGTTTGAGAAATAAAAATCATAAATAATCTATTTTCTTTATTAAAAAGTTATATTTTAGAAATAAATGTGATTTTATATATGGAAAATCCAATCTATACACTAAACACCCCTATCATCCAATTTAATTTAGTGAGTATTTTATGAACATTAGCACCAACACTAAAATGAGTTTATCACTCACATACCAATGTTCTCCTTTATAAAAATAAAAATATTTATTAGTATGAAGACTTTTCGGTGGAGTCGAAAATAAAATATGTATAAACTTAAGCCTATATGATCAATATCATACTATAATACGTTTTAAAGAAAAGCGAGCTGAATAGTAAAAACACACAATATTAGAGGTTGTTCGGTTGTATTTTCAGTTTTTAGTTTTTAGAATTTTGTTTTCAAAATTGAGAATAGAAAGTAGTTTTTTGTTATTTTAAAATTTTAATGGTGTTTGACTCAGGTTTTTTAAAACTATTTTTAGAATTTTTTTTACTAAAAAAAATATAAAAAATTCAATATTCTACACCATACCATGACATGAACCCATCCTACCCCGGACTGGAGCTCAGACCCAAACTCGAACTCGAACCTCAAACCTTAGACCCCGGACCGAACCCAGACCTTGATCCCAGACTTGGACCTGACTCCAAACCCTAAACCATAGACCCGACCCCATCTTGAATCCAAACCCAAACTCAAACTCTGACCTCGGACCCAGACCCGGAACCAGACTGAGACTCGAACCCAGGCATCGTACTTCGACCTGGCCTGACCCCAAACTCGAAACCTAATGCTAGACCCGGACTTGGACCCTACTCACGTACACAAACCCCCAACCCGTACCCAAACTCAGAATCGGATACTAGACCCAAACCCCGAACTCGTACTTGGACCCCAAACCCCAACTTTGGACCCCGACTACAGACCTCGATCAGAACTTAGACCCCGGACCTAGACCATGATTCAGAATCAGACCCGGACTACGAACCTAAACTCAAACCCGGCCCTCGGCCCCAGACCCCGTACTCGTACCCAAACTCGAACCCCGAACCTAGATGTCGACCTAGACCCAAGCTCAAACCAAGACTTGAACCTGACCCTGGACTAAGCCTAACACCTCGGACCTAGCCCCGAGTCCAGGGTTCGAGTTCGAGTTTGCATTTGGGTATGAGTTCGGGGTTAGGGTCTGGCGTCGGGGTCAGGGTCAGGGTCGAGGTCTGGGTCTAGATTCGGGTTTCGGGTCTAGATCGAGGTCCAGGTCGGAGTTCGGGGTTTGTGGTTTGGGTCGGGGGTCCAGGTCTAGATCGCGGTTTCATGGTCCGAATCTGAATTTGGGTACGGGTCAGGGTCGGGTCTGGGTATGGGTTCGGGTCTAGGTCGGGGTTCGAGATCTAGGTCGGGGTTTGGATCTGAGTCCAGGTTCGGGTCGCAGTCGCGATCCGGATTGGGGTCAGGGCCGGGGTCCAGGTCAGGGTCGGAGTTCGAGTCCACAGTCTGGGTATGTGAGAAAAAATGTAAAATATAATATGTTAGATAAAAAAATTATTTTTAAAAATAGAAAACAACATTTTAATATATTCAGTTTTCAAAATTTTTGGCCAAACAACTCGTATTAGATTTTAAAAATTATTTTTTGTTTTAAAAATTAAACTTTTAAGCTATGAAGCCAATCAATTTCTTAATTTTTTTTTTTATTTTTAGTGGATAAACACAGTAACAAATTTGATTGTAGGCTTAAACTAAGAAGATCAAAGTAGAAATTTCATTATTTATTTATTTTATGTTTAAATGTCAGAGAAGCATGGGCCCAAACATAGGGTGGCTCCCTCCCAAATGTCAGTTAGATAATATCAATACAAAGAAGCAAAAGTATCCCAAAATTGATTCTCCTTGTCTATTATTTCTATTGTATCGGAGAAAACAAGTAGTTAGCTAGATATCTATATTATATACCCATATATGTTTGACCCTACATTATTAACCTTCACACATGCATATGTGTCCTAACATTTCATAAAACGGAAAACTAGTAGGAATTAATACAATCATCATTCTCATTACTTTTTTAGTAATAAGTATAGAGTTGGTTTTACACTCAATATTTCTATTCTTACACTATATAAGTATATATACATAATCAAATTCCCATTGATTAATTCATTCTCAACGTATATATACGTAAATGATATATGTTGCTAATTATATATTATATAAGTAGGACAACGTTGAATACACTCACTTCTACGCACTCCTATAATTCATTTAATAACATTTTTTATATACAACATACATGCTTTACTACGTGTAATTGAATATAAAGTGTCCATATTTAAGATAATACTAAAAAGACAAGCTTTTTACAAGAGGCTTATAATATTTTCAGACTCAATAAGAAAACAACTTAGAAGGAATGAGAGGCAAGTCAACCTCATCACACCACTCCACACACCTCGTCTCAAAATGAGAACTCTTAATCTGATTAGGCGAATAACTCAACCAAACTTGACCGCCAATTCTCCACTTCAACACACTCCCTTCCATCTCTTTACTCAATCTCCACCCCACTCCTTGTCCATACTCATCTCCCGCTAGTACCAACCCTCCTTTCTTCGTAAACACCCTACTCCCACCACTGTACCGCTCCCTCAACCCCTCGTAACAATTATCGCCACCCTTCGGTGATGACCTACGCCCCGCTACTTCCTGCCCCGTGACGTTGTCATGCAACACAGCATCGAACACCGCCGCGTTCCCCTCCGCATCCTGGTCCCAACGCCAATTGCTTTGCTTCCTACTATTTGATGTCATCGCCGTGGTTTTTACCTGAACGAAATTTTATTTGCACCCCATAAAATTATAAGTGCACTTCAATATTTAAAAATAATTAACTTAAATTTATTTTTAATATATATTTTTTAAATTACTTTTTTACATTATTTTTATTTAATATTAATAGTTTTATTTTTTTCAATTTTTTTTTTAAATCATGTATGATTTTTTAAAATTTTTTCCAAATAAAATTTTATATATTTTATTTTATTTTATAAGTATATTATTTAAAAATATAAGAAAGAAGAAAAAAAATTATTAAAATAGATTTTTTTTATAATTTTATGAGGTGTAAATAAAATTCTTTTTACCTTATTCGGAGACTTTGAATTTTCGAAACTGCCCTTCACTATGTTCTGGGCCACGATCTCTCTCTCCCCATTGTTGGTGGACCGGCCCAGACTCAGTCCCGCCACGTAGTTTGCTCCAACTTCTGGCCCAACCCAAACTCTTATTCTCGACGGGAAATGCTTCTCTTCCCCGAACTCCACGTCATCGTCTTTGTTGTACCCGAGTTGTACCACGTGGACGCGAAGGTTGTCTACGCGCGCGTTCACCTGAATCAACCCTTCGTAAAATCCAACCGTGTATTCCAACTGAATAACTACTTCTAGTTGCTGGTGCGCCAGCGCGTATTTCAGAACCGCGTCTTTCGCTTCAAAAGCCGGGAAATAATTACTCTTACTCATCTCAGTTTTGGGGCGTGTGAGTTTCATCCCCCAGACAGGCGCGTACCCCTTGAGAACCCAAAATCCATGAGACTCCGTCGCGTAAGAGAATCCGACTTTCGGAGACGACAATAACGGAGTTAACGTTTGTAATCCTACGCCCACTTCCCTTAAAATATACCATTTTGCTAACATGTACCCGAGGGTGCGCATGAAACACAGCTCAGCATCTACTCCTACCGTTAAGAAAAACGTCTTCAAAGCCGGTGAGCTATTAAACGACGTAGTTTCAAGGTTGGGAGCTAACAAGGACCGGAAGTAGAAGGATCCGACTTCGGTGGGGGAATCGAACGCGCACACCCAGAAGAGGCGCGTGAGGAGAATGAGATTGAAGAAGGTAGAAAAAGACTCTGACGTGTGAGAATCCATAATCCATGATACGACGTCGGGTTTCAGCTTCTGAAGCTGAGAACGTGGGCAGGTGCTATCTTGCGCAGTGGGTGAACGAGAGATAATTTCTTGAAGAAGCTGAAGAACCAGAGGAAGAAATGGCTCATCGGATGAGAGTGAACACGTGTCAGAAACCCATATTATGTTTTGGGAGCTGTGAAAGCCCTGAAGACAAACAGAGAACGTTACTAGTTCATCTATGTTGGAGCCTGACGATTTCTCGGCCCTGAGTTGAATAGACCGAGTTAGGCTGTTGAGCTGAGTCGATGCAGCGGTAGTGGCTAGTTCAAATGATGGATTTG
Source organism: Cannabis sativa (assembly GCF_029168945.1). Taxonomy (NCBI): domain Eukaryota; kingdom Viridiplantae; phylum Streptophyta; class Magnoliopsida; order Rosales; family Cannabaceae; genus Cannabis; species Cannabis sativa. Next base: position 19,871,611 of record NC_083610.1, read on the forward strand.
ACTCGGTCCAGTAGTGATCTGAGTTAGGCAACTCACATATCCATGACCAAACGTCCATCTTGTTAAATTAATGCTTTGAATATTTATGAGATAAGGAATAAAATTGTGAAGAGGTAAGTATTTGGGAGATGATGGGGTTTTAATAAGGAGAGATTGAGTGACGATCAGCTATACCCAATCCTTAGGGTTAACACAAACCACGTACGTCTATATCTGAGGAAGGTTATACTGTCTCTAACCAGTGGTTCTAACTGTTACTAGCTTTCATTTTCTTGATTGTTGAAGATTTCTATCATAAATATGTATGTATATATATATGTTAATATTTGAATATATATACACATTCGAATCCATGTACGTACTGCGTGGATCATCGATAACGCCAAATGAAGAACTTGGAAGTAGTACATATGTGGGGCTTGGCCGTTTACACGTGTAACGTTATTTAGCTTGGCACAAAATAGACCTGTCTGAAAAACAAATATAATATAAATTAATTAATAATAAATGAGAGGAGAAGAATAGTTGTCGATCGATTGATCACATCCATTACTAGAAATCTTAAATTTGTCTGAAATGGTAATTATATATATACCTTTGCATGAATATATATAATATATTGAATTGAAAAAAACAGTTGTAGAGATATTAAAAATTGGAAAGGGACGTAGAGTCATTCATAAGAATATGGTTAAGGAGATTAATTAAAAGTTGAATTGTGACGTTGTATGGCTTTTATTAGTGTTACGCTTCAAAGTTATGTGCCTTACATGGGTTATAATAAGATGAAAGATTAATTCGACAACATATATGAAGAGATTAGATATATAACTATATGACTAATGTGAGTTGTTGTGACATGCATGCAGATTATCCAGCTACTAGAGAGTACGTGTATCTAAAGGAGCCGCTAATTGGATAGTAAGAGCATCAACATTAATGTTAATGCTAAATGGGCTCATTATACAAAAAAAAAATTGTTGATTTTTCAACTAAAATATAATGTTTGTTTCTTCTGTCAAGTGCTTTTCTTATTTTTTTTTTTTATTTTTGATATTATTAGACAATTAATATATCATTAAAATATTATATAAAAAAATAAGTTGTAGGCCATGTACTCAACGAAAGCGTTGCCTGTTGATATAAGAGTCATCTATTGGTAGACAAAGAGAGATTATGGTGGAAATCTAGCTAATCAAGATTTTTTTTATGTTATTGTACATTACAAGTATTTAAGACATTCTACAAATTTTTGAAAAATTTAAAAAAATTTAACACGCTATAAATAAGATTCAAATTGTCTGTTGCATGTGACTTTTTTATAATATGCACCCCATTAAAATGGTTTTTTTTTTTTTGTTGAACCGAAAACTTCAATAAACCAGAGAAAAAAAAACCAAGTCAGTCAAGTGTAGCAACAAGGAGTGCTACATCCCCAACACAAAGAGACCTAAAAATGTTATGGGACGCAGCCCAAGCAGCCACATTGTGAGCCAGCAAATTGTCCTTACGAGGAATCCAAAACACACAACATTTAGCATCAAAATTCAGACAAGAAAATAAATGCAGAAACAGATTAGTGAGCTTCCAAGAGGGGATGGTAGAGCCACGGACAGCAGAGACAAGGGAGAGGCAATCCGAGAAGAAGTTGGCGTCCACACAATTCATCTGCAAACACAGAGAGAAAGCATGGCACAAGGCCCAGCACTCGGCTTCAAAAGGAGATGCACACTTGACCTTGGCAGTCACCGCATCAAGAAAGTCCCCCTCCCCATTCAGAGCAACCACCGCAATGAACACAAGATCACCTCGGACAGCCGCATCCACAAAAAAATTCACCATTTTAGGCGCAGGTTGGGCATTTCTCCAAGACTCCAACAGAGGGTCTCCATCAGAGGCCCGGCTTCTCTCAAACTCCCTGTTATAGTCATTAAGAGCAGCTAAAACCTTCTCAATAATAGTCGAAGGAGAGGGGGCAATACCTTGGTGGAAGAGTTGGTTTCTAGCATGCCAAAGAGAGGAGCACAAATAAGCCGCAAACTGGGGGAATTCAGTGTTGCTCGGAGCCGGAATGAGACTGGACGTCGTGGAGAAAATCCAGGGAACAATCTCAAAGTCGTAGCCGAAGCAGAGTAAGTCACTACGAAGAGCATAGGGACTAGAGAATCCCATTAAAATGGTTACACGAATAAAATCCCTAACTATTTCGACATCTATAAGAATTTTATAATTTAAATTTTTTTATAGTCGTATACGTTATATTTATTTAAGATGTCGTGCACAATTTTGAGAAATTCAGAATAATTTACAATATAGAAATCAATGTTCAAACCGTCTATTTCACAAGCGTATAAAATAAAAAAATCACGCGTGCAACATACTCTTTGCACCTTATTTTCGACATGCTAATTTTTTTTGAATTTCTTAAAATTTTCTCAAACGTCTTAAATAACTACAATGTATACGATCATAAAAAAAAAATTGGACTAAATATTTTTGTAGATACTGAAACAGATAAGGTTGCATTGATACACCTATATTTCAAGTGGAGTGTATTGTAGAATTTTCTTATATAATATAGAGAACTTAGAAAGAATTATAATTTTGGGTGATTTTACAATGCACCCTCATAAAAAATGTGCATCGATACATACCTATTTGATTTGGTATCCAAAAGAATTTTTTAATCAATTTAATTGATAGTTGTGTATGTTATAGTTATTTTAATACATCTTACAAAATTTTAAGAAATTTAAAATAATTTACATTATAGAAAGAAATTTTCAAATAGTTTATTTCACACACGTGTACAATCGATTGTTTGAACCTTATTTTCGGCGTGTTAAATTTTTTTGAATTTCTTAAAATTTTGCAAGATGTCTTAAATAACTGCAATATACACGACCATTAAAAAATTAAATTAAAAATTTCTTTTGAATACCGAGATATATAAGGTTACACCGATGTACCCCTTTTAAACTGGTGCATTATAGATTTTTTTTTTATAATTTTACATGGCCATAGAAATAAGTTGTCTCCAAATTAATTTAAAAAAAAATTTCTTCTCCCCAATGTTAACTTTTTTATTTTTATACTAAAAATAAATGAGATTTTTGCGGCTAAATCCTTTCAATTATCATTTCACTTGCACTTAACACTCACTAATTAAAGTAGCAAGTATTCGACGCAGAGCTACCAAAAATAACAGAACAACTGGAAAATAATAAGGGCACAAGGAAATATAGTGGTTCAGTAAAATCACGGTCTGTTTAGTCCACTGTTGCAAATGAATTCTGCTTAATTTATTTGATTTGGATTACTCTTTTATATAGAAAGCAAGTGTCCTTTTAGTTTTCCATAACTGACCAGTTTTAGAACCGTTTTTACAATAAATGATAATATTAAATCAGAATAAACGTAAATAAATAAAAAATAGTTTAATCCGTTCTTTTATTAAGTGCAACAACGTACGCGACTTATCAAGTGCGAGTTGTCTATTCATATTCTCGCATAAGCTCGCAGGCTTTAGATGCGTTCTATATTCGCTAAACGACTAATGTACCTATTGTTTGGATGTCTGCGTTCACCTTGAATCACATTGATGGACATCTCACATGTTGACAACGTGGGACATGCGAGTCCCTATCCAGTTGTCAAACACGACTTGTCATTCGGACTACACTATGTAAGGAAGCGATCTTTACTTAGTTGCAAAAGAAGACTACTTAGTCATTGCATATATTTCGATACATACGTGACTTATACAAATCCTCTCTGTCTTGCTTATCTTACACTACGTAAGGTATAGTATGCGACTAGACCCTGTCAAGGTCGCATCATCTCGCAAATGCGGATCAAGCGAGATTAACTCTTTGAGAGTCATCAATTAACAGCTCACTCATTCCCCGGGGATTGGATCCACGTATCAATTTTATAGGAGACTGCTCTCGAGTTTTTAGGCGAAAAATTCGCAATATAACATCAATCCATGGTGGCTAACAGTTAACCGGATGACAATTTAAATTTGTTAAACGTTCAGTAGTTTAAAAAATTTTACCGCTAAAATTTAAACTTAGAGAATTGAGGCGTTTGGTTGGGAGGAATAAAAATATAGGAATAGGAATGGGAACGGGAATAGGAATGGAATAAAATTTAAAATGGATAAAAAAAATTGATAAAAAAATAATTAAATTTTTTTTCTTGTTACATTGGAATGGTCATTCCTTCCTTTTTAAAATGGAATAGCCATTCCACCAAAATGGTGTAAAGAGCATTCCATTGGAATGCCATTCCAATACTTTAAAATGCAACCAAACAAAGGAATGGAATGAAAATCATTTCCTTTCCATTCCATTCCATTTCATTACCTCCAACCAAACGCTACCTAAGTGTAAGTAAAACGATAGTTGAAGAGGTTTAGCCACAAAAAAACTCAAAAATAAATTAATTTTCTTTGTATATAAAATATTAATGGGCCGGTTCGGGGCGGCCAGCGGGTTAAATTGCAATACACATGGAGGAAAGCAGCTGAGATTCAAACAGTGAAATCAGAAATGGAGAAAGCTTTGAGAGTATACGGTGGGGTTCTGAGGCTGGTGAGGCGCTTACCCAAGGAAACCAGACCTTATTACGCGAAGTACGCCCGCGAGAACTTTGTCAATTACAGAGAAGCCGAAGTTGGCGATTCTAAAGCCCTCGATGAGCTCTTTCACAGAGCCTATAACCATTCCATCTGGGTCCTCAACAAGGTCCTAATTTCTGCTTCTTTCTCAACATTATATGATCTCATTATCTTGTCTTGATTGTAAATTAAGATTCTTTTTCTTCTTTGATTGCAGTATTCAGTGGATCAATCCGTTGCAAATAATTTGAAGGATGTCTGTTACAATTAAATTCTACATGCCCACCAACTGTTTGTTGGAATGTTGAAAAGAAAACTGGTAATAACTAAAAGATATATACATTTCTTCTTTTGCTGTTTTAATAATTTTGTTATTGTATACTTAATAATACTTAATGTATCCAATAAAAACGGTTTCAAACCTCTTCTTTCATTTAATTTAGCTACAGTGGTTTTGATTATGGTTACGGTTTGAACTTGTTGCTTACTTTAGCTTATAACTTTCATTATGAGTGAGGTGAGGCCATACAGAGATAGATACTACTAGCTTTGCTAAATGGAAGGTATAACTAGTTATATGTTAGACTTGTTGGGTAGTTTTTTTATGCTTTTTTTGGATAAGCAACAAACTTTATAGCAACTCTAAACAAGGGGTCCGTGATGGAAACAAAGGGTTCCATGTCCTTAAGAAGAAAACAACCGAAAGAAGCAAAAGAACTAACCCAATTTGCAATATCATGAGCTGCTCTATTAAGTTCTATAGGATCCAACATAATTTAGCATTAGGCGACAGATCAAAATTTCCAAATAGGTTCAAGAAAAGAACTTTATCCTTCCAACTAGGGATATTCGTCATTTCAACACCCTGCACTAAAGTAAGGCAATCAGAAAAGAAAACTGGGTTTACCCAACAACGAGATAAACACAATGCAAACGCATGGGCAAGAGTCAAGGCTTCGGCTTCTAAAGCACTATGATACCACAAAAGAAATATTTGATACCACAATTGTCATGCTGTGAGAGCCTAGGAAACTAGGAAAAAGATGTGATTGATTCTCTTGAGCTTCCCTTGGTTTGGCTTGGCTAGTGCAGTAGTGTAGTGAGTTCAATCTTGTCACTGGATAAATCTTTATCCAGCAGGCATAGCTAGGAGGATTAGGTTGAAAGTTCTTAAATTCAAGGTAAGTCTATCTCAATCTCGCTATATTTGTAAGGCAAGGGAACATCGACTTACAAATCTGGTCGCAAAAGATCTTTTGCGCTGCCTTTTCTTGCTATAGTCTGCAAATTACACATGGTTGTGTAATGGACTTTTTACATTGATGATGCTGAATTCTGCAAATTATTGATACGTAGTGCAGCAAAGAGAGTTTATATTACTAAAGAATGTGTCATTTGGTGAAAGTGCAGGAGTATGTGAAGGGTGATAATTGTTTTTAGAATCCTTTCTTTTGTGCAGCACCTCTAATCACATTTGCCTAGAATGTTAGTTGATGAGGAGGAATATATAAGGAATATATACTATTTACTATTATTATATTATATTTCGAATGGTAGGAGGCGCTATTTACTTTTGGGAATATAGAATGTCTATCAACTAATTTTTTTTTGGGGTTTCCAAGCCAAGTTTGGGTTAATTGCCTATTCTTATGTTAATTGTTTATTGCTTATACAAATTATTTAGATCCGCTTTAAATTCTTTTATTCTTATTTAGGAAACATTTATTCCCTATCTAAATATATTTTACTTTTATTTGTTCTCTCTCTATTTGTACACCAGTTAGTATCAGAGATTTTATTGTATATGGTGTGTTGTGATGATATAGACATAGAGAACTTATGTATGTTAGTGAAGTAGATTTTGATATTTCAATTGTGTGTTGCAGTTATATGGAAGAAAACTTGTATGCAGTTTGAATTGATTGAATTGTTTAAATTTATATTACACAAGGTCAGGTTACTTATTGTTTATTTTCAAATTTAAGCATGGGAGAGCTTAAATAAGCAAGTCATGTGCCTAAAATAAGTTCGTTGGGTGAATTTACAACACAATCAATTATATCAATAACAGTGAGTGAGTATGACTAGATTAATCGTAATTAAAGTAAACGAAAACCCAAAAATTAGGGTTAGAAGAATACAACTAATTTTGGGGAACAAGAGCTTGCACAAACTAATGATTATTGTCCAAAATTTATTTTCCCAAACATCTAATGATGTTTGAAGCTTTTTTAATATGAAAGAGAAGTGAGATACACAAGTCTTTGAAGTTCATACAAGTCAAATACTTCTTGATGATCTTTTTGGAGAGAAGAACAACTAAATAACAAAGAGAGAGAGAGAGAATGTGATCATCATAGAGATAGTGAATATGTGATCATCATATTTCTTTTCTCAAACCCTATGTATGGTGTAAAAGTCATCCTAAGTCTCAACTATTGGAGCCAAAACACATTTAAAGGTAAAGCTAAAAACTATCATTTAATGGTCTAAGCGACGTGTCGCCCAGGCCTTGAGATATGTTGATTGGAATGAGTCCAATTTTATGCAATGCGCCATGCACTGTTCATGTGTTATGTTGACAGTTGGTCTGTAAACGATTTTAAATTTTTTATGTAACTTTATATACATTATAAATGTCAATTTAAACTCATAAACATAATTATAATATTGGGAGCAATACTATCTAAACTACACATTTAATTACACTTAAATCTTACAAATTTAATTTTTAATGGTAAAACCTTCTCAATCTCACTTATGTCTTGTTCATTACATTTTTGTTTAAAAACCTCACTTAAGTGCCATAGTCAATTGTTCATGTATATATTTTGTACACTTAGTAAATTTTTAATGGTTCACGTAATATTAATTATTAAAATTTAATTTTAAATATTTTAAAATTTAAAAAAACAGAAAAAAAATAATTTTTAAAATAATTATAAAAAATATACATTTTATTTTTTATTTTTTATTTTCCTTTTTTTTTTGTTTTCTCCCTTGAAATCCTATTCCTCTCCACCCTAATCTCCTTCTTCCTTCTTCTCCATTATCACCGCCACCACAATCACTACTACCAAAGCTACCGCCAAAACCACCACCACACCACCTCAGCCACTACCACCAGAACTGCCACCACAAATCATAATAGCCATCACTGCCAGAACCACCACCGCAAATCATAATAGCTATCGCCACCTTAATCTTAACCGAAATCACAACAGCCACTAACGAGCTTAACCTAAACACAAGTCACAACAACCACCTTAACCTAAAATCGAGCTTCGATTGGCTCATTGGGATCCATAGATGACTCAATTAGATTCGTGGAGCTTCGGCTCAGGTGAGGTCCACCACGAAGAGAGAGAAGAGACGAAAGAGAGGATTTGGGAGAGACACGGAGATGGTTCGAACCCTTGGTCGACGATGGTGGCTCATTGGAGTTGTACCGAGAACAGCGAGGAAGAGAGAGGGAGACAGGTCGAGAAATAGAGAGAGTCAGGTCGAGAAATAGAGAGAGTCAGGGTAGGAGTTTTTGGTCTTGGGGTTCTCTGGGTATTGGAGAGGTCAACAATCTCGACGATGGTGGCTCATAGAAGCTGAGGTTAGAGCCGCGTGCGGTTGAGAGAGAGAGAGAGAGATTAGGGTTTACAGATAAAAAAGAATGAAGAAGAAAGAAAAGAAAAGAAAAGAAATATAATTTTTTATAATTAAATTTTTATTTTTTATATTTTTTTTAAATTTTAAATATTTAATTTTTTTTTATTAATAATTAATATTACGTGGACTATTAAAATTTTACTAAGTGTATACAAGACAGTTTACTGTGACACTTAATTAAGATTTTAGACGAATATGCAATAAATAAAGCAGAAATAAAAATGAGATTAAAGAAATTTTACTACTAATTAAAAATTAAATTCAAGAGATTAAGTGTAATTAAATATGTTTGGGGTAGTATTGCATCAAATATCCCTTATTATTATGTATTATCTCTTATAATATTCCTTATCTAGTATTAATGTTCAAAAATATTAAGCACTTCATTTTCCTTAACTTTTATCATCACACTTAATCAATTTTCACAATGGTGTGGTGTAGTGTTTGGTTCATCCATTTACTTTCTTTTGTACTAAATGACAAACTTCATTGACAGCCCATTTTCTTTTCAACAGCCCTTTTTTATTTCTTCAAAAAAAAATATAAATATCTTCTTATTAATCACTCTCAATAATCTCATGATAAAACAAGCTCCATCAACACTACTTATAATTTTGTTATATAATTAAAACAAGGTTGGGTAATGGGTGAAGTATAATAGAGAGACATCGAATGTAGTGAGAGAGAGAGAGAGGAAAAGAGGCACAATTAGCAACGAAGGAGGTGTCGGAGGACGCAGCATACGATGAAGCAAAGTGTGGGAAATGGTGTTATTGACTGTCGTGTCTCTATTCCTTGCCAAACCTCATACTTCTTCCCCACGTATCTTCTTCATTTCATTAACCTGTCTTTACATTTCTGTCCTTTCTCTTCTTCTTTTGCCACCTAATAATACTATAGTCTTTCTCTCTAAACTCCCACTAACTGAACACGTCATCACTCACACTCACTACTACATTTTGTATTACGTATCTTCCTCTATTTTCATACCTCACTCACTCTCACTCACTCACTCACTCTGCCGTTTTCTTTTTCTTTCTATAATTAACAATGTACAAATAATGATAAAGTGACAGCTATAAATCATAGAAATGATATTTCTTTCTCTAACCATTCTTGTACAAAATCTCAAATGTGCAGTTATTAATTAGTGTGTATGGTTCATTTATTACTTGACAGTAAGGGGGAGAGTCTGCGAGATGATTGTGTGGGTCCGGGGCCCACATTCTATATTCAGGTCATTTGTGGGTCCAATGAAAACTCCCATATGGATAACAAATAAGAGGTCAAAATTTAAGAAAGTGATTGTGAGAGAAACTTAATTGGCATATTGGTATTGAGATAATTTAACATAGGATGTATATTGAGATAACTTTTGCTAAATAATTACAATTTCATACTCTAAAAACAAATAATAAGGATGCCACTTTTAAGCATATATTTACTTGACATTCATTTAGATTTTAAGGAAGTATCTAGTAAAAATGTGTCGACTTCTTTCAGCATTCTATAATTCACTTTCTATTAGAGTAGCTCTAATAACAATATGCTCAATTATAAAAAGAAAAATACTAAAAGGTATTGTACATAGTATTATTTAATATATTATATTATTATTAGTACATTTAAATATTAAATCTTACATAATTTAAAGTAATATTTTTTTTAAATAATACCTCTAGTCAATGATAAGACACTTTTTAAGGTACTAAGGCTATGTTCGATGAGAGGGAGGGAGAGTAAGATGGATGGAGAGGTTAGAGAGGAGAGAGAGTAAGATAAATAGAGAGAATTGTTGATCTCCTTTATATTGTTTGGTATTAGGTGAGAAGGATGGAGAAAAAATTAATTAGTAAAATTACAAAATTAGCCTTTTAAAAATAAATTTTTATTATATTTTAAGGATAATTATTGTATTTTACAAAATGTGTTTTGTCTTTTTTTAAAATTCTTCTAAAGTTGGAGGGATTAAATTTTGAAAGTTTGGAAGGAGAATGCCTCCCTCCATCTCTCCTCTCCCTCCTTCACTCCCTCTTGCCAAACAAATAATTTAGTCTCTCCTTCTATCACTCTCCCTCCACCCCTCTCCATCCCACCTATCTCCCCTCCTACCAAACATAGTGTAAGTGTTAGAGAAATAATAAAAAACAGTCTTAGTATCTAATACTCTTATAAAATATAATATTATTCTTAATACAATTTAATATTGACTTATTCATTCTAATTTTAATTTAATAAAAGTGCTTACTAATTATAAAACCTCAAATCACATACCCATGATATAGCAATGCTCCTCAATGTTGAGAATCATGAGGTTTCATCTCAAAACCAATTGAGAATGAGTAGAGTAGCCCATTTATTTATTCCATGTGGGACAATGTCTACAATATTCCCCTCAAGATGATGGTTATTTTTTATGCATCAGTCTTGAACCGTGTCAAAGTGGACATGGTCACTGTCTGTATAAGTACGGATCGGTTCATTTGTCTGCAAGGAATATGCCTCTGATACCATATTGAGAATCATGGAATTCTATTTCAAAACCAATTAGCAATAAGTGGAGTATCTCATATATTTATTCTAAGTGGGACAATATTTTTCCCACACCCTCTGGTTTTAAGCTGAGATCTGGTCCCACCACCAAGTGGTAAGAATTTTCGTCCGTGATAAACACGATCAGATGGCCTACAAGTGACGTGTGTGTACGAATTAACTCAGGTGGGCCCACTTCCAATTCCATGCAAACTAATTGAGAAAGAAAGCGACGGAAAATTTCATTTATTTGGATTCCGGTTGTTGGAGGAGTTTCGACTACTACTGCCTTGGACCTCGAAACCACGGTTTTCTCGGGCCCGGTGGCTTTGACCAAGAAGCGCCAAAAACCAAACCCTCGGAAACCTCAGCCACACAGCCACTCCTTCTTCATTCCCCCTCCAACCCCCTCAACCCAACACAGACCATAATAATAATACACACTACACTCACCACTCTCTTCACTCTTCTTTCACTTTCACAAAACCAACTAACCCAAAAACGCGCGCCAGTCATTACTCTCTCTGCCACTTTGTTTTTTCAGTTTTCTTAACTCTTGCTTTCTCTGCCGTTACATTTCTAATCTTTTTTATGGGTTTCTGAGCTTATAAAGTAAGACCCAACAAAAGTTTAATTCAAGAACTCAATGGCCAAAAATGAGCGTTTCGACTTTGACAACCTGGCGGTGACCGGGGGAACTAGTTTTTCACAGTTGTTATTAGGAGACGACGACGTTTTGGGTCTCGATGTGAACCAGATTTTCAATAAGTGTAACAATAGTAGCATCAATACCTCTCTTTTTTCATCTGTTGAGAAAACGCCCAGAATGCTCTGTTTTGAAAATTTTCCCAACAGAGGGGAAATAGTTTTCTCTGATCAGTCGACTCAGAAATCAGGTATTACCTGTAGTGACTCGTCGTCTTCTACTTCTTCTTCGAGTAATAGCGTCAGCCTCAGCACCATGTCTAAATCAAATGTCAGTATTAGTTTTGTCTTATTTCTAGTTTTCTTTTATTCCCCTTTTTCTCGCTTCTCTTTGGTTAAAACTTATTAACGCATTTGGCCAGAGAAAGCGAAATGGATCGGACCAAGAATCTGTTCACTGTGTGAGTACCGCCACCACCATTACATGTACAAACCCAAATCAAACACTCCCTAAAAAGATCAAAACAGTAGCTACAACAAAGGTAAATTAATTAATTTTTCATTCAATCATTTTCTATTGTCTTGTTTTAAAATGTTAATGTTTTTGATAGAGAAAAGAGAAGCTAGGAGAAAGAATTACAGCTCTTCAACAGCTAGTTTCACCATTTGGCAAAGTGAGATACTATTTTGATTTACATTAATATTAATATATGTGTATTTATAAAACATAATTGGCATAATTTTTTTGGGTTAAATTTTGATTTGAGCAGACTGATACGGCATCAGTGCTTCATGAAGCGATGGGATACATCAGGTTTCTGCAAGATCAGGTTCAAGTTTTGTGCTCTCCTTATCTGCAACGTTTGCCTTGTGTACCCGTAAGTGTCAGAAATTTATGATCAGGACTCAACATTTCGTTTTCACCTCATTCTTATTTATTTATTTATTTATTTAAATATGGACCCTTGTATCACGTGGTACTAGAATACTAGGGAGTCTGACTAGAATTTTTGAGGTGGGAAATGTTAAAGGATACTGTCAGTTATATTGGTATTTGGGCAATTTAATAGGTAGTATTGGGGCACTATGGTGCCTTTGCCTTACTATCAATAACAATCAATAAAAACAAAAAAATATTTATTGTGTTGACACTGTGCCAAATTTTAGTATCAATCCAATTATAGACTCTAAAATTGCAGTTCAGGCTTTGTCAACCAATTCTCTTCCTGACTGGAGAGTAGCTAGTGTGTTTTATCTATCTTTAAACTTGGCTAAAAAGTTTCGTTTATGTTGTTTTTCCTTTATTAAGCGTAGTTGTAATGCTTTGGCTGATGGTGTAGCTAAAAACGCTAGAATCTCTAGTGATTTAGCAATTTTGTATCAAGGGGAGGGCAATCCCCCGGTGATTCCCATCAATCTTCTTAATTAATGAACTCATGGTTTTTTCAAAAAAAAAAATCCAATTATAGACTCACAAAATTACTTTTCTCTCTTTTACCTCATTTTACTTGGGCATACATGTAATGCTCTTGGTATGGTTGTGGAGGAATGTGTAAATATTTCATTGTTTAGTTTAAATTTAAGGGTAGGAAAGTGTTAATTTTTTGAGGGTCCTATATGGTTTTAAAGAGTGTTAGAATTTGGGATATGGTAATTTTTTGTGGGTCCAATATGATTTCATCTTATATATAAGAACTAACTCAAAATTAGCTCACAATGTATCTGTTTTGAAACTATATTAGAATTTAGGAAAAATTGAATGAAATTCTACTTTAAAATCAATTGACTAACTTATTAGTAATGTAGGACTAACTCTAATAAAAAAGAAAGCTAAACTTTTTGTAGAGTAGAGTTTTGGATGTCACACTAAATAAACTCTCTCTACATTTTCTCATGCATAACATTTTTCATAATGTATTAAATTAAAATTGTACAGAACCAATTACACCATATATGACATGCTATGCTGCCCTTAGCATTTCTCCTGTTGTATCGTGATTGTATAGTGGCATTTTGTTATTTGTTTGCTTTTGTTGAAACTGATCATTTTACGTATAGGATAAGGAAGGTGGTGAAAATGGAGGTAGGAAGGATTTACGAAGCAGGGGATTATGCTTGATTCCAGTGGAATGCACCTTACACGTGGCGGACACCAACGGTGCTGATTTATGGTCTCCTGCTATGGCTTCCAACGTTTCATCGTCCATGAAATGAAGCAGTGAATATTATAAGTATAACTATTTTTTGCTCTCCTTGGAATACTTTTTACTCTGTACATGGTCAAGAACCTTAATTAAGAAAAGGGTTAAAAAGTGGAAGAAAAATGTGCAGCAGAATATAACCAGGTTTCTTACATGTAGAGAAAGAAGAAAAAGGCTATTTTTTGTTGTCGTTGAAAGAAGTGTCCTTTTCATGACATCTTTGGTTTGGCTCTGCTTTACATTTTGTTGTGTTTTCATAGGGACAAAATATGGGTTTTTTGGTTTGGTGAACGTTTTCTTGTATGGAACTGGAACACACCTGTAAATTTTCTTAGGCTTTTAACTAATCTTTAGTTTTTTTTTTGAGTGTAGCTTAATGGTATTTTATAAGCTAGCCTTAGTGGCTTTAATAATCCTTAGTTAAGCGTACTCATATTACATTAATTAAAATTCCATCTAATTTGACTAATTGTGATTGGATTTGACAACCTATCAATTTAATTATAAGTAAGGTTAAATATTGAATATTTAATTGTGATTGCATCAAATTAGATTGATAGTGTCTGAAAATTTAATATATACAATTAAACTAATTAAGGGAATTATATTTATACTATTTTTTTTTAATTTACAGTTTCAGTGGTTTTTGTGAGTTTCTATGTGGATTTAGTTGTTATTTAAGTTGTTTTGTTAGTTGTTATGTGAATTTTTATAAAAATATAAAAAAAAAATTATTTTAAAGTGTAAAAATGATTTTTTTTTTAATATTTTCATTTAGTTTGAATGAATGATTAAATTTTATGTTCTTATACGAAAAAAAAAATATATGTATATATGAAATTAATATTAATTTTTTTAATTGGATGGATCTAATTAATAGATACCAAATTTAAAATATTAGATGGATTTGATGTGATCCAATAAATATTAGTTAAATACGAATTAAACCAATAGATATACATGAAATATATTTATTGGATAGAACTAATCTAATTTAACATTTATTAGATGTTGAATTAATTGGATGATTGAAATTAATTGAATTGAATCAGATAGTAAAATCTAACATTTAATATATGATTGGATTGGATTGGATCTGAATAAATCTAAAAATATTAAAAAATATTAAATGCAGTTTAATGAACACCTCTAATTAAGTGGTTCACCAGTTGAAGAATAGTCTATTTCCAACTTATGTTATGATACTTTTTGTCTATTTTTGATATAAAAGATCAAAAAGGAGAAGATAGGGCAAGTGAATCTTCATGGAGCTTAAAGTAAATAATCTCACTACAATAAATTTGCTTATTAGGGGCAATTTGTTGCTCCTAAACAGTCACCCTAAAAGTATTATTATTATTTATTTATTTTTTTTGAAAAGGCCCTAAGAGCAACTCCAATGCAAGCATTTAAAAAAATAGCTAACAATTTTTACATCATTTTAAAATACTATATATTTTTTTTTCATCCACATTATTTTTGACCACTTTATTCTTAAAATTACTCTAATGCTAAACAATTTTAAAAATCATGAGAATGGACCCACACTCTATTATTTAATATATTATTAAATTACTTTTAATATTCTTAATATTATATTAATACACCTTTTTGATAGAAAAATTATAAAAAAAATAAAAATTAATTCACCTACCATTGCTTGACAGTAGTAATTGTAGTAGCCCACACAATTTTCTTTAGTGGTGAAGCAATAAAGATTGCTTTTTTTAGACTGACAAAAGTTTCATGAGCAACGAGCATTGGAGCTACTCTAAAAGTATTATTAGAGCAACTTTTGTTGCTCCGAAAAGTAATTTTTAGATTCTCTCTTAAATATCACCTCTAATCTTTTCAAAAAAAAAATATTACCCCTAATGATATTACTATTTTTTTTTTAAATATTATTATATCATAAATATTTAAATACATTTTATAAATAAATTCAAAAAATTAATAATATCATTTTTTAGAGTTTAAATTTGAATTAGTACCCATAAAAAAAGAGAATTTTCATAAATACTTTTTTTTTTTTTTTTTTTATGTTTATTTATAATTTTATAGCCTAAAATTTGTGTGGGTACAAATAATACCCGCCTAAACTTTCCAATATATATAGTTAGGATATTCATATTTGCCGCTTCATTTGAATAATGTCTTAAATTAAACCCACCGACCAACCAACGAGTCTTCCTCAGCACTCTAAGCATGAGTTTCGACTCCGCTCGCTCGGCGGGCTCTTCCGGCCAAAACTCTAAGCGAAGTCTGAATTCCTCCCGTTCCGATCTCTCCAAGAAGCAGAAGAAAGAGAAGAACCAGAAAACCCTAGGCGCTGCTTGGGGCTCAACTTCTCTATCTTCCTCTCGTTCTTCATTCCGTAAATCCCCTTTCTCCGATTTTGGCAGGTCATTTCTCTTTATTAATTTCGTTTTATGATTTCATTCGTATTCCTTAACCTAGAACTGGTGCCAATTCGAGAAATTGTTAGGCCGTGAATTGAGAATTCATGATCCCGAAACGGGAAATGATTTTAAAAGTTACTCTGTATAGTGGGCTTGGTTCAATTTCTTATGGGACCTAGATATATCTGCTCTGCTTCTTATATAGATTGTTGGAAACAATTTGACATTTTTGTGAGTTTAAGGTTTTTCTGTGATATGAAACAAAATGAGGAATGGGTTTGAAAATTGTGTGTTCCTATTAATTTCGTAGTGAAAGCTATTTCCCTTTTTTTTTTTTTTTTTTTTTTTTTTTTTTTTCATTTTCCTGGGAATTTTAAATTATTTTATGTTGATTTTTTAAAAATGTATTTATTTGTTTTATCCACTGTACTGGAATTTGATTGGCATTGGTGAATGCCCACTCATAAAATTTGATGCAGTTATATGGCAGAAAAGAATAAGAAACTTCATAATCAGTTCAATGGAGTGGCTTCAAATTCTTTAAATAGTGGCTCCAGTTCTGAGCATTCAATATTTACAGGAGTTTCTATATTTGTTGATGGGTTTACAGTTCCCTCCAATCAGGTTTGATTGCTTTCTGATTACTTTTTCATTTTTTCTCTAAAATGCTGAGAAGTGATAATGGTGGTTTATGAATTTGGGGCATTAGTATTTGTATTAGTTTGATTTTCGAAATAGAAGAGAAATAGGTGTGTATGGAGAATTAATGTTTATGTTGTAGAGTAGTGGAGTAGCATATATGATGTGAAGTAGTAGTAGCTAGAGTAAGTAAGATGTGCTAGTGATGCTGATGTTGTTGATGGGTCAAAGTTGAAAAAGGAGTTTTTGGTATATGTATATATAGATGAACGGGAGTTGTGGCGGGTTTAGAATATTTAAATTTGCTCTAGTGGAGCTTCAGCTTCCGCTCTTGATTTTCTTTGATAAATTTTGGTAAGAAAGATGGATTTGTTAAATGTAGAAAGATGGATTTCTTCTCTTTGTAATTGTAAAGTAAACATTTCAGGAACTGCGGGGATACATGTTAAAGTATGGTGGAAGATTTGAGAACTACTTTTCAAGGCGTCGTGTCACCCATATTATATGTAGCAATCTTCCCAGCAGTAAACTAAAAAACCTCCGGTATATATCAATACGTTCTTTAAATCTCGAGATATATGAACCTTAGACCTTCTCTGTATCTGATCTTTAAGTTTTTGATTCCGCCAGGTCTTTCAGTGGAGGGCTCCCAGTGGTGAAACCTAATTGGGTTGTAGATTCTGTTGCAGCCAATAAACTCTTGACTTGTAGGCCCATTATTGTATTTTTGTTTATAACTTCTAGTTTAGATTCATTTTGACATGATTCTTTTTTATTCCATTGAGCTTTTATGTCAACAAATTAGATTTGCTATTAAGATATTATGTATTTCTCAACATACAGTGGCTTAATTTGAAGTATGTTTTTGGTAGTGATACTTAAGAGTATGAACTTCTCATGTATGAGTCCAAATTATTGCTGGTGTGCCTTGAGAGCTTCGTGTGTGTGTTATGTTCTTTTAGCTCACTAGGTAGTTCATTTTTATGATTCCAGGGATCCCTTATCAACTGGTTCAACTTTCTGACAACCAGCCAAGGCTGTCAGATTTCTTTGCTACTAAACTCAGTTCCGCTTCAGAGGATTCTCGTCTTGTTAATTATGACAACGACTATACATATAATAGAGAAAGTCTAACAGAGGAGGAATCTGAAGTTGGTGAAGAAACTGAATACATGAACCAAAATAGAGGAGAGTCTGATGATACTGCACATCAAAAGAGTCAAGCACTAATTGAGGAACCAACTATTGGAAGTGAAAAGTCTTTGGAAACGAAAATACTGCATACATATAATCTTGACGCAGAAAATGATAGCTGTGTGAAACATTCTGTTTCTAGGAGTCCTTCTCAGCCCTCTGCCTCATTCAACAATAATCAAGATTCCAAAGCCTCACCAAGTTCACCAGCTGTTGGGTATTATGGGCGTCATTCAACTCTCACTGATCCAAATTTTGTGGAAAATTATTTCAAGGTACTGATCAACTTGTTTTAAACAATGTCTGCTGATTATTAGCTTCAACCCCCGCTCATTTATTTAAAATGCTATATTAACTTTTACCTTAGCTTTATTAATCTCCCTCCCTCCTCCTCTTTCATCTCGCACGGTGAGAGGGGGTGGAACACCCCCTATTGTTTATCTTACTGCATAGCTGTATAAGCCTATTAGGTACGAAGTACTTTCTGAATTCTGATGTTGTTACTTGTTGGATTATCTGGAATTCAGAAGTTCTTAGACATATACCATTAAAAAAAGCATTATGTTGGATTCCCAAGTTTAGTGTTCATGTAGCTTCTGCAACACACATTACCTGTTTGAATTTGCTGCAGAGCTCAAGGCTGCACTTTATAGGAACCTGGAGAAATAGGTATCGTAGGCGTTTTCCCTGCCAGTCGAAAGGATTCAAGAATACCAATTCCAATCATTCTTCTGCTGATTCGCTCAGGACAGCTATTATCCACATTGACATGGTAATATTAAATTTGAACCATATTCATTTTTATATTGTTTTTAATTATGAGGGTGGCAAAATGACTTCGTTGTACTTACTGTTCTGAAGATTTTTCAGAGTAGTTTTGACTAACTTTTTATTCATAGTTCTTGAAAATGTTGAACAAGATTTTCATGATCAAACATAAAATACTATAAAAGAATAGGACTGTAAAATTTGTGCTGAATTTGCCTCGAAAACGAGTCAAGACTATATTTGTCCCAAATTTCACAACTGCACTCCAATGCATTAGGTGTAAAATTAGCTTAGAAAGTCAACAAAAAATTGGAATTTTTATTGACGGTATATAAAAACCCTTATTAAGTATATAAATAAAATATAAAAAGTTATAAATTATAATAGTGAATTGCAAAAGAGTAAATAAAAAAGTTATATTTGTTGTGTTACAAATTTGACTTATGCTATATTTGGCACAAGTTTTATTATGTGCCAAATTTGGCCCACATTATACACTACTATTGGAGTTCAATTTTATAAAGATATGCTAAAAATTTCATATACACCACTTTTATAGCATCCCCCACTTCTATAGCACTTCACTGGTGATGCTCTAAAGCAGCTAGAAAATTTGGGATTGGTGCAATTTTGGAAATCCAAATATTAGAAGTTGCCAAGGTATTTTGGGTATTTAAGAGAGTATAATAATCCTTATTTGATGTTGCAGGACTGCTTTTTTGTCTCGGTTGTCATCAGGAATGATCATAAATTGAAGGATAAGCCTGTGGCTGTATGCCATTCGGACAGTCCCAAAGGAACTGCTGAAATTTCATCTGCCAATTATCCTGCTCGTGTTTATGGTAGGGTTTTTACCAAGTCATCTTAGTTAAAGTTACTTGTGCAATATATTCTGGACCTCATATTCTATATCAAAATTTTACTTCTATTTTTCAGGTGTAAGAGCTGGAATGTTTGTTAGAGATGCCAAGGCTCTTTGTCCTCACTTAGTCATTTGTCCCTATAACTTTGAAGCATATGAAGAGGTGGCTATTCATTTGACTTTCTTATACTACATTACTTTCGAAATTAATCGTATGATATCATTTACAAATCTTAATTATGTAGGAATGTGTGTGCACTTTTTTCTCTTATTTTTTTCCCTATTTCGCTTGGTCAGTATTTTATACGATTCATTCATTCATTTGTGATTTATTTTCATTATTTTATGCGTTGATAAAATCTGCAGGTCGCTGACCAGTTCTATAACATATTGCACAAGCATTGCAAGAAAGTACAGGTCAGCTTCTGTAACACATCCTCTACATGCAACTCATAGTTTACTTCTTACTAGTCCTTTATTAACATAACAGTTAATTCTAAATGTAGGCAGTCAGCTGTGATGAAGCATTCTTAGATGTTTCAGGGTTAGAAGGAAAAGATCCTGAGATTTTAGCTTCAACTATAAGAAAGGAAATTTTTGAGACAACCGGATGCACTGCAAGTGCTGGTATAGGTGGGAATATGCTTATATCTCGCCTTGCCACCAGAGATGCCAAACCAGATGGGCAGTGTTATATTCCTCCAGAGAAGGTACTCAATATATCTTGATATCGGACTTCAATGGCTTGATTAACGAGTGGTTCAGTATATGCTGCAGCCTCTATGTCACAAATGTAATTTATGTCATGATAGAGTAATGGATGATTAGTTCATCTTTCTCACACATTTTATTCTCTCATTTCATCATCTTGTAGTTGGTAATGGATGCTTTATTTAGTGCATGTTATTTCCAATGATTAGTATGTTGCAGAATATTATGTAAATACCTTCATGGTTAAACTTTGGTATTTAGGTGGATGATTACTTGCGCCTACTACCAATCAAAGAACTACCAGGAATAGGACATGTTCTACAAGAGAAGTTGAAGAAGCAAAATGTTCATACCTGTGGACAGCTGTGTTTAATCTCAAAGGTATTTTTCTCTAGTTAGTTTTCAGGAGATCTGCTCCACAATTTGAGATCATTCTAGTTTCTGTGATTATTAATAAAGGATTTGCTGCTTGGGTTTCTACTTTCTCAGGAATGTCTTCAAAAGGACTTTGGAGCAAAAACAGGGGAGATGTTATGGAATTATAGTAGGGGAATAGATACTAGACTTGTTGGGATCATTCAGGTTAGATTAGAACATGATTTTGACTGACTACATATATCTGCATTAACATATCTGGTTTGCCTTCTTAATTTTCTGAAGAGTCCTCCATATTTTAATGTGGCCATCCTTCCATTTTGTTGCCTTTCACATAACTGAGAATTGACAAGTTGAAATTGCATGTTTATCTGTGCAGTACCATTCTGTTTTCAAACCATACCTAGGAGAACAGCTGATTATCAATTTAGCTTCCATCTTTTGATATGTCTAAGAAGTTTCATCTTTGCTAAATTAATTTGCAATATGCAGGAAAGCAAGTCCATAGGAGCTGAAGTGAATTGGGGTGTGAGATTTAATGATCCAAAAGATGTTAGTTTACTATCTCACTTTAGGTTTATTGTTTTTTTGAAAAGTTTTGACACTCATTTTTCCAGAGTCAAAACTTCCTCTTGAGCCTTTGCAAGGAGGTCTCATTGCGCTTGCAAGGATGTGGAGTGCAGGGGCGCACATTCATCCTTAAAGTATTTGCCTTTTCTCAAATTTCTTACTTATTCTAATGATTAGTTACTGAAGGCTATTAAGATGTTGACTAGGAAGACTTATGTTCTTTAAATTTATGAGAGTTGTTATTTCTCTGTTTTTGGTGCACGGATAAACTGACATTCACTATATCAGATTAAAAAGAGGCGAAAAGGTGCAGAGGAGCCTGCAAAGTATTTGGGTTGTGGAGATTGTGAAAATTTGAGCCATTCCCTTACTGTAAGATGTTTTCATTACAGAAACCATTTTCTATTTAGAAAATATGCAAATATGTGGGTTACAGTGTATGCTCATATTTTTGGTTTCTTTATTATTATGTTTCAACTGTTGGGGCTAAAAATCTAACATCAATAAAGGCTTTTATAGGTTCCAGTTGCTACTGATGATGTTGAAGTGCTTAAGAGAATAACAAAGCAGCTATTTGGGATGTTCAACATAGGTAATATTTTAACTGCAGCATGAGGTGCATTGTTAAAGTTGCTGAATGTTAGAGCACTAGAGTTTTTCTACTTAATGTTCTTAGAAAATCAGTTTATAAGTTTTCAGAAAATGAAACTTAATATTCTTGTTAATCCCTAAATTAAATGTACATTTTTGTTCAAACAATACATTTAGTTATTTTTATTTGTTGTGCCAATACTTTACATAAATTTATGTTAATATATATTATAATTATTAATAATTATTAGAATTTGTATACCAACTAATATGTAACTCACAAACCTTATAAACAAATAATTTAAAATGGTTTTTATTTTATTTAATTATAGGATCACAGATGCTCAAAATTATCACTTTTATTGTCATTTTAACTTACAATATAATTTACAATTAAATATTGTATTATCACTATTAATGCCAAATTATGGAGCTTAATTTAGGTTTTTCAAGCTTTCGAGTCAGTTTGTTAGTGCTTATTGATGTGTTGTGTTGTTCATTTGTGCTTGACATCTAAGCCTTGCACAATCTACGATATCATGTTGAGTCTAGCCCATGTCCAGATTTTCTGTGTCTATGGGCTCATGTCTTGTCAAAACTTCCGGTCCACATTAGAACATTGTTGAGCTCTCCCTTTAAATGAAGCAACTTTATTGAGCTCTCCCTAGCAAAGAAGCAAAATAATTATATATATTGATCTTCCTGTCGTTTTGGGAATTAATTACTGTGGTTTTCTATCTTTGATTATTAAGAAGGCAAAATGAATTATTATTATTATTATTTTGCTTTGCTTCCATGCCTTTACATTGACCTGTTCATTATTTTATACCCAGATGTTAAGGAGATTAGGGGTGTTGGCTTGCAAGTTTCCAAGCTTGAAAATGCAGATTCATTTAGGCAGGGTGCGTTGCTGAATTATAATTGTTGTTAACATACCTATGCTCAGTATAGTTACATTACAAGTTACAAATCGTATGAACTTACTCATTTTACACTCAAGTTTTTTTTCTTGTGCTGCTCAATTAGACTAAAAAGGGTTTGTATCTTTTTTATATATTGGTAGTTACTAATTTCTATCTGATCACTAAACTGGGCATTATCTTTACTGTTTGAAAGGTTCCGAGAAAAACTCTTTGAAGTCATGGTTGAAATCTTCCTCCGTATGTTCAGAAAAATTTGATTATGTACCAGGGAAGAAGACGGCAGTAGGTATGTGAGATTATTGTCTCGTGTCTCGTGATTTTATCGTTGCTTACCTATATATTTTAGGCAGTATTGGTACATAGGCATTTTGTTCTAGATCAATTTACTGAATGATGCCCATGTTACAGATTGTGAGGGACTGAGATCTGATGGAGTTCGTGGACAGTTATATGAAGATACACTTGTTACGAACTCAGTGGATAATAAGCCCTCTAATGGGGAATCTAGCTTGAACTCAAATTCAGCACCTCCACCTTTTTCTCATCTTGATTTTGGAGTTATTGAGAATCTTCCTCCAGATATTTTTTCAGAACTAAATGAAATTTATGGAGGGAAGTTAGTTGATTTTGTTGCTAAAAGTAAAAGCAAAGGGAAAGGTACCAGCCTTACAGAAGCTCAATTTTTCTTCATTATTATTTACCTTTTTCAGTTGTGATGCTTCATGTTTTTGTTCTCATATTTATTCAGGAAAAATGAACGAGGGAGAAAGGCTTCCCCATCACAATCTGGTGCTTCAAGACAAATTATCAAGTAAAGATGAGGTAAATTTTTCTACTTTGATTCTTTCTTCCTTTTTTCCCTTCACAATCTGGTGCATCAAGCCAAATATCAAGTAAAGATGAGGTAAACTTTTCCCCTTTGATTCTTTCTTCCTTGATTTGACTTAATGTATCTAGGTTGTTGCTTGGCCATATCCTAGGCAGAAAGTAAACACAGAAATTTTTCTGTTTCGTTAATTTTCTGCTTGTGAATAGTTATAGAAAAGAAGATAGTTTGAAAATCTGATCAATTTTTATGTAAATAATAGTAAAACAAAGGGTTAATAGCACCTGGGGTCTTCAATCTTTTCCATGTATATCACTTAGGCTCCAAACTTGTTTTTTTTTTTTTTATGTAGTGTCTAGGTACTCAATCTTTACTTTTGGCTCACTTTAGTCCCAAATGCTATATTCCATCCGAAATCTATTAAAAACCCATGAATTATGTCATTCCAAAGGCTTCTTCTGCCACTTCCAAAACAAAAATGGCTTGTTGAGGACCTACCCACCCACAGTCCAACTCGTCAATGTCGTTGTTGTGCTCTCTGGTGAGAGTCAATCTTTTTCATCTCGGTTTCAGCTGTAGTCGTGATATTTGTTTTAACAGATTTTGGATGTAAACCTTTGGGACTAAATTGAACCAAAAAATAAAGGTTAAGGAACTAAACACTAAAAATACAAACAAGGTTGGGGATCTAAGTGTATATTGTTAAGGACCTCAAGTGCATTTACCCTAAAAAAGTTAGGATAAATCTTACAAACTCAGGTAGCAGCAGAAAAGCACCATATCAGAAAGAATCCTTTTCCCCCTAAACTAGGGCTCCTTGAATTTTTGTTTTTGTTGAAGCCTCTTCTAGAGGCAGAGGAAAGGTAATGCTACCCTACCCCATTTAGGAGGGCGTGTCAGAAGGGGTGTAATATGTAGTGAGCGAGTGTCATTGGGAGTGATGAAAAAAAATGTCAGTGTATGCCATTACTTATGCTCCTTGTTTGTAATTTTGAATGCATATATATGTTTGTACTATGCATCAGAAATTTTTCCGCCAAATACTGTTATCTGAGTGATATGTGTTATATTTCCTTGATTGCATGCATGGTAGGCCAGTAGTTTTGCTTTTAAAAATGATGAGATAGTTAACTTAATTTGTGTCTTCTGTTAGGTAGAACAGCCACACTTAAAGCCTTCTATGGGAGGATCTCATGATTTTCTCAGACCAGATCTTGAGAATACTGATCTAATGCCTTCATCTTTGAGTCAAATAGATGCATCGGTGTTACAACAATTGCCTCAAGAACTGAGAGTCGATATACTTGAGCAGCTTCCTGCACATAGGTTACCAGGACTTCCTTTGAGTTCTTCCTTGAGCCCTAATTCAGAACATCCATATCCACAACAATCATTAAATATCGATGAGGTTGAAAATAATCTTGAATCAACTGATTCTATGTCAAACTGCGACCTCTGGGTCGGAAGTCCTCCCAAGTGGGTTGATGAATTCAGCGTGAATAATTGTGTAATATTGAATACACTTGCGGAGATGTATTACAAGTCAGGGTCAAATCAAAGTTTATCTTCAGTTCTACGATGTATCACTTTGGAATGTCAGGGTATTCTAGATGCCCCTGGGTATGTAGGTTGGCAGGAAGCTATAAACAAATTTTCGGAGGTTGTCAAGCAGTATGTCAAATTAAAGATTGAGCTGGATATCGAAGAGATCTATATTTGTTTCCGTCTGATACAAAGGTATGAATGGTTTGCTAGTTTAATATCAAGCTGCAGGACAGAGCCATTTGATTGTATTGACAGATTTATGAAGTTCTTTTTCTTTTGATATTGCATTTCAGTTCAGTAATGTTGTATCTTCTTACATTTACAAGAGAAATTCTCCCCCATTGTAGGAAAAATCAATTTTGAATTTTTCGCTTGAATCTAATGGCACTTTAATTGACAATCATTAATACTAAAAAGAATATTAAATCCAGCTTTCCGTACAAATTATTAATAATTTACTTTTATTTTCCTTACAGATCTATATTATTAATTTGTTTTCAGGTTCATGTCGAAGTCAAAGTTTCTCTTACATGTTTATGACTCTGTGTTTCCATATCTTCAGGTAAGTTAATAAATGGTGTTTGGTTATTTTTTATATTATGCGTAGGTATCTTTGTGATGTTTGGCCTGGTGGTCTGGCCTGTTCTCGGCAGCCCACAATGGGTAGCTGATTAGTATGACACGACACTACCCATTATTTACATGGTATGTGGTGGGCCAATAGATTTAAAAATTGGTCTAGGTGTACGCTTGAGGCACACCTTAAGGCAAGGCGGTTTTTTGAAAAACGTATCCGAGGCTATGCCTCATCTGCTGTCATTGAGGCATACACCTCACACTGATGGGGCGATGTGTACCGAGGCGCATGAGGCGATTCTTTTCTCTTTTATGTTAATCATCTTTCTATGCAACATGTCATGGTTTAGATTGTACCATTAGGGTGAGCTTCATGTTTTCATTTATAAGTTGTGCCTCGTGTTTCCTACCACTGGTAGCAATTATAATTATGTACCAAGGCCATTCTACCTTTACATGGGCTGAGCCGTCTGCCCTATGTGCTATCACATAAATGCATATCCCACCTTGCATTATGTGTGTGGGTTAGGTCGGTCCAATCAGCCCTACTACAGTGTCACGCCAGGGGTGATCCATCTTGGCACTGTAACAAGATGGGGGTTGGCCTAAGTCCACATGTGCATCTCTAGGTTTAGGAGATCAGGCCACGTACAATTTTAAATGGTTTTACCTTTCTCTTCTTTTTCATTTTGCTTTATATTGTGACTCACTTTTTTTCAATTTCTTTGTTCTATATTCTCTAGGCATCTGTCAGTGAAAGCTATGGAGGTAACTTACGCTTTGGTTAGTGCTTGAATGTGATGCATTAACATCCAAAGTGGAGATGGTTTTAAAGGGATTTTGCAATGAAATTCTCACACTTAAGGTTGGGTTAGTCCCTTTGAGATAATTTTCTTGTATTTTTCTTTAGCTTTAAGAGCGCTTGATATGGTTTATCATCAGGATATAGGAAATACATTTAGAAAATTGTAGAAACAAATTTTCTTTATTTGTTACTTACCGACTTCTTTTGGAGTCGTTTGATTTTTTATTCAGAGCTATATTCTGAACTCTGAAGTTGATATGGCCAACAGGATTAGAGCACAAGAGTTAGACGAAAATGGCTCCCAAAACGGCATCATTTGAGGTATTTTATGGTCGGAAATCCTCTGCAAATACATCATACATCCTTGGAAATTGAGCAGCACAGCAGTTGATCATTCGTTGAGGGATATAGACTCAATGTTACGCCTTCTAAAGGTTAGCTTGTATATGTTGGTATTAGAGTTTAGATCTTCCTATGGCAGAGAAGAAGAACGGTGAGTCAGAGATGAATCTTTTATGAAGAAAGTAGAGCTGATGAGAGAGAAATTGTTGAAATTAGAAAATCCTTGAAACGAGTTCAAGAAATGCAGCAAAAGTTTAGAGAAACTTAAAGGGCCCTGCCTGAATCCTTGACTCAACTGATCAAGAACTTGGCAGTAGTTCCAACAGAAGGTGCGGTGTCAGGACAGATCAGACCAGAGTGACAGTTGAGAAGGTGGCATGATGCTGGTGTAAGGCAAGGGTGTCACTCGCGGGTGTGAAATGGGGACTTCAGTAGCTACATTGAGGGTGGTGCCTGTGTAGGATTGGTTGACAACGGCGAAGACAAACAGTGTAACAAGAAGTGTAAAGGGGCCCTTAAAGGTGATGCTGCTAGCTTAAGTGATCAAAGATATGGTAACTTTTCTGGAACTATTTTTGTTCTTGTTTTCTATTATTGGTGTATGCCATTTATATTGTTGTTGATGGAACAAATTTTGCTAATTTGATACTTGTTCTTGTTCTCTTTGAATATATTAAGTTCATTGATTGATATTTGAATTTACTAGAATGGGAAAAGACGAATTGGCTGTTTTTTATTTTATTTATTTTATTTTTTTAGTGATGATTCAAGTAACAATGAGGAGAGACTTTTTTTTTTTTTTTTTTAAGAAAAGGTGTGAAACTACGAAGTTATAATTATGAATACAATAGCTCGTAACTTCAGTAAATATTCAACTTTATTGTGAAAGTTAAAACAGAAGAGAAAAACTGAAAAATGGTAAAGAAGATCTAAAGTTGCTAAGGAAATTGGTTTTCTTTAAATTTCATGGTAAAAATCGATAAATCTTTTAGAACAAGCATTGATAAAATGAAAGATGGGCAAAATTAGAAGTGCAAAGTGTGTTGTGTGTTGTCTTGTAAAACATTCACCTAAGCCATACTATTATTATTAGAGCATTACCATAAGGAAAGGAATCCTAGGGTGTCCAATATTTTAGGACGTGATACATTACTTATAGTGAAATATTAATTTAAATTTAAATATATAATACTCGATATGAATTTTATATTAAGAATTTATTTACCTGTCACACCCAGAGTGGCCACCAACTGTTGACACAACGCTTGCACCAAAAAACAGGTTGTCCCATTCATATGCCCAACAGTACAAAGTTTACACTATCTTTCCACATAAAGTTTAAGTGGTAGTAATATAGATCCTATAATAAGTTTTTTTTTTTAAAAGTAAAATTTTAACTTTTTATTTTTGAAATGCAAAAATATGTTTCATAATTTGTATTTGTATTTTTTGTTTCTTTTATTTAAGTGACCGAATGTGAGGTGAAGTAGGTCGAAGCCGAGGTCCAAGTTGGGGGGCAGGGGTTGGGGTAGGGAGTCATGGTTAGGGGTTGTGGTCTAGGTTGGGGTAGGGAGTCATGGTTAGGGGTTGTGGTCTAAGTTTGGGGATAAAGGCAAGAGATTGGATTCGGGAGTCGAGGTTTGATATCATGAGGTCGGGGGCTGTAGTTCAATCTTGGAGCCGAAGTTTGGATTTGAGTTGGGGTTTAGGGTTCGACATGAGGTCGAGATTCAATTGCAGGGAGTCTAAAATATTGATTAAAAAGAATACAAATTATATTATAATTAAAAAAAGATGTATAAATATATATTTTGAAAGTAACTTATTTTTAAAATGTTTAAAATTTTAATTTTCATAAAAATAAATTTACAAAATATGTTTTTATTTTTTTAAAATCCTAATTTAAATAATAATTACAAAACACACCCATTTAGATCTATGTTTATGATACATAATAATTTTTACTGTACCGATATAATATGCCCTTAAATTAGCACAGTTTGATTGTTTTATTCCCAATTTTATCTATGATGAGATTCATTTGTAGTTATATATACTATCAAAAGTTGATTAATAATTTCTCACACATCTATTAAAAAAAGAGACATGTGCAACAAACTACTTAACTCAATATTGTAAAATATTAAGAATTTCTTGGAAAATATAAAATTCACTATAAGTACAATGAAAACCGTCATCAAATTAAAAAGCATAAGCTGCATGTGATTTATTTATTTATTATATATATATATATATACTAGGCAGAAATTACGTGTAAATACACGTATGTTTGTATATCTCGTTAAAGGAAAACTTAAAATTGAAATTGATTCAATAAATAATCATATACAACGTCTCTACAGCTGTTGGGATTGTAGGTTGAACCAAGTTCAGAAAAAATATAATACAAGTAAAACCTTCATGCTATAGAAGTTATCTATGGCTATGAAAAACTTAATAATAGACTAAAAATTTAGGCCAACCAAGACCAAATAAGAACAAAAAAAAATTTCATCCAACAATCATGATATCCACCGACTTCTTTCGAACCAAAGTATTGGAAGACACTGACACATCCAAACTTTAGTTCATATATATATATACATAGATTATGGCTTTACCGTCACTTGTATCTAGGGCCTTCTTAAACAGTGGCACATTAAAATATTAAACATCAGTAAATTAATATAGACAAGTAATTTTCACAATAATAACTTAACGTCAAATAAAAAATTTAATATTCACTTATATTACCACTGCACAAGAAATATGAATGATGGACTTCTTTAGTGTGTCACTCAAGCCAAAGGTCCTCTGCAGATCAAAACCCTCCAAGATCTCTGTTTTATAACAACTGCATAAAATGAAAAATAGATAAGAGAATAAATAATAATAAAAAAAAGTGATATTTTGCAACATTAATAACATTGACAGATGAAAATATAGAAGTCTAGAAAATGAGAGAGAGATTTACTACTTGTCTGTGATTGTATATGAGCAAATAATATATAACAAACAATTACTACTTATGCAGTTTTGATACTCTGCCGCTTCAGAAAGTTTGGGTTGCCTTCCACGAGATGTATCAACTTCTTAGAGTTCGCATCTCTCCCAATATACAAAAAAATATGACCAAATAATGTCAGAATAACATATTACAAAACGTAAACATAAGCTAAATTTGGGAACACATATTAAATATATTAATATATGTATGCATATATGAACATAAGCTTTGGCTATAATGATTATGAAGATGATGATCTTGATCTGTCTGACCTTAACAAGTCAAGGTTAGACATTTGGAAGGGGACAGTCCATAGCGGAGATGGTGAGTTTTTGGAGGATGATCGAATGCGACACAATGCTCGATCAGGATTTGTAATCTACTATCTTCTCTACCAATACTTTTTTTTTTTTTTTCTGTTGCACTTTCTCACCAACTGTTTTCTCTTGTAGGGGGCCAACAAAGACTAAAAGATGGAGATATGAAGATAGTAGGAATGAACGGTGCTGCGGGTATGTAAAATCGTATCGACCTAATCGTTGTTCGCCTCAATCGACAATTCCGGAGCTTATCAATCAACAACAATTTTATATCAATTCTGATTAAAAAATTGAATGTTCTATTAAATCGGTCTACCGACTTAAAAATCTTCTATTCTCTCGCTTATTTGTTGAATTTTGAAATTGGAAATTCAATCGTATGTCACCATCTTTCAATCGTATAGCAACAATAGGTGATTGATATCACAAAAGTCGGGGGTTGACAAGGGTTGACAGTCGGCTTAAGAGTTTAATTTATATTTACTATTTTAAAGTTAACGGGAGGGTTTAATTTCTGTTAAATTTAACAGAATAAAAAATTTAAACACCGTTAAACCAAGAAATGCCGTTAGATAGATGTTAAGCAAAAATTTTCACATTTAACATATTAAAATAAATGCAAAACACAATTTCACCTATGCTGAATTATAGCATAAGAGTTTATTAACTTAAGTTCGACCCATCCAAGATTATAAGAATAATCTCTTAATTACAATCCTTTTATTTAAAGGAAATACCCTTTGATTCCAATTACAATGACATTAAATAATTAAAATAAATTTGGGAAATTTGGGGTAAATTTGGAATTGCAGCTGAACTCAGTCCATTTAATTAACCGAGCTGCCTACATACCTTCTTTGTGAAGGATCAAGCCACTTGTAGTTCAGAATACGGTATTTTAGAATTTGGATATAAGGATTCCGGTAGATGACCACTTTCAGGAATCCTGTGCTATTTTGAGAATTTGGAAAAATTCCTAGGTGTATGACCTTGTATGGAATTTTAAGAGTTTGTGTTTTTATACCATTTTTGCGGTATCGGTGACTGCACTTAGTCTTAGCAACTAAGTTGCCTACGTATCCTTTTATAGGAATCAAGTCAAACGTAGTTCCGAGTTTTAATTTTTTTATGAGGTGAATGACCTCTCTTTTGGAATGCCATTTAATTTGCTATGGCTTTGATTTTAGTGCACTTTTTAATTTTTAGGTAAAATTACCATTTTTGAGATTTTTATGAGGTTAAGACCTCTTTGAAATTTGGTGAGGTGAATGACCTCTTTAAAATTCCAAGATTAATTTTAGTGAGCTCATTTGGAATTTTGTGCCATTTTGTATGGCTTTAGAATTTTACCACTTTTTTGTGATAAATTAACTTATGGAATCTTTTATTATCTTTTATAAATTTTAGAATTTTACCACTTTATTTTTGTGATGAAATTCAATTTTGCAATCTTTTTATTATTTTTTTTAGAAATAAAAAAAAAGATTGTTTGACTGATATTTAATTATCTATTCCAAAATTTGGGGAATAATAATTATTTATCTTTAAATTGGATAATATCTCTCAATTAATTTCTGAGAATAATTATCAAAATAGGAGGAATTTAAAATATCTTATAATTCGAATTTAACTTGAATTTGAATTACCACGATATTTTTTCCTACTTCCTTAACTACTTGATTCGTATATGCCATATATATATATAACTCTCTTAGATTTTATATCATGCCGTAATATATATATATATATATATATGTTATTTCTCTAAAGATATTTGATTTGTGGAACAAACAACGACAGGTATATACTAATACACATACATATATAATGTATCAATACATATATATTCATGCATTGATTTGTGACAACTGACTATATTTTTTAGTCATTTATACATCTATACATTTTGCAGCTTTTTGATATTGAAATTATTGTTTGATACTTTATAATTTCAGTTTTTTATCAAATCGATTATAAGCCCATATCATTTTTCTTTAGCGTTATAGCTTTCGCTTAGGCCTTTCAATAGCTAGTAATATTGATATGTATAGGGGTATAACATATGTGTTGTTCTGCTTGGTGGCCGTTTTATCCAAACTCCAGACTTGAATATTGATAAATAGCCTTTTATTGATATACATTATATCAATATTTACATGATAGATAGTCTTAAAATCTTTTGCTGTCTATTCATTTGAATTTGTCATACTTTAGAGTTCTTTTTCATATATACCATACATAGATACACGGATATATATATATATATATATATAACTTGTATGATATTTATTGAAATATTCTATTGCCTAGATTTGACTCAATAAAGGATGCAATAGGAAATATTTTTCTCTCAGTAATTCATTTGAGATAGCAGAAGAATATACAGGCTATACATTTTAATATAACAAATGACTGGATTTATTTTGATTCTTTTTTGTTTTGGTCATCGTCCTTTTATACCGTGCCACCTGAATTTTTTTCATTTCTTGAATTGATAAATACACAAATATATGTATAATACACATATATATATATATATAAGCAATCCACAACTTGATTTCTTCAAGAAATTTTTTATAAAAGAAACCCGGTAAACCAAGTGGACGACACTAGCCAAAATCTATCTTCTACAACCAAGTAGAAATGTGTATTTCCCTTTTTGCTTATATACTACATTTTGATTTATTTTTCGAAGTATAATGATCAAAGGAAAATATTAAATTATGCTATGAATTCGATAGCATAACAATATAGATATTTGTCTTTTCCTCATTGATTATATATCACTATTGACTTATTTTCTGAAGTCTAGTGAACCAAAGGGAAACCTCGGGGATTTACAATAAATTGGACAAAGCATAACCCCATAAAGATTTGTATTATTCTCTTCGATTATATATCACATATTGACTTATTTTCTGAAGTCTAGTGAATCGAAGAGAATGATAGAAATCAATAATGAAATCGACAGCATGAAAATATTAGTCTTTTCCTTTCCCTTTGATTATATATCACATCAACTTATTTTCTGAAGTTTAGTGAATCAAAGGAGATTGGAATGACTATTTGCAGTAAACAAAAATAAAGAGAAAGAAGAAAGAGAGGTAGATCCATTTATGGATCTTTGCTTACCCTTGTAGAGCTTGAAAAATCACTTGGAATAGTGCAGTTTTTTTTTCCTTCTCTCTTCTCTCAGATCTCTTTTCTCTGTTTCACTCTTACGTATCAATTGCCCAAGATATTTTTTTCTAAACCCTTTTCTCTCCTCCTTCCAACCGTTCCCCACCCTCTCTCTTTTTATATCCAATTTTTTTATTATTTTTTGTTGATAAAATTCACTTAATCGTGAAAGTGGTGGAGGTGGAGAAAATATCTCCTTAATTTTCTCTTCTTTTTTTGACTGACCCATTCCTATAATAATAATAATAATAATTATTATTATTATTATTAAAATTTTATTGTTCAACAGATGCCCCCTCAAGCAAGTGCGTGTCATTTATGTAAACGTATCTTGCTTGAGAATTTTTTGAACATACTGATTTTATTTTTTTTTTTGCAGCATGTCTACGTTTGGGGCTCTAGGCTCTCAGAGAGCTCCTGATGAATTCGGGAAAGAGGTCAATATCGGGCCGCGTTATCCTCGCTCTATGTCATTGACAGAGATTCAGGCGTCTAATAACCACCAAGATCCTATTTCTCTTTTCAAGATCGAGGGTGTCAGTTCAGGAGACTTAAGATACCATTCTTCTGATGATGATAACGCTGTTCACCATGTCAGGGGTTATGGTGCCATTTTTCAGGCAAATGTCTTAGGAGATGTTGATAATAAAGATGATGGGGATTTGACTTACCGGGTGGACGAAGATTTCTTTCCGTGTCTTTACCGTTTCTTGAAAGATAAGAAAGTGCATAACGATTTTGTCTTTCGGGGGCGAGCCGGCTTTATGAGGTGTCTCATTGAATGGACTGATCAAGTATTACTTCAACACTCAGGTGTCTTAAATAAGGCCGGGATTTATGGTGCTGTTTCTGTATCCCGGTACCCTTTTTTATGGGTTTTTCATGTTTGGCGGGCTTTTTCAGAACTGTGGGGCCCTCTGTCCAACACCTTCCATCATAGTAGTGGCGAAATGGGTATTTCTTTGTATGACTTGAAGGTTATCGGTGGTTTGCCCATTTTAGGAGTTCCTTATGAAGAATTTATCCCTCTTAATGAGAAACTGGTAAGCGGTGATCCATGCTATTCTACTACCGCAGAGCTTTTAAGAATCCACGCTCGCCTTTGTGATTACTTAAAGAGCAGGGATATATATAGTCGTTCTAAAGGTATGGATGTCTCCTGGAAGCAATGGATTGAGTTCTTTTACAGGGATCTAATTGTCTTTGAAGGAGTAAAAATGGACCCGAAGGCTAAGACTCCAAGAAAAGTTAGCCAGCAGAATACTAATGAAGGTTATGATCTACATTCTATTCCTTTGAATGTAACAAAGGAGGGTAGTCTTGCAGCATTCTTGTCCTTATGGCTAAGCCGTTTCGTTTTTCCTGCTCCCGGTCAAAATATTAGGCCTGAATCTTTTTATATGGCTTCGGTAATGGCGCATGGGGTCAGAGTTTCACTTGCACCTTCTGTTTTGGGCTATATATATCGTGCTTTATATAATTCTGCATTACATTGTCAAGAGCGAGGTGAATGTTTCTTACCCATGCATTATGTGTTGGGGTGGTTAGCTGAGCATTTTCGTGATCTTTATCGTGGTTGGGATCTCATTCCCGATTCACCTCATTTGAGTAAGTATGCTGGGATTCAAGCCAGGCATCATACTTTGAATAGGGCTCGACATATTTTAAGGGGGGAAGATTATGTTATACATCGACCATATTATTTCCCTTCAGAGGAAAATCATGACTGTTTGGATAATGAAGATCTGTCTGACGAAAAATTTGAATTGTTAATGTCGATGCGCTCTGCTTTGTTACCCGTTAGAGTTGGCAAGGATATATACATGGAACCTTATTATCCCAACAGATTTGCTCGTCAATTTGGTTTTGACCAAGGTGTTCCTTCAGAGAACTTTTGTTTGAGTATCCCTAGGAGGATGCAATGTGGAATAGAAGATCTAGCCAACGCTTGGAATTTGATTTTAAGGAGGAATACCAACATTCGCTTTCATATACCTAAGATGACTCGTATGGGTCAATGTACATGGTGGTATTGTCGTTGGTGGGTGAGGAGTAGTCTTCCGTACCTAGGGAGGTCTGTCAAGAAGATTCATAAAGAATTGAAACAACCCTATGAAGAGGAAGAGTCGAAATATGTGATCCAAGACATTCGCGAAATTTACTCCACCCTT
This sequence comes from Cannabis sativa, assembly GCF_029168945.1. NCBI lineage: Eukaryota > Viridiplantae > Streptophyta > Magnoliopsida > Rosales > Cannabaceae > Cannabis > Cannabis sativa. The sequence continues at coordinate 19,907,074 of NC_083610.1, forward strand.
GATGAGGTTTTTGTGAGATGTTCTCCTCAAGATCATGAGTTTACTGGTGCCAACTACGCTGTCTCTAGCGCCAACCATGCTGTCTCTAGCGCCAACCATGCTGATACTGAATCAAACATTGGCTCAGAGAATGACCATTCTTTTGACCCATATTTCAAACGGACGAAGCGTGCAAAGCATGACGAGTCTAGTCATATTGAATCCTTCCCACTTGCTCATAGTGTAGAGATGCCACCATCTGATACTCGCTTTGACGCTTCAAGCTCTAAAGATGAAGAACTTGTTGATTTTGATGGGTCTGATGGTTATGCCGATAATAGATTTGATAGTGAGGCATTACCTGAAGAGGCAATTGATTCATTTGAACCCGTTATTTCATCATTAGTTGTTATTTCCTCTGATCAACCTGTTCCTTTACCAGATCCAATGTTGGCAATGTCGGCTTCAACAATCACCAACTCCGATTCGAGTGAACACATTAAGAGGTTTGTGATTGAATGCATGAAAGACATTCATCGTTTGTTATCTTCTCCTTTGACAACAACAGACGTCTCAAAACATTGTGCGGACGTGGGTGTGCAACTTGACGTGTTGAATACCCTTTGCGGGCATTATAAATGTGGCTTAGCAGAGGTTGCATGGTTCACTGACAATGTTAATGACTTGCTCAAAACTCAAGAAAAGTTTCTCGCTTCTGCTCAAGTTGTTGAGAGTGCCCTTAGTCTTGATGAATCTCTTATCACAGATCTTCTTCGTCGTGATAAGGATAATTTGGCAGCTATAGATCATTTGTCCATATCTGTTACTAACAAGACAAAGGATTTTGAAGATTTTAAAGCAAAGGAAGCCGAGATTATTGCGGCAGAACTAGCCATACAACAGCGACGAGCTGAGTTCGAAGCTGAAAAAGCATCATTTGAAGTAGATCTTTCTAGTCTCAATGATTCCTTGAAGGAGCAACGACATCTGGCTGAGGAGATAGATCAGTCAAAGAACCAAGCTAATGTGGAAAAATTCCATGAAGCTGAGAGAGCGAAAGCAACACTCAAGATTCAAGAAGAAGAATTCCAGCGGAGACTCGGCGCTTTGACTTTATTTCTCCAGATGGACTGAAGATCTTACAACTTTGCTTCTAAAACTTTTTAGCTTTAGTTTTAGTTTTTGTTAGCCTTTTTTTGTTTATTAGCCTTGAGGACTAATAGTATTTTGTCATTTAGACCTTTTAGAATTTTGATTCCTGTGTTAGGAGGAATAAAGAATATTTATTTTTTTTTTTTATTTTGTGGCTGCATCCAATTTTTGTTCAGATTGCCTACGTACCCTTTTAAGGGATCAAGCCGTTCGTAGTTCTTTACAAAAATTTGTTTTTTTTTTTTGAGGAGATAATTTTTTTTATTTTGTGTGTCTGGGCCTAGTTATAAACTAGATTGCCTACGTACCCGGAGTGGGATCAAGCCTTACGTAGTTCATTGCAAAAATTTGTTTTTTTTTTTTTTTGAGGAGATAATTTTTTTTATTTTGTGTGGCTGGGCCTAGTTATAAACTAGATTGCCTACGTACCCGGAGTGGGATCAAGCCTTACGTAGTTCATTGCACACTCGCTTTTTTTTTTTTAATTGCACTGTCTACACCATGGGTAAATACCCTTTTGTTTAAGTGTAGAACTTTTTGATGAACTTCCCATTAACACACGGATAAACGCGTCGGCCTTCTGAATTTGAAAGTTCATATGCCCCTCTTAGGAAGACCTTAGTAACAACATAAGGTCCTTCCCATTTTGCCTCAAATTTGCCTTTCATCCTTCTAGTTATGACAATTGGTCGTTTCACAGTAAGCACTAGATCTCCAACCGAAAAAGATCGAAATTTAACTTTCTTGTTGAATGCCCCAGCTACCTGGGCTTGGTAAATTTCAAGCTTTTGTTGAATAGCAAGCCGCTTTTCATCTAATGCTTCAAGCTCAGCTAGACGGACTTGCACATTTTCATCTGGGTTTGTTAGTTGAGTAGCAATTCTTAATGAAGGTATTTGTACCTCCAAAGGTAATACTGCCTCAGACCCAAACACCAAGTTATAAGGTGTACAACCAGTCGCAGTCCTCACAGTGGTTCTATAAGCCCACAAAGCTTCTAGGAGGCGTTCATGCCAATCCCTCTTATTCTTTGTTGCGGTTTTCTTCATGATTTTGCATAACACTTTGTTAAATGCTTCTGCTTGACCATTTGAAGACGGGTTGTAACTAGCTGAGAAACTGTGCTTGAATTTGTACTTGTTCATCAACTTGACCATTGCCTTACATTTGAAATAAAGGGCATTGTCGGAGATAATTTTTGAAGGAACCCCGTATCGATAAATTACGTGGGTCCTTATAAAATCAGCGACGTCTTCCGCCCGTACTTCTTTTAGTGGCACGGCTTCGGCCCATTTAGAGAAGTAATCTGTGATGGCCAAAATATACTTATGGGCTTTGGAAGAGGGTGGCGTAAAAGGACCAATGACGTCCATTCCCCAGGTTTCGAAAGGCCATGACAGTATAGAAGGATGGAGTGGTTGAGGGGGTTGATGGATGAAATCTCCATGTAATTGGCATAACTTACAACATTTAGCAAAATTAATTGCATCTTGAACCATAGTAGGCCAATAGTAACCCAACCGCTTTAATTGAGCTGACAATTTTGGGCCAGCTTGATGGGCGCCACATGTACCGGCATGAGTCTCTTGAAGTGCATGTGCCGCTTCTTCTATCGAGAGGCATCTCAATAATATCCCATCGAATGAACGCTTGTACAGTGTGTCATTAAAGACCACAAATCGAGGCGCTCTTCTTCTTACATCCACTCTTTTCTTCAAGTCTTCTGGCAAGACTCCTTTTTGGATGTAGTCTTTGATTGGCTGACGCCAATCATTTTCATTTGCACTATCCAGGAAAGTTACCAAATTGACTGTATTTTCTTCTTCTTCAACTCTTTCCGTAGATTGGGATAATACATGGCGTTCCCCTATGGTAATTTGAATATCCCTTTCTTCAGGAAGTGTTAGTGATGCAGCTAAATTAGCCAATGCATCAGCTTTACCATTTTTTGATCTGGGGATGTGATTTAGAGTTATATCTTGAAATTGGCCAAGCAAATATTTAGCCTTTTCGTGATAAGGGACTAAATTTTCATGCTTGACGGCAAATTCACCACTCATTTGTTTAATAACCAAAAGAGAATCGCCAAATACCTCTAATGATTGTATTTTCATTTCGAGTGCAACTTCGAGGCCGATAACTAATGCTTCATATTCTGCTACATTATTTGTGCATATAGCTAGAATATGGAAAGAATAAGGTATCAGGCCTCCTGACGGTGTCACAAAGACAATTCCCGCACCTGCCCCACTACTTCTTGCTGCCCCATCAAAATATAATTGCCACGATGAAGTATCAACTGTGAAGACTTCTTCGTCCGGGAGATCTTCTCGCAACTCCATATCATCTGGAATTGGGTGTGCTGCCAGAAAATCAGCCAAAGCTTGTCCTTTTATTGCTTTTTGCGGGACAAAGTTAATTTCAAATTCTGACAACATCATGGACCATTTGGCAAGTCTTCCAGACAACACGGGCTTGGATAGGATATATCTTAGCGGGTCAGCTTTTGACACTAAAGTCACAGGATGTGAGAGCAAATAGTGTCGTAGTTTTGTGACGGCAAAAATTAAAGCCAAACATACTTTCTCAATTGGAGGGTAGTTTTGTTCTGCCCCTACTAAAGTTCTGCTTAAATAGTAAAGAGCAACTTCTTTTCCCTCCTCATTATTTTGCGCTAGCATGGCTCCCAAGGAGCGGTCGAGTGAAGTGATATATAATATCAATGACTTTCCTAAGATTGGAGCTCTCAACACTGGTGGGTGCAACAGGTACTTTTTAATACTTTCAAAAGCATTCTGGCATGCCTCATCCCAAATGAATGGGACATTTTTCTGCATCAATCTCGAAAAAGGTTGACATCTACCAGACAGGTTTGAGATGAATCTTCGAATATACGCAAGTTTTCCCTGTAGTCCACGTAGTTGACGTAAATTACGCGGGGGAGGCATTTCCAAAATTGCTTTGATCTTTGCAGGGTCGATTTCAATTCCTCGATGTCTGACGATAAACCCGAGGAACTTTCCCGATGTTACCCCAAATGCACATTTTAAAGGATTCATCTTGAGATTGTGTTGCCTGAGCCTGTCAAAGACTCGTTTTAAATCATCAAGATGATTTGTCCTTTCTTTTGTTTTGACCACTAGATCATCGACATAACATTCGACAGTACTGTGCATCATGTCTTCAAAAATTGTGGTCATTGCTCTTTGGTAGGTTGCCCCTGCATTCTTGAGGCCAAATGGCATAACTGTATAACAAAATATTCCTTTTGGTGTCCGAAAAGCAGTGAGCTCTTCGTCCTCGTGTGCCATTTTGATTTGGTTATACCCAGAAAATCCATCCATGAATGATAAGGCATCAAAACCAGTGGTAGCGTCTATCAATAACTCAGTGATGGGGAGTGGGAATTCATCTTTTGGGCAAGCCCGATTAAGATCTCGATAATCCACGCATATGCGGAGTTGCCCGTTTTTCTTCATCACTATGACGATGTTTGCAAGCCAGGTAGGATACTGAACTTCCCGAATAAACCGACAGTCTCTTAACTTGTCGATTTCTGCCTCGACTTTGGGAAGTAATTCTGGTCGAATCCTTCTTTGAGATTGTTTAACAGGGGTAGCATCTTTTGATACTGCCAACCTGTGCACAGCAACCTTTCGGTTCAACCCCGGCATGTCTCGGTATAACCAAGCAAATACATCTTTGTTCTCGCGAAGGACTTGTATGTACTGTGGTAACTCTTCTTCAGATAATAAAGCACTGACAAACACGGGCTTTGGATCATCCTCGGTCCCGAGATTGATCTCTACTAAGTCATCCACAGTTGCTTGTCCTCCATCTTCGAATTCTTGAGGTGCTGGTTGAAAAATGTCTATAAAATCTTCCGAAGGGTTTGAGCTTGAGCCTTCATCTTCTACGGTCAAGCTTTCTTCGAAAGAGAGGTAATTGACTTGAGCAAAATTTTCTCCATCTTCTTGTGTTTCATGCCCTCGAATAGTAATTCTCAAAGATTTCTTCTGTTTTGGCATCCACTGTTTTTGCTTTTTAGTTCCCTTTGATTGTGGAGCACTTGGGAAAACAAGCCTTTCGAATGCTGACACTCGTGGGGTGGATGTGCTTGGTTCAAGTCTATCAAATACTGAGACCCGCGGGGAAGGTGTAGGAACATCATCGTTGTAAAACATTTTTTGTTCCTCCTCTGTTAACTCATCTGGTTCAAAAGAAGCTTTTAAACAATCACTATTTTGATGGATTGTGACTCCTTTTTGCTTCTTAAAATGAACATTTTTCTTCGTTGTTTTGAAGGTTTTCGGAGTTACAGAAGTGGAGGATGCTTTATTGAGAGTAATGACTCTTTTATTTTTCTTGCTATCTTTACCAAAGGAAACTGAAATTTGCATTTTACCCTTGGGTAGTGACTGATCGATTTTCCTTAGTGGTAAAGTAAAGCTTGTCATCAGGGCTGTCATCGAATCTTCGATCGGTGTCAACGCTTTTTGCCCTACTCCTCGTTGACTTTTAGGGATATACTTAAAGGTTCGTTTTTGGTTAGATACCTTCAAGTTCTCCTCTTTGGGCTGGGGAGATTTCACAAGGGATAGTCGCTTAATTTGTGGAGGGTTTTGTACGACTGAGTTTTCGTGATGTTTGCTCTCCTCAGGTTTCCCTTTTAAGATGGTGACATTAGCTGGCTTGTAAAATTTTGCATCGGCATAATTCACTTGTTCCCCGTAAAAGGGATTCGGGTCTGCATTGACACTTTTGACTTTGCCTTCCTTGCAAAACTTAAAGCATTGGTGGAGTGTTGAAGGAATGACTCCATATTCATGAAGCCATGGTCGCCCTAACAATACATTGTAGGATGTATCTGAATCGATGACATGAAATAAGGCTTCAGAATTTAACTCGCCTATTTCAATTTTTAGTGTAATACTTCCCCTTACTTTTTCTCCAGCTTGGTTAAAACCTTGAATAGTCAATGATGATGGAGACAATTGACGTGGGTGTAACCCGACATCTCTCAAAGTTTTTAAGGGGAGTACATTCACAGCCGATCCACAATCCAACATGATGCGGCTCACGCGATTATCAGCAACCATACCCGTCACGTACAGAGGTCGATTATGTAAGGCAGCTCCCAACTGACGATCTTTATCATCGAAAGTTATGCATGTCATACAAGAGGTGTGCGTCTCAAGTGATATAGGTTTCATTGGCTCTATTTTCTCCGTATAAAATTCAGGACTTGTCAATGCGACAACAAGTGCATTTCTATGCTCAGGAGACATTTGCAGTGCATCGTAAATGCTTAAAAGGGCAGGGATGCGTTTTAGATGAGCCAATATGTCATATTTTGCTCGTGTCATCTCATCTTCACCAGTGTTTTTACATCTTCGATTGTCATTGGTGGATTCTTGGTTGGCCGAAGATGAGGGCTTTTGAAGGTCTTGTTTAGCTTTTTCAAGCTCTTTCACCTCTTTTTCCTTCTTTGCAAAAATTTTCCGCCGCATATCTTGCAAGGTAATTTCATCTACCTCTTTTTCACTTTCAGGTGAGGTAGATTCAGGATCTTCTTTTGTTAAAGTCATGCAAAGAATCCGACACACTGTCATTACAACTAGCTGCCTTGTCCCGTAACTCTTTTGGTAAAAACTCCTCCAGAGTTACTAGATTTCGTTTTGGTTGTTCGAGTTCATTTCTTTTGGAAACGGCCTTTTGCTTGCCGATCCTTTTCTTACTCTTTTGATCCTTTATATCTGGTCTACTCCGAAGTTTGACTCCGGAGCTTCCAGATGGCTTCCGAGATGGAATTTTTGCCGGTTTTTTTCGAGTACATGTTTGCCATGTACTTTCTAAATCCTCTTCACTATCATACCAGTCCTCCCAAATTTCTAAATTAGGCTCTGTCATGAGCTCATATAATGTAGGAATATTTGGGTTTCCTGGCCTTGGCATGTCTGAGTGGGCTTGGACTATTGTAACTTCCTTGTCGACTTCAAATGCCACAGAAATTATGTCCCTTTGTGTGGGATCATTTGGTATTTGGTCATTCTCGGTTAGGGAAGTTGTATTTGTTGTCGCTTTCCCAAGAGAAGAGTCAATCTCAATCTCTTTTCTCTTGATCATGCCTTCGATAATGTTTTTGAGGATGTAGCAATCCGACAATGGGTGACTCACAATTTGGTGGTACCGACAATAATTTGGATCATTTGTCATACCAACCTCGTTGGGTCGTTTCGGCTCGGGGAGTCGTATTGCCTTAGCTTTTAACAACTCATCGAAAATTTGGTCGACATCATCATCGTCGAATGAATACTTAACTTCTTTCCTTTCTTTGAGAGTTAATTTCTTTTGCGGCTCCCGTGCCTTCCCTTTATCTTTGTTGCCGGTATTGACAAAAGTTGCCATTGATTCTCCCTTCTTGAATGGCTTTTTATTTTCGAATCTCGGTGAGGGTTTGCCACCCCTTTGCCGAGAAATTTGTATTTCAACGTTACAGGCCTTCGAGACGAGCTCATTAAAAGTTTTGGGTTCTGCTGTGCCCACAAAAGTTGCCACCTCGGGGTTGAGGTTTTTGGCGCACATTGAAACCGCCGCTTGTTCCGATATCCTTTCTGGACATTGGAGATTGAGGTTTCTCCACCTGGTTATGAACTCATTAGCGCTTTCACTAATTCGTTGCTTTGTTTCCACCAGGTCATGGAGACTTATGGTCTTCTTTGAGCTCACGAATTGTGCCAGGAAAGCTTTTTGCATGTCATCCCAAGTAGTTATCGATCCTGCGGGTAACTGAGTATACCAGGTGAATGCTGCCTCTTTTAGAGATTGCACAAATTGCCGGATCAATAGTGCATCTGATTGGGCAGATTCACCACATGCAGAGGTGAAATAGGCCAAATGCTCATGAGGAGAACCATTAATTCCATCAAACTTTTCAAACTTTTGTCTGATGTAGTTTGGTGGAAATGGAATTTGATCATAGTAAGCCGGGTATGGCTTATGATATCCAAGAATAGGCATTGTTGCAGCCTGATATTCCCGAATACCCTCCATGATAAGAGCCTTCAGGTCCTGCTGAGGTTGGGCACCAGCTAGTGGTGGTTGCACACCTTGTGGTGGCGGTTGTGTGTTGCCTACAGGCGGCACTGAGGACGAGGATTGTTGCCCAATCTCACTCTCCTTTTGTCTCATATTAACTTGATGAGATAATTCTGTTGAGAGTCGGGCTACTTCTTCGTCCCTCTCAGCCAATAACCTTTGCAGTTCCTGAATCTTCTCTTCATTACTGATTGTCCCAGTTACTAACACCGGCATATTTTTATCATTGCCAATGGTTAGTGCTTCGAACTGAGTAATGAGATCAGCAGACACCCCCTCACTGTGTTCAATATGGGGAGTGTCTTCTAAAGAGTGTCCAGATGTACACCCTTCTTCCTGAACTTTTTGAAAAGAGGGATTCACTGATTCCTGCATGGCACGAGCTTTCGATCGAGTTACAGGGCCCGTGTAGGAGGTAAGCTTAGCAGTTGAGGTGACCCTTGTTGGTCGGTAGCCCTGGAGAAACATCCAGTCACCATGTTCTCTTCGGAATGCGTTAGGGCTTGCTTTGGGAACCCTTACACTATCGCTTCTAGCCTTCTTTGGGAAGGAGAAAGGCGTCCTACACCCTTCATCTAATAAAGGGCGTTCATTGATCTCAGCAGAAGCAGATGCCCCCTGTTGACCTTGGCGGTTGACAGAGATTACGATCGGAGGCCTAATCGGGGTGCCTCCTACTAATTCCCTCATTTCAAGAGGGTTTGGTGAAGGTGAAGTGTTTGTCCCCCTCCTCCCTTTTGTCGCCTTCCTACCTCTCCGAGGTTGAGAAGTCGGTGTTGCCTCAGTTTCCTCCGCAGAGGTAACCATCACTGAGACGGTAGTGGGCAAGAAAATAGGAACAGAACCAATCAAGATACGCTCCCATTCCTGGATCATTACGGGGGAGCCAGTCTTCGTTGGCCTCCCTTCGGTCTTGGCAACCTTTGCTGCAGACCTTTTCACTGCCCGGGCTTGCCTCTTTTTAAAGCCCTTTGCTGCCTTGCCTCTTAAGGCCTGTGCAGTCTTAGTGATGTTTTTCACACCTTTCCCTCTTCCAGCCTTTTTAGCTGGTGTAGGTGTCTTCACATTCTTTATTGGTTCGGGCACCCTGCATGAAATGGGTGCTCGGTCAATAGAGAATGCTGCCAAAAAGCGGCTCTTTTTCCCTCCTTGGGCAGAAGAGGTTGTTGGTAACTTGTGGAAGTAAACCGTGACTTGTGGTGCCATTTTTTCCTAAAAACAGTAAACATGATTAGCACCATAAAGTTAAAGTTGAATAATAGTCATCATATTTGGAGATGAAAAGGAGAATGGGTCCCACTGGGCGTGCCAAAAATTATGTTAAGCAAAAATTTTCACATTTAACATATTAAAATAAATGCAAAACACAATTTCACCTATGCTGAATTATAGCATAAGAGTTTATTAACTTAAGTTCGACCCATCCAAGATTATAAGAATAATCTCTTAATTACAATCCTTTTATTTAAAGGAAATACCCTTTGATTCCAATTACAATGACATTAAATAATTAAAATAAATTTGGGAAATTTGGGGTAAATTTGGAATTGCAGCTGAACTCAGTCCATTTAATTAACCGAGCTGCCTACATACCTTCTTTGTGAAGGATCAAGCCACTTGTAGTTCAGAATACGGTATTTTAGAATTTGGATATAAGGATTCCGGTAGATGACCACTTTCAGGAATCCTGTGCTATTTTGAGAATTTGGAAAAATTCCTAGGTGTATGACCTTGTATGGAATTTTAAGAGTTTGTGTTTTTATACCATTTTTGCGGTATCGGTGACTGCACTTAGTCTTAGCAACTAAGTTGCCTACGTATCCTTTTATAGGAATCAAGTCAAACGTAGTTCCGAGTTTTAATTTTTTTATGAGGTGAATGACCTCTCTTTTGGAATGCCATTTAATTTGCTATGGCTTTGATTTTAGTGCACTTTTTAATTTTTAGGTAAAATTACCATTTTTGAGATTTTTATGAGGTTAAGACCTCTTTGAAATTTGGTGAGGTGAATGACCTCTTTAAAATTCCAAGATTAATTTTAGTGAGCTCATTTGGAATTTTGTGCCATTTTGTATGGCTTTAGAATTTTACCACTTTTTTGTGATAAATTAACTTATGGAATCTTTTATTATCTTTTATAAATTTTAGAATTTTACCACTTTATTTTTGTGATGAAATTCAATTTTGCAATCTTTTTATTATTTTTTTTAGAAATAAAAAAAAAGATTGTTTGACTGATATTTAATTATCTATTCCAAAATTTGGGGAATAATAATTATTTATCTTTAAATTGGATAATATCTCTCAATTAATTTCTGAGAATAATTATCAAAATAGGAGGAATTTAAAATATCTTATAATTCGAATTTAACTTGAATTTGAATTACCACGATATTTTTTCCTACTTCCTTAACTACTTGATTCGTATATGCCATATATATATATAACTCTCTTAGATTTTATATCATGCCGTAATATATATATATATATATGTTATTTCTCTAAAGATATTTGATTTGTGGAACAAACAACGACAGGTATATACTAATACACATACATATATAATGTATCAATACATATATATTCATGCATTGATTTGTGACAACTGACTATATTTTTTAGTCATTTATACATCTATACATTTTGCAGCTTTTTGATATTGAAATTATTGTTTGATACTTTATAATTTCAGTTTTTTATCAAATCGATTATAAGCCCATATCATTTTTCTTTAGCGTTATAGCTTTCGCTTAGGCCTTTCAATAGCTAGTAATATTGATATGTATAGGGGTATAACATATGTGTTGTTCTGCTTGGTGGCCGTTTTATCCAAACTCCAGACTTGAATATTGATAAATAGCCTTTTATTGATATACATTATATCAATATTTACATGATAGATAGTCTTAAAATCTTTTGCTGTCTATTCATTTGAATTTGTCATACTTTAGAGTTCTTTTTCATATATACCATACATAGATACACGGATATATATATATATATATAACTTGTATGATATTTATTGAAATATTCTATTGCCTAGATTTGACTCAATAAAGGATGCAATAGGAAATATTTTTCTCTCAGTAATTCATTTGAGATAGCAGAAGAATATACAGGCTATACATTTTAATATAACAAATGACTGGATTTATTTTGATTCTTTTTTGTTTTGGTCATCGTCCTTTTATACCGTGCCACCTGAATTTTTTTCATTTCTTGAATTGATAAATACACAAATATATGTATAATACACATATATATATATATATATGCAATCCACAACTTGATTTCTTCAAGAAATTTTTTATAAAAGAGCCAGTAAACCAAGTGGACGACACTAGCCAAAATCTATCTTCTACAACCAAGTAGAAATGTGTATTTCCCTTTTTGCTTATATACTACATTTTGATTTATTTTTCGAAGTATAATGATCAAAGGAAAATATTAAATTATGCTATGAATTCGATAGCATAACAATATAGATATTTGTCTTTTCCTCATTGATTATATATCACTATTGACTTATTTTCTGAAGTCTAGTGAACCAAAGGGAAACCTCGGGGATTTACAATAAATTGGACAGCATAACCCCATAAAGATTTGTATTATTCTCTTCGATTATATATCACATATTGACTTATTTTCTGAAGTCTAGTGAATCGAAGAGAATGATAGAAATCAATAATGAAATCGACAGCATGAAAATATTAGTCTTTTCCTTTCCCTTTGATTATATATCACATCAACTTATTTTTGAAGTTTAGTGGATCAAAGGAGATTGGAATGACTATTTGCAGTAAACAAAAATAAAGAGAAAGAAGAAAGAGAGGTAGATCCATTTATGGATCTTTGCTTACCCTTGTAGAGCTTGAAAAATCACTTGGAATAGTGCAGTTTTTTTTTCCTTCTCTCTTCTCTCAGATCTCTTTTCTCTGTTTCACTCTTACGTATCAATTGCCCAAGATATTTTTTTCTAAACCCTTTTCTCTCCTCCTTCCAACCGTTCCCCACCCTCTCTCTTTTTATATCCAATTTTTTTATTATTTTTTGTTGATAAAATTCACTTAATCGTGAAAGTGGTGGAGGTGGAGAAAATATCTCCTTAATTTTCTCTTCCTTTTTTTTTGACTGACCCATTCCTATAATAATAATAATAATAATTATTATTATTATTATTAAAATTTTATTGTTCAACAATAGACACTTTTAATATATAAAGATATATTTTTTGTAGTGTCATGTTTGGAAGATTGAATTTGAGGGAAGATGGAAACAACTCTTCCATTGAGCTAAAAGTTTAATTTATATATATATATATATATATATTAAAAGTAGGTTACATAGTTAATTTGAAATTTTAGCTTGGTTAGTGAAAATTGTTTAGAGAAGGAATTGTTTATAAAATGGGGTCATGTGTTTGTGGTGTTTTCTTTTTTCTTCATAATTAATTTCATTAAGTTTTGGTTGATCTAGTCAATTGCAGACACCCCAGTCCAGGCTTATAGTGTTGGACTTATTATATGTTGGTATTACTAATTCACTATTACGTAATACACCAATAAATTTTCTTAAATTCGTTACGTTGAAAAATAAAATATGACAAGCCAAGACTGAAAACTATAATTTAATTGGTTCACGTACATAAATAAATATTTTTCTATCTTATGAAGATGGTTTTTAATTTTAGCATTTTAAATGATCAATTATAATGATCACAAACAGGTTTGATCAGGTCTCCCACAAAACGCAGAAGTTGTGAATTGTGGGCATATATATAGGAAGCAAAATATTGACCAATTAGTTTGAATATTGAAAATGCCTGTTAATTAATTAAGTATTTTATTTATTATTCATTCTTTATTTGTTTTAGACAAATTGACCTTTGTATATTTGGAATTGCATATATATAATTTATATATACCAAAGTATGTATTTTTTTTCTCAAAGATGGAGGACAAATTTTGGAGCATATATAATAATATAGGATAGAAATCTTTGTCAAAGGAAAAACTAATGTGAGTACGTATTAATATATTGAAATTTTGCTATTTTTATAAATTATTCGTGCTAGAATATTGAATTATAAATATATATTTTAAATAAATTTAATCACACAAAACACCAACATTTAGTCAAATAATTAATTCTACCATGGGTTATTTATAATTGTACATAGCTCAAAAGTTGACTTTTATTGTCATATATATCCACGTGACATGCATGAAGAACAATTCAGCTAGTTGAAGTGTCCACAGTCCACAAATATACGTAAATGAGGATCCTTTGCATATATTTTTAGTGAAAAGATAATAACATATATAAGATATTTATGAATTATTTAGTTAATTGGTTTTAAAATAGAACTATATGCATATTAATTCTTATAATTTTAACGTAGTATTATTAGAGAAAAACACAAAAATCTCTAACGATTATATACTAAAAATAAAGCGAAAAATAATCCAAAAATAAAAAAGCTGATAAAAAAATAGAGCAAAAAAAACAAAAAAGAGCTACAATAATCCAAAAACCGATTTAAAAAATAAAGCGAAAAAAATCATTTGTAATTTGAGGATATAGTGAGCTAAAAAGAGTCACAAAACATCCAAAATTTGATCCAAAAAAATAGATTTAAAAGAGTTATTTGTGATTCGGGGATAGTGAGCAAAAAAAAAATAAAAAAACAGCTTGTGATCGAGCTATCTAAATTGGATAAGCAAAAATAGTCACTATCCTTTGTTTGTTGGAAGGGTGTCTTGTGTTTTGGAAGGGGAGCTGTTGGGCATTCAAATGGCGCTGCAAGAGGCGGTTGATCGTCGTGTTCGCAAGGTTAAGATAGAAACGGACTCCAAAGTGGCGGCTTTGGCCTTTGAGTGTCGGGTTCTTTACCTTTTGGTTGTGGTACTTATCCTTTGTTTTCTTTCTGTCTCGAGCTTTTGTAAATCTTTTAAGAATGTTGTTGTTTTGTTCATTTCCCTTTTGGACAATGGTTTGGCCGATTCTTTAGCTCGTTGGGCTAGAGAATTGAGGATGAAGACCACTGGTGATCTTGTAAGGGATGTAGCTCTTTTTTGTCACTACTACAATGTTAGCTTTTAGAGGCAGTTTTTTCAACCCCATTTATAAAAAGGGAAGCTAAAGGGTGTGAAAATACCCGCTATGTTCGAAATTGACATTTAGAGGCGGTTTTTTGATAAAAACCGTAGGTATAAAATTGCATTATACCATTTAGAGGCGGTTGGAAATTAATTTTTTTTTTTTTTTCTGAATTACCCTATGCCGTCGGTTCCTTCATAGGAACCGACGGCATAGGGTACACGTAAACCTGACACGTGTACCCTATGCCGTCGGTTCCTATGAAGGAACCGACGCCATAGGGTCGATCAGACCATAACCCTTTTGCTCGACCTTCCTTCTTCCTCCCCACTTCACTCAGCAACCCAGAAAAACCAGAGACCCATTTCTCTCAGCCAAAACCCTCGCCTCCACCACCTTCTCCCCACCCTATCTCCCTCATTTCTCAACCATTTCAGCCCATTTTTTTTTTAAAATCCTCCATTTTCGATACTTAATAACATACACCTAAAAAGTTCTGATTTTTTAGCCTCTAAAAGTGTCATCCGAACCCAAATAGTAAACTTTGGGTGTGAAATCCGGCCACCTATTTTTGTTGAGAAATTGTTCAATCTCAACCTCGTTTAAGGTATAAATATTGCTTCTATTCTTATTGTATTATGTATATTGTTTTATTTTATGTTTTTGTAAATTATTATTTGAGTTTTTTTATTTTATTAGTAATATTATTGTGTTTTATGTGTATAGTGTCGGGATTTTTTACGGTGGTCGTCGGATTGCGGTTATTAGGTAATAATTTATACCACAATGTATAGTATATATATGTATTTGTATATTTTATTGAATATTTGTATATAATGTGTGTATATATTGTGTGTGTATATAGTGTGTGTATATTTTTTATGAAAATAAATTTTGTAATTGTATTTTATATATTTTTTGCAATGTATATTTATTGTGAATAAAATGACATTGGAGGGATTTTATTAGTTTCAAAAAAAAAATTAGTTTAGAAATAAAAATTTTAAAATGGAATTAGTGTGTGATATAATTTTATTTTTTTGAGATAATAGTGTGAGATATAATTGATTATATATATGTATGTATAATTTAGTAACTAAGTAACTTGTTACAATTTTTTATAACTAGTTATAAGTTATGAAATAATTAATTTTGTAATTTCGTTGTATTTTTTTATATTATAGGGGTTCGGCATAATTTTGTGTGTAGCGTATTTGGGCTTGCAATTATAGGTATATACTTTTACTAACTTTTTCTTAATATATAATTAATTATCAATGCATGTTAGTTGAGTTTGAATATCTTAAATATTCATCCGTAGTGAAGTAGGTTCTGCGAATACATGTACTGCGGTCGGATGGGTGGATTAATTTTGTATTGTTTATCTGTTTTGTTTGTTATTTTAGGCACTTGTAAAATTTTTGGGAACGTCCAATTACAGCCGTTATGCTGCCGAAATTTCGGTAGAATTAGGATAAATCTTACTAAAACCATTCATAATATAGTTAATTATAACATAGTAATAAGAAGTTAGGTCACATAAAAAAAAATAATATTCACATTTATGAAAACTTTTTAATTTTACCAACATTATAATCAACTAGACAACCTAATAACATGAATTAATGTAAAACGAAAATTTGAGTAATTTTTAGATTAATATGAATAAATTGTGTGAGAGACTTAGTTAGTTACATTGTGTAATTAGTAACTAGATATAATTAGTTACTAAATAAATTAACAAAATAAACATATAAAATCCTTCTTTTTTTATTTTTTTTTTCTTTCATTTGAGAGGTTCAATGTGGATTTTTATTTTTCAAAGAAAATAAAGAGCAAAAGTTAATTAAAAGGGGAAAATATTAGTTAATACCTTTATTGCTTTACCAAAAATTTTTCCCCTCAATTTTATTTATTAAAAATATTTAACATTTTAATAACATTCTAATCAACAAAACAACCTAATAATATGAACTAATCTAAAACGAGAATTTAAGTAATTTATAAATTAATATGAATAAATTGTGAGAAACTTAGTTAGTTACATTGTGTAATTAGTAACTAGCTATAAGTAGTTACTAAATACTGAATTTTTTTGGATAGGATTTTTGTTATGGATAAATCATGGATGCGTGAGGAGAGAGACACACTGCGATTTCAAGTAGGGTTCGATGCATTTTTAGAGTTTGCCTTAAAGAATTCTACAAATCACGATCGTATTCATTGTCCGTGTGTAGATTGTTGTAATGTATCTAAAGGGAATATTACAATGATTAAGAACCATGTGTATTTACGAGGTTTCAATAGAAGTTATACTAATTGGTATTACCATGGCGAACATTTACCTAATGATCCATATCCATTAGGAAAGCGGGGTAGATGATATCGAGGGTAATGATTTGGATGATTATCCATTGGACTTGCTTAACGAAGCACGGAGGAATTTCTTAATGATCCCGAGAAATTCGATAATTTTCTTAGTGATGCCGATAAACCTCTCGTTCGATGGTTGTAAAAAACTAAGATTACCAACAATGGTAAAGTTTTACAACATAAAAGCGAGAAAAATGGAGTGAGCGATAAATGTTTTACTCAATTTTTATTGCTTTTAAAGATATCTTACCATTTGCCAATCGCTTTCCGAATCTACTTATGAAGTGAAAAAAACGTTAAATTCTATAGGATTGAAGTATGAAAAATTCATGCATGTCCGAACGATTGCATTTTATATCGTAAGGAATATGCAGACATGAATTATTGCCCGACTTGCGGTTTATCCCGCCATAAAGTAAACAAGAGTAAGGAGAATAGGAAACTTATCCCCCAAAAAGTGATGTGGTACATGCCTTTGATTCCGCGACTGAAACGATTATATCGTAGTGCAGAACATTCTGAAAATTTGATTTGGCATGAGACCAAGAGAGTGAAAGATGGAAAACTTAGACATCCCGCATTCCCAAGCTTGGAAAAAAGTGAACTACATAAACCCTGAATTCAAATCTGAACCAAGACACATTCGTCTCGGTCTGTCTGCGGATGGAGTAAATCCACATAGATCTCTAAGTAGTCGTCATAGTTCATGGCCTGTCTTCCTAGTTATGTACAATCTTCCTCCCTGGTTAGTGATGAAGAGGAAATTTAACATGCTTTCTTTAATGATATCGTGCCCGCAACAACTCGGACATAATATCGATGTATATTTGGAACCATTGATTGACGATTTAATAGAATTGTATGAGAACGGGGTTCGTGTCTATGATGGTTTTAAAAAGAATTTTTTAATCTGAAAGCTGTGTTGTTGTGGACTGTCAGTGATTTCCCTGCTTATAGTAATTTATCAGGCTTAAGCACAAAAGGTTACGAAGGTTGTCCGATTTGTTGCACTAACACATCGGCTCGTCGCTTGGCAAATGGACACAAGATGTGTTATATGGGTCACAGACGGTACTTGCCTGCAAATCATCCTGATAGACGGAAGAAGAAAGCATTCGATGGTACTGAAGAGGGTGATATGGCTCCTTTGCCACTGTCTGGGGAACAAATTCTCCAACAAGTTCAACTTGTAGATTTTAAGTATGGAAAGACGCAAAAAAATAAAAAAACTAATGGTTGTTTTCAAAGAAAGTCAATCTTCTTTCGTCTTCCATATTGGAAAAGTCTACTAGTTCGACATTGTTTGGATGTCATGCATATTGAAAAAAATGTGTGTGAGAGTATTATTGGTACCTTACTTGATATTCCCGGCAAAACTAAGGACGGTCTAAATAGTCGTTTAGATCTCGTTGAAATGGGTATACGACAATCTCTGGCACCTGAGAAGAAAGGTGAACGTTTATATTTGCCTCCTGCTTGTTTCACTTTGTCCAAAAAAGAGAAACAAACAGTTTGCAAATCACTTGCAAATATGAAAGTACCCGATGGTTACTCGTCTAACATCAAAAACTTGGTGAATGAGACTGAATTGAAACTAATGGGTCTGAAATCACATGATTGTCATGCGTTAATGCAACATCTACTTCCAATTGCCATTAGATCAGTCTTGCCAAAAAATGTTCGAGAGTGTTTGACACATGTTTGCATTTTCTTTAATAGGTTGTGCGGGAAGGAATTAGAATTGGATAAGTTAGATGCATTACATGAACATGTAGTCAAAACATTGTGCAACCTGGAAAAGTTTTTTCCGCCATCTTTTTTCGACATCATGATCCATTTAATGGTTCATCTAGTGAGAGAAGCAAGGCTGTGTGGGCCGGTGTGGGCGAGATGGATGTATCCATTTGAAAGAAATATGAAGGTACTTAAAAGTTATGTGCGTAACCCCATCGAGCCGGAAGCATGTATGGTTGAGTGCTACATATCTGAAGAGGCTGTGGAATTTTGTTCAGAGTACATGGCTGGAGTTGAGGCAATAGGAATTAGCAAACCAAGAACTGACCCAGATGATGTTGATAGAGGATTAAGGGGCAAAGGGACAATGGTGACAGTGTCCAAGCTTGAACTAGATCAAGCTCAATTAGTCGTGATGAACAATAACGCAGAGGTTCAACCATATATAACGTAAGTACCTTTTGTTTGATTAACATTACTTAAGTCACGATGAACAATAACTTGATTTATCTTACTTGTTTTACAGTGACCATATGGAGCTGTTACAATCAATGGTTCCAAGAAATCAAAAAAATAAACAAAAATGGGTTGCAGACCAACATCGTCAAACTTTCATTGGGTGGTTAAGGAATACCATTATAGCAAAGTTGAACGAACCGAATCATGGAGTATCTGATGTGTTGAGTCGTATTGCCCTTGGACCAACTTTTGCGGTTGCAAAGCATGAAGCGTACATTGTAAGGGGTAAACGTTTTCATACAAAGTCAAGAGATGATGCTCGAGAGGTTCAAAATAGTGGTATACGTATCGTCGCAGAAACTATGCACTTTGCAAGTGCAAAAGATAGAAACCCTGTTTTAGGTACTATGACGTATTACGGGGTCATTGAAGAAATATGGGAGCTCAATTATTTTGCGTTCCGAATTCCACTTTTTAAGTGTTCTTGGGTTGACAACAACGTTGGAGTAAAAACTGACGAGCTTGGTTTTACTTTGGTTGATTTAAGTAAGAGAGGAAGCAAGAATGATGTATACTCTTCTTTAATCTAATTAACCTTATATCAAATTATAGTTAAATTATTATAAGGCACTAACACTTTTTTTTGGCAGGCACATATGGGAGAGCATCAACGGTCTGAGAAAAATTTTCAAGTTTTACGACCCAGAGCTTCTCACAGTGCATGGGATCAGCGATGAAGAACGAGTCGATCTTTTGACGATGCGGCAAGACGATTGGCTAATTGGTTATCATTAATGAACAACAACCACCAAATGTTCTTTATTCCTTGGAATATCGGGTAAACTTTATTAAATTCTTTAGTGCTAATTGTTCATTTCTATATTATGTCTTCAAATTATTTTTATACTATCTTACTTATATTCCAATATAATTTTCTAGGATGCATTGGACGCTAGTGGTGGTTGCGCCAAATAAAATTATCCATTTAAACCCTCTAAAAGGCCGCCCAATTCCCGAAGAAATAGAACAAATGATCGGAAGGTAATTATTTAATGACTTCTTATGTAACGAATTTAAATTAACTAACGAATTGAAATGCTAATATAATTTTTCCAAACAGGGCATTCATGTATATAGGGGACGCACATCAGTATCTTGGCCCGTGGCAAGGAATTGCACAAGCAAACTGTCCAAGACAACCTAAAAGCCAAGAATGCGGTTTTTATGTTTTGAAATATATGACTGACATCGTCGCACGTGCCAACCCCAACCGTTACATAGAAGATCAAAAAGCTGTAAGTTTTAATTATTGATCATAGTATATAAATTTTATAATAACAAATATATAATATACATATACATAAACTAATATAAATTTTTAATTTTTTTAACAGTTTGGGGGTAAGAAGCAATACGATCCAAAAACAGAAATTTTACCACTACAGCGAAAGTGGATCGAACAATTGATGGCGGTGATTCACGGTGACGATTGAGGTTCAAAGGTCGAAGAATTTTTCTTCATTATGTAATTTTTATAGATTAACTTGTAATTAGATTTATTAACTTATTAATATTTTTAACTAATTTTACATGTTTGTGTAATATTTAATTATTTTTATGAAATCAAATTATGTTTTTACCCAAATTTAATTACTATTTAATTTAAAATGTAATTAATATATAATTAAATTAAATAAATATGTAATTTAAAATTTAAATAAATATGTAATTTAAATTAAATAAATATGTATATAAATTAATAAATATAAAATTAAAATAATATAATTAAATTAAAAAAAAATGAAAAAAACTGAAATCTGAGGAGTTTTGGCGTCGGTTCCTACGCCACATATGGCGTCGGTTATGGGCTAGGAACCGACGCCATATGTACCCCTATGGCGTCGGTTCTTAGCTAAGAACCGACGCCATAGGGGTATATATGGCGTCGGTTCAAATAAACCCTTTAGCGTCGCCCTGATAGGCGTCGGTAGCGAATTTCGCGAAAACCGACGCCTAAAGGGCTTAAAAACCGCCTCTAAAGGGTGTTTTTGTAGTAGTGTGTGACTACTAGTTTCTGGTTTCTTTTTAATAAACTTTTACTTATATATAAAAAAAAAAATAGTTACTATCGTAAGGATAGATATGTTAGAGAATCTTATATTATTAATGTTTTTTTTTTTTTTTGAGGAAAATAAAATAGCATATATATTTATATAATTCATGAACTATTTATTCTTGTTGCCAATTAATTTTGAGATAAAAACTCCATCTTATAAGTCTTTCTAACATATTATTTTCTGTGCTATTTGCAATTTGGATATATAATAATTTGCTTTGAAATCGAAAATTAAAGTGATCATATTATTTTGTTTTCTGTAGACTAGTCTACCTAAAACATGCAGTAGACTGTATATAATGGAGTTTGAATTAGTATTCTTCTTTTGAGAAAAACAATTGTTTTTTTTTAATCAATGGTCATATAGCACTATTCATTTCTCCTAATTTAAATATCATAATATATAGTAATGTTATGTAGCTACCAAAAATTCCTTATTTGGTCATACTTGTATACAGTTAACTTATTAAAGAAAAGGGCAATTTTGAAAACCGTATAATATTCCTATAAAAAAAAAATTTAATTTAATTTTGTTGTAACAGTAGTGTCACTACTACTAAATATATCTTTTTTAGAACACTTTTTAAAGAACACTCATTTAAATGCATGTTCTTAAAATAGTTCTTGGAGTTTTAAAAACATAGTGATGGTCCTTAAAGGATATTCATTTAACAACAACCATACGCGTATCTTTATTAATTGAGTTCTTAAAATATTTTTTTGTAAAACTATTTTAGTATAAATTAAAATTTAATATAGTATTATATAAAAATATGATATATAATTCATTTTAATAATAATATAATAAAATACGACCTAATGCGACATTCCAAACAAATGATATATATACACCAAGTACTCCCCTAACTTATATTGAAAATATATTGGGTTAATTTCACAAATGCACAAAAACAACAAAAAAATTACAAAAATATGGTTTTACAGAATTTTAAACATTTTAATGATTTTTTTTTATTTTATTTACATAAAATACGGTCTTTTTATGTTGAAATTTTGTTCAGTTGTTGTTAATTTTTTGTTATATGTATGTTATTTTTTGTTGTTATTTTGATGTTACATTTATGTTATTTTTTATTAATTTTATGTTATTTTTCGTGTTATTTTTTGGAAAACCGTAAAAATATAAAAAAACATTCTTTAAACGTAAAAATGTAAATATTTTATAAAAAATAGTGCCTTATGTAATTGTTCCAAATATATTTCCCTAATTAACTAGTATAGTAGATATTGGTATAGCGTGTTCAAAAGTTTGTACTATAGCTCTATAGCTAGTTTCAATTATTTAATTTTTCTCTAAACAGAACAAAATGCTTCGAATTCCAAGTTAATTGGATTGAAAAACTATTTCTAAAGATCGTTCTTCATTTTTATTTAGACTAGTCTAGCTAGATTGGTAAAATATAATAGACTGCGTACTATACACAACTATATATGTAAATGGTTTCTTGTGTTTGAAACAATCTCATTTTGAAAATAATAATAATAGTTTTCTTTCAACAAGATATGTATATATATAAATATTTAGTAGTGTTATTGCAGCCTAAAATTCCTAATATAATAGTCATACTTGTCTACCCTATAATTTTCTCAGTAAAATAAAATAAAAGAGTACTTGTCTTCTCACTTTAGTAAAGATTGGCCAACTTTGAAAACCTTACATTAATTTCAAATATGAAAATTATATATAATGTCAACCACAAAAATAATGTGATCCCACATAAAAATTCAATACATAAAATTTAATACAACATAATTTAAGCATATAATATATATAGTTGAATATGTTCATATATAGTCATTTAATAAGGGATTTACAAAGAGAGAAGGATTGTAAAAATATTTGTCGTTGAATTCAATTCATAAACAATTATAGTTACACATTTGTATAAAGTTTGAACTTTGGAGTCATTAATCATATATTTTTTTTGAACAATTAATTATATTTATTATTTAGATAGCGTATATTATTTACTATATAGTATATGATTATCTTAGGTGTGTACAATTTACTTTAAAAATTAAAATCTTCTCATTAATCGGTCTTACAAAAAGTATGGTACCAACCATTTGAACCAAACCAAAACTAACTGCTGTATATATATACACACATACATATACATACATACGCGTGGAATATGACCAATAAATTTGATTAATATTTCTGCCAACTTTTTGCTGTACAAACAATAATACAAATACAAATTATGAAAGCAAAAAAAAGTACTAAAAGTAATTAAAATAAAAAGATAATTGAAATTACAGAAATGTTAAAGGACACCAGTGGTGTCTAACATCTTCCTATGTGTCAATATCGTTATTAGTCCAACTAAGTATCGAGTCTCATATAATTTAATATAATAACTTTTAGGGAGTATCGCTACTTAATCGCAACGCAACATGTCGAGAAAGTGTTAAGCACTACTGGTGTCTTATAGCAATGCTCTTGAAATTAAGTAACTACTCATAACAAGTGACAAGGTGTTACGCAAGTATTTCGTGTGTGGCAAGAAGCGGTGACATGAGAGAGAAATGGTTAGGTGAGTCGGCTAAGATGGTAACACGTATACCTAAGACTTTTGGTCTATTTTTTGGGTCATAAAAGGTAAAATTACACAGTTGGAAAGGCAAAAAAAAAGCCAACTAACAACAGCACATGTAACTGGGCTAGAACTATAACAAATGTGGATATGAAAAGACTTTAAAATCTATGCAAAAGGTAGGAACAAAAAAAGTGTTTGATTTGATTTACTTATAATTTTCTATTACACTACACAAAAAAAACACCAAACTAATACTATATTAATTCATTGTCCGACATTTGACTTTTTCCAATCTCATATTAATTTCAAACTCCATCTATATATTTATTCAAAGCGTATGAAAGCAAAATCACACACCATATACATAAAGTCAAATTAAGGATATCACCTATATATATTACACTGCCCCCCACAGCCCATAATATATAACCATATATATATATATAGCTACTGATTTTGAGAGAGATTTTATACAGAGCCATAAGCCAGATCATAATGAAGCTATACACTCAGAATTCTCTTATTAAGATCTTTAATGTTACATTCACCATCTTATTTTTCTTTCTTATTTTCTCTTTGTCGATGCAAGTGGAGGGTTCTAGACTTTTGAAAGAGAATAGTACTAATAAGCAGTACTCCTTTTCAAGTGTTTCTTCTTTTAAGAATTTCATTGTGAGCCAAGCTTACTCTGGTCCAAGCCGTAGAGGACGTGGTCACTAGTTACTAATTACTACCTTGTAATGTATATGGCTTAATTTATTGGCTCAAAGTAACTAATTCTCATAATTCGTAACAGTACTTAAGAGCCATTGTGGATCGACAACGTGTACATGTCAAGCTGCTCCATTCATCTCCATTATTATTTTCTTGGCCAACTAATCAATGATGATACCAGCTGCTACATCTGTAATTTCACTTTAAGTTGTTCTGTTTTGAGAAAATTTTCTTACTTTCTAGGAAAAGAAATATAGATTTTTCTTTAGTTTTTTTATTTTTGTTTTTTTGTAACAAATAGATATACACATAGAGAAAGGATCCTACATACGTAGTTACGTACCGATTGTACTTCATACATATTGCAAATATTTTATTTGGATATACGTATATGTATTATTCTAATCCATATATATATATAAATTTAAAATACAATATGTTATAAGAATATTGTGTATATGTATATTAAACTTTAGTATTTGCTAATTTGATGTTAGAATTATTAACAATCGGTCATACTATTAATATTATTGCTAATACAAAAACGGCCGGAATCACAAGATTTTCATGATATATATAAACACTAATTAACTAGTCAATATTTTTTATATAACAGCATATTTGAATTAATTAAATAGGACACATATATATAATAAGTTTTTTTTAATGAAAAATTGAACTTTATTAACCTTCGAACTCCGCTATATATATCAAACAAAAAACATGTAGCAAATCAGTTAAGACATATCTCAAACTAAAAATACAAGAGAAATTTGATAATTTATATTTAAAAATTGTCCATGGTCTTTTAGTATGCCACATTAAAATACATAGAAATTTAATACTCTAAAATTTATTAAATTTCAAAATACCCTCCTGATACCTTCCTTCTTTCTCTTGGCCCTCTCTCCATCTCTCTCTAACTCTCACCAAACCCAACCAATACCCACGACTACAAAACCATTTGGTGGTACATTATTTTTAGGAGGAAAAAATATTAAAAGTATATATATACTATTTCTAATTTGGTGGTATATTAAAATAATATATTTTACATTTAAGCATACTAAATTAAATTTCCCAAATATAATCGGGATATAAAATTGATACTCTAACAAAGTTGGGAGCAACCACATTAGCTACCGCTTAATAAAGAAAATAGAAACATTTTGCAAATCACGTAATAAAACTTTACAATTTTGGATAACCAGATCAAACTCAGAATACATTGTGGAACTTCATAAAGCTTGTATCACTACCAAACAATCAGATTCTAACACCACGTTTTTTCATGGTATGGTTTTGATCCAACTAAGTGCCTCTCGAACTCCCATGGCCTCAACTAATTCAAGCACAACAGTATCATTGAAGAGCCTTGTGCAACCTTCAATAAATAGGCCTCTATTGTCTCTAGCCACCAAATCCATACAGTAGCTATGGTCATCCATAAAAAGATCGAAGTATCCACATTAACCTTGATACTATTAGACTGAGGAACACACCAATGCTCAACTCCATCTTCAATCTAAAATAAAGATTGTGATGCTCTAAATTTGAGTTTTTAGCATTTTTTAATTGATCAAGGAAGCCTTTAGCGTTAGCTACAATACTTGCAGGACCAGTTACTTTTTCCTTCCAAACCATCTCATTTTTTGCCCCCCAAATCGCCCAAAAAATAAAACACACCAACAAATAAATGTGATAATTTCTTCTTGAGAATCAAATGTGACAATGAGGTAGGCACATAGGAAAAAATATGCAATCTCTTACTATCTTCTTTGGGATGAAAGAATGGATAAGTGTGGGTACTTGTTTGGTATAATTGTGCTTATAGTATAATGTAGCCTAAATGACTTCTCATCTACCCGTTTTACCTAAGCCATGCTATTATTACCGAAAAAGACCTTTTGATTTCGAGCAAGAATTGTCAACATTAGTGGAGAAAGGTATGTCACTCAAGCTTATCGAACATGGGTTAGCGGAATGTCAGAGAGTGTAGAATGACTGTGATATGATTGTCAAAAGAGGTGTTTTGTGTCCATATGAATTACTTACTTCTGAATTGTGCATCCAAGTTAGTTCTTAGAGTTATTGAGTTGAAATTCTGGTTATTGATTTGCTTGAAGTTGTGCAGGTGGTAGTGGTAGTTCAATCATTGGAAGGTTTAGTTATCTATTGCATTGTTTTTTTTTCTTTAGTTTATAGTTGAGTTTTAGCTTTACTCGGGGGCGAGTAAAGATTCAGTTTGGGGGAATTTGTTAGGTTATTTTTAGCCTAAGTTTCGGGTCACATTTTATAGTTGTTTTTCTTCTTTATTATTATTTTTGGAATAGAATTACGCTTGTTTTCTTTGATTTCAGGTTTCTACACTTGGGATGTATAAATTGGACAAATTTCGGAAAACAGTGATCTATAAAATAGAGAAAATTTTGAAAGAGAATAAAGCTGAAACTTCAAGCCTAAATTCAACTATGTTCTGATCATATTTTGGAAAAAGTCAAAACATAAAAGTTTTAGATCTCTTTTTTATCTTTCCAACGCATCTTGAATCAGCTCATTTGGAGTTCGAATGAGAAAGTTATGCTCATTTTACTAAAACAGATCGAAGCAGAAAATTCCATCTCGCCGCGGCGAGATTTCCATGGTCCCGGCTAGAAAGTCTGGGCAGAAACGTGGTTTTTTGATGCACTTTTGGCCGCGGCGAGACCACTTTTGGCCGCGGCGAGCGTCCGTACGGTCAGGGGTATTTTTGTCCGACGAACCCTAAAAATTAGATATAAATAGAAAACTGCGATTGGAAGTCAGGGGAAGCGATTTGGAACCCTAAAACACAGCAGAAAGAGGCAGGAAGAGCAGAGAAAATCAAAGTGAAGACCCAGAATTCATCCACCAACAGTTTCTTTCTCTATTCCTCTTTAATTTATTTATGTTGAATATTGTCATAGGAATGGTTATGGATTTATTTCTGAACTAAATTTCCCATTTAGGGAGGATGATGATTGTTGTTTAATGTTTTGCCTAGTTAATGTTTAATTGTCATTCCTCCATTCTTGTTTGTGAAATTATCTTAATTTGTGTTTAATTTCATGTTTAAGATTGATCACCTTGTGCATGTTCTATGATCTCAATTCAAAATCTGAAAAGTGAGAATTGAGAATGCTAAAATTGGATAATCGATGTTCTATGTGAAACGAGAGTATTCACATGACTTATGTGACAAGTAGATTATTACCTAATGTTGATTTCATGTTAGTTTAATTAAGGAATTAATTAGATAACATGTGATTTAGAACCTAGAAGATCTGAAAAGAGCTAGGTTACTTTATAATCTGTCATTCACTTCAATAATAGGATAGCAATTAGGCATTAACGATTTGGGTAAACAACAACAGGATTCTCCTCTCTATTATCTCATCTTGCTCAACTTTTAATTGTGTTATTTAAGTTTTTTGAATTACTTTCATTCTTTTTAAATCATAAATACTTTTGATTTGCCAAATAGAATTATAAGTATAGTTTAGTAGTAATTAATCCAATTCCCTGTGGTTCGACCTCACTTGCGTGAGTATACTACTTGATTGCGTGCACTTGCGTAGTAATTAATAATTTTCAGCAACAAATAACAACTAATTAATTAAACCAAATTCAAAAACACTGAAAACAACTCAAGAATACTCTTAAAAATATCATATTTAGGTTCTAAAATTCAAAACACAAATTAAACTAAGTCTCAAACTTGTATTTTCTGTTTGGCTGTGTTTTCAGTTTTCAGTTTTTAAAATTGTATTTTTTAAAGTAAGAATAGAAAACAATTTTTTGTCATTTTAAAAATTTAATGGTGTTTGGCACAAATTTTTTAAAACTATTTTTAGATTTTTTCTTAGTAAAAAAAATTAATATTTTAACACCATACTATGACATGAACCCATCCGAGTTTGGGTTCGAGTATGGTTTCAGGTCTAGGATCCAAGTATGCGAGCAAAAATATAAAATATAATATGTTAGACAAAAAAAAATTACTTTTTGAAAATTGAGAACAACATTTTTATGCTTTCTGTTTTCTAGTTTTTTAAAACTCAATTTTAAAGAACAATTTTTTTAAAAAAATTCGCCCCTATTAGTTTTTAAAAACGGTTTTCAGTTTCAAAAAACAGAAAATAATTTTTTTTTTTTTTTTGAATCAAGGATTTCATTAAAAAATCAGGCGTCGGCCTGAACAATGTCACACAAGAAAGAATGAGCATTCAGCTCATTAAACGTACAACCTGACGATAAATAAGATGTCCTAGCAACACAATGAGCAGCCTTATTTGCAGATCGATTGACAAAAGAGACAAGGACATTATTTAAACTAGATAAAATAGTACGACAGTCCTCAACTAACAAACCAAATTGGAATGTCATATGAATTGAGCTATTAATCGCTTGAACCACAACCAAAGCATCAGACTCAAGAACCACCGCACCCCACCCTTTGCGCTTTATCCAACTAAGCGCCTCCTTAATACCAATTACCTCAACTATCTCTGCAGACACACAACCCCATCTACTCCTAGAAATAGCTTCAATAAGCTTGCCATGACTATCACGAGCAACACAACCAAAACCAAACTTTTGATGAGCTTCAAAAGTCACACTATCAACATTCACCTTGACCGTAAAAACATCAGGTTTACGCCAGAAAATAATTTTTTAGTTATAAAGCTAAATAGCCTTTGTGTTTTAATCCGAACTTTTGGGTTTTTCCCATTGCAAAAAAACTTCACTACACCACCTCGAAAAGAAACCTCAGTGTTCTTGAGATCTAGGTCTAGACCTCGTTTCACCAATGAAACCTGCAAACCAAAGGAGATCTAAATCTCGTGCTGCTAACGGACTTAAGAAAAAAAAAAGTATATTGAGAACGAGATGGACAGAGAAAGATGATGTGAGTAAGCAAACACAACAATCACCATTTATTTATGACGCAAATCCCAATAATATATATAGTTTAATTAAAATTAGATGAGGAATTTGTATCAATTTATACTAAGTTATTATTATAATTGTTTTCTTTGGATAAGCCAGATTAGTTTGTATTTACTTCAACTTTAATACAATCTTAACAGCACCTATATTCGAGAAATAGGCCTGAGAAATATAATTACAAGCTTTTTTATAATTGTATCAATTGTTTTCACCTCTTGATTCCAAAAAGCATCATTTAATTCTACACCACCAAATTGCACAGCTTTGCTCTATGAATCCACCGCACAGTGGCGGAACCAGACGACGAAATAAGGAGAGACCAAATAAAATATATTTTCACCTAATTTTTTTTAGTATGTAATATTTTATAAATCAATATAAAAAGTTAATTACCTTTATACAATGTATATAAAATAATGAAAAATAATAAAGAGCGCCTTATAGTGCCAAGTACTAAAAAATACTATAAAAACTGTTACTTTTAGTGACAACCTTTTAGTCACAACATAAATTTGTTGAAGTTACTTGTGACTACAACATAGTATTTAGTTACAAGTTGTCCCTAATTTAATTTTAATCACAACAAATATTGTGACTAAAAACACATTTAGTCACAATAAATTGTAATTTTTGTGACTAATACTTTTAGCCATGGACCTTTTAGTCACAACACAATAATGATAATTTATAATTAGCCACAACTTTTTTATGTTTAGTCACAAATTTTATTGTGACTAAAAATAAGATATTTTGTAGTGAAAAGTGACCTACCGTTATTGGTGTAAAATAATATCGAGTCTTAAATATTTTGATTTAATAAATAATATAAGAAACTGGTAACAACTTGTAAAGTGCCATATTAATATGGTATTGGATACCATAAAAATACGTATATTAAGACACATATAAATATATATCATATAGTCTTAAAAAATAAATTATATTAATCATTTTTGGGTAAATACCATTTTGGGACCCTGTGTTTTGCAAAAGTTACAGATTAGACCCTGTGTTTTGTTAAATGACAAAATAGACCCTATATTTTCTAAAATAGTAAAAATAGGACCCTGAGCTTAATTTTTGATAAATTTTTTTTTAATACAACCAATTTGAAGATAATGCTTAATCCGAACAAATACAAAAAATGTAAACAGTTTTGTCATAACACTTTTAGATCGGATTATAATTAAATTTTATTTTGACAAAAAATCAATTCAGGGTCCTATTTGTACTATTTTAGAAAATACAGGGTCCATTTTGTCATTTAACAAAACACAGGGTCCAATTGGTTACTTTTAGAAAACAGAGGGTCTAAAATGGTATTTACCCATCATTTTTTTTGTTACTTTTTACCATAAAATAGATAACTAATTTAAATGGGTTATTGGGTTTGGGCTTATTTTTCAATTTCAACTTCACAATTTTTTATTAGGCTTAATAATAAGAGAAATATCACATTTTTCTAATAAGTAAAATCTAATTATCCTAATTTAATTTATACATTATTATGTTTATTTTTTTCTTTTTCTAAAAAGTTAGGGGGGGCCATGGCCACTCCATAGATGTATGTAGTTCCGCCACTGCCACCGCACCAGATCTGTTAAGAATTACTTCTAGCTTTCCAATATTGTGCACTTAGGTGACATTAAAAAAATAAATGATTTACAGATTCAACACCATTACTGTTATATTATTTATTATATAATATAATGTTTAAGATTAAAATTGTGATATGTTATATATATTATTACATATAATATAATTGGGAATTATATGCATGTAATAATCACAATATTATGTGATTGGGAGTTACATATAGTTGTAACATATAAGAGGTGGAGTTAATATTTTGTAACTTCCACATGATCACTAATTAAGTGTGTAAAGAGTGGTTACACAACTTAATTTTTGAAATTCAAAAACTATAATTCAAATATAGTTGTTGGGGATTGAATTTTATCATTTATAATGTGTATAAGTGATATAAAATAAAGTGGGAATGGTTTGGAATATGTTGGAGTGTTATTTGCAAAAGCTGAAAAATTTAGTAACTAGTAACTAGTTACTATTTTTTTCAGCATTAATAGTAGAACGTTTTTTGCTATTGGGATGGCTTTGAACAACTCCCATAACCTCCAAATCACCCATTTAATCCCATTTACACCCCATTAAGAAATGGTAACAGCCATGGGGTGTGTGATGTTTGAATTTCAAAGTTTGTGATCCTAAACACTATAAATAGAGGTCTTGGTTCATCCTTTGGGACACACTCTTCTCTTCTATCTTTCAAACACAAAGCTAGAGAGTTCTAAGGCTTGATAATTCCTAGAAGTATTTCCACAAAGCCCTAAGTGTTTCATAGAGGGGGAAATAATCTTCTTGGACAAAGGTGTAGAAACTTTGTTCAAGCTTTTGGTGATCCCCATCTCCACTTTGGGTGTTTGTTCTTCTTTCTTATTTTGTTCTATTCTCAAGTTTTATATTGTTTTCTTGTCCTCCTCTAAACTCTCCTATATATCATATATTTATATATTGATTATATAGTATTATATATTTTATATACATACTATATATACACTCTTTATATCTCTACTATATATCATCTATTATATATATATATTCTATATTATATATATATATACTCTATTATATATATCCTATATCATATATATATACTCTATTATATATATATTCTATATCATATATATATACACTATTATTTCTATATGCTTTTATATAGTTTATATTTACTTGTATCTTTGAGTTTTGAGTTGTAACTCTTTTCTTTTATTTGTATTTTGTGCTTTGGGATTGTAACTCTTTATTTAATATATTGTCCTTGTAATATTTTGTTTAGAGTTGTAATTGTCTTAGTCTTTATTCATCTTATTTTTATTCTTCCATTGTAATCTCTCTATTTTTTCTAACAATCAAGAAGATTATCTTTTGTTTTCAATGGAAGGAGAAACTATCAAGATGATGAACCAAGACTTGGTGAGATTGGACCGTTTTGATGGCACCAATTTCACAAGGTGGCAAGACAAGGTGAGGTTCCTCCTAACCACACTCAAGATTGCCTATATTCTTGAGTCTACCTTGGAGCCCTTACCCGCACCTACCGACAAGGATACCGATGAGGTCAAGGCACAAAGGAAGAAGAGAGAAGATGACAATCTTCTATGTAGAGGACACATCCTCAACTCACTCTCGGATAGGCTTTATGACCTATACACCGACACTAAGGATGCCAAAGAAATTTGGGATCACCTTGAAAAGAAATTCAAGGCCGAGGAGGAAGGTACCAAGAAATTTTTAATTTCTCAATATTTTGATTTAAAATTTCTTGATGGTAAACCTCTTTTACCTCAAATTCATGAGTTGCAAGTTATTGTTAATAAATTAAAAGTGCTCAAAATTGAACTTCCCGAGGCATTCCAAGTTGGTGCAATAGTGGCAAAATTGCCACCATCTTGGAAGAATTATAGGAAGAGAATCCTTCATAAAAATGAGGATTACTCTTTGGAAGAAATCCAAAAACATATTCGAATCGAAGAGGAATCGATATGTAGGGATAAGCTTGTGGAGGGGTCTAATGAAGAGACTTCCAAAGCAAATGCAACTTCCAAAGTTCCTAATAAGAACAAGGGAAAGACCAAAAAGGGTAATAACTTGGGTCCAAAGTCTAAACCAAACCAATTCAAAGGTGGAAAAGGTCCATGTTTTGTGTGTGGCAAACTTGGACACTATGCTAAAGATTGTAAGCATAGAAAAGACTTTAAGGGACCCAAAGTAAATGCTATCGAGGAGGATATCATTGCTACTCTTAGTGAGGTGAATTCCGTGCAAGGGAAAGTGAAGGGATGGTGGTATGATACATGTGCCACCGTTCATGTCACATATGACAAATCATTGTTCAAGACCTTTGAAGAGTCAAAGGGTAACCATGAGATCCAAATGGGCAATGAGGTCAAATCAAAGGTACTAGGCAAAGGTACCATTGATGTGTTTTTCACCTCTGGTAAGAAAGTCACATTGGTGAATGTGCTTTATGTGCCCGACATGAATAGAAACTTGATTAGTGGTGACTTACTTGGAAAGCCCGACATTAAGGCCGTTTATGAATCCGGTAAGCTCATACTTACCAAGTCTAATGTATTTTTGGGCAAGGGTTACTCTTGTGAGGGAATGGTGAAATTGTGCACCAATGATGTAACTTTTAATGTTAGCAATAATAAAGCTTCTAGTTCCACTTATATGATTGAGCATGATTCTTTATTTTTGTGGCATCTTAGATTAGCTCATATTGGTTTTTCTACTATGAAAAGAGTTAAAAAATGTGGCATGATTGATTGTGATATAAGGAATTATGGTAAATGTGAAACTTGTGTAAAAGCAAAGATGATTAAAAAACCTTTTCCAAATGTTGTGAGAAATTCAAAATTGTTAGATTTAATTCATAGTGATTTATGTGAATTAAATGGTATTCTAACTAGAGGTGGTAAAAGGTATTTTATTACTTTTATTGATGATTATAGTAGATATACTTATGTATATTTGTTAAAGCAAAAAGATGAGGCCTTTGGTGCTTTTAAGATTTTCAAAGCGGAGGTTGAAAATCAACTTAACATGAAAATAAAAGTGTTGAGAAGTGATAGAGGAGGTGAATACTTCTCTAATGAATTTACTCATTTTTGTGAGGAAAATGGTATAATTCATGAGAGTTCGGCACCACATACACCACAACAAAATGGTGTAGCTGAAAGGAAGAATAGAACATTTCTTGAAATGGTCAATTCTATGATAGTGTACTCCAAGTTGAACAACAACTTATGGGGGGAGGCACTTTTAACCGCATGTCATATTCTTAATAGAATACCTATGAAGAAAAATGACATGTCTCCATATGAGTTATGGAGAGGAAGAAAACCAAATATTGGTTACTTCAAGGTGTGGGGGTGTCTTGCTTATTGTAAGAAGACCGAACCAAATAGAACCAAGTTGGGTTCAAGGGCCATAAAATGTGCATTTGTTGGTTATGCCAACAATAGTAAGGCATATAGGCTATTGGATGTGGAATCCAATGTTGTAATTGAATCAAGAGAAGTAGAATTTTTTGAGAATAAGTTGTATGAGGACAACTCTCAAAATTCTACACCTCTAGGTGAGAATATTTTATATAAAAATAATTCTCAAGCTTCTACTTCTCAAAGAGGATCTCAAGAGGAGAATTCTACTAAAGTTGTAGAACAACCCATTGAACCTAGGAGAGGTCAAAGGGTGAGAAAAGAGAAAAGTCTAAATAAGGATGAAATAGATTCTCAATTAATTTCTTTCTATGTGGTAGAAGGAACTAGAGAAGAAGTAATAAGGAAAATTCCTTTAATACTTCTTATTGAGAATGATCCTAAGACTTTTCTAGAAGCCATGCAATCTAGAGATAGTGCATTTTGGAGAGAAGCAGTTGATGATGAGATGGACTCAATTCTCTCCAATGACACCTATGAAGTTGTGGATCTTCCGCAAGGATGCAAAGCAATTGGGTGTAAGTGGATATTTAGAAAGAAATATCACACTGATGGCTCTATACAAACCTTTAAAGCTAGGTTAGTAGCTAAAGGTTTTAGGCAAAAGGAGGGTATTGATTATTTTGATACTTATGTTCCTGTTGCTAGAACAACTACCATAAGGGTGTTGTTTGCATTGGCTTCATTACACAACTTGTATGTTCATCAAATGGATGTAAAAACGGCATTCCTAAATGGTGACCTTGATGAGGAGGTCTATATGGAACAACCCGAGGGGTTTGTCCTACCAAACAATGAACATAAAGTGTGTAAGTTGAAGAAATCCTTATATGGATTAAAGCAAGCTCCGAAACAATGGCATGTCAAGTTTGACAATGCTATTCTTTCAAATGGCTTTAGGCATAATAATGGAGACAAGTGTTTGTATTCAAAAACTTGTAAAAATTATGTGATAATTGTTTGCCTATATGTGGATGACATGTTAATCCTTAGTGATAACATGAAAGGAATAGAAGAAACTAAGAGGTTTCTTTCTTCAACCTTTAAAATGAAAGACCTTGGAGAAGTCGATACTATTTTGGGTATCAAAGTTACAAGGCATAGTGGGGGTTTTGCTTTAGGGCAAGCACACTATATTGAGAAAGTGTTGAATAAGTTTAGCCATATAAAGGTTAAAGAGGCCAACACACCATTCGATCATAGTAAACCACTAGTTAAAAATAGTGGTAGAGCAGTGGCTCAATTGGAGTATGCAAGTGCTATAGGGAGCTTTATGTACGCTTCTCAATGTACAAGGCCCGATATATCATTTGCGGTGAGTAAACTTAGTAGGTTTACTAGTAATCCAAGTGTGGATCATTGGAAGGCAATAGGGAGAGTTTTGGGTTATCTAAAGAAAACCAAAAACCTATGCCTTCACTACTCCAAATTTCCTTCAATTTTGGAAGGATATACCGATGCAAGTTGGATAGCCAACCTTGGGGATAATTTGTCCACAACAGGTTGGGTATTTACCCTTGGTGGAGGGGCGGTTTCTTGGGGGTCTAAGAAACAAACTTGCATTTCTCATTCCACAATAGAAGCGGAGTTTATAGCTCTAGCTGCCATTGGGAAAGAGGCTGAATGGTTAAGAGATCTCTTAATTGAGATTCCAATTATTAAAGAGGATGTATCTACAATATCGATACATTGTGATAGCCAAGCAACATTGGCTAGAGCATATAGTGGAGTATATAATGGGAAGTCTAGACATATTAGTCTAAGACATGGATATGTAAGTGAGTTGATTCAAAGAGGAGTCATCTCAATATCCTATGTGAGATCAAGTGAAAACTTGGCGGATCCGTTTACGAAGCCACTAACTAGAGATTTAGTGGAAAAGACTTCTAAAGGGATGGGACTAAAACTCCCTAAACCGGTTCACAATTGAGGGTAACCTATCTTAATACTAGTAACTTTACTAGTGTTAGGTTCAATAGGTAAGAACAAATCAATGTGTGAACAAATGTGATAAGTACTATATGTCCCATCCTATAAAGTTGTGAAGTACTTAGTGAGTTACCAATTTGAGGGTTAGACTTTTAAAAGTCTTTAATAGAATTCAGTTTGGAAAACAAGTATTTTGGTAACAAATACTGTAAGAATTCTACCTATATTGACCTCGAGGGTGGTGCCGCCCTAAATGAGAAATAGGGAGTATATTTTCTCAACAAGGTCAATGAATGGAATGTGCACAAGGCCATTAACAGTGCAAAGCGAGACATGAGGTCTTGGGTGAACCTAGCAAAGGTGTGTGTGTCATTACCGTTTTATTATAAAGAAAAGTTGGTTCAATGCTTTGTCAACCAAATTTTCAATAAAATTTGTGATGATTACACTATGGTTAAGTTCAAGTTGAAAAACACTTAACTTTATGCACTTAAGCAATGACTCTATAGAGAGTGTTGATTTATTCAATCAAAGTGGGGGATATATGATATATTTGATTGATTAAATAAAGTGTTACAATGAGGTATCACAAATTTTAATCTAGTGGGGGAATGTTATATTATTTATTATATAATATAATGTTTAAGATTAAAATTGTGATATGTTATATATATTATTACATATAATATAATTGGGAATTATATGCATGTAATAATCACAATATTATGTGATTGGGAGTTACATATAGTTGTAACATATAAGAGGTGGAGTTAATATTTTGTAACTTCCACATGATCACTAATTAAGTGTGTAAAGAGTGGTTACACAACTTAATTTTTGAAATTCAAAAACTATAATTCAAATATAGTTGTTGGGGATTGAATTTTATCATTTATAATGTGTATAAGTGATATAAAATAAAGTGGGAATGGTTTGGAATATGTTGGAGTGTTATTTGCAAAAGCTGAAAAATTTAGTAACTAGTAACTAGTTACTATTTTTTTCAGCATTAATAGTAGAACGTTTTTTGCTATTGGGATGGCTTTGAACAACTCCCATAACCTCCAAATCACCCATTTAATCCCATTTACACCCCATTAAGAAATGGTAACAGCCATGGGGTGTGTGATGTTTGAATTTCAAAGTTTGTGATCCTAAACACTATAAATAGAGGTCTTGGTTCATCCTTTGGGACACACTCTTCTCTTCTATCTTTCAAACACAAAGCTAGAGAGTTCTAAGGCTTGATAATTCCTAGAAGTATTTCCACAAAGCCCTAAGTGTTTCATAGAGGGGGAAATAATCTTCTTGGACAAAGGTGTAGAAACTTTGTTCAAGCTTTTGGTGATCCCCATCTCCACTTTGGGTGTTTGTTCTTCTTTCTTATTTTGTTCTATTCTCAAGTTTTATATTGTTTTCTTGTCCTCCTCTAAACTCTCCTATATATCATATATTTATATATTGATTATATAGTATTATATATTTTATATACATACTATATATACACTCTTTATATCTCTACTATATATCATCTATTATATATATATATTCTATATTATATATATATATACTCTATTATATATATCCTATATCATATATATATACTCTATTATATATATATTCTATATCATATATATATACACTATTATTTCTATATGCTTTTATATAGTTTATATTTACTTGTATCTTTGAGTTTTGAGTTGTAACTCTTTTCTTTTATTTGTATTTTGTGCTTTGGGATTGTAACTCTTTATTTAATATATTGTCCTTGTAATATTTTGTTTAGAGTTGTAATTGTCTTAGTCTTTATTCATCTTATTTTTATTCTTCCATTGTAATCTCTCTATTTTTTCTAACAATTACCACAAAATAGACAGTGACTTAGTTATTATATTTTTTTTTTATAGTTTATTATATATTAATTCTTTATATTATAATGGCCGGCTAAGGAGGAAAATATTTTTTTTCAAACTTTTCCTGATAGGTTCCTAATGGGATTTGGTTACAAAAGTCCAGACCATTAAATTCTTCATCATCATATATATTGAATTCCAAACTTTAGTGATCGACCACTTCATCATTTAATAGTGCGCAAGACCAAACTAATCACTAGATAATAGATTTTAAATCAAACAAAATGTCACTTTTATCAGCACAGTTCGCTATTTTTACCAGCGCATTTCGCAAACTGCTGGCAAGGAGGTCAAAGTTTTACCAGCGTACATTTGCAGTGGCTAAAATCTAACTTTTACGCGTTGAAAAAAATTATTTTTGCCTTTTCATTTTATGCTGGCAAAAGTTCTAATACCAACATTGATTTGTCAACTCTCTTTTGCCAACGCATCACAAGTAAATTCTAATTTACCAGTGCAATACCAATTTTGCCAATACAAAAATATGTTGACAAAAATAACATTTATTGTAGTGAAAATTAGTCAATCTAATTACATTCTAATATTTTTAAATTAATTCATTATCCCAACCATTCACTAATAATTCCTCTATATAAAGCACCAAACATTTGATATCAAAATCCATGAAATTAATAATACCATATAATCAACTAATTATTATAAGTGTGTAATGGCTCACCGTTTATGTTCCCTTTCCTTGCTTATCATCCTAGCCTTGGCTAGTACCTTAGACAGCATCCATGCACTAAAGTACGTGGGCATAAACAAAGCCGGATCAACTAACGGTGGTATCAGATTCAACAATGATATCACCTTTGAATACAGCTTCCGAACCCTAATTACCTCCACAAATTTCATAAGAAGGCTGTTCCAGCAAAACTCGGCCTCTGACACGAAGGCCGTGCCAAAGATCACCTTGATCATCGAGGATATCGATGGTGTGGCCTTCGCTGTCAATGGAGAGATCCATGTCAGCGCAAGGTACATCGGGGGCTACACTGGAGATCTCAAGAGAGAGATCTCGGGTGTTCTTTTTCATGAGAACACTCATATTTGGCAGTGGAATGGTAAGGGGCAAACTCCAGGGTGGTTGATAGAAGGAATTGCTGATTTTGTGAGGTTGAAGTCTGGGTATGTACCTGGACATTGGGTTAAGCCAGGGCAAGGGAGTAAGTGGGATAAAGGGTATGATGTTACTGCTAGGTTCTTGGATTATTGTAATGATCTTAGGAATGGGTTTGTAGCTGAGCTCAACAAGAAAATGAGGAATGGTTATAGTGATAATTTCTTTGTTGAGTTGCTGGGGAAAAATATTGAGCAGTTGTGGAGTGATTACAAGGCCAAGTATGGGAATATTAACTGATCATTTATGAAATATAGTGATAGTATATGTATGTGTTCTGAGGGTGAGCCGTGCTATATGTAAGATAGCTTTGTAATAAAACATGGAAGGAATAAAATAAACCATGTCCTTATTATAAATTATAATTATATGTTATATATAGAACATGTTGTGAAAGTACTTATTTTTTTCAAGTTTGTATTTGTTCTTATTTTTTATATTTTAAAAAAGCAATTTTCAATAAATCAATATATATAAAAGTAACTTGGTAACATCTTTTCTAATTTATATATTTATATATTATATATCTATATATTGAAAATGACTATTTAACGATAATTTTTTATTTAACAATTTTTTATAATTTTTTTTTTTTATAATTTTTGGCACAATTGATAAATGGGCCGACAAAAGAGGATTATACCAACAATTTTCTTCGCCGGAGAAAATGGGCTCGCCAGTTTTAAGTGTCAACTAAATTTTCCATTTCATGAGTAAAACGGTTTTTACATCAAATAGTATGATGGGGGAATCAAAGTACTGACGAACGTAAGGCACATTCCAAAGTTAAGACGAAATCTCATATCCCTAGGTGTGATGAGGATCACCAAAGGTTCATTGATAGTAATGAAAGGTGAAAATATCAATGATTTGTATGTTCTCCAAAGAGAAACAGTTCCAGTCGAAGAAGCTAGTTTGGTGAAAGGGCTAGAATCAGATGTGCAACTATGACATCACAGGCTTGAACATATCAGTGAACAAAGCCTCAAAGAACTGCACAAACAAGGTATAATTGAAAGTTTAAATTCTTATGTCTTATCATTTTGTGAAGCTTGTGTTTTAGGGAAACAACATAAGCTGAAATTCACACCAGCAAGAAATACAAGTAAGAAGATACTCGAATATGTGCATGTTAATCTTTGGAGGCCATACAAAGTATCTACTCATTCTGGTAAGCAATATTTTTTTTTCTATTGTTGATGATTATAGTAGGTGTGTTTGGTCCTAATTACTAGCAACTAAAATGAATGCCTACAACAGTTTAGAACTTGGAAAACTCAAGTGAAAAACCAAATTGATCTGAAAGTTAAGAACTTTAGGACTGACAATGGGTTAAAGTTTATTAACTCTAAATTTCACAAGCTGTGTCAAGAATATGAGATCATTAGGCACAGAATCGTAGTTAAGACCCCAAAAAAATGGTGTTGCTGAAATGATGAATCGAATCCTGTTGAAAAAATTTAGGTGTCTGCTATTCAGTTTTAGATTTGAGAAACTATTTTGGGGGGAAGCTCTAGCTATTACAACCTATTTTATAAATAGGAGTCCAAACAAAGTTATAGGATTGAAAACTCCTTATGAAATGTGGTACAATTGAACTCCAAACCTAATGCATTTAAGAACCTTTGGGTGTACAGTATATGTACATCAATCTATTAACAAGCTAGAACCTATACTAGTTAAAGGAACTTTCCTAGGTTATGCCTTAGGTACCAAGGGTTATAGAATATGTATTTCCAAGAAGGGTAGATCAAATGTAGTAATTGCTAGAAATGTAATTTTCAATGAATTAGAATATCCCAACTTGACAGCTGGAAAATGTAGTGTGTCTCCATGTGATACAAGAAAGTCTATAAATAAGAACATTACACACATGAAAAGGAAATACAAAACCAAACATCCGAAAGAAAGTTCGTAGTCGAAAGTTATTGTGGAACCAGAAGATGATACATAGACGAAAGCTAGAGCCGAAAGATAACAAAGACCAAACAAATTTTCTGGAAAAATCCAAATAGGTAGGTCTGGAATAGTTGGCGAATGATAGAACTATAAGAGAGATTCACCCTTCGAAAAGGTTTGTCAAGGCAAATTTGATTGCGTTTGCACTAGTGGTGGTACAACAAACTGAAATTGAAGAGCCCAAAAGCTGTGAAGAGGTAATTTCATGTGTAAACAAGTCTAAATGACTATAGACCACAGATAAGGAGATGGGTTCACTCTGAAAGAATAAGACTTGGGTGGTTGTGTCGAAACCGGAGAACAAAAAGATTGTAGAGTGAAAAGGAATTCTCAAGGTGAAAGAGGAAATTATTGAGAATCAACCAGTACTGTTCAAAACCAGGTTAGTGGCTAAAGGCTTTACTCGGGTGGAAGGAATTGACTACACTAAAATCTTCTGACCTGTGGTAAAGTACAAGACGATAAGATTGATGTTATCTTTCGCAACTCAAATGGAGTTTGAAGTTGAACAACTTAATGATAAAACTGCATTTCTTAATGGGTTCTTCGATGAAGAGATATACATGAAGCAACTGCCTGACTTTTAGGTAGAACTGAAAATAATTGAATTAGTATATGTAAGCTCAACAAGTCCTTATATATGGTTTGAAACAGTCTCCAAGATAATGGAATAAAAGATTTTATACTTATATGCAACAAATCGGGTTCAAACGGTTTGCATATGATCACTGCTTATATTATAAGAATTTAGAGCAATCTACAATTGTGTTTTTATTACTCTATGTGGACGATATTCTCATCATGAGCAACGACAAATTTGTGATCAAAAGTATCAAAGCCAAGCTCAAGAGATAATTTGAGATGAAGGAGCTTGGACCAGTTCAAAAGATACTTGGTATTGAAGTACTCTCAAGGACCAAAAAGGAAGGGACGATAAGCTTAAAACAGTCTGGATACATCAAGAAAATTTTTCAGAAGTTCAACATGGAAGATGCAAAGAGTACATCCGTACTGTTGGGCATGTATTCTTAAATGCAATTGTTATACTATCTTACGTTGATTCTAAATTCAGGTGTGCCGGTTAACCTAAGTGAAACTGTTGCTGAACGATTTACATGCCCCTAAGTCACAACATATGTTAAACTGGTAAGTAATATGCTAAATCACTTTTTGGGGACTTAAACTCCAAACTAATAATTTCTTTGTCGATAAATAGCGTGACAATACCCTAAATATCAAGAAAATACTAAAAAAATAAGATTTTGAGAAAAACACTCAAAAAAACAGCAAGCCGTTTCTTAAAAATGACATGCATGTTTTTCTGGTCCTGACTGCTAAAAAAAATATATTATTTCTAGAAAAATGGTTTACCGTTTTTAATTGTAGAAACACAAAAACTTCATTTCTCCT
Source organism: Cannabis sativa (assembly GCF_029168945.1). Taxonomy (NCBI): domain Eukaryota; kingdom Viridiplantae; phylum Streptophyta; class Magnoliopsida; order Rosales; family Cannabaceae; genus Cannabis; species Cannabis sativa. The sequence continues at coordinate 19,949,685 of NC_083610.1, forward strand.
AAGATTCTACCCCAAATTGTCAATAACTGTTCATAACACCTAATTAGGTCATACAAAACATAATCCAACAGGAAAAATTATCATCAAGCTTGTAAAACAAAAATTACCATTAATGACCAAGCTCAAACTTTGTTCAAACCCAACAACAACCATAAACATCAAAAATTGACATAATTAGTTAAGAAATAACCTCAGAAAACATACCTAAACACTTCCAACTAAAACAGCAACCAAAACTTAAAATTACATGTGAAAATCTAATCTTAAGTTAAAGAAAATAAAGGGAAGAGATTATACCTTGGCTTAACTACAAAAGCCCTTGGATTTCTACTGAATTCTCCTAGAATTTTTGGTCTGAATGTGATGAAAACCTTGAGTTTTCCTTTGGTTTACTTGTGGTCGAACCCCAAAGAGAGAGAGAAAGAGTGTTTGAACTTTTCTAATTGATGATTATAGGATAGCTTATCCATTGTTTCAGCTTATGATTAATAATAACTGCCAACTTATACACCTATAAATAGGGATAAAATTCATAGAAAAAGGGACAACAAATTAGAGAGAAAATACTATTATTAAATTTTATTGTACTCTGTATTCAAGTAAATATCTCTAATAAGAAGGATCCGTGAAGTATGTAGATTTTAACTACAAAACCATGAAAATATCTAGTGTTCTTTAATTATTATTTAATTCTGTAGTAAATTTATTACGTAAAAGACTGTGTATTTAGTTAACAAAAATCTACGTTAACACCTTCTGTCCAAAAACTTCAGTTAAGTGACAAAGTATATACACAGTAAATTTTTAGTGGTCCACGTAATATTAATTATTAAAATATTATAAAAAAATTAAAAACTTTTTTTTTCTTTCTCTTTCTCTTTCTTCTTGAAAGACCAAAACCCCCCCAACCCCTGTAACTTCTTATTCTTCCTCCACCTTTAACCCAAACAAAACTCCATCTCCGAGACAAGGAATGGACCCCCACAAGCTAACCCAAAGCAAACCCCATCTCCAAAAAATATTTTAGCTTCCTCCACATTTTTGTGGTCCACAAGGCTCCATCTCTCTCTCTCTCTCTCTCTCTCTCTCTCTCTCTCTCTCTCTCTCTCTCTCTCTCTCTCTCTCTCTCTCTCTTCGAGTTCTGCCTTGGCTCCATGCCGACGAGGTGTGTATGTCCATTAATGGAAAAATGGAGGTCATAGTGAAATCAGAGCACCTTGAAACCCCCAACCCTATGATCCCCTGAGTTCCCCTTCTCCATTTCTCTCTCTCTCTCTCTCTCTCTCTCTCTCTCTCTCTCTCTCTCTCTCTCTCTCTCTCTCTCTCTCTCTCTCTCTCTCTCTCTCTCTCTCTCTCGCTCTCGCTCGCTCGTCAGAGTTAGGAATTTTCGGCTTTGACCTATCCATCTTCGTTAGTCAATGAGCGAAAGGAAGCCAATTTTGGTTTCCCCTCGTCAAGAGCTTCAAGGATCTGTGGCCCAACCCTTCATACATCTCATTTGACCGAGAACCACCACCATCTACGGTGGAGCTCCGGTGAGCGTTTTGGCTAGCAGGAGCCCTTGGTGTTACATACCTTGTTTCGAGCTTTGAAAGCTAAAATAATTTTTGGAGATGGGGTTTGGTTTGGATTAGCTTGTGGGGGTCCAGACCTTGTCTCGGAGATGGAGTTTGGTTTGAGTTGAAGGTAGAGGAGGAAGAAGAAGTTACAAGGGGCACTACAAGAAATGTTATCTTTGCCAGCACATTTTTGTGCTGGCAAAAGTTGGTATTACGCTGGTAAAATAGAATTTACTTATGATGTGTTGGCAAAAAGGGATTAGCAAATCAATGTTGCTATTAGAACTTTTACCAGCATAAAATGAAAAGCGCTGGCAAAAATGATTTTTTCCAGCGCATAAATACGCTAGTAAAAGTTAGATTTTAGCCACTGCAAATGTACGCTGGTAAAACTTTGACCTCTTTGCCAGCGCAGTTTGCGAAATGCGCTAGTAAAAGTTACTTTTACCAGCGCAGTAACGAACTGTGCTAGTAAAAGTGACTTGTAGTGGGGTTGGGGGTTCTGGTCTTTTGAGAAGAAAGAGAAAGAGAACGAGAGAGAAAAAAAAAAAGTTTTTAATTTTTTTTATTTTTCTAAATTGTTTTTTATATCTGTAAATAATTATTTATAATATTTTAATAATTAATATTACGTAGACTACAAAAAACTTACTGTACACGTAAACAATACACTGTGACACTTAACTGAAATTTTTTAACAGAAGGGTATAGTGAGCAAAATGAAACCTGAATTCAATAGATTTTACCGTTAAAATTTTAATTTTTATTATTACGTGTTAAGAAAAAATTCAAATAATTTTACCGTCAATATTCTAAAATTAAAACTCTTGATAATTTGGCCACTAATCTTTTCTATTATTATTTTTTTCAATATTATTTTTGTTGTAAAAGTCATCTGCAATTACAAGGAAAATCAATTATCAATGTTAGTTTTGAAGGCCAAATGGATTACCGACAATCCAAGCAAGGAATGGTTTAAATCTGTGGACCAAGATCTCAAGTCCAAGTTAAGGTCTTTATGAGAAGAAAAAAAATCCAAGTCAAGGTCAATGGTGACCAAAACGCGTAAATTATGCATAACTGCAATAATGAATGATTAGAGTCCAGAGTTAATAATGCTCATTTTCATTCTACAATTTTAGGTAAAAAACTATACACTTAAATACAAAACTGTGTTAGGTAAAAGACTATACTTATATACAAAACTGTGTTAGGTTAAAGAATATTCGGCTGCTCACAATTTAGCTCAAATGTTTTTTTAGGTTAGTTAACATTTGGTATTGGATTGGAAGTGACCCGTTCACTTGCTCGCTGGAACCTAGCTAACGGGTCACTCTCCCCTAAAAAAATACAAAACTGTGTCGGCCTAACTTTTAATTTTCGACTTGAATATCTCCATCCTTTAAGAAGTGTAAATAATTTTGTATCCAATTTAGCTTAAAAAAATAAATAAAAATTTGTATCTAATTTAGCTTAAAAAATAACTAATAAATGTTTTATACTTGGTTTTTCTAAAGTTATTTTTTAGTTTGATTTGTCTTGATATCAAAATTTAATAATCATGTTTTGTTGGATTCCTCTTTAGGGTTGATTTTAATAATTTTGGTTCTTACAAACTGTTTAAAAAAGCAAACATGTTGCATTATTGAACAATTAATTTAGCAGCTCACATCTTAGCTAAGTATGCTTTATCGGCTACTGCTAGTAAGATTTGGTGACCCCTTGTTGTTGAGTTTTTTGCTCATCCAAGGTGGAGTTTCTTAAACCTTTTTTTCTAAAAATAAATAAATAAATAAAAATTTTATATCCAATTAAACTTAAAAAATAACTTAGAATTTCATTTTATTTCTCAAGACCCATTTTTTTAAATTTTGTCTTACGCTCCGTAAAAATTAGAAATCACCCTATCTGAAAACAGTGTTTAATTATATATAAAAATATTTAGTTATATTACTGTTAATTAAATTTCATTCGTTGAATACAAAAAAATGTATAAATTGTCGTGTGTAAAATAATTTAAAATTATTAATATATTAAATCCAATGTGAAAAAAAGCCTCACAAAATTAGCAATCCAATTAAGTTCTAATTCTTCATTCAATTCTAATTTTTTTTGGCAGCAAATTAATTCTTTATATTATAGAGAAATAGTCTTATATATTATCTTTTAACTTTTCATCTTCAAATTTATAGTTTAACCGGGTTGCTTCGGTAGTTTTCATGTGAGTTGCTATGTGAATTTTAGTTGTTATATAAATTGTTGTGTGAATTTTCGTAAAAATATAAAAAATATTACTATAAAATGTAAAAATAAAAGAACACATATAATATATTTATATCCAAACAAAATCATTCTGTTTTGTAATAATTATCAAGTTTTTTATCAAAAAAAAAAGTATTAGGCAATTAGAAAAGTCCAAACATAAATGTCAAGCTACTTTGGTGACCATTTCCAACCTACCATTTCTTCCCTATATATAAGGCACTTGATCTCAATCAACACATCAAATATTTATCAAAGTATACATATACACAAACAAAACCAACCATGGCTGATCACCCTTTCATTTCCCTTTCTTTACTAGTAATTATCCTAGCCGTGGCTAGCTTAGACAACATCCATGCAGTTGTTCAATACGAGGTCATAAACAAAGCCGAAACAACCAATGGTGGCATCAGATTTAACAACGATATTGGAGCTGAATACAGCAAGCAAACTCTAACCACAGCCACAGAGTTCATATGGAGGTTGTTCCAACAAAACACGGACGCAGACAGAAAGAATGTGCCCAAAATCACCTTGATCATCGAGGACATAGACGGTGTAGCCTTCGCTACCAATGGAGAGATCCATGTTAGCGCAAGGTACATCGGGGGCTACACTGGAGATCTCAAGAGAGAGATCTCGGGTGTTCTTTTTCATGAGAACACTCATATTTGGCAGTGGAATGGTAAGGGGCAAACTCCAGGGTGGTTGATAGAAGGAATTGCTGATTTTGTGAGGTTGAAGTCTGGGTATGTACCTGGACATTGGGTTAAGCCAGGGCAAGGGAGTAAGTGGGACAAAGGGTATGATGTTACTGCTAGGTTTTTGGATTATTGTAATGATCTTAGGAATGGGTTTGTAGCTGAGCTTAACAAGAAAATGAGTAATGGTTATAGTGATAATTTCTTTGTTGAGTTGCTAGGGAAAAATATTGAGCAGTTGTGGAATGATTACAAGGCCAAGTATGGGAATATTAGCTGAATTTAAGTAATTATGAGTAATGTAATAAGGATGTTATAATATGTATACTACTATAGTTAAATAAGTTTTATAATAAAACATGACCAATTCGATTTTAGTTTACCTATTTATATTTACCAGGTATTAGTATTTAATTTTTTTATTATTTAATTATTAATTTAAATAATTATAATAATAATTAAATCTAATACAATTCAATTATATTTTTTTTAAAATATATAAATTTTAATTTAATTTTAAATTTATTTATAAGAAAATATATCTAAAAAATTAATAAATAATAAAATAAGTAAATAAGTTTAAATATTCTAAATAATATAACTAATAAATTTATTATTGAGTATGCGATTAATTAATTGAATAAACGTTTAATTCAAATTTAAATTAAAATTTATAAAATAATAATTATTTAATTTTGTTAATACTTTTAAATAATTATTTAAATTATATTTTAATAAATAAATTAAATTTAAATATTTATTTTTAAAAAATAATTAATTAATTAATTTAACGTGTTAATTTTAACTATTAACTTTAACGAAAAATTAAAAAAAAGGGTTAAATCAACAATTTCCATTAGAAAGTCATAGCAATAATTTCAACATTAAGATTTTTAGATGTGTGCAGTACTTATTAAAAACCTCCAAGTAAAAAAGAAAATATCCACGTCTGCCTATTGGTATGGTTAGGGTTTATACTGTTTCATCTTTTGTTAGTCATTTCTTTGTCGTCTTTAGTGAACGTCAGTAAGTGATCATCCCTTTGGTAAGGCTGGTGTGATTAATTTCTCCAACGTCTTGGGTCTTTGGTCCGACTGGTTGTTGTGCAACTGTTTTGGTTCGACTGGTTTTTGTTCGACTAGTTTTTGTGTGATCGGTCTTTGGTCTGACTAGTTTTCGTGCGACTGGGGGTCCTTGTGCGTGACCAGTTTTAGCATACAACTGGGGTTTCTTGTGTGTGGCTGAGTTTTGTGTACGACTGGGAGTTCTTGTGTGTGACTGGGGTTTTTGTGTGCGACTGGAGGTTGTTGTGTGTAACTGGGGATTTGCGTACGACTTGGTTTTGGACTTGTTATTTTGATAGATTGGTCCTTGGCTACCTGGTTTCATCTGTGGTTGGGTTTTTGATAGAGCAAGTGAAATAAAGGGTATGATGTTACTGCTAGATTCTTGGATTAGGAACGGGTTTGTAGTTGAGCTGGACAAGAAAATGAGGAATGGTTATAGTGATAATTTATTTGTTAGAGCAGTTGTGGAATGATTACAAGACCAAGTTTGGGGATATGCTGAATTTAAGTAGAGTAATGTAAGGATGTTGTACTATGATACTACTCCAATTATTTAAGTTTTATAATAAAACATGACCAATTAAATTTTATGTTTTCTCTCAAAGTTTCAATGTGGCAATATAGGTAGCATCCTTGGCAAGAACTAATTGATTTTATAAAGTGGTTTATAATAAGAACGTCCCATAAATTAAAGAGTGCCTGCCTTTGCTTGTGTTTTGTTAGTTCACTATCATGTAAAGTAATAATCAAATATGTACACTTTAGACTCTACAGCCTAACTCAAATATTGCATATTAAACATTCATTGGTCTGAATTCATCCAAGTTATAATTACGGGAATGAAATTAACTGAATACAACAAATATTATATTTGTAAAAGCAATGCACTAACAAACTAATGGTAAGTATGGATTTTCTTATTCCAACATAAAAGACAATACTGTAAGTAGATAATCAAACCAACACCCACCAAGAATCAGATTTGTTTCCATTAGCCTTGCCTAAGCTTCCCCCAAAGAGGATCGGGCCAACTCGGCATTACAAAAACACAAGGAACACAAATTTTATTATTACGCAAAGCTTCATATTGTGCAGTAAAAACAAACAATATCGGGCACTCGAAATCATTTCCAGAAAGACAGATATTTTTCATGCCAGTTATCATATATTTTGTTTCCCTAATACTAAGAAATCAGTCATTACTGGACGTTCCTAACAGCTGAAACAATTTCAGAAATGTCGTGAAACTTACGCCTTTCTTTCAGCAGCATCTTTGCCAAACAAAGGGCACGCTTCTCACATGTAGCTCGTTTGCTAGGATCAGCAATAGATTCTAAATCCTCAACATGTGCCACACCAACAATTCTCCTATCGATCAAAATGGATGAAAGAAAATGTTCAGAGCAATTTAAAAGCATTAATAGCTAGCAGATTATTCTACCAAAACAATTTAATATGAAATAGTTAATCATGACAAGGTTAACTTTATATGAAAGTGAACTCACTTTAGAAGTCGTTGGAACATAACAGAGTATGCAAATATATGTGGGAAAGATTTGAAAAAACTATGTGATATTTCCTCACCTTATCATTTTTGCAGAACCAAATCCAACTGTGTCGTGTAATAAATCTTCAAAATACTTCTTTTGAACAAGCAGCTGAAGCTCAGGGTTGTTATAAATTGCAGGAAGATATGCCTCGCCAGAACCATCTTTGTGCTTGTCCCAAAGAGCTGTAAATTTCTTACGGAAAAGAGTCCAGGTATCCTCAATTGTCTTCAAAATCCACTCCTTGTAATTCTGAATCATTTAGAAATTTCAGATCTCTCAAAAATTAGGTGAACCTTAAGAAAAGAAAAAAAAGGGAAAGGATGTGATTTTTGAGTTTCTAAAAGAAACCAGTTGAGTCACTATTACTGACTATTACTGCCTGTGTTCAATTTTACAAATATGTCAAAACATTTCCAGCTTCAAGGAATAATACAATTCGATGCAAATATGTATCTTACCATAATACAAAACACCCCAAAAAATATCATTAGATAAAATGACCAAAATATTAGAAAATGTTGAAGAATATCGACAATGTATGGAGGTATACTCAGTACCCTATCCAAGATATTCACTCAACAAGATTCTCCTTACAATGTCTCTCGTACACTTTATTAGCTTCAGAACATTCTACGCACCCTCACCCTCTCTGAATATTCCCCTCCTAACTTACTCGCAGCCTGCTGCCTAAGCTAATCCCTAATCCATTTTCCTTCATCTTTTCCCTAGAGTAAGTGAAGCAAATGGGTGGTTTAGCCAGGTTCATATCATTTACTTATCACCACTAATTTCAAACACCCAGACCAAGACAACTGCAGTCCAAGACAACATCAACCACTCCACTAAACACCACAAATGCCCATGGCATTACTCAAAATTCTATAGACCATATTCAATAACATATTTCATTATATACAAAGTTTCTCTTAAGGTCAATGATCAATTGTCTATTCACAATAATTCAAAGCTGTTACAGTTTTGTCTATTATCAAGTCCCTTTCCATTGGCTTATGCAATGAAAATTTTCAACTCCCTTAATGTGAACACCATGTGCTGTTACTACTTCCAGAACTTTAATAGAGCATAGGATGGAACATGAAGGCAAAACAAATAAACCGTACAATTACAAAGAAATGAAGAAAATCAGTTTAAAAAATGATAGTTTTTCATGCCAAAAGATCAAAGTAACAATTATCTTCTACAAACATAAAGCTCAAAGAATTATTATTCAGTCAGATAAATAACAAAAGTCTAATTTGAAACTCAACCACTTTAAAGATGTTGTTTCATGAAGAACTAGGAGATTTGAAATTAATAAACAAGGGATGAACAAAGAGAAATACCTTACGATCATTTTCACCAACAGCATGCCCATCTTGTGCAAAGTAAGCCAAAATCAAGTTTCCCAAAAAAGCACCGATATCAAAACCCATTGGTCCATAAAACGCAAATTCTGGATCTATAACTTGAGTTGAGTCATGAGTGACCATCACAGAACCAGTGTGAAGATCCCCATGAATTAGCGCTTGGGATCTCTCACAGAACCTATACAAAAAACAGCTGTATAAATATTTGCAATAAAAAAAATAATTATGTAGGAAACTTTTCTAGATCAAAAGTACTTACTTGGATTTTAACTCAGCGATTTCAACCTTCAAACCATCATCATTTCGAACAGCCTCAGCATCTTCATCAAGATAAGGGGAAGTCCAATGGTTATATTCAGATACTTTATAAGGATCAGAGAAAACAACTTGCTCAGTGAGCCTGCATAACTCCACATTCCCACAAAATTCAGCAACTGCAGAAAATAAGAAGCATATGAGCAAAGTCCATGGCAAAACAAGGAGCTGATTTGTATAACAATTAGAATCGTTAAGGGCCACAAAACTACATTTAATTTCAAGACACATATCAGCAATCAATATATTATAATTTTAAATGAAAAACACAAATGTTGTAAATTTTCTCATAATGTTCAAATTAGACTCTAGCAACTATTAAAGCCTATAGTTCCGACTAGATACGTTAATTTGAGAAACACAGAGTACATTTCAAAACAAGTAAAACTAGAATTATGAAGTTTAACTCAATACCAGCCTTTTTGTGCTCTGTTGTGGACCGATAAATGAGAGATGTGTAGAAAAGAGTATTTGCCATGTAATCTGATATGTGTTCAGCCAGCAGTGGGTACTCAACTCCAGCAATCAACCCTTTTCTTAGGATTATATGTGGAGGCTCCAAATACCGCATGGCAATCAAAGACATGGTGCGGTCGAAATGAAAAACTTCTGGAACATTATTCGGGCACCAGCGACCATGCTCTTTTAATGTCACTGCTTCAAAGTATGCTCTTTCCTTTGTCATTGGCCATGACTCCCCTATACAGCGTATGTATGGCAGAGCCTTTTACAGTTACAAAAAAAGAAACATAAAAATAAAATCGAAAAGTTTAAAGGGTCCTTACTTCCATGCTCTACTGGTAAATAAGCCCAATTTAAACTTTCAAAACTAGTAAATTTCAAAGAGAGATATTTGATTATCAATGAGTCAACTCATTGAAGCAAAGAAGCAATACACCATTCCCTTTCATCTATTTCACACAAAAGTTGAATAATTTACACCTTCAACCTTTGGAACTCTACACAGACAAATCCAGAAAGCTTCTAAAACTCTCATTTACAAAATCAATTACAATATTAATAACATTTAATTTTTCCTTTTCTCAAAATAAAACTACAAGCTAAGAATATAGAAATGAAAACTCTTTAATTTCCACTCCATACCAAAATATTACCCAACAAATTCTCGATACGACAAGCCCATCAAAAGAAAATACTAAAATTGGCATCAACAAACAGTGTTCAGCCAGAAACTCTTGAAAAAGAAATGAAACCCATTGGGCAATAACTGTAACTTACCTGCTTGATGACTAAAGAACCAGAGGAGCCGATTACAATGTAGACGAAATTGAGATTACCATCTCCGACTTCCTTAATGGTCAAATCGTCGAGGTTGCCTCCGAGCTTAGAGGAGAGAACAGGTACGGCCTTTACGTAATCTACAAGGGTCTTCTCATCCAACGGACGAAACTCAGAGAAAGCCATCCAAGTAGGAGATGCTTGGAAGCAGGAGGAGGGGTAAGAGGTTGGAAGTGGAAGTGTGTGTGAGTGTGAGTAGGGTTAAATGCGAAATAAAAACCTGGGAAAAGTAGAAAAAGGTGTCCCAGTCCCTCCTCTCCTCGTATTGTTCAACATTTGAACAGAGAGATTCGATTAGAGAAGACTTTTGGTGCATTGAATGTAGTCATTTCTTAATATTTTATTTACCATTGTATGGGTGGCGTGGATAGAATCGGATTCTCTAATAAATTAATTGGTTAATTAGATTACTCATTCGTATATATTTGATTATTCTTTTATTTTTCTTTACTAATCACAATTAAAAGGTCGTTTATCTCTTGCCAAATTTTCTTTTTTTCTTTTTCTCTTTAAGAAAAAGTAATAATAATTATATAAAAAAGGGTGTCTTCATATTTTTTTTTTTACTAAAATTCACATAGTAATCGACATAATAATTTAAATCGCAATTAAAATTTATATAACAATTCACATAGAATTCTTATATATTATTTTTATTTTTTCAAATTTACTCTAATAATTTTTAAGTGGATTGCTATATGAATTTTGATTATAATTTATAGTTTTTATGTGAATTTCTATATAATTTTTTGTAAATATATTAAAAAAAAATTAATTTAAAGTGTAAAAATAAAAATAAAAAATCTCTATTAAAAACAACTCACGTAAAACCATGAGTAACGTGCTGACTAGTATCTTTCTATGTGTCAATATAGCTATTGGTCAAATTAAATGGGAAATTTACATCATTTACTAACTTTTCTAATAATCTTACAATTATAGTGTGACACGCTCAATATAACATTTTTACTTTTTTTTTTTTTTAATTTGGCAGTATACTGCGTTGATTCAAAAATATGGACATTAGTTATAGGTTTTTATATATTATGTGTCTTATAGGCGTCTTTATGAGGTTTAACCTCTTCATTTTTTTAAAAAAATAGTGCTTTAAAAAGGGATGATTTGACAACTTTATTATTACTTAAATTTGAAATTGAATACAACTCACCCATCACCCACGTGATTCCCATTCCTAAGCTTATAAATGTATTTTGTTTCTCTCTCTATCTCTTTTTGTGGGTTGATGTTTATAGAAAAATTCTTGAGATTGGTGTCAAGATAAAGACCATCAAATAATAACCTTACATAAAACCCTTCTCTCCATTCTTCACTATTTCAAAAACTTACAAAGCTCATTCCTTTCATTTATTTTTTCACCTGAGTTTTGAGAGAGAAAATAAAAATATATATATAGAGAGAAATTTTTTACGGGTGTGCTAAGAGAAAAAACTTGAAACGATGATGAAGGAGTGTGGAGGCTCTCTTGATGAAGAGATCATATCTCAGTAAGAATATCTTCAAGAAGAACAATACAGAGGAAGAAGAAGAACACCAAACAACTCAAACTTTCTAAGTAAAAAAAATCTCTTTTTTTCTTTATTTATTTTTTCTAAAACGACATAAATTTTATTGGGTTTTTGTTGTTTTTACTAATTATGTTTTCTTTTATTTTTTGGGGTTATAGTTAGCTCTGGTTTTGTGAGTGATGGTATTGTATCTTTTGAAGGCTCTTATGACATATTTTGTTATTGTTTTTTATATTCTTTATTTTTTTTTTTTGTTGTTTTAGTTTTGTTTTAGTAGTGTTTTCTTATGTTTTTTATAGGATTGGGAATCCAAGTACACCCGATCGGAATACTACTATTCCAGAGTTTTTTAATGCTTGTTTTTATGTTCTTTGTTTTTTTTTTGTGTTGTTTTAGTAGTGTTTTTTTTATGTTTTTTATAGGATTGAAAATATAAGTACACCCGATCGGAATACTACCATTCCAGAGTTATAAACTCTGGTTATTACTCTGTTATTGAAGATATTAAAAAAATTCTTACTGAATTCCAATTAAATATGTTTTCAAAAACTGTATTGGAAGTTGTTTTTGATTGCTTAGAAGCTGTAAACTTGCTTCAGTGTTTCCTTGTCTTTGTATGCCTGACCTTTTTCAACTTCTGGTTGGTGTTTGTCTGTTATTAGCTTCGCGTTGTTGATGTCGATTTCTGGATCTAGTTTTTTACTGTTGCTTTCAAGTTTTTCTACCATTTTTTTAGCAACCAGCTTCCACTAGTCAACTATGTTGAATTTGTCGTTTTCAAATTCTCTTATTTTTGACTCTCCTCCTACTTCTAATTGGTGTTCCAATGTGTATGAGTCTGTTGTTGGTGTGTTATTTTCAAGTGTTGTTGTGTTGTTTTCGAGCATTGTCACATTCTCTTGAAATAATTATGTTCTTTTTCTCATTGTCCATTGCTCTTTATGAGAACTAATATAGATTCCATGTCCTGTCATTTTTCATAATATTTCATTTACATGGTATTTTTTTCCATATTAAAACAACAGTAAAATAACACTACAAAACAGTAATTTGTTGTTGATTTAGTAATTTTTTCTCTTTGCCAGATTTTATGGTTTTTTCCTGGTGTTCCTATAATTCTGGTGTTGATTTGTTCGTCCCCAACCACGAAGGAGAGGTGCTGTTTGTGTTTTGTTACTGTTTACAGTATAAAAGTAAATATATTGGGCCTGGGCAGTATAAAAGAAATAAAAATGGGCTTGGACAGTAAAAATGTAAAGTTTGTCGAGTCCCAGTATTTTTGAAAATATTTGGTAAAAAAACAGTATTTTTGTAAATTTCCCAATTAAATTTCGAGTTTTATATAATTTAATGTAATAATTTTTAGAGAGTATTGCTAACTAATTGCAAGATGACATGTAGAGATGTTAAGCACCACTGGTACCTAATAACAATATTCATTTGTTATGGGCAGGGGTAGTTGGGGATTGTCACCACTCTCTGGAGAGCGCGCGTAGTGTTACAGTTGGATGGAGCCACAGAAATTATCCATTTGGAGAAATGGATGGAACTAAAATGGAGTAGGACAAAGGAGAAATCCCAACCTTTGCTGCTCCACTCTACTCACATCAACCCTGTTTCCGCCATTGTCTTCCCGCCTAATTCCTCCTCAGTTCGCGATTTCGGAAGCCATGGTCGCCGTTATCTTCATTCTCTCTGCCCTAATTTATGTCTGCTCCGCTGAAACTTACACCTCTAATCGCCTCTCACCTGACCAAAATCTCTGTGCGCTGATCATTCGTCCTGCTGGTTATGCTTGCTCCGAACACACGGTCCTCTCTCTTTGTATTTATTAAAATTCTGTTTGGTTGCTAAGAAACTGGCTGATAATAACAAATAAAAGAATATTAGAATTAAATTTCAGAAAATTGCTTAGCTTGTTTCTATTTTATATCCATTTTGGACATATTTGATTGCCAATCAAGTTTTGAATCAAATCAAGTTTTGTTTTTGTTATAAATTTTCCCACACACTGAAGTAGAGTTTGCCTTTCTTCCTTAAATTGTGTTGAATTTCCGTTACATAATTGTTGGTTTGTTTAGTAGCATTGTTTGTATTAGTTTATTTTTGTCATTTATTAAAAATCTTAAGCAAAAGTAAAGAGCTTGGAGCTGAGTTGTGGTTTGTTTATACTATTGTGTTTAGATTTTGACTGATGATGGTTACTTATTGGCTCTACAACGGGTGTCATCGTCCAAAATTGGGAATTTAAGACAAAATCCACGTCCTCCGGTTTTGCTTCAGCATGGACTCTTTATGGTGATACTTCTTTCAGTTTATTTTACTGCTTTGCTCCTTTATTTGTTGAAATATTTTTTTAGGAATGATATAATAAAAATGAAAAATTGGACAATGTCTTTAAAACTTGTGGTATAGCTGCGGCAAGAAAGGAAATCATAAAGCTTTCGGATTATTGGTGTGTCGAATATTCAAGCTGAAAAAGAGAAAGAATGTTGTTGAAATACTGATTGAAAAGCTATGTTCTCCAAATAGAAATTTAAGTATGGTGTTACACATTGCTAATTGACAGTCTTTGAAGATAATTAATATTATTTTTTAAAGGTTAAACATGTTCTAGTTAAACAATTTCTGCCTGAATTAGTGTAAAAAATTTATGGATGTATTGTTGTTTCACAAATGGAGAATCATTTGAAATTTTGTGTTTATATTTTTAATTGGTTATAATATTTCGTTCTCTGAATTAGCTTAAGATAATATATCGCAGTAGTCGATGAAAGGAGAAAGAGCAGTTGCAGTAGCTTTTTCCAATGTCTATTTGAGCAGCTTCTGCACATTTTGATTTATTATGTTAGTGTGTCTCTTACTGCCTTGTGCTTTGCTTTTCTTTTGACATATTAAAATGAGGATAATGATTGAGAATGAGAATGTACCAGATGCAAAATAAATTTAAGATAGATAATAGAAATTTACTGGCAATTGGAAAATGGGCATGGCTTCTTAAATGGTTTTAATTATTTCATTATGAATATTTTACAAAAAAGAGATGCTGGTTTTTCTGTGTTTAATCTGAAATTGAGCTTTTTATTACTTGTAGTCTGAAAGTATTATGAGTTTTGTTGGCATTTATTATGATTAATTATGAGACTACTACAAGAAAGATCACAGTTGAATCATCAGATTTTAAGCTTGGTACTAGTGTTGTGCTTTTGTGGTGTTTATAGGATATTTAACTATTTATTACTTATGAGGAGAATTCAACTACCTCTACTCATTTCTATATGAGGAAAGGAATTGATAACGTGTATCTCTCTTATGTTTTCCTATTTTGCAAGTAGGGAGGAGATGCGTGGTTTTTAAATTCTCCAGAAGAATCATTGGGTTTCATCCTTGCAGACCGTGGTTTTGATGTTTGGGTGGGAAATGTGCGTGGAACACGTTGGAGCCATGGTCATGTATCTTTATCACTTAAAGATAAGGTATTCCTTGTGTAAACTTTCATTTCCACTTTTCCCATCCATAAAATGGTTTCTCTATTTTGGCAAGTGGATGTTGTTTTAATTGCTTCTGTGCATATATTTATTTGTCTTGGATGCTCCTTGACATTCAATTGAAGTTGTAATCAGTTGTCACTTGAGACTGTATCTAGATCTGTATGTGGAAACACGGTTTAGGATTCAAGTCACGTAAAAATTGTATTTATAGATTTGGTTTCAAGATTGTAATTTGCAGTGAACTAATATTTGGATGAATGAAGTATTATCTGCTGCACTATTCCCACCTCATATTATCCCAGGGATTAAAATAGAAGAGAGCAGAGTACACACAATAGAGATTGAGAAATAGAATTGAAAAACATACATCAATACATTATATAGATTATAAACTTGTGGTTTCATCATTGATTGAAAGAAACAAGACAAAATAGATCTTGAAAGGGAAACACTGTCATAGAATGAACGTCGATGAATATAAGAGAACAGACAAATGAATGATACAGATTGAGAAATAGAGTTGTTTACATAAATATAACTAAATTGTATATATATTATATAAATATATTTGATACTAGGCTCTCTACAATATTTGGTAACTAGAAAATTATAGTAATTGTTATGTAGGTATTCAGGAGGGACTTGCAGCTCAAACATTGTGGGAGAAAATTACATGTCTAACTATTTGAGCTACCCCTCTTCGGTCTATTTTGTATAGATAATATAAATGAAAAGAGAGAAAACAAAAGAGGCTTGAAGGGGTAAACATAGGTAGAGCACGTTAAAGGATTTATTGCATGTGAAGATATCGTGTGTTTGAATGTTTCTGTTAGGACCTAGGATTAAGGTGGTGTGCTAGCATATATTAAATAAGAGGGTAATTGAGTCTTTGTATTGAGGGTAGTGTTTTGGAGGGAATACAATAGTATATATAGAATATTAAAGGGAATTGAGTGGTATGCAATGTTTTGAGTAAATCTCTATTTGCACCAAAGGGGCCTAAGGGCTCCTATCTTTTGTAATTGGGTTTTTCATACATTCAATACACATTTTCTATTGTTTTGCTATTGTTTTATTCCTATTATTGCTACTGTTTTATTGTGTTCTTGAGCGGAAGATCTCGGGTCTTATCAATTGGTATCGCGTGTTTGAATGTTTCTTTGCAGGATTTTTGGGATTGGAGTTGGCAGGAATTGGCTCTACATGATTTTGCAGCAATGCTTCGCTACATTAAAGCAGTAACCAGTACAAAAATATTTGTCGTTGGACATTCACAGGTATCTGAACTTGTCTTTTTCTCAAAGCTTAACTACGAGCTTGCTACTTCTGTGTAACTATAGCTTGTTTTTTCTTTCCAGGGGACAATAATGTCTTTGGCTGCTTTCACTCAGCCTAATATAGCAGAAATGGTTGAAGCTGCTGCTCTTCTATCTCCGATATCGTACTTGGAGCATATAAACTCCAAGTTTGTACTTAGAATGGTTAATATGCATCTAGATCAGGTATTCTTTTTCCTGGTATTATTAACTACATCTATGTGTTTCTGATGATGAAGATGATAATCTCTGCGCATTTCAACAGATGATTCTTGCCATGGGTATTCATCAAGTCAACTTCAGAAGGTCTATTCTAGCTGTCCTTTCCTTTTTTTCCCTCTAGTACAATGGGTTTGCATTATATTAATACTATGTTTTGCCTCATATTTTCAGTGATTGGGGTGTTAATCTTGTGGATTCCATATGTGATGGCCATTTGGATTGCAATGACCTGCTAACATCCATTACAGGTTAATCTTCTACTTTCTAGTTCTGGTCTTCAATAATGTTTTTCATTTTTCATTTGCATACACTATTTTATGTCATAACGTTATTTTGGCAAAAACATTACAGGCAAGAATTGCTGCTTTAACAACTCGCGTGTGGATTTCTATCTTGAGTATGAACCACACCCATCATCAGCAAAGAACATACGCCATCTCTTCCAAAGTACGTAATAGCTCTTTATGATTTTTTTTCATAGGCAGTTGAGAGTTCCAGTGGCATAGCACTCATAAGTAATATTGAATTTTTCCTGAATTAAAGCATGACTCTGTTACTATTATTTTAATCTTATTTTATTTCATTTGGCTTGGTAGTGATTCGAAAGGGTACTTTCTCCAAGTATGACTATGGAGTAGTAAAAAACCTGATGCAATATGGTCAATTGAAACCCCCTGTATTCAATCTTGGGAATATACCCGAGTCATTGCCGTTATGGATGGCCTACGGAGGAGATGATGCCTTAGCAGATTTGACCGATGTGAAGCACACGCTCAAGGAATTGCAGTCTACTCCAGAGTTGCTTTATCTTGAGAATTATGGTCATATTGACTTCATTATCAGCGTGCATGCAAAGGAAGATATTTATAATCATATGATTAGCTTCTTCAACTCTAGGGAAAAATCTAGTAGTTTAAAGTGACTGTTTACTATTGTACCAAAAGAGAAAGAAAGAAAAAAAATGTGATTGTATATACTGTAAATATTCATCATTTTATTTTCTTGTGAATATTGTATATGGTAAAGAGTGGAAGAAGGGAGTAAAAGAAAGAGCAGAAGCAAATGTCAGTTTGATTCCAGATTAACAAGAACGTCGACATTGGCCGATGAGGAAATTAGGCGGTCATAGAGGAACAATGAAGGTTCCATAGCTGTACAAGCCAACATTGATAGTCACCTCATCATGCTTAGGCTCAGATTATATTGAGTGTTTGGATGTGAACTTTAATTGGAGTATTGTAAACGAAAAAGTTGTTGCAATATTGTCATTTGTAATGAATAAAAGTATACAAAGTATTTTGGAATTTAGATTTTGAGTAGGAATAAGAAATAAATATTAGGGGGCCTTTTTCCGGGGATTCAAATAAAAATGAAATGATAGCATAGTGTTTTTTCTTTATGAAAATGAGTGTTGTTCACTTGAAAAATTGAGGGTTATGAGAATTGGAATCTCTAAATTACTTTCAATAGTATTGTAGTTTCATTATTCATAAATGATAAGTATACATATATATAAATATAATTTGCATAAAAAAAAATTAATACGATGTATAGCATACCTACAACAAAGGTTAATGTTCAATATTACATACGTGTAGTTTCAATTTCAACCTTTTCACGAAACACAAATTTAGTGATAACTTGGCAGATAATATAGATAAATATATATATGTCGTTTCATATAAATCCTTATGTCGTTTTAGTGTCCTTCCCCAGGACTAGGCCCAGATTGGTTAGCCCATTTCAGAGTTTGAATAATGATTAATTCATGCGGTTGATCCTCATTAATGGCACCCAACCTAGAAACATTAACATCGCTCATGGACACCACCGATGTTGTTGTACTCTTCTTCAATGGACGACCTTCTATTGGGGAAACAACTATGAAGCTCAACACAATTAGGAGAGTAATAATAAGGACAAAAATGACACAAGAATAATGGACATGTATTATTAATCCTCTAGCCATGTTATTATGTATATATAGCTTACAAAACTATTGTATTTGGTGATCATCACTAGGGTTTTATTTATAGTAATTTTTTATAGTGATTGTGGTTTTCAGAGACTTTTTGGAAAAAACGACTGAAGAGGATGGCCGGCATGCATGCATTTGTTAGTTAGGCTTGTTTGAAAGGTACTGGATGAGTAGTGGTGTTAAATTACCAAAACGAATGGGTTGTGATTTTCATGAGTTCCATGCATTCATTACATAATCCCTGAAACATTAAATTATTATTAATTATGACAATATAATTTCGAGGTACGTAGTCAAAAGAAATATTAATTATTATGGGGATGTTTTGTCATGTAATTTATAAAGTTTATTTTGGAGAAATGTTAAAATGGCACACAAAGTGTTTAGCATCTAGCATTTGTGTAAATTGCTATCGGTGTAATTTAATATTTGGTTCTACATATTTTACTTAATAAATATTATAAAAAACTGTTAACTCAATTATAAAACGTTACCTTATTGTAGAATGCTTTTTATTTATTTATTTATTTAGTGTATTTCATTATGAATAGAGTATTGAGTATTGTTATTGGGTACTAGTAGTGTCTAGCACCTTCTAGAGGTAGCCCTACACGCGATTGGTTAGCGATCGATATTCCCTAAAAGTTATTATATTAAATTATATGAGACTTGATATGAATTATTATTAAGTATTAGTGGTGCCCAATACTACCTAAAGGTTGCACATTGCAATTGGTATTAATGATATTCTATAAAAATTATTATATTAAATCAATAGTGATATTACATTTTGAGAGGTACTACCTTTTAGCCATATACTCTTCAGTATTGAGCTACTACCTTTTGCAGAGTTAATTTTCAACTTATGCATCCACCTTGAGCTGTGAAAACATAACTTGTAAGTGATCTCTTATATAGTGTCTATGCATCCAGCATAGTCACTGTCCACATACCTTGCAACTTCCACTTTTGAATTGCAACTAGTATAGTAAGCTAAACCAGTGTTGAGGGTTCCTTTAACATACCTCATTATCCATTTTAGAGCTTCATATTGTTGCTCTCTCCAGGGTAAGAAATAAACCTGCTTGTGATGCGCATGGCATGTGCCAAACCTGTAACAGTTAGGACTAATGCTCTCCTTAGCAATTTTTAATAATTGGAGAGTTACACAACTTGATATAAGCAATGTTTTTTCAAATGGGACCTTAAATGAGGTTATGTACATGCAACAACCACCAGGTTTTGAAGATATAGAATATCTAAATCATGTGTGTCTATTACACAAGACTATATATGGATTAAAATAGGCTCCTCGAACCTGGAATGAAAAGCTAAAACAGAGTCTAATATAGCGGGATTTCCAAACATCTAGAGTTGATACCTCTCTTTGTTCATGGTTTAGGAGCTAACCAGATTGTGTTGCGAGTATATGTTAATGACATATTAGAGACTGGTCTAAATCATAGTTTCATTTCCAAGTTGGTACGTAACAGACCTGAATCAATCTGTTTTTTTAAAAAAAAAGACCTAGGGGAAGTACACTACGTTTTAGGTGTTGAGATTGTCAAGAATGACTTTGGTATGTATCTTTCTCAATCTAAGTACATAATAAACATTCTAGTCAAACTCAATATGGATGGTTCTAAACTTTGTCATAATCCTAATAGTTCCACAACCAAGCTGAGCCTACATAAGTACTATAGGAGCTTTACATTATCTAAGCTTAACAAGATTTAATGTTGCCTTCGTAGTGAATAAGCGTAGTCAATTTTAACTCCTACCACTCTTCATTGAGAAAGAAAATGAATACTTAAAAGAAGAAAGAAAATGAATCATTTGTAAATTAAATTTTAGTCTACTTTTGTCGAACATATATAACTATTGTAGAGTACCTAAAATATAGGTCTACATAGCCAACAACTTCAACTTTTTAAAGAATAATTTCATGAATTGAATTGAGCTAGGAAATCTTTTAGTTTTCAAATTAAGTGTAATCAGATTCTGACAATTAGATGTAATACAGTAAAACCTCTATCCAAGAATACACTTGGGATCAAATAAATTATATTTTAATTGAGAGGTTATAATTCAATAAATTAAGTTACGCTAGAAAAAGAAAATTAAAAAACTAAAAAATATCAATGTACATTAATAATAATAACAATAAATAATCATTAATACTATATTATATTAAAATTATTTTAGAGTAAATATAATGTTCATACATGTATTATAATTTGAAATAAAATTATTAAATTTACAAAATATATGTATATATTTTATTAAAATGTAATTATTCTTATATAGAGGTATACTTTGTTAATACGGGACTTAGAAAATATATAACTAATTACAATGTATTCGTAAATAGAGGTTTCACTGTATTTATATACCATTATTTTGTGTCATACTAATAATAATAAAAAAATACATAGAGGCTATCAATTTCAAAAATATATATATTAAGCGATGAAGAGAAATTCGCATATATTTTGATGAGATTAACTTATAAATCATTGAATTCATATTGTAACATTATTCTAATGATGAATTCGTTATATGTCAAGGTTTCCTTGACTCCAACACAATGAAACCATGATCAAATTGCCAAATTTCAACTGTGCTGCCAACCAAGAATATATTATTAATCTTGAAACTAAGTTGACTTTATATATATACATATATTGTTACGCAACCTGAATTCAAAATCAAAAGTTGATATGAAAGTGATACTGATGTGAAATCTCAGTTGACGTACGTACGTAGCCTAACCAACTTATAATTTATTAACATCGGATATGGGTTAATAAATATAATTAGAACGGGTTGGTTTAAGAATAGAAATAGAAATAGAGTAGAATTAAATTTAAAATTATATAAAAAGTTATTAAATTTTTTTCATTTTATATTGAAATGATATTTACTAAAATAATGAAAAAGTCATTTTAATAGAATGTATGTGAGTGTTTACGTCAACAATATATGTAACAGTCACATTTAACAGTAAAATTTGATTAAAATAATAAATTGGTAGGAGAACACGAATTTTGGGAATTTTATCACTAAAAAATGAGTTTTGGAGATTAAATACTAGTAAATTAAAAAATTTGAGAGTTTTGCTGTAATTTACCTAATAAAAATTAGGGTATTTTTCATTTTTACACTTCAAAACAGTTTTTTTTGCAATTTTTGCGGAATTCTACCTAGAAATCCCTATTGCAACTAGCGGTGCAACCACAATTGCAACAAAAAATCGTATGAAAATCCCTATTGCAACTAGCGCTGCAACCACTTTAGAAATTCAAACTGTAAATTTGAAAAAAAGTTAAAAAAAAATAGTATATGGTAATTCTCCTAAAAAATTTTTTTATTCTATTCCATTTAATTTTATGTGGTTTTTCATTTTAACACTTTAAAATAATTTTTTTTTGTATTTTTATGGAATTTCATTCAAAAATCCCTATAGCAACTAACGGAACAATATAAATCGCAATCAAAATCCAGCAACCCACATAGAAATCACGGGAGCAACTCAAACCGTTTTTTAAAAAAAAAAAAATCAAAAAATAATATATAATATAATTCCTTCTAATTTTATTACCTCCAACCAAACTCAAGCTTAGATAGTCACTTCATAGGTAAATTACAGTTGTATTAATACGTATTATAGTCTATATATATAAAATATTTCTATTCGGCAAAAATTTCCTCTTTTTTTTTTGGTAAGGACGAAGCTGAAGAATTTAATTACGTGACACGTTCAAATTCATCGAAAGTTGAAACTAATAAATAAGAAAAATAAGAATTTACTCCTAGAAAAAATAAATATTGTCAACATACATATATTACGTTTCTTAATTTAGAGATAAGATAATTAAATTAGGTGCATGTTACTGCAGATGAGTAGCTTTGTTAATTGTCTGTCAATTATATGGATATAATATATATATATATATATGGTGTTTATAGAGATATGATAAGGTTGGGCTGGCTGTCTAAGGATCACAACGTGAAACACAAGCATTGTAGATATTGAACATTATTATTAGTAATAATTCACTATTTTTCCCTATTTTCTTTGTGTTTTAGTACTTTAGAAGTTACCTCAATACTATAAGCTTTGATAATTATTCATTCCAATAGATTTTTTTTTCTTTGAAACCCTCTCTTTTTGGTTTGTTCCTAGGCCTAACTATAGGGGTAGTCAAACAAATTTGTAAATATATTGATTAATTTATGATAAGATGTAAATATTGTGTTAAATTTGATAAATACAAAATAAGTAAATGTTATATTTGCTACAATATTTATTATTGTATTCTAATACATAATAACATTTTATATTGTAAATTATGAAAAAAAAAAATCAAATGACATTAATAATCATCAATAAATTAAATATTTAAAAAGTAACTTAATGAAATATTGTAAATAAAAAATATATAAATTTGAGTTTCAGCTTGGGTTCGATGGTGAGGGTTGCAATTTGAGTTTCAGCTTGGGTTTGTACTCTCAAAGTTATATAATCTCACTAAAGTAAAGGAAAGAAGAAAACTCACCGGTGAAGAGAAAGACAGAGCAAGGTAGAGCAAAGCAGTGGGTTGTGATTTGAGTTTCAATTAAGATTGTGATATGGGTTTATATGGGGATAGAGAGATGGAGAAGCACTGTAATGGTGGTCTCCAATGGTAGTCTTAGATGGAAGTCTCCAATGGTGGTCTTCAATGGTAGTTCTCCAATGTGGAAGTCTCCGATGGTAGTCTCCAATGATAGTTCTCTGATGATAATCTTTAATGGTGGTCTCCAATGGCAGAGCAATGGTCAGATTATGGTATCAAATGGAAGCTTAGAGAAGAATAAAAGAAAAAAATGAATCTTACCGTAAAAAAAGAATAATTTTAAAGTAAAAATAAATAAAAGAAAGTAATGATACAAAAGAAATATGAAAACATAAAAGTAAAAAAAAAGTCATTAAATAATGTTCTCTTTAAATAATTCTATTTTTTTTAATTATTTGTTTGCTTAGATTAATAAAATTATGTCATATGTACATAGATAAAATTACTAGCGAAGTAAAAGTACTTAGAATTATCCTGCAATTTACGCTTAAGTTTATCATTGATGATAAATAGAAACACTGTAATTAAAATAATTGTATTTATTGTATGTTAAATTTATCATAATAATATATTTTATGCTAAATTTGACACTTTGATGTAAATTTTAGTATGCGTTAAATTTAATATAAGATTTAGTACAATATTAGAAAGTTAATTTTCTTAAAAGTATTAGAATATAGCATTACACTAGCACTCCATTAAAGATGTTGCTGGGTGGAGTGGTAGTTTATGAAAGATGTGATGTTAAATTTGGGTTGTACTTATAGGGAGGAATGTGTGGCAAAAATTATGGCATGTGTGAGGACTGAGATTTTCTTTTCTCATTAATGGGGAATATTTACTCCCACGAGTTTCCAATAAAAAATAATTTTAAACTTATTTGACATAAATTATTGTTGTTGACCCTGTTAAATCATTAATTGAGCATCAAACAACATAATCAACATTAACAATAACAATTATGTTCAATAATCACTACTAAACATTATCTTATTTAAAGCATTAAATGTAATATAAAATAAAAATTTTACTTTGTAATAATCATAATGATTACCAAATTTCTCTTTGTGATCATTTCATTCCTTCAATCTATATATCAAAAGAAAAGAAAACAAAATGTGCAAAAGATTTCTATAGACACTACTCTTTTCACTCTCAACACACATATAGCCACACTCATTCTATAATAATCACCAATAAAGACTACATTCCTTTTATAAGTAATTATAGGTCAATTGAGTCTACATGCCTATTGTGAGAGAATTAGAGCATGTTAACCACTTGAGGCTAGCTCAAGTGGCCATAGGGGGTGCGTGTGTATTGGAGGTCCTGAGTTCGAGTCCCGGGTTATGCTGATGTAATATATAAACGCTTAAATCAAAAAAAAAAAAAAGAGAATTAGAGCATGTTTGGTATTATTTTTTATTTTTTGTTTTAAAAAATTGTTTTGAGAACAAAAAATAGTTTTTGAAGTTTTTAAAACACAAGTCACGTTTGGTTAGTGATTTTTAAAAACAATATTGACCAAAAGTGAATTGGTTTTTAAAACAGAAAACAACATTTTGTTGTTTTCAAAATTCTTGTTTTTTGTAACTTTGTTTTCTGAAAACTGTTTTTAAAAAACAAGGCCAAACAAACAAAATTGGTTTTTTAAAAACAATTTTCTGTTTTTAAAAACAAAAAACAGTTTTTTAGTTATGATGTCAAACATGCACTTAATTATTTTGGCCCAATAAGCTAACTAAAGATATTTTAGAGTGTGTTAGTAGGTTATGTTCATTCCATTATGATCTGATAGTAATATCATCTATTACCGATTATATAATTATCATTATATACTAAGATCCACATTAAATAAACAATACTTATTTATGTTATTCCTCATAAAATATTCTGACAACAATAAAAACAAAATTGTTGTTCACCCAATTAGTAGAAGAATCTTAGCTGGTCAGTTGTTCGGCCCTAATCCACAAATAAAAGAAAATATATATCTTGTACTAAAACAATAAAATTACACTCATACTAGCCTTTTAATATAATTACAAAAATATTTGGCTGAACAATATTGCTTTATATTTTTCTTATATTAGTTAGAGAACAGTCCACATCAAATTTTCAACATGAAAAATACCATAAACAGCGGCGAGAAAATTCCTACTTTTTTTTTTGTTCAATAAATGCATTTCCAATTCCTTACGAATTACTCCAAACGTGCTCAGTTCAAATTTTCAAAATATAATGTATCTACAATAACTTTACCTAATTCAATGTATATATATAGTAAGACCCAATTCACTCATTATTGTACAAACATATATATATATATCCATCATCATCAAAAGATCAATACATTAATATAGTTATATATATATAGTTGTTAATGTTATAAGTTATAATATTGTATAAGCCTCTCTAGTGTTGACTGCCAAGATCAAAATCAAATATGGGTGGAAGTGGAAGAGGTAGAACGCTGCGTTTTTGTGCTCTTGTTGTTCTCATCTTCTTGTTGAGCTTCTCTGTTGTCCGTGAAACAGAAGCTCGGGCTTTGAACGCTAAGTGGGCCGGCCCACCATGGAGAACAACAAAGACACCCGGTTTTCTGGACCGGTTCACAATCAGGCTCATGAAGCATTCCGGCCCAAGCCCAGGTGGCCCGGGTCACAGATCCTGAAAGATAACAATAAGAGTAATAAGGGTAAATATTATTTTGGAGTCTGTATTTTGTAAAATTTACTAGTTAGACTTTCTGTTTTGTTAAATGATAAAATAGATCTGGTATTTTTTAAAATTGTACAAATAGGATCCTGAACTGATTTTTTGTCAAAATAAAACTTAATAATAATCTAATCTAGAAATTTTATGATAAAACTGGTTATATTTTTTTGTATCTATTCGTGTTAGAAATTGTCTTAAAGTTAATTATAGTAATAAATAAAATTGTTGAAAATTGAGTTCAGGATCCTATTTTTATCATTTTAGAAAATATAGGGTCTATTTTGTTATTTAACAAAACAAAAGTCTAATTGGTAACTTTTAAAAAACACAAATTCTAAAATAGTATTTACCCGAATAATAATATCATACCTTGTAATATGTATAATTGTCCCTGTAAAAGTTTTGCCCTGGGTGCATTTTTTGACATGATTTAACAAGATTATTTGAACTTGCTATGTACTTGGGTTTCAGTTTTTTGTGCCTCCTTTTGTTATTTCCTATTCCTACCAATAAGAAGTCAAAAAAATAAATAAAAGATGAAAAGAAAGGAGTTTCTAAATTAGTGTCTTTTCTCATCATTTATTAAGCTTAGCTTTAAATTTTTAAATCTCTTATCACTTAACTGGTTTTGTTTTTTATGCAATGGGAGAATTAAATTTGTGTCTCGGCCTAGTAAAAATTGTATGGTGTTGTCTCTATTCTCTTTGCATTCATTTTGGAGATTTTTTATTTTCAATTTAATTTCTTTTACACTTTGTAAATAAAATATTAAATTTCATCAATAAAATAATAAGAATTTTCTTTATTTTTTTAATAAGTAGTTAGAAACATTACTAGCTAGAAACATTATTAAGATTTACAAACGGTGAAGAATCTTCGCCCAACCAAGTAAGCTCACTATCTAATTTAAAGGTATACCAACATGAGACAAAGAACTTTTTTGAACATTTAAAGTAAAAAAATTCTCAAACAGAATACTTTATTTTTTCAGTTTTTTTTTTTAAAAAAAATACTTAATTTTTTTATTTTATCAAACATAATTGGAATAATTACATAAGCCACTATTTTTTATAAAAAAAATTATATTTTTACATTTAAAGGATTTTTTTTTTTTTTTACAGTTTTACAGTTTTCCATAAAAATAACACGAAAACAATAAGAAAACTACACAAAAGTAACATCAAAATAACAACAAAAAATAACATACAGATAACAACAAATTAACAAGAGTACAACATGAAAAGATCGTATTTTTTGTAAATAAAATAAAAAAAAAATCGTAAAAATATTTAAAATTTCGTAATGCCGTATTTTTGTAATTTTTTTATTGTTTTTCTGTATTTGTGAAATAATCCCAATATAATATTCCAAAATTCGTGGCCCGGCCCATTAATCGAGCCCCATTGTATTAGTATCTATCAGAAGCCCAAAACCACAAAAATGGCGAACCCCAACCCTCTCCGCCACCTCCTCCTTCGATGGCCGTCGAACGCCGCCGACCTATGCAGTACAAGAGTCTGTAACTCAGGCATTAATAATTGGCGTTCACGCTATTCCACTGCCACACCCGAATCCTTTGCGCAAGACGAAAAGCCCGACGAGAAGAATGATACAAATTGGTTCACTTTGCCCCCGTACACTGACACAGTAAACGGCGCCGCTTTAGGTAAGGAGATCGCCGGCAGGTGGTCGGAATCGAGAAAGGATGCCATTAAAGATTCCAAAACTCAAGAATCAGCCACCGACGTTGCTTCAACGACCGCGCTGAAATGGATTCTCCGGTGCTGCCCCGAGCTTCCGAGAAGCCTTGTTCAGAAGCTCTTTCGACTCAGACAGGTTCGTAAAGCTTCTTACATGGCTCCTCAAGTGTGATCAAGCCATTATTTATGTTTTTTGTGTCGTTGCAGGTTCGAAGAGAATCCTCAAACATAGAAGATTCTGATTCCAGTGCTCAGTTACAAAAACCTCGACTTAAAAGGGTAACTGATCAGAATTTTGATTCATATATCTATTTGATTACTGATATGAGTTTTTCATTTATTATTATGTTGTAAATATTTAAAATCGATTTGAAGGTGACAGCTAAAGACTCCATGAACTTGGGGGACAGAATATTTCTTCCAGTTACTGTAAAAGAAGTCCCTGTTGAGAAAAAAGAGTTGCATTGCAATGGAGAAGAAGTGAACTTTATCCGTAGTCTTGAGCTATATAAGGTTTTCAAGGACTTAAGTCTGTATTTTACTTGTACTGGTAATTTGGTATATTGTTCATAACAAATATTTGATTCGCTTGTGCTGAATTGGAATTAGGATCCAGCCATTATTGTTGTCAATAAACCTCCGGGAATGCCTGTTCAGGTTAGCTATGTTTTGAAGTTAGTTGTTTTTCGTTTTGATTTTGTATGGTTTTTTTAGTTTTATGGTTTGTATATGGTTGGATAGGGTGGTATTGGAATCAAGACAAGTTTAGATGAACTGGCTATTACTTGCTTAAGTTATGACTGCTCAGAATCCCCTCGGCTGGTGAGTTTATTATGAATTTAACATACCATTTGTTTGCTTGAAAAGACTTCATTGTTATAATTATGAACATTGAGTCCATTAGGTACACAGACTTGACAGAGATTGTAGTGGGATCTTGGTCATGGGACGTACACAAATAAGTGCAACAGTTTTGCACTCGATTTTCCGAGAGAAGACATTTGGAGCATCTGGAAATGTGAGAAATGTTTGTGCTTGTCACTGGTAAAAAATGTATATGTTAATGAGAAGTCAAGGTAGTTAGGTGTGTTATAATTCTGCAGTCTTTATCTGATTTCTCCTATTTTTTGGGGTCTTAAAGGACACTTCTAATGAAAAAAGAGTTCTGGAAAGAAGGTATTGGGCACTTGTCATTGGATCTCCGAGACATCCAAAGGGTTTAGTTTCAGCTCCATTGGGAAAGGTTAGCTGTTGAATGTTTTCTGAAAATGTTGACCTTTGAGCTTTTGTATTGATTTTTGTCTTTTCTATTGTCATTTTACTGCTGAATCATTCTCATTATTTAGACAGCACTTCCCTGATACGATAAAATGCATTTTGCTTTCCAATTGGTCATGGGGACCTTACTAGCAATTTGCTAGAGTTTCCTACCTCCCACAGACTGTAGGGCTCAATAGAGAGAATTAATACATTAAAAGAGTGGAAAAAGGAAAGCATAAAAGAATAAATGCATTTTCTTATTAGTATATTGCATTAGCTAATGCTCATCAGTTGGATGTCAAGATAGCCAATACTTGATGGAGGATTGCAAGTAACAGATGACAGTTTTCCTCTTATGAACTTATTCACGTGTTGCATTTACTGAAGTTTTTAAATGGGTTCTTTTCAGGTGGTGGTGGACAACGGAAAGTCCGAGCGAATTACAGTTGTGAACAATTCACAAAGTTTGTCATCTCAGCATGCAGTTACGAAGTATAAAGTGATCGGATCATCATCTCAAGGTTAGGATACAAACTTTATTCAAATTTAAAACATGATTGTTATATAGCCTTTAGGAAACTAGATCAGAAGCAATAGTAACTAAAACTCACGTAGTTAAAGCTGTTTTGAATGATGGTGTAGGAAATTGGCTCAGAAACAGTAGTAGACTATAAGTTAATATACTAACAACATTTATCATATAACTAGTATTCTTCTAATGCCAGAGTTCATTATGCAGGTTACACGTGGTTAGAGCTCTCTCCTCTTACGGGTAGAAAGCACCAGGTATAAATCACAACTCGGTAATAATCTTGATGACTGACTGCAAACTTTTTCCATTGGTTACTGACTTATGTTTCCCCATAACAACTTAAATCATGTGCGGATACCACAGCTTCGTGTTCATTGTGCTGAGGTTTTGGGGACACCAATAGTTGGAGACTACAAATATGGTTGGCAGGCTCACAGAAACTTGAAGCCTTTAAGTTTGTCTAATGTTGAGAGCCAACATGAAGAGTTGCCAAAGAGGAAAAACCTCCCGTTTGGCATTAACATGCACAATGGAAGTATTTCAGAGAAACATCCTCGACTACATCTTCACTGTAAACAAATGGTTTTGCCAAACATAACTCAAGTTTTGCAAAATCTGGGACAGTATTCAGACTATGATCTTTCACAACTAGAAAGCCTCAAACTGGATGCTCCTATGCCTTCCTACATGGAAAGAAGTTGGAATATCACGAATTCCTAAGCTACGGTAGGTTGTATAATGTTAGGTGTGGTGGTGTATCATAAGTTGGGATGCCCCACAGACTAGCAAAATGGTTCTGGTAAGTCCTATACTTATTCTCTATTAGGTATGTTTGCAAGGCAGATTCCTCATTTGAAGTCGAGTAATCTTTTGGTTTTTCACACATGACATTGAGCCAAACCAAATTGTGACCAAATTAAATCCGAGGTGAAGACAAGAAAGACAGATGCTTCATTCATTTCTTTCTGTGGCAACCATAATACATGTTAGGCATATTTCATCATTAGTTCCAAATTTCATGGTTTCTTGACAAAATGATCCTCAATTTTTATACCCCAGATTCAATTTATGTGAAGCCGTACTCTTGGGACAATAATCTATGAGTATTCTTGGCACCATAGCTAATCTCTCTGAGAATTTAAATTTAAATTTAAATCTATGAGCATTCTGATCGCACGTTGATAAGTTTAAATTAATGTGAACTTAAACTATACTAATAACCATTGTTTTTGTTTTTGTTTATGTTTTTCATTTTTACGAACAAAGTTTCATTTGATTGGCTACACTTGTATTCCTTTCATATGATCAAGCTGTTTTATTATTACTATCATGAAATACCTAGATCATCCTTAACAAAAGAAAGAAAAACCCTAAATGATCATCATTCATTTCCACTTGTCATTTGATGGTTGACTTTATTTAATTTCATTTGCTAATTTTTTTTTCTTACTATTAGTAGCTGCCACTTGATTTTCGACGTTACAAATAAATATATAATGCAAGTCCTGTTTATTTATTGGTAAATTATTCATATGCGTTTCACCACTTGTTTGAAAGGAAAGTTCTTTGGGACAAGCTTTCTAGTTTCAGCTATTTGACCAAATGGTGTGTGCTTGGGGATTTTAATGCTATGTTTAATTATCAAGACAGAGCTAGTGAGGTTTTTGATGCTCAAAATTGGTTGGCCAGGTTCAGTGGAATACTACCGGGAAGGACCATTTTGGATCCTCTGCTGGAAAACTGACACTCATTAAGTAAGTTCTAGGGGGTCATTAGAGGACTTGCCTAAGAATTCTTTTTTCTATTGCTGAAGAGCGTAGATAGACTTTTTATTTTTTTGGTCTAATTGGGAAACTGTGAAAAAGCCTTTAAACAAGGGTGGTCTAAAGGCTTAACTTTTGGCAGAATTTTTAACTTCCATAATTTCCTCTTCCACAAAACTAGCTGACTATCATCATATTGATGAAGCTCTCGCCTCAATTTAGCTGCCATTAGATACCCACTTTTATCAGAGTATTCATCATTTTTGCTGTAATGCTACAAAATTTTATCGTCCAGCTCCCCTCTTGTATAAGGCATCTTTAGTATCATTTCAGCATCCTCATCATTAAATGTATTCTAAATGAATTTCTCATCTCACATCCCGTTTGACATTTTTAAATAAAACACATATAAACTATTTGGCAAACTTGGTTTGTCATAAATCTTGAAACATATTGGTCGAGGTTGCCATGGTTCTTTTAAAATTCGCACACTATTAACGTCACCATATTATAATCAGTTTCTGAAAATCTTGATCAACGCACGTTTTTTCCAGACGGGATCAATCAAGGAGGAGAGAGTAATTCTTTTTTCATCCAACGATTTGAAGATACAAAAATATATATATAAATTGAATGGTATATACATAAATTGAATGAAGTATTATACATGTTGATTAATAATTTAGTAGATCAAATGTATTAATCATACATTTGACAAAAATAATAAGCAATATTAATCATACATGTTAATCAATATTATTATCAAATATATTTCTTAAAAGAAGTACTCAACCTAACGGAAATGCTAATGTTTATTATAGCATAATTAATTAAAGACTTTGACTAAAATAATAATACAAAAATAAAGAATAAATATTATTTTGGACTTTGTATTTTGTAAAAGTTACTAATTGGATCCTCTGTTTTATTAATTGGCAAAAATGACCTTGTATTTTCTAAAATAGTACAAATAAGATCTTGAACTATTTTTTTTGTCAAAATAACATTTAATAATAATCTGATCTAAATGTGTTTGACAAAACTGTTTACATTTTCTGTATCTGTTCGTGTTAGAAATTGTCTTCAAGTTAGTTATATTAAAAAAAATGTTATCGAAAATTAAGTTCGGGGTCTAAAATATTGATGAAAAAAATACAAATGAATTAGAAAGCAACAAAATTTATTTTTATTATTAGTATTTAATTAATAACTAAGTTAGCAACTCTAATATTTTTTTAAGGTGACGTTTGGTTGGGAAAACACGAGAATAGGAGAATGGGAATGAAATAGAATAAAATTTAAAATAGAAAAAGTTATTAAATTTAAATTATTATTAATCCCTTTCAACCAATTTCCACAAATATAGGTTTACCTAATTAATGTTATACCTCCATGGTAGATGGGTCTCAGGGTACGTGCCATCACGGATTACAATCCGTGAAAGAACAATAACGGAACAAAATCATATCCCTATATATATAAACTCTTAGATAATTAAACAGTTGCCAAAACAGCAATCTCACCGAACTATACACAAAAATATATAATTTAATATACTTTTTTCATAAAAAATAAATAAACTAACCGTGAATCATTCTAAGAATATATATAAATTCAAAACAAATTGTAGCTAGGGTTTATGTACGTACAACTATACCTAAAAATGTTAATCAGTAGTGCTAATAATCGGCAGTGCTTGGAGACAATGACACAATCAATTTTCAATATTATTAGTTTGTGAGATAATATTATCTTATATAGTTTGGTTACTTATTCCAATTAATTAACTTTTAAAATTATATTTTTATTTTTAAATTATATAATATTGTTAATTAAGTTATACTTATGTTACTTTTTTTTTTATTTACTCCTATAGCAATTTTTATATTATGTTTACATTATAATGACTTACAGAAAAAAAGAAAAAAATTTCAAATAGCTTATATTAGCAAAATAAGTGTAACTTTTATTTTGTATGATGTTATTGATAACTCTAACTATAAAATAAGCTTACGTAAAATGTATACTATATGGTAATTTTTACATATGCAATTACATATAATTCTTAGTAACTTATAAAATTAGTTTGACATATTATTTTTTAAAAAAATTGATTACTTCTTTTTTTATTAACAAAATATATAAAAAAAATTATAGTAAAAAAATTATATTTCTCACATAATTATGTCGAAAAAATAGATCTACCACTTGAGTCAAATGATTAGTGTCTGTGTTATAGCTAGAATTATTTAAAAAAAAAAAAAAAACTGAGAATAATTTGAGAAAGTATATTTCTCATTTCATTCAAATAATAAATTATAAAAAAGAAAAAGTTGAATTGGCTCTCGTCTTGGTATACGGTGTGCACAATAAAATAATCAAAAAAATAAGTGATTAATTTATTCCACAACTTTTTATCAATAATTTTGAAACTATGTATACGAAAGTAATTAATTTTTTTTTTTTCTTAAGATATTTATTTGCAATTGGATACTAGAAAATTTAAGATATCTTTTTAACAAATACACGTATATAATTAAAAATATCCCTTATTTTACTACCTCCAATCCAACCAAAAGCCACTTAAATTCTTATTATTCCTTTTCAACCAATTTCCACAAATATAGGTTTACGAAATTAATATTATACTATGTATGTATAAACTCTTAGATAATTAAACAGTTACCAAAACAACAATCTCACCAAACTATACACAAAAATATATAATTTAATATATTTTTTTTTAAAAAAAAAAACAAATAAACTAACCGTCAATCATTCTAAGAATATATATAAATTCAAAACAAATTGTAGCTAGGGTTTATGTACGTACAGCTATACCTAAAAATGTTAATCAGTAGTGCTAATAATCGGCAGTG
The DNA here is from genome assembly GCF_029168945.1 of Cannabis sativa. Taxonomy (NCBI): domain Eukaryota; kingdom Viridiplantae; phylum Streptophyta; class Magnoliopsida; order Rosales; family Cannabaceae; genus Cannabis; species Cannabis sativa. The sequence continues at coordinate 19,983,812 of NC_083610.1, forward strand.
CTTGGAGACAATGAGTACACAAATTTTCAATATTATTAGTGATGATTTATTATTGGAGGTACTACTTCGTCTTCCAGATTTTAAGTCTATAATAGATTGTGCTTGTGTATGCAAACATTGGTTCTCTCTTATTTATTGTTCTAGACTATATTTCAGTGGCAGATTCAATCACTATCACCGTCAAAAAAGACTTAATAATTCTCCCGACTCACCTCTTCCATTTGCCCTATTCTTCATTGCCTCTTTTCTCCCGGATTATTCATTCTCACTTGCATATTTCTCTCCGAGATCAACAATTCTCGACTATGGACTAACACCATCATTAAAGTTTTTACCTTCGAGGGACGTAAAATCTGACCGTGTTGATATATGTTCATCGTTCGAAGATTTATTGCTGGTTGAACTATTATACCCCGATCGCAGTGGTCTCTGTTTTTATGTATGCAATCCTTTTCTAAGGCATTACATTTTGCTTCCATGGTGTTCGAATATCTATCGATATTATAGTAGACGCTTTTTAGTAGTATCTAATACTAGTAATAACCTTATGATTAGCTATAAGGTGGTGATCATTAGCGCGGCGGGAAGAGTTTTCGATAGAATTTCAGAATCCCTACCTGATTTAGATATTTTTTCTTCTGAGACAGGACAATGGAGTCATTCAACTTTTGACTTTCCAAAAGAAGCTTTGACTAAATGCAGTTCTCGCTCTACCATCATTGGAAGTAATGGAATTGTATACTTGCCTTATGGTTCCTCAAATAAAAATGAAGGTATTGTTTCGTTGAATATTTGTTCAAAACGATACCGTTTGATTGGTTTGCCTAAGGAGGAGTTAGGACGTGATTGGCGCTGTTTGGATTCGAGGGTGCATATTGGGGTGGTTCGAGGTAAGGTGCGACTAGCACAATTCTATTCATATAAGAAAAAAGAGTGCTTTGTTTTTAAGGCATGGGAACTAATTGATGGGGGTGACAACGATGACGATGAGACGTATAGTTGGAATTTGGTGCATAATCATTATCATATGACGATGAGGTTTGATTGTCCTATGAGTTTCTTTTGCCTTGTTGCTCTTCATCCAGATGACGGAGATGTGTTTTTCTTTTCGCGCTCTAATAATAGAATTAAAGATAATATTGAGATTTTTCAATGTCGAATACTTGGCCAAAATTACAATCACATTGAAATTCTTTGTCGTCTTCCATCTAAAGTGTGTGCTACTAATTTGCGTGTTATTCCTCTTCTGCATCCATGGTGGCCTTCTCAAATTTCATCTCAAATTTTATCTGTTATTTAAATATATTACAACTTTTATTATTATTGTAGAACACTTCATTATTATTATTATTCTTATTTTTCTTAATGGCGCCCTATTAATTCAACAATGCTAGTTTACCAATTTTTGTGAGTTTTCACTTTTTTCCATTATTTTTATTCACATTTTCTCAAACTTAACCGCACTCTTCAACTCTATTATTTAATTTTGAGATATATGAGGTCAAATAATATATTATGCTCCGGTGTGCTCCTCCGCAGGAGATAAGTCCCCGTGTGTCCACCTACTACCACCGGACCCACCATGACTCATATGAGGCTGTCAATAATTAACCTCCTAAAATACCTCAATTTTTTATGATACTCCTTTTCATTTCTTAATAATAATTTAGTTTCTTATAAAAAAAAATTGATTCACATATATATACAAGGGTGACATTTTAAAGATGTTTCAAATTAAAATATAAAAGAATTTGGCCCTTAATTACTCTAAATAAATTTATTATTCCATAACAAGTAAGGTCCCATTGTCATTTGTCATTATCATCAAAACTAAAAAAAAAAAAAGAAATTAGAAGAAAAGAAAGGTCATATTGTCTTGTACTCTATATATAAATACAGCCATTACTTCATTTTTTTCAAAATCATTTTCCAAACAGTATCTTCTTCTTCTTCTTCTTCTTCCCAAATACGCTTTTTTTTCTTCCTATTTGTCTTTATCAGTAGAAAAATGGGAACCATTAAGGCTGAGAAAACCGTAACAGGATGGGCTGCCAGGGACTCATCTGGTGTTCTCTCACCATACACTTACACACTCAGGTAACATCATCACCCAAATCAATTGTTTTAATTTTCATTTTCTTTAATTCTTTATTCATAATCATTATACTTAAACTTGCAGAGAAACTGGTCCTGAAGATGTATACATTAAAGTCACATGCTGTGGAGTTTGTCACACTGATATTCACCAAGTCAAAAATGATTTGGGCATGTCAAACTATCCAATGGTCCCAGGGTATATATATATATATACACACACACATAACAATTGAAATTAATTGATTTTTTTATCAAATATTGATTTTTTTTTTCTTAGGCATGAAGTTGTTGGTGAAGTTATGGAAGTGGGATCAGAAGTAACCAAGTTCAAAGTGGGTGACATAGTCGGAGCAGGCTGCATAGTGGGCTCTTGCCAACACTGCAAGCCATGCAAGTCTGAGAATGAGCAATACTGCAACAAAAAAATATGGTCTTACAACGATGTCTACACCGATCAAAAGCCTACTCAAGGTGGCTTCGCCGAGGCCATGGTGGTCGATCAAAAGTACATCTTATTATAAATTATAGTTATTTAGGATTACCTCGATTCTTGAGTATTATTGTCTTACCAAACATGTTCTTATTTTTTTGAAGGTTTGTGGTGCATATACCAGAAGGAATGGGGGCAGAACAGGCTGCGCCTCTACTTTGTGCTGGAGTGACTATCTACAGCCCATTGAAGCACTTTGGATTGATGCAAAGTGGGCTAAAAGGAGCAATTTTGGGGTTAGGAGGAGTGGGACACATGGGAGTGAAATTAGCCAAAGCTATGGGACACCATGTGACTGTGGTGAGCTCTTCTGACAAGAAAAGAGAAGAGGCTCTTGCTCATCTTGGTGCTGATGATTACCTTGTTAGCTCTGACTCAGCCAAAATGCAAGAGCAATTTGATTCTTTTGATTATATAATTGACACAATCCCTGTTTTTCATCCACTTGAGCCTTATCTTTCACTTTTGAAACTTGATGGGAAGCTGATTTTGATGGGTGTTATCAACACCCCACTTCAATTTGTCAGCCCTATGGTTATGCTTGGTAACTTAATCCTTTAATACTTAATTACACTAATAGTAGTTTGACACCGAGAAGAAGGGTGTTAGTAATTCTTTATTGTTATACTCTTTCTTATGTTTTTGTAGGGAGGAAGTGCATCACTGGAAGCTTTATTGGGAGTATAAAGGAAACAGAGGAAATGCTTGAGTTTTGTAAAGAGAAGAAGTTGAGTTCCACAATTGAGACAGTGAAATTGGATTACATTAACACAGCTTTGGAAAGATTGGAAAAGAATGATGTTAGGTACAGGTTCGTTGTTGATGTTGTTGGAAGCAAGCTTACTTAAATGATGAGAAAAGACAAGGACATTTACTTGTATGAAATTTAAAAGGGAGGAAAAGTATAAGACATACCATACCAAACCCAAAAATATGAAAACAAAAGTGTTTTAAGTTTTTATTTTTTTTTTCTTTTCAAGTGCTCTTTTCGTCTTTCTATGTAATGTTTGTGAACAATTTCGTTAAGTGGGCATCGTGTTGATGCTTTTGTTAATTGTCAATTTTTCTTTGAAAAGAAAAGAAAATTGACAAATTTTATTATTGCAATGTTATTGGTAGTTAAGTAACAGATTTTTCATAATTCTTTTTATTTTATTTTTTTGAGTTACAATTTTTTTTCATAATTCAATATATGCATTGATATTTTACACACTTTAATATTTTAAAGAGATATTTGTGGCGAAATTTCAATATTTGTAATTGTTACACATATTACTTTAATAAAAAAAATTGTAATAAAAATATTTTATTTTACGATTTGTTGCAGTCAAACTATTTTTTAGTTGTTAAGTGTCAATTAAGTCCATCAAGTATCAGTTCAAAAATACATGGTAATATATTTTGTTAATTTATTTAATACATAGTCCAATAATATATTAACTGTTTTTGAATTGATATTTAATGGTCATAAAAGGGTACTGTCATTTTTTTTATTAAGATGATATGTATAATAATTGTAAATGTTAAAAGAATTTTGCTGGAAATATTCTTATTTTAAAATACAAGGTTTACAAAGGGTGTTTGGTTTTGATTTAAAATAAAATAAAATAAAAATTATACTCCAATTTTTATGAGGGAAAGAAATGAGAAGTGTATTTACTTTTAATTAGTTAGTTACTGTTTGAATATATGATGAAATAAACTCACAAATTAAGTAATTATCTCGAATTAATCCTAACTTAATAGTTTTTTCTTTTTCTTTTTTCAGAAACATACAGGCGTTTGGTTGGGAGGAATGAAAATATAGGAATAGAAATGGGAATGGGAATGAGAATAGGAATGGAATGGAATAAAATTTAAAATGGATAAAAAAAATTGATAAAAAAATAATTAAATTTTTTTTCTTGTTACATTGGAATGGTCATTCCTTCCATTTTAAAATGGAATAGCCATTCCGCCAAAATGGTGAAAAGAGTATTCCATTGGAATGCCATTCCAATACTTTAAAATGCAACCAAACAAAGGAATGGAATGAAAATTATTTCCTTTCCATTCCATTCCATTTCATTACCTCCAACCAAACGCCAATAGTTTGATTTATGTAAATTGGTAATAAGGGTGAAAGACATGGAATTCTGAATTTATGGGATTCTATTTCAGTGATTTGTGTTTGCCACTAACGTCGTTAAGGATTTATTTTTTAATTAATATTTTATAAAAGTTGAAGATTCTTAATGATCATTGATTAGGAAAAGAATAATAAAAAATAAATTCATATCTTAAAGACTATTATTTTTATCAATTAATTGATACAAGCATTAGCTAATTATAAGATTTTATTTCATAAAAGTATTATCTAGCACCATACCTAATAGCAATACTCTTATTTAGATACTAATCTTCACAACAACACGAATTCTCTATTTGTTATTTTTTTATTCATCACAAATAAATTTGGTGAGTGATTAATTAAAAGGGAAATTTGTACTTGTACAACACAAACATTATAAAAGCAATTTAATAAATAAATAAAAATAAGGTATCGTTAAATTAAGAGAATAAATTATGATAAAGTCAATGTCTTGAAACATTATCATTAAAAAAATAAGCATTATCACTATTATAAGGTAAGATGTCAAGAACAAAGAAGTTGAGACAACAAATAAATCATTTGTAGACTTCTTCCTATTATTAGAAAATACTTGTAGGCATGACATGGACAAACCTTATTGTGAGAGAGATCATAATCCGATGAAGAAAAAGAACCATAATTATTTATATGCATTTTTATTAGTTTGTGTGTATTATTGGGATCACTTCTTCTCAATCTTCCCATTTATATAAATAATTCATTTCATTGAAAACATCTTCAAAGCAAAACATCTTCAAAGCAAACAACTCAGGAAGGACTAGTTTGATAGAATATATATGTAATTATTCTAATTATTATATTATTGTAAATATTTTATATTTAGTTTAGGATTTTATTCTGTTGGAAAATCAAAATTCGTGATTCTTAGCCTAACTTGTAGGCATGTACTCCATATATATTAACCATACTCGTATCATGTCAAAATGGTATTCACCCATAACATAACACAGAATACACAAGAGCTTATAGGCCTGGCTTCTTTGGGGAAGTTGATTTTAGATCTGGTATTATTAGTTGACTTCATTTTTTTTGGCAAATGTTTGAGTCTTATTCTATCAAAGTTTGTATTAGATTTGGCCCTTCTTTCCTTGTAAATAAAATTCCCAAGTCTTTCTTAAAAATAAAATGAAAGAAACATTTTGGAAAATGGGATAAAAGAAGGTAAAGTAAACCTATGAAAAGGGGCCAACTACGACTTTGAAATATAGGTTTTAAATGCAAAACAAAGTTTCAACAAAGAGGGAAGAAAATCATCGCTATATTGAATACATCTCTTTGATTAACATTTCGATCACCAAAATCAGATACTTTTGGACACTCTTGCTTCTTTGGTACCAACTTCATTCAGTGTTAAAGGCGCCCACAAATGCTACACAACACTTTTTTTCTTTCCTTTCCTTTCCTTTCCTAGAGGGACATCATCCCTTTTCAATATTCTAGGCACAATAAGATAGGATCCACAAAAACAATTTTCAGGCTGATATCTTCCAATTAGCATTCCTGTTGTTTCAATTGTGTTCTTACAAGTATCTAGACCTAACGAATCATAAGCGGTGACTGAAATACATGTTCATAAAATATCTCGATGGATTGAAGCCACTCAAAATAACTGCAGAGTGAGAAAAGAATGTTAGTAGTGTAAGCTATTGTAACATTAATTCAATAAAGAAAGAAAATTGAGCAGACACACTTACAGATTGGAGTAAGGACGATGACAAGACCAATTGGGTATAGGAAAAAAGTGGTCCTTTCTAGAAAGGGAAGAACTGCAGAAAACAGGACCATGGTTATTTGTACCTATATTCCAACTATTGGCAGCCATGTTATTATGGTTGTCGTTTTACAACTTTAATAGAAAAGTAAAAACAAAGATTGGATTGAGTCGGTGGTAATTGAGGATAAAATTATTCTAAAACCAAATTGGAAAATCAAAACAAATTTATAGACAGTGCACTCTAGCTGGATCATTGTCAAAACAACTCCAGTTGCATGAATAATGAAAGTCAGTTGGTTTTGGTGGCGCTTAGTAACTTATTGGCATGATTTAAAAACTAAATGCTATAACTTCATCTTTCAATTTAAAGATCTCAAGAATGAAGAAGAAATTCTTTTTGCTTCAAGCCAATTCAAAACATATTGAAGACACGAGTCAATGCCATATTGAACGAGCCAAAAATAAATTCCTACATCATGCAAAGCAAACCCAAACTCTTGTCTATGAGCAAAATCTTTATCTTACCATCATAGCCTAAGAAGTTGAGATAATGATAGTAAGAAGTAGCCACCATGAATAGTAAATTTGACAGTAGCACTGGAATGAATCCGTGAGCTACCAAGAGAGGGGATAGAAAATAATGGATCACTGCAAAATCATGACATAGTAGCATTATTTCTTAAATTAGAATCAATTTTCTTTTTTTAAAAAAAAAAAAGAAATATAGAATAAAATAAAGAATAACGATTTATTAATGCCGCTATTACCATAAGCCATCACAAACATCGGGAAGAAAGAGTTGCAGTGCACATCAAATGCATACAGCCTTCAGTGATCAAGAAAAGAAGAAAGATAGTTTCAGTCACCAAAATAATTCAATATGAACTGTAAATCACAGAAACTGAAAAAGGAAGAAACAGATTTCTTTTGAAAAACTACACATTTTTCTCAAATAAATGACTTTCATTACAGGAACAGTTAGAATGCAAAATATATGTTTGCACGCACATAAAAGGATTAAGAGATGCATGTGCTGATGATTTAGGTTCAGGAAAAAAAAAACATGTTCAATTCTCCAGTTGAAATTTAGATTCCTAATCAAGTTAGAAAAGGATTGAAGACTTGCCATTCAACCCGTTGCTCTACTACATGACTGTTTGGAGCTTCTTCCCGAAGGTAAGAATTAGTGATAAACCTGCAATTACGTTGAGGATTTTGCCATTAAATTGTGTTCAAAGATATAAATTGAAGAATCAGCCAACATAGAAGAATTAATCAATATAGGTAGAACATAATATCAACTATCCTGCGCAGTATAGGCAGAACATATATTTAAGTGTCCTGCCTAGTATCGACCTTTAGGTTTGTAGATTGCCTTTTTTTTGTATGGTGAGTTTGTAGATTGTTTAAAACATATATCACAAGAGCAAATTAGCACAGCAAACTAATAGGGACAATTTTAAGACTAACAAAAAAAATCCCGCTAATTTAATATCACTTACCAACAAAAAGTGGCCAGAAGTGTCCCGGTTAATAAAAAATGGAAAATCAATACTGAAATAACTACAAAAAAAGCATGCCCAGCACTGTGGTCGTACCTGAAAAAGGCAATAAAAGAAACATAAATTTCGGCGTTCTTGAATAACTCAATAATATAGAAACTCGGTATGTCAAAGTATTACAACTGAAGATATTCCAAAACCATTATATAATTTTATTTTCTTCAAATAAGCAGACTAAAATAGAAACATTTCTGTATTCAACTTCATATTCACCATAAGATAGAGTAGTAATAGCATTCTTGAAGAACTCAATTATTAAAAAAATCAGTAGTTCAAAGTTGTACAATCAAAGCAAGTCCTCAAACCTGGTAACCTTTCTCCTTCACATATATCCTTGAGTAAAACTTTTGAATTAGTCAATTTCGATTTCATAACAAACGCTACAATGAATCAAAAAAATTTAAAAACCACTTGGCATGAAGATAATGGTGAATGTTAATCTCAAAACACTGTAGCGCTTGTTTCTAGTTTTAAAGTTGTGGGGCCCCACTAATTATTAAGGAATTTATGACATTTGGATAAAAATAAACAAGTCTCATTTTCAACTAAACATATAAATAAATTACTTTTAAGAATCTAAGACAATATTATCATACACAAATAAGGGGCTGTTTGTTGTTAGGATAGGAAAGTGTAGAAAGAGTTAGTATGTGGGGGAATGTGAAACTCAACTTTTCAAATGGACATTACCCTTTAAAATCCAGTGAAACCCATGAAAAATAAACACATTCCCACCTAAAAAATTAAAGCAAAAAAGGGGTACACTACACATTACCCTATCCAACTCTGATATTAAATATGAACACTTTATCTTTGTATTGGTTTCCTTTCTCATGAAATACAGCAGTAGCTATTCTCATTCAGGCCATTATTAACCTGAGTTATAAATATGCAAGTGAATAATAAACTTACGCAGCACAATATGCCATAGTTGCAACTGCCAGTAGGAGGCTGCAGATCACAACAAAAGCAGGGTCGTCACGTGCCCATTGATTCTTAGTTTCTGTGAACAAATCAACATGTAAATACATATATAAAAAATATAAATGGCATCTAACCACAATAGGAAAGCCACATACATGATTAATTGATAAGTCCATATGCATTAAAGCCATAAATATAAAATTTGTAATAACACAATGAAATTAGCTGGTCAAAAATGATTGCACACTTAGCAGTAACATAGAATTACAAAAGAAAACATCAAACTTCCACTATAATTTCAAATTTTTGCAGCGTTAATCTTCTAAGTAACTAGTGAATACAACAAAGTTTGCAGAGTCCTGACAATAAGAAATGGAAAAACTTACGCTTGTGATACTTGGTGTGCTGATAACTTCACATGCAAGATCAAAAGTTGAGCCAGAAAGAAAAGCATAAAAAGTTAGATTCATGGTAAAAACATGAAAAAGATTTATAAGTGATCCTCCACAAAATATCAGGTTCCTCATCCAATAATGAACTTACACAACTTTTGGTGATGTACATAGATGAAACATTTGCCAAAATGTATATTCCACATCCATTTGTTGCCACTGAAATTAATCAACAAAAAGCAAAAATAAAAGAAGTGCAAGACCAACACACTAAAACAGCTTTTAAATTATTCAATTAATAGGTCTATGGAGAATTCAATGAAACCGAGTAGCACGGTGACAGGCATAGAAGAGAAACAGACAGTAAACTTAACAAAAAAAAAACATTTGTACAGAGGTTAACACCTATAAACTCCACAGGGATACAGGAACAGGAATCATGTGTCATCCATATTCCAATTAAATATTCATTTATGTATATATACATATAGTGCCCAGGAACTGAGTGCACCTGGATAACAAACATTTACTTGTTGGAGAATTGGAAATCTATGTTTTTATAAAAAGAAATGAAAACAGCGCAGCAAAAAGTCCTATCAAAATTAATCATTCTAACTATCTTAAATATTAAGTTGGCCATGAAGATATATCAAGATCTTGACTAATAGATTTAAAAGAAATGAAACAAAATAAAGGCAATACTGTAATAGTGACGTGAGGAAATCAAAACTCAAGATTCAGGGCAGCTTAGGTAATCGGGCATTCTATTATTTTTCTTTTCATTTTTCCTCCCATTTTACCCTACAAATTTGAAGGCAAGAAATAGCATGTTGCTAGGTACATCACTATCATGAATCAATCCTACACCTCAATCCTCATGGAGCTAGGTCCAACCATTCAACCTACCCTAATGTGCGGGAATTCAAATCGTATATTCCATTAAAAAGCCTCTTTCAGATCTAATCGGTTACTCTGGTGTAATCCATTAGATTTGAGCAGCCAAGGTAAATAGCTTAAGAAGCAAACCAATGTTCAGTGTCATCTCTAACTGAATACAAAATCCTCAAAAACTACCGAATGTAGATTGAATTCCCTAGGGGCCAGAGTTGAAATCAGAGCATATTTGGGAGACGACGCCTAACCCCACTTTAACATGTCGTAAACGATTGAACTGATAGACATGACTTAAACTACGTCTTCCATTATCGTATATATAAATTAGTCAATTGGCATTTCGATGAAGTAAAGCATCCCACGGAAAATCAACGCAATTCACAATTAAGACATACACACATATACCAGATATACTACTCAAACTCCCATAAAAAAAATCCTATACAAATTCAAGGAGCTATGACAAACTATATTTAAAATTTACCGGAATAACTGCCCGCGAAAAACCTAATGATAGATAATTCTCTCAATTTCTCAACAATAAATGAAGAACAACAGTTCGAAAGTTCAAGTCCAACATTTCCATTCCTAATTTGATCTAGTTTATGCATAAAAGAGCGTGATAAATACAGAAATTCAACAATAAAAGAGTCTAAATGTTAGAGAAGATCAGATCCGACTTGAGAGAACGCACCTTGATAATTCGTCTAAGATACTGAATGAACATTGGATTACTTCGAGAAGTAGAGGCCGAAGACGAGGAGCGTCCTTTCGAAACCGTAGGCAACATCTTTCTCCTTCACCTTCTTCTTCTTTGTCTTCTTCTTCGATTGGAAATCGAAGATCTCAGAAAATTAAACGAAAAAGCTTCGCTGTGCTGGAAATGGCAGGTAGCAAACTTTACAACGACTTCTTTCCCTTATTTGTCTCAAAGGCCCAACTTTTAGTTCTACTCTCAAATGGGAAGGCCCACCTGTCAATTTTTACTAGAACCCATTAGCCCATTCATCTTTAGGGCTTCTTAGAAAAAAAGAGCCCAAACATATTAAATGTAGTGTTACATGAGAGTTTCAATTATATTGAATTAAATCTCATATGTTTTGTTTTCAAAAAAAGAAAAAAAACAATCATATGTTTTATTCCATGATACAAATATGTAGGGTGTTTTTACCATGCATCTTACTAATATAGGTATACTGATACAATCTCTAACTATTTTAGTATTTATAAGAATTTTTTAGTTTAATTTTTTTTTTATAATCGTGTACGTTATAATTATTTAAGACATTTTGTAAAGTTTTAAAAAATTCAGAACAATTTACAATGTAAAAATCAATATTTAAACCGTCTATTTCACAAGCGTATAAAATAAAATAAAAATTACACGTGCAGCAGACTCTTTATATCCTATTTTCAGTATGTTAATTTTTTTTTTTTTTGAATTTCTAAAATTTTTATCAAATATCTTAAATAACTACAACATATGCGACTGTTGACTCAGAAATCTAGATTAGACTTCTAAGCACATCCGCTTGCTAGATTGCTGAAAATGAATAAGTAGTTAAATATTTATAAGAGAGACACAACAAATTTATAATAATATTTTAGCTTCTATATCACAATAGTAGTTAAATATATACGAGAGAGACAACAAATAGCATAATGGCATATGTGTTTACTTAAATTACTGGTTTGGATCCAGAGGTGAAACATTGGATGAATCAAGATCCTCTGTTAAAAATTAGTGTTCCATATTATATTAAACATATCAAAATTTAACACATCAACTAATTTAATTTATATTAGATATGTTAACTAATTTTATTGACTTTATTAAAGCTTTAAATTTTTTATAAATAAAAAATTAATTAACGTGTCAAATTTTAATTGGTTTAACATATGAACACCACTTGAACCATTACATCAAATTAATAAGTTCCAATCATATAAAATGCATATAACTTTTTCTATATCACGATTTTTTCAGTTCTTCGACTCTCCCTTGTTCTTTAAAAAATAATTATTAAGTGTCCTATAATTTTAGTCTTAGACCCATATTTTCTCTAGCACAACCATGCATGCCTGCTTTATGGTTGGTGTATCTCAATACTACTGAAGTTTACTCTTTAAATAAAGTATATGAATAAGAAATAAGTAATAAATAAATATTTTTTTTTAACAAATAAATAAACATCTATTAATACTATTATAAAACAGAATAATATGTAAATGTAGTGGAATATGTGTTTACTTAAATTACTGGTTCGTATCCAACAGGACCTTAGGTGAAACATTGGACCATTACACCAAATTAAGTTCCAATCATATAAAATGCATAACCTATAAATGGAGCTTTTTGGAAAAAACTTCGGAGAGGTAAATTTTATTCATCTTATTATGAAATGTGTAAGCTCAGTTTCTCGATTCTTTTGAATGGTGGGTCGTTAATTAAAGAAGTTCGCCTCCAAGCATGGTCTCCATCAAGGTGATTTGATTTCTCCATATCTTTTTATTTGGGAAACTTACAAAAATATTAGAATTTGAATTAACTTTTACAAAAATACTGTTACACGGAAATTTTTTCAAAAATACTGTGTTTTTATAAAACACTAGTAAAACACAAAGCATAACTCAAAACAACAGTAGACCACCAGTAAAACACTAGTAGAACACCAGTGAAAACTTAACACCGTATACTGCAGTATGAAACTTATAAAAAAATATAGTAAAAAAGTAAAAAATACCGCCTGACAGTATTTTTGTAAAAAAATAGCAAAAGTTAGGATACCAAGTAAATTTTCCTTTTATTTTATGCGGTGAGGTGCTTTCGAGAATGTTGATGCAAAAAGAGGAGGGAGGCTTGATCATGGGCTTCAAGGTTAGTCGTGGCAGCCCATCATTCTTGCACCTAATGTACGTATCTTTTGTAAAGCTAAAATGGAGGAAGTGGCTGAGGTTGAAGATTGTCTCAATAAGTATTGTGAGTGGTTTGGGCAGTTTCTGAATGTGAGTAAATATGCTAATTATGTTTTCTTGAATAATACTAGGGAGCACTTTCGAGGGATGATAGTGAATCAGTTGGGTTTCTATAGGTTGTGACGTGAAGACAGATTTTTGGGAAATGTAGTGATTTGCTCAAGGATTGAAGGTTGGCGGTGTAAACTCTTGTCCCAAGCCGACGTTCGATGCTTATCTGTACAATAGCTTTAAGCTCCCTACATATTCTTTGTCTACATTTCTTTTGCCAAGAACCTTGTGTCACTAGATGAATCAAGTGGTTAGGAAGTTTTGGTGGACGGGTTATGCTCATAAGGATAGGTTCCTTGCGCTCAAGGATTGTAACTCGATTTTCTTACCTTTTGATAGGGGTGGGTCGTTAAAGAAGTTAACTCCCAAGTATGGTCTCCATCAAGTATGGCCAAACTCTTTTGGAAGTTGGCGTGAAGATGAATCGATTTATTGTAAAGTGTTTAAGGCTAAGTATTGGGACCAAACTTTCTGGTCTTTCAACATTCCTAAGAATGCGTCTTTTGGACAAAAAGAATTATGGCAACTAGGGAATTGATAAGAGAAGAGTCCTGCTTTCTTATTGCAAACAGAAGTAGAGCTGAGGTCTGAAATTCTCCCTGGATACCTTGACTGAACTGGAATCCAGTGATAGTTTCGAATTCGACTCATGTGGCTTCTCTGCTGTGGGATAATGGAGATTGGAATCCTCATCAGAAGAATTTTTGGTTAGTGTCGAGTGTTGCTAGCTCCTTGAATTTGGTGCCTCGCCTTCCAAGTCACCATTCTAATCTGCTTGTTTGGAAACAAGCAACAGATGGTGAATTCTCCCCTAATGGGGTCTACCAGGCTGTCATTAAGCATCGTACAGGATCTAACGATCAAATTTGGAGCCAAATTCAGAAGTTAAATCTTACTGAAAGATTGAAACACTTCTTGTGGAAACTAGGATGGGATATTCTTCTATTCAGGAATAAGCTCCAACGTTTATTCGACAATACTGTGAGATGTGCTATTTGTGGAGCTTTAGAAGATTCTTTCGAAAACATAAACTGACATTGTCCACTGGCAAAATCGATTGGATTTACAAGTCAATGGGGTATTGATAGTGAAAATATGAGCTTTAATAGCCCTCAGATGCTAGCGACTCTCCTTTACAAGGTTTAGCGTGTGCTTGTGCGATGAACTTTGAACTTCTAGGAATCGTTCTTTCCATGATCAGGTCACTCTAACTGCCCTTGGAGTTCAAGGAAGAATTAATGAAGCAGTAAGGTTGCTTGTGGCTGCGGGAGAGACTTCATTCATTGCAGCAACAACCAATGCTCCTTTGATGATCAGGTTCTTAATAATGGAAACTTTGTTGTTTACTCTGATGTTGCCTATAAAGGATTAGTTGCTACTGATCTTACATGTGCTTTTGTGGAGGCCATGCTAGTTACGATTGATGTGAGTGACCCGTTGGAAGCAGAGACTTGGGCCTTATTGTATGCTGCTCAATTATGCAGACTCCATGGCTGGATCAGTGTGACTCTAGCTTCATATTTCCAACAACTAGTACATGGGATTTTAGCTCATAAAGCTCTGGATTGGAGGTCTGCAACTGTTTTTGAGGCTCTGAACGAGTTAATGGTGGGGCTCATAAATTTTATTGTGGTTTGGTTTTCTCAATTGAGTGTTTTTAATATAATTGGCAGTTAATAACAAAAATAAGAAATAAGAAAATAAAATAGTCAAACTTTGTATGGATAATGAAATAGAATAGATGTAAAATAATTAACTTGTGTTATATTAAAAAAAAATTATTATATTAATTCAATTGTTTTGTTGGAATATAGAATGAGTTTCTTATTATTTCTTATTATTGGATGATTATTTTATTTTATTTAGAAAGAAAAATCATAAAAAAATAATAAACTAATTAATGATTTATGTTATGTATAATTATATATTTTTTTTATTTTTCTTCTCGTGTCCTTATTTCTTTGTTTGTTTTTTCAGTGTTTATTTGGTAAATATAGGATGCTTCTACGGAGCACCCTGAAAATATAGATAAGCACTCCGTCATGTTTAGATATTGTAAATATTTTATTTTATTTTATTTTATTTTTTTTGAAGGAAGATATTGTAAATATTTAAGATGCAAAAATTTTAAAAAATTTAAAATAAGTTAAAATATAAAAAGTACAGCTCGAATATTTTATTTTATAGGCATATAACGTGTACAATAATAAGACTGTCAAAATCTTATTTTGAAGATGTTAGATATCTTAAATATATAAATACAAAAATGAAGTGTATTAATAAACTTATTTTTGCATATATAATAATTTTTAATTAGTTTTTAAAATTAAAATAGTGAAAATATTTTGTAAATTATATTCTATAAAAAAAGTTTTTACTTTTCACTTTTATAATTGAGAATTAAAATTTTAAAAATAAAAAAATTACATTTAATATTTTTTAAATAATTTTTTTAACTAATATTTTAAACTCCGACTAAATCGATCCAACCCCAACTTAAATAAAATAAAAAGATAAATATAAAAATAAATTTTACACAACTCACTTCTCGTTTTAAAATTGCAAAACAAAATTAATTATAGAAAATATTTTTATTTTTGTGATTTAAAAATTAAAAAATAAAAGAATTTTTTTTTTAATTTAATTTTTTCCATAATTATGTAGATTGTAAGAGTGCATCGATGCTCTATTTGTTTCGACATTAAAAGAGTTTTTTTTTAATTTAATTTGTTTCATAATTGTGTAGATTGTAGGAGCGCATGAAATGTTCTCTCTTTTCTATCTTTCCAATTTTTTATCTCTTCAGTATATTTTCTTTTCCTCTAATTTTCTTTACTACCAAACTAATATCTAGTTTTGAAGATCATTTTAGAATTCAAAAAAAAAATCTCAATACCAAATTCATATCACCAGTAGTCAAGTCTCACACTACTGTAGACTGTACCACAGTTCCACCAGAAAAAGAGAGAAAAAACAAACACAAAACACCTAAAATCACATGCAATTTAGTACATGCTTACCCGGTACAATCCGTACTATGATGATTATGACGTCATTTTTAAAAATACACTTTTCAATTTATTTTTATTCTTTTCTTTTTAAATCCGTAGTTATCTTCAAATGTTCAACTAAATCAAAAAAAAAATATATTAAAAGTAAATAATAATAATAATAATTTCTTCGAGCTCAAGTGTTTCTCATCATCTAATATATGTACAATTCAAAATTATTTAAAGTTTAAAAAATAAAAAATAAACAAAAAAAGAAAAAGAAAAAAACCATGGCAGAGAACAGCCAATATATCTATCTCTTCTGAATCCCTAATTTTAAATCTGATTCTTTCTGTGCAAAAAAAGAGTAGCTAAGTTGTGTTGAATCGAGCTTAGTAATTATACCAATGGCAATGCTGTTGATTCTCAAACTATGTTAGCCATGTAATCTTCTACTTCCTTCCTTATCGTCTCCTGCAACCATCTCGTGAATTCGGGTCCAAAGTTCAACTTATTCGTCTTCTCAGATTTACTCGAACTTCCAGGTAATGACAACGTCAGTTGAGTGAACGGATCGTTGAAGCTTTCGCTCTGATTGTCAACATGTTGTTGTGGACTAAGGGATCGATTCAAGAGCGGTTGAGAATAAACCGGAAAAAAGTTTGTCCCGTTCGAAATTACATCACAAGCATCATCCGATTCGGATTCGCTACCGCCGGAGCTACAAGAGTTTCGCTGTACTGAAACCGGACGATCGCCGCCACCGGCAAACCTTTTCTTAGACGGATTCGATGTTTCATCGTCGTCGCCGTCATCGTTTTCAGACGTCGACGAACACTTTCTCTTCAAAGTCGAGTTCCAGTGATTCTTGATTGCGTTGTCCGTACGACCTTCGAGAAGCCTAGCAATGGTGGCCCACTTATTACCGTGTTTTGAATGGGCGTCGATTATGATCTGATCCTCCATATCGGTAAACGGACGATGTTTAACTTCAGGAGAGAGCTGATTACACCATCGTAGACGGCAAGATTTACCTGACCTTCCAGGAATTGATTTGCTTATGACAGACCAATTCCTAGCTGAGTGTTGTTTGACAAGAGACTGTAATTTCTCGTCTTCTTCGGGGCTCCATGGTCCCTTTACCTTACGCGATAATAAAGACTCCATTAATGGAGAAACAAAGAAATGACTAGAATGTTTTTTATTTTATTATTTGACGAAACGGTTGGGGAAGGAGAGGAGAAAGAGAGAGAGAGCCTCTGTATTATATGGTGAGAGAATAAATAAGAGAGGTTTATATAAGACAGTATTAGGGTAACTGATATAGCGGGTTAACCGAATCTGGTAATGGATGTTAAAGAAACCGGTATTTCGCGGTGGCCCGTTACAAAATGTTAATATTTTTTGAATTGACACGTAAGTTGAGGTTTCAGTTATTAATTAAGAAAAAATTAGAACTAAAATCTCGGTAATTTAGAATTTATCAACGTGAGTTAGTTTCCCGTTTTGAGTCGTACAGTTATGGAAATTAGTAAAGGCAGTTTTCCGGTAATTTATTATAAATGGATGGAGTATATATATATTGGAAAAGAATTATTTTTTAGGGATAAGTTTGAGCGAGCCAGGCTGGATAGCATTACGTGATGAATTTGGGTTCCGTTTACAAATTCCCTTTTATACATATTAGAATAATTTGCACTACTTAAGTTTTTAACCTTTCCTTCATTTTCAAATCATTATTTGTTTCAATTTATATGGTATTAATATTTAGGTGGCTTTGGCTTTTTATTTTTACAAATCAAAATAATTTTTTTTTTTGTATTTTTACGAAATTTTATATAAGAATTTCTATAGCAAGCAATTTAAATTGCAACAAAAAGCGTTGCAATACTTTAAAAACTCAAACCGTAAATTTAAAAAAATAATATATGGGATAATTCCCCTTATATTTAAATCATATTTTCAAAAAATATATAAGTAAGTTAAATTAATAAATACGTGTTAGCCTGGTTAATAAAATTTTTATTTTTCACTTAAAAATTAATTTAAATATATTAATAAAAAATAAACATAAATAATAATTTATGTATTATTACTGTGAAAAATAAAACTTAAATATTTATTTACAATTAAAATTTTAATTAAATATTTATGATACAAATTACTTTATATATTATTATGTGGCTAATTAGAATTTTTAGCACTAAACTTAAAGGGCTTTTTTCATAAATGTACAACAAAAATAAAATAATTACAAAAAATGTGCAAAAAAAAATTATTTTAAAAATTTATACATTTTGAAAACTTATTACATGAAACCATACATTTTTAATATGTTTATTAAACCTCAAAATAAACAATTTCGTAAAATTAATTAAACGGTTTTATAAAAATAAACAAGTTAAATATTTTTTATTAAAAGATAAATGTTTATTATCTATTTTAGTATGAATTATTATAATTTAATAAGATTTGTTTTAATAAAATACAATATCAAAATTATAAACATTAATGTATATAAATATAAATCAATACTTAAAATTACTAAAAATAATTAGAGTGATATAATATATGTGAATATTATTATTTTGTTTATTAAAGTAGTATGTTTAATAAATAGAAAATAAAATAAACATATATATACAAAGTATTTTATATTATTAGTATGTTTATTATAATTGTAAACATAAAAATAAAATTTATACTATACTAAAATAAGTATATTTTCATTGTTTATATATTGATTATTTTCTAATGAGTTAGTGAACAAGTTTTTTATTGAAGTATAATTCTTACATCAAAAAATAAATAAACAAACATAACTTTATAAATTCCAAAAATTATTTAATTAAAAAAAATAAACACGACACAATTAATAAACAAAGAAAAAGATAAAGATAAACAATTTTTTATATATATATTATTTATTTTCTAAAAAATTACTAAAACAAATAAACATAACACACGTAGAGTGATATAATAAACTTATGTGAATATTATTATTTTGTTTATTAAATTAGTATGTTTAATTAATAGAATATAAAATAAATACATATAAAAAATATTTTATATTATTAGTATGTTTATTATAATTGTAAACATAAAAATAAACATAGCCAATAAACACATATATAAAATGTTTTATATTATTAGTATGTTTATTATAATTGTAAACATAAAAATAAACATAACCAATATTACCATATATATACTAATCAATAATTATTACCATATATATATTATAATAAAAATTGAAAAAAAGTTTTTAATTATATATAAAAGTGTATGAGAAAATGATAATAAGTTTTTTTGCACATATTTTGTAATTAATTAAAATAATGTATACAAAATTGTAAAATGCCCAAACTTAAATATATAAAAAATCATTTCTTTAAATTTTTTTAACCCTAAAATTTTACTTAAAAAATTATTAAACTTAAAAATTTTTGTCAAATTTTATTCAATTTTATTAATTTAATAATTGTTTATATATTAAATAATACTTTATCTTATAAATTTTTATTCATATTAATTTTGTTTTTACTAAAATTCGATAAAAATTATTAAATTTAATATATTATAGTTGGAGGATAAAAATCTATTTAACCTTATTATGTTATTATTTGCAATTTCATATTTTAACATTTTTTTTCATTTACTTTTTTGAAAAAAAATTGGGGATGCTGACGTGGAGAAAACGACAAATTGGGTGGCGTGGAATGAGAAAGTAGATGATTACTGTCAAGCTGCCAGCTCCAGGCTGTATACCTGGCGCGCGGTAATATACTAACGGCCATAACTCCACCGACACGAGGCGGTCACCGAATGATATTATCATAAACGGTAAAACGTCGCCGTTTAGCTTTTAAACACGTCAACCGGTACGGATGTTGACAACCGTGACACCCTCCTAATTAATTCTGATTATTTGTTTAATTAATTACCTGATTCTTTTTTTTTTAATATAATTAAATACGTACTTGTAGATTTGAAGGATCATTAGTCATTATTTTAATAGGTTTTTATTAATTAGTTAATGGTTTAACTCAAAAGATAAGCATTAAGTGGTCGGTTGCTGAATCCAACTTAGACAAACGGCGTTTTTGCTGCATATGAATCGGAAAGCTGACTAAGATTAAAGGCATTGGACTCTCTACTCTCTTTTTCTTGATTTTTTTTTTCTTTAAAAAAAAAAGTTGGTTGTTAGATTTTATTTTATTTAATTGTCATTTGAATTCTTTACTTTCAAAAAAAAAAATAATAATAATTTGAATTCTTAACTTTTAAAAAAAATAATTGTCAAATTAGCATATTCTAGAATGAAATAATTTTTCCTTAAGAAAATAAATAAATTAGTAGTTTCCTATTTATAGATTTCACCACACATTAATTCTATTTCCATTTCCAAAATAAATATATTGCTAGTTACTTTTTCTATTAGGAAAGTGCTCTAACTTTTTTGGGTTGAATTAATAAACGAAACATAATAAATGATCATTTTATATGATAATTTAAATTAGATATTTTTGCCTAAAAAAAATCAATGAATTTAATGTGAATATCAAGCTCTATATAGAAAATACAAATTTAGATCATTATAGAAAAACTGTCAAAGTATAAATATATAAACATACAAAAAATATTACAGTTTATTATTTTTGGTGTTTGTTATACAACTTTTATTAGCAGTTAAACAGTACAATTATAAAGAAAAAATAAATATATACTGATTTTCCTTTTTATGAAGAATCTGTTTTTTTATCTTGAATATTAAATCATAATGGTTTAGTTGTTTGTTCATGAAACCAGAAACGGCAACCCACTAATAAAGGATTTGTAGTATTATTAGTATTAACTTGAGCATTTCTATGAGATACTCATAGTACTAAATACTACAATGAAATGTCCTTTCTATAGTTGATTAGTAATTTTTTATAATATTTATTAAAATAAAACAAATCGGATCCGATATTGAGTTGTACAAATAATAATATTACACCTCACAAAAATATTAAGCATCATGCCCTTCAGCATTTTCCTATATATTTGAGAAATAGTAAAAAACATAGTGATGTCTAGTACCCTCCTACATGTTAATATTGTTATTAGTCCACGGGTCCCATATAGTTTAATGTAATAATTTTTAAAAAATATTACTAGTCAATCGCAATACAACACGTATAGAAGGTATTACTAGTCCACTACTAATACCCAAAATAAACACAAGTAATATCTAACACTTTTTATAAGTAATTTTTTATAATTAGTTATGATATTTCTTTAAAGTTATTTTCTTAAATTTTATACAACTTTACACTAATAGTAATATAATACCGAAAAAGATGTTAAGAGTAATACAGTAGAACCTCTATTTAAGAATACTCTATTTAAGAATAACCTCTAATTTGTTATAAAAAAATCAAATCCCGATTTGGGCCAGTTATAAATAAGAATAACCCTTAAATTGTAATTAGTTATACATTTTCTAAGTCCTGTATTAACAAAGTATACCTCTCTATATAAGAATAATTACATCTTAATAAAATATATACATGTATTTTGTAAATTTATTCATGTAAAATTAATAATTTTATTTTAAATTATAATACATGTATGGAATTATATTTACTCTAAAATATTTCTATTATGATATATTATTAATGATTATTTATTGTTATTATTGTTACATTGATATTTTTTGGTTTTTTAATTTTTTTTTTCTAGTGTAACTCTATTCTTAGATAGAGGTTCTACTGTATATTTTAACAATTCTCATATATTTATATAAGTAGTGTACACGTGGTGGAGAGTGTAGAATGAATGATCGAGGATGTTTCTCTCTGGCCATTTGGGGGTACAATTAGCGTATTAAACAAAGAGAGTTTTGCTTTTTCCAGACAAATGCACATGTTTACTTCATTACAAAATTGTAAAGAATAATCAAATGACTCGTATCCGAGAAACGTAGCTAATAAAATATTAAGGTGTAGTTGTAGTTTTATGATGATAAAGACAAGTTTTTCTAAATCAAAGTGGAAAACCTCTGATTCAACACTCTTATCTTTTGCTTAAAACATGTTAGTTTATTTAGGTACATTGTCAGTTAAAAATTGCTTCGGATTGTGGACTGTGCAAAGAATATTATTTATTTTATAATAACAACGATTTGCACGTGCTTAGAAGACTACACGATGTTTCCTTTCCCTAACTTAACTTACCAATAATGCCCAACTAAAAAAGAAGCTTAACAATAATAATGCTTTATTCATTTATCATTTCTAAGCTGTTCATACCATTCCTCTCTCTTTCAAACCTAAACCACCAAATTATTTTAATCTGGACCAAATAAATTTGGTGTAAATAGTTTAATAAATTTGAATTGTTTATGATTTTTTGGTTTGGTCACATTTTAGAATTTTCTTAGTCAATTCTGTTCTCATGTTTCCTTATCAAGAGAGAAAATTAAAAAAAAAAATCCAAGTCTTATTTTCTTGAAAAATCATTACCTAAAATCACCACAAAAATTATTTATATTAAATGGATTAAAATCATCACTATTTATAGATTCAGATACGCTTTCGCTATTTGAGTTTTTCTCTTTGAATCAACAAAGATATATTTAGATTTAAGTTTATACGGTTAAATTTTGATATATATTTTATAAGTAATAAAGAATTCTAACAAGTAGTATTAGAGTCACATTTGATTGATTTTTTGAGAATTTAAGGTTCGTGTTCTAGAAATTTGGTGGTTTCTAAAAATCTGGAAAAAAAAAATATAGGTGTTGTTCTTCCATTTTTATGATTTAGGGTTGTAATTTTGTGATTCTTTAATAACCCAAATGTGGTATATAGTTCATCTAAATGAAAAGGTCTTTGCAAACATCATTCATGGAAAGTTGTTCACTCGTGGAAGCCAATCCTAGAAGACAGTCATGTCCCTCCGGGAAGGGTCTTCAGGATTGCTTATCGTTCTTCCTAAGGCTCCCTTGTCCTTCCGGGAAAAAGCGTCAGGAAGAACTAGCCTCTCTCCAGGATGGAGCTCCTGTTGGCTAGCTGTCCAACCTGGAATGGTAGTTCTGGATAGTCGACTCCAGTAGGCTTTATCCTATCTGGAAGCGTCATTAGCGAGTGTCATTGGTCAGTGAGTTTGGAAGCTCATATATGTTCTCGAATGCTCTGATACTTAAGCTGACGTGAAGACTTCGCTCAAAGAGAGGTTGGTTAACTTAGTTATTTCTAACCAACTTAACAATCTCATTTCTTGCAGCCACCGACTTTAGGATCTTGATCATAAGCCTATAAATATCACCTTGACTTGTTATTTATTTCGAGACATGACATTGAAAGCTCGGTTCATATTGGGATTGAGACTTTGAGAGAGAAAAGAGAGAGATTGAGTTTGGGATTTATATGAAGAATCTTCTGTAGATCAAGCAGATTCTTGGGTGTAAGTGTGAGAGTTGAAACACTTAGTGAGAACTCAACAGAGAATCCGAACTCGACGGTATTCTACCTATTCTTGCTCAATCAATAAGGAAGGATTTCGACAGGGTTCTAGAACTGGAGTAGAGCCATAGATCACATCGATTTATGGGACTTGAACCAGTGTATATCTTGGTGTTAATTTCATTAATTTATGCATTTACTATTTTATAGTTTTGCAATACTCTGTTTGGTCCTATTTTTTATTTGATTGTTGTTCTCGATATATTAATCTTATCATCGTTAATCGCTTGATTGTTTAAAGTTTTGACATCTTGATTCTACACCATTATTCGTAATTATTCCACAAATCAAAGCTTGGTAATCGATCAAGATCGAAGAATCAAGAGTCATTCCATTATAATTTTTAAAGAAACTTTGAATGTCATCAATGGCAAGATTTAAATTGGAGAAGTTCGATGAAACTAGGGACTTTGCACTATGGAGAGAAAGCCTAAAAGGAATCTTAGTGCACCAAAAAGTCTCCAAGGTTCTTGGAGATGAGAAGTTGTTGGCAGAAAAGAAACCAGAGGAAAAAAGTATATATAAATGGAGGAGATGGTGTACTACACTATCATCATGTATCTATCAAACAGTGTTCGAAGGAAACTCATCGCAGAGAAGAAAGCAAAAGGAGTTTGGAATAAATTGGAAGAATTATACTTAAAGCCATCAATTGCTAGCAAGATTAATTTGCTAGAAAGGTTATACAGTTGTAGAATGATTTTTTTCTCTTTCTTTAGATAAGAATATTGATAGATTTAATGAGATTATTGTAAGTTTGGCTAGCATAAATCACAAGGTCGATGAAGAAATCCAGGCCATCATCCTGTTAAGATCACTTTCAATCGCACATCGAGAAGTCAATGCAACCATCAAGTATGGCAGAGATGTTATTGCCTTGGAAGATGTTCATACGGTACCTAAATCGAAATATTTCGAGTTACAAATGGAGAAGGAATCTAAGAAAGAAGAAGTGTACCTAGAAAGAGGAAGATCGCCCAAAAAAGGAAGTTCGAAGGGTAAACACCACCACTCTCAATCAAGATCGAAGTCCAAAGATAAGGAAGCAAGGAAGTGTTACTTCTGTGGAAGGTCTGGACACTTGCAAAGATTTTGCAAGAAGTACAAGGAGCAATAAGGCTTCAAAAAATCTCACAATGGAGATAGGAAGGACTTCTGGCACCATCACCACGGGAAGGATTCTGCTATAATCGCGGAAGATAGTGACGACTGCTCCAAGATGGAGAATTGTTAATCTTTAATGAATATGGAGTAGATTCTTGACTCCAAATGCACTTGTCACATGTGTCCAAATCGAGAGTCATTTTTTAATTATATACAATTGATGGAGGTAGAGTTCTGATGGGAAATGATCATTCTTGCAAGGTCATTAGAACTGGGAAGGTCACCATCAAACAATATGATGACGGAATCAAGGTGCTGATAAACGTAAGGCACATTTCGGATCTTAGACGAAACCTCATATCCCTGTGTGTGCTTGGAGGTGAATGGTACGAATACAAATCCATTCACAGAAGCTTGAGGATCACCAAAGGTTCTTTGATAGTACTGAAAGGAGAAAAGATCAATGGTTTATATGTTCTCCAAGGAGAAATTGTCCCAGCTGGAGAAGCAAGTATGGTGAAAGGGCTAGAATTGGACATGAAGTTGTGGCATCACAGACTTGGACATATCAATTAACAAGGCCTCAAAAAATTGCACAAACAAGGTATCGTTGAAAATTTAAATTCTTGTGCCTTACCATTTTGTGAAGCTTGTGTTTTAGGAAAACAACATAAGCTAAAGTTTACTCCGACAAGGCATACAACTATGAAGATACTTGAACATGTGCATGCTGACATTTAGGGACCATAAAAGGTGTCTACTCACTCTGGTAAGCAATGTTTTCTTTCCATAGTTGATGTTTATGTGTTTGGACCTACTTATTAACCGCTAAGGATGAGTGCTTGGAACAGTTTAGAAATTGAAAAACTCAGGTGGAAAACCAAACAAATCTTAAAATTAAGAACCTTAGGAGAGATAATGGTTTGGAGTTTGTTAACTCCAAGTTTGACAAGTTATGTCAAGAGAGTGGAATCACTAGGCATAAAACCGTAGTGAAGATCCTACAGCAAAATGGTGTTGCTAAAAGAATGAATCGAACCCTATTGAACAAAGTTAGATGTTTACTGTTTAGTTTTAGATTAGAAAAACTATTTTGGGAGGAAGCCTTAGCAACTGCAACCTACCTTATAAACAGGAGCCCGAATAGAGTGATAGACCTAAAAATACCTTATGAAATGTGGTACAGCAGAACTCCCAATCTAACACACTTAATAATATTTAGGTGTACATCATATATACACTAATCTATTGACAAGTTAGAACCTAGATCCGTGAAGGGAACTTTCTTAGGTTATTCCTTAGGAACCAAGAGGTATAAAATCTACATTTCCAAAAAGGATAGACCAAAGATTGTGATTGCTAAAAATGTTATCTTTAATGAGTTAGAATATCTTCACTTGACATCTAGGAAATGTAGTGTGTCTTCGTGTGTTAAGTAAATTGTCACGTGACAATTCCTGATTGGTCCATATCATGAATTTTTATTTTTTTTAAAAAAAAAATAATTTTAACATACCAGTAAAAAAATGACACGGGGATTATATTTTGACATATAACTGAGAGATCTTTATAAAATTTTAAAATATAATTATACAACCAAAAATTAAACTTAAGTATTTATTTATAATCGAGAATTAAACTTGAGTATTTATGTCGTAAATTATTTTTTTTATACTTGTTTATGGACTTTTTTTACTCTTACACATTTGAATTTTTATAGAAAAGACAGCAAATAAGGGTCCGTCGAAGCAAAAGGCTTGTTCCAATTTATGTGTGCCGCTAAATTCATCTCCTTCGAACACTGATTGACCACAATTCGATTCAAAATATAATATTCTGAACTCAAATCCAATTCAAAATTTTTAGGGTTTTGGAAGATCCATATGTCGACGACGGGTGGACCTAAAGATAGGGACTTGCAGCTCATGGCGGCGCCGGAGAAGAGATCTCTTATGCTTCCTCCGAAGCCACCCTCAGCGTCTACATCATCGGCCATTGTCGAGTATACTCCTCCAGTGTTCAAGGAAGAGGAAGAAGATATAGAGATTAAGCTCCGTCGAATCATCGATAATGTTCCTGTTCGCGTCAGCAACACCTCCGGTAGCTCAGCTGGTTCTGGCTCTGGCGACTTTCATCAGGTACTGATTTCTGAAATTTCATTTCTACTGTTCCGAAACCGTGGATTGATCAGCCTTGTTTAATTTGTATGCGTTTAGTACATGTAGGGTTTTTGGTATGGTGATTTGGGAATACATTACTTGTTGTGGTGCTTGGATATAGTTTTGTAACTGGGAGGCATTTTCCCACACATCTCTCTAACACTTTCAGAGTTGTCATGGTTGCAATTATGATTGGGTTCATTAGTGATGTTTGATTATCATTTAAGGGGCTTTTTTCTTTCTGTAAATCCACTATCGAGTGGGAAAATACCAGGTTGGCAAAGGAGTACTCAGAATGTTCTCCTTGGACTCAGATAGGTCCATAGGTCCTCAGGTCTTAACTTGGACTCAGAATGTACTCACTGTCTTATTAGACAGATAACATATATCTTCATTTGATCTTTGGAGTTTTAATCCGACTCCTCAGATGGGAATGGCATTTTATGGCAAGGACTGCAGAAGGGCTTACCTTAGAATGTTGGAATATATTTGTTTACTTGTAGTCTATTACAGTCCCTACCAAAATTAGAAGGGAAGGCCATTTCACAGTGAAATAAGGTTGATTATATGCTGAGAAAGCTTATGTTGGATCACATCTATGAAGATACTTTTCTGAGTCAACTTGGGGATAGGAGAGCTAGTGGTAGGTTTGGTATTCTTGTTGATGTATTTGATGGAAGTTATCTCAAGTCCAACTCATTGGCCGTAGTTCAGTAGTTTGAATGAGACTTTGTTTCTTTTTTGAGACTGGGCTCTGACAAAGAAATAATCTTTTGCCCCAATTCTCTATCCCCACCTTGTCTCACCATATTTTGGAACCAAAAAACTATAGCAATTGCTCATAGGATAGGACCAAACCGCATGTTTCACCATTCGAGCTATCCGTTTTGGGTTAGTTTGGATAAAGCTATTGAAGAAAAGTAAATGTGTTTTACACTATTGATACACAATCATATAAGGATTTTAGTAGTTTTTTCTGTTATAGAAAGGCCTTTGGCGCTTGCTGTTATGTTTCTTCTTGGTCTTGCAACCTAGGAATGGCATGTGTCACCAGCTTGCAAATAATTGATGTTGGCCGACGAGACCAAAAGAGAAGTATGGTACTCACAAAGTTGTGTTAACAATGAATTTGCTGCCATTCAACGTTGCTTATTCATGGAAAAAAAAATTGCGCTATAATTGCTGGGTGTGCTATGCATCAATCTTCAAATTGATATGTAGCCGTTAGGCAATTAGCTCTAAGAGTTACATTGCTTTCCTAAACCAAAAGTTTCTGCTCAAATTTGGGTAACCTTTTTTCACCAAATTATAACAGCACATTACAAACCTATGTTATTTTATAAGGTTTATGTCTTTGAGAAATTTGAATCCTTAATAGTTGCAGTATAATATGTTTAACTTCTGTGAACTTGTACTATTTCTGGAATTTTTCATAAATGATTATTTTCTGTTCTAGTTTAAGAAAGCTTTAATTTTCCAATATAGATTCCTCTAATATTTTTATTATTTAAATACTTCGGTTTGTATGAATATTCTATTAAATATAAATTCCTTATCTCTGCTTGCTACAGTATCGACAAATGAGACGGAAAGAGCAAGACAGGCTTGCTCGGATGGATGTAGATTACCAACGAAGGAAAGAAGAGGCGGAATTCATCATGCGAAGGGAGGAAAGATTGAAAGCCGCTGAAGAACGAACAGCAAAAAGACGTTTAAAACGTCAGAAGAAAAAGCAAAGGAAAAGGCAGAAGAAGAGCATCACCAATGCAGATGGGGAAAAGAATAAGAAAGAAGAATCTTCAGAAGAAGAAGAGGAGTCCGATAATGAAGGACCGAAATGAACAGCTTGTATCCCAATACTAAGTTTATGCCTTCAAATTTTCTTTCAAACTTAAGATGTAGCATATTTGTAGCAAGAAGAACAACAAATTCATTTGATGTTCTGGATTTTTGTAGTCTAAATTCTTTGATCCCTTCTTCTTTAGGATGAAAAAAGAAGAAGAAATTCTTATTCTTTTTTGCAGCCAAACAAAACAAAAAACGATAAATCATTCTTCAAGAAAAATAGAGTTAAATTTATTGTAAGATTTTACAAACTTAACTTTAAATAATTCTATCTTTGAATTATTGAGATAAAACTTATAAAATTATAGACTATAGAGTGGGAAATTAATGAAGTAGCCAAAATAGAAAATATATAATACGGTAATTTATGGTATAAATATTTAATTTTAATTTTATTCTCATTTTTTTTTATTGGTCTAGTTTTAAAATTATAAGTTACATATTATTATCACTAAAAATTAAAAATAATTATTTATTTGTAATTAAGAGTTAAATTAAAATATTTATAGCGTAAATTATTTATATAATATTAATTTTTAATAAAAATATATCCCTAAAAAACAATAAAATATTAAATTTTATTTTTTAATAAGTCAAGCTCTCAATAATTTCTTTGTTGGTTTAAAGTTTGATGTTGTTTATTAGAATTCAAAGAGATATAATTTTAACAAGAACGTGCTTGCAAATCACTTTTAATAAATAAGACTCTCATCCCTTTTAAAAAAATAAAATAAAATAAATAAGACTCTCATCTTAAATAAATACATAAAAAGATAAAATTATCATAGCATAACACATTGTTTTTTTTGCTAAGAAAAGCCTTCCATTAAGGCGAGTTAACGATATTGGTGAGTACATGGGGACTCACCTCCCAAAAGTTTAGGAAGCCATTGCAAACATTATTTAAACCCCATTGAGCAAGCAAGTGAGCCGCCCTATTAGACTATCTAGGAGCCCAAAGAAGGGAAACATCAAAAGAAACTAGAAGAGACTTTACCAAAGCAAACAATCTTGAAATGTTCCAGTGGGGAGCAATGTTCTTGAGAAACACCACCACCAAAACTTGGCAGTCCGAAATTATGTCCATCGCAGCACATCCCAGTCTGATCATCACCTTTAATCCCCAGTACACAGCCCATAACTCCCCATGAATGATTGACAGAAATTGGGTTTTAGAGGCGTACATGGCAAGAATGTGGCCACTCTCATCTCGGATCACCACTCCCACCGCACCTATTCCATCTTTGTTTGCAAAATCAACATGTGCCCGTATCCTTCCCGGTCTCGGAATCAGCCACCGAATTGCTATAATCCCAGGCGGGTCCATCCTGTGGGGTTCACTGCGCTGCTTACTCCCACGGTGCTGCACAAACTCACGGTCTATCTTTCGCTTCATTTCATCAAGTGTCCAAATCGTATGATTGTGATACTTGTCATTCCTAAAGAACCACAGATTATGATACATCACAGCAACAAACATTAAGAATTCCTCCTTATCATTCTCAGAAACCAATCCCCCAAAGGACTGAGGGAACAACATCCAAGTTATCACCTCCGCACCAGAGTGAAGAGGGAAATCCGAAGGTTGTATCGCCCATTTACTAGACCGCCACAGACTTTGAGTAATGGGGCAATGCAACAAGAAATGAGAAGACGTATCATTACCGGTGGAATCACACAGAATACAATTACCAACATTGTTGCCGAAAATATAACTTAGCCGTGATCCAAAAGGGAGGCAGTCTGTCATAATCTTCCATAGGAACAACTTGAGCCTTTCGTGAATAGGCGACTTCCAAAGAGCCAGGCAGGTTTTATCCTTCCCAAATCTATGCGAGTTGAGATCCCAGTACGCTTGCTTAAGAGAGAAAGTCCCCGTGGGAGAAGTGTGCCAAATGAGAGAATCAAATGGGCTCAATTCATTAATGTTGCAGGAGCTTAAGGAAGTGGCAGCCTCCGGTCTAAACAGCCTCTCAATTCTGCCAGCGTCCCAAACTTCGTCATCAGATCTCAACCAGCCAAGTTTCTCCTCCGAAACAACACCACGATTCAAATCTTGAGGCCCAAAAATGACCCCATCAGCACAAGTCCAAGAGCAGTACCAAAACTCCACATTGGAGAAGCGTCCCATGATCCACAAGCTTTGTCTTCTAATGAATTCTCTTGTCTTCCAAATGCCTCTCACCACAGGAGAAGCACCCGAGCCAAGGCCACCACTCCAATTAGAATGATAATACCAATACTTCCCAAGGAAGATGCGACACAAAAGAGACTGATGGTTGGACACCAGAAACCACGCCAATTTGGCAATGAGGCAAAAATTAATGTCTTGGAACTTTCGGATACCCAATCGCCCACAGCTCTTGGGCCTACAAATCGACTCCCAGCTTCGAAGAGCAAGAAACCGGCCCTCCCTCACACTCCCAGTCCACCAAAACCTTCTCGCAAGAGCATCAAGAGAGTCCGTGATGGTTTTAGGCAGGAGAAAGATGGACATCGAATAGATAGGGATAGCCGAGATAACATTCTTAATTAGGACCGTTCTTGCAGCCTGGGATAGAAGCTTAGCTCGCCAACCATCCATCCGATTGCGCACATTATCAATGATAAACTGGAAGTCTTGTCTCCGATTCCCAGAAACAAATAAAGGATTGCCCAGGAAGGTCTCATCTCCTTGCATGATATTGAATCCGAGAGCTTCAGCAATAGCTTCCCCAACAGCCGTATCACAGTTTTTGGACAAAAGGATTTTTGATTTGCTCACATTAATCCTTTGGCCAGACCAATAGCAGTATCTATCCAGAACTTCTGCAAGAGTGTCCACTTCTTGGGAGTCCGCCTTAGTGAAGAAAATGGTATCGTCAGCATACATTAAGTGGGAGACCGAGGGGCTGTTGTTTGATACACAGTAGCCAGTTAACTCTCCCAACCTCTCTTTTTCCAGCACCATCCGAGACAGGATTTCTGAACACAGAATAAATAGGTAGGGCGAGAGGGGGTCCCCTTGTCTCAGACCCCGAGACGGGGTAAAAGCTTTTGTGAGGCCTCCATTGACAAGGACTTGAAAAGTTACAGTAGTTATGCATTCCATTATAAAACCAGAAACCCAATCACTAAAGCCAAAGGCCTTCAGAACCGTTTTCACGAACCCCCACTCGAGGCGGTCATAGGCTTTGGACATATCACATTTTATCCCGATAAACGCCTGGCGGCCTTGCCTTTTCCCCATATCATGAACAATTTCATGGGCAATGATTGAATTTTCCGCTATCCATCGACCCTTGACAAAAGTCGATTGATAGGGAGAGATAATCTTATCCAGCACTTTCCTCAACCTATTCGCCAGGATTTTTGCTATGATCTTGTAGCATACATTACAGAGGCTGATCGGTCGGTAATCATCAAATTTATAAGCCTCTTTCTTCTTAGGGATAAGAACCAGGAAGGTCCGATTAACCTCTTTAGTGAAACTACCCGAAGTGAAGAATTCTTGGACAAACTTCACTGTCTGAGCTCCAACTGTCTCCCAATGGGTACGATAAAACTTAGCCGGGAATCCATCAGGACCAGGGGACTTCAGAGCTGGCATATCCCAAACCACAGCTTTTATTTCCTCCATCGTGGGGATCGCCGACATCATTACGTTCTCCGAAGGGAGAATGCTCGGACTGACCAGAGAAAAGACCTCCTCACCAATCACCGGGTTTGAGGACTTAAAGGATTCAATAAAATTTGAGCGAAAGTAATCCACCACTTGTGCTCGATTTTCCATCCAGTGAACCCCATCCTCAGAAACTGCCCAAATAAAGTTCTTTTTCCGCCTTATGATCAAAGAGGCATGAAAAAATCGGGAATTACGATCCTCATCTCTCAACCAAAGCTCTCTAGATTTTTGCTTCCATATCGCCTCTTGACGGGCTTCGATCTCATCAATTTCCAACATCACTGCACTTTCTAACTGGAGATTCTCAGCAGAAGGGCTTTTATTCTGAATCTCAGTCAACACCTTCTCTAAGAAGTCAAGTTTTTTCTTACAATGGCCGAAGCACTCCACA
The DNA here is from genome assembly GCF_029168945.1 of Cannabis sativa. Lineage (NCBI taxonomy): Eukaryota > Viridiplantae > Streptophyta > Magnoliopsida > Rosales > Cannabaceae > Cannabis > Cannabis sativa. Next base: position 20,016,725 of record NC_083610.1, read on the forward strand.
TTCCACTTACAGAGAGCCGTGGCTGTGTTGCGGAGTTTGGTACAAAGGATATAGCTTTGGAAGCCATAAACCACCTGCTGCCAAGCCTCATTGACCACCCGGCTACATCCTTCATCCATATTCCACGCATCGATGTATCGGAAAGGGGCTTTAAACCTTTCAGTCTCCATCACAGTGTTAAGAATAATAGCAGAATGATCTGAATGTCTAATAGGCAAATTTTTCGTACCTGCCTTAGGGAATTGGGAGAGCCACGAAGTTAAGCATAGCACCCTATCCAGTTTCTCCTTGATGAGCTTGTTCCAATCTTGACCATTAGTCCAAGTGAACATCACTCCAGAGCCCCCCAATTCCACTGCCCCATTATCAAAAATGAAATTACGCAGACCTCTGCCCTCTCCATCACACACCGGTCTACCGCCAATCTTTTCCTCCTGGCATAGCACCGCGTTCATGTCCCCCATAACCATCCATGCCTCCCCATAAAGGTGCATGTTTGTAGACATAGAAGCCCAGAACGAGTCTCTCTCACTTCTTTTGGGAGGGGCATAGATGAAACAACCCACCCAAGGCTTGAAGTTACGATCAGCCCCACATCTAACAATTATTTTGTCCACGCTAGAATGAAGAATTTGAACATCCCAGCCCGCTTTCCAGAACAAAGCCAGGCCACCAGAAGCCCCAATGGAAGAAACCGCTAACCCATCAAGAAAACCCAATTGTTGCCAAATACCTTCCATGTCCACATTGTTTCTTTTAGTCTCCATCAAAAACACCAGATCCGGGTTCACACTGCGTATCAAAGAACGCAGCGAATTGACTGCCTGAGGCTTGCCAAGTCCTCGGCAGTTCCACGATAGCACTAACATTGAGACATGGGGGGCATGTAATGGCCCGCCTCCTCGGCCTGAGAAAAATCCGGTTCGTCTCCATTCTCTTTCCCTGAGTTGTCGACCTCCAAAGAATTCACATTCGAATTCAGTTTTCCATCGCCCTTTTCCTCCCCTGGGGCCTGGTTAACAGTCTCTTCCCCATCTGTTACCACTTCCTTCGATTCAAAAGCAACCTCCACACAGTTCTTTTTTGGATTAAGGCCCATTCCATCAAGATGCAAAGAGAAGGCCTGGTCCAAGTTGAATGGTTCTCCTTCTCTATCATCAAGGCGTCTTTTCTTGCCTGGACATGGGCCCAAGAGAGGTTTCCCACTGGGTTTAAGTAGGCCCGTAATATCTCTTCTATTAATCTTTTTACAATCATGCCTTGCCAATTTTGAATTTGATCCATTGGTAGGATCCAGCACACCCTTAAACACCATTGCCAGATGTCCAATTTGTGATTCTGTGGGGCCACCCACACCTGTCTCAGCCTCACGACACACATTCTTCGTGCCATCCGTAGCCCCCGTATGCATGGCCTCGACGTCCACCATTCCGTCAGTACCTTTTTCCGTACTCGCCACCTGTCCCTCCAGAGAAAGCCCCATAGGCTCCATCTCACCGGCGACCGTCGTGCCAGCATTCCCCTCCAGGTATTCCTGGTGTATCACAGTTCCCATCAATCCTGGTTCAAATTCCAGGGCCGTCTCATGGCCTCCTGCAACTCCGGTGTCCCGCTGGCTTATGATGTCTTCAGCCAACGGAGCCTCCACCTCACCAATGTTAGTTACCATAGATCCCAAATGGACCCCCTCCAGTTCTTTGGCCAGTTCCTCCGCCAAAACTCCTTCAAAACAATGCTTTAGCCTAGAACCGAACCTCATCCAAGGCCCATACATCGGCACTGTGTGGTTTAGATCGTCCGAAATCACCCGGCGTCTCCGATTACAGTTAACCTCCTCGTGCCCCACTAAGCCACACTTAAAACAAACACGGGGGAGATTCTCGTACTTAAAGTAGCACCACAGACTTACGCCTTCATCCATCGGAAGGTTTAGACCCACTAGCAAAGGTTTTTTCAGATGAATATTGGCCCGGAGTCTAATGTATTCCGCAGTAGGGAAACCATTCTTCCACATTCTGTCTATGCTAATAACCCCACCAATCCTGTTAGCAATCGTCGTAGCATTCTTTTTGGTAAAGAACCGCGGTGGGACATCATACACACGGACCCAAATCGGGACGACATTAAGATCCGTAGAGTTCCAACGACCGTCTGCAGCCAGAGGCTTCAGAATCAGATGGCCTCCACAGACAGGCCAGGGACTTCTCTCTACTACCATCTCTGCTTCCAACTTCTTTTGGAACCTAATAGTATAAATATTAGGTTCCACCTCAGCCATGTTCCATCCCCTGAACGATCTCCATTTCTGGTAAAGAACATTCCTCAGTAGTCCCTTGAAGATACTACGTTTGGAGATCACTTTACCTACCACTGATTTTTCGATGTAATCAGCACCCACCTCGCCTTCTTCACCAGGTTGCTCAAGCGAGAGCATGAGAGCCTCCTTCGAAATACATTCAACAGTTTCCATTATCTCCTTTCCTTTCCTCGAAGCCATTGTGAGCCACACACACTCCCACAAAACCACAGCAAGGATGAAAGAATAACAAACAGGGACGCACAGAGTCCAGGATCACGCAAGACGGATCAATATAGGGATTGAGACCTAGGTAGTACGGACAAAAACCTCAGCACGGAAAAGAACATTTTTAAGAACATTTGGAAATCGATATGATACCTTTTAAGATTTATATAACACATTGTTATTGTCTCAAAACCAATAAAATTATACCCTCAATAAATACATAAATGCCTTTTCAAATAAGTTCATCCAAGCCTAAAAATAATTATATTTTTAGTGGAAGATTATATGCTTAAATAAAGAGCAACACTAAAAGTGTATCTTATTAATCACGAAGTAAAATAACTTTTGAGATCTAATGTAATATAAATAATGGATCATTATATGAAGAAGTAACATTTCAGGCTATACTTATTTATTTATATAGTAACATCATCAATAATTGAAGATTAATACCAATTTTTATAATTTATTTTTCTGAAAAAAATTAAATATATTGAAAGTATTTTTAATAAATTGTCAACTAAGTGCTGGTACTACAAATTTACGTTGATCAAAAGAAGATGAAAGACTCAAAGATCGATATAAGAATTTTAATATATATTTTATTGAATAAATAAAACAAGAAGAAATTGCTAAATTTTTATCTTAAATTATAAATTACATTTAATTAATATTTTAAAAATTATAATAAAAAACTTATCCTATGTAATATTTTTTAAATGGGTAAACATCTTATCTTCTAATTTTTTCAATAAAATTTAAATAATATTTCTATTATTACATTAAATATTTTAGATAAAAAAAATTGCAAAAAAAAAAAAAAAAACTAAAAAGAAAATACAACGTGCCTTGTATGTAGTTCCCGCTAAGTAAATAAATAAGACTAATTAGTAATTTTTCCCCCTGAACTTTGACATATACCAAATCATATCCCCTGAATTTTTTTGGCCGTTAAAAATTCCCCTGAGATTGTTAAATTTAAGGACTTTTGTCTAATTTCATTCAATTTTACTGTTTCAGGTTCTAAATCATGTTCCCTAGACTTTTTTTTTTTTTTGAGGAAAATGCTCCCTAGACTTTGATATCTACCAAATCATGCCTCTCAAACTTTTATATATATTAAATCATGCTCCCTGAACTTTCATCTATGTTAAATTTTTTTTACTAAAATTGGATAAAAGTCCTTAAATTTAACAATCTCAATAGTTCAGTGGGAATTTTTAACGGCCAAAAAAATTTAGGGAGCATGATTTAGTATATGTCAAAGTTCGGGGGAAAAATTGTTAATTAGCCAATAAATAAATACATAAATACTATCCAAATAATTTTTTTTTTTGAAATGGTATCGAAATAATATTTAATCTACATTTTTCTAACATTTGTTTTGAAAAAGAAAAAAAATAATAAAAATAAACTTACGTCCAACAAAGTATACCTTTCCAATTGTTAAGCAAAAAATTCCAATTCGAAACATTTGACAAATCTGAAAATGTTATCATTTATTTGTTGAGATTTTGAAACTAAAGTACGAATTTTGAACAATATAATTTCTCTGCCAAATTGTGATCTGCCCTCTGTTTCTCACTTTTCCCATTCTGAAAACCCTAGTCGCCATGGCAGATTCTATGCCTCCTCGTCGCATTTCCGTTCACCAAGCTCTCGGCGGTGGATATGGTACTCTTTCCTTTTTCATATTTATATATCTTCTGTTTGATATTATATACGCTTCTTCGTCATTGTCCCCAATTTCAAATCAATCTATTTTCATTTAATTAAACTGCAGAGAAAATCTATTTGGCATCCAATGACAGTTGATAACTAATTACTTTACATTTATGTTCAATTTTGAATTTGATTTACGCATATTTATGTTACATATCGCGCTTGATATTGGAACTTGATTGTACTATTTGTCTACTCCTCTGAATTTTCATTTTTCTTTCTTTTTTGGGGTTAGTTTCTGATGTGCTGCTATGGAAGAAATGGAGCGTAGGAGTTGCAGTACTACTTTCATCAACGGCGTTATGGTTCCTATTTGAACGAGCAGGCTACAACCCGTTATCTTTTGTGGCCAATGTTCTATTGTTACTTGTCGTCATTCTCTTCTTCTGGGCAAAATCTGCATCTCTTCTTAACAGGTATTTGTTAAGTGTTTTCACCTTGATTCCATTTTCAGTTGGTTATCTCTTGTCTTGTCTGATTTGTAGTGGTTTTGGTTATGGGAATTTTTTCTTTGAGTAATTTCCTTCAACTGAGGAACCATTTATTGACGAATAATTTATCTAATGTATCCAATTTAAATTTGAAGACAGTAAAAAATAAAGATGGGAGAGTGAATGTTAATTGAGCTTGCTATAACTAGAAGTTCTAAGCGAAATCAGAGTGCATTCAAGTTATATAAGAACCAATGCAGATTAAGAAATGAGTTTCCCTTTTGCGTGGTTTCTGAAAAAAAAGGTGGATTTAACAGAGATGAGTTATGGCTCTACTAGATTCGTGTAATAATTTACCGGAATTTTCGTTCTGTTTGAAGAAATAAGAAGCTACTCGTATTGATTATTGAATACATGTAGTTTTTAAAATGACATTCGTCAATTTACGTGGTGTGAAGTTAAAGTTTTCAAGATGGGGTGATGATTTATTTTGAGATTTAGATGATGGGAATCATCATTTATAAGAAGACATAATTACAAAATGTAATTAGTTTAGAAGCTTAGGAAACTTCAGAAGTTTCCAGGATGGTGATGAGTTATTCTATACTTGTAGTGACAGATGATTTTAATCTGTTTGCAGACCTTTGCCTCCTCTTCCTGATTTAGAAATTTCTGAAAACTCTGTCGTGATTGCCGCCGATGTACTGCGGGTATGGGTTAATCAAGCATTATTAATTGCACGAGACATTGCAATTGGTAGAAATTTGAAATTGTTCTTCCAGGTTAGGTGTTACCATCCCAGTTGAATTTTTACTCCAGCAAATTTGGTCAAATTATACAGAATTTTGCTGTTTTATTTGCTTAACTTTCTTTTTCAATATTACTATGGATGGGCAGGTTGCTTTAGTTTTATGGGTGGCATCTTATATTGGAAGTTTCTTCAATTTTCTCACTCTTGCCTATGTTGGTGAGATTTCTACTGTGCCAATAAATGTTTGCGATTAAGTGATTTCACATGACCAAATATGTTCTCATTCTTTTTGTTTCTTTATTTTATAATGCAGGGGTTCTTCTTAGTTTTTCAGTTCCAGTGTTGTATGATAAGTATCAGCACCATATTGATGATAAACTTTGCGTAACACATAAGATGATTCAGACACAGTACAGAAAAATTGATGAAAACGTTCTAAAGAAGATTCCTATGTCACTTAATAAGGAAAAGAAGGTGCAGTAGGTAAAATCTCCTTTTCTCTCTCTCTCACACACACAGCAACCACCTCTTTGTCGGTCTATTCTTTTTTCCTTACCATTTTCTGGTTGGTGCTGATAGTTCAAAGGTCAAACCTCACCATTTGTACAGCTCGGCAATTTTCATTAGGACTCTAGTACTTATGCACTGTCTTCTGGCGATTACTCTTGCTCATTGACTACACTATATTGATTTTATGCTTCCCAATGGCTTGCACTTTCTAGCTTGTGTAGGTTACTTTTCATAAATTGCTTGCAAAATGCTTTTAAGAGAACCTACCTAATGTCATGTTGTGTCTGCCATCCACTTCTGAAATTGGAAAAAAATCCAAAAGCCCAAGAGTACTTTCGCACTCCTAATTGTCTAAAAACTTAGCTCAATATTACACAATGCAGTTTTAAGATGCCTTTATATGGTATGGTTGATCAAACTTGGATGCTTATGCTTTAAGTTTGATTTTATGGCGTAACACACTGCACAAACTCAAATCATTGAGATGGGAAAACTTGGAATTCAAGATACAATGTCCATGACTTGTCCTAACTCCTAATGATGTGTTTCTCGTTCATCCAATTCGATTGCATATTTCTTACATCGAGTCTACATTTTTAGTTCTATTTGTTGATCGTATTGGTATTGATACATATATATATCAATGTACTTGTGCATATTTTCATGTGATGCAGGACAGGCAAAGTAATATTAGGACCTTATAGATGGGTGTTCCACATATATGAGGCTTTTTGTGGTTCCTTTTTACTCTCTGGTGCAATTCCACCCCTATTAAAGAGTAAGGGAGAATGGTGATTTACAAGAGTTGACTACAGTATTAACGTTTCCAATTTCTTTTTTCTTTCCTTTGGGTTCTTTTGGACTCGTTTTATGGGGTAGTTTTTTGGTATATACAGTCTAGCCCTTGACTTCGAGGTTATTCTTTTCATGTTCATCTCGATCTTTGAGAATGGGGCAGAATTTACTACTTACTAGTGCCTTGGTATGTGTTTTTCTTTGTAGTTTTAATTGCACTGGATTTGTTAAACAAATATGCTGATCTTGCACAAAAATATATGTAGTAAAATGATTGAAATGTCTCATCGTATGTGAAGCTTTTTGGGATACTGCCTTATGTGATAATATAATAAAGAAATTCTTTCCCTTTTTTCAGCAAATCAATTATAAAATCCATTAGCTAAAACGTCTGCCTTTAGGAATTTCCAACTTCTACCAAAAGAATCCATAGTAAGCGTTTATTAAAACAAAGAGCAAAGAGCAAAGAGCAAGATGCCTAAGGAAGCTCAAAGCCTGAAACTGTTTCATTACTTGTTCTCTCAAATAAAATAAAATTTTGACATTTCTCATCTAACATAGCGGCCAAAAGCATTTCTTTGTTTATTTTTCACTAATGTTTTCCATACTGAGAAAAGCAATTCACAATTCACAGATTCCAAAAACAAGTCACCTCTATTCTCCAATTTTGTGAAGCACCACCTCTTCTTCTACAGAGGCATCAGAACTCATGCGAGTCTTGGCACAGGGGTATTTTCTGGAGAGGGTAATGTCACTGAGCGTAATAATTCCAACGAGAAAACCAGACCCAAGAAATGAGAGAGGATCGTATTTGCAGATGCCTGAAAAGACAGACTCATCAGCTTATATGAAAGTATAGATTATTTGGTGTAAATATTAGTAACAGCTTAACCAGAATAAGTTTCTTAATAATGTTTATTGTTTCTGATAGCAAGAATGGTACCTACAGCCTTGGAAACCAATAATTCCACAGAAAATAAATAAATAAGTAAAATACCTGCACCAAGAAGACATCCAATGCAAGAACAGGACTGGTACCAGGAGTGATTCCTTGGTAATATGGATTCGCCGAGGTAGTAAGAGCCTTAGCAACTAATAATCCAACCGTAGCTTGCATGCCGAGAATCGCAGCACCCATGCCCAGTAGATTCACTACTATGCCATTTCTCAAGCTTTTCACAACTTCAGCCCGTGGAGGAGCCTGAAAATTGCCATTATGAAAATAATAAATGAACAGAACAAAAAGAGAAAAGAAAAGAAAATCAACTTCAAGATCAATATAGGCCGACTTAATATTATAATTTGGTATGAGCATTTGTACATGTCTACACTACATGAGATATTCATACCATACCAGCATTTGGATGCTGCTACGAAGATGAAGATTGTGAAACAAAATCTAGGTGAGATAACCACATGGAAGTTGCCTTTCAAGTAAACAACCCCATTAGACAACAAAAAAAATCATATACTGGCTCGCCTTTATAAAAAATAATGCTAAAGCCTTTGCAGCACATAGTCTAATGATTCGTTTTGTTTCCTATACCATCATGTCGAATTTATATATTTCTCCAAATGTTGCTGCTGCTGCCTCATCATTATCATGTTAATGCTATAAAGATAGTATCTATTTAAAGTAATTAATTTCCAAATCCAACACAATGCGGGAAGGACAAGACCAATTATATATTGTAGTAAAATCAAATTTGAAAGGATTCAAATAGTTAAACATCTAAAGCACTAAACAAGCAATCTCATATTTTAGCATTATCAAATCCACTAGGAAGCATCATAGAGAATAGCAACTTGACAATACCTTTGATGGATCATTTGCAGTTCTTCGAAGCCTATCGGAAAGCCGAATGTAACCGAATGACCAAAATACCGAAATGAAAGCAGCTGCAATCCCACCAGCAGTAGCATAAAACGTAGCTGGAGATGTGACCTTGCCAGTCACCACAACTGAAAACGAAAGAATCACAGCAGCTACAATGGTGCATACTAGCTGCCCCCAAAACCCTAAACCTCCTAATCTCTTGAAATACCTAGAAGTGTTCTCTAATCTTTTCGCCACCTACACAACAATAACCATTCATTTTCTTCAATTCGATTAAAGCAATTCAAAATGGGGAAGTAAATTACCAATCATCAGAACACCACACCGAATTTAGCATTGATTCACAAACAATTCCCAAAACTTTTTTGTATACGTTTTCAAGCCTTTTGATAGCAAAAAAACACTAACATAGTAACATTTGATCGTATTACTGATTACCCACAACGACCAAAACACAGAAATTAATACAATTCCGAATCATAAAATTAGCTAAAATGCAATAATCGAGATCAAACAGTTTAACAAAAAATGCAGATAATCGTAGAATAGAACTGAACCTGAGCAAGTTTGGCCTTCTCAGACTCATCGTTTGAGGAAGTGATAGGAGTAGACGAAGAAGTGGCCCTCAAATTAGCGAACGACAGAGGTGTTCTCCTATTCTCCGGCAGCTGCGGTGCTAAAAGAAACGACGAAGACGAAGACGAAGAGTGGAAGGTCTTGGTCTTGGTAGAAAAGAGAGAATTGGAGGAAGGGAGTCTGAGATTGTTGAGGTAGATTGGTCTCCCGGAGCGTCGGGGAAGATTTGGAGCGAAGGAGTCAGCCGCTGCTGGGTAGAAGCCGGTACGACCCGCCGGTAAAAGTAGCGTTTGCATAGCGGAAAAGAAGCTTTGGTTAGGGTAGAGTTTGGGTTTTGGGGTTAGAATTCAGTAATGGCGGAGAGGATAGAGAGAGAGGTTGGAAGTTGGAACCCAGCCAGTTCCGAGGACGGAGGTGAATGTGAATCTGTTGAGCTTAGCTTAGCTTAGCTTTTTCAAGAAAGGATGGTTTCTTCTCTATGCTTTTGGGCTTTCAAGTTATTAGTGATAGTTAGTGATAGTTATAAGTTTGTCAGTAGAATAAATTTAATATTTATTTTTAGCGGCATAATTATTTAATATTTGTAAAATTATAATTTTACTTTAATTTTATCAATACATACTCTATTTTGAATATATTAAAGGAATATTTAGAAGAAACTAATACTATCTAAACCCAATGATCAAGAATATAAACCTTATAAGAAAATAATAGAAATTGTACTGAAGAAATTAGAGAAAAATTACAGTTTTACAAATATAGGGTACTTATGCTACTTAAAAATAAACATTAGGATTATGCCACTTACAAACTTAAAACTTTGAGTACTTATGTCACTATTTACCCATATTATTATTATTATTATTATTATTATTATTATTATTATTATTATTATAAGACTATTATATTACAATGAATCCTACTATTCATCCCGAAGATCACGACCACTTCAATTCACGTGGCGAATGCGAGTTGGTCAATAAATTTGTATTCAAATTTGCCGACCAATCTGAATCTGCCACGTAAATCGGGGTGGTTGAGTTCCTTAAAATGAACGACTTTATTATATTACAATTTAAATATTATAAGTATGGCAAAAAACTTCAAATAGTAAAATAGTTAATTGCATGTATGTTAATGTTTTAATTTAGGAGTAGGGGTGTTTACGGATTGGTTTGGTGTGGATTTTAAGTTTTTCAAACCAAACCAGTATTACTAGAGTTGTTCACGGTGCTAGTGGTGTAATTTTTGACCATTTTTTCAAACTAATCCGCACATGCAGTTTTTCCAATTTCTCAAACTGCACTCTCACTGCGAAACTAAAAAAACCAAAGAAATCGCACCGCAAAAAATAGTGCGGTGCAGTGCAGTTTTTGCAGTTTGGACTATTACTAAATAATTAAATATCACAAATACAAAAAAACTTGAGCAACACTTATCAAAAATACCATAAGACTTGAAAATAAATATGAAAAAAAGTTTCAAGTTTCAACAAATACAATAATTAGTTGGCTATGGACTGGATCTTCACATATTGGACCTAAATAAACATAAAATTGATATTTTTATAATATGTGGTGCAGTACGGCTTGAACCGCATATTATCAATTCAAAACTGCAAACCGCATCACGTAGTTTAGGAAAAATTCAAATCGCGACCGCACCGCAAATAATTTCAAACCACTTTTTTTTTTGCGATACGAGCGATTTGAGCGGTTTAATGAACAACCCTAAGTATTACCTTTTTAAAAAAATTCAAAACTAAACCAGACTAATTAAGTGATCAAACCAAACAAAACCAATCCACTCAAGAACAGATTAGTTTGGTATGGTTTGTATTTTGAAGTTGTTCTAAATTTTTTAGAGTGATTGTTTATTTTTTCGGTAATTTTTTTACTTTTAATACGTTTATGATACATAAATAACAATAAAAAAAATATATTTATAACAATATTAAATCAATATCAATATTTTACTTAAAGTTGTTCTTAAATATCAATATTCTGTCTAAAAAAATATATATTAAGTATGTATAAAATAATTATACGGATTAATTTGGTTTGAACCGCTACTAAGATTTTTAAAATCGTGACCGAACAAGAGAATTGTAAACAGTTTGGAATGACCGAATCATTCACACCAGATTCATTTGGTCCAGTCTCAAATGGTTTGGTCCGAATTGGTTGGGGTTTGAAACTACAGATCGCAGATTATATGAACACCCATAGTAAAAAGACTATTCTATTTTGAAATAAAAAGAGAGGTCATTCGAATACAATATGAGAAATTTTTTTGAAAAAATTTTATTAATTTTTTAATGTATTTTAAATTTATTCCATTCTATTTCTATTCATATTCCTATTAAATTCTTATGTTTTCATTTCTCTCAATCAAATGCAACATAAATGTTAGGTCGAAACATATAGCAGTTTGGGCCATTGCAGAAGACCCCTTATATGAAAAGACTATTTTTTTAGTATACATAATAAATGTTCATAAGAATAAATATACCCTTACAAAAAAAAATTAATAAAATCTTTTGATCCCAATACACATATTCTAAAATTCTTGTCTATTTTAAAATTTATAATCTTTTTTTTAATTTTTCGCTCAAGGTCTCAAATTGCTTGAGTCGGCCTTGTTCTAGGGCAACAATTAAGTAATTAATATATTTTTTTAATAAAATTAGGAAAAACAAAATGTAAAAAAGTGAGGGAAGATGTATTAAATGTTTAATTTTGGCGACTATATGAGATTTCTTAATGTCTAACTTTGGTAGCTCGTCCATCCTCCCTAAACTAAGTCCCTACTGATCCGTCAAAAGTGATAAGTGATAACTCTGGTCCCATTTTTGGCTAATTTATTATTGTTATTCTTTTTCATGAGTTTTTATGGGTTATTGAGATGAGAGAGATTTTCTTTCTGAGAAGTTAAGAGTAAAGAGGTGAACTATAAATATATGACCAAATTAAAATACAAATAGAGCAAAGTGAACTATTACAGCAAATTAAAACTGATGATGCTTCATATTATAACAATTATAACACTTTTGAATTTGTGACAGGACATAATTGTAACTGTTCGAACTTATTATAACAAGATCTTAATTTTATTATCGTATAATAATCTAATATCATTGTGACAGTCAGTAGTCTCGTGATCCGTAAGGGGAAATACCGGGTAAGCTGTGCAATCTCACACCGCCTGGGGAAGGTCAAGTGGCATGATTCTGAGACTGTGTAGGCATGGGACTACACAGTTGAAGAGGGCTTAAATGGATTGATTGGTACTACCTATATCAACAAGGTGCATCTTGTTTTTCGGTAGCCCATCTCAAAAGAACTCCACAGTTAAGCGTGCTTGGCCTGGAGTAATTTCAAGGATGGGTGACTTCCTGGGAAGTTTTCCCAGGATGCGTGTGAGTAAGGACAAAGCACGCTGAAAACACTTGTGTTGATCTGTAGGGTCAGTCATCAATCCAGAAAGCAGCCAGAGTGACGAACTCGTGTATAAGAGCCATTAGTCCGTAGGTGAAGGGCTCAATGGAGGCTTGAAGCGGAGACGTTACAATCATAAAATATAAAAATTACAATACTATCAAATAACATGTAGAAGATTAGAAATCTTTATATTAGTTGTAACAAAATTAAATGTCTTCTTCCGTTTAATTACTCTAACCTCATATTTCTTTTCGGTAGCGGGTATTGCTAAGTAATGAACTTAGATCCCTTTCATGAATTTGCAAAGTCGGCTTCTGCACAATCTTTTACAGAGAGATCTGAATACCACATTGAATAGAGTGGGCTGATACTCAATACACTATAAAATTGATTTCTAATGAGAGAGTAGAGGGAATTCAAATTCAATAGAGATAAAGCTTTTCTTGATTAGGGTCTTAGTATTTTTAGCACACACATAAGCTATTGGACTAAGATTAGATTAAATTGGGCTACAAAAAGATAGTAAGTCCAAAATCATAATCAAATTCACTATTGAACCTTATGGCTTTGATTTTTGCCATTTTATTCTAATCTTTTAATTTAAATATTCATTTTTTTTATTTAATAATTATAAATAATCATCAAACAAAATTATTATTTAGAGAAATTTGCAGCAAAGGTTCTTAAAAAGTTCATTAATTATGATGCAGATTAATTCTCAATCTTGAAAAATAGTGGCAATAGTCCTCTAAGTCACATTTTTAGTAGGTCTGTTAGTCTTAAATTTGACGGATCCGTTAAGTTATTCATAATTGCCACGTGTTGAGTTATTATTGGTCCAAATAATAATTTTAACGAAAAATAAGTAAAAATTAAAAAATATTTTAAAATATAATTTTTTTTTCTTTTCTTTTTTCTCCTTCGTCTTCTACCTCTAGCAGTCCACCCCCACCACCCATAATCATTTTCTTACTCCAACCTCACCACCTTAACTTGTCTTCTTCCTCGAGCCACACCTTGACCCCGACCCACCTCTATCTCCAGCCACACTCCGGTCTCCGAGCTAACCGGAGTTCTACCGCGTACGGTGGCCGTCTACCGTCGAAGGTGAAGCTTGTACAAACTATAGACCAGATCTAAAAGATCTTTACGAGTAGAATATGTTTTTGAAAGCCGTTTTACTCAATGGATCTCAGATTTTTTTACTTTGACGAGCTTTTGACGGCAACTGAACGACAAAGGGAGCTACGGGAACCTCAGAGCTCGTGGTTTGAAACTCAAAGGCCATGGTGGCCTTGCCTCCAGAGAATGACGTCGAGGCCCATGGTGGCCTCCATTTTTAATGGTGAGACTTCGTCGGCGGCGAAAAACGTCGAGCTCCAAGATGGAGAGAGTTTTGGGGCTTTGGAGTTGGGGTCGGGGCTTAAATGCTTGTCTTTCCACACTTCTTCCATAGCTATGGGAGAATAGAGTTTGAGAAAAAAAGAAGAAGAATTGAAGAAGAGGGGTCGGGTGTGGCTAGAGGTAGAAGAGGAAAGAGAAAAAAAAAAGAAATTATATTTAAAATATATTTTTAATTTTTTAATTTTAATTATTTTTTATTAAAATTATTATATAGACCAATAATGACTCAACACGTGTCAGTTATGAATAATTTAACGGATCTGTCAATTTAGGACTAATGGACTTACAAAATATGTGACATTGATGACTACTGCCGCTGTTTTTTTAGGTTGGAGATTAATCTGCATCATAGTAAACTTTTTAAGTACTTTTGCGGCAAATTTCCCTATTATTTAAATATATTTATCAATTAGACTCACAAAGTGTCTTAATTAACAAATACACTTCTATCTTTCTTTTCTTCTCAAATTTGTCCAAACTTAGTAAACATTCTCAAATAAGACATAGTCTCATTTTAGAATTATATTTGACTTATTAAATCAATTAATTGAGTCTACAAAGTAGTATTATTCCAAATAATGTAGAGACGATGACTTTTGTAACCAAGCTCCCAATAATTTAACATGTCGAAAATAAGGTTCATACAATCTATTTCACAGACGTATAAAATAAAAGAGTCTCGCGTGTAACATACTGTTTTAACCATGTTTTTAGCATGTTATATTTTTTCAAATTCTTTAAAATTTTGCAAAATATTTTAAATAATTACAACGTATATGACTGTGAAAAAAATTGAACTAAAAAAATCATCTCATATGTTGAAATAAGAGTGTATCGATGATGGATCCCTTTTAAAAGTGCATTGTAGAAGTATCTTATTTTACTTATTTATTTTAGTACTTTAAAATATTTAAATTATTACAACTCAAACATTTAAATATCTAAGTGTTTTTTTCCTAAATACTATGCCATTTTGGGCATCCAATATGCTTAACCATTCCATTGTTCTGGTTTTTTTACAGGATCGTACTATGTAATGGAAATATCATTACTTTTAAGAGCATGAAGGTCAATCTAAAAATCTAATTCTAAATCTAATAGAGGCCTATGTATATAGGCGGTAAATAAAATAATCCGATGAGACCGAACAAGTACAAAAATTATTATAAATTATTTAACGAGTGATTTTAGAGAAATGCTAAAATAAATTATTATTGGTGTCGTACTGTTATTTATGTAATTTTATAGAGTCTTACATAAATTTTAAAAAACGCTTTTAAAGATTATTATTAACCAATTGTAAGGTGTTATTCATAAAAATTATTCACTATTATTAGTGTCAAATATTACCGGTGCCTAATAATAATCCTCTTAATTTTAAGAGCATTGCTATTATGCATCAGTGATGCCTATAGTACCTTCTTGACATGTCACGTTGCGATTGATTAGCGATACTATCGAAAAGCTATTATATTAAATTATATGAGACACGATACTTAGTTAGACCAAAAACGATACTTAGTGCTAGGCTTTAGCATTTCTCTAATTTTAATATTGAGATTAGTATAGTTGTTAGTACAGAAAATTAGACTACTAATAATGAGTTAACACGTGGTGTAAAGTTCACGAGACCCCCGACAAGTTTTATTACTCATCTCATCACGGACGTATAGTACTACATATATAGTATAGTGCAAGGAAAGTTGATTACACAAACGGTCGACCCACGTTATATTTGTCTCCAAAACTCTTCATCTTATTTCCCCACCAATAAAAATCAACATATCACATATTATTTTTGTTAAAAAATAAATGTATTTGTAAGCATAAAACTGTATATAATATAGTGAGCATGTATATATTAGTGTAAATAATACGATTAATAAAACAAGGATGTGATCATGATATGAATTTCCTATGTATATATATTTGTCTAAGACCAAATAAGGCGAGAATCAATATGCCTTTGTTGATGAAAATAGTTGAACAAAATAGATATAGCCAACTCTAGCCATAAGGCTCGGATAAAGCATGAGAAATATTATATATTATTAGAGCAGGGAATTCTGATAGTAAAAACATTTATAATTGTTAAATCTTGATAACAAGTTCTAATCTAATATCATCATTAATACAATTTGATCTAATCTTGAAGGGTCAAGAGTATTTTAATTGTATATAAATAAATTATATATTAGTGAGATTAAAAAATAAAAATAAATTAAAAAGTACGTATTGTTGTAAAAATTTTATAATTTTATTTTTATTATAAATAAACAAAATAAGTATGAATAGATAGAAATGATAGAAAATAGTAACTTTATGAAAATTAAGTGACTAAGCAGAAGTAAATTATGTTATTAATTATTAGGATGAACCACTATATATAAACTTTGTTTCTATATTTTCTTCTCATATGGTTAATATATGTGCAATCACATTACTTATTTACAGTCTTCATATATGAGTTAACGAGTGAACAATAATTAATCATCTCCAATATCAAGTCATACCATATACCTCACAAGGCTTAGAATATAAGGTTTCATCAATTTTTTATACTAATAATATTATGTATAGAGTATTGCTATTAGGCACTATTGGTGTCTAGCTAGCAAGTACTTTCTTGACATGTTGTATTGCGATTGTTAACGATATTAAATAATATGAGATCTGATATTTAATTGAATCAATAACGAAACGGAAGAGGGTGCTAGACACCACTTGTATCCTTTAGTATTTCTCTTGCGTATAATATTATGTAGAATTTGGTTTGGTTATGATTGGCGTATGACAACGTGTATATATATGGTCGAATCCATTTACCAAAGTAATAACTTTCACCGATTACATAAACTGTCGAATCCATTTATTTATTTATTTATTGCATATGGTAATATATACTATTTTTTTTGTCAGAAGTAAAAATAAAATATATATAACTATTTAGTTTTAGTTGGTCGCCTCACGACAAGTCACGGGCACATTTTTCTTGCGAAAGAATATTGAAGTGGTTTAACTACTCGAGTAGTCAAACTCAAACTCAAGCCATCCTCACTTACTCGATGTCTTGCTTTCGTCTTCCGATTGCCACCTGCCACTCTCTTGAATCTGTTATGGCCAATTTCTGGTGGGGTGTCAATGATAACAACCGTCCTAAAACTCACTGGCAAAGCTGGAAAAAACTCTGTCGCTCCAAGAAGGATGGAGGCTTAGGTTTTCGCTCCATGGTCCACTTCAATCAAGCTTTACTTGCTAAGCAAGCCTGGCGCATCCTCAAACAGCCAAACTCAACGGTGTCAAAAGTCTTGTCTGCTAGGTACTTTCCTCACTCATCTTTTCTTGATAGTTCGATAGGGCACTCACCTTCGTTTGTCTGGCGGAGCATTTGCTGGGGAAAAGAGTTGTTGCACAAAGGTTTAATCTCAAAAATTGGAAATGGGCAGAACACTTCCACGATCCGTGATCATTGGATCCCGGGTATTCGCCAGGTCCCTACCCTTGCCCCTGTCCCCGATACAGTAGCCTCTTTCATTTCCCCTTCTTCTACCTGGGACCTAGTTAGCTTGCAAAGATGCTTCCCTCCCCATGTGGTCGAGCAAATCCTCTCCATTCCCCTCCCCCTGAACCCCCACCCCGACGAGTTCATATGGGAACATTCCCAATCAGGGGTCTATTCGGCTAAATCCGGTTACCATCTCAGCCTTGCTTCCACTCCCCCCCAGGACATACCTTCCTCCTCCTCCCCCTCGCCTTGGTGGAAAAACCTATGGCACCTTGCCCTCCCTGCCAAGGTAAAACACTTTGCCTTCCGAGCCACAAATTCAACCCTCCCCACTGCAAAAAACCTAGCCATAAGGAAAATCATTAATTCCCCGGAGTGTGACCGTTGTGGAATGTCGGAAGAGTCTGTCTCACATGCATTATTTTACTGCCGGAGCATTAGAAGAGTCTGGAAAGGTACGCCTTTTTATCACTACATTTTTACTCATTCTTCTGAGATCTTGTTCCATGACATTGCTGATATGATATTTACATCTCTAACCAAAAAAGAAGTCGAGTTGTTTCTTTGTACTGCTTGGTTTGTTTGGTTCAACAGGAACAAAGCCCTTAAAGGTCAAGCACCCGACCCCGATCATGCAATCCTCAACTTGGCTCAAAGCTTCCTGGAAGACTACCACTCCACTCAGCAGACTATTGCGCCTTCCTCCTGCCCTGGTCAGATTCTGGTCCAACCGTCTTGGTCCCCCCCAGCTGCAGGTCATCTCAAGCTAAATGTGGATGCAGCAGTCTCCAAGGTCAACCGGAAAGCGGGCTTCGGTGGTATCATTAGAAACAGCGAAGGCTTGGTGGTAGCTGCCCTGGCCCAGCCTCACTTCGGAGGAGGATCGGTCTCTACTCTGGAAGCAAAATCCCTCCTCTCTATGCTTCATTGGTGCCTTACAGAGCATTTTTTGGTCCACGAGGTGGAAACGGACTGCAAAGCCATCACTGATGCCCTTTCTCGCCATATAGAAGACATTTCGGTGTTTGGTGACCTTATTCGTCAAATCAAGATTACTTTGTCTCAGTTCCCTGCTGCTCGGCTGTCTCACGTCCGTCGCGAGGCTAACACCCTGGCTGATAAACTTGCGCATCGAGCTCTAGGGTTAGATGAAGTAGCCATCTGGATTGGAGATGACCCCTGTAATCTTATCGAGCTTCTTTCTGTCTAGTGGGCTCCCTTTCTCTCAAAAAAAAAAAAAGAGTAGTGTTATTTTATAATTATTTATTTTTTTTATTAATAGTATTAATTACTTTCTATAGATAGTGTTTTACGATAATATTTTTTAAAAATTATTTTTTTAAATTATATAGAATCGATACTTAATTACATCAATAATAGTATGACACAAAAAAAGCTACTAAGCACCAATAATACTTTTAACAATTCTCTTACAAGCTATATCATGCCACTGGTAGAAATTAACCGAGGATAAATATAGCGAGCTATATAATAAATGCATCAAAACTTGCATGAATTTCAAAAATACTTATTTTTTATGTTTTATTTATAATTTTACACTTATAAAAATTTTAAATTACAAAAATATATTTTCTTTAACAAAAAATAAAAAAACAACTAAAAATAATGAGAAATTAACCTCACGACAACTATAAATAAACTGTAAATAATATAAAGAAGACTAGGAGATTCAGATCGAGAAGTGAGATTGACAACCACAGCTTTGTATTCAGATCCCAATCCTCCAAGAATATAAGGAATGAAATCATCATTCATTTTCAGAATGTATTCTTCAATTGATTGTGGTCCTTTCTTGGTGGATTGAAGTAAACCCTCTTAGTTGCAAAAGTCTTGCTCTTGATCTTGTGGCAAACAGTGAGGCAAAGGTGCTCCAAATCTCAACAGAAGTACAACAATAAATAACATGCCCAAGCATGTTTTCAATTTCAGAGTTCATGAGCCAATATATAAGAAATTGATCAAATATCATGATGATCTAGATTATTAGGAATATTACAACAAGAGTATAACTGGTGATGTTGGAAGTAATCCAAGAATGTATCCATCCAGATCATACATCTCCATGGGCATATCAACAGTTAGGACTAAAGATCTCCAAATTGTGTAGTTCGTACGATCTAGTCGAAAATTCTAGAAGAAGCAAATTATTGTACGGGAAGAGCCATTCGAGTTGTATCGTACTGTTCATGTTGTGCTCTTTGTAGTTCATGTGGAATGGGTCTTTGATCAGACATGGCTCTGATACCATGAAAAAACTCTAAGAAAATAGAGTTGTTTTGAGCAGTGAGAGAAAACGAAAGAGAAAGAGAAATAGACAAAGTGAAGATGAAAATAGACTGCTCAATCCAACAATGATGGCCTTGATCTTTATTTATATTAAATCTTCATAACATAATACAATAGAAGTAGCTGAAGAGAAAAGACTGCTAGCTTAATAAAAAACAGTTACAAGAGAAGACTAAAAGCTAAAGGCCTAATTGTCTAACTAACTATTTTCTTCTTGTACTCTAATATTTATACGTGTAAAATTGATTATTTTTAACTCTAATTTTTGGTATTATAATTATTTTAGAATTTTTCGAAAGCTAGTAAAATGCTTACTATAGCTAGAATGTAGACCGTTATGTACATATTAAAAAAATTGATAAGTAGTTTTCCCTTTGAACTTTGATTGAGAAAATTATGTCTCTTAAATTATTATTGATGTTAAATATCTTCTCTGAACTATCGCCGTTAGTGAAATATAAGCTTTGTGTAAGATAAGGAGTAACTTTACCCTTTAAACTATGATCACTATTATATTTTGTTGTCCAAATTTTGATCATTGCCAAAGTGTACCTCTTTAATAAATGAAGACAAGATTTGGCTGTAGTAAGAGTTTAAGGGGCAAAATACGATATTAGCCATATTTTGGGAGTAAAATTATTAAATATTTAACAAAAAAAAAAAAACCTATTAAAGTACTCTAATAGAAAACCCATATTCACTAATATTTAAAATTGAAGAAGAATATTTATTATTGCTAATAATTTAGAGGGCACAATCTTATAGATGACAATTTAAAAATCAAAATACCTTTTATTTATTTTTATTCTTTTATGTATCTATACATGATATTATTAAAAGTTGAGAAAATTAGGAGCTAGGTTACACAAAAATTCGAGATAATAAGATTCTTACCTTAAACAATTAATAAAATTAACTCTAGTTTCTTTTAATTAGATTTTCCTTTTTGTTTCTTTCTATGACTAATGATGCTACATTGACTCGTGACGATGTTGTCTATAAATATAATATAATTTTATGTAGGACATAGTTTATACTGTTCTTGAAATATATTTTAGGCTTCTTATACTCATTCTTTTTTGCAATTCTTTAATAGAATCATCATATTTTCTTAAATTAGATGAAAAAACACATGAATATAATAAGATAACCGAGCAATCAAATAAAATAAATAGCATTAGTATTGAGCATAATACTTTTTATAAGTACTGACTCACGATTGATCAGTGATATTTTTTAAAATTTATTTTATTATTTTATATGAGACTTAATACTTAATTACATTAATAACAATATAAGATTGATGATGGTGTTAAACATTGATAATATTTTTTTTTGTCAAACACTGATAATACATTTTAGTACGTATTTCTCTAAAATAAAAGTATGGAAATGCATGAGTTGATGAGTAGTATATGACCCACCAACTTGGGTTGTCCAACCAAAACTTGCCATGTCTAGAGTCAATTAACGGTAAAGGGAATATTTGGAAAACCAAACTTGGAAAAAAAGTAAAGAAGATAGTAAGGGGACTATAGTGTTAGCAATTGTAATATTGCTATGGTAATTAAATATTAAATTTTATTTATTTTATTTCAATAAATATTATAAAAAATTATTAACTAATTATAAAGCGACATTTTATCATAATACTAAATAGTTAGGTATTTTATAGCAATACTTTACTATAAAATATAAATGTATTGAATGAATGGTTTTAGGGAGTGATGGTCCAAAGGAGAGATTTGGTAAAGTGGATTAGCTTGAGAACGTTATAATATAATAGACTTTAACGGAAAGCATAACATTTCATAGCAGCAAACCCAACACATTTTCACGAGAAAAACAATTAAAAAGCCACCTATTGGCCCATTGCACTACCTAAATTAAAAATTTGTACCTTCTTCCTTTTATTTATTTATTTATTTTTTCAAGTTTTTCTCTTATAAATCTTTTCCAAATTCCAACTACTCCATACCATTTCTTACACATTTACATGCTCGGTTATAAAATATAAATTGATCAAATTCCATTTGTAAGCTGCTTTTCCATGATATTAACAATACTACCAATTATGTATGGAATAGGCAATAAAAAAAGATCCATTCATGTAAATATTATGCTGGTATGGCTTATTATATATCCATATTTTTCTACTAAAATCACGAGGGCCAATTTCCCAGACCAGTGTCCCTACTGTCAAGAAAAAGTGAAGCCCAAATGGTAGAAATTGAGTGAGTATGATAAAAATTTGTAAGATTTTGTAGTACTCGATAGGAGGGTGAAGTTGGCTGTTACTTTAACTTGTTATGGGCTCCAACTCACTGGCATGTCTTCTAGCTACCAGCAATATAAGATTCCTTCATCTCAGTTTACCTCTGATAACAAAACAAAAATAATAAAAAATTAAAGTTTACACAAAAAGAGTTCACTGAGAGTTTTTTGGCAGAGCCACTGCAAGTTATGTATATTTTACTATGTTATATTTCTCTAGTTGAGTAAGTTTCTTTCAATAAGTTATTGGAAATAATTGGGTAAATAATATTTTCGATCTTCTGTTTTGTAAAAGTTATTAATTGGATTCTCTGTTTTGTTAAACGATAAAATAGACCTTATATTTTTCAAAATAGTAAAAATATGACTTTGAGCTCAATTTTCAACAATTTTATTTTTTAATGTAATTAACTTTGAGATAATTTTTAACACGAACAGATACAGAAAATGTAATCAGATTTGTCACAACATATCTATATCAGAATATTATTAAATTTTATTTTGACAAAAAATGAGTTCGGGATTCTATTTGTACAATTTTGGAAAATACATAGTCTATTTTATTATTTAACAAAACAGAAGGTCCAATTAGTAACTTTTGTAAAACACAGAGTCCAAAATAATATTTAACCCAAGAATAATTTATATTACTACACCTCTAAAAATATATTTTGATAGACTATTTTATATGTTTTGGCATTTAAGAAAAAAATTTAATTTTTTTTTCATAATTCTTTACGTTGTAATTTTTTATACTAAGAATTTATGTTGTAATTATTTAAGACCACATATAAATTTTTAAAAAATTCTGAAGAATTTATAGTGTTAAAAATAAAGTTAAAATAGTTGTTTACTATGATGCCGTTTAGTAATACTTTCATTTTCTAAAGTAAAATTTTATTTTTGAAAAACAAAAATATATTTTATAACCACTTTTATTTTTAAATTTTTAAAATAGGAAATAAAAGTGTGTTCTGTAAAGTTTATTTTCATATTTATATTTTATTTTATTTAAGTCAGGTCTAGATCCGAGATCGAGTCCAAGTTTGGGTCAGGGACTGGGTTCGGTGCCAGGGCTAGGGCCAGGTTTGGGTCTGGGTCTGGATCTAGTCGGAATCCGAAATATTGATTAAGAAAAAAATTGTTTAAAAAAATATTAAAAGTGATTTTTTTTTTCTTTTCAAAATTTTTAAAATTTTGATTCTCAATTAAAAAATTAAAAAAGTAAAAACAATTTTATAGAACATGATTTTAAAAAATATTTTTGCTTTTCAATTTTAAAACTAGAATACCGATTAAAAATGTGCTTCCAAAAGCCACTATACGTATAAGAAAATAGTAATGTTTATGTAAATTCTTCAAAAAAATTTAAAAATTTATCGGTGACTCTAAATAAGTATAACGTAAACAATCATAAAAAAAGAATATTAAAGAGTAATTTGCGGCATAAATACTTAAGTTTAACTCTCAGTTGTAAATAAATACCTAAACTTTAATTTTTGGCGGAAATAATACTAAGTTATATTTTTAGAACTTTATAGGTATCTGACCATTAAATGTTAAGTCATTATCAACCTGTCATTTTATTATTAGTATATTTAAATTAATTTTTTTTTAAAAAAAATAAAAATTTAATGATTTAGACCAATCAAGAATTGCCACGTGGCAATTACTTAACACTTGACAACTAGTATTATAACTTAATATTATTACCGCAAAAAATTAAACTTAAATATTTATTTACAAATAAGAGTTAAATTTAGGTATTTATACCGTAAATTACACATATTAAATATTAAGAAACTCTTCTAAATGCGGACCAGATATTAGGTATAGACTTTCCCAATGTTTTTTACTGCAACAAAGCAATTAGCAAACAACAGTTAAAGACAACAACATGCCTTTGGCATTTGCTATCTTTGTTAATTATCCTCTAAAGTATCTCTCTCTCTATTTCTCTCCACAACTTCTCCAATACCCATAATAGTGACCTTTATGATCTTTTGATTCTCTCTATTCTGCTCCAACTTTGGAGCTTAAACCAAACCCAGCTAATCTCTGCTTACTTAACTCAGTTGATTTGGTGACCCAAACAACAAACAACTGCAGTTGGTCACCATCTTCATTCTCAAGCTCTCTTTTTCTACACCATGAACAACTAGTATCCAACCATGCGGAGAACAAGTTCTGTTTCAGAAAAAAATGAGCTTCAATACCATTAAGGGACTCCATTTTTGGTGGAGGGTCACTTCATCATTTTTCCTTCTTCATCATCTTCTTCACCATTCTTCTTCTACTACTACAGCTCTCAATTCAGACGGAATTTTCTTACTTTCTTTCAAGTATTTAATCTTAAACGACCCTCTTTCAGCCTTGGAAACCTGGAATTACTACGACCAAACACCTTGTTTATGGAAAGGAATCACTTGCTCAGAAATCGGTCCACCTGGGACACTGGACATGTTCAGAGTCACCAGCTTGGTCCTCCCTAATAACCAACTTCTGGGTTCGATCTCACCTGACTTGGGACGAATTGAACACCTTCGTCACCTTGATCTTTCCAACAATTTCTTTAATGGGTCATTACCTTCCACCATTTTCAACGCCTCTGAGCTTCAAGTGCTTTCTCTCTCTAACAATGTGATATCTGGTCAACTTACTGACTCTGTTTCTGGTCTTAAAAGTCTTCAGTTTTTGAATCTCTCTGACAACGCTTTTGCCGGAAAACTTCCCCAAAACCTTACTTCTTTGCAGAATCTAACCGTTATTTCCCTGAAAAGTAATTACTTTTCTGGTAAAGTTCCCGGTGGGTTCAGTAAGGTTCAAGTATTAGATCTGTCGTCGAATTTGCTTAATGGGTCTCTTCCTTCGGATTTTGGTGGAGAGAGTTTGAGATTTTTGAACGTTTCTTATAACAAGATTTCAGGGAATATACCATTGGAGTTTGCCAAACTAATTCCGGTTAATGCTACTGTTGATCTTTCGTTTAACAATCTTACCGGAGCAATACCAGAATCAAGTTCTCTGCTTTCTCAGAAAAAAGAGTTTTTCTCAGGAAACTCTAATCTTTGCGGAAAGCCATTAAAAAATCTCTGTACAATTCCTTCGAGTCTGTCTAAAGAACCTAATGTCACTACTTCTTCTCCGGCCATTGCAGCCATACCCAAAACAATCGACTCAACTCCGGTGACAGCTTCAAACGGAGCTCCGCCACAACAACAGCAGCAGCAGACAGGGCTAAAACCAGGTACAATAGTCGGAATAGTCGTCGGAGACTTAGCTGGAATAGCTCTCTTAGCAATGGTGATTCTCTACGTCTACCAAAGCCGGAAAAGGAAACATCTTGATTCATTAACGAAATCTACTTCCGACCATGGAAACAAAACGGGTTATTATAGCGGAAAACAGGACGACCCTGACACCATTAAAGCCTCTACATGGTCTTGCTTGACGATTAAAGGTGAAGAGACATCGGAAGAGACTAGCTCAGACAGTGACGGAGACGAGAGAAACAGAGAACCAGTAAGCGGTACTGGGCCTAGTCGGAATGGAGGGTTGCTGGTTACAGTTGACGATGACCAGTCGCCGGGGCTGGAGCTGGAGACTCTGCTTAAAGCTTCGGCGTATACTTTGGGGGCAAACGGAGAAAGCATTGTGTACAAAGCTTTAATGGAGGATGGGACTGCGGTGGTGGTGAGAAGAATCGGGAAAAGTCAGGGGGAGAGGATGAGAGATTTCGAGAGCCAAGTTAGGTCCATATCGAAGGTCCGACACCCGAACTTGGTTCGGATTCGTGGGTTTTACTGGGGCGATGAGAAGCTTGTTATCTATGAGTATGTCTCCAATGGCAGCCTCGCTAACACCGGCAGCCGTAAGTCTCTTACTACTTTACTCTGTTTTTTGAAGCGTATGTTAGAAAAATTACTTAAGTTTTGCTAAGATACGCGGCCTTTTGTCTTGCATGTTTGATAGTTTGCTTCTTTTGACTAGTATGCGCCGTTTTTTTGTGTTCCCTGTTCTTTCTTGGATTGAAAAGATTGTTAAAAGGCAATAATTTAAAACTTATTAAGATTGTTTTTTTTTTTAAGTAAAGTTTATGGTATATTTGTAAATTTCTGTTATCATGAATTATTAGGCTTTTATGTCTTAAGTTAGTATTTTTTCTTATCAGAGATTATGTAAACTGGTAATGCTAAAAATGAAAATAGAAATGCATATTACCAGGGCTAAAATGGATATCATTTTAGTTTATATCATAGGATTCTTTTGGCAATTACTTAAATGATTTATTAGTATGCATAAGTAGATAAATTGGATATGTGTATATATATAAAGTGATTCTCAATCTACGTACTTAGCTACTTTAAAAATATTGGCAAATAGTCATTACAGCACGTGATCATGCCATATAAATAAGTTGTTGGAGCCAATAAGAAATATAGAAAATTATAGCATTTCACTACGATCGGATACCATATGTGAATAAAGTAACATTTCTGTTTTCCTTAAATTGCTATTATTTATGGTAAAAATTTGTACATATTGTACACCCACCCAAATCACAGGCCACCCTGATCACATGGGAAACTTGCCAAAAAATAATTGAAATCTATTTCTCTAAGGCGGTGCTTTACCCAAAAGTAATTTTTGTTTTTATCTCTTTATTCACTAGTGGCAAACAAAAAGTATCAAATTATTTGAAAAACTTATATATAAAGATATAAATACATTCATTATTTCAAAGAACTTTTCTAGTAAATTCTATACATAAATTTATTATATATAGTTGATCTAATGAACATTTATGATTCATGCAGGAAGAGCGGGGTCGTCACCATGTAATCAACCGCTTGAAATTCGGCTTAAGATAGCAAGAGGCATTGCGAGAGGGCTAAGCTACATCCACGAGAAGAAACATGTGCATGCCAATATTAAACCAAGTAATATACTTTTAAACAATGAAATGGAGCCCATAATTAGTGATTTTGGCCTAGATCGCCTTATTCTCCCACCCGGAACTAGTACTCACAAGAGTGGTTCGGCTAGGTATTTTGGAAGCCTAAAATCGGCTTCCACTGCCACCCGCGACAGCCAATATGATGTCACCTTTGGTGGTAGCCCGGGATCATCATCTTTGGCTGCCGCGGGTGTGTCTCCTTATCAAGCACCTGAGTCTATGAAGAATTTGAAGCCTAATCCCAAGTGGGATGTGTTTTCTTTTGGTGTTGTTTTACTTGAGCTTCTAACCGGGCGGGTTTTTTCAGACCGGGAATTAGGGCAATGGACCGGATCCGGTTCGATGGTTGAGGATAAGAGCCGGGTTTTGAGATTGGTTGATGTTGGGCTGAGAGGTGAGGTAGAGTACAAGGAGGAGGCCTTGCTGGCATGCTTGAAATTAGGGTTTCAATGTGCTTCTTTTGTCCCACAAAAGAGACCAACCATGAAAGAAGCCCTCCAAGTGTTGGACAAGTTCACTTTCATTTCTTTGGAACACTAATGATGTATTAATTTGTGCCACAACAAAAGTTTTTCTTAGGCTAAAAGCTTTATTTCATTTTTTTAATTTCTTTCTCTGTAATTTGTTTTTTCTTCATCTTTTTGTTGACTTGGACATTGCATAAAAAGAAGGAAATGTGTTGATAAAAATTATTTGTGAGAAAGCGGTGGTAAGTTTGACTGATTATAACCAAATGTCATTGATCTTTATTTATTTACTAGTTGAGAGTTACGTGCCGAGCCACGTAAATGTTAATTTTATTTAAGGGTTGGTTTTTATAGTTTTTTTTTTTATTTTTGTTTATGTAACTAAGGAAATGATTATATGGACGACTTGTTTTTATAAAAATTAAATTTGTGTCAGTGTATTTGGTTAGTGTAAGATAGTTGTTTCTACAAATTTATGATATGTAAATTGTTATTAATAATAAACCAATAAACCAATAGTATAATGATACCAAATGTAATAATTTAGCTAATAAGGAAAATATACTATAAAAGGGCTAAAAAAACTATTGATTGAAGGATTTGTTTAAAGGTCATTTTTTCAAAGCGATAATCACTATAAACGTATGTAACTATATAGTAAGCTAAAAAGGAGAAAACAAATGCAAAGAATGATTATCACATCCCCAAAATAAAATTGTTGCAAGATATACTTTGACATTAGATATTTAAGGATAAAATTTAATCAACTTTTCTCTTATTTATAATTCATCTCGATTTAACGAATACATCCTTTTTATTCATGACACATATAATGGCTCAGATTAGTAATTACTTTATACAGGTAAGAATCATACAATAAAGTTAAGTAAACAGAAAAATAATATTGTAAATTTTCAACCTCATCAAGAGCACACTCTTCTGTATGCTTCAGAGAGTGAGGCGGATCCACAACTTCTCCAGGGATTGACAATAGAACTTTGTCAATTGCGTCATCGAAATTCATATCAGCCTTCTACCGTAAATAAGTGTAGAGAGAATCTATCAAACCTAAACATAAAATAAAACATAGCACATGTAGGCACTACCTTGACCAAAACTATGTTCCTGAAACAAAAATAAAACAATTCAAATAAGGATTTCACTGAAATGTTGCAAGTAGTAGAATAACTATTTAGGGAGGATCAAATGATTAAATTTTAAATGATAAGTTCAAATGCACTATCTTTGAAAGTTGTCTTACTGCTTCATGAATTCATAGCACTTTAACATATTCTCTAAAGAACCTAGTGCGACAACAAGAGAAAAAAAATTCTCTTATCAAATAGTTTCAAGTCTAATCAAGTATCACAAAATGTCCTACCAATGACAAAAAAAAGCATCTCCATAACTACTCATTTCATAAAATGATAGTTAAATACAAATTACAAAATCATTAATTTTGATGGTCTACAAGTTATTTTTCATCACCCTGTATCATACACTAATAAAAAAAATTCCTTACAACTCCATTACAATTGTGTAACTGTAAGAAAAAATAAAAAAACCTTTCTATGTTACAATTGTTAAAACATACCAGAAGAAGAATATAATATGCACAATGAAATAAAACAATTATACAATTAACTATAGTCCTTGAAAGCAATACTTTCCAATAATCAGCTGATACAAGAACTATTCCAACACAAAATAACAAAAGGAATGCACACAAATATCACTATTGAAGTATGAGATAAAAATGAGGTCTTACATATACATTCCACCAAAAATCAATAATAACATTCCACCGTTAAATTAAAAATCAAAATTATACATAAACCACAATCCTCACCAATACCTACATCTAAAGACCAATACAATGACAAATTCAGCAAGAAAAACTGAAATTAGAGATATGAAAAAACTCTTGAAGATGACGGGACATAAAGACTACATATGTGGTAACACATTAACAGAAGAATTCAATAATGCCATCAAATCAAGACCATATCTCTAATTGAATAACAAGAAGAGAACATTTACCTATCCAAATGACAAATTTGACCAGTAGTAGCTTTGTTGAGTGTTTTTTTAATGGCTGATTTCCATGCGAAAGGAAAAGAACCACCCTATTAAAAACATCCAATCCAAACAATCAATGCTCAACAAGACAAGGAGAGCAATAATTTACATAATTCAACATTCAAGAGAAGAAAGCTTACCCAGCCAAAACTCCTAGATAGGTCATTTTCTATACAAAGTGGAATTATTCCTATGGGAGAAATTGGATTTCGACTCTCTTTGTTAGGTTCTACAAGACATTCCAATACCCAACCAACCGTACCATCACCGCCTGCAACCTGGCCAAAACACAAGTTCATGGCCAAATAGTCAAGTAAATAGAAAAATAATAAGCTATTTCAGTCATAATTACAATAAGCTTTAAGTTAATTACAAGAGTGCCTATTACTTAGTTTATCAAGCTTTAAATCGTGAAGAAAAACAAAAAGAGAAAAAAAATCTTTTTTCAGCTTGAACTGCAAACATTAAATGATTAGAAAGCAAGAAAAACATAAGTTTTTAGCTTCTGAAAAATTTCCCTAGCTAACCAATATACACCAAGAGAGTGTTCTAACAGGGAATGCATTGCAGAGGAAAAACTAAAAAGTCTATTCATACACTGAACAGTGAAGCTCAATCTGAAATTAAACTCTTACCGAACGACTTTGTTGTAGTTCGACTCGCTCGCCTCGTCCAATCGACCACTCATCGTCCTGACCTTGAACGAATCAGACCAACTGTAGCAATTGTGCTCCATCGTATTGAAGAGCCTCGACTAATCGACTGCTCACTGTGTTATACTTGAACGAATCGACCAAGCGGACCAATAAATCTTACCAAATGACTCTGTTGTACTTCGACCCACTCGGCTCAAATGGTTTAGAATTAAAAATGGGACAAATCTACAAGCCAAATAGAACAGTTCAATCGGACACATCACCATTACATGGAAAATCAATTCTTCAACAAAGATCACAGTAAGGATGACATACATCAAGAAGAACTCGAATAGTTCAAGTTTCGCCACCAATGATTTGGAATGTCAGCTTTTATTCTAGAATTTTCCATGACAAAATTCAAATTTCTTAGCACTAACCTCATCTAAATTCGTCTGATTGGTTCAATTTGCAGCTCAATCGCAGAAATTTAATGATGTTAGGTGTTCGGAGATCTTGGAAGGTGAAGGCGTCGAAGTTGGGCATATGGATTTGAGATTCTTGGGGAGGGTTTGTTCCATGAATGGGTCTTGGGGGAAGATCACATTTTGATAAAACCAAAGGCAAATACTTCTCGAATTTGAATGCGCCAGATTTGATGTCGCCTGATTGGATATGAATCCTTGGCTTCATCGATTTGAGGGAACGCGCTTCATCTACCATTATTTCTGATCAAAACCCCTACGACTATAACAAGTAATACTCAATCGCCATTTGTTCTCAATCGTATATACTCAAATAATATAAATTAAAAAAGTCACTCAGTCGCCATTTGTTCTCAATCGTATATACTCAAATATTTGTTCTCAAATATTTTATTATATATAAATAAAAAATCACCCAATAATTTTTCAGATTGGGGATGCAAGGTTTGTTATGTTAGAGAGATATGTGGCTAAGATGATTTTTTTTAATTAATTTTTTGGGTTTAATTATTTATATATTTTTGAAAGTTAACGGGAGGATCAAACCTACTAACATCGTTAAATTTAACAGAATATTCTTTTATTTTTAAAGTATATTCTGTTAAACCAAGAAATGCCGTTAAATAGACACTTTTAATATATAAAGATATATACAAGGCACTTGATTACAAGTATGACCATAGAGAGCGTTGTTTGCAATTTTACTTAAGCAAGAAGCTCTTTGTAAAAAGCCCACGTAAGAGAAAATCAGCAAGGCCCGTGTAATGTAAGCCCATTAAAAATTGGTAAAATAAGAAGAAATGACAGTCATGAGAAAATCAGTATGACCATAGAGTAAATTACACTCTATACTCTTTTTATGTTGTCTTCTTTGATTTTTACTCTCTTTTCTAAAGTCTATTACTTTTTTTTTAAATATTGTACTAATTTTACTCCTATCACTTTAAAATCTCTATGTGACTTTCTTATGTCAGTATTTTTTAGGTACAATACATATAAAAAAAGATATTTTTAATTAAATATAAAATTAAAAATAAATGTGATTGTATTTTTCAACTTACTCAAGAAAAAAAAACATATGAGGCAAGTTCACACCCTGGGTGGCCGAGCTGAGTGTGTGTAGGTTGAAGTAAGATTAAGTCTTTTTAACCGGAACAGGATGAGAACATACCCAGTCCAAAAGGAGAAGCAATTACTAGATTCGAGTCAAGATAAGTCTCTGATGATTTTTTGAGCCCTCCCATGAAAGAATTCAATCCAGCCACTAATCTATATGAGACTGATCCTTTTGGAATTCCACCTTCTCATTCCTTGTTTTTTTAACAGACAAACAGTATAATTGAATTCCCTTAACACTGAAGAACTTAAAAGCTTTTAGATTCAATTCAACAAATTGGTCCAGATAATAATTATATAGATAAGCTCACCTTTCATTCACAAAATAGCAATATAAAACACATTACTTGCAATTATTCCAAGTGTGAAATTTATGTGTAATTCTTATCATTACTAAATGGCATATCAAGCTAATTTTCAGGAGGTATTAAAGAAATCATCAGAGCCAGCAACTGAACCAACACAAGTCCCACTAAATATAATGCTTCCAACTTCCAAGGTAAATGTGTACTAATTCCCCAAGTGATCTCAAAGGATACCTAATAGTCTAATCTTGTATTAAAAGGTTAACCCAATACAGTAAGGAGAGAAATACAAGGTAGCCCTTCAAAAGAAAAAAGAGAACTAATATGTAATGGTACTGTCAAAGATGCATTTAAAGTTCCAACGAATTTTCTGACCTTTACTGGTTCAAAATACAGTATCAAACCAGTTACAAAAGTAACTTGGAAGTGGTTTGGGATAGACTTAGTATTCCAAAGTAAAGAATTGTGTTATGGCTAGTCTTGTTGCAGAGAATTCGAACAAAAGACAATTACTGAAAGATGAACATATTAGTGGATCAAGATTGTTTTCTTTGTGGGGCTGCTGCACTTATTTTTTAACTGCCTGTATAGTAGAGCATGCCTCAAAGAAATCAAAAGTTGGTTGGAATGGAAATGTTACTCCTTGGAACTTAAAGAGTTGATCCGTTGGGTTAGTAAAGCAAAAAAGTTAAGTAAAGTCCCGAAAAACATAATGTATGCGGTTCTTGCAACTCTTGTGCATTAAAAATGATGTACTTTGGTTTCAAAAGCTTTGTCTTGTAATGCCATGAAGGCCTCCAAGAAGGATAGAGATTGGTTTTCTAATATTTGCAGAAAGTAGTTGATTTAAGTTGGAACTGACGTAAATTGGAACTAAAACTGTGCATGTCTGTAACTAAGACTAACTACCAAACCTGATCTAATACTTGGTAGGGAACACAGTACGATATTGTTTGGACCAAACTTTGGTTTAAACTTGGTGAAAAACAACATCTTTCTTAACTTCACCGACATTTCACATTGATAACCAAGTTAGTTAAATTGGTTTTTACTGTTATTACTGTTTCATTAGTTTGTTGGTATGTGTTTGCTTTCCTTCTGCACTTTATCAATTCTGTTATGTAACAGAATTTCTGTTTTGTAATTGTATTGAAATCTCTCTATAAATAAAGGAAATTGCCTCAGTGTAGAGGTAAGAGTTCAAAGCATTCCTTGTGTTCTCTCTCTCTCTCTTTCTCTGCTTCTCAATCTTCATGGTATCAGAGCCACTGACCTCTGTCAATGGCTTCCTCTGGCGACAACTCGTCTCCAGCTGGTGTCTCCGATTCTGGCGTTAATCCCTCTGTTACAGCAGCTCCTTCGTGGAATCCATTCTCTCATTCTCTCACGTCCTCTCTCACCATCAAACTCGATCGCACTAACTTCCTTGCTTGGAAGTCTCAAGTTCTTCCCACGGTGATTGGCCACGAACTCGATGAGATTCTTCTCACTGACCAATCTCCTCCTCGATCTCTCCTTAATGGTAATCCGAATCCTGCTTTTCAACAATGGCGCAAGAAAGATCAGCTTCTTCTTTCTTGGCTCAGGTCTTCGATGACAGAAGGCATTCTTGGCACAGTCGCAAGTTACACCAGTTCTAATGGTGTTTGGAAAGCCCTGGAACAAAAGTTCTCTAGTCAGTCCAAGGCTAGGTTGCTTCAACTCAAGAGCCAATTGTCCAATCTGCATAAAGGTAACCAATCAATTTCAGATTATGTTGACAAAATCAAAGTTCTTTGTGATTCTCTTGCTGTAGCTGGTCATCCTATTTCTGATATTGATTTGGTTCTCCATCTGCTCAATGGCCTTGGACCCGAGTTTGACTCCGTGGTATCGGGAATTACATCTCGAAGTGACAATCTCTCTCTTGAAGAAGTTCAGGCCTTGTTAATGTCTCATGAAACAAGACTCGAACGCCACACTACAATGATGGATCTTTCAACAAAGATGGCAGCAAATCTCACTTTTGGTTCAAGAAATGGAGGATATAGACCTTATAACAATAATGGCAGAAGTCCCTCCTCTGATTCCTTCTCCAGAATTCCCTCAAAACCTCCTCATCCATCTCAATACACCAGATCTCACAATCCAAATAGACCATTGTGCCAAGTTTGTATGCGCTATGGCCATACTGCTCCAACCTGTCATTACAGGTTTGACAAAAATTGGATAACCCCCAAATCGGTTGTTGGCAATTCTTCCCCACAAGCTCACCTTACTGAACATGTTCTTGACTATGATCCTTCAGCTTTTGTTGCTCAAACCATCCCTGATTTTGGTGATGATCAAGGTTGGTATGTGGACACTGGAGCTACTCATCACATCTCCTATAGTGAGGCTCCTCTTGACACCACCACACCCTATTCTGGACAAGAAACTGTTGCTGTAGGTGATGGTAAGAAGCTTGTCATCTCCCATATTGGTAAAGCTTTCATTCCCTCTAAGTCTTCTTCTCCTTTGCATTTAAAATCCGTTTTGCATGTCCCTTCCATAACTAAAAATTTAGTTAGTGTTTCCAAACTTACTAACGACAATAATGTCTTTCTTGAATTTCATAAAACGTGTTGTTTTGTCAAGGACAAGCAAACGGGAGCAGTTCTTGTCAAAGGGACACTTAAAGATGGGCTTTATCTTCTTGGAGATGAAGGCTCGGGCTTGTTTGGCACTTCAATTCAATGTCATCTTGTTGAGTCTTGCAGCTCATTACAGTCTAAGCAATCTTTCTGTCAATCTTGTAGTCAATCTTGTATTCAAGAAGCTTGTAATCCTACAGTTTTTAATAAAAATACTGATTCTGATTTGTGTTTTTCACATAAAGCTCTTGTGTACAACTCTAATTTGTCTACTGACATTAACCTGTGGCATTGCAAACTCGGCCATCCTTCATCCTCTACACTCACTAAAATGTTGTCTCAAGCTAATATTCCTCATAGCCTTAAAGGCCTGCAGTTTTGCAATGCCTGCCAACAGGGAAAAAGTCACAGGCTTCCCTTTTCTTTGTCCACTTCTCGTGCAAATCAGCCCCTGGCCCTTATCCATACTGATGTATGGGGGCCATCCCACATCACTTCAAAAGATAACTACAAGTACTATATTGTCTTCATTGATGATTTTAGTCGTTTTTCTTGGGTCTTTCCTATGTCAGTTAAGTCCCAATCTTTTGAGATTTTTATTCAGTTTAAAAGCTTAGTGGAAAAGCAATTCAATTTGCCTATTAAAAGGGTTCAAGCCGATGGTGGGGGTGAATATCGTGCTTTTGAAAGGTTTTTGAGAGATCAAGGCATCGGGTTTCAAAATTCTTGTCCTCACACTCATGAACAGAATGGGAGAGTGGAAAGAAAACATCGCCACATAACTGAGACAGGTCTTACTCTTCTTGCTAAATCTGGTCTCGACATGTCCTATTGGTGGCATGCCTTTATGTGTGCAACATACTCTATCAACAGAATGCCTACCCCTGTTTTAAACAACCTCAGTCCCTATGAATGTCTATTTCAGCAAGCTCCTGATTATGGTGTTTTAAAGGTGTTTGGATGTGCTTGTTTTCCCCACTTAAGACCTTACAATCACCACAAATTGGATTATAGGTCTGAAGAGTGCCTTTTCCTAGGCTACTCCCCCAAGCACAAAGGGTATCTCTGTGAAAATAAAGCTGGCCGCATGTTCATTGCAAGAAATGTTGTTTTTAACGAGCATGTCTTCCCTGCAACTTCAACTCAGTGTCACTCTCAGGTACAATCTCCACCAACTACTTATCCAACTGCTACTTTTACTACAAACTTTGCATCTGATATGACTCATTCTAATGCTATGCATAATGTTTCTATCATGTCTGGATCTGCATCACCATCAATTTTACCTGAGCCAACCAATGACACACTGTCCACTGGGACTAATTCTCCTACTGGTGTTGGTCATGAACATGCTACTGCATCTGTGCATTCTCCACCAGCAACCTCGAATTCTCCCAGTCAGGTTACTGCACCAGAAACCAGGGTAGTTGCTCCTCCCATTGATACTACAGCACCTGTAAGAACTCATTCCATGATCACTCGATCTCAACATGGAATTTACAAGCCTAAAGCTTACTTAGCTACCAAACACAGACTGCCTGAATCCTTGTTGCCTACTGAACCAAAATCACTTAAATCTGCCCTTAAACACCCTGGTTGGTTTGCTTCTATGAACAATGAGTTCACAGCCCTCACTTCTCAAGGGACTTGGACACTTGTTCCCTATGAGCCTCACATGCATCTCATAGGCAACAAATGGGTCCATAGGGTCAAACTCAATGCGAATGGAACTTTGGACAGGTTAAAATCTCGCCTTGTAGCTAAAGGATATCTTCAAAAACCAGGGATTGATTATGAAGATACTTTTAGCCCTGTAATTAAACCTGTCACAGTGCGGTTGGTTCTTACTCTTGCTATCTCATACAATTGGGAAATTCGACAGTTGGATGTGGCAAATGCTTTTCTAAATGGCACTCTTCAAGAAACAGTCTATATGCCTCAACCACCAGGCTTTGAAGACCCCTCCAAACCTCATCATGTGTGCAAACTTCACAAAGCATTGTATGGCCTAAAGCAGGCTCCTCGGGCATGGAATGATAAACTCAAAACTACACTTTTTAATTGGGGTTTTACTGCATCAAGGGCTGATACTTCACTGTTTATTCATGGAACCGGTTCTACCTTGATTATTTTATTGGTGTATGTCGATGACATTCTTGTCACAGGTCCAAACTCCCAACTGGTTCAAAAGCTAATAGTTGATCTCAACTCTGCTTTTTCTCTCAAAGACTTGGGGCCTTTGCACTACTTCTTAGGTGTTGAAGTTCACAGGGATAGTGAAGGTCTTTATTTGTCTCAAACCAAATATATCACTGATTTACTTACCAAAGTTCATCTTGAGGGCGCCAAAAGCTGTGCTAGTCCCACTTCTACAGCTCACAAACTATCTCTCAGTGAAGGATCTCCATTTGATGATGTCTCTCTGTATCGAAGTACCCTGGGATCCCTTCAATATTTGACGCTCACACGACCTGATGTTGCATACATCATCAACAAATTGTCACAGTTTATCCATGCCCCAACTACAGTCCACTGGGAGGCTTGCAAACGCCTATTGCGTTACTTAAAGGGTACCATTTCTGATGGTATTTTACTCAGACCAGTTTCTCGTATGTCTCTTGTTGCATACTCCGATGCGGATTGGGCGAGCTGCCTTGACGATAGAAAATCTACTGGAGGATATGCCGTGTTCATAGGTCCCAACCTTATTTCTTGGTCTGCTAAAAAGCAGCACGTTGTGGCCAGATCATCTACAGAGTCGGAATTTCGTGCGTTGGCTAACACTGCTGCTGAGATCAAATGGCTTCGCTCCTTGTTCACTGAAATGCAAGTTGCACTAGCTGACATTCCCATTATTTGGGTTGATAATCAAGGAGCAGCCTCTCTAGCTGCCAACCCGATTTTTCATGCCCGATGCAAACACATAGAGATTGACCAACATTTTGTCCGTGATCAATTGCTCAACAAAGAACTTGAAGTGCGATATGTTCCTACTATTGATCAAATAGCTGATATTTTTACGAAAAGTCTTCCTAAAGATCGGTTTAAATATCTGAAGTCCAAACTTAAAGTGGTTTCTACCCCTTTTCGTTTGAGGGGGGATGATAACCAAGTTAGTTAAATTGGTTTTTACTGTTATTACTGTTTCATTAGTTTGTTGGTATGTGTTTGCTTTCTTTCTGCCTTTTATCAATTCTGTTATGTAACAGAATTTCTGTTTTGTAATTGTATTGAAATCTCTCTATAAATAAAGGAAATTGCCTCAGTGTAGAGGTAAGAGTTCAAAGCATTCCTTGTGTTCTCTCTCTCTCTCTCTTTCTCTGCTTCTCAATCTTCACACATGAAACTAAATCCTAATCCTATTTCATCACATGACCCTGAAAGATCGCATGACGACAACAATGTTAGGTGGACTCAAATACACATCAACTGACCCAACTACTTATCAAATCACTTAAATGTTCATTTTAAGCAAATCATAATTAACCTCACACTTTCATAATACTAAATTGAGAAATATTAAAGGGTAACACATTAATAATAAGGGTGTTTACTATGTTAATATCCTTATTAATCCAACTAAATATTAAATCTAATATAATAATATTTAAAAAAATATAGCTAATCAATTACAATGACGTCTAAAAAATACTAATTACTACAGCTGCTAATAATAGAACTGTTTTACTATGGGTGCCTTTAGTAACACTTTTTTAATCAGTTTTTTGTTTTTAAAATTAGAAAAGTAAAAATATTTTCTTATACCATGTTTTATAAAACTGTTTTTAATTTTTAATTTTTTAATTAAGAATCTAATTTTTTTTTTTTAAAAAAAAAATACTTTTAAATTTAATCAATATTTTGGACTCCAACCCCAACTTAGACCTTGGAGCCCAGATTTAGACCTGCCCCGGTCCCGACCTCAAACCCGAATTCAATAAAATTTACACAATGCACTTTGGTTTTTTTTTTTAAATTGAAAAATAAAAATTATTATAGAACATAAATAAAAATAAATTTTATATTTATGTTTGTGATTAAAAATTTAAAAATAAAAAAATTAACATTAATCATTCTTATTACTATTAAAGAAAATGTACCAATGAGTCAATGTCAGAAGACAACGTGTTATAGATCACATCACACTGTATAGACAATATTATAAAAAGGAAAGTTGTAACAAACACTTCCGACCACCAAAGATCTGAGTTCAGACACGAGCCCAAAATTCAAAGATTCGAGTAAGTATTAGCCATGGCTACGGAAACATCTGTTTCAGACAACCAAAACCCAGAAATCAACAGCCCAAATAAGCAGATCTTCATCTTATCCGGTCAGAGCAACATGGCCGGCCGAGGCGGAGTAAATAAAAATCACAAGTGGGACGGAGTCGTACCGCCGGAGTGCCGACCCAACCATGGGATCCTCCGACTGAGCGCTAAGCTCCACTGGGAAACCGCTCATGAGCCTACCCACAAAGACATCGACACCAAAAAGACCTGCGGAGTTGGGCCGGGAATGGCTTTCGCCAACGCCGTGAAAGCCCATCTGGCCCAGTTCGGCCCAGTGGGCCTGGTGCCCAGCGCTGTGGGTGGAACGGCCATTAAGGAGTGGGCGCGTGGGGAACACCTCTACGAAGATATGATAAAGAGGGCGAAAGAGAGCGTGAAGAGAGGGGGTGAGATTCGAGCTTTGCTTTGGTACCAAGGAGAGAGTGACACGTCATCGGAGGATCAAGTTGAGGTGTATCAGGAGAAAATGGAGAAGCTTATTCAGAATGTTCGACAAGATCTTTCTCTTCCTTCACTTCCAATCATTCAGGTCATAGTCATACCAACATTGGAATAACCAAATTTATTTTAATTCTTTTAATAATAAAATTAAAATATTTACTGCAAATTTTTAATATTTATTATAATTACACATATAATTTTAATTAAAAAAAATAGTAGCAAAAATATTTTATCTAATTTGTTACAGGTTTTTTAGATATTAAGTGTCAATTTAAAAATATATGACGGGCATATTCTTAAATATACTAAATAAATATATCATCTTTTTAAGCTGGCACAGGATTAGTAATACATTTTATTAATTTTAATTTTTACAGGTAGCAATAATTTCCGGTGTTGATAAGAACTGTGCGGAGAAATTAAGGGAAGTTCAATTGAATATGAAGGTGGAAAATGTTGTGTGTGTTGATGCAAAGGGATTGGAGCTCAAATTTGATAATCTCCACCTAACAACAGAGGCCCAGGTTGAATTGGGCCAAAAATTGGCCCAAGCTTATCTCTCTAACTTTGGGCCAACTCAGTATCAATCCCAACCTGAGGCAACAACAACAAAGTCCATGTATACACTTTTTACACTTTTACTTTTGGGATTTGTTGGTTTTTCCTATTTGTTTCTTTATTACCCGTTTTTATAATTAGAAACTCCAAATTACCATTAACACATAGAACAAGAATATGATTTTATATGACTTAGAGGTTATAAGATAAAAACTTTATCTCGGGGATTTCATTGATTTTAATGCAATTTAGTATTTGTATTCTTTTTGTTATATTTATTTTGAGGTTAAGATAAAAAATAATTCATTACATTCTTATTATATTTTTCTAGAATAATGTGCGAGATAAACATTTAAGTTTAACTATCAGTATAGATAAATAGTTTTAAGTTTAATTATCAACATAGATAAATAGATAAATAGTTAAGTTTAATTTTTTACAGTACTAATAAATAATTTATTTTCTGTATTTGACTAATAGATGTCAAGTCATTGTTTTATTCATATATTATTTTTTTAGACAGTGGTTATTGGCTTTACAATATTCTATAAATATAACTTAGTTGTTATTATTATCAAAAATTAAATTTAAATAAAAATTAAACTTAAGTATTTATATCATATTATAAATTACTTTATTTTTTATTGTGAAGTTTGATGTATTTAGACTTTTTCTTCTTATTATTATTTGTTTAGATATGTTTTCAGAATTTTAATGAAAGGTTTTTTTTATTTTGAACTGGTATTCAAGAACAACATTATGTCTAAAACTTATAGTTAAAGATTTTACCATTATTATTTCTAAACCTTTACATTATTTTGTATATTACATCGAAACTTTATAGTTCTAAATTAAGCTATAGAATTTTTTGTTTTTAAATAAAATTTTCTGATTTTTGTATACACTAACACGATAATCAATAAAATTATTGTAAAAAAGGACCCTTGTATTTATGATAGCAGTTATGGAATTATGTAACTGCTAGAGATATATTATTATTTAATTGTATTTTATTATTATTATTATTATTATTTCGTTATATTCTCTCTACCAAAAATTAGGTATTAATTTTTTTTCTTATATATTTTTATCTCTAACCTATAATCTTATTAATTTTTGCCAATCTCTCTCTTCATATAGAACTAATTAATAAGTTTTTTGCATTATGCAGGTGATATGTGGTTTGAGGTTGTTACTTTGGGGTTTAATATTTGGTAATGGTATAGCTTAGCTTCCACTGCTAAAAGCTACAGCCCCAAAAATTAAGTTATAAAATAATGAGTGTGTGCTGTGTAGACTAGTTGTAGTTATGAGTGTGTTAGAAGGATTCTACATTGTGTGGAAACTTAATTTGTAACTTTGAAAAGATTATGAGTTAGAGAATTATTACTGTGGTAACACTGGTAATTAAGAATTGTTATGTAGAAAAGTAGATAATGGAAGTAAACATTGTAATTATATATTTATTTTGCAAATAAAATTAGTAATGTTTGAATTTGCTATTTAATAAGTTATGTTTATATATAAATATAATAAATTTTTCAAAAAGAAAGTGTTAGAATCTTTATGAGCATCACACAATAATAAATTTTTCAGAATAATATGATTTTACATGAGGATATTTCTACTCTAATGATATAACATAAGTAAGATTAATCAATTTTATTATAAAGAATGACATTAATAAAAGTAAAATAATCATACTCTAACAACACCTTTTGATAGCATGATAAATACTAAAAAAAATAGTTTTTCAACTTTAAAACTAAAATATTTATTTTTTTAAGACAAGTAAAAGGGCATTCGTGAAGTTCTGAGCTAGTAAGAGAGATGTATGTTCCTACTTCCTATTATGATTTCATCTTTGTTATTGGATCATTGTTTGAATTAACCATAATTTGCTACTTATTAAAAAAGTAGTATTATTTTTATAAAATATTTTTCAAATTTGATTAAAAACAAATTGTCAATTTTTTTCTCCACTTTTTTAATCATCGTAATCTTTTGTTTGAGGTCGAAGTCCCACTTCAAGTTTGGTTATAGGGTTCAGGATCAGGCTCGAGTTAAGCTATTAGTTTGAGGTTTGGTATCAGGTCATTGGATTCGGGGTTAAGTGCTGGGTCAAGTTCGAAATTTAACTTTTTTTTGAAATAAGCGTTTTATCATTAATTCAAATATATAGACCTCATGGTCGTTACATAAAAAGTTCTCCAGTAAGATAGAGATCGGGATAGATCCAAACATCTGATAAGCAAACGCCCATCTAGCCACATTGTGAGCGGCAAAATTACAAGATCGACTAATAAAAGAAAATTACAGCTAATAAAAGAGGGAGAAGACTTAGTACAAAAAGAGACGTAGTTTACCAATGCCCAACAAGACTCCTTCCCATTGATAGCATTGATCACCACCCTCGAGTCATTCTCCACTATAACACACTTGGACCCGATATCCAAGGCAACCGACACAGCCAAGCAGCATGCCACAGCTTCTCCGCAAAGAACATAAGAGAAATCCACTCGAGCCGTCTGAATTCTAATCACTCTGCCAAGATTATTCCTAGCAACAACTGCAATACACATATTGTTAAATCCCACTTTTACATCACAATTTAGCT
The DNA here is from genome assembly GCF_029168945.1 of Cannabis sativa. NCBI lineage: Eukaryota > Viridiplantae > Streptophyta > Magnoliopsida > Rosales > Cannabaceae > Cannabis > Cannabis sativa. Next base: position 20,059,365 of record NC_083610.1, read on the forward strand.
TAATCTGGGGGAGGGGACCAAGCTTCCTTAAGATGAGGAGCAGGACTAGGGAATAAAGAAGCATGCAAATCAACTTAAGAAATACAAATTTCATTAACACATTTTTCATGTCAACAGGGCAATTATTACGGACTTTATCATTTCGCACCCTCCAAATCAGGGGCGGAGCCAGGACTTGAATGCTAGGGGGGCCAAATTTTAATTTAGTATCAAATAAATTTTTTATAGTATATATTTATATTCAATACTAAAATTTAAAACCAAAATTATCTATAATAAAATGTGAAAATAAAACAAAAAGTATTATATTATTGAAATTTCTATTTTATATTATCCAAATTGAGAATATTACTACAATTTTAATTAAGACATGCATTAAATTTTAAATTTGGTAAATATTTTATAGAACAAAAAAAATTATATGAATAAAATAATTTTAACAAAATCTAACAAATTAGAGGAGATCGTAAATCTCAACTTCTATTTTAGTGATGAAAGTTATCAATTAATGAGTGCTTTTGAGTTGAAGTGTAAAAAATCTAACTATAATAGGTGTACTCACTTATTGGTAAAAAAAAATAAAAGAAATAGTAGAAGAAGAAAAGAAAAAAAAAATAATAAGCAATTGTCTTATTTTATTTACCTTCGACCGTACATTTAATTTAAAAAGTTAATTCACTTTCAAAAAATAATTAATTTTTATTTTATTTTTATTAAAATTTAATATATATTATTTTTAGTAAATTGAACACTTAATTTAAACTATAAATATTATATATGTTTATTTATTATTAATTTTTTTTATTTATACATATTTTATTTTATAAATATTTATATATATAACATAGAATTTTAAAATATTTTGGGGGGGCCATGGCCACTCTTCTCTTGGCTGTGGCTCTGAACCTGCTCCAAATTGTATCCACAATAATCGAAGCATATAAGAAAACATCCTCAACTTGGACTCCTTTGTGCTTTAGATTCTAAATGAATTTGACCCAATATCAAACTCGGATGCCTGTATCACAAACGGGATATATACCCCAAGAAGAAGATCGCCATAAGTGAAAAGCCACATCACAGGAAAGGAACAAGTGCTCCATGGATTCTTCCCTCGTACCACATAGAGAGCAACTTGTGTCCTCAATATGAAATTTTTTTCTAATCACAGATCTTAGAGAGGGTACACCTCCACAAGTTGGGGTCAGGATTAATGTCCAAGTTGGGGTATGAATCTAGGTCAAGGTCTGGAGTTAAGATTGGAGTCCGAGTCTCAAGATAGGCTTTGAGATTAGGATTCAAGATCTAACCTCATGTCGGGGTTAGGATCTAACTTAAGGTCTAGGTTGAAATTTGAAGTCATGTCGAGGTCTCATTAAATCTGAGTCGGTGTATGTATCCAGATGTGTGTGAGGAACTGAATTATTGAAGATTAACAAAAAAAAAAAAAAAATCTACAAACTATTTTTCAAAAATATTAACTAAATAAATAGGTCTTCTTTTTAAAAAAAAAAAAAAAGAAATCTAAATTTGTTTTTTGGACAAAAAAAAAAAATAACTGAAAATAATGTCACATGCTCCAAGAGTCTTGTAGCAACTGGACAACTACTGCTCACAAAAATAAGATTAATCCAAAGTATTATTTTTTAGGATATATTTGATAGATTATAATCTTTCTTAATTTTATTATTAGCAACTAGCTAGACAAAGAAGCTTAGACAGATCTACCATCTAGTTCCCACTCCCAGCCACAAAGGTTGAAATTATTAAAAATAAAATTATAATTAACCTCAAACTTCAAAAATTAATAATTTTGCAATTCAATTCTTGTTACTATTACTTTATTTGTACTTAACTTTATAAATTGAAAAATTCAAAGTGTTATTTATTTTTCACAATTAATTATTAGATTGTTTATGTGTACATTTTATTTTTCACAAATGATATTTTAAATTTATTACTAATTCAGCAATTTGAAAAATTTTGCCGTTAAAATTTAAATTTAAATAATTAAAACCATAATTAAAAGTGTTTAACCCCGAAAAGCTCTTAAAAATAAGAAAGCCTCTTTTAAATTCAGCATATTTCGATTACTTACTTTACTTATTAAAATAATTAAATGAATATAAAACGGAAAGTCTTCACTACCAGAGATCTGAGCTCAGAGACGACCCCAAAACTCAAAGATTCCAATCACCCATTACCAATGGCCACGGAAACATCTAATTCAGACACCCATAATAACCCAGAAATCAGTGAGTGTTTTAGTTAGTAACTAACTGTATCCTTAAATAAATAATATGATTACTCTCTCCCATTGTTTTTTCCTTCTAATTCTCCTCCTTCCAGGCTTCGCCAATTCAGAAATCAACAAACCAAATAAGCAAATCTTCATCTTATCGGGTCAGAGCAACATGTCAGGCCGCGGAGGAGTTAACCAAAACCTCATCTGGGACGGCGTCGTTCCGCCGGAATGCCAACCCGATCGTCACATCCTCCGCCTAAGCGCCAAGCTCCATTGGGAAACCGCGCGTGAGCCTCTCCACGCAGACATCGACACCAACAAGACCTGTGGGGTTGGGCCTGGAATGGCGTTCGCTAACGCAGTGAGAGCCCATTTGGCCCAATTAGGCCCACTGGGCCTTGTGCCCTGCGCTGTGGGTGGAACGGCCATTAAGGAATGGGCGCGTGGAGAACACCTCTACGAAGATATGATAAAGAGAGCGAAAGAGAGCGTGAAGGGAGGAGGTGAGATTCGAGCGTTGTTGTGGTACCAAGGAGAGAGTGACACGTCATCGGAGGAGGATGTTGTGGCGTACCAGGGGAACATGGAGAGGCTTATTCAGAATATTCGTGATGATCTTTGTTTGCCTTCACTTCCAATTATTCAGGTGATTAATCAAATTTTGTTTTGTATAATTCTGAGATAATTCTTTTAAATGATTTTTTTTTTTTATTTTGTTGATTTGATTTTTACAGGTGGCAATAAATTCAGGGTTGGATAAGATATTAGTGGAGAAATTAAGAGAAGTGCAATTGAATATGAAGGTCGCAAATGCTGTGTGTGTTGATGCTAAGGGATTGGAGCTCAAATTTGATAATCTCCACCTAACCACTAAGGCCCAGGTTGAATTGGGCCATAAACTGGCTCAAGCTTACCTTTCCAACTTTGGCCAATGTTAGGATCAAATTCAATCCATTCACCCTTACAAATTCTATTGTTACAATTGTATTACATTGATTTTGAAGATTTGAATATTAATTATATTTAATATAGAAAATTGTAATTCTCAAAAGCTCAATTCGAAATATGATTGATAATTAATATTATGTGAGAGATCATTGAGAATAATAATGTATTTATATTGTTATTTGATATAGTATAATTCCTATATTTTATGATAATGATGATTTAGTGATCTACTTTGAAGATGAATAAGTTGTTATTTGATAATCTTTATCACGTGAAGAATCAAATACTCGAATAATAATAAGATGACTTATTTTGTAGTTAGATATTGTATGAACACTTAAACCTGATATAATTTGTACACGGGTGTTATAAATATTGATCGTATATTAGAGTTGTGATATTTCGTTTTAGTGTTAAAGAATAATTAATTTGATTGTAAATTTAATAAATTAGATATTGTAGTCATATTTTTTTTTTCTAGAACTCAAGAGTCTTGTTGCTTCATTTGTGGTGATGACATTACAATGATCATATTTCTTATTATGTCTTGGGACATATTTAAAAAGTTAGATCTAAACTATATTTTGACTTCTGAAAGGTGAGATATCAACTATAATTATAATTTGTTTAATGTAAGAATCGTATAATTCTAGTTTAGTTATAGAACTGGTAGATTTTAAATTTGTAATTATTAAATTACATTTACAATTATTACCATATTTTGACAAACATAGGTTAAATCGTTAAAAGTACAAATATTACATTCTAGCTAGTAGCTTGCGATTGTTCCCTAATCTATAATACACAATACACCCTACTAATCTCAAATACCAATACTAAACTTTCCAAAGTCATGCTTCGAGTTCTGTGTATAAGAATCTACCATCAACATGCGCACTAAATCCATAGTCAGTTTACATATATAAAAATAGAGAAATGTTAAACCACACTAGTGTGTTTAACTCTTTCTATGTTAATATTGTTATTCTAATCAAGTGTCGAATCTCGTATAGTTTAATATAATAAATTTTGAAAAGTATCGCTAACCAATTCTAAGACAATATATTTAAAGGTACAAGACTTTACTGGTACCTAATAATATTGTTTATAAATTAATAGAAGAAACTGTTTTTAATCTTATGCAGAAAAGAGGCAAAAGTAAATAATAAGATTACTAAGAGCTTGTTTGGCTGTGTTTTCAGTTTTTAGTTTTTAAAATTGTGTTTTTAAAAGTGAGAATAGAAAATAATTTTTTGTCATTTTAAAAATTTAATGGTGTTTGACACAAATTTTTAAAAACTGTTTTTAGATTTTTTCTTACGAAAAAATCAATATTGTAGCACCATACCATGACATTAATCCATTTGGGTCTAGGTTCGGGTATAGTTTCGGGTCTAGGATCCGAGTATGTGAGCAAAATATAAAATATAATATGTTAGACAAAAAAAATTATGTTTGAAAATTGAAAACAATATTTTAATGTTTTCTATTTTCTAGTTTTTAAAACTCAATTTTTAAAAAACAATTTTTAAAAAATTTTGTCAAACGACTTTTATTAGTTTTTAAAAACTGTTTTTAATTTTAAAAAATACAAAACAGTTTTTAAACTGTAAAGCCAACCAACATCTAATAGTGTCTAGTACTTTTTTATGTGTTAATATTGTTATTGAACCAACTAAGTATCTAAACTCATATAATTTAATATAATAATTTTTTAAAGAATAATCATTTAAAATCATTAAGCAGCACTAATACTCATAGTAAATACATGTTGGAGTGAAGAAGTCAGTATTGAAGAAAGAGATTCATTTAGTTAGGGAAGTAAGTAGACTGTTTTCGGGCAAAATACAAATAAAGAGTCAAATACTCTGACCAGCTCCCGAACGCAATCCCCATAGGCCAAATGTTATGTGGGTCCCAACCACCTACAGATACTTATAAAAGGAGATCTTTTTTTATCTTGCTCTCCGGTGGAATTATTCCACGTGGGTCCTGGTGCGTGATTTACAAACGCGGGGGTTGGTGCTTTGCTTTGCTCCGCGACAAAATTAATAGGTGGTGGCCATTAATAATATGGAGAAATTACATTGAAATTTATTAAATGTTTATAAATTTATGATTTACTTTTTTTAATTTATTTGGGCCAACTTTCAATAATATTTATATTTTTGTTATATTTTATAATATATTTTAGTATTTTCATAATTTAATTTTATATATATATTTTTAATAGTTACCCTTCTTATAAACTCGTTAATATAGCATATAAAATCTCATGAGAATTTATTAATTTAAACGTGAAAAACTTTTAGGGTATCGGCTAACATGATCTATATAACCATAGCAAAAGTTGATCATTCACGATCCATTGTTAAAGACAAAATTCTCTTACACAATAAACTGATAGTACCATCTAGTTTTATTGCTAATGGTAAGAGCTCCAACAATTCGGATAGAGTTCCCTTCAGGTAACCATCCAATTGAGGCCCACGAACAGTGGCTGAAACCATTATCTTCTATAGTGAAAAGTTGTTAGGATCCAGCATCAAAATGAACTACTGGTTTAGAGTGCTACCGAATTAAAGAATAATCACACCTCAAGCTAAGTTTTAACTTGTGAAAGGTGTGATTATATCTCCACCAGTTATTGAACCTCTATATGTGGATACAACCTCCATGAATCTCGACGCACGCCAAAAATTGAGCTCTAATACCAACTTGAAAATATACATAAAATAGTAGAATAATAAATGATATTTGCTCAGCTCAATTCGAGATTAAGGAGGTGTGTTTCATTATATAAGAAAACTTTACATAGGAAGATTCTAGATAGGTACATCTGTCCATTGATAGCTCATGATTGGCATAGAAATATTTATAACAGAAAAAAGAATATTCTATTTAATAAAAAAAATAATATTGTTGAATACAACGTGCTGAGTTGTCCCTCTACTCTTCGTTTCAATTGCAGACCTATTGGGTCGTTGTGTCATTTTCTCAACAATTGGGGTCCATCACCATAGGATCACGAAGTTCAGTCGACAAGGATCTTCTTGTCAAAACCATGATTGCCGATTCAAAAGTGGATTGAAAATCGTAGGTTGATGAGAGCTAGAAAATGCTTCAATGCTCTTAATGAAGGCACTAAAATGTTGACCTCGCTTTTAGCCAACGATACTCTTTAAAGTACTAGTAATTGTAAAGAAATCAATGATGAAATAAGAATAATAAATGACACACGATATTTATAGAAGTTCAACCCCTTATAACAGTAATAGCTTACTCTCTTTTAGTTGTATTAATATGAAGAACTATTAAGATCACAAGGTCCGCCCAAGTGAGTTTCTCGATACGTCTCAAAAAGTGTACAAATATTTGTGTAGAGCGTCTGTTCTCAATAATCAACAACAATAAATGTGAATCTTGATATTAAAGAAGATAAAGTAGTGTGGGAACTCAAATGTGAAATCCCACGAATTTCTCTACTTCATAATCAAATCTTGCGAAAATATAGTTTTAATTGAGTTATAATTGTAGAAGAAGTTAAGAAAAATATCTCTAAAGATCTTCACTTAGTGCGTACTTTTAGTTGGCAAATGGCACTGTTTGACACACATGTCTAATCGACGTGCTATAAGGTTTGGCGATCTATTCGGATGATAGTCATTGAAGGACTAGATTTTAATCAATTCGGCTTAGACTCTATCTGGATAGTATAATAGAGAGATATGCTCTGCCCAGGTCAAAATATGTTCAACACGTGTCACTTTGCTGAGTGCCACTGTGACAATTAGTAGTCCTGTGATTGATTCATAAAGGGAAATACGAGGCAAGCTAGGACTGAACATTTTGGTCGGGTTTGACCCGGACCTGGCCAACCCACCCAAACCCAAACCCGACCCAACCAACCCATTTGTTTGGGAAAACCAGTTCCTTACAGGCGGGTCGGGTCCAACCTGATCAACTCTTTTGGGCGGGTTCAGGTATGATTTTTATTAACCTGCAGGTTCAGATTGGACCCATACCAGCCCACGAACCCGAACGACTTTTTTTTTTCATCTAGAGGTCCATTTTTTAAAGAAATTTAATATATAAATAAGATAAAAAAAATGTATTTTTTTATAAAAGATTTTAGTAAAAATTATATGTATATGTGTAACGATGAAAGTAAAAATTAAGATATAAATATGATTTTTTTATATTTTTTTTCTGTTATTTATTTTATCTATTAGATAGGAAATGAAAATTTTAAAATTATGTGTGTATGTATATAATATATTAGTGTATAACTATTATTTTATAAATGCTTATACCTTATATCAAATGGACATTAAATTTACAAACACTTTTTGAATTTAAACATTTTTATGGATATAGATATATCGTATGTATGGATTATGGTGGACAATAACTAGTACGGAATGTATGGATGGACTATAGAGTATGGACTTTGAATTTTTAGTCACAATTTAGTTCGATACTTTTAGTTTTTGTTATCATATTCATCATTCATGATTTTCATGAACAATGAACATAAGTTTTACTTATATTATTAGATTTACGTTTCTACTTTGGATTTGAAATGTTTTTTTTTTCTCTAAAGAATTTTGGTGATATAAAAAACATTCATCGAGAGTTGATCTGACCAACCCAAACTCGTGGACCCGAATCTTTTGAACAGGTGGGTTCAGGTTCCATTTTTTAGGCCAAAAACCCGCGAACTCGAAACCCAGCCAACATGCTGATGTTCAACCTTAGGGTAAGCTGTGCAATCCCAATTGCCTGTGGAAGGTTAAGTGTGATGATTCTGATACTGTTTAGGTATTGGACTACACAATTGAAGGTGTTTTAAATGGATTGATGGATACTACCTATATCAACAAAGTGCCCCTTGTTTTCTTGTAGTCCATCACGAAAGAACTTTACGGTTAAATGTACTTGACCTAGGGATAATGCCAAGATGAGTGACCTCTTGGGAAATTTTCCCAGATTGCGTTGACCCAACTAAAAGTGTGGTCGATGGGGACGTCATCGAATCCCTTAAGGGGGTGATTGTGATAGTCAGTAGTTAGCAATCCCACATCGCTATTTGAAGATGATTTAAATAGATTGATTGATACTACCTATATCAACAAGGCACATCATGCGTATGAGTTGGGACAAAACACGCTGAAAATACTCGTATTAGTCTGCACAACCCAATAGAAACTTAAAGTGGAGGTTGTACATGCACGTTATTTATGCAAAATTTGAGATAACATTAATAAAACTTATTTATTTGCTTTAGAAAAAATACATATAATTTTTCATTTTGTGAATAATTTATTATATATATTATAAATGGCTCTTTAAAAATTACTCTTATTATATACTTTTTTTATTTTTAAAATTAGAAGAGAAAAGAAAAAAAAAATTCAAACTTTGAACAACTTGTACACTACGCTAATGATGTGCTTCCACATTTTACACTAAAATAACTTACATTATAATTTGTCTTAGTTTAAGTGGTCTAGCATAGCAGTTCTATAATTTGTAATTTATTTATATATACATATGGAACACTATATGTATATCATTTAAATTTGGTAATTTAATCTAAATGGTTGGTTTAATTGTTTTTTTTTCCATTAAAATTGACAGTTAAAATTAACACCGTTAAATTAATTAATTAATTAATTTTTTTTTTAAAAAAATTTAAATATCTAAATTTGATTCATTTATTAAAATATTAACTTAAAATAATTATTTACATGTATCCACAAAATTAAATAATTATTTTTATAACAAAGTATCTTAATTTAATTGATTAATCATACTTTATAACAAATTTATTAGTACAACTCTAAGCAAACATGCATATCTATTGTTGGTTTAATACGACGATTGTCTATATACTAAACTGTATCTATTGATTTTTTTTTTGAGAGAGAATTGTGTCTATTAAAGTTTGATATGTATCAAATTGTATCTCTTAAATATTTATCTATGTAGGCGCCCGTTAGTAAAATTGAACAAAATTTTTTAAATTCAATAATATTAATAGTTCAATAATTTTTTTTTTTTAACCACATGAAAAATTGGAAACAAAATTTAGTTGGTGACAAAATCCATATTAGTCTTTTAATAACTAATTAGATATATTAATGTAGTCAAATGATATTTAATATATATTTAATTCAAGAACTAAACTAATTATGGAAATAACTTTTGTTTTTAAAAGAATTAAGAGAATATTCTTTAGAATATTATTTTCACAAAATAAGAAAGTAGTATGAAAAAGATTGTTAGAAAAGAAAAGTACATGAAAAAAGTACACTACATTTTGAATAGAGGGTGATACGGGACACTAAAATGTCCAAGACTAATACTTTTATGATATAATTTTTTTATAATTAGTTAGTGTTGTTTCATAATTTTTATTAAAATAAAATAAATAAGATTAATATGGGACACTAAGATGTCTAAGATTAATATTTTTATGATAATTTTTTTTTATAATTAATTAGTGATGTTTTATAATTTTTATTAAATTAAAATAAGTAAGACCTGATATTAAATTATACACTTATGAGTAATTTTAATCACTACATAAAAAGTTCCTGATATTAAATTATACCATAAATGCGAGAAATGCTAAAAGCCGATAGTTGTGATTATCACTTTTATATATGTTAATATTATTATTGGTCTAATTAAGTATCATGTCCTATATAATTTAATGTAGTAATTTTTAAAAAATATTATTAACCAATCACAAAATACATGTTTAGAAATATTAAATAACATTTGGTATTCAATAGCAATGCTCCCATAAGGGTCCTTAAGATTTCTCTAATTTATTTACCTTGGTAATTAAACATTAGGTAGATATTAAAAATAAATACAGATGTGATTGAAAGCGTGCCCAGCAAACGGGAGTGATTTCATTAGGAAACCTATTTCTTATTTTATTTGTTTAGAAAACATATTATTATTACATTACATTACCGAACCTATCTTATTGGAGAAGAAAAACCCAACCCACACAATACAAACACACACCATCTTCTTCGCTCTCTTTCTTTACCAACTTTGCAGCTCACGCGCCAAGTCGCGTGCATTTTCATTTTCATTTCCCCTCAAAAACCACCAAACCAAACCTCTCAACCCCCGCCTATAAAACTACGGACACACTTTTCTCACTGCTTATTCATATTCTATTTTCTCCACCACCGCCGCCACCGCCACTTCCTCCAATGGCTGCCTCAACTTCTCAAACCCTCCGCCTCAACCCACTAAGAAACGCTTCCCTTTCTCTCTCATCCAAGCTCCCTCTCTCCTCCGCTTTCTCCGTCTCGCTCAACCCCCGGTGGCGCCAGCAGTCTCGTCGCCTGGTTTTGATTGTCTCCGCTGGTCTTGATGCCAAGCCTACGATCCTCGTCGCTGAGAAGCTCGGTGCGGCTGGGCTTGATCTGCTCAAGGAGTTTGCTAATGTTGATTGCTCGTATAATCTTACCCCTGAGGAGCTCTGTACCAAGATCTCGCTCTGTGATGCGCTGATTGTGCGGAGTGGGACTAAGGTTAGCCGCGAGGTTTTTGAGTCTTCTGGTGGACGGTTGAAGGTGGTTGGTAGGGCTGGTGTTGGGATTGATAATGTGGATCTGGCTGCTGCTACCGAACATGGTTGCTTGGTGGTGAACGCGCCTACTGCCAATACCGTTGCTGCTGCTGAACACGGTATCGCTCTCATGGCAGCTATGGCTAGGAATGTTGCGCAAGCTGATGCCTCCGTGAAAGCTGGTCAGTAAGCTTGTTATTCCATCTGTTTTTTTTTTTGTCGAGCTTCTGGTCTTTCCTATTCCATTGTTATTAATATTCGAACTTTGATGCATTTTGTTAAACAGTTTGAAGGCATGATTTATTTGATAATCTTTGAATTCTTTTTGAACTGAGAAAAATACTTTTAGTATTGTGAAGAGTGAAATGTAAAGGACAGATCTTAAACGCAAAAGATTCTCTTGGAAAGCATGCAAGATTATTTTATTTATTATTATTTATCTTCGAGTTGATGTAATCTCTGTAGAAAGGGAGCACTTGTTTGGCTTTTGGTTGTAGTAGCTCGTCTTTTAGTAGATGCTTGTTTATGAAGACAGAGTCGTAAACTAATACTCTGATGTAAGGCGTCTGTATATTGTGCGATGCTTTTTTTTCATTGGGGTATGGAATCCTATTTCATTTCAATATTGAAACTGGAGAAACCCAATGAACTGATTAAGATACCTTGTTTTGTAGAATATTCCACATTTCTCTGTGCTTTTTTTACATGTCAATTGTTAATTAACCTTGATGAGCGTTCCTTGTGACTTGGGCTTCATTTAGTAGAAACAACCTCTTAATTATTTTATAATTCTGTCAATTCAGGGAAGTGGCAGAGGAACAAATACGTTGGTGTATCTCTTGTTGGGAAAACACTTGCAGTGATGGGTTTTGGCAAAGTTGGCACTGAGGTTGCCCGGAGAGCTAAGGGGCTTGGTATGCATGTTATTGCACATGATCCATATGCTCCAGCAGACCGTGCTCGTGCAATAGGTGTGGAACTTGTGAGCTTTGATGAAGCTATTTCTAAAGCAGATTTCATCTCATTGCACATGCCTCTCACTCCTGCCACATCGAAGGTTCTCAATGACGAAACATTTGCGAAAATGAAGAAGGGAGTCCGCATTGTGAATGTTGCTCGTGGTGGTGTCATTGATGAAGATGCTCTTGTGAAAGCACTCGATGCTGGAATTGTTGCACAGGTATGTGTGTTCCAAGTCAGAAATGAATACATGAAATTGGGTTGAGTAAAAGGTAACACTTATCTTCTTATTTTTTTTTCCAGGCGGCACTTGATGTTTTTACAGTGGAGCCACCAGCTAAAGACAGCAAGTTGATACTGCATGAGAATGTTACAGCAACTCCTCATCTTGGTGCCAGCACCATGGAAGCACAGGTTTTTAAAATAATCTAATTGAATATATTTATTGCTTATTATACCTTTCATCCTGTTATATTTAATGTTTCAAATCGATGTACAGGAAGGAGTGGCTATTGAAATAGCTGAAGCTGTTGTTGGAGCTTTGAAAGGGGAGCTTGCTGCCACTGCAGTCAATGCACCAATGGTTCCTGCTGAGGTATTGTTTCTCTTTTGTTTTCTTTAAACATTTTCTTCATTGGGAATGTGTGTGCAAGATATATAAAACTTCTAATGTGGGAATTGTTAGGTATTTTATCACATGTTAGCCAGTGTCATCATTCTATGTGGTGTCATGTTGTAGCTCTTTCAAATTGTTTCTTATCAATGTTTCGATTTCTTTTTTGCAGGTTCTGACTGAATTGAAGCCCTATGTTGAACTAGCTGAGAAGCTTGGAAGACTGGCTGTCCAGTTAGTAGCAGGAGGAAGTGGTGTGAAGAGTGTAAAAGTGACCTACGCCTCAGCTAGAGCACCTGATGACCTGGACACTAGATTGCTTCGTGCCATGATCACCAAGGGTCTCATTGAGCCCATATCCAGTGTCTTTGTCAATTTGGTCAATGCTGATTTCACTGCCAAGCAGAGAGGGATCAGAATAACCGAAGAGCGAATCATTTTAGATGGCTCGCCTGAGAGTCCATTGGATTTCATCCAGGTCCAGATTGCCAATGTGGAATCCAAGTTTGCCAGTGCCATATCAGAGAGTGGAGAAATTAAGGTGGAGGGACGTGTTAAAGATGGGATCGCTCATCTAACCAGGGTTGGATCATTTGAGGTTGATGTGAGCATGGAAGGTAGTTTAATTCTCTGCAGACAGGTCGATCAACCCGGTATGATTGGAACAGTGGGAAGCATTTTAGGAGAGGAAAATGTTAATGTTAGTTTCATGAGCGTCGGAAGAATTGCTCCAAGAAAACAGGCAGTGATGGCAATCGGTGTGGACGATCAACCCAGCAAGGAGTCCTTGAAGAAGATCGGTGATGTTCCAGCCATCGAGGAGTTCGTTTTCCTCAAGCTGTAATTTGCCCCTATTTTGTTTCAACAATTTTCTCCTGTTTTCGAAATCTTTAGCCCGATTTTGATTGTTTTCAATTTTTTGGTTCTCTTTTTTCCTTCTGGGGTTAGATGTTAGTTGAGGGGAATAATTCAAACTTTTGCAATGAAGAGCTTGTGTTTTTAAAAATGTTATGGTCTTTGGTTATGGTAGAATCTATTCATTGGTGTCTATATCTCGATTCTTCTGAAGAAAAAACTGGGGAGCAGAGTAGGCACTAGGCAATATACAATCCCAATGATCTTTTATTATTTAGTTTTAATAGACGAAATCTATTGACACTACCTTTTTTTTAATAATTGTCTGCAACGTGAGATTCAAAAACGTACCTAGAAAAGTGGAGTATTTTTGTATAAATATTAGTCTATGCAGAAAAAGTGATACTTAGGTAAAGCAAGCCAAAACGAATCTCATCACTGACACTGTTGATTGAACTTTAAACAAACTAACTCTTTTATATCATTTTTCTAATTACAAATCAGAATTTTTAGAGCACGTTTGGTTTACAATGTTTGGTTTGTCATTTTAGCTTTTGTAATGAATTTCTTTGGATCCCTATCTCCTATGGATGATGCAAAATTTATGCTAAATTTGTCCCATTTGTTTTTTTAAAAAAACTAATGTAGTTTTAAAAAATAAATTAATGTTATATTTGATCTTAATTATATTATTGCGCTCTAATGTATTAGAAGTAAAATTAGCTTTAATTGAAAGTAAATAAAAATCTTATTAAATTATAAATAAAATGTGAAAAAGTTATTAATTATATTAATGATTAGCAAAAAGTAAATTAAAAAGTAATATTTATTGTGGTATAAAATTTGACTATTGTTATATTTTGTGTTAAATTTGACACTACTTTTAGCATGTGTTGAATTTAGACTATATTCTACATCTCAATGGAGTAAAAGTGTGGTGCATATATATATTTTAGCTCATCTTCATAAAAGTGAAGGGAAATTTGACATTTTATGCTTAAAAAACACACATGGTGTTATTTTATGCCACCCTCACAAAAGTTTGTTAACTATGCTAATCTTTTAATCTTAACCCCAAAATGCCCCTCTCTCCTACAATCAAAAAATTCAGCCCCTCTCTCCATCTCGTGCCTCTCTCTCTCTCTCTCTCTCTCTCTCTCTCTCTCTCTCTCTCTCTCTCTCTCTCTCTCTCTCTCTCTCTCTCTCTCTCTCTCTCTCTCTCTCTCTCTCTCTCTCTCTCTCTCTCTCTCTCTCTCTATTCTCGCACTACTCTCTCTCTCTCTCTCTCTCTCTCTCTCTCTCTCTCTCTCTCTCTCTTTCACTTTTTCTCTCTATTACTACCGGCCGCCAGTTTCACCCTCGAGGTCCACGGCTCGCTTTGCGCCATTTCCACCACAATGAGCTCCCACACCACCATTTCCACCCTCAACATCCACCACACTCAACAAACATATGGGTAAGTGTTTTTCTTAGTAAATAATGTTGTTTTTTGTTGTATTGTATGGATCTGAACGTAATTAGTTGTAATTTGTGGTTTTTGTGTCCTTGAAATCGAGGTAGGGTTTGTTAAACAGTCTTGTATTTTTACGGGTTTTTTATTTTTTGCGATTTTATGCGACTTTGTGCGATATTGTTTGCGATTTCATGAGCAATCCAAGGTTAGGGATGAAACGATTTATTTTGGCGACTTTGTACGATTTGAATGCGATTATGTGTGCGATTGTAATATTTGGCGATTGATGTGCGATCTTTGTGCATTGTTATGCGATTTTGTTGACTATGTGATATTGTGCGACATTATGCGATGACTTTCCATTTCTGTGCGATTATTGTGCGACATCATAACTGGTTTATATTATGTTAGCTTAAGGCGATATTGTGCGATATTGTGCGATTTACTGTGCGATATAGTATGCTGATTTTGAAATGTAAGTTTGTTTGTATTTCTTTGGGACAGATTCATCTGTATTTGTGCCTGTACTGTATGATGGCGTTTGGACTTTGGAGGGTTTCAACTGGGTATTTGATTCCTCAAAAAGTAAGACATTGATATTGGACGTTGACTATACACTGAAAAAGTTGCGTGAAGTTTTGCATGAGGAGTTGGAGGTGGACCCCTTGGTGTATGAATTGAAGTTAGAAGTTCTTTACATGTACATGAAAGGCACTAAGTTTCCACCTGAGGTTTTAGTGAAAGATAGTCAACTACGAGTGTTCTTGAGCATGAAGGCAAAAATGAGTGTGGACAACTTGTTGCCACTATTTGTGACTAAAGTGAAGAAGAATTTGGCGATTTCACTGGTAACATGCCTAATATACTAACTGTCTACTTTTTACGATTTCTAAGCGATGTATGTGCGACATTTTTAGCGAGCTAAGCAAGTTATTATTTCAACTTTGATAATATTTGCGATTTGTATGCGATATATGTGCGACAGTTGATCAATTTCACATTTCACAGTATAATATAATACAATTGTAAGAGTTTATCATCATTAAGTCTACACATTTCACAGTATAATATAATATAATACAAGGCATAACATTACATAAAACTACCATGTCAAGTTCTAGTAAAATAAGTCTACACACCACCTATGTCTAAAGGTGAGCATGTTATCATCATTAACTAGCTCTAACGATCGCTCCAGCATGCAGTGCTCAATGTACTCCATGGCAAACACTCCACAATCGCCACTACAAATTAAAAAATTAGTAAATATTAGCAACAGTAATTCATAATGGAGTGCAAAATTAAATAAATTACTTAAATTAAAAAAAAAAAGGAGAGATTTACCTGGTCTCCGTTTGTGGTGCAACCTTAGAGGTAGCTCGTCTATAATGTAGGGGTAGGAGATGAGACATCGCCAAAATTGCCAAAAATCGCATGAACATCGCATAATATCACAGAGAACACATTGTTCAGAGTAAATCGCACAAAAATCGCCAAAAAATCGCATGAACATCGCATAATATAACAAAGAACCCATTATTCAGAGTAAATCGCACAAAAATCGCATGAACATCGCATAATATAACAGAGAACCCATTGTTCAGAGTAAATCGCACAAAAATCGCCAAAAATCGCATAAACATCGCATAATATAACAGAAACTATCTAAGCTAGCAAAAATCGCACAAAAATCGCACAAAATCGCATAACATCGCTCAAAATCCCTAACAAAAACTTGAATTCAATATTAAATCGCATTAAAGTCGCATAAAATCGCACAAAACACCAAAATCCAGAGAAACCAATTCCCCCTAGCCTACATTCATCCCCAAACACAAAAACTAGCAATTCGAAACTTTCATAAACTACATATTTCAGTTATATCACAGATTCACAATTTAAAGGATAAATTGCAAAAAAAAAAATTAAAGGAAGCCCATACCTGGTTCGTCGACGGTGCCGAGGACGATGATGAACGGATGGAGTGGCTCGTGGATCAACTGGGATCGAGTGGCTCTCGTGGGTCGACTGGGATCGAGTGGGTCTTATGGGGTTCGGGTCTCGTGGGTCGTCACTGTTCGTGTGGGGTCGAATGGGTTCGTGTGGGTCGACTGGGTTCGTGGGTCGACTGCGTGTGGTGGTTCGAATGGTGTGGTGGTTCGAATGGTGCGGTGGTGAGAATGAGGGTTAGGTTCGAAAGGGGGAACGGTGGTGAGCTTGAAACCGAGAAAGGAAGAGAGAGAGAGGAGAGAGAGGGAAGTTAGAGAGATTGGGGGGAATTGAAATGAGGGGGGTATTTTTGGAACAAAATTGAAAGTTAAGAATAATTATCAAATGTATATTTTCTGTGTATAAAATAACACCATGTGCATTTTTTAAGCATAAAATGTCAAATTTCCCAAAGTGAATTCCAATTGTAGTGTATAAAGTGATTCAAATTTAGCACATGCTAAAAGTTGTACTAAATTTAGCACAAAATATAGCATGTGTCAAATTTTAAACCACAATAAAAATCATTTTTTTTTATTATTTTCACTTTTACTACTTATTGATGTAATTAATAATTGTTTACATTTGATTTATATATTTAATAGGGTTTTATATAATTCTAATAAAAATTTAATATTTTTGTGACTTTACACATTTATATCAAAAAAGTCGATTAATTTAAGCACTATTATAAAATTTAGGTCAAATATAACATTAACTTATTTTTGAGTTATATTGACTCAAATTATATACCATCTATTGGAGATGGTTTTATACAATACCATTGAAGTTTAATTTTTTCTTAACATGAGTTAAAAAATACATATACACCATTTTTATAGCACTGCATTAAAATGCTCTAATAAGTATTATACTATTTTTATGAATTATCTTACATACATTTATCTCATGAGAATTAAAATTACCACTTATATTAAAGACTTTTTTGTCCCTTTTAAGGTATTTTTGTCAATAAACCAATTATTTTGTAAGAAAATTACAATTAAAGTGCATTCAAATCAACTAAAAATTTAATTAATAAATAATTACTAATGATAAGATTAACAAATAACACACACAACAATCAGAGATAAAACTGTGATGAATATAGTATCTAAATCAGAAACGAGTAAAGCAATAAGACAATGAAATCAACACGAAGATATATACTGGTTTAAGTCCTATAAATTGATGTGATCTATGACTCTACTCCAATTTTAGAACACCACTGAAATCGTCTTTATTGATTGAGTTAGAATAGGGTAGGGTACAATACAGCCGAGATCAATTCTCAATGGATTCTCTCAAAGTGTTTATCTCTCACACTCTTACCCAAGAATCTTTTTCATCTACAGGATATTCTTCATACAAAACTCAAGCCCAATCTATCTCTTTTCTCTGTACCTCTCTGTACCTCTCAATCTTTCTCTCTCAAGATCACCTCTCATAAGTCATAACTCGTCTGATCAATCACACCTTAGAAAGATAAGTGTTGGTGGTATTTATAGATCTGCGATATAGAATCCAAAGTCGGTGGCTACCAATAATTAGTTGTTAAGTTAGTTAAGACTTAACAAACTCCTCATAACAATATCTCCACGTCAGCATAAGTGAAGTGCTTCCGAATGAGACGTACGCTTCCTGGAAGACAGGCCAAAGCATATGCTGCAGACTTCCCAGTAGGGATGTAAACAGGGTGGGGCGGGTGCGGGGATTGCTCCCCCACCCCATATCCGCTTCCTAAATTCACCCCCATACCCGCTTCCTAAATTCACCCCCATACCCGCCCTAATACTTGTTTAAATTAAAGCGGGGACGGGCCGAGAATTACCCAACGGGGGAAGGATTTCCATCGGGTGGGTACTCATTACATATATTTTTGAAATAAAAATGATGTCTCAAAGAGAATTAAATAAAAAATAATCATAAAAATTAAGTAAAACAATACTTAAGTGGAATGATGTGTATATTAAGAAAATAGAGTATAATCAATAAAAAATATAAATCATGAAGTTATTTTAATTGTAGTAGACTAGAAGTTATGATTTTAAAACTTAAATATGTACATATATCATATCGGGGCGGGTATCTATTCCTCTGCCCTGTCCCGTTTCCGACTAGAGTATGAATATTTAAACCCATACTCGCCTCCGCCCCCAAAAGTCAACCCCCGTCCTCGCCCCATTAGGGGCGGGTACCCGAAGCCGCGGGTATAATTGCCATCCCTACTTCCCAGATAGGAAAGACAACAGCTATAGTCGACTATCCGAGACTCCATTCCAGGAGGAAACAACTGGCCATCCGAAACTCCTTTCCAAAGGAAGGCTACCTTTCCTAAAAACTCATTCTAGGTAGCCATAATAGGCATTTGAGAAAGCCCTTCCGAATGGCACCTATCATTCCACGAGACTACTTCCAAATGGTAAAGTTAGACTTCTAAGAATGTCCTTCCGAAAGACATCTATCTTTCTATAACCGAAATAACGTTTGGAGATCATTAAATTTAGAGGAACTATACCACATATTTCATTCTCTTTCCGTGCTAAATTAAACAAAAGAATTCTAATTACAATGCTCATTACAAAATAAATTAAACATCGTAATAGTATTCTTATTACTACTACCATTACATTTCTTTACTATTCGTATAACCATACAATTACATTTTACTAAACCAAACACCACCTCAGTTCTTACTTTCTTACAATTTTATGAAGCATATGAAAACGTGTAACGGTGTAAAGAGTAACCCTTGACCTTTATTTTAATGAATGCTCAGTAACATGGTTGGCTATTGGACTACTAGGGCAATATTCCATCATAAGTTACAAAATAAACTTCAATTTACTAATTCTATTACTTTTTTTGAAGAAACTTTAAAGAAGCCTAGAATTGTTTGACTCTTTTGGTGAAGTATATACCGCCTTGTCCGAAGCTAGCGAGGCATCCAGAGCTTGGTTCTTAGTGTGTGAACCCATAAAGGAAAGGAACCTCTGCTATAGTAGTTGGTAGAGATAAGTGGAAATTATGAACTGCTAAATAGGCAGCAATGCCAGCAGCATAACCTGCAAAAGCAAAACCACTCACCTGCAATGGAAAGGAGTGAACTCAGTCACCCAACAAGAAAAATGATGAAATTTCAAGTAGTTAAATTATCAGCTGAGTGATTTATTAATTACCTTCCGAAAGTACCAGAAGAAGTCCACTCTTTCCATCCCCATAAAAGCAACTCCGGCTGCTGACCCAATAATAAGCATTGATCCACCAGTACCAGCACAAAATGCAATCAACTGCCAAAATTCAGAATCTTGAGGGAAGGAAGTTACATCATACATCCCCATGGTTGCAGCAACCAAAGGAACATTGTCTATAATTGCAGATACAACTCCTATTGCGCTGGCGATCAGTTCGGCGTTTGCAATGTGAGAATCTAGGTAATTTGCTAATTCGCGTAGAACCCCAGCTGCTTCCAGGCTAAATAAGAACAAATTAAATATAAATAATGCAGATTGTACAAGTTGTGTGCTTGAGTAAAATTTCGAACCTGTGAGACATGGTTCTGAATTGTCATATCTCTCTAAAATCTATGCTACAATCATTTAACAATTGGATAGTCACCTGCTAACTGACAGAAGAATTCCAAGGAAGAAAAGCACTCCTTGAGTGTCAATCCTTGACAAAGCCTGGGGTACTTTTAACCTTTGCCTTTCAGACTCGCCATAATGGATAGCATCAGTTAGAATCCAAAGAACTCCCAGTCCAAACAGCATACCCAAGTATGGAGGCAACCCCGTTAGAGCCTTGAATACTGGAACAAAAATTAAAGCTCCAATCCCTACAGAGAAAACAAGCTGTCCTCGAGGAGCCATCTGTTCAGATGCCAAAACATTGGGAGTGTCCTGGCCACTCCCACTTACTTCACTGCATAGACGAGCTTGCAAAACATTATTAACGCACATAATCCATTAAGTGTAAATTTGTAACTACCAAATGCTCATTGCTTTGCTCTGGTAAAGCCTGAAGAGTACCTGGTCAGAGACATAAGAGCCAGCGGTACAGCGAGAGAAATAGCTGAAGGTATAACCAAGCTCTGCAGTCAAATAAAGAATAGTCATTCAAAATCAAGAGTGGTAAACATTTTGAAACATATCAATCTGTGTAGAAAAGGTTTCTGACATCCATGCAACATTCCAGTTGGTTTCAGTTCTTGGCTTTAACATGAAAATTGTAAGGCACTGTAGTTTCTTGAGCAATGTAGTTTTTCCTCCTTTTATGTAAATCAAACCCAGTTCTTTTTGCATTGGCATTAGGAAAATGGACAAAATGCTAATAGATGCAGAAGTGTTATATGATGTTTTATTTAGACCTTCATTGTCTCTACTGTGGATATCTGACCATGTATCCACAACATGGTAGTGGTGACATCACCAATTGGAGTCCATGCACCACCAGCATTTGCAGCTATAACAACAACAGCTCCTAAAAACCTGATGAACAAATTCAAATTGCAAACATTAACTATTAAAGAGACACATCAATTTTGACATTAATGACCACATTTTCCAACTCCAATCACTCATTTGCAATTTTTTAGCAGTTTACATGCAAGATCTTATTTTTCCCTTAATACTTCCATACCGCACCTTGTAAAAGGTGTTCAGTTTTTTTTTCAATAAATAAATAAAAAAAATACTTCAAACAAAATTTGAATAAATGTGAAAACTAGTTTTGTAACCAAACTGCATTTTAGATAATTTGTTTTAAAGTTTCACATGCTTTTGATATAATTTTTTTTCCTTCATAGAAAAACTTGAAACTTCAGAATCTAGTTGGCAAATAAAAACATCACCAAAGTTCTTCAAGCATATAAGACACATTACTACAAAGTTTGCTCGTACTTCCGGTATTCAGATGGAGGCACTAGCTTCCGCAGTAAAGAAACCATGACAATAGTAGATGTCAAATTATCAAGGACGGAACTAAGGAAAAAGGTCACAAAGCCAATCTGCAATGCCAACAATTACAGGTCAGAAACCATGATCAGAATATTATCAGTGTCAATTGACAACTATAGAAACTAAGAACTTAATACTCAATATGATGCAGAAAACATATGTGATCCTCCATATTAAAACAAAAAAAGAATAGAGAGCACTCACCACCCAGAGGAGAGTTCTTGGTTTACGAGTGGTGATATTATCTGTAACTAGTTTGAACCCTTGATGAGCATCAACGATCTCTACAATTGTCATTGCACCAAGTATAAAAAAAACTATTTCACTGACTTCAGCAGAGGCATGTGTTAGCTCTGTAACAGCTACTTCAGTTGAAGGAGCCTACACAAACCCAAAAACATAGCAGAAACTAATTAAATTAAAATAAACATAAGCAACTTTTGCTTGCAATTACCATTGCATACAGGTAAAAGGAGATATAATAATCATAATATAGAATAAAACTTAACTTTTCAGCTTCTTGTTGGATGGCTAAATGCATTGTTATTAAAATGGGGAATAAGAAGGAACTATATATAAATTATTAGCAAATCAGATGTGCTTGGTAAAGTCCAACACAACGAATCTTACCCCAATACTTCGAATCACCCACAGGCTCACAGCCATTAGTAATGCTACTCCACTTTTATTGAAAGCTAGAGATTCTTCAAATATGATACCAGCATAACCTATTCCAAACAACAATGCCATTGCTACATCCTGCATAGAACATTTTTCTCTTCATATATTTTGTTTCTACTCAAAATGAAGATAAGACACAGCTGGAATTGGAACCACAATCAATTGACATATAAATCGTCAAAAAACTAGCAACATAAAGATATATACCTGATTAGCCGCAACCCAAGAATGGTTAATTGCCAACACCCCTGTTCCAGCTGCTGCAACTACTGCAATGGCTTTCAGCAAATCAGTCTTTGGCTGGTAATTTGCTTCAAAATCACTTGAGCTTGTTTCGTCAACCGAACATAAGGGATCACATGTTCCAGAAGGTGTCAACTCCTGATAATATTTTAAGTGGTCGAATTCGAAGTGCTATTATCAGTTGTAGCTATGCATAATATGATTCATACAATTCAAACACCCAATGCTATGCTATCAAGTTCAATCACAGTACACACACACACACTTCTATAGTAGCTATTTCCTTAATTAACTCCATTAATATCAACAAGTTTGGAACCTTGTTAGAGCTAGTAGTTAGTTAGCTCAGCTCTGCTCTCAAGTTTTTATAGGTTAGTTAGTAATGTCTGTTAGGCTAAGTAACTATTAGCTCTAACAAAACTTAATTCAAATCAGCAGCAGAGCAAACAAATCCTGATTTATGGCTACTTTCATTGATTCAAGTGAAACCCATATATCTTTTTTAACTGAAAAAAAGAAAAAAATATTCTCCTTGGTCACTAAATGAAATGCAGTTTCCAAAAAGTATAA
This sequence comes from Cannabis sativa, assembly GCF_029168945.1. NCBI lineage: Eukaryota > Viridiplantae > Streptophyta > Magnoliopsida > Rosales > Cannabaceae > Cannabis > Cannabis sativa. Next base: position 20,082,474 of record NC_083610.1, read on the forward strand.
AATTTATTTGTTCAAAGGGTTGATAAAAGTGCCACAGTGTTTCACAAATTGACCCCAAATCTCCAAATTTCACTGACCAAAAATCATTGACCCAGAAATAGATAAATTGCGAAACAAAGATAATGGAAACACCTTCATAATTTGAAACTCTTCATGAAAGTGAATAAGAAAGGAGAACCTGTAACGGTGTGTCAAAGGAAGAAGAAGAGGAAGAGTCCTTGGCCTTATCCTCAGCTCGGGCCAGCAGCACATTTCCAAGCAGCCTTGGAGTCCTTAGACCAGGCAAAGAAGAACCTTTAGACAGAAGTGAGAAGTGGGTTTGAGACAGAGAAAGTGAAGAATGGGAGCAAAGTGGAGGTAGGTTGAACTTGTGGGATGGCAGCAAATAGGTCCCAACAGAGAGGGAAGCCATTGGAGGAGCTGAACACTGAGAAAGGGAAGATTTTTAGGAAGAGAAAAGGGAAGGGGGCAATGAGCTGGTCCCTTTTTATATGAAGATTAAGATTTTTTTTATTCTTTCTATAAAAATAAATAAATAAATAAATAAAAGATAAGTTAAATGCATAACCATAATAACTGTGTTAATTTTGAGTTAAAAATAAGTGGAATTATTATTATCTTTTTTTAATAAAAATTGCATAACCATAATTAGTGGAATTGTTATTTGTTGTGAGTAGAATGTATTATATATAGAATAATCCTATAAAGTGATATTGGTTTTATTTTATTTTTTTCTATCAAAATTAACTTGATTAAAGCTTATAATAAACTAAGCTTGGAATTTATAGATCATGTACTCAGCAACTTTGAGGCCCCTGACAAGTTCTTCAATTAGGTTCATCAGTGTATTTCGACCACTTTATTTAATATTCACCACAATGGAGGAAAGGTGAGCGACTTAGTCTCTGAGTGTGGCCTACGAGAGGAGATTTTCTATCCCCTTATCTCTTTATTTGAACAGCTGATATCTTCTCGCGTATTTTGGAGAAGGCCTTAGACTTTGGTGTCGTTAGAGGTATCAAGTTTAGCAGAGATGGGCCTAAGCTCTCACATCTTTTCTTTGTTGATGATCTTATCCTAGTGAGAAAAGGCGACTATTGCAGAGGCCAAAGGCTTCTAGCAGTGCCTCGAGCAATTTTGTACTTGGTCTGGGCAACGGGCTAATAAGCTTAAAACATCAATCTTCTTCAGCAACAATACTATTGAGGGTATGAATAGAGGCATCATGCAAGAACTTGGACTCAATATGGCCACTTCTAACATTAACTACTTGGGCCTCCCGTTATTTAGATCCAAGCTTAAGGATGCTGATTTCAACTTCATTCTTGAGAGTCTGGTTTTGAAGCTGCATGGATGGAAGCTGAAATCTCTTTCAAAAGCTGGTCGTGCTACTTTGATCAAGTCAGTTGGGCTTGTTGTGCCTATTTACACTATGCAAATTACCAAACTTTCAAAAAAACTTGCCTAAAAAATAGATGGTATGATCAGAGATTTCTAGTGGGTTGTGATCAAGGAAATTAGTGTATTCATTTGAAGGCTTGGGATCGCTTATGCTTTCTAAAATTCAGGGGTGGTCTTGGTTTTCGAAAGACTTTTGAAATGAATCGAGCTTTGCTTGCTAAGTGTGGGGATGGGCCCTCCTCAATGAAGAACAATCTTTGCGTTGTAAAGTGCTTAGAGCTAAATATTTAAGACGAATGTCGTTCTTGGAGTGTTCTTTTAAAAGTTTGGACTCTTGGTTCTGGAAGAGTGTAATGAAATCTAAAGAAATATTGAAGTTTGTAGATTTTACATGGTACGGGGTTCTACCCTAAGTCCATTGCCCCCAACTCGGGGGAGGTGACTAAGGTTACAAAGCTATTTTTAGATAATGGGAATTGGGACATTCCTAAACCCCGAACCTTTTTTTGATTCGGAAACTATTAGTAACATCATTAAAGGGGGAAACCTAGTAGTCATGGTAAAGATAGGTGGGTATGTGTTAGGTTATAATTAGCCTATGTTTCGGGTCTTTAAAGTTAGCATTAACTCGTCTATTGGTGTCTTTTGGGGCAGTTTTACGCTTGATTTTCATTATTTCAGGTTCCCGGAGTGTTAAAGTTCAAATTCAGTCAAATGGCGGAAAACTGGGATAAACTGGAAAAAAATTGGAAAATTCGGCTCCAGACGCGTCAGTAGTCGCGACCTCCAGAGAGCCAGGTCGCGACCCTTTTTCCTGGTCGCGACTCTGGTCGCGACTTTGAGATTTGGCAGCACCTCTGATTTTCGAGGTTTGCCTGTAGTCGCGACCAGCTTAAGTGCTAGTCGCGACTTGGTACGGACGTCGTGGTTTTGACCTAATTTTGATTTTTCTCTCAATTAGAGGCACACTTCTCATCCCTATATAAGGAATACGACACTGAAGGTCAGAGCAAGGAGAAATAGACCTAAATAGTGGATGCAAGTGGAGAAGAAGCTATCTTGAAGACCCGGAGCGATATCACCTTCTAGTTTCTTTCTTTTACCCTTAATTTCTTCTTTATGTTTGTTTTTGTTTCTGAATTAATCATGGATGTTTTTAGAGTTATTATGAACTAAATTTCCCAATAAGGGAGGATGATAATTGTTGTTTAAGTTTATGCCTAGTTAATAAATAATTGCCATTCCTTCATCTTATGTGTGAATACTATCTATATTTGTGTTCAATTCCATGTGCAAGCTTGATCACCTTTTACATGTTTAATGATCTCAATTCGAAATCTGAAAAGTGAGAATTGAGAATGCTAAAATTTGGATAGTCTAGGTTTTGATGTGAAACGAAAGTATTTATATAGCCTCAGTGACAAATAGATTATTGCTTAATGCTGATTTTATGTTGATTTAATTAAGAAGTTAATTAGAGAACATATTATTTAGAACCTAAAAGATCTGAAAGGAGTTAGGTTAATTTATAATCTGTCATTCACATTAAGATAAGGATAGCAATTAGGTATTAACATTGGTAACTTATCAACAGGATTCACCTCCCTAATCTCTCATCTTGATTAATCTTCGTTTATTTTCTCTTTAATTTTCTGAGTTATTTACTTTCAAATTGCAAACTTATTATTTTACCAAATAGAATCATAAGTATAGTTTAGTAGTACTTAATCCAATTCCCTGTGGTTCGAACTCACTTGCGTGAGATATTACTTGATTGCGTACACTTACGTAATAAACATAAAATTCGTAACAGTATGGTTGAAAGAGTCGAATGGTTTATTTACTACAAAGTCTGCTTATTTGGTCTAGGCTTTAGAGAGGTCCCCTGCCTGTGTTGTTGCCCCTGCCCTATGGAACAAACTCTGCCCTGCCCCAGATTATTTTCTTCTTATGTTCTTATTTGAATTGTGTCTAATTGTTACAATGAACAGGAGTAGCTAAATTGTTATTTAGGGTATTGATGGAGATTTTTTGACATCTTTTTATGGTTTTAATATAATTTAATTCTTCTTCCAATTTTTTATGTACTTCTATTTCATTCGTTCTTAATTCTTTTAATTGTCTAGCCATCAATTAATTGTTTATGATTTCGATACAAAATCTGGGAAGTGAGTATCGATTATGCTATAGTGAAATATGGACAAATTTTAATATAGGACGAGAGTACCTATGTGGTTTGGATAACAATTAGGATTTTCATGCTTAATGTCTTTTACATGTTTAAATTTATCACAAGAGTACAAAATTTACATGTAAGTGAAATTTATATATCTTAGCCAACTATAAATTACTTGAGTAAATATGCTATTGCATAAAAATTAGTAATTAGAAATTAAATTATATTATGTCATATAAGATAGATACAATTGAAATCAATAGCCATAACTCTAATCATTCTTAATTTTTATTCTAATTTAATTATTCTATTGCTTTATATTTTAATTTCCTCTTCTAAATTTGTTATTGCCAAATAGATATGGAAGTTTAATTTATTATTACTTAACTACAATCAAAGTAGGATCGACCTCACTCCTGTGAGCATATACTTGCTATCGATATGTACATTTGCATAGAGAAAAATTAATAATAAATATGCCATATCCCCCATGTCTTATGTAGGAGAACAAACTTCTTAGACCATGAGGATGTAGGGGTTTAGGCGTACACCCCTAGACTAACTTCATCACCTTTTGAGTATACCATTACATTTAAGGTAGGGGTAGTGACATCTACTCCTACACTGATTTGACCTTGTAGGTGTGTGGTGATCGTTTATTCCATCTATGAGAGTGTTAGTCCACCGTCTCTCTGGAGGCAGCCACCTCGCTCAAGCTAGGGGGAAAGGGGACCATCAGACTTCTCTTCTAACGGTCATAACAACTGGTCATGACTAACAGTCCACACCAACGATCATAACTTTATATATTTTTCATCAATCCCGCCCTAGTATCCTCGTGCCACGTGTCGTTATTCTTGCCACATCACTGTAATCAAAATTCTAAGTAAACAACACATATGTTGTATCAGTTAATAACTATATTTTCCCCTCTATATTTTAGATATCATGAAATCTTTTTAGTATTTAGAGTATATAGCGAGATCATGTTGCTATTCTAATATTTTGTTTTCTTTTTTGTTTCCCTGCATTGGTACCGTAAAGGACGACTTTTTGAGTGTGACAAACGATCCTTCAACAACTTAGTAGGGTTATTCATAAACCTAAAAGAAAATTAATTTAGGCATGAGATTGTTGGGGGAAAGGAGTTTGAATGGAAAATGAATATGTGATCCTTCATCTTCGTGTTTGAATAGAAATTTAAAGTATTGTGATGGCATTCTCACTGTTATCATATATGCACATATTGTTATTTCTCGAATCGCAATCGCACTGCAAAATTTTAAATAGCAAAATATAGTGTGATGCAGTACAATTTAGACCGTTTACACTATTATCATTATCAAACATTAAAATAAGAATTAAACGATTAGTCAGATAAAAATTATACTATTTTTTTTTTAAAAAAAAAAAAACTTAGAATGCAAAATAGAAATAGCCTCTGATGAAACTTGGAATTTAATTTAATTTTATAAAAATTGACCTTTTAAGAGTGTTTTTCCTTTTAGAAAAAAAAGATAAAATAAAAGAAAAATGTTATATCCACAAAGATTTGACCATGCATATTGAATGAACACGTGTCATTATCCCATTCACATAGTGTTTGGTCATCTTCGAGCTCCAAAGGCAAGCTTTCCTTCCAGTTCCACAATAGTCAGAGACATAGAATTCGAGCTCCACTCTCTGCAATAACAATGGCCGCTGTAGCTCAAATCTCTGCCTCTCTTTCCGTTTCAATCCGAGGTAGGTACCCCTCTTCTCTTTCTCACCCCATTATATACCAACTCTTCTTTACAGTAATAATATTCATTTCTAAAGATTTTGAATTTAAGCAGATGCATGCGCTTTTAGCCCAGCACCAATTCCTTCAAGGCCTTCTCTTTCCAACTTCGCCCAAACAAGGTCCTTCTTTGCAACCGGGTCTCCACTTGGTACTTATTCTGAACTCAAACTACTTCCTTCTTCTTAACTTTACTGTTAAGAAATCATACCCTGTGATACTGTATGACTCTGGCTCCAAAATCCATGTAAGCTTATTTTGTAATATTTGTTTTACTGTTTCATACATGGTTTTTTTCTTTGGGTATACATGAAAACTCTAGGTGAGGGTAGAATTGTAACAAGTTCATGATTTGTTGCAGCTTGCAATTAGGAAAATGAAAAAAATTTATGAAATGGGAATTACTTATTAGGATATGTAATTAACCATTACAAATAGTTTTATCTTTTCTGTGAACCAGACTTATTATATGCTAAAAAAGGGTTTTTATCCATTTGTGAAAATACCCCATCAGTCTAATGTTTAGTTTATTATCTGTAGTCTAGTGTGGTAGGATGGGATGCATCACTTGTGAGAATTGAGCCTTAGGATTGGCCTAGTCTCAGTTTTCCAAGAAGATTTGTGTTCCTATGTAATTGATTGATATATTGTATTTTTTCTACCACAGTTAAGGAATTTCAGATAATTGGTTGTGTCTTTCCTCTGATCATTATACACCATGTCATTTGTAAAGAGGTTGTAAAGTTAATTTAGAAAAGAAAAGAAGGGTTTAGGTATTGAATCATTTATGATTTCGGCCTGTGTTCTTGATACTTCTACATACATTTGTATTCAAGTTCTTAGAGTTTTCATTTCCTAAAAATTCCTTATAAATAGTTCAAAGTATGAAGTTATCAGTTTATCACTTAGTGAAATGAGTTGCTTGCTTTTATTTCTAGTACTAAGGAGGACTTCTTGTCAAAGGAAATATGCTGCAAGCAAAGCAACACCATTTTCAATCAAATGTGAACAAAGTACTCAGGAGAGTGGCTTGGATGTATGGCTAGGTCGGTTCGCCATGATTGGCTTTGCAGTCGCTATTAGTGTTGAGATAGCAACAGGAAAGGGGCTTTTGGAGGTAAGGCACATGAATTGTATTTTTCGCTCTAAGCTTATAGAAGCGGTTTGCTTTCGACATTGCAACCATTATTTTTATATCTTAAGAGTTTGTTATCATTTATATGTTTTATATTTTGATTTTTGCAGAATTTCGGGCTCTCGAGTCCACTGCCTACTGTTGCATTGGCTGTTACTGCACTAGTGGGAGTTCTAACAGCAGTTTTCATCTTCCAATCCGCCTCCAAAAATTGATCATACTTGATAGCTTTGCATTATTTGTATAGTTAGTAACTCTGAATTATACTTTCAAGTTACATTTTGTATTATTAATTTTCCCTATGAGCATCAATACTTGAGTATATACATTGGTGATGAAATCTTTAATTCATTTACCTCTCTAGAATGATTTTCACTTGAATTTTTCTGTTGACTCTTGCTTAACCAATGATATGGTATTTTGGTATTCACACAATGTAATATCCTATAATGGCTCTAGATTAGGAGAATCTTTTAGTTTACAATTCATTCAGGTAAGGACAAAAGTGGAAACAATTTTTAAGGTTCAATTACATTAGTTTCACTGTCAAGAAACCAACAGAGATTCAGCTAGACTCAGCTGATGATGTTATGTGAAAGCTTCAATTGGACCAGAAAAAAGAAATTCCTGTTTTGAAGTTCAAAGAGAACAATGAACTTACTCCATTTCTTTATGTATAGAATTGATTCTATTCTCTTGTTTGCCTCATCCTTACACTAATATTCCAGCTGGTGTTAGCTTGAAACCAAAGAGATCTCCTTTTTCTATATTCTCTTTGGTCTTTTTAACACAAAAGGGTATTTGTTCTTCTCTGTTGATGAAAATTACTTCTCTGCAACTATACCCTTTTTGATTTGATTTTTTTCTTCTTCTTCTTTTTTGTGATATGGGTGGAAGAATTTCTCGACTTGCAAAGAAGTTTTTTCCGAAAAATCAAGTAAGGATAGTCATGGTGGGTCTTGATGCTTCTGGAAAAACAAGTATTCTCTACAAGCTAAAACTGGGAGATGTCGTTACAACAATTCCCACAATAGGTATCTAATTTATGAACACTTAATCCCAGAAAATTTGTGGTTTCTGGGTCTTAAGGGAGAGAGAGGAGAGGTTGTAGTGTATAAGCAAAATCACTAGTTTATTAGATTTCAAGTTATTTGTCAAATTTAGAAAGGTGGTTATTGATTCTTTTTGTTTTTGTTTTCTTTTGGAATAGGTTTTAATGTGGAGACCATAGAGTACAAAAACATTAACTTCACAGTCTGGGATGTGGGAGGACAAGATAAGGTAAGGTGGTAAGCTTGAATTCATTTTCCTTTCACTATTCACAGTTCATTTTCTGATCAAGAAAATGCAAAGCCTAGCCTTGTGATGATCTTCCTTGTAAAACAGATAAGGCCCTTGTGGAAGCACTACTTTCAGAACACACTAGGTCTCATTTTTGTAATCGACAGCAACGACCAAGAAAGGATCTCAGAAGCCCGCCACGAGTTGCATCGTATTTTAACTGAGGTAAGTTTGGATAAAGGATTGAAACAATCTATATAATTGTTTACTTGTCTTCTGTAGAACTAGATTTCTCCCATTTATTATGGTTTAAGGCAGGCTCCTTTTTTGTTTCTTCTTTTAGCATGAACTGAGCAATGCCACACTATTGGTCTTTGCCAACAAAAAGGACCTTCCAAATGCTATGCCTGTGTCTGAGATAACCAATCAACTCAGCCTGCACTCGCTCAGTCATCGTCGCTGGTACTCACTGCCTTTATCTTACGAAAACTATAGACAATTGACTAAATTGAATGTAAAACTTGGTTTTAATCTTTTCCTTCATTGGTATATGGCATAGATGTTTTGACTGGTTTTTGTAAAAATATTTGTACAGGTTGGTCCAACATACTTCTGCAACTTCCGGTGAGGGACTCTACGAAGGTCTTGACTGGCTAGCTAACAATCTTTCTAACAAATCTAACAATAGTTTAAATAAAGCTGCCTAATATTTAGATTAAAGTACAGTTCTTTATGCTTACACTTAAACTACAGACTCTTTTGTATAACATTCAATACAAGTCTAATAAAACTATTGTTCCAAAAGGGCAGTTTTGTCCTGTTTGATTCTGAAGTTTGAACCTTTTGTAATTTACATGTCCCCTACTTCAACTATAGATTGATGTAAAGTAAAATGTTGGTAGGTAACATCTAACAAAATTAGTTAGAAATAGCAAAACTTACAATCAAACAAATTTGATAATTTGTTTTTGACTCATAAGCACAATGCTGGTCCTGCAAAGTGGTCAGTTAACATATTCACAGATTCAGGTCCTGTTGAAGACTTTGATTTCTTATTCTTTTTCTTCCTCCCTTCATTCTTGTTCTTGTTCGTTTTCTTTAACTTCTCTTCTATAACCGGCTGCGTGCTCTCCAAGTGTTGAGCGAGAGCAGCCAGGGGATCAGATTGGAGTGCAGGATTGCTAAGAACTGTACTCATTTCCTTTGCTTCCTTCAATCTGAGAGCCAAATGAAACAACCACCCAATAAGCACAATTAAAAAGAAAATTACATTATGAAAGGAAAAGTAAATTCTTCAAAAACATTTAAAACTAACATTAGTTTTTGCCTAGATTTACAGTTCAGCTTGAACTCGGCTAGATTTACAAACTCATTTGTAAATAATATTTTTTTAAATATAAATTATATTAATAATATGGTGCTTTGATAATTGATAAGTAGATGCAAATTAATTACTTTTCACATTTATTTTACATTAATGATTAAAAACTAAAACTAAAAATATGAATTGATATAAAAAAAAATTATTTTATTATTCATTGACATATAAAATTGTGAAAAGTATATAATTTGCATTCATTTATCAACTATCATCTACTATGTCACTCATTTCGTAAAAAAAATTGAATAGAGTGTGATGGAAGGATCACGTTAATATAATATTTATATTTTGAAGAGTATTATTTACAAATCATATATCCTAAGGGGCATAACTTAGAAATGAAAAAAAATACTAATTATTTTTATTTATATGATAATTGCTAAAAGATATGTCAGTTCTCATTGGGTGTTCATTGGATCACATCCAATATTTTTAAGTCCATCCAGATCCGATCTAATTATATATTGGATGTTAGATTTTACCATCCGATCCGATCTAATTGATCTCAGTCATCCAATCGATTCAACATCCATTGGATGTTGGATTGGATTGTTTCTATCCATTGGATATATTTCATACATATTTATTGGTTCAATTTGAATTTATTCAATATTTTAGACTAGTATTTCTAGATCGAATCGGATCTATCCAATATTTTTAGGTCCAATATGTACTAGATTAGATTGGATCCATGCAATCCAAGAAAAAAAGAGTAAAATTTTAATGTTAATTTTTATGTATACATATATATTTTACGTATAACATTATAAAATCTAATTACTCATACAAACTAAATGAAAATATCAATTAGTTTAATTGGATGTTAGATATATTGGATTTTTAGACACTCTATCCAACATCCGATCCGATCCAATTAGATATTCAAAAATAACATCCAATCTGATCTGATCACAATTGGATATCCAATGTCTGGCAGTCGGTTATCATTAGATTGGATCGATTTATGCACACCTCAAGTCCTCAATACTATTATAATATGAAATATAATTATTGATATAATTTAATATTAATATTAATACTGGCATTTTAAAAAATTATTAAACTATACATAAAACGTTCTTTTTCTTTTAGTAGTATTGAACACTATTAGTGCCTAATAACACCACAATATTTTATTTTCATATTATATTATTCCTTTTACTCCCTTGAAAACATTCTTTTTTTTAGAATTTGTTTCAATTTTTAAATGCAAATATCTATAATTGTATTAAAAGAAAGTACAAACATGTTTGCCAAAAATTGAACACAGAGTATGTTGTTGCAAATTACCCACTTATAAAAACCATAGATCTTTTGAAGGAATGCATCTTGCTGTTTTTATATTTATTAAAAAAAAAACTCAGTTGAATTGTAAATGGCAGGCCGAACCAAATCCATGTGCTCCATGACCCAATAGTATATCTCTTTTCTCAATGATGTGTAAAACCAAACCAAATCATTAACTAATTTTGGTACTCTACCAAAATTTGGTGCTTCTTTCATTAAATTAAATGGAAAATTTGCTATTATATTTCCCATATGTTGATTAAAAGGCAATATGCCAAACCCAATCAACACAGAAACAATCGAGTATTTGTTGGCAAATCACCAAGAAGAAAAAAAAAATGAAAAAACAAGTTTGGTGGAATACTAAAAACTACATGCATCTTTAGTATAGTTGTTGTACCTCTTCATAATGGCATAAATTATTTTTTTTTTTAAAAAAAATAATCAAACCAAATGTGACCTAGTATCTACCTATAATAAAATTGTAAATAAAACTCAAATTCAACCCAAGCTTTGTCAATCGTAGTGTATATTACTCATTTAAATGCTTACCTTAATGGTTCCAAACATTCCCAGCCAAATTAAGGATACAATAAAATTTGCATATAATTATACTATCCGCAATTCAAAACTAGTTTGTTGAAAGCTTATAGAGGATACAATATTATTCATATATTTAATATATTTAAATTAAAAATAGTTGTTCTCTGCAAAAAATAAATAAATAAATAAATAAATAAATATCATTTTGGATCTTATGCTTTGTAAAAATTACTAATTAGACTTTCTTGTTTTATTAAATGGTAAAATAGACCATGTATTTTTTAAAATTGTACAAATAAAATATTGAACTAATTTTTTGTCAAAATAAAACTTAATAATAATCTGATCTAGAGATGTAATGACAAAACTGACTATATTTTCTGTATCTGCTCGTGTTAGAAATTGTCTTAAAGTTGATTATATTAAAAAAAAAATACAATTTTTATAAATTGAGCTTAGAGTCCTATTTTTACTATTTTAAAAAATATAAAGTCTATTTTCATTTAACAAAATAAAAAGTCAAATTGGTAATTTTTACAAAATGGTATTTACCTATAATAATAATAATAATAATAATAATAATAGTTTTCATTAACTAAAAAAATGCGAGCTTCTTGTTATGTAAAGAAATAATGGAACAAATTGCATGGACCAGAATCTAATCTTATACAATTGATACTCTTATATATAATTTATGTCTTGTGATTAATAAATGCAACAACCATGAAAGAAAGAGGAGTGGTACAATGTCAAATTAAATTATATGAGTTGAATTAAAATTCCCATTTGGTGGTAAATTAAATTCCCACTCATCTGAAAAGAAAAGGTTCACTAAAAAACTATCTTCCTCTCTCTTCTATTATTATAAACTATTGCAAGGTTCTTTTGCTTTAACTCAATCGTAAAAAGTAAAAGGAAAGATAAAGAAGGAGATTGACTTGTGCAAAAATGGGTCCCTACCTTTAATTGGTGACAAACAAGTGGTTGGTTGGAAATAAACTGTCTCCTCTATTTCATACTTTTCTTATCTTACCTTAATCATGAAACTTTGTTTGGAGAAGAACCCATAATACATTAATACCCCCAAACTAAATAAGTAAATCATTCAATTTCTTACTATTTTTTATTCTCTTAAAATGAAAATAATTTTTTTTTTTGTATGCACTAAGCATAACTATTTTACATTATGTGAATCAAGGCAAGATGGGTCGATGTTAAAGTATATGATACCTAAAATAAAATAAAATTTTAAAGTTTCTATACATAGTTTAATAATTATTAAAATAATAATTCTTGGTGAATGTTTTTAAAACTCGAGCTCTAATATTTAATTATTTATAATTATACATTAAAAATTTTTGAGTTAATTGTGATAATACTTTCAATAGTTTTACTCTGCTAGCAAATTAAATAATTAAATATTTTTTAACTCTAAATTTAACTGTTAATTGTCTTGTTGGATTGTCCATGTAAACATAGTGTACACGTGCTATCGTAATTTTAAGGGTTTTGGTGTAAAAATTTGAGTTTTGGAATTTAATTTCTTGAAATTATTGAAGATTTTGCCACAATTAACTTAATATGTTTTAAAAAATAATAAGAAAATAAAAATTGTGAATTGATCCATCTACCTCTTAAATTAAAATAAGAATATTTAATATTTATCTATATATTACTATTTTATTTTTATAATTTTAGAACCTATACGTTTGGGGCTCGAGATGTATCCTACAAGTAATGTAACTGAAGAATCTATATACCTTTTATTGCTATGAAAACATGTAAAAAAAATTGAATTTTATTGTAACAATATATGATCTAAATGGATCATTATTGTTGTATTAGTTGTACAAAAACTATGATTAATTTGTTAAAAAATGATTGCATATATAACCATAAATTTGTTTAGAAGTCAATTAAAAACAAAAGCAATAAATGGGACCATGCAAGGCCTAAAATGAGTTTATTTGATTAGTTATATTATTACAGCTCACTCATTCTTGTTGCTTGTTTACTTGTTTATGCAAATCTTCTTTCGGTCTTTTACATGAAGATGCTTGCATTTGGTCGACATCACATTTTCCAATAACCAAAGTATCTTTACTTTTATTTTAATTTTTAATTTTCTAATTTTTTTTAATGTGATTTTTTATTTTTCAAATGATTAGTTTTTTTACCACCACGCTCTTAATAGCGCGTGTAATACACACACTCTCTTCAGAAACACAAACAAACAATAATCCCCCGATGAATGTGTCAGTCTGTCAAAATGCAAAATCTGACTTTCAATTTAAAACTCTATAATAGTCACTCTTTCCCAAAATTTACATTTTATTTACATAATTATTGGTTTTCTTTTTATCTTGAATTGCATATAGAAAATGACCATTTAAAAAACAGAGTACATACTTTCAGAAAAGAATTAAGAAAAGAGTACAGACACTACTGGTCCTGAAAAATTCAGCCATTGATGAAAGCTCTTTTCTATTTTCATCCTTGAATATAAACTTGTCAGCATTAGTTAGGTTTGAAATATTTCTCTTAGTTTAATTATATTTGGTCCACCTTACAATTAATAATTTTGAGACCCTACGATCATGAGTGGCACATAATTTTTAAACCATATAAAAAAAACCAATCAATATTCAAATTTGGCCGAAAATAAAAGATAAGTATTAAGTACTAGGATGAAATTGTTTAATTAGATGTGGACAGTGGAGATGTAATGTGATAATATAATAATGTTCTAAAAGGAAATTTTGGCACTAAACTTCTAGTTTAAGTGATCAGTGGATCAAGATGTAAGAGAATCAATATATATTATTATTATATATATACTCTTCCTCCTAACTGTGTACAATACAAATATTTATATATATATATATATCAAATTGCTACATTGTAAAAAGCATTTTATACATTGTTTTATTAATTTTCTCAGAGTTAAAAATAAAATAAGTAGAAATATTTGACCAAGAATATTGAGGCTTCAAGACTTTGGTTTTCCACCATAGGCTTGCTTACATATGGAACTGGGTTTCTGGGTAGGTAGGCACAGCTGTGAGGATGCTGGACAGCCCCACAGGCAATTATCTCCCAAGCTGCCCGAGACCGGCGCCTGCCCGCCGAACAAACTCGCTGGCGGCTGACCGATCAAAAAGTTTCCATCTAAGAAAAGTCTCTTTAACGACTTCTTTTGGGCGAGAACCAATGGGATTTTGCCACGTAACCGGTTGTACCTAAGAGTTAGTGACGATAACAGAGGATACGCCGCGAAATTAACAGGCACGTATCCTTCGATTCTGTTGAACCCCAAATCTACCGCCACGACGTCGCTTTGTCCTGCGGTGGGGCTCGAGATCTCGACACCTGTCAAGCTGTTATTGGCTAAGTTAACTTGTTGAATTGACGGTAGGAGAAAGAACCAGCTCTGAAGTGTTCCAGTGAACGAGTTCTCACTGAGTTCGATTACTTCTAACTGAGTCGAACCGTCAAACGACGATTTGGAGAGTGGCCCAGATAGCGAATTTCTCTTCAGAGCGAGTTCAAGCAAATTCGGTGGAAGTTTGGGGATCGACCCTTTGAGTTGGTTGTAACTCAGATCGAGTCGACGCAATCCGGACATCCAATTCATGGCACTGGGAAGAAACCCAGAAAGAGAATTATGTGAAAGGTCCAAAGCTTCGAGGAGTTTGAGTTTGGTAATGGAGGAAGGAACCGACCCGGAAAACTTATTGGATCGGAGAGTTAGGCTTTGGAGATTAACAAGAGAAGATATGGAAAAAGGGATAATGCCATAGAAATAGTTATCAGCGAGGTCGAGAGTAGCGAGTTGGGTGAGTTGGGAAAGGAGTGGGGTGAGTGTACCAGAGTAACCAACCGGGTCGAGAGTGATCTGGGTAACTCGTTTGGAGTCAGGAGAACAGGTGAGTCCACAGGTGAAATGGGTCCGGCGAGGTGAGGCACATGGGTCGGCGGCGGCGAAGTCCCAGGAGGCTAAACAAGACCAAGTTGGAATGGAAGAGGGTTTAACGGAGGCTTTAAAAGCCTTGAGGGCTGAAATGTCTGAGGGTGAAGTGAGAGCATAGGTGGAGAGGAGAAAACAAAGGAAGAAGACGAGGGAGATGAAGAAGGTGGCCATTTTGGTGGGGTTTTTGAGAAGAGAGTACAGAGAGAGAGAGAAGCCTTCGATTTTGAATTGAGAGAGAGAGCTATATAGGAGTGTGAACTGTGAAAAGTGTGAATGAATGAAGAGAAGAGAGAGAGAGAGAGAGAGAGAGAGAGAGAGAGAGAGGTCAACAGGATTCGCTCTCTGGCTGGAGGGCACTTGAAATTCTATTGGTTTTGATTAATGGTCGACACACACGTATGTCAATCCTTTGGATATTTTATTATGTTTTTTCACTATACCAAGTTTTAGTAAAATAATTTTATCAAAAAAAAGAAAATATATATATTAATTAATAATAAAAATATAAATATAAATTTCTCATAACCAAATGAAAAAGAAAAAGACTATCAACTTTATGTAATTTTTTTAAAAATCTCAAATAATTTGTAGTGTTGAAAATATTTAAAAAAATTTGAACACACGTGGTAAGTTAAAATATTAAAAATTCTGATTGGGTATTGTAAACTATTCAGAATTTTTTAAAAATTTATAAATTTAATATTATAACGAATATTACTATGATTGTTTTTTTTAAAAAATATTTTAATATGTGATTTTAAGTGCGAAAATTAACTAAAAAATTATAATTAACATTGTTTGATAAAGAAACTTTTGGATTTTAGTTGTAATAATAAAATTCTAATTTACTTCTAAATTTAACATATTTATTATCATTTTTCAACAAAAAAAAAAATGAGTATCCTTGCTTTTAAAGCTCAACAACTGTGAGTAGTATGCAGATCTTGGTAGCGATGTTAGTCTAGTTTGATCCGCACTATTTTACTTGTAGTGTATTTATTTAATATATACTAAATACAAATTTTATATTTTAGATCTAATCCATTAATTTACTGCATGAAGAGACAAATACTCCATGATGTATAAATAGAAAAATGTTCAACAACATGTGTAGATTTATGATATGCAACACTATCCCCATGAATAGATTCAAGTGGGAAACTATTTCTAAAGCTAGAATTAATTTAATGGCGTTTGGCTGGGAGGAATAAAAATATAGGAATGAGAATTAAAATAGGAATGGAATGAAATAAAATTTAAAATGCATAAAAAAATTAATAAGAAAAATTATTAAAAAATTTCAAATCTTGCATTGGAATGATTTTTTATTCCATTTCAAAATGGAATAGTCATTCCACCAAAATGGTGAAAAGGTCATTCCATTGGAATGATATTCCAATACTTTAAATTGCAACCAAACAAAGGAATGGAATAAATATATATATCTCCCATTAACAAAATCACTTTGATTATGTGCTACAAGTTCAAGAATAACCTTCCTTAATCTAGAGCATATTATCTTGGTAGCAATTTTGTATAAGACATTACAACAAGTTATAGGTCTAAAATTACTCACTGTTTTGGGGCATTTGCTTTTCGGCACTAATGTAAGAGAGGTAGAGTTCAGATCCTTCAATAGTGATCCAATTTGGAGAAATGGTAATACTGCCTCCACTACCTTTCCACCAACTATCTCTCAATTATCTTGAAAAAATAGCTACCAAATCCATCGGGTCCTGGAGCCTTCCCTCCAAGGATGCTGAAGACAGTTTGTTTTACTTCCTCAGCATTGTATAGATTAACGAGCAAGTCAGCTTATTTTTGTGATAATTTTGGCCCTTGATTCATGACTCTTATAAATTACCATTGTTACGTTGTGACTAAAAAGTCTATGGCTAAAAATATTAGTCACAAAAATCACAATTTATTGTAACTAAATGTGTTTTTAGTCACAATACTTGTTGTGACTAAAGCTAAATTAGTGACAACTTGTATCTAATTACTATATTTTAGTCACAAGTAACTTTCTGTAGTGACTAATCAAATTTAATCATAAAAAATTTATGTTGTGACTAAAAAATTGTCACTAAAAGTATTTTTTTTAGTGAAACTAAAAATCAATAATAGTATTTATACAATAAAATAATGAATCTTGTTTTAGCATACCAAAGAATTGGTTTATTACATAATGGCTTCTTGAAAAAGTTGAACATCAAAAATAGACTCAAGGGTCTTTGGTTTAGAGTTTGATGAAGTGTGTTCTTTGTGTAAGAGTGAGTTGGAAACTCATGGGCATTTGTTTGAGCAATAGATTTACAAAAGAGATGTTGAATTGGATTAGAATTGGCTCTCATAATTACCATTTCCAAGGTAACTTGAATTATATTAGAAGGAGCAAAGTGAGCAAACCAAAGTTTATATTCTTGTCTTTAATTCTTGTGTTTGTTTCATACGGGCTGAAAGAAATAGAGTCATTCTTGTTTGCAAAACATTTGATTGTAAATAGATTGAGAAAAACTTTTCACACAAAAATAGGATTGATAGATCAATTTTGGCTCTCAAAGACTCAAACTTGTATAGATTTGATTGAGAGTTGGCTAGCTGCAATTGTCTGTATTTTTCTTTGATGCAATGTAATGATCTTATTTATTAGAAAAAAAATAATAAAAAAAAATAAACTTTAATAGGGCGGGTACCAACAAAATCATTAGGTGGGTGAACTTTTTTTTTTTTTTTTCTTTCTTCTTCTTAATTAGATAGATTACAATTAGGTATTTGCAAAACTAATAACTTGTTCAAAAAATTATAAAACTAATTACAAGAACAAAAACACTATTTATAAAAATTAATTGATTTCACGTCATCAATTAACATAATTATAACAACCGAAGAAAAGTAAATCAAACTCTGGTATTAAACAACCCATTACCTAATAACTAATTATTGACAAATTTAAGTTCATCATTAACCTATATTAGTAATCAATGAGACCATATTATACCCGAAATTTTGACTAATAAATAATAAAAAAAATCATAAAATAAAAATGAGTGTGCTATAAATAGATAAAATAGGTTACATAATCTCAAAATTGTGGGTTTAATCTAGTTTTGGTTGTGAGTCTTGTCACTAGTATATAAGCATACGATATTTCCATATCCCAAACATTAAAATTTAGCTTGCATATTGGTTTTTTTAAATACATTAATAACAAAGTACTAATTATAATTATCAAAAAATGATGAAAGGAATGAAATTGGTAGGTGTGAAAGTAGTAATTATGGCTACAATAATTGTTGGGTGCATGTTAGAAGGGGCATTGGGGGTATGCAACATGAGTGAGGATGGCCTCAATGCATGTCGACCAGCCGTAGTGAAGAATCAACCTGCGCCCCTCACCAAAAAATGTTGTGATGCGCTAAGGGGCGCTAACTTGGTATGTTTTTGCAACTACTTGAACAACTCTTTCCTAATGGGCGTTCTTGGTGTCGATCGCAATCTTGCCATGCAACTACCCGCTCTGTGTCGCATTCCAATTCCTCCTAATACTCATTGTTAGGTAAACCCTAAGAAAGAAAATGTGTAGTTAATTATAAATTATGATATTGATATCATGATCTTGTTGTAATAATTGATCCTTTTTTATTATGGTTTTAGGTATGTGAAGGCCGTACGTATGTCTCACCTTGGTCTCTCATAGTAATATATGCAATATATTATATGATGATTTCTTTGTTAATTTTCTTATGTAAGAATCCCAAGATGTACGTTTGTCTACTGTGAGGATTATTATCTTGAAAGTATTAATTACTATTCTTTTGTTATGTACTAATAAGATGGGCACACCAATAATATAAATTTGAATTTATATGCTTAAATAATTAAAAAAATTTTATTATTATACCAAAAATTTACACCATAAAAAAACTGGGAAATTTGATTTTCTATACTTAAAAAATCTTAATATTTTATTCTTAAACCAATACATTTTAAACTAAAAAAAGTATGACACTTTTTTCAAAACCTCAAAAATACCCCTTTCATAACTCAAACTCTTTCTCTCTCCTTCCCTCAAACTCTCTCTGTATCTCTCTTTCTCTCTCTTTCATTATTCCCACAAAAAAAAAAAAAACAAAATACCCAAATAATTAAATTTTCTCGGTAAACAAACACAAGATCATAAATTTATAATAATATACCAACCAGGAGGAGCATGCAATAGTAGGAGGTGAGTCCAGCAACCATAACACCAATCGAGCCAGCAAGCCAACCGGCGATTCGGAAAGCAAACGGAAGACCCAAAACGCCGGTGCCCTCAATCTAAACGACGATGTTGGCTAGCGTTTGAA
The DNA here is from genome assembly GCF_029168945.1 of Cannabis sativa. Lineage (NCBI taxonomy): Eukaryota > Viridiplantae > Streptophyta > Magnoliopsida > Rosales > Cannabaceae > Cannabis > Cannabis sativa. The sequence continues at coordinate 20,101,777 of NC_083610.1, forward strand.
CCGTCGAAGCTCTACTTCCCGTTCCAATCGAAACTGGCGACTCCTCCAGCAATGAAATTGATGTTGTTTTACCACCATAATCTTCCATTGTTTTATTCACGAGAACTTCTACAAAATCTTCGTCTTTCCAAACCCTTTTCTCTTTCCCTCTGTTCTGTTGTGGAAGCTCTGTGTGTAGAACTAGAACAGAAAAAAAAAAAAAAAAAACCAGAGTCCGATGGTCGGACCATGGGGTCCGATAGGGTCTGACCCATCAGACCCCATGGTCCGACCATCGGACCCTGGTTTTTTTTCGGTCCAACGAGGCCGATGGGGGTCCGATGGGGTCCGATGCATATGCGGGTTGGAAAAAATTGGGCTGAGTTATGAGAGGGGTATTTTTGGGTTTTAGATAAAAGTGTCATATATTTTTTAGTTTGAAATGTATTGGTTTAAGAATAAAATATTAAGGTTTTTTAAGTATAGAAAATCAAATTTCCCAAAAAAACTATACTTTTTTTTTCAAAACCCCAAAAGTACCCCCCTCACAATTCTCTCTCTCTCTGCATCATCTCTCTCTCTCTATCTCTCTCAGCCAACTCTCTCTCTCTCTCTCTCTCTCAACTCACAGTCGACCCCAACGCCACCCGAACCCAAACCCCATCCCCATCGGACCCAAACGCCACCCACTCTCGGACCCAAACGCCACCCACTCTCGGACTGAAACCCACTCTTTCTTCCTCTCTCTCTCTCAAATCGCAGAAAAAAAAAAGTTTCAGAGCCGATGGTCGGACCTTGGGGTCCGACCAATCGGACCCATCGGACCCCAAGGTCCGACAATCGGACCTTTCTCTTCCTCTCTCTCTCAAATCGCAGAAAGAAAAAAAAAATTTCACAGCCTGGTCGGACCTTGTGGTCTGATGGGGTCTGACCAATCGGACCCATCGGACCCCAAGGTCCGACCATCGGACCTCTTTCATCCTCTCTCTGAAATGCGAAGAAAAAAAAAAAAAAGAAAAGTCCCACAGCCGAAGGTTTCGTGGGTGGCGCTTGGGTCCGAGAGTGGGTGGCGTTTGGGTCCGAGAGTGGGTGGCGTTTGGGTCCGATGGGGATGGGGTTTGGGTTCGGGTGGCGTTGGGGTCGACTGTGAGTTGAGAGAGAGAGAGAGAGTTGGCTGAGACAGATAGAGAGATAGATGATGCAGAGAGAGAGAGAGAATTGTGAGGGGGGTATTTTTGGGGTTTTGAAAAAAAAAAGTATAGTTTTTTTATAGTGTAAATTTTTGGTATAATAATAAAATTTTTTAATTATTTAAGCATATAAATTCAAATTTCCCTAATATAATTAATTCTAAAAGGGAAATTTGAATTTCTATGCTTACATTAAGGAATAATTTTTTCCCTAAACTTAAAATAGGGAATATTGGTAAAATGGGATAACATTTTCTTAATTCCCACAATACCCCCCCATTTGAAACCATCACCCCTCTCTCTCTTTCGCCTCTCTTTCTTTCTTTCTCTCTTTCTCTCGGTGCCGCACCCACACACCCACGGCAGACCACCCACGGCAGACCACCCACGCCGTCGACGCTCAAACCATTTCACCGCCCCCACCCCCAAATGCACCACCACGGCTCACCTCCACCACCCACCCACTGTACCGCCCCCTCTCACTCTCTTCGTCTCTCTCTCTCGAACCGAACAGAAAAAAAAAAAAACATATGGTCCGATGGTCGGACCACATGGTCCGATGGGGTCCGACCAATCGGACCCATCAGACCATGTGGTCCGACCATCAGACCATATTTTTTTTTTTTTTAAGGAAAACGAAGAGAGAGATGGACATGGTCCGATGGTCGGACCACATGGTCCGATGGGTCCGATTGGTCGGACCCCATCGGACCATGTGGTCCGACCATCGAACCATATGTTTTTTTTTTTTTTTTTTTCGGTCCGAGAGAGAGAGACAAAGTAGATAGAGGGGGGTATTTTTGGAGTTTTGAAAAAAGAGTCATATTTTTCATAGTGTAAAATGTATTGGTTCAAAAAGGAAATTTTGAAAATTTTTAAGTATAGAAAATCAAATTTCCCTTCTAAAACCCTTAAACCCATCTCCTATTACTCTATCCAATTATATTCAAATATTAATTAAAATATACTTCATCACTTTAGTACATGATATGAAATAAACACCTAAAACAAGACACATGCATGTATATCAAGAAAATCACATAATAAAATATCTTATCATTCTTGACTATGTTTACAAAAACAAATAAAAATAAACAACTAAAACAAAAGCATGATAGAGCACACCAGTTATATATCTTTCCACACATACACTTAATTATCTTCAAGACTAAAATAATTAAATAAAAAATGATCAATGCAAAATATAAAGAGTCTCATTGGTATATACATAACACCTATGCTTAACACCTTCTAGATTAACACCTTCTAGATGTATCGTTTTGCGATTGGTTAGTGATACTCCATAAAAAATTATTATATTAAACTATATGAAACTCGATACTTAATTACACTAATAATGATATTAACACATAAGAGAGTACTAAACACTAATAATATTTTTTAACAATTCTTCAATTATTATTTTTGGTGGTTAGGTTGGAGTAATATTTATTACATTAAATTTAATAATGGTGTAAATTTAGTGTGATACTCTTAGTCAATTGCTAAATAGTAATTTTTAATATAAATTAAAATATTTTTGATATTAAATGATTTTTAGTTTAATAATTTTAAAATACCTATTTCTAATTCTAATTTATGGATTAAAATTCAAAGTGAAAAAGAAAAATCATAAATAGCCTCTCATAAATTTGTTGTCACAATTATTGACTCTTCTCATCTCCATTCGGTTACTCATTACCATGGAAGCCGCTCATCTTCTCCTGCTACTCTGCGCCTATGCGCTCACTATACCAACTCTCTCCTTTGCCACCACCGACGCCTATCCCGCTGTCCCCGGCACCAATTCCGGTGATTGCTCGCTCTCCGACGCCCAGATTTCTCTTACCCCTACTCGCCGGGAAGTATACGGGGATGGAAGAATCTTCGATATCAGTCATCGATTTAGCACTGACATGCCGGCGTTTGAGTCAAGTGAGGGAGTTGGCCAGTTCGTCTGGCTTGCCAAGAGCATGAAGAATGGTTCTATCGCCAACAACTCCGAGATGAAGCTTCCTGTTCATACTGGGACCCACGTCGATGCTCCCGGACACGTTTACGATCACTACTTCGATGCTGGATTCGACGTTGACACTCTTGATTTGGAAGTTCTTAATGGTAAGTTAGTTGATCGAAGTTTAGGTTTGTGTTTCTGTTGAATTTTAATGGGTAAAACTATATTAGTGGTTGAGTTTTGACTAGTTGTAATGAAGTTGATTCATGAAATTTATATTCAAAAGTTTAAAATTTTGTGTCCATTTTTAGTTGGTTGATTGAAAAGGAAAGAGGGATTTTCTCTGATATTTAATTGGTACTGTAAATGTGTCACGATTTGTATTGCATAATAATTTGGAAAGAAATTAGGTGAAACTGGAGCTTGAATTGAAGAATATGAAAGTTGTTCAAACTTTTGTGTGCTCTATATAGAATTCATATGGATAGAAATGCTTTACTAGTACAGATTGTTACTGTATTTGAACTAGCCTGGACTTTAGATTGTTTATGTTCTATGGTAATGGAGGTCACATATATTGCTAGCTTGTCTATGATTAGTCATTGAATAAGTAGTCAAGGTGGTTCTTTTTTGTTTTCTTTCCTATAGTCTATGGTGTCATATCTTCCTGTACAGGGATCTTCAAATTAGGATTTTACAGCAGTTCACTTGTCCTAGACTCCAAGTAGTACGGACATAGTACAAATTGTTAAACTGCAAGCATTGAAATACACCAACAGCTTTTCGGACTTTGGTTATTCATTCATGTTAACTTGTCAAGAGCTTCTGGGATTCTCTGTTTTAATTGACTAAAAACTACATCTTCTGATTGTTTATTTCCAGTTTTTGGCTTGTGTTGTCTTTCTCTTCCCATCACTCCACTCATTTTTCACTAAATTCAGTTGTAGTTTTTGAAGAAAATAAAAATGGTAATAAATAAGTTATTATGTTGCTTGACTTGTTATTTCATTTTGACATATATTTTTGTTCCAATAGGTCCAGGATTGTTGGTTGATGTTCCAAGGGACAAGAATATAACTGGTACGTGTACTTGATGCACTAATAATCTCAAAATGTTAAAAATAAATCTTTTGTTGAGCTTTGCTACCTATCTCTGGTTTCTTTATGCACAATTGTATTCTTATAGTCAGGTATTTCAAATAATTTCACAATGTTTAAAATATTTTATGCGTCAGCCGAAGTTATGAAGTCGTTAAATATTCCCAAAGGAGTTCGCCGTGTGCTTTTCAGAACGTTAAATACAGACAAGTAAGTTTTTGGTTACAATATTGTTTTATAGCACTTGAAACTCATGTACTGTTTTCAGTTAATGACATAGTGATTGTTTCATCCTACATATAGCTGTATTAACCCAAAATTTGAATTAAAGATAATCGAGGTCTAGTTATTAAATAGTTACAAAATAAGGTAAGATTCATTAATCATTGTAGTTTGTTCAATTATGTGTAAATGTTAAAGTACAAGAAAGGCAAATTTTCTTCTGTGATGATTTTACAAATTGTTAATATTTCAGACGACTTATGTTTAAAAAGGAGTTCGACACAAGCTACGTGGGATTTATGAGGGATGGAGCAAAATGGTTGGTGGAGAACACAGATGTAAAACTTGTTGGTAAGATCTTGATGCGTTTCTTGTTTTCTTGGTGTTATAAGATTTAGATTATAGACTGTGTCAAGCATATTGTGCATGTCTGGAACCAGCAGTAATGTCACTATCAAATTGTAGTGGAGTTTGCTTAAAATATAACTAAACGCAAGAACTCTCCAAGGTCATGTTTGTACTTGTAATTACTAATAAATCTTTGTAAAAAAAAAATGAAAATAAAAAATGGAATATTGTATCTTTATTTATTTTATAAGGATGGTGACAATTCTTGTCCGAAATAATTTTAAAAATCAACAAATGATCCAATTATTTTTACAATTGTACAACACACTCTAATCTGAAGCTACAAGGACATTAATAACTTAAAAGTTTTTCATAAAAAAAAACTGAAAATCCCTAACAATTAGTACTCAGACCACAAAGAATCTGATTTAGAAAAGATTAAAATTGACTCATTATGTTATTGTGATCTGACTAAGGATGCTTCAAACCTTTCCTTATAGTTTTTCTCCAAGCCAACAATCTTCCCAAAAATCTGTATCTTTTTCCATTACTTATGTACATAACATAGCCAAATATTTCTTTTGATACAATATTTTCTTTCTAACAACTTGCTGCCATAATATCTTTTTAAATTGAGATTTAAGAAAGCATTTTGTTTCTACCGAGCTAAAAAATTTGTTGTCTCACAAAGGAATCTAAGTAAGAGAGGAGGGTGTCCAAGTAGTTATATGCTACTAAGTACTAACCAATCCCATACTTGGCCAATGTGGGATCCTAAGAGTACTCCCAACAACTTTTCTATTCTACTCTTTATAATACCTCACCAAAATTCTATTTTTTCTATTTTACCTCAAACTTTTATATTACATCATACATCAATTTCTCTATTTTTATCTCCACATCATTTAAACATTATTATTTTCAATACACATTTATATTAAATAATGGAGAAAAATCAGTAAAATAAATAAAGAGATGGTATGAGAGAGGAGTGAGAGAGTCAAATAATAATAAAATAAGTATAGCTCGAATAGTTGTAGTTACATTGAGAAACTATAGTACCATTCTTCAAAATAACTTTAAAGTAGCTCATATGATGTAGGAGCCATTTGACCATTTTTAGTTCAATTATTACATATAAAGGTATTTTAAAAGAGCTGATGTGAGTGCTCTAACATTACACCCCTTGGAGTCGATGTTCACAACGGCCCACTCTATAGTGGCCTACTCTGGGCCTAATCCGCAAGTCGCCCCTTCCGCGATGTCGGTCCCACTTGAGGGTGCATGACTCTGATACCACTTGATACAACCACTTGGGTAGAACTCACTCCCAAAAGCTAGCCTAAGAGAGGAGGGTGCCCAAGTAAGTACTAACCAATCCTATACTTGACCAATGTGGGATCCTAACGCAATATGATGGACTGAAATCGGGAGTTGTTATTCAAGGAAAATGACAATAACACCAGGAATTCAAGAGACTTGGGCTCTCCCTTAGAGAAAAACTCTCAACAAGTCGAATTTCTGCATGCTCTATTAATTCCCTATACTCTGAATATAAATTCCCCAATTCACATGCACAACGACACCATAAGGAATTATGTTAGCACCCATTACCTCACACTAGTACAAAACTGACTCTAGCTGCAAGCATCTCAATTGCCTGATTTACCCTGCCTAGTGTAGGTATAACAAATTGGAGGTCTATCATTTCTATGGCAAGTTGGCAACTGAACAATTAACAAAATCCCTTTTTTCAACCATCTAGTGGCTTATCCAAATTGACCTATGAATATAAGATGTTATCCATGTAATGCTATTTTCTGATGTATTCACTATTCTATTCTTTTTAACGCATCATTCATCTTGATTTGATACTAATTCTGTCATGAAATGCAGGAATTGATTACTTATCTGTTGCTGCCTATGATGATTTGATTCCTTCTCATCTTGTTTTTCTAAAAGAAAGGGTAAGAAAGAGTTTAATGCTTCAGAGTTAAGATGATCAAATTATCAGTATCATTTGAGACTTCATTTTAATCTATCAATGAAAATCTTTTTCTTTTTGCCATCTACCTTTTTACTTTCAAGGTTGTTGTGTCTGTGTAGGTGTTTTTATTGCTATCCTTTACCACTTGATTCTATTTGCATCTTGAAATTGAAATTTCACAAAATAGTGTTCCGATTTCACCCAGGGTTGCAATTTTGGGCAGTTGATGAGAGTAAACTGTGATTATCTGATAAATGCATTACATATGATTTATGTGCTATATCTGTCCAATTTAAATGTGTGGTCTTATGTTTCATTAAGAATTGGTTCCACCACAGGAATGGGTTTATTTCTTCAAAAGGACCGATTTTTCTAAATTGGTTTTTGGTGCAAGAGTAAATATAAGTGAAAAGATTAGCACTAACACCTCCAATTCTGCAGGAAATCATCCTTGTGGAAGGACTAAAACTTGATAATATTCAGCCAGGAATTTATTCTATCCACTGTTTGCCACTGAGATTGAAAGGCGCAGAAGGATCGCCCATAAGATGCATTCTCATCAAATGATTTGCTTTCTCAGTAAGTTCTACATTTTTCTCAAGGGCCATACTTTTTAACCATCACCTTGGTAATCAGGGACCATCTCTATCCTTGGCTGTACAACTTTCATGCCCTTTCTGTTCATACTATGCAGGCATTGTAAAGTTTATGTGGGAGATTAGGACTAAATATTAAATTTGTTTCAGGAAGCAATGCTAGACTCCTGGATGAGACATGGCGATTCAAACGGGCTTCGAAGCTGAATATTCCACTTGGTTTCTACATTTTCTTTTCACATGTAAATAAAAATAAAGACTGGTTTGATGGATACTACTATCAACTAGAATAATCTTAGGCAGTCTGTATCGTTGAACTGATCAGTGACATAAATTATAATGGAACATTGAAATTGTGGGATTTGTGCAAATCTGCAATGAGAAAATGTTGCTTTTGTTATTCGAGTTTTCTTTTGACCATGTACAGATGGAGTTAATTGATGGTCTCAGATTTATGATTATGATTAGTTTCAAATAGATGGTAATACACTTATGGGCACTTTGACATGGCATATAATTCTGAGTAGCTGGTCGATTTTAAATGATAAATTCTTTGTGTATATTGGTTGAAAAAACTTTTATGTTAATACTATATAAATTAATTTCACGTATATATGTTGGGTTGAGGTATCATTACTTAAAAATAACTATAATACATTCAAATATTGTAATGATATCATTATATTAGAAAATGGAAATTATGTATTTTTTAATATTGACTTCATTAGTCACTAACATATCTTTTGGTACCGTTTGACTTTAATATATATACGTTTATATATATAAATATATTTAGTATTTAGTATTTTTTTTTTGGTATAGTAAGAAACTAAACAATAGGACGCACTTCAGAGAAACAATCTTTTAATTGAAGTACACAGCTTGTAGAAAAATAAGAATAAGAGTTTTCTGCTAAGTAATAGCCAACCAAGTTAATTATTTAACTTACATTGGTATGTACATAAAATTATAATTACATCGACATTTTTTTTTAATAGAATCACACTTAACATCGTCAAAACTAAATTATTAAAAATATGTAAAATAGTTAAAGTTTAATTCACTTGTTGGAGAAGTTAAATTTTATAATCTTCTCTTTCTAATTTAAAGATTAAGTTATTTTAGCTCTAGAGCTCTTGTACACACTGGCGGACCCAAAATTTAAAGTGAGGGGGGGGGGGGGGGGCGTAAATAAATTTTAAAAAGAAAATATAAAGTGTAGTTAGTGGGATTTGAACCTTTACCCTCTAACCTATTTAATACAAATATATGTTGTAACTAATTAAAATACATATACATTTTTTTCTCGATTTTTTTTTTCTCGCTAAAGTCGCCTGCAGGGGGGCGTAAATAAATTTTAAAAAGAAAATATAAAGTGTAGTTAGTGGGATTTGAACCTTTACCCTCTAACCTATTTAATACAAATATATGTTGTAACTAATTAAAATATATATACATTTTTTTCTCGATTTTTTTTTTCTCGCTAAAGTCGCCTGCAGTCGTCCCCCCTCGCTACAATGTGGGTCCGCCCCTGCTTGTACATACATCTCAAACTAAATAATAAGTTAAAATAGTATTTAACTAATGCTTCACTTGGGCAGCAGAGTGATACATAATTTGCTTCAAATGGGATTGGAAAGTCAGGATATATATAGAAAGCAAGGTAAGGTGTATACATCCATATGTCTAGGTCCCAACATATGGGAATAATCAAGTTGCATTTGTTAAAAGAATAGACGAGTCGTATCATTTGATAAAAGTGTTTTCATTTTGTGTAGTCTTGGTTACCAAGTGATGCCAATTTCAGTCCAAAGCAACATAACTTTAAAACTATATATGAATTATTGAAAATGGTTTGACTTTCACAAAGTGCCACGTGAAACCCAATTTTCAATCATCATCTTAAGTACACCCATGGTGACTATAAATGGAGGAGACTCAACAATGAAAAAATCACTCACTCATAAACCCCAAAGCAAAGCACATAAAGAAAGTTGTCTCAAATGGCTCAATATAGCCCACATCTCATTTTCATTGCCCTCCTCTTAGGGCTACTCCAAATAATGGTTGCTGCAGCTCCAACTCCTTATCCAACTACCCCCGAAATCCCTTATCCTCCAACAATACCAACTGCTCCAACACCAACAACACCTTCTCCAACACTCCCAACACCATCACCTCCTACTATTTCACCACCAATAACACCATCCCCAAAAGCTCCAAAACCATCACCTTCTACTCCAAAACCCCCTAAACCAACACCTTCTCCAAAACCCCACAAACCATCACCTTCTACTCCAAAACACCCAGAGCCATCGCCTTCTACTCCAAAAAACCCAAAGCCATCACCTAGTACTCCATCACCCACAAAACCTTCTCCAAAAGTCCCAACACCGTCACCTTATCCTCCAACAACACCTTCTCCAAAACCCACAACACCATCACCCACAACACCTTCTCCAAAACCCCCAACGCCATCACCTGTAACACCTTCTCCAAAACCTCCAACACCATCAACGCCATCTCCCACCACTCCAACACCATCACCATCGACACCTTATCCAACACCCCCAAAACCGTCACCACCGGTAACGCCATCACCAGCACCACCTACCCCTACTCCATCTCCGACAACCCCTTCCACACCTCCATCTCCATCATCACCAACACCTCATACTCCTTATCCTACCCCAACCCAATCTGATGGTGCTGGAGTCAAGAGAGCTAAATGTTGGAACAAGAACTATCCTCAATGTTACAATACTGAACATGTATGTCCCAACTCTTGCCCTGGTGGATGTGAGGTTGATTGTGTTACTTGCAAGCCAGTTTGTAGTAAGTTTTCCAAAATATTTCTTTTTATTAAAAGTATTTGTTTTGGTATATATAAGATAGAATTGATAATATTATATCCTTTTTGCCAAATACAGAATGTGACCAACCTGGAGCAGTGTGTCAAGATCCTCGTTTCATAGGTGGGGATGGCATCACTTTCTACTTTCATGGCAAGAAAGATCACGACTTTTGCCTATTATCTGACTCTAACCTCCATATAAATGCACATTTCATTGGAAAACGTAACTCGAATATGAAAAGAGATTTCACTTGGGTTCAATCAATTGGAATTCTCTTTGGTAAGCACCAACTCTCCATTGGCGCACTTAAAACAGAAACATGGGATGACTCAGTTGACCGTCTCTTCATCACCTTCGATGGTGAGCCAATTATCCTACCAGAATCTAAAGGTGCTAAGTGGCAATCCAATAGTGTCCCAAGAATTTTTGTAGCAAGAGGTGTTAACACCAACAATGTGATGGTGGAGGTTGATAGAGTCCTTAGAATTACAGCAAATGTTGTGCCTATAACTAAGGAGGACTCAAAAATTCACAATTATGGTATAACGAAAGAGGATACTTTTGCCCATCTCGAACTTAGATTCAAGTTCTTCTCTTTAAGTAACGAAGTAAGTGGTGTGTTAGGCCAAACATATAGGCCAGACTACACGAGTCGTATGAATGTTGGGGCAAAAATGCCTGTAATGGGTGGAGAAAGAGACTTTAAAACTTCAAACTTGTTTGCCACTGATTGTGCTGTTGCAAGGTTTAATGGAATCAACAATGAAGATGAAGATACTTTGGAAGGTTTAGATCTACCAAGTTTACGTTGTGGCAGTGGAATAAATGGACAAGGAGTTGTCTGCAAGAAATGAGATGAACTTTCTTTATATTTTCATAAATGGTAATATTCATTTTTCAGCAAATAAAGTAATTACAAAAATATGGAAAGTTAATGAGACTATTCATTGTAATTTGTTCTCCTAAAGATGAACTTATATATATTTATATATATATATATATATTATTTTAAGCAATATATTAATAAGAAAGGCATAAGGTTTTTTTCTATCTCTCTTATATACGATTAGATTAGCTAATTTCTTTACATGTGATGTATAATTTGTTCATTTACATTGGTCATTTATCATTTTAGTCAAATGTGAGAAGTATCATTAAAAGAGGAAGTGAAACTCATATTAGGACACCTTTTGGCTTTGTGCTTATAAAAACATACAAAACCGCCCTTAATTTAGAGATGAATCAATTCACAATTAAAAATAAATAAAAAAACAAAATCAATATTTAATGTTTACTCATACAATAAAATTAAAAATTATAGATAACTTATATATAAATTAATATAGTAATATTATATATAAATGTAATAATAAATATAAATATTCCTATGCAAAATATTTTAATTTTTTTATGAATAAAGATATCAACTTTCATTAAACTAACTGAAAAATTAGCCAAGAGACAAAAGACTCTTGAATAGTACGACTTGGAAAAAAATAAGAATCTGCGGCATATAATAAACGACCTTGTTAGCAGATCATTTAAAAAACATAAAAAGATATGAGACAAACGCTTTAACAAAGTCTTACAATAAAAAACAATAAGACTAAACTAGAAAGACATATAGAAACAAAACTCAGAATAGCTTGAACACAAACCAAGCTATCAATTTCTATAAGATGACATTTTTCCAATTAGAAAAACGATCAATCCAACAAAGAGTTTTCTTGATGCCAATAATTTTTGCCACTTCAGGTTGAACTCGACCCTCAAAGCCTTTATTAAAAGCCACAATCAACTTACCATCATGACTGCAAGCACCTATCTCGAAACACCCACACTCTTTAAAAAGTGTTCCATCGACATTGACCTTGATATAATTAATAACAGGTGTGGACCAATGTTTAAAAACTTTATCATTATCTTGAAATAACAGTAAAGGATCATCTTTCTTAGATTGAGCAAAACGATATTAATCAAGAGAGTGTCTAGATGAGAAAACAATAGCAGCAACCGCAAAAGATTTTTGATTCTAAATTATTCTGTTCCTTGGTTGCCAAATACCCCAGGCAACCATAGCTGCCTCCTCTAACATACCCTTTCCTACCCAGCTTGATAGATCCAGCCACCAAGAAAAGAATTCAGTTTTAGTCTAGCTTCTAACATCTACACTAGAATGAGACTAGCAAGAACGAGCAAAAGAGCAATGTTGGGCCGGCCCAAGCCCAATTGTCTAGCCCAGTCCAGTTGAAGGAAGAAGTGATAGTGGATCGATTAAGAGGCTGGCAGCAGGAAGAACTTCCAACCGAATTGCAGCCAAGGAACGCACCAAGCTCCAACGATACCAGAGAAAGCATGGAGGCAGGCGTAGATAAGGCGCGTGAACCTAGGGTGCGCGTAAGACCCAAGTGGTTACAAGAGTTTGTTAAGATGGAAAACCATTGAGGGAATTGCTGGGAGTTTTTCTTTACCTTTGAATTGTCTTTTTTCTGCTGGTTTTCTCATGTAAGTTGGGTATAAAACCCTTTTTTCTTGGCTGTAACTTTTTTTATCCAGATTTTGAATGACAAATTGCAATTAGTTTGCATTGGAGATTAGTCTTGTCTCGAAAAAGACCTCATTATCTAACACTGGTGCTTTCATTGATTTTCAGCATGAAGAACGAGGAACTTGCAGCAATGATTCAAGCCTTGGAGGCCAGCCTCCACAAGCATACCGAAGAACAATTCACCAAAGTATCTGAGAAATTGGATGAACAGGTGGCTCGTTTGGATATTCGTGTGGACCAGCTTCAGTTTTCAGCGTCTAAACCACAGGGGGAATTCGGTAATTCCAATCACGCAACAGAGTCGGCGACCATACACCGTTCGAATTCCAACACTGAGACTCGTGAGGTGAATTCCATATTGAAAGTGATGAGGGTCAAGGTACCCAGATTCGAAGGGGCAGGGGTCGAAGAATGGATTTATAAGATGAACAAGTTCTTTGATCTCCATCAGGTGGATCCATCTGTGCGATTGGCTATGGTTGCTTTTCATCTTGAAGGAACTCCGTCCACTTGGTATCAATGGATGGAGAAGGGGGGCGGATTCGCAGATTGGGAGTCGTTCTTGCGAGCATTACGGTTGAGGTTCGGCACATCCATTTATGATGATCCACTGGGAAAAATTGCTAAGTTGGTGCAAACAGGGAGAGTATCGACGTTTCGGGAGGAATTTGAACAGTTGATGACTCAGATTTCGGGTGTTCCCGATCACTACTTTCTGAATTACTTTGTTTGGGGCCTGAAAACAGAAATTCGAAGAGAACTATTATTGTCTAAACCATTCGATCTCGCAGACGCCATGGCGAAGGCACAACTATATGAGGATCGCCATGATGACATCCTCACTCGAGCTCGTGGTGATGGATATCGCCCTCAATGGCCTCCGAGAGTTACTCCATCGCCCTCAATTCAGAACAGCTTTCCAGCATCACCGAAGGCAGCTACAACCACAACTATCACACCATCACCGATTCCTAAGGCACATCAACCAGCATTACCGGTCAAACGATTATCTCCAGCGGAACTTAAGGAGAAGCGTGAGAAGGGTCTATGTTTCACATGTGATGAGAAATTTAGTGCGGGACACAAATGTAAGAATCGGGTGCTCATACTGTGTGCCCAGGAGGAGGAGGAGGATGCGCACATCGAAACGGCTATGGAGATTCTCTCTGATTGCTCTGAAACAGTGGCTGAAGAGGTCAGTTTGAATGCACTTTCTAATGCTGCCAATCCTCGTATTTTTCGTATCATTGCTCAACACGGTTCTGAATCGCTAGAAGTATTGATTGACACTGGGAGTAACAACAATTTTATTCAAGAAGAGTTGGCACTTCGGCTGGGATTACAGTGTTCTGACACAAAAAAATTTAAAGTATATATGGGAAATGGAAATTCTCTATGGTGTTCACAGGTTTGTTTGGGAGTTGAGTTAAGCTTACAAGGACATAAGTTTGTTGTAGATTTGTTTGTGTTACCAATTTGGGGACTGGATGTTGTGCTTGGTATGCAATGGTTACAAACATTGGGCCCTTGTCTTCATGACCACAAGGCATTGACAATGGAATTTGAATGGAAAGGGAAGGTGGTGAAATTAGCGGGATCGTCTGCTCCAACAACTCAGCAGCTGTCCATTTCAAAATTACACACACTAATTCGGGATGGAGACGTGCGAGATGTGTTTTTGCTGGCAGCTGTCTCCCCGGAGGATCACAAAACAGAAGAACCGATAATGAAGATAGATTCTACACTGCCCGAACAAGGTCGAGCCTTACTTACTGAATTTGAAGACATTTTTTCAGAGCCAAAAACACTACCACCGCACCGCAGTTCGGACCATCGAATTTTTCTACAGCCACAATCACAACCTGTAAATGTCAGACCATACCGCTACCCATACTTTCAGAAGGACATTATTGAACAATTGGTTCGGGAAATGGAGGAGTGGAGGTTTATTAGACCGAGTAACAGCCCTTATTCTTCCCCAGTGCTACTTGTAAAAAAGAAAGACGGATCCTGGCGTTTCTGTGTTGATTACCGAGCCCTCAACAATATTACTATCAAAGATCGCTTCCCTATTCCGACAATAGACGAATTATTAGATGAGTTGGGAGGTGCTACCACTTTTTCGAAATTGGATCTGCGTGCAGGGTATCATCAAATCCGTATGGACCCGAAAGATATTCACAAAACAGCGTTCCGCACTCATGAGGGACATTATGAATTTCTCGTCATGCCTTTCGGCCTCACGAATGCGCCATCTACATTCCAAGCCACTATGAACCGGTTATTTCAGCCTCTCCTCCGTCACTGTGTTATTGTTTTCTTTGATGATATTTTGGTGTACAGTAAGTCAATGGAAGAGCACGTTTCACATTTGAGGATGGTGTTTCAGCTATTACGAACTCATTGTTTTTTTGCCAAGGCTAGCAAGTGCACTTTCTTTCAACCACAGATTGAATATCTTGGGCATTTAGTTTCAGCCAACGGTGTGCAAGCCGACTCATCCAAGATTGAAGCCATGGTTCAATGGCCTCAACCGAAAACACTCAAGCAGCTACGTGGGTTTCTCGGATTGACGGGTTATTACCGCCGATTTGTTGCACATTACGCTTCCATTGCCGCACCTTTGACAGAGCTTTTAAAGAAGGACAATTTTTCTTGGACAGCAGAGGCTTTGAAGGCATTTATACAACTGAAAACAGCCATGACAGAAACGCCGGTTTTGGCACTGCCGGACTTCACCAAACAATTTATCATTGAAGCTGATGCATCGAATGTGGGCTTAGGCGCAGTGTTGATGCAAGAGGGTCATCCGATAGCATTTTTTAGCAAAAAACTGGGGCCAAAATTTCTGGGCACATCGGCTTACTTACGAGAGCTCAGAGCAGTGGTAGAAGCGGTCACTAAGTGGAGACAATATCTGTTGGGACGCCAGTTTGTCATAAGAACAGACCATAAGAGTTTGAAGGAGTTACTCACCCAAGTGATCCAAACACCTGAGCAACAACAATTTCTTCGGAAATTACTGGGATTCCATTTTACAATAGAGTATAAGACCGGTAGAACGAATTCAGCAGCAGATGGTTTATCTCGCCAATTTGAGGGTCCAGTTTCTATCTTGGCAGCAGCTCAATCCGCAGCTTCTTTTGAACTTTTAGAAACAATAAGGCAAGAAAATACTACCTGTCCAGAGCTCCGAAAATTACATGAACAGTGGGAGAAGGGTCAGCTTCGCGATACACCATTCACAGTCAGGGACGAGTTACTTTATTACAAACATCGCATCAGGATTAGCTCCAACTCTCATCTCAAACAAGAACTCATGCGTGAGTTTCATGAAACACCGATGGGGGGTCATGCAGGACCTAATCGAACCTTCATTCGTTTGAGTGCAAATTTTTTTTGGCCTGGAATGCGAACGGAAGTGCAAAAGTTTGTCCAACGATGTGTTATATGTCAAATGATCAAGTATTCGCCCACAACACCATATGGTTTACTGCAACCTTTAGAGCTGCCCGAAAGAGTTTGGGAAGATTTATCCATGGATTTCATAGTCGGGTTACCGAAATCAGCGGGAGTTTCGAACATCTTGGTGGTAGTGGACCGTTTTACTAAATATGCCCACTTTGGCGCTCTTCCAAGTAACTACACAGCAACAAAAGTGGCGGAGTTGTTTGCTAACATGGTCATTAAGTTACACGGTATGCCGAGATCGATTGTCTCAGATCGTGATCCAATTTTTACGAGTGCCTTTTGGAAAAAATTGTTTGAGTTGATGGGAACAAGGTTGAAGATGAGTTCCTCCTATCATCCACAAACAGATGGGCAAACAGAAGTTACCAACCGTTACTTGGAACAATATTTGAGGGCATTTACAGCTGACAACCCGAAGATGTGGAGTAAATATCTCTCATGGGCGGAATACCACTATAATACTAGTCAACATTCAGCAATTGGTATGACTCCATTCCAAGCTGTTTATGGTCGCACTCCCCCTACTATCCCAGCTTACACCAGAGGCATCACAAGAATCCAGGCAGTAGAGGAGGACTTACTTACTCGAGATGCAATACTACGTCAGTTAACTACCAATCTGCAGCAAGCCAGAAATAGAATGACACAACAAGCAAACAAGAAACGCCGTGACATTCAGTTTAAAATTGGGGATCTGGTTCTCGTGAAGCTTCAGCCATACAGGCAAGCTACAGTGGCTCAACGGTTACATCCCAAACTCTCTAAGAGGTACTTTGGCCCATTTTCCATTGTTGCTCAAGTTGGACCTGTGGCATATACACTCGCATTACCGGAAGGCAGTAGAATACACCCCACATTTCATGTATCGGTGCTGAAACCATTTTATGGGCCAAACCCACCGATTTGCTACTCTCTTCCAGAACTAAGTGTCAGCAACAAACCAGTCATGCTACCATTAGCGATTCTTTCCTCACGAATGCACAAAGGGCAGCAACAAGTGCTGGTGCAATGGTCATTAAGTGCCATGGAAGATGCGACTTGGGAGGATCTCGCTGAATTTGAGCAAATGTATGGAGCTGTCAACCTTGAGGACAAGGTTGTTGTCGAAGAGGGGAGCAGTGTTGGGCCGGCCCAAGCCCAATTGTCTAGCCCAGTCCAGTTGAAGGAAGAAGTGATAGTGGATCGATTAAGAGGCTGGCAGCAGGAAGAACTTCCAATCGAATTGCAGCCAAGGAACGCACCAAGCTCCAACGATACCAGAGAAAGCATGGAGGCAGGCGTAGATAAGGCGCGTGAACCTAGAGTGCGCGTAAGACCCAAGTGGTTACAAGAGTTTGTTAAGATGGAAAACCATTGAGGGAATTGCTGGGAGTTTTTCTTTACCTTTGAATTGTCTTTTTTCTGCTGGTTTTCTCATGTAAGTTGGGTATAAAACCCTTTTTTCTTGGCTGTAACTTTTTTTATCCAGATTTTGAATGACAAATTGCAATTAGTTTGCATTGGAGATTAGTCTTGTCTCGAAAAAGACCTCATTATCTAACAAGCAACCCACAAGCGCATGAAAATGTTATTTTGGTTTAATTGTCCTAAAATTAGCATTTTTTATGGTTGATCGAGGTATTGTCTTGGCCAATTAGTCTATTTTTTTTAGGTGTGTGCAATAAAACTTAAAAATGAAAATATTATTTACTTATAATAATTTTTATTTTCAAAAAATTTATCATGAAACCTTGTTATGGTCAACTTTACTTTAAAACACATTGTTTTATAAAATAATTTATATTTGCATTTAAAATAAGAATATTTTTATGTTAGTTGTATATTGATCGAGACCGAGAGGAGATGACATTTGTATAATTTTATGTTATTTTTATGTTAGGAGCAATGATCGAGAGCAAATGACTATCACGAGGTTTCACAACTAGAAAATTAGATTTTATCTTCAGTTATTAGACTAGTTTATTAATTCTGTTAAAAAAATCTTGCTACCGAAGACTATTAAGGTAAAAACATAGGTCCCAAAAACATTGAAGACGTATGAGGGGCCTATCTCTTCAGTTGTTACAAAATAATCAAAGACATAGGTGGAGTCGAAGATGGAAATCGAGTGAGTAAATACCCTACGTCTTCGATCTTTCTACCTATGTCTTCAATTATTTTGTAATAACCGAAGATGTAGTTTCAGTAACTCATTGGAACCACCCACCGACCTTTTCAAATGCCCTACATTCAATAATTTATATTAGATTCAATTAATTAGTATAAATTTAATAAAATTCAACTTGAAAAGGAAAATCGAAAAGTATCTTTGTAGCGTTTATGTCCTTTTAAAGGATCCAAAATGAATAATCTTCCCTGCACAAACGTTCTCAAGCATTCAATGTTTCCTAAGAAATCAATAAGAAAGTATTATGTTTTAATTTTAAAAAAATGAAATTAAATTTTAAATAGTCCTTAGATAGTACGTAGTTGTACTTACCCGACATTCCAAGAAGTGAAGAACATCTAAGATTTATGATTCATTGCACTCAACCATTCTACCAATTTGTCAACAATTTTTTTGCTTATTTTTGTCGTTGTTGGTGTTGAGAGGCTCTAGGTCAAAGAACTTGAAATACTCTCCTTTATTCGTTAAATCCTCGATATCATTTCTTTTGGATCAAATCACAGTCAACTTAAATTCCTTCCCCGATATCATTTTTTCTGTATTCATCATTGTCCATGTCAATGTCATGATGAACATCCTAAATTTGTTCATTGACCTGTTGTCCAACAATGAAACAATAATGACTTAAATGATCATTTTTACCATTATTTTTATTCTCTACAAACTTTCATTTTGGCGTCGATAAAATAATAGACCATTTACCATTATCTGGATCTGGTATGTAAAATACTTGCACTGCTTGGTACGTAGCCATGACGAGGATCGTTCTTGCTTCCTTTCTTATTTAGATCAATCAAAGTAAATTCAAACTCGTCAGTCCTAATTCCAACATTGACGTCTACCTATTCATATTTTAAAAGGGCAATTCAGAACAATGTATAATCTAGCTCTTATATTTCATCCATCATGCCATAATATGTCATGGCACCTTAAACAATGTTATTATCCTTTGAAGTAGCAAATTTATAGACTCAGTGGCTATACATACGGGAATATTCTCAACCATTGCAATGTGATCTATAAAATAGCTACAAAAACGATTTGTGCCAGACTTAGAGAGGTTCTTCCGAGTATTATTTCATAGAACCAAAGTGGCTTTGTAAAAGGAAGAAAAATCGCTCACAAAGCCACTTTGGTTTGTGTGTGGCTATGAACGGAAAGGTGCTAAATTTGCTTGCCTTTTCAAAATTGATCTCCAAAAAGCTTACGATACTATTGATTGAGAATTTATCCTGAAAATAATGGAGGCCTTGAATTTTCAAGATAAGTTCATTAATCTGATTATGGTTTGCATCTCCACACCTAGATTTTGTTTCATGATTAATGGTACTCCTCATGGATACCTTCAATCAAAAAGAGGATTAAGGCAAGGAGACTCAATGTCTCCTCTCTTGTTTGTGATGAGTATGGAGTATCTTTCCAAAATCTTAGATAAAATTACCAACATAGCTTATTTCAATTTCCCTATGAGACGTCAAAGACTCAATGTCACACATATGTGTTTAGCGGATGGCCTTTTACTCTTTTGTAAGAGTTATTTTAAAGTTGCCATGTTGTTATTTCTTCAGGGGTTGAAGTTGTTTTTGGACAACTTTTGTTCTTGGTGCTAGCAAAAGAAAATCAGAAGCTTTCTCTAGGAGGTAAGAATTTTGTGGAGGCTGAAAGAATCATAGACTTGTCTGGCTTTGCTAGAGGTTCGTTTCTTTTTATGTATCTTGGCATGAAAATTTGTTCTAAAAAGTTGTCCTTTGCTTACGGTGAGTGCTTGATAGAAAAAATGTCTACTAGAATTAGAACATGGAGCTCTCAAAACTTATCTTATGCTGAAAGAATTGTTCTTATTAATTCTGTCCTTAATGCTTATTGGTCTCAACTAATCATTATGCCGAAAAGAACTATAAAGAAAATTGCTCATGTTAAAATTTAAGATAAGGTGAATGGGGTTAATTGGCGATGAGTGGAGTAGTTGTAGCCCATACATTTTATATATGGTATTTAGTTTCAACACATTATCAATGTGAGACTCTCTAACAACTCAAATTTGTTGTCCCTTCCTTTGGACAGAAAAGGAGGAGTCTTCAGGGCTCGAAAAAGTGGCTTGGTCAGGTCTCTGCAAGCCTACAAAGCAAGGAGGTTTAGGCTTCAAGGATATTGCCTTGTGGAAATTGGTGCTATAGAAAAACATGTTTGGGTTACTTCTTTAAAAAAAGATAACTTGTGGGTTAAATGGGTAAACTCGGTTTATATAAAAGATAAAGATTGGTGGGAGTATGAGGGATGCGAGTTGGTATTGGAAGAAGGTTGCTCATACCAAAAATCTGTTAAAAATAGTTTTCTCTCATGGAAGTTATGCAATATCAGTTTTCCATTGTTGTTATTTGTGTGAAGCTTGATCATTCAGATGATAATCTGCAGGGATAAAGTGGAATCTTGTAAGCATTTGTTTTTTGATTGCTGTTATAGTAAGAAAATTCTTGAAGCTGTTAATTAAAGATTAACTTGGTTTTAAGGGTGGTAGTACTTGAATTCAGGGGCTGCTTAACTGGGTGAAAAGTTGAAATGAAAACAGATTTAGGCGCAAAGTCTATACTTGTATGGTGGCTGTTACGGTTTATTGTATTTGCAAGGCAAGAATCGAAGCTCTTTGGGGCCACAACAAGGTTCCAATACTGAAGAGAGTGCGTAAAAACAATTTGTAATTAATAGTTTTGCTGGCATTGGTGTTTGTAATTGATTATTGTTTGAGGAATATAATTTTTCTGATTTACCACACAAAACAATTGTAATAAATTATTTAAAAATAGATAATAAACTTTTATTTTATAATAAAAAATATTACATCATTAATACTTTTTAAAATATTGTTATAATAAACATAATACATTAAAAATTATAATATAAACATAATTATAATAATTAAATATTGATATTAATTAATATAAACAAAATTTTGTTAGTATACAATTTTATTCATTTGTTTAAATTATATCGTTTTTTTCTTGAATTTTTTAAGTATTATATATTAATACATTATTATGAATGCTAAATTAATAAACAAAAATATAAAAAAAAAAAAAATGAAACAAGGGACTCTTATATTTAATGAAGCAACTTTTTTATAATTAATGACTACATGTTTACTTCACTTAATTGATTACAAAATATATGAGATATATTATAGATAAAAAGATATATTTATGGTGAATTATGTAATTATTAAATAATTTGAATTTTTTTTTGTAAATATATTTTTAAATAAAAACCCATCAAATTATATGTGAGTACGTACATTTCAAACAAAAAAAATAACAATAACCAGAATTAAATTATAGTTAAATAATGCTTCAGTTGGGCAGCGGAGTGATACATAATTTGCTTCAAATGGGATTGGAAAGTAAGGATCGGTCTGGCCATGTTAAACCAATAATATCATATCTATAATTAACTTATATTCATTCATGGTTCTAATTGCTTGTGATTTCCCATACCATATGCTTTAATCAGAAAACAATGATTAAAAGTTGTAAAGGTAACACTTCAATTACTTGGACTTGGTGGAACATATATATTCAAGCCCAGTAACAGAAGATAATTAATGTAAGATATTTCTTTATATATATATACATATTTGGAATAAAATCAAATTGTATTTCTTAAAGATTAATATATAGACGAGTCGTACCATTTGCTAAAAGTGTTATTATTTTGTGTAGTCTTGGTTCCCAAGTGATGCCAATTTCAGTCGAACGCAACATAACTTTTAAAACTATATATATGAATTATTGAAAATGGATTGACTTTCACAAAGTGCCACGTGAAACCCAATTTTATATTGAGATGAGTGTTATTCTTATGATCCGAAATAGAAGGCATGCATACAATCATCTTAGGATACACTCCCATGGTGACTATAAATAAAGGAAAGTCAGGAAATGAAAAATCACACTCAGTACTCATAATAAACCCTAAAGCGAAGAACATAGAGAAAGTTGTCTCAAATGGCTCAATATAGCCCACATCTCATTGTTGTAGCCCTCTTGGGACTACTCCAAATAATGGTTGCTGCAGCTCCAACTCCTTATCCAACAGAAATTCCTTATCCTCCAACTACACCTACCACTCCAACACCAACAACACCTTCTCCAACACTCCCAATACCAACAACACCTTCTCCAACACTCCCAACACCATCACCTCCTACTACTTCACCACCAGTAGTAACACCATCCCCAAAAGCTCCAAAACCATCACCTTCTACTCCGAAACCCCCAAAACCAACACCTTCTCCAAAACCCCACAAACCATCACCTTCTACTCCAAAACACCCAGAGCCATCGCCTTCTACTCCAAAAAACCCAAAGCCATCACCTAGTACTCCATCACCCATAAAACCTTCTCCAAAAGTCCCAACACCGTCACCTTATCCTCCAACAACACCTTCTCCAAAACCCCCAACACCAACACCATCACCCACAACACCTTCTCCAAAACCCCCAACACCATCACCCACGACACCTTCTCCAAAACCCCCAACACCATCACCCACGACACCTTCTCCTAAACCCCCAACACCATCACCCACAACACCTTCTCCAAAACCCCCAACACCATCACCCACGACACCTTCTCCTAAACCCCCAACACCATCACCCACAACACCTTCTCCAAAACCCACAACACCATCACCATATCCTCCACCATCTCCTACTACTCCATCACCAACAACTCCTTCTCCAAAACCCCCAACTCCATCTCCCACCACTCCGACACCATCACCCCCAAAACCATCCCCCACTACCCCGTCACCAACACCACCTACCCCTACTCCATCTCCACCATCACCAACACCACCTACCCCTACTCCATCTCCACCATCACCAACAACTCAAACACCTTATCCTCCTCCAACCCAATCCGATGCTGGAGTTAAGAGGGCTAGATGTTGGAATAGGAACTATCCTCAATGTTACAATACTGAACATGTATGTCCCAACTCTTGCCCTGGTGGATGTGAGGTCGACTGTGTAACCTGCAAGCCAGTTTGTAGTAAGTTTTCTCACAAAAAGTATTATTTCTTTTTATATATGTATTAGCTAAATTTAATAATATTATATAATTTTGGCTGGATGTAGAATGTGACCAACCTGGAGCAGTGTGCCAAGATCCTCGTTTCATAGGTGGAGATGGCATCACTTTCTACTTCCATGGTAAGAAAGATAACGATTTTTGTCTGCTATCTGATTCTAACCTCCATATAAATGCCCATTTCATTGGCAAGCGTAACTCAAATATGAAAAGAGACTTCACTTGGGTTCAATCAATTGGAATTCTCTTCGGTAAGCACCAACTCTCCATTGGTGCACTTAAAACTGATACATGGGATGACTCAGTTGACCGTCTCTTCATCACCTTTGATGGTGAGCCAATTATCCTACAAGAATCCAAAGGTGCTCGATGGCAATCCAACAATGCCCCAAGTGTTTTTGTAGTAAGAGGTGTTGACACTAACAATATCATGGTGGAGATTGATAGAATGCTTAGAATCACTGCAAAGGTTGTGCCTATAACTGCAGAGGAATCAAGGATTCACAACTATGGTATAACGAAAGAGGATACCTTTGCCCATCTCGAACTTAGATTCAAGTTCTTCTCTTTAAGTAACGAAGTAACTGGTGTGTTAGGCCAAACATATAGGCCAGACTACACGAGTCGTGTGAATGTTGGAGCAAAAATGCCTGTAATGGGTGGAGAAAGAGACTTTAAAACTTCAAACTTGTTTGCTACTGATTGTGTTGTTGCAAGGTTTAATGGAATCAACAATAAAGATGAAGATACTTTAGAAGGTTTAGATCTACCGAGCTTAAGTTGTGGTAGTGGAATAAACGGACAAGGAGTTGTCTGCAAAAAATGATGAGATAGATCACTCCCTCTATACAGTTACAAATGGTAATTGATGTTCATTTTTCAGCAAATAAAGTCATTATAAAACATGGAAAGTCAATGAGACTATTCAGTGTAATTTGTTCTCTTAAAGATGAATTTATATAATTTTATTTTAAATAATATTAATGTGAAAGACATAAGTTTTTATCAATCTTTCTTATCTATAGTACTATTATGATTGTTTAATTTGTTCACTTACGTTCAATATCACATGTTCTTGCTACTACAAATAATTTTTTTTACCACAACTAGAAAAACCCATTTTATCTTCGAGATTATTTTGTTGGAACAAATGATTATTAAGGCGAAGACATAAGTATTGAAATAAATGATGAAGACATACGAGGGATCTATGTCTTTGGTTATTTTAACCGAAGGCATATATGTCTTTATTTTACTTTTTATAAAATTAATATTTATATTTATGAATTGGAATTTGTTTAGTTTAATATATTTTTATTTATATTTATTCTAATTTAAATGTTTTGTAGTTAATATTTTAATTTATTTAATTAATGTTATTGTAACACACATTAAAAATATTTTTATAAACTTATATTTTGAAAAAATGACAAGTTTATATATATACATATACACAAAATTTACCACAATTATGCTACGACACACAAAAAAAATAAAATCTAAGTCTAATAATATGTAAGAAAAAAAATCTAATTCTAATAATATGTTACAACACAAAAAAAGAAAATTCTAAGTCTAATAATATGTTACAACACACACACAAAAAAAAAAAAGCATTATATAATATAGTAATTAATAAGTTTGCTAACCAATATTCACATTGTAAAGATAACAAATCTTTGAATTCATTGTTATGCTTTTTTGATCCAAACTCTAAAAAGTACTGTTATATAGTTTAAAATTTATTACAAAACAAAATTATGTATGCATGCAATCAGAATTTATAGCAATAATATATGTACGGTGATTCCATCTTTGAGAGTTTTTTCGAGATATCTCATGTTCTTTATTCTTTTCTAAGGAAAGTAATAGATGAATTGACTATCAAAATAATCAGCAATCACATAAATTAAAGCATTGAAATTTATGATGAAAATTTCATAACAACTAATTAAACGTTACCAAACAATTCAAACTTACAAATAACAACTAAAAACAATCTATAACAATACAAAATAATTACAATAACATTTTAACAATATAAAAATTTATCACCTTTCCAATCACAATATACATTTTTTGCCACAATAGAAACAATTGTCTTTTACCTTTTTGTTTTTAGACTTAGGGCCGACTTTATTCTTTTTGGCTTTAGGTGCCATTTTGCCTTTCGGCTTGGGCTTGTTACTGCTATCCCTACCGTCCCGTTTCATTTTCTTATTCGAATAAGAAAGAGAGATGAACTTTGCTTTAATGTTGTTTGACTCACATTTCTTGGACTTATCTTTGTTAAGGTTTTCAACATAATCAACTCGTTCAACTATAGAGTCATGTTGAACTATAACTTGTTCATTACACAGCTTATCGTGAACACTTTGAAACAATGAGTGAGCGACTCAAGAATAATGCTAACTTGAGTCCTCTTGTCTACGATAGACTCATGTGTCTCTGCCTCATACATTAGCGTAATCATGTGCAATGCATAATTTTTTACAAAGACAACTCAGTAAGAAAAAATTTTGTGGTTCTCACAAACCATCATTATGTCAGATTAGATTTCCACTCAGATTAGATTAGTTTTTCAATTGCTAGTAAAACATTAAAAGAATTTGACATAGTAGATATTTTTGAAATAAATAAAATGATATAATGGTTATACTTGAATAATAAATATCATTTCAAAATTACTATAAGTCTATAAACGTGATTCATGAGCACATACAAGTAAAATACATAAAATTTTGTTTAAGTGTTATTCCACGATAAAACTCTTTGACAATTGATTGCCGATTTATGGTCGGTATCGAGTCAATTTCATTGATATGAGACAATTCTCATATTTGTTATTTTGAATAAATTTAAATGTCTCATATTTTCTTTTTAATATATAAAATACTGCTTTTTGACCAAGTTAACAACTAACCACACGAAGCTTAGTTACACTTTGTGAGTGTAACCATTATTTTAGATTCTATGACTTAACTTAGTACACCGCCTTAAGGGTCGGTGTCACACTAAAATACATCACTTCTTCTTATCTTATTACTTCTTCTTATCTTATTCAAGAGATCAACTTTGAACAATAGTATAGACACATACCTTCCTTAGAGAGATGAAATTTAAGCCGTCTCGAGACTAGTCTATACTCCTTCGGTGTTAATCAATAATGGATGTCCTAGGTTACATTGACATTTATTCCTTCTCCCACTCACTATATTAGTTTAATGTGTTTGTTTTATTAATTCTCAAAATTAATTTTTTTTGGGACCCAGTAATATTTTTCTGTCTATTTTTCCGTTTGTTCAACTTTCTTCGTTACCAAACAAAATCTTCTATCCATTTTTCTTTTATTTTCTTTTTTCCTCTTTTCTCCTAAACTAAACATAAGGCCTTGTTTGACTTAGTTTTTATAAGTTCTTTTTTAGCTTTTAGAATAAAAAATTACTTCTAAGAGTGTTTGGATATAAAAAATAAAATATTATTTAATTTAAAAACTATTTTAGAAAAAGTTAGGATTTGTAGCTTCTCCTAAATGGACTTTTGAGAAGTTATTTATAAAATTAAAATAATTTAAATAATTCTTAGTTTACTCACAAAAGATTATTTTTTAATGATATTCAAAAAAAATTTATTAAAATAAAATTTTTATATAATAGTTATCCAAACTATAAAAATAACTTATACTTATCTTATACTTCTAATTATTATAAGTAAAAATAAAAGCTTAGTCATTTTCTATATACTTAAACACATCAGAAAAGAAAAATAGATCATGATATCAAACTAATATTTAAAAATTGCTTATTTTCAAAAGAAAAATATTTAAATAATACTTTATATATATATTTTGAAAAATAATGCTTTATATACTTATTTTTTTTTTTTGTGAAGAAAACAGATATAATGCTTTATATACTTGGGTAGGAAGTGATGTACGTATAATTTGCTTCAAAAGGAATTGGAAAGTGAGAATCGATCTGGCCATGTTAGACCAATATATAATAGTTTATCATCTATAATTAACTTATACCACTCATCTCATGGTCCTAATGGCTTGTAATTTACCATATCATATGAGCTTAGCTTCAGTCCTAAAAAAAAATGAGTAAACGTTGGTGGAACATATTCAAGCTCATAAAGAAAGTCTTAATTAATCGGCATATATACATACATACATACATTTAAGGGATATTGGCGGCTAAACCACCTAAACTTTACGGTTTGTAACACTTAACCACAAAAACCGAAATTTTGGCGGCTAAACTACCTAAACCCGGTTAGTTTTGCTCGCACACTCCGTCAAAATCACAGTTAAGTGCGCGGTGGGGTCCCACGTGTACACACTTGTACACGTGGCAAGTTTTCAGTGGTCCACGTAATATTAATTTAAAAAATAATTATAAATAATAATTAAAAAAATCAGAAAATAAAAATTAAAAAATATTTTTTTTTTACTTTTTCTTTTTCCTTTTCTTTTCTTTTTTTTTTTTTCCTTTTTTTTTCTTCCTCTTTCTTCTTCTTTTTCTACACAACTCCCAGCCCTATCTTTCTCTCTGTCTCGTCTCACCACTTCTCTTATACAAACACTGAAACGGTACTTCAAGAAGCCATGGGAGATAACTGGGCCCTGCGCGAGCCCCGAATACAGGTTGGTTGTTCCCAATGCTCTCGAGTACCGGCTGGAGTGTCCGGCGACGACTAAGCTCCAGGCCTGTG
Source organism: Cannabis sativa (assembly GCF_029168945.1). Lineage (NCBI taxonomy): Eukaryota > Viridiplantae > Streptophyta > Magnoliopsida > Rosales > Cannabaceae > Cannabis > Cannabis sativa. The sequence goes on from NC_083610.1 coordinate 20,129,993, forward strand.
TGCCCACCTCCGATCCTGAGACCGTCGATGACATTAAACCAGCGCCGAAACCGTCCCCCGATCAGACGCACTGTCCTCAAGAAGGTGGATGTCGAGAAGTTAACGAAGGAGAAGACCTTCGATGATTCTGACTTCCCTAGGGTTTACTTGACCGCTCATGTTCAAGAAGATGAGAATGCTCGCGGTGGAGGCTACCAGATATGAGCCTTAATTTTTGGTTGGTAAACTCCTCAACATTAAATTCATATAAAATACTTTTGATTGGGATGGCTAGTTTTAAGTTTTCAATATTGAAAAGTAATTGATGTGAATGTTTGTTGCTATGCTAATCTGGTTTTACTGGATTTTCTTTGCCCTAGTTTGTTCATGTAAATCTACATAGAAAACTTAAATTTTACCTTTATGAATTTGAGTGATTTCCCTGCCGGAATACTTTCTGGAATAATACTCCTTCCATGGCTTTTGACTTTGGTGCTGCCCCTAACTGGTGAGACGAGAGAGAGAGAGAGAGAGCTGGGAGTTGTGTAGAAAAAGAAGAAGAAAGAGGAAGAAAAAAAAAAGAAAAGAAAAGGAAAAAGAAAAAGAAAAAAAAGTAAAAAAAAAATATTTTTAATTTTTATTTTCTGATTTTTTATTTTTATTTTTTAATATTAATAATTATTTTTTAAAATTAATATTACGTGGACCACTAAAAACTTGCCACGTGTACAAGTATGTACACGTAGGCAGTCCACCGTGGCACTTAACTGTGATTTTTAGACGGAGGTGTGCAGAGCAAAACGGAACCAAGGTTTAGGTAGTTTAGCCGCCAAAAATTCAGTTTTTGTGGTTAAGTGTTACAAACCGTAAAGTTCAGGTGGTTTAGCCGCCAATATCCCTACATTTAATTTGTTTTGCTTATTGTCCCAACATATTTGAGAATTATATCAAGTTGCATTTGTTAAAGACTAAATGAGTCGTACCATTTGCTAAAAGTTTCATTCTGTGTAGTCTTGATTCCCAAGTGATGTCAGTTTCAATTTAAGATGACTTTAAAACTAGATAAAAGATACATAATATTTAAGGTGAAGATGGTTTGACTTTCACAAATTCCCACTTGAAATTATATTATATATTGAGATAGTGCTATTATGATCCGAAATAGAAGGCAAACAGTCATCTTAGGTACATTCCCATGGTGACTATAAATAAAGGAGACTCAACAATGAAAAATCATACTCACTCGTAAACCCCCTTAAACCAAAGCACATAGAGAAAGTTATCTCAAATGGCTCAATATAGCCCACATCTCATTGTTGTAGCCCTCCTCTTAGGGCTACACCATATAATGGTTGCTGCAGCTCCAACTCCTTATCCAACTACCCCCGAAATCCCTTATCCTCCAACAATACCTACTACTCCAACACCAACAGCACCATCTGGAACACTCCCAACACCATCACCTTATCCTCCAGCATCGCCTACTACTTCACCACCAGCAACACCATCCCCAAAAGACCCGAAACCATCACCTTCTACTCCAAAACCCCAAAAACCATCCCCTAGTACTCCATCACCCGCAACGCCTTCCCCAAAACACCCAAAGCCATCACCTTCTACTCCAAAACACCCAAAACCATCACCATCACCAGTAACACCATCACCTTATCCTCCAACATCGCCTACTACTCCGTCACCAAAAACACCAAAACCATCACCTTCTACTCCAAAACCCCCAACGCCATCACCTGTAACACCTTCTCCAAAACCCCTAACACCATCAACGCCATCTCCCACCACTCCAACACCATCACCATCGACACCTTATCCAACACCCCCAAAACCATCACCATCGGTAACACCATCCCCCACTATTCCATCACCAACAACACCTTCTCCAACACCACCTACCCCTACTCCATCTCCACCATCACCAACAACTCATACACCTTATCCTCCTCCAACCCAATCTGATGATGCTGGAGTCAAAAGGGCTAGATGTTGGAATAAGAACTATCCTCAATGTTACAATACTGAACATATATGTCCCAATGCCTGTCCTGGTGGATGTGAAGTCGACTGTGTAACCTGCAAGCCAGTTTGTAGTAAGTCTCCCGAAATAGATTTTTTATTAAGTAATTCTTATACCAAAGAGTAATTTCTTTAATACTACTATATATTTTTTGGCAAATGCAGAATGTGACCAACCTGGAGCAGTGTGCCAAGATCCTCGTTTCATAGGCGGGGATGGTATCACTTTCTACTTCCATGGCAAGAAAGATCACGACTTTTGCCTATTATCTGATTCTAACCTCCATATAAATGCCCACTTCATTGGAAAGCGTAACTCAAATATGAAAAGAGACTTCACTTGGGTTCAATCAATTGGAATTCTCTTCGGTAAGCACCGACTCTCCATTGGCGCACTTAAAACTGATACATGGGATGACTCAGTTGACCGTCTCTTCATCACCTTCGATGGTGAGCCAATTATCCTACCAGAATCTAAAGGTGCTCGGTGGCAATCCAACAATGTCCCAAGCATTTTTGTAGTAAGAGGTGTTGACACTAATAATGTCATGGTGGAGGTTGATAGAATCCTTAGAATCACAGCAAAGGTTGTGCCTATAACTGAAGAGGACTCAAGGATTCATAATTATGGTATAACGAAAGAGGATACATTTGCCCATCTCGAACTCAGATTCAAGTTCTTCTCTTTAAGTAATGAAGTAACTGGTGTGTTAGGCCAAACATATAGGCCAGACTACACTAGTCGTGTGAATGTTGGGGCAAAAATGCCTATAATGGGAGGAGAAAGAGATTTTAAAACTTCAAATTTGTTTGCCACTGATTGTGTTGTTGCAAGGTTTAAGGGTATTAACAATAAAGAAGAAGATACTTTGGAAGGTTTAGAACTACCAAGCTTAAGTTGTGGTAGTGGAATAAACGGACAAGGAGTTGTATGCAAGAAATGAGATTGATTTTCTCTATATTGTCACAAATGGTAATATATTCATTTTTCAGCAAATAAAATAATTACATAAAATGGAAAGTCAATGAGACTATTCAGTGTAATCTGTTCTCTTAGAGATGAATTTATATAATTTTATTTTAAACAATATTAATATGAATGAAATAAGTTTTTATGTATTTCTCTTATTTATATATTATGATTGTTTAATTTGTTCAAATTTTTTATATTCTCTGTACTACAAATTATTTTCTCTGCATTTTAGTTTATGACGTTTATCAAATGTGATCATTGGTGTGGAAATGTATGGAGATTTTTATATTCTGAGAAATAAGTAATAAAAATTGATATTTGGCCTTTAGTATTACTTATGTGGTGTCATGTGTACTGTGTACCTTTTCTCTTCAATGAATAGAAATATAATTGCTTTCTTCTGATATGGTATCAGAGCCAAACAGCTCCTCATGGCATCAATAAATTGTACTAGCTCTACCCTACAAATGGAAGATGAAAATACCCAAAATCTCCTTCAAAATCCTACCATCATTAACTCACAAAACCTTAGTAATGCAGTCGCCTCACCCATCTTCTCCTCCCTTACTTTCTCGACACCCTCTTTTTCTTCTCTACCTTCAAACTTCCCTGCATTTAACCAAACCATTTCAGTCAAACTTGATGATTCTAATTGTTTGGAGAATGAAAATTCCAAATATTATCATTGCCAATGGCCTTGAAGGTTATATTGACAATATTGTTGCTTGTCCTTCACAATTTTCCAGATCCAACTTCGAACCTGACGGATCCGACATTCACAGTGTGGCATCGCTACAATTGACATCTCATGAGTTGGCTCTACGCCTCCATCTTCGATTCCATGCTTGGGCAACAAATAGTATGTCTTAACACAACTGCAAAATATGGGTCTCCCTTGAGAGAACATAAATAATAGCTTTGTTTGCTCGGAGCTCAGATTTTCAAATAGCCTTACAAAACTTGAAGAAGAAGGTCTTACTGCTTCAACATATTTACAGAAGCTAAAATCACTTTGTAACACCCTCGCATATGTTGATGAATCAATCTCTTCCCAAGATCATTTGACTTACCTTTTAAATGGTCTAAAACGAGAGTATAATGTCTTTGTGACTCCGATCTTGACCAGACCTGTCAAACCCACTGTTGAAGAAGTTCACGCTCTTTTACTAAGCTATGAAGCTCGCCTGGAACGTGAAATAGCAGTTGCATCGATTAGCTCCCTTCAAGCCAATTTTTCTTTATTCCAAAACAGAGACCAAAAACACCTTCTCAACAATCTCCCTTCACTTTCTGTTATCCTCCTCAATTAAACTAAAATTTCCCATCTACACTGCCCTCATTTCATAACCCACAAAGTCCATATCAATCTCATCCGAGATCCCAAAATCCATGGCTTTCTTCAAGTTCTTGTCCACAAACAAGACTACCCAAATGCCAAATTTGTTTTAAAATGAGCCACACTGCCATGATGTGTTACCATCACACTGGCTTTCAACCATCAGCACAATCCCCACGCCCATTCAATGCCTATTTCACCCAACAACAGCCACAATAGCCACTCCATCCACATCCACCCTCCATACTGTTGGACTTTGTGTCCTAAATAAAATTCTATTTCAATGTAATATTTTCTATTCAATTATCAATAAGGAAACATATTTATTTTTATTACTTATTTAATGTGTTATTTGGTTCATGTGACTATTTATTTATTTGATTTATAAGTTCATTCAAATCCTTATCACACTGATATTCTTGTTTATTGTATTCTCAACACAGTGGAAAGTAATCAAGATTGTGTGATTAAATGTATTCCTATAATTTATCAGTACACATGATTTGACTGATAGGATAATCTACAATGTAGTTTACTTGCACCATGGATAAGTGCCATGTCCTTTCCAGGGCATTGGTTAAAGTAAGCTTAGGTTGGATGAATGGAGTATGCATCAGAAGGGACCGATATTGAACTTGAATCAGATATAATAAACTTACCGTAATATCTATTCAATTCAATATCATCTAGTTGATCTTAGATCAAGTGATCTCAATCCTGAGATGGTTAGGTTCTAGTTCAGTTGCATTATTTGTGTTCTTAAATCGGTTCGTTAAAGTTGACCAAATGGTTCTTCTCGTGACATATAGATTAAGAACATGGTAGTTTAATTGAGTGGGAGCGCTAATCATAGATACGAAATCTATAGTTTCTATCTAGACATAAAAGTGAAACAATGATTTCCTTTGAGCTTGGCTTAATAGAGATAAGTGGTTGAGTACTCATTTCAGTGATTATATTATTTCACTAGAATATCATTTATAGGTAGCTAAGTGTTTTAAGGATAAAATACATTGAAGGGTGTAACAGTAAATTTGTCCCTACTCAATATAGATCATCTATAGAGGATCATTGATTACTAGGATTATAACAAATATATAATCTCATAGCGTATCTATTTCGTGGAACATATAGAGCGTTCTATATAATTGAGAGTGCAATTCCAAATCTATAGTGGTGCAAGGAGGAATTAATAAGTTAAAGAATTTATTTGGTAAATTTCTAGATCTGCTTATTGGAAGCTCGGTTATATATAGTTGAGACAAACTGCTTGTAAGACGCAGTTAATTAATTTTAATTAATCAATTATAATTCTAAAATTAGACTATGTCTAGTTTATGTATTTTTCACTAAGATATGGCTTGATTGTGAAGAAATAAGATTTTAGGATTTATTTGTTAATTAAGAGACTTTGTGGAGTCTAATTAATAAATAATATAAATGATAATTTTATTTGATAATTAATTTTAATTATCAAATAAATATTTTTGGCATTTATACGATTAGAATTGCAAAATATGGTATTTGGGAAATAATAGATAAATGGCAGAAATATAACTAGTGTTGGGCCCACATATGGCCGACCACTATAGTCTTATTTTTGCTATTATTTTATCATTTTTTATTCCAAATAATTCAATCCTAACCCTAAGTGAATTAGTATAAAAAGAAAAGAATAGTCTCATTATCCAACTAATGCTACTAAACCTAGTTTTCATTCTGTCGGACAACTAGTATTTTAAGACTTTTTTTTCTCTCTATAATATTTTGAAATCCTATAGTGTTCTTCATCATTAAAATTCGAGCCTTGGTGATTGAGTACATGCCCAGCCATACAAAATTAGTCCTCAATCATAGTGTGTAAGACTGTGAAGAATATAAACAACTGAAGGAGTGTCTGGCTCAGATCTTGATTATACTCTACGAGAGAAAAGGAACAAGGGTTAGAGATCTCAGTGGAATGAGTCATTTAATTCTGCTGAAACCAATGTAAGGTTTCTCATACTTTACATATGTTTAATTTTCATCGTTTTAGAAGTTCATATTTAGGATGTTAAAAATATACTTGTTAGTAAATCTAGATATTGGTAAAATATAATCCAACACACACAACCTTCATCCAACCCTCTCCTTTGTTACCCACTCCCCCTTTCTCGAATGCCATCACTAATCTCGCTTGGTATATGGACTCTGAATCTTCTCATCACTTCGCCCTAGATTTGAATCCCGTTGACTCTGCAACACCGTATCATGGTAATCACCAAATTACTATAGGTGGTAAGTTTGCTTCAATTTCTCATGTGGGATCTGCATATCTAAAACACATTATTTTGTCAATCACATCCAAACACATTTTATATTTGAAAATAAAGTGTAATTACTGTATTATGTAATTATTATTCTAATAATTACACAATTACTTTCAAATATATAAAGAACCAAATTATATGTACATACATAAGTAACATATTCAAAAATAACATCTATCTTGATATTAAATAAATGAGAATTGCTAATATGTATATTGTTGGTGTTTAGTATCTTTCTTAATTAGTATCACATAATTATTTGTTTAACTAAGTATCGGGTCCTATATAACTTAAAAAAATAACTTGAAGAGAATATTATCACTAACCAATCATTAAGTGTGAAGATATTGAGTATTACCTGGTGCGGAATATACTTGAGAGATATATTATAATTTGCGGAATTGGAAACTGGAAAGTGAGGATATATCTAGCCATAATTGGTACCATCTATATTAATACTTAGAGAAATGCTAAAGGGCACTAGTGGTGCATAGCACCTTCCTATGTGTTAATATCGCTATTGGTTTAACTAAGTATCGGGTCCCATATAATTTAATATAATAGTTTTTAGGTAGTATCGCTAGTCAATCGCAATGCGACATGTCGAGAAGGTGCTAGGCACCACTGGTGCCTAATATGCTCTAATACTTATTATCATTCATTGGTTTGGTTCTAAAAGTTGTTTGTGATTTTCCATATATCATATCATGAGCTCTAGCTAGTCCATAAAAAATGATTATTAGTTGTAAAGGTAACACTTGGCGTAACATATTCAAGCGCAGATAATGAAGAGATAGCTAGATAATATAAGAGTGCATTAATGTTAAAGAAAATAATTCAACTAAGAACCACCACAGAATGTATAATGTAATATATATTCTATCATCACAATTCACAATCCATGTCCAGGTCCATTATGGTTGTCTTAATCGGCATATATACATTATATAATTAATTTGTTAGCTTATGTTCCCAATAAATTGAATATAATTTAGATGGAGCATTGTTATTATGCACTAGTGGTGCCTAGCACCTTCTCGACATGTCACGTTGCGATTGATTAGCGATACTGACTAAAAATTATTATATTAAACTATGTGGGATCCGATACTTAGTTGAACCAATAGCGATACTGACATAAAAAGATGCTAGACACTACTAGTGTCCTTAAAAAGATGCTAGACACTACTAGTGTCCTTTAACATTTCTCAATTTAGATGCATTTGTTAACGAAGAGAAGAGTCGTAGCATTTGCTAAAAGTGATATCATTTTGTGTAGTCTTGGTTCCCAAGTGATACCAATTAATTTAAGACTAAAACAACGTAACTCTAAACTAAAATATATGATACAAGAAAAACAAAATCTATATTATTTGAGGTCAAGATATATATATATATGGTTTGACTTTCTTAGAAAACCACGTGAAACCATTTTTATTATATTGTAGTATTTGTGTTGTTATGATCCGAACTATAAGGCATAGAGTCCTCTTAGCTAGGTACATTCCCTTTTGGGACTATAAATAAAAGGAAACTGATCGGTAATGAAAATTATCACACTAACACAAACTTCCAAAGCAAAGCATATAGAGAAAGTTGTCTCAAATATGGCTCAACATAGCCCACATCTCACAATCTCAATTCTCATCTTGGTGCTATTCCAAGTAGTGGTGGAAGCAACACCTCCTGGAATCGCTAAGAACCCAAGCCATGCAAGATGCATGACAAAAATGTACAAGCATTGTTATAATTTGGAACATGTTTGTCCCAAGTTTTGTCCTGACGAGTGCACTGTTGAGTGTGTTTCTTGCAAACCGATATGTGTTGGGGCATCAAGCCCTAATCTGCCTGATACAAACTCTCCGCCAGTATATCCCACTCCTCCTACTATTCCTTCATCATCCACTCCAACACCTCCAACCACTACCCCAGAATTACCTTATCCTCCAACATCCCCTACTACTCCATCGCCAATAACATCTTCTCCAAAACCCCCAACACCATCACCTTCTACTCCAAAACCTGTAACACCTTCACCAAAACCCTCAACACCATCACCCACAAAACCTTCTCCAAAACCCCCAACACCTTCTCCAAAATCCCCAACACCATCCCCCACAACACCTTCTCCAAAACCCCCAACACCATCACCCACAACACCTTCTCCAAAACCCCCAACACCATCACCCACAACACCATCTCCTAATACTCCATCACCAACAACACCATCTCCAATACCATCAACTCCGACACCTTATCCAACACCCCCCAAACCATCAACACCATCACCACCAGTAACTCCATCCCCATCACCAACAAAACCTTCTCCAACACCATCACCAACAATACCTTCTCCACCACCGTTGACACCTTATCCAACACCCCCAACACCATCACCTTCTACAACACCCTCTAGTCCTAGTCCAACAACACCCTCACCGACAACACCTTTTCCAACACCACCTAACCCTACTCCATCTCCAACAACACCAACCACACCATCACCATTGAATCCATCTCCATCATCACCAACACCTCATACGCCTTATCCTCCTCCAACCCAATCTGATGGTGATGGTGTTAAGAGGGCTAGATGTAGGAACAAGAACTATCCTCAATGTTACAATACTGAACATGTATGTCCCAACTCTTGCCCTAGTGGATGTGAGGTCGAATGTGTAACATGCAAGCCAGTTTGTAGTAAGTCTCTCAAAAGAAAATTTTTAATTAAATAATTCTTTTAATTAATGCATGTTATTCTCATAAAGTAAAACCGTTTTTTGTATATATAATCCAGATTTGATAATATTATATACTTTTGTCCAAATACAGAATGTGATCAACCTGGAGCAGTGTGTCAAGATCCTCGTTTCATAGGTGGAGATGGCATCACTTTCTACTTCCATGGCAAGAAAGATCACGACTTTTGCCTGTTATCTGATTCAAACCTTCATATAAATGCTCACTTCATTGGCAAACATAACTTAAATATGAAAAGAGACTTTACTTGGGTTCAATCCATTGGAATTCTCTTTGGTAAGCACCAATTATTCATTGGCGCACTTAAAACAGATAGATGGGATGACTCAGTTGATCGTCTCTTCATCTCATTCGATGGTGAGCCAATTACGCTATCAGAATCTAAAGGTGCTCGATGGCAATCGAGTAATGTCCCAAGCATTTCTGTTATAAGAGATGATGACACTAACAATGTGATAGTTGGGTTCGAAAGAATATTTAGAATCACAGCAAAAGTTGTGCCTATAACTGAAGAGGACTCAAGGATTCACAATTATGGTATAACGAAAGATGATACTTTTGCCCATCTCGACCTCGGATTCAAGTTTTTATCTTTAAGTAGCAAAGTAACTGGTGTGTTGGGCCAAACATATAGGCCAAACTACAAGAGTCTTGTTAATGTTGGGGCCAAAATGCCTATAATGGGAGGAGATAAAGAGTTCAAAACTTCAAATCTGTTTGCCACTGATTGTGTTGTTGCAAGGTTTAAGGGTATTAATAGTAAAGAAGAAAATATATTGGAAGATTTAGATCTACCAAGCTTAAGTTGTGGTAGTGGAATAGATGGAGGAGTTGTTTGTAAGAAATAAGATGGACTTGTCTGTATGATCACAAATGAAATGATTCATTTTATAGCAAATAAAGTAATTATAAACTATAGAAAATCAATGAGCTTTTCAATGTAATTTGTTCTCTTAAAGATAAATTTATGTGATTTTATTTAAAATAATATTAATAAGAAAATAGAAGTTCTTATCTATTCTATTTTTTATTGGGTAAATACCATTTTGGACCCTGTGTTTTGCAAAAGTTACAGATTGGACCCTGTGTTTTGTTAAATGACAAAATAGACCCTGTATTTTCTAAAATAGTAAAAATAAGACCCTGAGCTTAATTTTTGCAACTTTTTTTTTTAATACAACCAACTTGAAGACAATACTTAATACGAACAGATAGAAAAAATGTAAACAGTTTTGTCATAGCACTTTTAGATCGGATTATAATTAAACTTTATTTTGACAAAAAATCAATTCAGGGTCCTATTTATACTATTTTAGAAAATACAGGGTCCATTTTGTTATTTAACAAAATACAGGGTCCAATTGGTAACTTTTGTAAAACAGAGAGTCTAAAATGGTATTTACCCTTTTTTATTTAACAACTCGTGCCTCTTCTATTTAACAAAAATTCTAGGAGCACAATGTGGCAGTAGTAAAATTTTGGGGTATAAAATATAATAGTGGTAAGAAATAAAATTGCCAATTATTTAATAAAAATCTAATAAAATCTAATTAAAGTCCCATAAATTATTAATATTTAAATTTGAGGAAAATATTTAAGTCGCTAATAATTTGGCTGCAGAATATTATTTATAACAAAGTTTAGAAAATAAAATAAATTGGATAAATAGCAGCATAAGAAATTAAAGTTTTGAATTTATAAGTATCATAGACCCAATTATTTTTTTAACGGCATAAGTACTTAATGTTTGTAAAACTATAATAATTTTCCTTCAATTTTGTTAGTACAAGCTATGTTATTGTCACAGGGGTAAATACTATTTTAGATCCTATATTTTATAAAAGTTATCAATTGGACCATTCGTTTTGTTAAATAACAAAATGGACCTTGTATTTTCCAAAATTATACAAAGAGGACCCTGAACTGATTTTTTGTCAAAATAAAACTTAATAATAATCTGATCTAGAGATGTTGTGACAAAACTAGTTACATTTTCTATATCGGTTCATGTTAGAAATTATCTTAAAGTTGATTATATTAAAAAATAAAATTGTTAAAAATTGAGCTAATGGTCCTATTTTTACAATTTTAGAAAATATATGGTCCATTTTGTCATTTAACAAAACAGATGGTCCAATGGTAACTTTTACAAAACACAGGGTTTAAAATGGTATTTACCCTTGTCACAAACAAGACATATAAATTCTAAATAATTCAGTGTGGATGAAAACATGTACAGTTACTTCAAAATCTTCTTTTAATAAAATCAAAATAGATTACGAAACTAGAGAAAAATTATAGTTTTACAAACATTGGGTACTTATGCCGCTAAAAAAATTATTAGGTTTATGTCGTTTACAAACTCAAAACTTTGGTACTTCTGCTATTTAACCAAATAAGTATTTGTTTATTATTTATATTATATGATGATTCTGCATCCCTCTAAAAGAGGTGTACTTATTTGTTTCGCCATCTAGGATAAATATAGTCTATTTTTTTTTGTATGTTACAATTATTTAAGATATATTGTAAAATTTTGAAAAATTTAGAATAATTTACAATGTAAAAAATAATATTCAAACAATCTAATTTTACACATATATAAAATGAAAGAGTCACACGTACAAATACAATAGACAATTTGAACTTATTTTTGGCGTATTAATTTTTTTTTTAATTTCTTAAAATTGTGTAAGATGTCAATAAAAAAATTAGCTTAAAAATCCTCTTAAATTTCAAAACAGATAACAATGTATCGGTACATCTTTAAAGGGCTCGTTTGGTATGTCGTATTGTATTGCATTGTGTTGGATTGTATTATATTATATTGTATTAGTATTATTTAATACAATACTATGTTTGGTATTGACTTGTATTAATAGATTGTGTAAGGGCGTTATAATATATTTTCAATACACTCGACCCCAACACCAACTACGGGTCTGGATCCAGGTTCGAGTCCGGGTCCTGGGTCCCAAGTTCGGGTCGGGGTCTTGGGCACGGGTCGCAGGTCTCGGGTCTAGGGTCCAAGTCCGGGTTCAGATTTGGGTTTTGGTCTGGGTCCCGAGTCCGAGTTGGGTTTGGGTCTCGCGTTCGGGTTTGGGTCTAGATCTCGGGTCTCGTGTTCAGGTCTCGGGTCTGGGCCTATGTCCAGGTTCGGGTCCCGCAATTTAGGTTCGGGTTCAGGTCCCAGGTTCTGGGTTCAGATTCGGGTCTGGGTCAGGGGTCCAAGTCTGGGGTTTGGCTCCTGGTTTGGGTTCGGGTCTCGGGTTCAAGTCCAAGTCTAGGTCTGGGTCCCGAGTTTGGGTACCGGGTCCTGAGTTTGGGTTCGGGTCTCGAGTTGGGTCCACGTCGGAGATTGGTGTTGACCTCAAATTCTTTGTAAACATTATAATATAAGTTAATACGGACTATTTGTTATTATGTTAAATAATACAATATTCATTGTATTAAAAATTTTGGTCGTAATAACTAATACAATACATTACTTTATCTAAATATAATATTATTTATTATTTAATACAATACGACTTCGCGTAACGAACTAACTCAAAAAGTGCATAATATTATTCAGTATTAAATATTTTTTTGAAAGAGGTAAAAATCAAACATTTGTTGAAGGTCAAAACGACAGCTTTAAGTTTAAGTGACACGTCGTGGTAATCGATTGAAAGGCCAAAACCCTTTGTTTGGGTTTTAAGAACCCTTTTCAGTACGACACACACCACAAAATTCCCAATTTCAGAGCTCAGAAATCTAATTCGAACCCCTTAGGGTTCCACCATCACCAAAATTATGGAAGGAAAATCGTACCAGAGGTTTCCCAAGGTCAAGATCCGAGAAATGAAGGACGATTACCTCAAGTTCGAGCTCCGAGACACCGACGCCAGCATGGCCAACGCACTCCGTCGCATAATGATCGCCGAGGTGCCCACCATTGCTATTGACCTCGTGGAGATCGAGGTCAACTCTTCCGTTCTCAACGACGAGTTCATTGCCCACCGTCTTGGCCTCATCCCACTCACCAGTGACCGCGCCATGTCTATGCGCTTCTCACGTGATTGCGACGCCTGTGATGGTGATGGCCAGTGTGAGTTTTGCTCTGTCGAGTTTACTCTTCGCTGCAGGTGCATTGAAGATCGAACCCTAGATGTTACCAGTAAGGACCTCGTCACCCCTGACCACACCGTTGTCCCAGTTGACTTCTCTGACTCAGCTGGTAACGAATCCAACGAGAATAGGTATTCTTCTGCTTTCTCTCTTTTTTCCAATATGTTTCAGTGTACATAGATGTATATTCTACTAATAGTTGCCCTAAATATTTGTACTTTACAGTTTGAATGCTCTTCCTTTTTTCTTCCCTTTCCATAGCAAAAGGGGAAAATGAAATTTTGTGTGATTAAAATTTTGTGCATTTCAATATTATTATTGTCTATAAAAACTAAATACAGACAATGTGAAGAGGGTGACTTCATTTTTAAATGTATTTTCTGGAAAACATTTCGATTTACATTTGTTACGATGTAACTATTCTTATATTTTCAATTGGATATTTTGTGGTTGAAGGGGGGTTATCATTGTAAAGTTACGTCGTGGACAAGAACTGAGGCTAAGAGCCATAGCCAGAAAAGGGATTGGCAAAGATCATGCAAAGTGGTCGCCTGCGGCAACTGTTAGTTTTATGTATGAACCAGACATCAGAATCAATGAGGAGCTGATGGAAACTTTAACGCTGGAGGAGAAAAGAAGTTGGGTTGAAAGTAGCCCCACCAGAGTATTTGAGCTTGATCCCGAAACCCATCAGGTTCCCTGCTTGTATCTTTTGTCATTGTTCTCTATTTTTATAGTTATCTGTAGTAACTGGATTTTAAAATGTTTTGTTGTGGCAATGTCAAAATTCATTACTTTTTTTCTAATGAAATCGTTCCCCTGGAGAGGGTCTGTTAGAGAGGCTTTTGTGTGAAATATTAATTTCGTTTCAGTTTTTGTAGCCATATGCCTACTGCTATACTTAATTAGTTGTATTATGAAATAATGAAAGTACTGGGTTTTACTTGCGTTGCATGATCATAAGTTTCATTGTTTAGTTTAGTGGAATCAGGTGATAGAAGAAGTGGAGAATCATATTTTCTATGTGGTAGTCTTGCGTATTTAGTTTTAGAGGCCTTCCACTGTGCAATGTGTGCATTTAACTTTAGTTGTGAAGATGTCTTCTTGTTGAAATGTACCAATTATAATAATTCTCTTCCCCATGATTTCATAATGAATTACCCTCTGGGTTTTGATTGCCATGAGAAAATCTTATCGAACTTGTCTGAGTTTAGTCAATCCTCTTTCAAATTTTCTTTAACACTTATACCAAACGTAGGAGCTGACATAAATTTCCACATGTAGTGTTGTTCTTATTTTAAAAGTATTAGCTGGCAGGAAATACTATCTATAGCGTTCTATCAAAATTTTGGTTTAGATACATGTCAAAAGTAGGAGCTTGTACAGAACATCACATGTTGTGTGGGCTTAAAAATTACATATTTTCATGATGAGAACAGTATTCATTTTAAACACTTAAATTCACTGCTTCTTCCCTCATTTGGGCTATTCATTCCGAAGGATAAAATTGTTATTGGGACTCAAATGATGTTTTCTTACTTGTGTGAGGTATTGAGAAAAGTAATTGATAGTTGTTTATTTTCAATTTAAATGTACTTCCTTAAAAATTGGTTCTACTTCTGCCCTCATTTTTAGCTATTCTTTCTAAGTTAAAATTGCTATTGGGTCTCTGCTGATGATGTTTCCTTAAACACAACTATTTGAGAAATGAGTCATATTTGAGCAACACCTGTCATCTTTCCAGATTTTTGCAGTATTTTGATCACTTAATTTGGAAAATTGTTGTCCTAGGAAATTATAGGGGAAACCAATTCTGATGTTCTAGCAAGCTCACAGTAGCTTCCAGTCTGTCTTTTGAAGTATAATCAGGAGCAACAAATTTTAAATATTGTGGACTTGTGAGAGTAGATTGGTAAAATGATTGAATTATATTTCCCGCTAGTTTAGGCCAACTAGGAGGCATCGGTTTGTTTGCATATTGTTGTCGTTTGTCGTAGTTGTTTTCACTTGAATTATTCTGCATAGCCATATAACTTTTTCATTATTTAATAAAGCAATTAAATTGGTTGTTGAATTATCCTTTTAGGTGTGTGTGTACGATGCTGAGGCGTACACTTACGATGATGAAGTGATCAAAAAAGCTGAAGCTATGGGGAAACCTGGGCTTGTTGATATCACTGCCAAAGAAGATAGCTTCATTTTCACTGTCGAGACAACCGGTGCAGTTAAAGCTTCTCAGCTTGTGATTCATGCCATTGAAATCCTGAAACAAAAGCTTGACGCAGTACGTCTCTCAGATGATACAGTAGAGGCTGATGATCAATTTGGCGAATTGGGTGCTCACTTGCGAGGAGGATGATATGATCCCGCTGGTTCCAAGTTTTCAATTGACTTTTGTAGGTTTATGGAAATTCAGCTGACACCCTTTTGCGTTGTGGAACTTTGTTCATAGATTATGCTTCATCAACTGCAATGTACTTATTCTGTGCTTTTGGTATTAATTATTTTCTGCGAGACATCTCAATGGGGGGCTTTGCTATCTATCACTTTGATGTAAAAACATATGGGCAATGAATGATGAATCCACATATTTTATGGCTTGCATCGATAGATAGCCTACTTTTATGGGAGTTTAAATGTTGCCTCTAGATCTGAACAATTTCATCTTCTTCCAATTGGGATAACTAACATGACAATCTTGGATGTTGTTTATCTGGGTTTCTTACAAAATAGTTCTTTCACACCTTATCCAAATCCAACTTGCTCTCTCTTTTCTTTCTTTCTTATTTTTTTTTTCTCTCTTGATGGGATTCTTTGAGTGCCTCTACCATGAAACAAATGCATGTTTTTAAAAGTTCTCATGCTTTTTTCTTTTCTACATTTAAATATCGAATTAATTTTGCTTGTTTCTTACCAGAGTTCTTTAATATGTTTGTTATAAGAAAAATGAAAAATATGAACTTGAATTATGCCTAAATTTATGACTAAATAAAGTATTAAATTGTTTACTCTAACAATTTGAATACCAAATCATTTTTTTTAAGTAAATGTATGAAAATGTTATTATTATTATTATTATTATTATTATTATTATTATTATTATTATTATTATTATTATTATTATTATTATTTACATTTTAGTTTGCTTAATATTTTCGTACTTTTATCACAAATAAATAAATAAATTTTTGTTTTTTAACTTTGAATAGAAAGACACATTCTCTGCTTTTTACTAATACAATTTTGCAATGTGGTGTGTTAGAACATTAGGGTACTTAATAAAAGGACCAAACAAAGTTTCATTTTGGATCTCTGCAGAGTGAAAAAAGTTGGTTTGGTACTGGTAGCATTATTAGAAACCAAGTTATCTAACGAGAAGATTAAGGGGATGTTGTCAAATGAGTTTTTTGGTTGGAATAGCTATTCTAGTGCAGTGGTAGAAGGTAGGATTTGCTTCTCATGGGGGACTTTCAATACATTTTTTGATTTTGGGGACAGAGTAGGTGGTAGGGAAGCTACTGTGGAAGAAATGGTGGGTGCTCAAAATTGGTTAGCTTTACACTTTGCTGATGAGATGTGTTCTTCTAGTTCTTTCTTTACTTGGTCAAATAAGTAAGATAACTCAATTAGAATTTTTTTTCAAAGCTTGATAGAATTTTCAAGAATGAGGAATGGTTGGATTCTTTTCCGAATATTGAGGCTACAATTCAATGGGACACCCTTTTGGACCATTGCTCTTGACGAAGAAATTAGTTTTTTAGTGATTTTTTTGTTGATTTTTCCAGCGACAATACCAATTCTGATGACTTTTCGAGTACCTGAAGTAACTCTGGTGACTTTTCCGACACCGACAGCTACTCTAGTGACTTTTCCGGTACTGACAGCAAAATCCGACAACTTTTTGGCTCTAGTGACAACTCCGACGATCACTGTAGTTTCATTTACTTTATTTAAAAAAAAAAATATAAAAGGAATTTTAATATTTTTTATGGTAATTCAAAGTGGCATATTTTATATATCTTAAGTTTTTATTTTAAATGTCATATTTTTTCTTATTCAATTTCTTTATCATATTTATGTAAATTAGTTTTATGTTTTTCATATTTACCTAAATACTCCAATTTTTACTTGGGTTTCCTTGTTTTTTAAATCATGAAGTAATAAAAAACATGAATTATCTATATCTAAAAAAAACTATTAATTGACTAAAAATTTAAAAATCTATTGAAATCTATTATAATTAAAATAATAATAAATCTACATAAAAATTGAATAGTAAAACTTGTGTTTGTCTTCAAAATATTATTAAATAAGAAAAATTACAACTGAAATATCTAAATTTGTATTTATTTTGGCTAAAATATATTTACTTTATGTGTAGTTATAGATAAATATCGAGTAATTGGTGGCTAAGCTACCTTAACCTTATAAAATGTAATACTTCACCCTAAAGTTGTACATTTGGCGGCTCGATCCAGCCCAACCCGTTTTTATAAAAGTTTACTTTTTTATGTGAGTTTGACCTAACTCATTTTATGAAACGGGTTGGGTTGGGCTTGGCCCATACTTTTAAAGTAAGTCCAACCCAGCCATAAGTACAGACTATTCGTGTTGGGCCAGATCCATACCGGACCTAAACGGGCCAGCTTATTTATCAAATAGGTATAAATGGGCTTATAAAAACTAATTCTCAAACGATTTATTTTACACGTGTATAAAATAAAAGAAACGAACGGGCAAGAAACTATTTAATTTTTTTTTCCGCACGTTCAATTTTTTTAAATTTTTTAAAAATTTACAAGATAACTTAAATAACCTATATTGTCCATGGTCATATAAAAAAAATTAAAATTATGTAGATGTGGAAAACAAAAAAGGAGTGCACCATAAAATTTCACCTTATTTTATTTGAATCTACACAAGAGATGATCAAATTCACCACCATTGTTATTTTAGATACAAAATAAGGTTGTTGATGTAATAGGTTAAAAATGTGATTGAATGGGTTTTGGACTGGTTTAAGAGGTAGGCCATTGCGAGAGCCACTCAATACTTTCTCAAATTATTATTGTTCACGAGAATCACCACAACTTAATTCATTTCATTCCTTTAAAGGAACAACAATACCAATCTTGATCAATTCAGTTTTTTAACTTTCTCTACTGTAAAATTCTAAACTATATATATTTATTTACTTATTCACTTCATGGTGAAACATTTTCTCAATTCTTTACCAAGCACACTCAGCTCACTTTTCACCACATATTTTTTACAAGCTACTTCTTTCCAATGATAAACAACTTATAGTTTATCTAAAACAAGAAGTAAATGTGGTAAAATCTAAGTTTTTTTACACACAAAGAATTGAACAATAATTACTAAATCCATGAAATTGTAAGACTTGGTCACAAATTAGACCTTTTTGGCTAACACATAAATCATCAAGATCAGAACCAAGAGGGGTACTCAATAATATGTACTATGAATATAATCACGGGTTTCCTTATCTTTGTAGGACCAAAGCCTAAAAAAAAAAAACTAAACAATTTACCTATAAAAAAAAACCCATACTTCTTTTTTCTTTTTCCTATTTAAATGTATACAAATATCATGGGGTTTTTTTTTATTTCATTTTTTACCATTCTCAAAACTACATGTGGATGTGGTGTCAGATATTTGGAGACATTACTATTGTAAAGTCACTATCATTTTCTATATCTTTATTTGTTTTAACTCTATATATGTTATAAGAATATGAATGAAGTAATGAGAAAATGGGGTTGATCCAATCTCTTGATATTAATACCTTTTTCTATGTGGGGGCACAGTGATTCTATTTTTGACTTACTTGTTATAATTTAGCTAACTAGCTTAGCATCCATTATTTATTTATTTATTGTTTTTCTTTCTAACTTTAGTAGAAAATTAAAGCATGTAAAGTTGTATACTATTGCCAATGGAGTGAATAAAATAAATTACCAAGTGAAAAAAAAAAAACAATCAATAAAGAAGAACAACTTTTAAATTCCTATGCAAATTTATGTTTTTCTTTTCTTTTCTTTTCTGGGACAATACAATTTCACATTGAATATGCTTTTTTAAAGTGTACATATAATACAACTCAATTATTATTATTTATTTCTTGGCATATTAATTACTACTCATCATCTTTAGGGATAAAGACATAAGTTTTCGAAACTATTTCAATGGTTCAATCTCTTCTTCTTATTTATCTATGATTTGCTGGACTCGTGAACATGTCAGCCTAAGCAATAATGCCTTCTTAAATGGGTATGCAGTAAATTTTTAATGTACATTTATAACTCTATGATTCCATACTATTTTTTTTTCCTTCTTTTGAAAAAAAAAAAGAAAAAATTAAATAAATAAAGGAAGGGTCCATTTTCCATATTTAATGTTGTTTAACTAAGATGTTGGGACCAAAAAATAAAGTTGTATATGTGTAGAGGTTTTTCGCTTTCAATTTATTCTACGTGGACCCAATTATTGGCAAAATTAATTACTTGTGGCCCTCATATGAGACATATGCAATTCAAGTTTCGATATATTTAGTTTAGAAAAAAAAAATTGTTTAAAAAAAAAGCAATATATTTATAATATTCAGTAACATATCAATCAAAATTAATTAAAATTTGAACTTGTGCTCTTCATAGTCATTTAAAAGCAAAAATTGTTAGTTGACATCTCTAATGGACTTATATAAATGTGTTGTACATGCATTTTTTTAGCCCATGAAAATTAAATTTTAATAGTAGTGTATAATGTGATTAAATTTGGCACATAAAAGTATTTTCAATGTAGTGCTATAATATAGTATATATATATATATATACACATTAGTATATGTTCATACAATTATAATAGTAGTGTAAAAATAATCTAAATTTAACACAGGTTAAAAATTGTGTCAAAATTGACACAAAATATAACATGAGTTAAATTTTACACTACAATAAATATCACTTTTATTTACTATTTTGTGACTCATTAATATAACTAATAGCTTTTTGGATCATCTCTAATAGTCAGTATAAAATTTATACTAAATTTAACTCAAAAATGAGTCAATGTTATATTTAACTGAAATTTTACAATTATACTCTGATGCATTAGGAATAAATCAACTTTATTTTTGATAAAAATGTATAAAGAAGTCAATAAATACATTAAATTTTGATTAAAAATGTATAAAAATTCTATTAAATATGTAAATGAAGAGCATTGTTATTAAGCATCAGTGATGCCTGGTATCATCTAGAGGTGTCACCCTACAATTAGTTAGTGATGCTCTTTAAAAGTTATTAAATTAAATTATATGAGACTTGATACTTAATTACACCAATAACGATATGAACTCCAGAAAAGTGTCAGGCACCAGCAGTGTTGCCTTTTAGCATTTCTCGTAAATAAGATGTAAAAAGTTATTAAAGGTATTAATGAGTAGTAAAATAGTAAATAGAAAAGTAATATTTAGTGTGGAATAAAATTTGGTCTATTTTATATTTTATGTCAAATTTAAACTATATTATACACTACCATTAGAATTTAATTTTATGAGCATGTGCTAAAACATACATATACTCAATCTTTATAGTACTCTATTGAAGATGCTTTTATACTTTTATTTATATATTTAATATAATTTTATATACATTCAATAAAAACTTAATGTTTTTATTGATATTTCTTACAACTTTCTTTTAAAATAAAGTTTATTTTAGAGTATTGTTATTTGACACCAGTGGTGTCTAGCACCATCTAGAGGTGGCGTTCTACAATCAGTTAGCGATATTATCTAGATAATATTATCTTAAGTTATATGAGAATATATACTTAATTGCACTAATAGCAATATGACACTGAGAAATGTGTTAAGCACCACTAATATCTTTAAGTATTTCTCTTTATTTTACCCCTAGCTAATCAAATATAGCATTGATTTTGAGCTAAATTTAGTATAACATTTACATCATCCATTAGAGATAGTCTAAAAGTTATGACAAATTTAATACAAAATGTAGCATATATGAGTTAAATTTCATACCACAATAAATATTACTTTTTATTTACTCATTTGCCACTCATTGTAATTAATGACATTTATATTTTTATTTATATATTTAATATAATTTTTATATATTTCCAATGAAATTTTGACAATTTTAAAAACTCTTTTTATACTTTTCTATTGAAATATAGATTACTTTACCTTTATGCATTTGGAACATAATTGTAAAATTTAAGTTAAATATAACATTCATTTATTTTTTAGCTAAATTTAGCACTAAAATTTTCATTATTCATTGGAGATTGTCATATATGAGGGTTATTACACCAAAAAATTATTATTTTTAGCCAAATTTAATCAAATAGTTTTATTAACGGAAATTTATTATTTTAAAAAACAATGCCACATCATTTAGTATTAGACTATCCCAATAAATGGTATAAAATTTGTGCTAAATGTGCTCAAAAAATGAGAAAATATTATATTTGCACTAAATTTACAAATTTGCTCCAATATATTAAGGGGAAAATTATTATTATAGGTGTAAAAAGTTAACAAAAGTATTAAGTTTTTATTAAAAATATAATCAGGCAGGTGTGGGTGAATTGGAGAAGGTTGCTATGATAATGTGGTCTATTTGGCTGGTGCGAAATGATGTAGTTTAGAATGAAAAAACTTTCTCTGCAAATGTTGTAGTTCAGTTAGCTAGAAACTCTCTTGATCAGTATTCTTGAGCTCAAAATCGTAAAGGGTTGTCATTATTTTTTGGTATTGCAATTAATATGGCTTAAGAGCACTGGAATTCACCTTCTCTTAATCTGGTCAAAGCTAATGTCAACAGGGAAATTTTTCAATAGGAAAGGAAGTTTGGGGTTGGGTGCTTAGCTCGAGTTCATGATGGGTTGGTCATTGAGGCTCTCTCGAATGATAGAGTTGGTGTTGTTAATCTAGAGATTGAAATAAAGGAAGTGTTAAGTTTGAATGATGAATAAGCATGATTCTAGAAACCAATTCATTATTGTGTCTGTTCAAGCAATTTAGAGTGATATTTTTATGCTTTCTGAGTTTGGACTTTTAGTTTAGGACTCTTGAAGTTTCTTGTGGACTAATAACATTATTTTACATTTTGTTAAATGATTTGCAAATAAAGTTATTCGTTATCTTCTACTTAGTTCTTGTTTTATATATTTCAAGTGGCCTATTTTAGTGTTTTGTTTTTGTCCCTCAATTACAATCCTTTGGCTAATTTGCTTTGATTAATGAAAGTTGATTTTTAAAAGAGAAATGCATTTTTTTTAATTAGCCATTATTTTTTAAATATATATTTAATTTATTGATTATCATTAATAATAATTATTTTTTACTTTTGTGTTAATTTGAATCTTAATTTGATATTATGTATTGAAGCACAATTGCAAAAACAAAATGTGCTAAATATATTATTTTATTATATTTTGTGTCAAATTTTATACATTTTTTACTCATGTATTGGAGATGTGTCATATTATTATAAGTATTATTTATATTTTCTAAAAAAATTAAATTTAAAATTAAAATAATGTTAAATTTCACATACAGTAGAACCTCTACCCAAGAATACACTTGGGACCAAATAAAATATATTCTAATTGAGAGGTTATAACTAAATAGAGTTACACTATAAAAAAATTAAAAAACAAAGAAAATATCAATGTAACAATAATAACAATAAATAATCATTAATATTATATCATAATAGAAATATTTTAGAGTAAATATAATTTCATACATGTATTATAATTTAAAATAAAATTATTAATTTTACATAAATAAATTTACAAAATACATGTATATATTTTATTAAGATGTAATTATTTTTATATAGAGGTATACTTTGTTAATACGGGACTTAAAAAATGTATAACTAATTACATTTTAGAGGTTATTCTTATTTATAACTGGCCCAAATCGAGACTTGATTTTTTTATAACAAATTAGAGGTTATTCTTGAATAGAGTATTCTTAAATAGAAGTTTTACTGTGTTATAATTTAACCACGTATTTACATTCTAATATATAATTATTAACTTACTTCATTCGTTATGAATTAATTTTGAGAGGGAACTTGATAAATTTTATCACACACTTCACTTTATGATACTTTCTTAATTACACTTCCACATTCTAACCATAAGCATAGGTGAGTCTACTAAACCAATATCGCCGCCACCAGCCCCATGATCTAATAAGCTTTATTTGTGCTTCTATTACCAATGCATTTTTTTTCTCTTTTTCTTCTTTACATGAACTAATTAATGAACTTCACTTATACTTATACATACTATCTTTCTACACTCTTCTAAAAAGAAGTTTATAAGAATAATAAAATTTGACTTTATGTATGGTATAGGTATGATGAGGCAGAACAAAAAGAAAAGACAAATTTGTAGAGGCTATAAAAAAAATATGTTGGTCCAAAGATAGGAATTGGGTGAGTGTGTAGGCCTGTGAAAAGATACCCAAATCTTTGTCTGAGAAGCCAGACATGCTTGCAGTTTCTCAGATTTAGGACATCCCATCTCTATCCCTAAAACCAACCACCTAATACTTCTCTTGTCCTTTTCTTCTCTCACTACATTTGACCCCACTCTTTCTCTCTAAAAAGTTCTTCTCACCAATCAATTTCTTCTACTTAAACAAGATAAAACTTCATTCATTTAGTTACAATTTATTTATTAATAATTTCACTCTATAAGGAAGGACCACGTTATAACTATGAACAGCAATAAATACAATATTCAATTTTTGTATATTCGTATAATGATGTATAATCAATTCATGCTACTTTTCCAATTTCCCCCTTATCTCAAACAATACCTTTATTATTAATTATTCAAATAAATCATAAATAGAGTATTAAAATCTCTCTAAGAATAAGAAGAAGAAGAAGAAAAATCACATTGAATTTACAAGTTTGTATAAGCTTTTATGAGCTTCCATTATTTATTGAGATATATTTATAACAAGTAAAAGATTGCAAAAGCTGTGGTGTGGCAAAACAATTTGAGCTCAGTTCATTTAGTACGTTTGTTGGCCTATATATATATATATACATATATTTCTCACATTATTTAATTACACAGCCTGGCTCCAGCTTCATCTCTCTTCTAACTTTATACTTATACACAGGAGCGGACCCATATAAAAGAGGCGCGACAGTCCCCTTTTGAAAAAAAATATCAAAAAAAAAATATATATTTATTTTAGTTAATTACGATATATATTTGTAATAAAAGATAATATTTATAGATATAATATTAATTTTAGTGTAATAATTAAGTTGGATTATATATATACATGATAGTGGTCGTTCAATTCTCACCAAAAACATATAATTATGTCCTCAAACTTTAAATCCTAAATCTGCCATTGCCTATACAATATTTTCCACTGTTCATCACAGAAAACACAAGTAATAAAAATCTATTAATAAATTAAATTAATCAAATATTCAAGAAAAATTATAAGCCTATGATCACTACAAAAAAAACAACCAACTTAATTATCACATATTTTGTAAGTGTACGGCTTCTAGCTCATATATATATACACTAAATATTTCTCCAAGCTTATATACAGCAATAACTATATATATGTCCGCAATATTTAAATAAATATTATATTATTATTGTAAAATAAATCATATAATCAATTTAGATTTGATAGAATTATATATGGCCTACACACATTGAGAGAGACACGTACGTACATGCATTATTACATTATTATTTATCACACCCCAGCGACTTGTACTGATGGAAAAAACATTACAGGTTGTAATGTATACAAACATAACTCAAAAGTGTTTTTCCATATGAAAATATATATATATATGTGTAGATACAGTCAAGTGATTATATATATATGAGGTTGGGCCCAGGAAGAGGACAGGGAGTCCGATCGAGCTGATATATGGGTTTGGGTTTTTGGCATTTTGACAAGATTGTGACCAGTGAGAGAGATAAAGGAAAATAACATAATAACAATAATAATATATAGACACATTGGATGCCAATTGGGTATAGTATCAATTGTACTACATACAAGTGTTGGTAAGTAATTAAGAGAAGAGATAATATTTGCAGGGGCCAAGCCAAGTGAAGGAGTAGCTTAGTAAAGGGATGATTTTGGCTTCCACACAATTATATGGTTCACGCATTGGATGTGCATTTTTTTTGTGCAGCTTCATCGATCAGGCTTCTGATATATACATATAAATATGTGACACTAGTGCATTGGGGTTGGGTGCTGTGGGGGCCATTCATAGTTGCATATGCCATTGTCACAGCCCCCTGAGGCCTCCGACCATTTAATTAATTATATTCAATACATTTTCATTATATCAATAATGTGTTTTATTGTAACGTCCCCGCTTCAAGCCTCCATTGGGTCCTTACACCCACGGAATGAATGGCTCTTATACACGAGTACGTCACTCTGGCTGCTTCATGGACTGATGACTGACCCTACAGACCAACACGAGTGTTTTCAGCGTGCTTTGTCCTCACTCGCACGCATCCTAGGAAAACTTCTCAGGAGGTCACCCATCCTTGAAATTGCTCCAGGCCAAGCACGCTTAACTATGGAGTTCTTTCGAGATGGGCTACCGAAAAACAAGATGCACCTTGTTGATATAGGTAGTATCAATCAATCCATTTAAGCCCTCTTCAACTGTGTAATCCCATACCTACACAGTCTCAGAATCATCCCACTTGACCTTCCCCAGGCGGTGTGGGATTGCACAGCTTACCCGGTGTTTCCCCTTACAGATCACGGGACTACTGACTGTCACATTTATATTGTGGAAAAATTTGTCAAACTAACACCATACCAATTAATATAGGGGTGTTATAATTATATTTTCTTATTACAATCTCCTAGTTAATTTTTGCGCTTAAAATTATATGTCAGAATATTTTTTATAGAGATAATTGTTATAGTTATAATATTATCTCTGTAAAATTCGAATAGTTTATCGTACTTAAAATAGAGTTTTCAGTATTCTAATTTACTACGAGTGCTTACAAACTTATTATAGACACTATAAATTAATTTAAAAAAAAAATTAAGAGAATGATGTTATAACTATAACGAGCATCGTCGTCGAAAAAAATATCTCACATTTGTTTTAGAACACAAAAGTTAAGAAATTGTAATAGGAATTTTAGAATAACTCTAAATGGAGAAACTTAAATATGCAACACCTTAGATACATATCACATGTAAATTAAAATATAGCTAGATAAAAATAACCTAACACTAAATTACAACAACCATGACAATTTAAGATGTTGAGCACCCTATTGGCACGATTTTTTTATATAAGCAATATGCTATATGAAGTTTTTTTTATATATATAGAACACTAAATTCGATTAATAAGTTAAAATTAACATCCATAAATACAAAGTACGATAGGCTATAATTATAATCAATATAATACAAACCTTTTTCATGGAAAAATTATTGAATTTCAAAATTTAATGTAGTATAAAAAAAATGGTTTAATTAGAATAATTTGTTGCTTAAATACTTAAATTTAATTCTCACAGATAAATAACTGACGGTAGTAAATTATATTTTTATAACTTTTTTTAAGTATCTGATGATTAAGTATGAAATCATTTTTAAATATAACGACATGTTATATGCACATGCCATTTTTAAATATAAAATAAAATTAATGATTTTGACTAATTAAGGATTCACAATTGACTATTGACGTAACACTTAATAATCAACAAAAAAAAATTAAACTTAATTAATATTTATCTGTAACTAAAAATTAAATTTAAGTATTTATTCTATAAGTTACTTGTTTAAGTAATGTGGTGAATAATGGTTTAATTGCAAAGGTGCATAAATTATAAGGATAATTATATAAGGCATAATTTTTTGTAAAAAAACTACATTTTTACGTTTAATTTTTTATATATATATATTTTTTACGGTTTTTTATAGAAATAACATCAAAACAACAAGAAAACTATATAAAAGTAACATTTAAATAACATCAAAATAATAACAAAAAATAACATATATATATATAATAAAAAAATCAATAACAAATTAACAAGAGTTCAACATAAAAATACCGTATATTTTCTGTAAATAAAATTAAAAAAAATGGTAAAAATATATAAACGCTTTTTTGGGGCTTATAACAGGTCGTTATCTATAAATTCAGGCTTTGTTTGTGGCTACGCTTTTATGTTGGGTGAGATATAGTACACATTTTGTATTTTCAAATGCAAATCATCCAATGGAAATTAAAGATTACATATAATTATCAATTAAGAGACAACCAGGCAAACATAGTAAGACATGCATGGTCCGCGTTTCAAAACTATTACTCCTCCCCTACTACTCTTTGTATTTTTATAGACATGTCTAATCTTCAACCATGCATAATATGATCCCATCTACATACAATATATATGGTCCTATAATTATATTGTTGCCACATAAAAATAAATAATTATATATGTAATTAAAAGAATATATCTGTAAATTCCCACACTTTTTTTAACACAACATCATTTTTATAAAATAATCTTTTTTTTTTTTTGTCATAGGCATAATTTATAATGGCTCCTAAAGACAACATCAATATTATCATCTCGTACTCTATTACAGGTAAGAGTGTTTATTGGATCGCATCCAATATTTTTAGACCCATCCAGATCTGATCCAATTATATATTGGATGTTATATTTTACCATCTGATCCGATCTAATTAATTTCAGTCATCCAATCGATCCAATATCCATTGGATATATTTCATATATATTTATTGGTTCAACTTGAATTTATTCAATATTTTAGACTAGTATTTTTAGATCGGATCAGATCCCGCCAATATTTTAGGTCCAATGTGTACTGGATTAGACTGGATCCATGTAATCTAAGAAAAAAAGAGTAAAATTTTAATGTTAATTTTTATGTATACATATATATATTTTACGTATAACATTATAAAATCTAATTACTCATCCAAACTAAATGAAAATACTAATTAATTTAATTAGATGTTGGATGTATTGGATTTTTAGACACTCCATCCAACATCCGATCCAATTGAATATTCAAAAATAGCATCCAATTTGATCTGATCACAATTGGATATCCAATGTTTGGCGGTCGGTTGTGATTGGATCGGTCAGTTGTTATTGGATTGGATCGATTTATGCACACCCCTAATTACAGGTGAGAAGATTTCAGTGTAATCAATTCCTTCGCCTTGAGTAAAGCCCTTAGTCAGAAATGGGACCCAGCACCCAGGTTGAAATATTATCAACCTGGGCTGTTTCTAATTAAGTTCACCAAAAAGTGCTTCGAGTATATTTTCTGTCATCAGGAATAATTAAGATTCAAGCCAACTCGGGGAGATAATTATAAATCCGAGCCCCTAGAAATAGAGCCTAGCGCCTAGGTTGATAATCAACTTGGGATGTTGCCATCAATTACTCAAATCCCAAAATATAATTCAACCAATGAATCCAAATTAGTCAAAAACACAGAATGAGACATCGTCCTTTAGTTCAAGAACCTTGATATATTATCAAAACGAGATCATGGGAGCTCGCGAATGAGTACATAGAAAGGCATAACATTAATGGAGGCCCCCAAATCTAACATACACCGCTTAATCCTTGTATTGTCGATAGTGTAAATAATAATAAAAGTTCTTGGATCGTTACACTTTGGAGAAAAATTCTTTTGGAGAATTGCTGACACATTTTTGAATTAGGTGAATATTAATCCTAAAATGGTAATAGATTAAAGTAAAACTTAGTTTAGTGATCATCTAAACAAAATTAAAATAATAATCATGACATTGAACATAGAAAAATAGAAGCAGTTTGATATAATAGAAACTAAAAATTAACATTCATCATAGAAATTAAAAATTCATGTCTTAAGTTTTGAACTCTTAACTAAAAAGAAATTACTCGGAACTAGATATTATAATGAAAACCATAATAAATAGTAAGAGTTTAAGGAGAAGAAAAAAAACTATAATGAAGAACACTCAAAGTCGCAATCTCCGTCTTTTCCTTGCTCTCTCTCTCTGAGTTTCTCTCTCAATTTCGTATCTAAAAAGTTCTAAAATTCGTACTTTAAAAGTCTTATTTATAATGCTTGAAAATATCTCACTAAAGAAAAGATAAAATTTGAATTTTTCCAGTAATCGCCTCCTCGCCGCGATGAGCAGGACCCTTCGCTTCGGCAACAGAGTCCTCGATGCGACGAAGCCTTCTTGTGGCCGTGGCAACAATCCATTTTTCTTTATTTTTTATTTTTTCTTTTCGCTTGCTGCGGCAAACCTTCAACCTTCGTTGTAGCGACACTCCACGGGTTTTGACTTTTCATGGACTTATGAAACTCTAAGAAAATATTATTTTGGCGCGTCATTTCATCTGCTAACATCACCTAGCCTTAAAAATACTAAATCTATTAATTTTTACTCATAAAAATCAATTTTCTTCCAAAACTCGAATAATTCAAAAAAGATGAAAAACACTAAAATTACCAAAAAAATAACATCATCTAATTATGAAAAAAATAACAATTTTAGAGCCTAAAAGGCTCTTATCAACAATTAGGAGCGGATTGCTATTTTTAAAAAAAAGCAAAATTACAAAAATAAATACAAGAATTTTGATTGTTTTTATTTTTTATCCCACATTATTTTTCTTATTATTTTCTATCACATCACTTTCTCTCATTATTTTCTCTCATCACTTTCTCACCCCTCATTTTCTCTCTCATCACTTTCTCTCTCTCATTATTTTCACACATTATTTTTTCTCTCATTATTTTCTCACACTATCATTAGGTGATTTTCTTTGTCATCACTTTCTCTCTTCATTTTATCTCTCACCACTTTCTCTCTCTTCAAGGTCAGGGTTAGGGGTCCGCGTCTAAGGTCGGGGCCAAAGTACGACTCCAAGTCTAGGGCTAGGGTTTGGGTCTGGGGTCTAGGGCCAAGGCCAGGGTTCAGGGTACAGCGCTAGGATTTGAGTCCAAAGTTATAGGTCCAACATCGGGCTTTGAGCCTTGATTTGGATACAAAACTAGGGTATGCGGTCAGGTACGGGTCTAGATTCGGGGTTTGGGTTCGGTGTCGGGATCCAGATCTGGGTCCAAGGCCAAGATTTGGGATCCAAGTCTGAGTTCGGATATAAGTCCGAGTCAGGTCGAGTCCTATTCATATAAGAGTCTGTAAGTATTAAAGTACTTTTAAAAAATACAAATAAAAATAAAAATTATTTTTAGAAAACATCAATAAAACGTGACTTGTATTTTGGAAATTTTTAAAAACTATTTTTTTTATTTTTTCATTTTTTAAAATACAATTTCAAGAACAAAAAACAAAGCTTATTTTCTCTCTCTTTTTTTTTTCTTTATCTGTTGGACATCAACCCATGTCATGATGCTTCGTAAATTGCCTATGAAGAACAATAACTTTTTTTTTACTATTTACTTTTACGAGCTAAATGGTAGAAAATAAAGCTGAGTTTCATGTGTTTCAGTAGCACTAGAGTGAAGAGTCACTCGTCACTGCATGGGAAGTAATTTTCAACTTCTACAAAGAAAATCTCTTTGAGAGAAAAGGGACCCACAAGCTCGTATGGTCCTTTCTTTCCTTTGAATTAATACAGCTGTAAGTAACCAAGAGAAGAAGAAGAAGAATAAGAAATTTTTACTGAAAAGGGTATTTTGGTCCAAAATTGAAATAGTCATGTGATTTTATTTAATGATGAACAGCTTCTACTATGAGAAAAGAAAAAGAATGGGAGATTTTTAGAGAGAGAGAGAGAAAGAGAAAGAGACTAAGTCAAAAAAGAAAGTTTATTTTTAAATTTTTTTAAGTTGGGCAAACTTAAGTAAAGCCCATAATATTATTCTACAATTATTGGTGTGGGGACCAAACTCACTCTTCATATATGGATTTTGGTCTTTGGTGGCAAGCTGTTTCCCTTTGAAAACACATTTCTCTTTCTCTTTCATGAAATCATCATCACTACTAGCATGCATCTACTATACCATCTGTACTCTACCAACCTTAAAGTAGAGAAACAAAAAGAGGAAAAAGAAATTTTGAAATTTTAAAAATCTTAAGTTTATTATTAAATTTCAAAAAATAAATAAAAGAAAGAAAGAAAGAAAAAAGACCACCACATAGACAATCTTCCCAAAATCAAAGATTTTGTCTCCCAAATTCAAAATCACTCCCACCTTTTGCCTTTTTGCCTTTTATCGGTTGAGTTTGAGTGCTCCATCAAATTTCAACCAAAACCATATATAAATAAATAAATAAAAAAAACCCAATAATGTCTTTCTCTCCTTACTTCCTTCTCTACTCTTTCTTTTATTTTTCTTTTTTTGAAAGACTTTTATATATATTGGTAAAAATTACATAACTTAACTAATGTAGGTGAGTAGGTCTAGCACAAGTCATAATAAAAAGCATTATTTAAAATATGCAAGGCTAGGTTGCTACTTTTTTTTTTCCCTCCTCTTCATTCACTACATTTTAGCAATATGTCCAAAAGAAAAATATATCCAATTTTAAGACTTGGCTATAGTAACATGTGTTTATATAGAAAGAGGAGTGTTATTAAACTTTTATTATAATTTTTTAGTTAATTTTCGTGTTCGAAAAATACATGTCGAATTTTTTTTCATAATAGTATTTGTTATACTTATATTATTCTTGGAGATTTTTAAAAAAAAAATCTCATAATTTACTGTGTTGAAAATACGTTTGAAATTTTTTGAACGCGTGTGATAAACTGGAATATCAAGAACTCTATTTTTGACATTGTAAACTATTCAAAAAATTTCAAATATTTACAGGAATGATACTGTAACTATAACGAATATCGTTATGAAAAAAAATATTACGCCATGTGATTTCAAATGTAAACATTAATTAAGAGATTGTAAGAAGAAGTTGTAATTAACATATAAAAAACTAGAAAGAGTGTGCAAAATTATTTGTTTAGGGTTTTCTGTCTTTGGATAGGAAAAGTGTTAATTTTAATGGGTTCTTGTATTTGCATGTACTGTATACTTTCATCGATTACATAAAATAATATATTAGCATATAACACGTGAATAAAGCAATATAAACTTTTCCTTTTATTGCTATCCCAAAAAATAAATTAAAATGAAAAGAAGATGAAGATGAAGGTTAAAAAGAAAAGCAAAGAGAACAAATGAAAGGATTAAGGTGAAGATACCCTATAGAAGAATCTGCTATAAACATTTCCTTTTTAAAAAATTAAAAATAAAAAGAATCCACTGAAATGAGCATAATGAATCTCCACTCATAGGAATGGCCAAGGGAATTTAAACTTTATGTTTGTACAAATGGGGTATCACCAACTTTCACATTACTTTACCTCTGCTCTAATCCAATAAGTAGTACATAATTAAATTTAATTAATATGTATAAGTAAGGATTCATATTTCTTGTATGGGGATGGCTCCGCGGAAGCCGCTCCTAATGGAACGAGAATTTTCCGTCTAAATAAAGAATGGGACAAGAACAGGAATTATTTATTTCCCGGAATGTTAAATAAGGCGGGAACGGAGATCACACTAATTATCTCAAAAGGCATCCGTTTAGTATTTTATTTTATATTTCTAATAATATTTTATAATTTGTAAGTTATGTTTGTATTTTTTTTATATTATTATCATTTTTATAATTTTTAAGTTGTGTTTTGAATAATAATTAGTTTATTGAATAATTAATTTGTAACATTTTAATTTTTATGTAATTTAATATATTTATATATAGTTAAATTTTTATTAAGGGATTCCCTGCCTCCTCGCTTCCAATATGATTCTTCGCCCCATTCTTGATGAAAAATATAAGTGGGGGTGGGAATGGGGACGGGAGAGCATTTCCCGCCAATTCTCCATTCCGTGTGCATCCTTAAGGAAAACAATATAAGAGAGTTTTAGGAAACATAAGTGGCTGAGTTGGGATGAGAATGAAGCAAGAAATGTCATGTTTTCCTATCTAGCCTATAATTTTTATGTGTACTAATTTTAGGCTAATTAGGATATTTATCTCTCAAACTTTGATATGCACATCTTTGAACTTTTAAGGTCGTTAAAAATTTCATTTGAATTATTGAAATTATTAGATATAAGAATTTTTATCTAACTTTAGTAAAGAAAATCTAACATGAATAAAAATTAAGGGGCATGATTTGGTACATGTCAAAGTTTGAAAAACATGATTTGATAGATATTAAAGTCTGGGAAGCATAATTTAGTAACAATTACCGAATTACTAAAATTAAATAAAATTGTACAAAAATCATTAAATTCAACAATCTCAATAATTCAAGAGAATTTTTAACGAACAACAAAATTCAAAAAAACATAATTTATTACATATCAAAATTTAAAAGCAAAAATCTTAATTTAAAAGCAAAAATCTTATTAAATGAGCAAATACACAAACCAACTACGTACTAAAGAATGACTATTTTTTTTAATGAAATAAAGAATGACTATATACTATAATAATTTGGACAAGGACAAGTTTTGACCGCAAAATGTGTTTGGTAAATCATATAATAAAATTTTGCCCACTTAAAAAGTCGTAAAAGATAATAACAAATTACAATAACGGCACACTCATTCTTGTAAAGACTTTGATATGATATAAATTGACTATCGAGGTATTCTGCCCTTAATTATATATTAATATTATAATTATTGTTATTATTATTATCCTGATTTACTGTGTTTTGAAGCCATGCTTAGCATAAAAAATGATAAATTAATCCACTAACAGTTTAAAAAAAATTGAATTAGATGCTTCCAAATATATTTGACCATGCACACAGCTAATGCCATGTGAAAATCACATGCATAACAAAATTAGCATTTCACCCTTCGAGATGATAAGATGATAACTCCACCTTCCAAAATAAATAAAAAATCTTCCATAAAAAAATACAAATAGTTATGTACTTTTTTTTTGGAAGCTTACTTTGAAATAGTTATGCAAATATTGAACAGAGAAAAAAGTTAAAGAAAGTACTTACTGAATTAACAAGAGCTAGGTAAGGATTTAAAGGTGAAACTAAAAGGATTTTTTTTTTTTTTTTTTTTTTTTGTTGAGTATTGCACAATAATATTACAATTTACAGTTTAGGGTTTGAACTCATATTTTTTTCTTTTTTCCTGCTAGCCTTAGTGGCTTATAACTAAAAGGATATAGATTATTTAGAGTATCTCTAATGGAGATGCAAATAAATACGAATAAAAAGTTAAAATATAACTCATTTAACAAAAAATAGACTTGATGGGTTTGAGCTTCGCGAAGAGTAGACTTGGCCTCATCTACAGCCTTTTGGTCATGTTCCCATAGTGCCTTCTCCACCAAGATTTTGTCACTAAGTACCTCTCCTTGCTCCTCAACCTCCTTGAACTTCTTGAGCACCTTAGTATAATACCACCTTGAGCCACAACAACATATCCTTGATCTATTAAAGTCTTTGATAGGGGGCCGGCTTCAGCAACAATAATCTGTTTATTTTGAACACCACAGTTAGCAAAATAAAATAACAAGTAAACAAGTAGCAAGATGTAACACCCTAACTAACATAGGCGTATTACGTGATTTTTAAACATACTGTGCTGCTCGTTGCTAATCAACGAGGTTTATGGAAAAACGTGATTAATTAAAATTTTTGCTTTTTAATTAAACTTATAAAATAATATTACAAAAGACTCGGGATCCCGATTATAAAATCATTTACAAAAAGATTTAACTGTTTAACTGATACACAAAATAAATGTCGCCTAGCGACCGATCCACAAAATCGGCCTCGGCCCGACCCGGATGATCGTACGCTCCAGGCCTAACCGCCCCGACATGTACAATCTTCACAAGCTCGCTCACGGTCCATCAGCTTTAGCCTTGCCTTTACCTACACATAAACGTAGAACTGTGAGTCGACAGACTCAGTAAGAAAAGCATAATAATACTCATACATAATCCCGGTTATGATCAGACGCCCATACCACGATCATAACCACTAACTCGTCCGTGTCCAACACGATGCGAGTCCGTGCTGCCGCCGTGTCCAACATGGTGCGAGCCACTTCTTGTCATGTCCAACATGGTGCCGAGTTACGAACGTTCATAGGGACGGTACTATTGACACGTAACAACACGATCGGTCGAGCCGGTCATACTCCATTCTGGTCATACTGCGGCTGTACCGACGTGTTACTATATCCACCTGATCGGGCGCACCGGTCATACTCCATCTTGGTCATACTCCGGCTGTACCGACGGGATACGTCAATGATGTTGAACCACCAACCAAGTGTCGGCTGATCGGTCGAGCCGGTCATACTCCATTCTGGTCGTCATACTCCGGCATCTTAGACGTGACGGGGTTGGATGGTTCGAATCCAACATACATAACTAATGTAATCTAACGGGCTTCCTACATGCTCGCTAAACATGTAATCTACATGTGCATCTTGTTATACTAATCTTACCTCGGATTCGGGTCGGGTGTGCGGTCAACTGTGGAACTGCGCACGGCGGATTACGGGGCTCTAACCAAGTAAAAATCACAACATCGATAAGTGACACGCTAAAACACAACGGGGACAAAGGTTTTAAAACCAAACTTAACCTACTGTAACTTAATACAAAAATACCCCAAACTAGCGAGAAAACAAAGCGCTTTGAAAACCCGAAACTAGCACGAAACGACCGGTTGAGAAAAGCGGAATTTCTCACCCTCTTGCAAAATCAAGTAATCGGTTTTACAAGCAATGTAAAACGGACAGCTGATTTTACTGAGAAAACCCACAAAAATCAATTCTCCAACCAAAACGTTTCCAAACTCAACCAAACTTTCCGGACACCTTTAATTAGACCCTAATAAACATTTTCCAAGTGATAAAACAAAGCTTCATGCACAAAATCAAAATCCACCATTAAAGCTCCAAGCTTTGAGTTCAAAACTCAAACTTGGTTAAATCTAACAAACAAGCATCCAAACCAACTCAAATCTTCCTAGATATGCATAAAATAATCTCAGAAAACAACAACAAGCAACAACAATAAGAGCAAAGAATTTGATTCATCAATTTCTTTGAAAAAACATAGTTTTGAGTAAAAATTTCATAGCTTGATAAAACCAACAAATCACCAACACAATCCTGCTTGAATCAACATTCTAAATCATATTCTAATTTCGAGAGATCAACAACAAAACAACCACGACCACAATGAACAAGCCTAAACTCCATTACATGCATGATTTCTTTTCTTACAATTCAAGAAAATAAGAAGGAAAGAGCTAAGGACCTTACCTAGATTAAAGATCACAAAGAATTTGATTGAAATCCATAGATGAAGCAGCAAATTCACCAACCCTAGCTGGGTTCTTAAGGGAAAAACGAGAGAGAGAGTTTGAAGAGAGAGAGAGATATGCTTCTTCTTTTTTTTTCAATTTCTTATTTTTTGAAAAAGTGGATAAAATAATGGTTTTATTAACTCATTTCAGCCAACACAATAAATAATAAACCCACATAATCACATATTTTCACAACATAAATTCCACAAAAGGACAAAATAACAATGGGGCAAAATGACCATTTTGCCCCTTCTCACTAAAATAGCATAACTAACACTAAAGGGGGTATTTTGGGAAATTCCAAATTCCCGGCCATTCCCGACATTCCCAATGTCTAATAAACCGTCCCAATCTACTAACATACTAAGTTGTGATTTTACTGAGCCAAACACCGAGTTCCATGTATTCCAGACACCGGAAATACAAAATTATGAAAACTACTAACTGACATAAAAATGCATCTCAGAATTCAATAATAACAGTATAAATAATTATTTAAATGGCTATAAATAATTTCATAATTAATCATAATTAACTGCTAATTTCCAAATTAAACTAAGCGGGCTTTACACAAGATGTACAAGGACTCACCGAGATTAGAACTACACTCATATTATGAATCTGGTAGATTGGGTTGGATGAGGCACAGGCAGCAAATCTTTTGGTAGGAAGTTGGACTAAGTCAAAGACAAAATAGCTCATTATTTCTGATGCAAAGGGAGCCAAGGAAGACTCCAAGAAGTTGGAGAATGAGTCTGTCATGGGATCCAAGTTCAAGTCCCATACCCGGCCAGTGTACTCCCCTCAAAGAGGACCATTTGGTTGTCCATGAACCATGTCCTCAAAGCCTTCACTTCGACATTTCCCTTAGCTTTCTCATCAATAGAAAAGTTGTGCTTGGCTATCTGGAGCTGCAAGTGAGCTTCATCAAGTGCACAGGAGTTAAAGGGATGGACAAGATACGCAAAAAAACAGTTGCTTAAGAAGGGATTCCTGGATCATCAGTACTCTCAAAAGGCGTCCTGGATGAATTGAATTTCTTTGAGGATCCAGAGACAACAGCCTGTCCTTTCGCTTGCGTTCTAGTGGGGTTGCTTCTTCCTTATCTATGTAGACCACCTCCGAGTTGGAGAAAGCATCTTTTTGGGGTCCTTTGGGAGTAACGATGAACCTCGAGAAGTCTGTTGATGGAAGAGTGCCGCCACCTCTAGGACTATGCAAAGCATCCAGCATGGCAAAAAATTTGTCCATGGGTTTAGTTGTAGGCAAAAAGAAACATGAGAAACGCACACGTGATAAAATCTAAGGATAAAATAAATTGGAAGAGCTAATTTTACCTTTATGGCCTAATTCTTCCCTAACAAATTCATAAATTATATTAACATGAGAAACGCACACGTGATAAAATCCAAGGATAAAATAAACTGGAAGAGCTAATTTTACCTTTATGGCCTAATTCTTCCCTAACAAATTCATAAATTATATTGGTGGTGTCATTATTTCCTAAAAAGCTATCTGAAGGGAGGAACCAACTAAAAGTAATGAAGGAAGAATGGTCTAGGAGAATTGGGACCAGAGGGCCTAACCTCATCTAGGACCTACCCATAAAATCTCCAATATTCAAAAAATACAACTCTTTTTTCCTATATCCCCACCAAAAGTGAGGAATCTATAACCTAAACAACCTCTTGACAAAGCCAATTGGTCTAGCGCAGACATAGTCCTAAGCTAAAGGAACATAACTAAAAGATAAAGGAGATATATTGGCGCCGGATGTGCGTGCTTCAAAAGTCCTATAATTTGGGATCAAAATGGGAAAGATGGCCTTGGAACCACAAGTTTCTTGTCAGCTTTTCTCTTCATTTCTCGACCTGCTACACTCCAAACTCGAGCCATCATGTCTTCTTGCATTCCAAACTTGAGCCATCATGTCTTCTTTCTCTTTTCTCCTCTGGCAAACCCTGTATTTCAACTCAGCTTCTCAAATTTTCTTAAATCAGAGCATCCTCTCAACTTCATTGTCTTGGGCATTTGGGAAGATCACCATGGACAGGTTAGTGTCCTTAATCGACTGATGGCCTTGTAAAATCCCAAACCTTTAACAATTAATCGTGGTCACCAAATTCCCAACGTTGAGCTCCTCCTTGGTAAGCAAGTTAAAGACTGCGGGATGATTAAGGAAAAGTTAAGTGGGGTCGTCCGAAGCAAGGGGGACCTAGGTCCACTCAGTGAATAGAACCGAACGCTCTAAAGCTTTGAAACCCGAGAAGAAGAAAAATTGATGAAGGCAGTCCCTAAAATTATTTTGGTAGGTTTATGGGACTGGGGTCTCACTGGCTGGATAAGGTTGTAATGAGTAAAAACTATCTTTAAATCTCTCCCCCTTATTTGGGATGGACACGATTTCGTAAAAGTATAAAACTTTAGCGAGGTGGGAGCAGGCCAACTCCTAAAAATGTAAAAAAAATAAAAAGGCACGATAACATACGGTAGCCTTGGGAAATAAGTTTATAGGAGATAATCCTACGAAAACTAAAAAATTGATAAAGTAATTTTGGAGTGGCAAGCTTGTCCCGAACATTAGATGTGCCTAACTCCAAGCCCCGAACCCTTCATAGTTATGATTGGGGTCTTAAATTCTCGAGCCAGACTGTGAGAGACTCTAGGTTCTTAGGGCATGATCTCGTTCTCTTCATCATCTTTTCTAGATGGTGAGCACACCCTAGAGAGGAATGAAGATCATCAGCCTCCCATTCGGTAACACAATGAACATAGTTGAAAATCAGGTCTGAACCTTGAATTACGATTAACAAAGGGACGAAGGGGCGACCTGAGGCCACTTCTTAAGATGATGAGTTTAAAGGGGCTTCAAGATTTAACATGTCCATCCCAGAGCAGAGTTTAAGGGTTTCTTCGTGTGTGTAGGTCCCTCAGAACTTTGCTCATCTAAAAAATAAGAATATACTTAGCAGTTAGCCCACACATCGAGCCCTAAGAAGAATATAGGGTTCCCTTTACCGCTGGGAAGAGGCCCTTCCAGATGCTAGCATGTTTAGAAATTAAAAATTTCCTATGCCAAACATCGGGTGCTAATTGCCCCATGCACTAGAAGAAATGGTACAAGAGATGAAGGGAAGGAAAAATGGCGAGTTCTATAAACCATAGGCATGGAAGCCACGACCCAAAATATAAACAGAAGACGACCGAAAAAAATCCCTAGTAGTCATGCAGTATAAATGTCATACTTATGTAAAAGATCACAAGCAAAAAATAATAATGAAAGCAATGCATATGGCAAGCGACTTACGAAGGTGAGAAGCTTGTGTGGATTGCAGGTGCTAATGCACAATGATGGTAAAACTGAGCTTGACACCGTCGGAGGAAAAATAAGAGAAAATCTAGAGTGCCTTAAATTTTTCTGGTTTGAGTTCTAAGAAATGTGAAAGTGAAAATTTGAAAAAGAAAGAGATAAAAGACATTTATAGATCCACAAGAGTGACTCGAGCCATCACTCATCC
This sequence comes from Cannabis sativa, assembly GCF_029168945.1. Taxonomy (NCBI): domain Eukaryota; kingdom Viridiplantae; phylum Streptophyta; class Magnoliopsida; order Rosales; family Cannabaceae; genus Cannabis; species Cannabis sativa. The sequence continues at coordinate 20,170,490 of NC_083610.1, forward strand.
AACGGTCTCACTTCAAATTTGTGTAAACTCCCACAATCCAATGGCCATAGCAAGACTGTTAGAGGCATGAGTGTAAACAGACGGTTACACTACTCAAGCACCAATTTGACACCCTGCAATTAATAGGAGCATCGAAATCAAGTAAAAGGAAAACCGAATCGACTTCACTAAAATGGAGGGGAAATATTGAATAACATTAAAGATTGTCACGCGTGTTGCCTACGGAACTTAATGTCAGCACTTCGAGAGATAAGCTACAAGCCCCATTTCACAAAATGGTAAAATGGGACTTGGGGGTAAATGTTGCCTGAAATTTCTCCCAAAATATGTGGCACTTCAAGAGTAAGCCATTTGGTAATGGGATCCTCACTACGGGGCGTGTCATATTAAGTCGCCTCTGAAGCCTAGTAATTGGCAAGACTTTTGAGAGATTAGTCACATCTGGAAGGATCCACCATGAGGATAAGAGTTTCCTCTCTTCTTCTCCGAAAGTAAAATCGACCCAGAAAAGAGATAGAAGGACAAGCGGAGCATGGTGCGCTGCTCAAGGTTAAATTACTATACACGCATTTAATGCGGTATGAGGAAGAACATCCTACACAATACTCTTAAAATACGTGCTCAAGAATGTAAACTCATAATTCTCTAATTTTACAATACCTCATACATCATTTGACGGCTACATTATGAGCTATCCAATCATTAGCAAGAGACAAGTCTAGTCTCACTAAGCGCCTATAATGAGCCTAAGCTCATCATAAAGAATAGACAATCATGCCCTATATTCAAGTCTGGGAAATTGTGCAAAGTATGTTCATACAAATACGATAATGGTTGTATTTTTACCACTATTATGAGCCTATAAATAGTCGAATGATGTACGGAAGAGGGGAATTCTCTGTAAAAAAAATACTGATTAATAACAGTGACTCGTGGACTAAGGTTCATTAATGCACCAACCACGTAAAAACTTCTCTTCTTTTAACTTCCATTAATTATTATAAACAACTCTAACTAGTAGTTGCCGAAAATCTCGGTCAACAGAAAAAATTTTAAAAAAATTAATATAATTAAAGATATATGTTAATTCCATTTTTGGCATATTTAATTGACAAAAATATTTTATTATTTAATGTATATTTCGGCTGGCATATATTGATATGGTTTCCATATTTGTGTAAATCAAACTTGAAAGGAAAGTTGTCTAGCTTTCCTATTTTTGGAAAAAAGGTAAAAATGGTAAGTTTGGTTACCCATTTCGTTTTTATCTAACCAGCTGTGTAATCTGATCTTGTGTTGAGTTTCCCATTTTCTTAGATCAGGTTTCTTGAAGAGAAAACTGGAGCTAGACTTTCCTTTTCTATAAAAGGAAAGTTGTAGTTACTGCCCACGATTCTGTATGTACAGAAACGGAAATTCCTGGACTGATTGAAGAATTATTTTAGGGAAGTTTCTAGTGGGTTGAGGTCTTGTTCAGACCGAATGTAAACTGTCTATGAGATGTATATTCATTATAAATACATCTTATAGCTGCTAGGTTTTGTATCTCTTTCACACACTTAGAATTGCTTTCATATCTTAAGGAAAGAGTGTCTTTGTTTAGTACCTCTCTTGGTACCTCTCTTGTATCTTTGAATTTCATTCATATCTTTAGAAAAGAGAGTCTTTGATTTGTAGAGAAGAGTTGTTCTACTCTTACTCTGTTTATTTGTTGTTTGTATTGTCTTGAGTCTGTATTCAAGTCTACAACGAAGAAGAACATCAGTGCACCTTCGGGAGAAGGGTATTTACAAGCTTTCGGGAGATTGCTTTTGAAGTCTTGCATCGGGAGGATACAAGCACACAACCTTCGGGAGATGGTTGTATAGGCTTTCGGGAGATAGCCTTTAAGCCTTGAATCGGGAGGATTCAAGCACTCTTCAAGGTGATCGAAGGGAGTTCGAGCACTTGGAGTTTTATCAAGATTCGGTTAGTAGGTGGAATACATCAAGCTTGCGGCATACAATAAGAGGGAGTCTATTTATGCATAAGTCAATTACTTTGTATTTTTGATACCGATCTAATGACTCTTATCTCTGGGCGTGGCCCCGTGGACTAGTAACAATCTGAAAGGATTGTTGAAACCACGTACAAAAATCTTGTGTGTTTTTACTTTTATGCCTTTGTTTGTTTTTAAGGTTTCTCCGGAGTTACGAGTTGCATTCGTAACTACGGAAAAGCATTTTCGAAGATTTTATTATTCCGCATTTAATTAATCATTTAATTAAATAATCAAACTGGGAATATTAAAATACGGAATTTCAATATATATCTTATACAAATAGAAATTATCAAATTGGAGTTAAACTATAAATTTTTGGGTGCATATAATTTTTTTTTATATTTTAATATTAAATAATAGCATTGGATATATAATGATGAAATAATACTACATTCGAGAGAGGTTTTTGTACTGCAACTCCAAATTGCACCAACACAGATTAATACTAGTTAATCTTAATTACAATAATTAACAATAATTTATAATAATTATATTAAAATATAATACGAAGAATCCACCACTTAATCTTAATTACACTAAGATATTAGTATAGAGCATAGCTATAACAGTAGTGTCTAATACTTTTTAAAAGTAGTATCTTAAAATTAATTAGTAATATTTTATAATAATTATTAAATTAAATTATATAAAACTTAATATTTAATTTTACAAATAGAAAAAGAGAAATATTAAAAGGTACTAATAGTGACTAAGCAAAAGCCCCCTGAAAAAAAATAAAAAAAAATGTATATATGTATTTTAATTAGTTACAATATATATTTATCATAAAAGATGATATATAGAGACATAATACTAATTTTGGTGTAATGACTAAGTTAGAATCAATGGTTCAAATCCCACTAAAATTACTTTAATTTTCTTTTTAAATTTATTTTTGCTCTTGCCTTACAAAAAAAATTATGCCCTTCACTTTAAATTCTGAACCCGTCACTGTTCTTAATACCCGTTTACGTATTAACCAATTCTAAAGTGACACATCTAAAAAATATTAAGTACAAATGGTACTCAATATCAATACTTAAAAAGAGTATTGTTATTAAACACTACTAGTGTCTAGTATCTTCTACTTCTACAGGTGTTATCTTATGATTGATTAGTAATATTTTTAAAGTTATGAGACAAACTAATTAATTAAACTAATAATGGTATTAGACTAAAAAAAATATAATAAGCATCAACAGTCCCTTTTAACTATTCTTATCAATAAATAAGAAAATTAGTAAAAGACACCATTACTATCTAAGTACTCACCTCAGTATAATTAGTTTAACTAAATATCATATCCTTTATATAACTAGGAAAATTAATTTTTAAAAAATATAATTAATTAGTACTTATAGAAGGTATTGAACATCTCACTAGTAGCCAATATTAAATAAAATATGTAAAGAGAGGATTAGGTTGGACAAAAGGGGGATTATAGAGTCACTTCCATAATAGGGGTAGGGGTATAGGGGTAGGGGAGAGTGGCTCTATAAACGAGGTCAAAACCCCCAATCAAAAAAGTCTTCTTCAAAGTTCAAACCAAATCCCGCTCTTACCCCACTACCCGACAACTTTTTTCCCTCTTCACATGCCAACAAAACAACAAAACAAACTTTCAAACCCCCCCAACAAAACAAAATCTAAACTAAACACAGTTTATCAAACATAAAAATACATTATCATCATTACATATATACATAAAAGAATATGTTCAAAATTTGTTTTGAATTTATTTATCACATAAATAATATATTGTCCAAATAAAAGGGGTATGGTCCAAAAGTTAGAGAGAGTTTTGCCCAAAACCATCGAATATATAGAGAGAGAAGAAGTAGACTTTCTTTTCCTTTTTTTTTTCCCTTTATTATACACAAATGCTCATCTTTATATCTAATGCCTCTTTTGCCCCTCTTCTCTCATATCATGAAATGCCATTTTGCCACCTATCACCATTGCTTAACTCTCCCTCAAGCCTTTTCCACAGAAAGGGCATTGTTGGAAAATCAAAGAAGAAATGGGAATGAAAGGTGGAGAAAAAAGCATGCCTAAATAATAGGCTAATAAATCCCATGCATTGAAATGAGATATTAATTACCATAAATTAAATATGGAGTCTTTTTTGTTTCTTTCTTTTTCCTCTTTTTTTTTTTTCTTCAATCATAGATTCAAAATGAGAAAACGACGACGTTCTTTCTTTACTTTTTCTTTTACTTTTTTCTTAAGGAGGGCTTCCAACAATGTCGACAAAGACTCGGCTAAGCGCCGAAGGCATTCTCATCTTCTGATTATCGTCCTCACTGGTTCTGATCTTCTTGAACAAATTCTGTCGACCCTTTGGAGAAGAAGATACTGAAGATTCAGCTGACCACGAATCATTTGAGTTATCTGAGCTGAAAATGGCGTCGATAATGCCACTTGGGCTACCTGGAACTACCTCGTTCTTGCGTTTAAGTGGGTTGTTATAGGCGTTGGAAAGCTCGATTATGAGTTTGTAGCAGTCGTTTACTTTTTCCTGTTAAAATTATGTAAAAAAACCCATAATAAATACCAAATTAATGAAAACGGTTTTGACTTGAAAAGATTAGTAAACCATTAACGAACCTTGTTTATTTTAAGAACACCCAGAAGCTGGTTTTGGTAATCAATGGCTTTACATGGCTCAACATGGTCAATGACTCTCATCATAGTTGCAGTAGCCAATACAGATGGAAGGTAACAGACGAATCTTGAATCTATAAAATATATGAAAAATGATGAGAATTCTGACTGAAACATACTACGCTATGTGATATTCTTTGTTCATATCGAAAAATACAAATCACTTTATGGGGATTATGAAGGAAAAAGATTCAACCGTTAAAGAACTTGTTACCTGAGACTAGAGAGAGGAGAAGACGTTCACAGCGCCTGAGAAACTCCCAATGGAGATGGGATTTCAATCCAAGCCTCCTTATGATATGGTCGAGGAATGAAAGGGGAGTCACTGGGTGCATCTTCCATTGGAGAGTTGAAAGTACTAAAAGCTCCATTCTTTGAATTGTTTTGGCTTCAAACATGTATTTTGCATCACTCACCTAAAAGAAATTACAGTTAAAACTTCGAAATGAAAGAGAAGAAGAAGAAGAAAAATGGAAGAGATAAGTTATATGTGAACATACTTGGAGATCTAGAAGAAGAGGGACTTCAGTTTCTTCAACTTTTGCAGCTAAAGAGAGACAAGTTACAGCCACGAGCTGAACCATCCATGGCTTATCACTCTGAAAATTTAGGCTTGAGAGAAACCTGTCCAAGTAGTTAATGGCTAAAACAGCAGTGAGAGCTGTAAAACCATAATGGGCATTGACTTTTAGAACCCATTCTACAGCCTGACGACGAACCAGACTGAGTGTAGAAGAAGAGTGCGGGAATAGATAGTAATGAGTTTGTTTAAGCTGCTCTTCTTTGGTAAAAAGAGAGAGAAGCTCTTCGTCTTCCCAAAACAGGTCTTGTTCAAGTAAGAACAGAGGAAACAGAGAAGGGTTATTATCATTATTAGTGCTGTAAACTTCACTCTTATCATCTTCTTCATCTTCCCATTTCTCTTCTTCACAGTAGAGAGTGTCAAGTAAAGATAGAGAAGGGTTTTGTTGCTCTTCTTCTACATTCATTGCCATTTTCTTCTTCTTCTTCTTCAAAGAGATGAGGTTTCAGAGTTCTCTCTCACACTCACTCACTCTGTTTTATGTTAGAGAGAAAAAGAAAAGTAAGAAAAACTCAGTGTTCTTTGGTTCTTCTCAGTCTCATCTCTTCTCTGAGTGTCCCTAACTTTCTCTCTCTACGTCTATCGAGCTGAGACTCCTTTTATTTTGTAGTGCAGTGAGTGAGAAAAGAGAGGGAGAGAGATAGGCTTCAATTTTCAGCAGAGAGGTTTTCACGCTTGTCCTTTTTTACGAAAAAAGAAAAATAATGTAATAAATAAGTTATTTAAGATTTTTCTTTAAATTGTGTTTCTTGAACTTCTTACCTAGTTACTAATAATCATAAACTATTCACAGTATTATAAATTAGTTATTGGGTGACTATTTAATGGTTACATTTTTATTGTAACCATATGGTTACATTTTTTTGACCTAATAGTAGACTTTCTTTTTTTAGAATTAATTAATTATAATTAACTATTTTCTTAAAATAATTAATTAAATAGTAGACATTCTTTTTTAGAATTAATTAATTATAATTAACTATTTTTTTAAAATAATTAATTAAATATTCAACAAGACCTCTTTTTGCAATTAATATTTATATTGATTAATAACATAATTGCTTAAAGCATTTTCAATGATAGCATCCTTTAAGTATGCTAAAAATCTACACATCATCGAAAAATATAATATTTTATTTCATCTCTCTTTCACGTTATTTTTTATATTCTTACTTCAAAAAACACTCTAATGTATAGCATTTTTCAAAAATACTATAATTATTATCTCACACATAATTATTTAATAATATATATTCTAATTTTTAGTTTTAATAACTTTTTAGCTTCAATTTTTTATTAAAAAAAATAAATAGCATCAATGCTAATGGCATCCTTTTCTTTTTAATAGTATAGCATCTCAAAATTTTATTATATAATATGTCTACTTCAGTAAGTATTCTTTAAATTTTTAGCATTAGAGATGTTGTTAACCAATTGTCACGTCAGTAACATGTCAAACACCATGTGTATAATAAATTAAAAAAAATATTTTAGTTTTACCTAAATTTTTCAATCAAATTTTAGTTATTGATTTTTTAAAAATACATAATTTTTTTTAATTTAAATTATATATATAGTGTTGACATGCTAATTAACTTATATCATTATTTTATTTGTCACGTGGAATAAAACTTGAAAGAAGAATCAATTTAATTTAACGAGCTAAAAAAAATTTAGAGACACATATTCATACAAAAATGCTAAATAGCCTAATAAATAAGAAAGAAAAGAAAAAGAAATAAAATTGTGTTGAAAAGATAGACCGTCCGATTAGATTGATCTTGTGGTGCCACGTGTAATGTACTATGGCATGCGACTTTTCTCTTCTTTCTAATTTCTATATCTGTATCTGAAGATATGGCTAAAGGAATGGAGAATTTTGTCTTTGGACTTATTTAAAGAAAAATAATAATAATAAATAATTAAATAGGAAAACAATAAGTCATAATTTAATTTAATTTTTTTTTTGGTAGTAATTTTTGTGCTTTCGGTGGGTTTCGTTGGGGGGCAGAAGAAATTAGAAGGGCACACACACCAAGTTGGGCCCACGAAAACAACCTCTAATACAAGCCAAATAAAGTCACTGTGCTGTTGGAAACACACCACAAAACAACTCACCCATTAGTGTGTGTGTGTGTATGTGTGACTCTCTTATGCTTTGTTTGGTAAGAGTGATTGGAAGATTAATTATGAATTGATTTTTTTATGTGTTGGGCTAGAAGGAAAGGGCTAAGGAGGGAAAGATAGTATTGATTGCAAATCTATTTGAGTCCACAAAAACTATAAGATGTGAAAATGTTGATTTTATTTTATTTATTTTTTTTTTTTGAGGAAAATGTTGATTTTATTTGTGATTGTAATTATATCCTTGAATATAGTGTTGTGCCAGATTTTTTAATACGATACGAAATCGGTACGAGCACCATCAAACATAAAAAATATAGATTTAGGTAGGACATAAAAAAAATGTAGATTTAAGCATGAAAAACCTCGAAAACAGAACAAGTAAACACAAATAATCTAGCTCGAGTGCAATACACATTAAAAACTTATAATTTTAATAGTAATAATAATAATTTGAGTATTTCATACTACATATTCAATAATTGTAATGATTTTTCAAAATGGTTTTCTATAAATATTATTAAAATAAATAAGAAAATTTGAAGTTATAAAAACTACATATAGTTTAATAATTATTTCATTAATTGTAAAAATAAAATATATAAAAAAAAATTAAAGTACATAAAAGAAAATGAACTAACTCAAGTAAAGTACAGTACAAATTCGAGCATGGCATGACACAACTCATATTTTTTTATGATGCGACACTATAAAATTTATTTTTTTATGACACAACACAACACGACCTATATTTTTTTATAATACGACACGATATGTACTTGAAAGTAAACTATAAAAATAAAAATATTATACCCATGAACACGAATTTATTAAAACTTATTTTATTAAGATCTTATTTACTAATACGTATTTCAATAATTAACTTAATTATTAAATTACTTATAACATGATTTTTTAAAAGACAAATTAAACACATTAAGTTTAGTATTCTTACATTGGGAACAAAGCGAATATTATGACTCTTCTATTTAAGTAATTTAATCCTCGTATTATTTTTATAGCAGAGTATTGTAAAGTACTGAGCCCGAAAATCTCTAAAAGCTAAATAGTTGACTTATGATCTTCATAGTCTTCCTCAGTGCCCTACGTATCACACAAGACAAGTGTAGGCAAATTCTCAATCACTAAATGTAGTGATGGTCGAATTTTATAAGGAGAGATTATGTGTGTTTTGAAATTTCTAAGAGAGATAGAGCTAGAGTTTTCATTTTCTTTCAGTTAGAATGAGAGCAGTAAACTGAAAGTCTCTAAATTTCTAAATTATTCCACGTCATCATGGCTACATTTGGTGTAAATAAGATTTAAGCGTGATTTGAATTGAGTTTAGGTAAACTTGCTTTTGTTGAGATTTGTTTTGTTTGGGGACTGTTTTTAGAGGTTGTTTTGAGGTTATGGTTGCTGTTTTTGGTAGATTTTGCTGGTTTTATCTTAGGTTGAGTTTAGCTAAGTTTTGAAGCTCAAGCTTGACTCAACTATGGTGATTTTCACTACAGGGGCTAGATGATATATCTATGAGTCGAATTATGTTTATTTGGACGTTATTAGGTGTTCTCGAAGTTTGCATGAAATTTGGGGTAGAATTGAGAAAGAGAAGTTGAGATTTTGAATTCCTGCACGAAAACGGTTAATCGTTTGGACTTGCAGGACCCCATTAAACTGTGAACCGTTTAGGGATCTGGTGGATCGAATGGAGTAACTTTGGAAGCCATGAAAATGTGAGAAGGAAGAGCAAGAGAGAGGTAGTGGCGATGCCATGAAAATGTGAGAAGTAAGAGCAGACAAGAGAGAGAGAGAGAGAGAGAGAGAGAGAGAGAGAGAGAGAGAGAGAGAGAGAGAGAGAGAGAGAGATACGAGGACGATGGTGGCTCGTGGTGGTGGACCAGTGTTGATGATGGAGGGGCTCATGGACCTGCATCTACGAGAAAGAGCAAATGGGAAACAAAGAGGGACGAGGTGGCTCATGGTGGTTCGGTCATGGAGAAGGTAGGTAAGAGATAGAGAGAGCAAGAGATGATTGAAATGAGATTTGAGCAAGATGGGGTTTTATATTAATAGGGGAATCCCCGACAGTTTATAACTTTGTTTCTTTTCTTGGCTTGTAACTCTTTTAAATCGTCAGGAAAAGTACACAAGTGATTAAAACTGTTGGAAATAGTCTACTATGGCCGACGGTAGGAGTGTTCGTTGGATCACATCTAATGAATTTGGACCCAACCGATCCAATCTAATTATTTATTGGATATTTGATTTTGTCATCTGATCTAATCTAATCGAATTAAGTCATCTGATCCGATCCAATGGATGTATTAGATTTGATCAGTTCAAGCAATTGAATACATTAACTGATTTTCTATTAGATTGGATTGGATCCATCCAATCTATTTTAGCTACAATTTAAGTTAATTTTATTAAAAAGAAAAATGTATATAGAAAATATAATTTAAATATTAATAATTCAAAATACATGATAAATATTAGTTTAATCCAACGTAATTCTTATTATCCCATAATAAAAACGCTAATAAATAAAATTTGTTCAATATGTATTGATATTTTTATTAGTATATAGGAGGTTGATAATTAATGTTTTTATTAATATTTATCCTTCATAACTTATTCTATACACATATATGTTTGTAGGTGCACTATAGTAAGAAAATTGTATAGTGCATACCCTTTTAAAGGCAAAGTCGGCCTTAAGGATAGGCGAGTTAGGCATGCGTCTTGGGTCCCCAAACGCTCAAGGCCTCAAAATTGTGAAAAAATTTATTAATAGATACATAAAATATTAAGTAAGAAGAAATTATAACAAAAATTATTTAATATAGTGGTAAAGTGTTTTAATTTAAGCTAAGAGATCAAGAGATCAATTCCAACTTTTACTGTTTTTTTTAAAAAAAAAAATTTACCAAAAGTATTATTATTTTGATAATAGTTAAACAATATATATAATGGCCCTAAAATTTAATTTTGCTTTAGGCCTAATCTTGCTCAAAGTGATGTCTGCATTTTGATATTAACTTTTTTTATGATTGAGGTATATAATGTAGTTATTTAAGATTTTTTATAAATTTTTAAAAATTAAAAAAAGAAATCTAACATGCCAAAAACAAAATTGAAACATTTTGTTCACATGTGCCTATTTTATTATAAATCTGTAAAATAGACTGATTAAATCTTATTTATATTTTAAATTATTTTAAATTTCTTAAAATTTTAACTACAATATAAAATTAAAATTACAACTACTGCATGCTCACATATATATATATATATAAAAAAAAAAAAAAAAAAAGTACGTGCACCCTTAAAGAAACCCTATACATTTGATAATTAATATATAGTTGCAGACTTTTATTATTACTCGATCCATCTCCACCTATATCATATGTATGCAACAATAATATTACATACTAATATCAATGGTTGATTATATATGTATTATGTGTATTTGATTAAAACTCATAATATATATTGCTATATCATAATAAATTAACAATAGAAAAACGTGGTAATTAATATCTTCAAAAATCAAATATATATATATATATATATATATATATATAGTGGTCCAAATTAACAATAGCTTCATCAACAATTATTGCCCTTTTTTGTTGTTCCTTCATAATATATATTTATGTATTATATATAGGTGATCATAAGCTAGGTTATAGTGATAGCCAGCATTATTAAAAATACTAAATTATAACTATAATTAATTAATGAAATAACTATCAATTAAAAGAACCGGTAGTTGTATTTGTTTATTATAACATGAGATCTAATAATTATGATGATGTCAAACATATTATGATCACTCTATAATGACACCCTAACCACAAACAAAAAAACATCAAACATGTCCTATTAATTTAATTACTCATTGTTGGATCATATATGGTCATATTTAGCCCCACACACACCTAATTCTACGTACCCTGCTGATTTCTCTTTCTAAGAATTGTTCAATCTTAAAAAATAAAATTAAAAAAAAAAGACTAAATATATAAACCTTTTAATGTTGACCCACTAAGATTTATATCATGAAGACTTTTGTGGAGTCCATTAATAGAGCAAAAAACTAATCATATTGTGAGACCCGCAGCTGAAAATTTCATGTTCCATTTTGGCAAGAGACTATAGTTGGCTTTTGCTATACAATATGCAACAAAGTCAATGATCTATATATCTTTTTTCCATTATATATTTTGTACTACTCTAGCTAGTTTTGATAAACAATTATTCATGCAAAGTATTAATCAATCATCTAAATTAATATTCAAGATTGATCTTATATATAAATATCATGCTTTATACACATACATATAAAACTATCATGGCCCATGGGATATAATATCATATATGAGGAACCTTGGATGCACATTCAAATTACAAAATATAAAGTCATTAATCATTATAAAAAAATTTTAGATCAAAGCTTATAACTAATTATACAATATTAAATTATTTATCACATCAAAAAATTTATGTTTAGTGACATCAAAACTTATAATTAATTACACAATATGTATTAAGTCATTTATTATTACAAAAAATCTTACTTTGAATTGCATTGAAACTTGTAACTAAAAGTAAAAAAATTATAATTAATTACAAATTATCATTCTTATATTGTAACTAAAATTTATAATTAAAAATATTAATCACAAAAATTATAATTTATTATAACTAAAATATTTTCTCGAAAAATAATTTTTTTTTTTGTACTTTATTTTCTTAAGTGAGATCCTATCACTTTTAATTGAGCTTAATTATACGTGTAAGAAGTATATATAATTTGAGGGTGTCGTCCCAATCATTTCATTCATATAGATATATATAATATATATAATATATCCTACTTCTTTAAATCTAACTTCAAATATTTTGGGTTCAAGATTTGTCATATATATAATATTGCTTCTTATATATAATGCATGATCTTATTTTTCTATGCTAAAAAAGGGGTCTTTGCTTTTATTATTCATAGTCTAAACCCTCCTCTAAAAACACAAAAGCATCAATAATAATAACAATTTCTCTCATTTCACATATTACAATACACTGTCTCCCATTTTCATGCCAATTAATATATACCATTGTTTTTGTAATAATCTCCAAGCTAATCATGCCATTTAAAAATAAAACTTATTTAATATGCCAACCTTCATTATCATATACTAACACAAATTTAAAGAAGAGGGACTCTATAATATAGTTATGAATTCTTACTTAGTTTAGCTTGTAATTGATCAATTACCAAATACCAACACAATCAAAGACATTGACTATATATCCCCTTCATTATATCTAGTGACATATGGTTCACATATATATGACAAGATAATAACATAATTTTGACTATATATAAATTTAAAATAAGTCATCTGATTACTCAATTTACAATGATAGAAAGTAGTGGAAATTATAAAGCTTTTTTCAAAGCTCTTTCCTCTGGCTAAGCTATAGCTCACCCAACATTTCTGTAGAGACCAGGATATTGTGTTTGATTTTGTACTATTCATAGTTGATTTTGTACTATTCATAGTGGGTGGAAGAAGTACTATAATTTGCTTTAAGGATTCAGAAACATGAAGCACTTGAGATTGTCTTCTGTCATCCACTACCTAGCTTATTATATTATATATATATAATCATGATCAAATGTATGTATTCTTTTTTTTTTTTTTGTGTATATATTATATGCATGTATATTGACCAAAAGTAAAGCATTCCCAACTTGGTGTAGTGACAATTATAGTTGAGCTATATTTATGGTCTCTTTTTGACTCAAAAAAAAAGAAAAAAATCTTAGGCTACTCATTATTACTAACCACCTCTTTTTGTATACATCTACATTAAAAAAAAAGGCAAAGTTGAAAGTGGAATGTACACTTGATTACTGCAAGTAAATATATATATATATGAATATGATGATCAATAAGTGGTTTATAGTGATTAAACAACCAGTTGATGTGATCATATTGAGCCCTGTTTTCGTAATGATCATCATATCATATATAATTATCACAAAACTAATAAACCACAGTAATAATTTTGTAATCTCATTTGGAAAAATCTTGTACTATTCATCATCAATAATATTGGATCATCAGTTGAAAGAGTAGTACTAGTAATGCATGCATGCAAAAGTACTATAATAATTAATTAACTAGCAAGTGAAAAAATATTCACCTTAAAGTAAAGTTAAAAAATCAAATAACATTATCATCAATTATACATGTATGGCATAATAATAATTCTTCAAAATCATATCAAGAAAAGATTTTGTAACAACTGAAAAGGCAACGTACAAAAGAAAAACAAAATCAATTAATAAGAAAGAGAAGAGAGTATAGAGAATATGGCCTCAAAAGAGTGAAGAGCTTTCTCGATATGTGCCCTTAGTTATACTTGGAATAAGAGCCCCTATATTATAATGCAAATTATATATGTAGTTGTATAGAGGAAATTTCTCAGGAAATTTATATATATAGTTTGGTTTGGGGTATTAATCTTGTCTTTTTCAGAAATAATAATAATAAAATAAATAATCAATATTGTCTTTTATAAAGATTCCAGGTGAAATGAAGACGAATTTAGTCTGTTAATTGAGCAGGTATAAAATAAATAATATTGGGTTGTTTGCTTCAGTCACAATCATGGCATTTTATGGGGAAATTCTCCTATGTATATAGATCCAATAAAATCACTTAATTCTATAAGGTATTGTAAGTTGTAACACCAACAGTCCATTTTGTACTCGTAATAATAATAATAATAATAATAATAATAATAATAATAATAATAATAATAATAATAATAATAATAAAGCTGACACTATATATATAGTTTATACAAAACATAATAATGATTTTTTTGCTTAGGTAATATAAGTTAACAAAGAATATACCAAGTACTGTCTAATACTCCATAATATCATATAGTTATAATATTTTAGTTATAGTGGTGTTACCAACCCAGAATTAGTCAAACTAAACATGGGTTAATATATATGTCTATTAATATATATTATGTGCATATTTAAAAATAAATAAATAAATAAATGAGTGGTCATTTTTATTTGTACATTAATGTTAATAATATTTGACATTAAAAATTATTTGAAAATCTTGAGAAAACACTATCAAAGATGAGCTTTTTCAGCTAGCTAGATCAAAAGCTTATTTTCTGTGTTTGATTATTACGTTTGGTTGTTTTTATTTGAATTTTATTTTTTATTTTTGAAATTTAGTGGCGCGCAGATATAGATGTTTGACTTTTAGTTATATATTAATTTTTTTTAATTTTAATTTCTGTAATATATAATAAGGATAATTTTATATGGTGCATCTTTTTGTTTTATTTCAAGGATGAATATGCATGAAGTGATTGAGAGTGTTTTTATAATTATGGTTTGGAGAAATGATGAATTATTTATATATATTTTGTTTTGAAAAGGAATTCATTTAAAGGCAACAAACAGTAGAGGGAAGATCATTTCACATATTAGCAGATGCTTAAATATTAAAAGTTATCTTATTATTAGCTAAACAATGAGCCATGAGAAGGTTAATTGTTAGAATTTGGGATTAGGTGGATAGGGTTTCATCTCAAAACCAATTGACAATGGGAAGAGTAGTCCATTTCTTTTATATATTCTATTATCTTTCTATACATTAGCAATGTGGGACTCTCTAACAAAACTCAACAATTACAAAATTAACCTAAAGTAGAAATTAATATCAACAAAAAATGTTATCCACATTGCGCACGCCTCTTTTCTTGTTGTTTAGCACAATGATAATCAGACTCAACCCTCTGTTATTTAAGACCTTAAGTAAAAATAAAAATTCTGATTTAAACTCAATCTCTAATTAGGTTATTACTACAAGACTTAACATTGAATCAGTGGTATCTGATACTTTTTTATGTGTCAATATCACTATTGGTCTAATTTAGTATCAGGTCTCATATAGTTTAATATAATAACTTGTAAGGAGTATCGCTAATCAATTAAAAAACGATATATTTAGAGGCGCTAGGCACCACTAATGCTCAATAACAATGCTCATTTAGCAATATGGGTATTATTTTTTTTTATTACTAACTGTGCTTTAATTTTCTTTTTCTAAAATGGGGATACTGGGCGGTGGGGGCCTAATGCGACCGCCTCACTCGTCTAATCTCAAAGTCGGCCTTGGTGATAACATGTAAGCAATCTGAAAGCCACGACCATATTAGACAAACAAGTATCAACTTCCAACTTGAATCCATACTTAATAGCCCAAAGCTCAGCAGTAAACGAACCAAAAGGCCTTTGCGAATCACCACCCCTACAATACAACTGCCTGAGGCACTATCAATACCAACATAGTGGAGGTCACCACTTAATTGCTACCTTCATCTTCTCACCTAAGCATTCGAGCCCCTGAAAATCCTTAATCAATGAAGCACACCACTCCACAGTGCAGCTATAGAGTTTGAATAATAACCCTCATTAATCCAATAATTTCTCTCCCACCAAATTTGCTAAGAGATGGCAACAAAGAGAGCAAACTCAAATTTGGAAAGAGAATTTCTACATCTTTAATCCAAGAACTAACTTGGATCAGTTGTAGAATTCTCTTTGACAGTCCTCCTATGATGACCACACTTCTCTTCCAAATTGGAATGGTTGAGGAGAATCTCCAAAGAGCATGGGTAATATCTTCATCACAGTTATCGCCACATCTAGAGCATCTAAGATTAATAGGTAAGCAAAATTAACAAAACATAATTCGTGGGTAACTATGAGGGGCTAAATTTTCATAAAAAGTGTTTAATATTTTGGGAACTCTCAACTTCTATATATGGTTCCAAATGGACTTAGATTCTCATTGTTGTATTATCAAATCTAGAATATGTTAGAGTGTTTTAAAATGTTATAAGAAAATTGTAAGAGAAACTAAAAAACTCTAAAAAGTACAAAGAAAACTTAGAACTACTTAAGTTAAGAAAAGATAATTCTAAAATTCTTTAGAGAATAATAGAAACTTGTAAAGAACTTAGAAATATTAGAAAATTCTAGAAAACTTGAGATGTTTCCCTTGTATCCTATAAATAGAAGTGTAGTGTGTGCCAAAGTGCAAGTTGGAGCAAGAGAGTTCAAGCTAGTGTGAGAAAAAGAGTTCAAAGTGTGTGAATGTGTAAGAGTGTTCTAGAGTTATTGTGTCCAGAGTGTTCTAAGTTTGTATTAGTATTTTCAATAATAATAAAAGTGTTGTAATTTTTTTACTCAACAAGTGGTATCAGAGCGAGGTTTGTCAAGCTCGTGGTGGTAAAAGAGCTTTTCGGTGTCATACACAATTTAAGTTTGTGAAGCTTACAAGTCATGTTAAGCTTGTTTGGTAATTTATTTGCCATTGATGGGTGATGCTCAAGTTATTGGCTGCATTAAGAAGCTCAACAATCAGAATTATAACACTTGGTCAATGACGATGGAGACTTACCTACAAGGGCAAGATTTGTGGGAGGTTGTCAATAGTAGTGACATAAACCCACCTAAAGATACTGCAACTTTGAAGAAATAGAAGATTAAAGTTAGAAAGGCATTATTTACAATTAAGACTATGATTGAAGAGAAAATGTTAGAGCACATCAAGAAAATTGAATCACCAAAAGAGGCTTGGGACACTTTCGTCAAACTCTTCTGAAAGCTTACAGAGATGAGGAGAATGGACTATTGAGAGAGAGAGATGAGGAGAATGGACTATTGAGAGAGAGAGTGTGTGGGGTCTCTCTCATTTCGTATAATTGGCCTTATTTGCAATTTGTGACACTTTTACACTTCCAAATATATATAATATATATATATATATGTTTTCCTCTCCATGAACAAATCAAATCCCATTTCAGTCGTTAGATTTTACAGTCAGATTAAGCAATGGTAATTCTTACGTTGTGTCAAAATGGCAAAACCATTATTACTTCCACAATACTCCAAACCAAGTCAGAAATAAACTAGTGGCACCAGCCAAAACTGGCTGGCTGGGATCGAGAGAAAGAACTATCAATTATGTACACTAAAACGGTAGAACCATTTAGGGTCATTAATTTATTAAAATGTGCAGGAAAAATGATTACCATACAGATATTATTATTATCATTCCTAAAGAGGACGAGTGAGCACTGAGCATAAACATTAAACATGACCATGATATGTACTTTGACATCGATGCAAAATTCTCTATACATTTGGCATTTGCTATTCTAACAAAAGAAATATTATCTAGCACTTGGGCATGGTGTAGAGCAGTAACATTTCAGATTCTCAGTATGGCGGAGGATATGTTCCGGGATAAGGACCTATAATTCAAAAGACCAAAAAGATACAGTAAGTAGCAATAACACATTGGCAGCCATGAACACATAATTAATTGACGGTGAAGTTACCTGGTGGATAGTAAGGAGAAGTTTGGGGCGGAGGTGGGTATAGAGATTGCGGATAAGTTGATGTCGGTGGATAAGCTGATGTCTGAGGATAAGCTGATGTAGGTGGATAAGCTGAGGCAGGTGGATAGGCTGATGCGGGTGGATAAGCTGATGTTGGGGGGTACGGTTGGGGAGGATAGGCAGCTGGCTGGGGAGGAGGGTACGTAGATGGTGGATATCCTCCTGAAGTTGGTGGGTATGAAGAATAGTGTGATGGAGCTGGATATGACGGGGCTTGATGTGGGTAAGGAGCAGCAGCTGGCGGGGGTGTAGAATACAAGGAAGATTGTGGTGTTACAAATGGTGGTGCTGAGGGAGCATGAGTTTTTCCGGGTTTCTGCAGTAACACACAAGTGTGAAAATTAAGATTATATCAACCATAAAAAAAGGACAGCCTTAACAATAACCAAACAAAACTTGGGAAAGTCTAGCTTACATTGGCATTCCCATAATGCAATATGAGTCTTACTTCTCCAGCATACCTACAAGAATAAAAGTTTGGTTAGATCTTGAAATTTTCCTTGCAAAAGATTTTCAACACTGTAGTTATCGGCCTCACAAACTTAAAACAACAAGTTTCTGCAGACTTGGAAACTAAAAGAAGTACCAACTATCTATTTTATCTCAGAAATTCAAAGAGAAAAAAAAAACAGAAACATCTCATGAAAGGGATGAACGATGATGTGACATACGAATCATCATCCAGTCTTAAACTTTTAAACAGAATTACTTAAAAGAGATAACCTCTTCACAAGGTAGGAAAACAGTATTCTGGATGCCTCTGTTCAACCATGGTCATTATAAAACAGAGGCATGCCAAGCCATCATCAGAGAAATTGTTACTCCTCCATTTCTTATCATTAATTATTCATCCTCCTCTTCCCATTTGGCTACGTAAAAGAGAAGAATAGAAGGTAACGCGAATGAAACCCGTCAAGGGAATACTTGAACTCGGATTGCTTTCAGTCCAACTATTATAACTTAAGTACTATAATATAAAATCTTTAAATTGTAAATTAGAGATTTTGAATTATGGTTACACAGTTATTCCTGAAATACTTCCATTATCTAAAACTAAAGAGGGAGTGGAATGCCCACAAATATAAAATCAAACAGAAACTGCCTATTTCACAACCCCAAGAATAAAAGTGGAAGACAATACACAAGTGAATAACCCGAAAATATTCTCTTCTGAGCTTAGCATAGTTAGAAATGAGAGAGTAACCTACATTATAAATCCTGATTAGGTAATGGTGAATTTTGCTTTTTATTTTTTCCATTTTCTTTTCCTAACAGTCTCTACAACCAAGCATTCTAGAATGAAAAAAAAAAACAAATAAATAAATAAGAGCAAATAGTTTTTAAGTAGTTTAAGATTTTGCATTTGAAGTAGTATATACCTGCCGGTTTTAGTTTGAAGTGGCCAAGAACTATCATCATAACCCTGTGTAAGAACCTTATTAAGTTGAACCCTGAAAACAAAATACAGCACAAAATCATATATAGTAAGTTCATGATGGAAAAACAACCAAAAGGGTCTAAGAAAAAAGTTAAAAATTAGGGCATTAAAAGAAAAAAAAAAAAGGTAAGAAATTTAATTACTTTCCGCTCCCAATGAAATCATCGTTACTGATGGTATTGCTGTTCCAAACTACAACATTCAATTCTCTAAGGCCTTCAATCAATGTAAATACAAATTTTTCTTGAAATGTGGGATTTTTACCACCATCTGCATACCCACAAGCAAATTCTTCAACAAGTATTCTAAAGAGTATCTAAAAATCTCTCAAATCACAAAAAAAAAAGTAAAAAAAAAGGGTTTTGCAGCAAATTCAGATCCGAACGTTATACGCACACAGTAAATGTAAAAAAAAGAAACACAAACTTGTGTAAGTTCTTGTGCGATATTTGGAGCTTGCATATTCAACACAGACGTAGGGATCCTGCCTTGAGAACCATTCTATGTCCTTCAATTTGTTACACGCAACAACTAAAGATGAAGCCCAAAAAAATAAATTGTCAAGGAGAAGAAAAGGGGTTTTGATTAGAGAAAAAAAAAAAAAGAATAAAAAAAGATACGAAGATGAATTACCAGTAACTTCGAGAGTAAGTCCTTGTATACCAGAAACCGACATGGAAGAGGAAGAAGATGAAGAAAGCTTGGTTATTATGATAATTATGCAAAAAAACGAATAATAGGTTTAGATTCGATTCGAGACTTTGACTCAAGAAATCTAAAAAGCCAATCTCCTTTTTTTATACCCACACTTTTAAACCTTCAAGTTTCAACCGCGTTATTTTTTCTCTTCTTTTCTAGAGAAGCGCTTTTATTTAAGAGACGCGCCTAAGACATTATTAATGTCCACCAAATTAATTTTATTTACACAAAATTAAAATGATTGTTCTCATATTTGCCCCTCAAATTTAAAAATGTACTAAATTATGTTTTTTGAATTTTCATCCATGTTAAATTTTTTTTATTAAAATTAGACAAAAGTCCTTAAATATAAGAATTTCAATAGTTTATGGAGAATTTTTATTGGTTAAAAAAGTTTAGGGAGCATAATTTAGTACATGTCAAAGTTCAGAGAAAAAAATCCTAATTAGCCAAAATTAAATAATAATTTCATTTTAATTTTATGAGAAAATCTTAAACTTTAAACATGAAATTCTCTCTCAATACTCGATAAAATTAAGAATTTAATATATCAATAGATTACTTATAATAAGAGGAATAAAAGCAGGATCAATACATAAAAAATTAAACATAAAATAATATTGAAATAAATATGTAATTTGAAAAAATTAACATATATATATCAATTGTTACACAAATTATAAGTCCTAAATCATATATAATTGGTAATCTGATACCACATGTTAGAAAAATCAAATAAACCAGAATACAAAATTTGTATAAAATTTAAAACACAATAATAATAGATAATAATTAGGTATGCGTACCAGATTGATCCATAACAATTACTTCAAGTTGATAGTGCAATATTATCAAGTCTTCCTCCCCTAGATATCTAAATTAGAATCAGTTTTATTTATCTATCAAAAGTATCAATTGTGATGAGACAGTATGTATTTATAGAGTTAGGGAGGGGACTTAGCTACATAACCTTAGTTGAACTGGCATGCTCATCAAAAGACTTCAGTTAACTAGAAAAGTCTACACTTCTATTTCAATTAGAATTTACACACACAGATGCTAAGCCTATTAACTATTGATCACTAACAATATATGCTAACACAATAAAGAACTATCCAATCAACTTAAATTTTAATAAAGCCAATAAAAGTTAATGTAAGCCCAAATAAAAGTCTAACAAACCTATGATACAACCGATTGGAGTGTTTTCTTGAGTGTCTTTATGAAGCATCTTTGTTTTCCCTCCAAGTTTATTTAAGTGGGTTATGGTTTTCTTACAAGGTACCTCTTATGTTTTAATGATGAATGGCTGTGTTCAAGGGCATTTTAAAAGAGAAAAAGAATTAAGGCAAGGAGACCCGATTTTTCTTATCCTCCTTGTTTTATGGAATACTTAACTCGATTGCTTATCCAAATCTCTCAATCTAGGGAATTTTGGTTTCATCCTTTAGCATAATTTATATATTAAACAATTAATCATGAAATAAACATGTGAACCATGCAATAGACAATAGTCAAAATAATCTATTTTTTTTTAATAATAGATAAAAAAGATTACATTGAAATAGGACTTTATTTAGGGCATAAAACTCAATAGGGTGTATTGATGCATCTCCTATTTTCATATCTAGGAAAAAAAATTAGTCTAGTTATTTTTCATGATCGTATATGTTATAGTTATTTAAGGGTAAAATATTGAGAAATTCGAAATAATTTACAATATAGTTTGCAGTGTATAAACAATTTATTTAGCATGCGTGTGAAATAAAAGTTTCACGAGTGTAACAGATTTTTTAAACCATGTTTTCAACGTATTAATTTCTTTTTTGAAATTCTCAAAATTTTGTAGAATTTCTTAAATAACTACAATGTACACGACCATGAAAAAAAAAAATTGACCAAAGAATTATCATGAATATCGAAACATACAAGAGTGCATCGGTGCACCCCCTTTACCATGAAATTTTCCTATGTTATTTTTGTGAGACGGTTTACTTCCTATACATTGCATTAAAGTAATAAAAAATATTTTAATAATGTTTGTCAAAAGAAAAAGTATTTTAAAAATATTTATAATAAAGGTGTTTTTACAATGCACCCTAAAAAAGAGTTTAGCAATGCATTTCTTACTATTTTGGCATACAGGAGAATTTTTTAGTTAATTTTTTTTCATTTTCATATATATTATACTTATTTAAAGCATCATGCAAAATTTTGATAAATTTACAATATAGAAAATAATGTTCAAACAGTCTATTTCACATGAATATAAAATTAAAAAATTACGTGTATAACAGTCTGTTTGAACTCTGTTTTTATCGTGTAAAATTAATTCTCTAGCATGCTAAAATAAATAAAAGTATATCATTGCACCTAAAAAATGTACCATAAAGTTTCAAATAATATATGTCAAAAAAAAATATTAATATTTTCTAAAAAAGAGAATATTAATAATAATTGTAATTAAGTTGACCTAAGAAATAATGAGGGGATTTAAGTTTTTTATCATTCCAAAAGAAAAAGTAAAGAAGATAGAATAATAACCAACAATGAATGAATCAAGTAGGAAGTGGGTGCAATCATGTGGCTTCCTCTTAATATTGGCCCAAATAGACCTAATCCAATACATATCCCTTCTTTCTTTTCTTTTTCGAAAGGGATATTCCCTTTATCTAGTTGTAAAACATGTTCAGTCAGTGTCACTTGGATTATTCTTGCTATTATTTTATTTTATTTAGGGTGTGTTTAATAATATTTTTTTAATTAAAAATATAAAACTATTCTCTAAAAATATATTTTATAAAATTGTTTTTACTTTTTATTTTTAATCAATTTTTTTAAAAAAAAATTGAAAATAAAAAAAAATTATTTGAAAATTTTTTTAAACAATTTTTTTTTCTTAATTAATACTTTAGACTCTCACCCATGAACTTTGAGACCCAGACTCCGACCTCGAGCCCAGTCCCAGACTTGTACCACCGTCCTGGTCCAAACTCGAATCTGGATCCGATTTAAATAAAATCAAAAAATAAAAATGAAAATAAATATTATAAAACACACCTTTATTTTCTACTTTTCAAATTAAAAAATAAAAGTGGTTATAAAACACATTCTTATTTTTTAAAAACACAAATTTAACTTTTATTTCTATCTTTTCCCTTACATTTTCCACGCAATTTTAAAGGTGTGATTTTGCTCAGTCAATCACATTCACAACCTTATCAACTCATTGTAAATTTGTAATATTTTTATTTTTCATTTTCAGTTATCCAAATCCAATTAAAAACTTGTGTAACAAGTTAAGAAAGCTCTATCATTTCTTAAACATATAAGAAAAGAAGTACAAATAAATAAAAAAACCACAATGAAACTGATTCTACTTCCATTTCAAAAAAAAAAAAAAGTGATTCTACTTTATCTTATTCAATTAAGCATATACATCCTCAAATCATTTTTAAAAAGACTAAAAAGTTCAAGTAACCACCTCACAAACTCAAATAAAAAGAAAATAGTGATAAATTGAAAACTATCACTTTTTTTTTGTGTATTTATTACACATTAGCTAAATAAAACTCTAAAATAATTTTAATTGATTAAATACCTTCTTTCTTAATTAAAGTACAAAATATAACCTCACTAATCCCTAAATCAAATAATGGAGATAAGTCATATAAAATTGAATATAAATTAAATAATAAAATAAAAGTAAAATTTTAAATAAAAAACAAAAAGTAAGTATACTGTAATTTCCTCAAGAAAATGTCATTGACAATGTCATTGACTTAGGAAAAGGAAAGGCCCAAGAAATAAGGGACAAAAAAAAAAGCATCAGAGAGGTAATCAAATTATGTAAATTAGAACTGTCCTACCTACAAGTTCATTGAATTTATGGTTGAAAATGAATAATCGACATATAATACATTTTTATGATTAGGTACAAGGACAGCCGCGTTGTTGAAAAATGTAAAAGACGTATACGAAACATGACAATAAAAAACACAAAAAACTAATAAAATACAGTGTTTTCTTCTACTTTTTTTTCTTCGGAATCTTAAAAATGAATTCCATGAAATTCAGTCAGAAATTCCCAGACTTATTTTGCATATTCAAATGATCTTCGTTTTAACCAAATCCAATGACCAGAACCTTTGAAATTACAAATTGAAGGAACGGATTGCACGTAAGTCTATTTATGTACAGATGGATTTTCCCAAATTTCTCACTTCTACCATCACTCACTTTCGTAATCATCTTCATCCCCAAATGTAAACACAGAGGCATCAGCAGCCATTGCCTTGAACTCACTTTCCGGGTTGGGATTTTCAATGCCGGGCACACTAGCCCCTGCAACATCAGGTTTTTGCTCACTTGAAGCATGAACCTGGGTAGAACCAGCATTTCCTATAGAGATTTGTTCAGTAGCTTTTGTCAAACTGGCAATCTGATCGGGTTTGGACTTGTTTTCCGAAGTGAAGGTGGTAGTGACCACATTTCCACTGCCTGCAGGAGCTGTCTCTGCTTGCCGATTCTTTGAAGAGCCAGTTTCGTCAGCCTCACCGTCTGAAAACACATCGTCTTGATTTCCTGAATCTTTAGTTTGCTTTGGGTTTGGAGTGGGGGCAACTTCGTCACCAGCTGCTGTTGCAGGACTAGATTGAGAGCTTTCGTCTTGTGTTTTTGTGGTAGATTCAGCCTTAGGGGTCGTTACAACAGTCCCATTATAATCAACTAGAACAATCTCAACCTGAAATCCTGGGGAAGGCAGTTTTCTCTGATAAAAGAGTCATTGCCGGAGAAGATTAATCAGTAATATAAAGTATGGTCCATTTGAACTAAAAAAAACAAAGATGGAATGATGATCAACACTAAAAGTTGCTACTTAATTTTTAATCCAAGAGCTTCAGCTCAATGCCAAATTGGGGTATTGCAATTGAACCAAGCCCAGAGGCATCTTTTTAGAAAGGGAAAAACATAAATTATATCCCAAATTCTGAGTTGCAACTTTGTGAAACTAAACCAATTTTATTTAAAACAAAACTCAGTGATAAGCTTTTACCTTGTCGAAACCATCAAGGTCAGCAGTACCTAATATTTTTCTATTTTCTGTCATTGTTGTGTTCAACCAGCTGTAAAGAAAAATAAGGGAAACATTACCACCAAATAACGAATTAGTTGCTGAACAATAAACCACAAACAAAGATATAAGGACAGCAACGAAGTGAGACTGAATACCAGTAGAAATCTCCTTGGCGGTCATGAAAGTGGATTTTGAAATCCCCAGTCAATTCGGTTAGACCAGGCTCTCCAGGCAGGGCAAAGACCATCACTCCCTTCTTTGGAGCACTAAACCAATAATCTTCTGGCTGTGAATATAACACACAAGCGCCAAAACTTAATGGGAAACTTAAGGAACACTAAAAGCAGTAAATAATTGTTTTACATAATCATGACCTACCGAAAGATCTTTGGTTCGTGGATGCTTTTTTGAGGAGAAGAGAACACCTACACATTTAGCGGGGTTCATTATAAAAAAATTATGGAACTTGTTTAGAAGAGATAAGATTAGAATTCAACAAGACAGCTTAAAGACATTTTGGGAGGTGTTGCCAACAGCAATGCCATCACACACCATTATGATCAGAAATAGTAATAGAGGGCCTGATCCAATAAGGGCATCTATGAAGTCGGAAACCCCTAAGCATGCACCTGCACAAAATTTACCAACATGTGATGTTACTACATATGAACATGTATAATAAACTTCAATGAAGCCAAGAAAATAAACAGTCAAAAGTATACCTGCGTCCAGGTGGAATTTCTCCATTGAAGTATGTTAAAACACGTTCAAAGTATTTGACATACCTCTACATGATCATAAGAAAAACATTTGTTAATCAGATAGGTGATAGTAAGGCAAGTTCAAGTTTATTAAGAATATGCAATTCAACTGTCATATGAAATATATACTGACAATCTGACTTGGAAGGACCAGTCCTTTTCCATCAAAACATCTTTTCTGGTTATAGTAGTCCATAGACTCCTCAGCAGTCGGGTAAAACTGAAGAGATATGAAACATAAGAATAAGAAATGAAAATTTCTACTATTTTGCAAAAAGAAAAGACCACATCATTAAACATCTTTACCTTCAAATACAAAAGAAGACTAGAAATCATCAACCCTGTCCTAGCCATTCCTGCCTTACAATGCACTACCACTACATTCTCAATATCCTCTTTCAGCCAAGAATAAGCACTTTGACAAAATAATGTTATCAGGTGAATCGGGGGGCAATTATGATCATCAAATGGGAAACTAGCCACCTGAAATTGAGGAAAAAGAAACAGCACTAGTAATTTAAATCAAGTTCCCAAACACAAATTATATTATCACACAGAATTGGTTTTAGATTTTATAATTTTTATATAAAATTTGGTTGACTACCTATTCCGTAATTGCTAGTGACTTAGGAAAGACCTTAATAATCGAGTTCCAAAATGCCAAAAAATATTAATTTGTTTATACATACAGTACTATTACACTAAATGCAACATGATGTAATTAAAAACACAACAAGAAAAACTTTCCAGTCCACCTACTGTTATTTTTTCTGATAGTTGAAATTAAGGTACGGTGAAGAACATTGAGCAGTTCTATAACTTAATTACATAACACTATAATGGGATGAAATGCATCAAAGTTATGTCTGACATGTTCTGACATAATCAATAGTGCAGTTTAGATATCTAATATCAAGTAACAAAACCTATCATTGGCCACTTATTACTAAATGACACAACACAACTCACCTTTCCTTCAAACAATGATGCATCATATAACCTCTCAGAACATAGGTTGTATACTTTGTACTTGTCCTGTACATACCACAAGAAACATAATAGCAAAAGTTGCATTAGAAATTTTAATAAAAAAAAGTGAAAAAAAAAGACATAACTTAATCCATCACTACACATCATTTCAAGATGGAAGATTAATTTTTTGGAAGAAGCGAGAGTTCTCTCTCCACAGCAAATGGAACTAAGTAGACATAACTTAATCCATCACTACACATCATACACTAACTTTGTACAGTTCTGTCTAGTTTGTTAACAAGTGTATGAGCCACAACAAGTAAATTATTTTTTCTGTTGCAAGTAAAATAGAGAACACCTTCTGCTTCAAATTTGCAGCCATATATACAGAGTTCAAAGTGAGTAAAAATCATTGGTAGAACTCATCAGAATTGAACTTTCAAGCATATACATTTATACAAACCTAAATATTTTACACATGTGTCATAAGAAAAGAGGATATTGGGAACTGAAAATGAGAAATAAAAGATTATGTGATATGCACTGGCAACCAAAAAGTCCAATTACCTTGTGATGAGTTTCAAAAAACTTAATGACTTCTTCCATGTGGTTTCTGTAGAAACCCTGCATTTCACATTATAAAACCGTTTGCCATCAAGAAGGAACTATAAAATTCAAAAGGAGGCTTGAATGTCTTACTAACCTCAACATATCCAAAAAAGCCAGAGCTCATATCACCAGCAGGGAAGCCCATAGCAATAATGTTTTCAGTGATATATGTCATATCCAAATCGAAACCCCCTTCCTGAAAACTCAAGGCCGTACAAATCATGTATGCATACCAGACAAAGAAAATAAAAGAAAAGGAGGTCAATATGAAATGCTACAGATACTACAGCAAGGGATAAATAAAATATATGTAATGTATGCCTTACGGTAAGAATACCACTTGTGCATATATGCACCCAAATCCAAGTCAAGATACTATGATAACACTCTAAGGAGATTCAAGTTTGGACTTTGGATAAGATACAGATTGTATGCCCTCATATAGAAATTAACAAGATTAAACTTTTTCAATACAACACATCACGTGCTCTTAAAATATCCTGAAATCACAAAATCAATTGACTAGAAGGTCATAGAGCTACTAGCTGAATAATGTAAAGATGTCACCTTCGCCAACACACGCAGGCCATTAATCAAGTTTTTAACCTTTCTACTTGATTAAACTAAAGCTAAGTAGGACAAAAAAATTACACCAACGAAGTAAACTAGCAACCCACCTGGTACCTTCTTTTATTTTGGGAGACAACATGGCGAGCCTTAACCTGTACAGCCTTCACTGCACTCCTTGAAGAATCGACTAACCCTTTTGTAATTGTTCCAAATAAACCAGGCTGTGTATCAGATGAAGATCCATCAGAAATGTCAGCTGGAGGAGATTTGGGAGACAAGCGAAGTCCCAGTCCACTCGTAAAGCGTGAAAAGGTTGATTTCCCAGAATTTTCAGTTGGTGACCCATCTTGAGTCCCCACCAATGGCTGAGGCAATTTCAAACTCTTGGTCCATGATGAAAGTTTAGATGGTTCATCATGGGAAGAATTGTGTGATTTGTCTGTAGCAACAGGAGGAGGTTGTACCTCAGGAGCTTTTACAGGAGGTAGGGATGAGTCAGTAGATTCATTATCCATTTCAGCTGAATTTTGGAGAAAGTTCACACACCTGGCATGCACAGTTCAACGGTAGCAATACTTACGACTATAGCTGCAAAGAAAAATCAAATCATATAACCTCACATGACTAATTCCACCATACTCGCTCTACTTCTAGAAACAAAACAATAAAAATCAAGTTTGTGATAGGTGTTTTCAGTTTCTGTTTTGTTTTATTTTGCCTAAATGTTTTGCAGCGAAACCAGTGAATGATCGTATAGATGTGAATGTGAGCAATTATCATTCCAACTGTAAGTGGCAAATATTGTATTTTCTTTCACTAATAATCTGAAACAATAGGAAAAACATTATGGACAAAATTAGTACCAGTGACCGAAAAATAAAAAAAGCACTATCCAAACAAAATTTCCATTCCATCAAACCAAGTTGCGTTTCATAATAAACTAGTAATAGTAGGATCGGATGTAATACAGACGACAAGAAAGTAGGAAATGATCATTAGTAGACATATTTTGGCACTCTTTGTAGTAAATTGGTGAAGAACATATCGCATTATGGCACACAAACAGTGGTCTGTTGTTGATTACTGTCTCTATTATGGCTTCAATCCATAATTCATATTAAACCAAATAGAACTGCGGAACTATAAAATCAAACGACGACCAAACAACCATTTCGATAACACTTAGCAGCACATATCACAAATGTATACGTATAAGCAATACCTGAAGATGATATTTAGAAAATAACAGAAAAATTGATCCACAAAATAAGAAGTCAAATTAAACGCAACACAAACGAAATTAATGGATAAATCAATCAATACGAATAGAAATGGAACCTCGACAAAGCTAACAGTGCTGAAGCGAATCAGATCTGTAAACCATGATCAAATTCAACACTTACCTTATTCCAAATCGCAATTGTTCCGACCAATTTCGAGGAACAGAGAATATCAAAGATGAGTGAGGCCCGTCTAGGGTTTCAGATGCGGAGCGAGAGAGAAAGAGAGAGCTTTGTTATCCGGCAAGGGAAGAGGTTCAGATGCTGGTCAAATCATTTCACGTGCTTAAGTTCGGTAAACATATCCAACGGTGGTGATGCAGTTTTATTACAATCAGTTGGTTAGTAGTAATAGTATTACCTTGTATACTTTATATCACCGCTAAGATCGGATAGGATTGATTTTTTTGTAGACCCTACAATTTTACCACTTTTCTTGGTTAACTGCCACCTAATTCTGGGTCTGAAAACTGTGTCGTTTTAACGGATTGTATATTTGGCAAATTTTCATATAAGAAATTTATATTTATTTATTTTTTGTTGTCAATTCTTTCAATTATTGAATCATTTAGTAGTAGAAGGAATTTAATTCTAGGAGAAAATAATAGAAAAAAGAAAAACGATTACTCAACGAAAAATTTATTAAAAATAGAAAAAGAAAGACTATGATTAAAAAGGAAAAGGAAAGAATCTTTTATTATTTTTATAGATTTATAGAAAATGTTTGTCACTTTTTTTCTTATTGAAACGTGCAAAATATCATTAAATTAAAAGAACTATTCTTGGTGATTACAAAAAATTTCAGCTGGGAGTAAATTAAAAAAAAAAAATTATTCTTAATCATTATAAAAAAAATTCAGCTGGGAGTACATTTAACTCGTTATTACTCGAAAATAACGAACACTTAGACCATTTAGTCATTTAGCCACATAATTGGAGGCAATAAAAGTATGGTCATCACAATAAATAAAACAAAAGTTACAACCTCCAAAACACTACTTTAGACTCTTAGGTGCTTTACTGCCAAGTGAAAATGAATTTAATGAATTTAATAGGAATAAGAATCTTAATTTTTATTCTTTTGTTTGGTAAAGCCTCATGGAATCAACAACTAATGAATTATCATATTCTAGATTGTATTTAATGGAATAGAACTTTTATTATTTTGACTAAATTACCCTTTACTCTTCAAAAATTATATTTATTTTATTAAATTACCATTATTTTATGAATTGAACAAATAAATAATATTCTTAGCAAAAAAATATATTTATCATGTGAGGGAAATGTGCACATTCTCAAACTTAATTATTAAAAAATAAAATAATAAAATTACATATAAATATTAAATAATTAGTAATATGATGGTAACATCCAAAAAAAAGTGAGAAGTGGAGGAGGATTGATAGGGTAAAATAGACTTTTGTTAGTATGGAATTAGCTTTCAAGTGATTTTATAGTGGAAAAGTAAATCCTTGGTTTAGGTGAATTGTAATTCCTTTGGAATGGGCTTTCAAGTTCTAATAAAGAAACCAAACACTTGATTGAGCTTTCTTAAGGAATAGCAAGTCCATTCCAATGCTCATTCATGTGAACCAAACACCACCTTAATGTTACTAATGATTCTACCAATTTCACATGGAACATCTTCTTCATTGACGACCTTGATAGTTAGTTCCAAATCACCTTCCACAATAATGTAAGCATAGCCTCTTTCCCCTATCGTTGTAATAACGAGGAGCGTGGCACTAGCTTCAGCCACAATGGTAAGGATGGCCCCAAGCACTCGAGTTTCTTCCCACAAAAACTGTTCATATTTTCATCACGGACCACGACACTAAGAGCATTCATGTTAGGAGAACAAACAGCGTCGAAGTTTATCTTTATCCATCCTGAAGGAGGTAGCGTCCAAGTATTTATCTTACTGTCAACAAGATTAACGTTTAGCAATTCTGTTTTATACTAAATAAAATTTAACATAAATTGATCTCCTACTTTATTTACATTTGGGGTAGTGTTGTTATACACTAGATTGTTCCTACACAACTATATAGAGTCCAGAACAATGGAGGCAAACAGCAAAAATTGCTCAGCCTCAAGACCTCTAGATCCCAATTGTCAAATAGTTTTAAGCCAATCCACATAGGGGTAGAGCGAAGGGTTGAGGTAGCACCCGAGGGGCTTGAAAACCACAATGCTCTAGAAAATGTCGGTCACTTAGTCGAAAAAAAAAAATTATTTGAAATCATAACCCATATAATTTTGTAGGTGTGTCACCAATTCAATTTGTATTATTTTGCTTAGAGTGCATTCAATCTACACTAAGTGCAGATTTAATTTTTTTTTTTATCTAATTTAATCCACACAATAACTCAAATCTAATTTAACACAATTAACAAAACTGCACGCGGAGTGGATTGATTATTTTTTAATATTAAAATATTATTTAATATTTATTAATAATTTTTTTTTCAATAACTAATAACAAAATAAAATAAATTATTGTTATTTTATGTTTCCAACAATAAATTAAAATAAATAAAATAAAAAATAACAAATTTTAAAAATAAATATGTAAGTAAAAAGAAATATTTAATTTTTTCTTTCATCCATATTTCTTTTGTTTATTTGTATTTACTAATCTTTTTTTTTTTTTTGGTCTTAATGTTTCTTGCTATTGACTTCTAAATTATATTTCATCGAATTAATATTTCTCTAACAGTTACTTAATTGTAAGGCTTTTGAAAGATGAATCACTTTTCTATCTTGTGGGGTTATGATCTTTTATCTATGTTTGTTTTCCTTTCCTGTGGTTGAGATTTGTTCATTGTTGTTTTTGCCTCATCTTTTGTAATAGGCTTGGGTGTACCTTATTTGGGTTGTTATGAAATTTGTAGCTCTATTTTCTTCCTTCTAACCAATGATAAATTAATTTGTTCCCATTTAAAAAAGAAAAAGAGAAAAAGGGTTGCTAATAAAAGAAACACACAAATCACCTACCCTATTAATCGAGGACAATTCACTTTCAATTAGGAAGAATCCGTGAAATTACTTATGAGTGTTGTATTGGTACTTGGTAGCTTGGAGGTTACTCCAGGTACTGTGTTGGCTGACTAATTATTATTATAGCCTCATACAAGGAGAGACACGTCAACCTTCTAGGAAGGTCCCATGTCACACATTTCTGCCATTATTATGTAATGTAATGTAATGTCATCACTTCCATTTTCTTAAGGAATACAAATTATCCAAGTCAATAATAATAATAATAATAATAATCTGCAAGTATTCAAATGAAGCTTTGATTAACTTATTGATAAATAAACCATTTACACATGAGTTATAAATTGCATTCTTGAATATGGAATTTTCATCCATCATAAACAAAATGCAAGCAACATCCATAATCAAAGGAGGAATAAGCATTGGCACAATTATATACAATTCATGGTGACCATTCAATGGTTAAACAGTACTTCAATCGTTTCTGTTTGGTAAATAACTTTGATTTATCTACATCAATCACCATTAAATATAAAGACAATTGAACCATTCTTGCTGTGAGGAGAGTTAAAAGAGTAAAATCAACTGATACTTCTCTGAGAACAAATCACTTCTTCGCTAGCAACCTCTCATTGGGTGTGGGGGGTTTAAAAAGTCAGCCATCATTTCTCGCAAGAAATCTTTCTACTCCCCCGCACATCCCATTTGAACCTCAAATCTTCTTAAGCTCTGATAGTCGTTGCAGCGTGGTGAGTTGCGGGAGCTCGCTTCAATGCCTTAACTCCAAATGGGTTGTTCTTGCTCTGTTCATAACAAATATATAATATAAGCAAACAATTCAAGATAATAGCACAAAAAAAAAATGGCCTAAAGAGTCAACTTTCACAAAGCATTAGATGTTTGCAACGAAGGTGTTGTCTTTCATGGTGTCTATAAAACAAAAAAGCTCTGTGAAGAAGTTCTGCTCTTACCACGCGGCAAGTTCCAGCGTTAAGATCGCAGACTGGGTAGTCATGAGGGCAGCAGCTGTAGTGATCATCACAGCAGGTTGCACCCTCGAGAGGGCAGCATCCCCAAGCGAAGCAGTATTTTCCATACTCGTAGATGCAGCAGCAAGTGGTTCCCACAGGGCATGTGTAGTAGTCATCACAAACAGTTGGTGGCTTAATAGGTGGAGTTGGTGGAGAGGGTTCAGGCTTAGGAGGGTTATCTCCGTTCTTGATGGGGTATGAGGGCTCTATGGCGATTCCACACTTACCGGTGGAAGCAGAAGCCAAATTACGCTCCAACTTAATGTATCCAGCCTCTCCCCAGCTGTCTCCCCAAGAGTTCCTCACAATCCAGTAATCTTTTCCGTTTTCTGTACCGTATCCAACTGCAGCCACACCATGGTCTAGTTGTGTTCCGCAGAGTCCAGTGAAAACACCCTGAATGAGTAAACCACATATTAGAACCACAAAACACAATTGTTAAGATAAGATACTAAAAAAAGATACAACTAGTTTTATTTCCAATGCATGATGTCTCATCAATGAGTACCCCAAATAAACCATCAAATTATGGTCTCTAAACAATTTGTGAATAATGTCACAATTGATAAAAAGGGTACAAGAAAGTACGCATATTTAATGTTGAGGGTCATTACCGATTGGTACAGTTGGAATGCTCTGCCACCAGCTTCAATGGCAACAGCAATAGGCTGATTTGCAACAGCCTTCATCAATGATTTCTCATCATTGGGAGGAACATCTTCATAATTATCGATTGTCACAACATGGGCGTTTTTCTGCAGAGAATGAAAGACAAAATATAAGTAATTTCAAAGACTAGAATTAATTAACCGGGCTAACTTGGATTGGAGCAAGCTATCTTGATAATTCAATAGGAAAAACGAGAAATGCTATAAATTTAACACACACCCTGTATGTATCACATTGACCGTCACGAGCCTTGTAAGGGTAATCCTCATCAGAATCAATGCCACCATTGTTGATGATAAATTCGAAGGCGTAGTCCATGAGACCACCATTGCAGCCCTCGTTGTAAGAAGTATCACAATCCACCAATTCTTGCTCAGACAAAGAGATTAGATCACCGGTTACAAGCTTGTTAATCCCTTCAACTGCAGCAATAGTTGAAAAAGCCCAGCAGCTCCCTTCAATTCAAACCAATTTATAACGTTAGTTTAGTGACACCCAACAAAGATAATAACTTAATAAACAAATTGCTTCTTTTCTTTTAAATGATCGTCATGATGACTCTATTTTGGCAGAAAATAAACCCTAATTGTTACAGAAAGACAAAATTAACCAATTACAGTAAAGACTAATAATCACTCCAATAATATATAATTTTTTTTAGAAAAAAATCCCTTAAAATCTGCAAGTCTAACATATCAAAAGGGTCTTTCCCAATTTTCCAGGAAAACAACAAACAGACAATCAAAAGTGAAAGCTTATCAATTTCTTTTAGGGTGAAAATCTCCAAAAACAGGTGACGAATTCCATCCATGATTATAAAAAAAGGAAAACCTAACAATCCAATGATCCATCGAAAACTATAATCGGAGGCTAAAAAAAAGTCAACTTCGGTTAAAATTTTGAAAGAAAAAAAAAACTCACCGCATTGACCCTGATCTTTAACAGGTACAACAGCCCCTTTAGCCCTCCAATCGACGGAATCGGGCAACGAATCGCCAACTCGGAAGGTGTACCGATCACTCTTCCTTGACTGAGATAGCTTTCCCTTCCGATCCATCTTGGTACCCAAATAGATGGTTCTGTACTCCTCGTTGGTGAGATCAGCAAACTTGTTCATCCCAAGTTTGTAGGTCCTGCTCTCCTTATTGTGTTCATCAACAAATTTCAAATTATCTTTAAAGATCTCAAATCGCTTCTCCTTCTCTCCCAGAGCGTTGTACGCCTTACCATGATGAACGAGCCATGATTCGTACATGGCTCTCATCTCTTTCTCAGTCCTGCCTTCAGAAGGGACCTCCATGCCGTGTTTAGCATTATAGTCGATGATAGACATATCCGAAGCCCAGGCAAAACCCACCAAGAAAACGATGGAAAAACACGAAACAAGAGAAGATCTATGATGGATCGCCATATTTCAGTAAAGGGTGTGATCAGAAAAGGAAGAAGAAGAATCTGTTTTGTGAGAAATGAAGGTGTGTAAGAATGTGTATATATAGGATTGGAGAGTGAAGAAGTGAAAATATGGCTACTTTTTCACAGGCTGGATAGGTAAGAATAAATAATACAAAGAAAGAAAACACAATCGATTACGATTGGCTATTAACAACATCGAAATACGTATGAGGATGGGCTTTTTCACACGTGTGATCCTCCATTTAGTTATTTATTTATTTTATTCTTTATAAATAGTTTTTTTTAAGATTATTTTACAAATACACAAAAATTATAAAAATAATATTGTACTTAATTTTAAATATTTGTAAGTTTTTTTTTTTTGTTATTTGTAAGTTATTTTTTTTTTTGCTTGGATGTTATTTTTCTTTTGTTTTTATGTAATTTTATTGTTGTTTTGGTGTTGGTTTTATAAAAAATTGTAAAAATATATAAAAAAAATATATTTAAACGTAAAAATATAAATTTTTTACAAAAAGAAATAGTGTTTTATGTAATTTTTTTTTTTTTGCTAATTGGGATTTTTTTTCCCTTAAACTTTTAAATGTACTAAATGATGATCTCTAGACTTTGATATTTACCAAATTATGTCTCTTGAATTTCGATATGTATTAAAATTATTTCTCCCAAACTTTTATTCATATTAGATTTTTTTTACTAAAATTAGACAAAAATATTCAACAATCTCAATAATTTAGGAATTTTTAACAGCTTTAAAAATTTATGAAACATTGGTACATGTTAAAATTCAGAAACAAAAATCAAAATCATGATTAAGTGTTTTGTTTAGTTTGCTCTTTTTTTTGTGTGAATGTTTTTGATGAATATTATCTTTACAAGTTTGTAATTTTAGTCAAATAAGTAAATTTTTTTATCTCACACATAAAAAAAAAGTAATTTTCATTTGAAAGGGATTCAAATAAGAGTAATTGACCCACGTCAAAAAAAAAAAAAAAAAAAGAGTACTTGACAGATCATTAGTTCATGTATTCTATATAACAACCTATCATGAAAAAACAAAACGATTTAAAAAAAGAGATATGTGGTAATCATTAATGATTATTATTTTACCAAAAATAACAAAAGATGCAGATAAGCATGGGGTTCCTCTATGTTAAAATATATATTAATAATTTGGGGATTTAATTATAATAATTAAAAATATCAGTGAAATAATTGGGGAGAGATTTTTTTCTTAAAAAAAATACAAAATTATTCGGTCATGTGCTTGTTTATTCCACAAAGATTCTCAAGATTCATTGTTTGAAGGAAAATATTCATGTGGCCCAATCCATTTACATTCTTTGATATAAGTGCACAAATAATTTATGTATTTATTTTTGTTTTTTATATTTGTAGATTTTTCAATAAAAAAAAAAAATTAGGTGATGTTTAGTTTGGTAGAATAAAATAATAATGGTATA
The DNA here is from genome assembly GCF_029168945.1 of Cannabis sativa. NCBI lineage: Eukaryota > Viridiplantae > Streptophyta > Magnoliopsida > Rosales > Cannabaceae > Cannabis > Cannabis sativa. Next base: position 20,207,402 of record NC_083610.1, read on the forward strand.
ATGAAATAAGAATAGTAATATAAATTGATTAGGATGTTTGGTTTGATGTTGTAAGGAATATTAAAATAAGTGATAAATTAATAAAATTGTTCCTACTTTAATTTTTATATTTATAAATAAAAGGGTATTAAAATTATTTTAGTTTTATCTTATTTAACCATTTGTAATATAATCCTTACACAAATTTTTTTGGTGCAATGAGAATTCTATATATGATGTAATCATCATTATATTGTAGTCCTATTACACCACTTTTAAAATAAATCAACGAGAATTTTGATTCCATTACAATATTATGTTTGGTATTGACTTTGTATTAATAGATTGTGTAAAATTATAATATATTTTCAATAAACTCGACCCCAACACCACGGGTCGGGTCTTGGATCCCAAGTCCCGAGTCCGGGTTCGGATCCTGGTCCAGGACACGGGACCCAGGTCCGAATTCGAGTCCGGATCCCAAGTCCAGTTTTGGGTCCGGGCCCGAGTCCCAGGTTCGAGTTTGGGTTTGAGTCTTGGGTCTTAAGTCTAGGTCTGGGTCCGAGTCTAATTTTTGGGTCTGGGTCCTGAGTCCGGGTCTAGGTCTGGATTCGGATTCAAGTCTAGGTTTGGGTCTAGGTTCGGGTCCAGTTCACGAGTCTGGGTCTGGGTCTTTAGTCCAGGTTCGAGTCTTGGGTCCAAGTCACGGGTCCCAGGTCCGAGTCGAAGAATGGGGTTGATCCAAATCTTTTGTAAATATTATAATACAAGTAAATACGAACTATTTATTATGTATTAAATAAGATAACTTACATTGTATAAAAGATTTTAGTCGTAATAATTAATAAAATAATATAATGTAACCTAAGTGGTTGTATAGGGTTTTGAGATTTAATATTAAATTGTACAATATAATATATATAGACCCTTCAATAATAATAAAAAAACTACTGATTGCTGACCAAAATTATTTTCTTTTGTTATCACATATGGAGCACTAAAATGTTTACATTTTTTTTTATATTAACAATAAAATCCTTCAATTTTTTTCTTTTCTTTTTTAGTTCGGTTGGCAAATCCAAAATACTATTTACAACACAAATAATATTCAAAGAGCCACACAAATCTCATGAAGGAGATGACTCGATAAAATGTAGCCAAGTGGTATACACTACTATTACTAATCAATAAGATAGTAAAATATGATATCCTAATTTGAACCCCCTTCATAGATAAGTTGCTTTTAAAGAATATTACACTCGATAATCAAACAACGAACAATGACATAAAAGGTCCACAACCTTAGATCTTTTTATTGAGGAAAAGATCGATTACAAAATTATTGGTTGAAGCTATAGTCTTTTCAAGGTAGGGTTATAAACATCATTATCACAATCTCAAAATAACAAAATATTAAGACAAAAAAGAAAAAAAAAACTAAGCCCTCAACATCGTTACCATTCAACAAACCTATGAATCTAGACCCATTATGATAAGTGTATATTTATTTATGAAAAAAAATATATATTTTTTTTATTATTGTTATCCAATTAATTCTTTAGACGCTTTAAAACGTTGATGAGTGTGATTTTGATTTGTTAAGATTTTAGAAAGACAATCACCTATTTAAAGTTTTTTGGAGTGATTTTAATTTTTAACACACTTTGGTGGGAAAAGGTCAAGATCAGAGAGCTTATTTTTGCAAGTTAAAACGTGTTGGGGGATTTTGATGTCTTTAAAGTTATAAATGAATTTGGAGCTAAACATAAAGTTTTAGATCTTGTTCTCAGTTTTTAAGAATATCTTAAATTGTCCAATTTCGAATTGTATTAAATGAGTTATGGTCAAAATACTGTTAAAGCACGCAAAGCATTTTCCCACCTGCTGCAGCACACCAAACCACATGTTGCAACCTATTTTGTGAAATTGCAATTTTGCAAGTAAGGAGCAGTCAGGTTGAGACACATCAAACATTGAGTTGTGGCTAGGGCTGAGCAATTTTGCAACATATGGTTAGTTATGCTTTCAAGGAGAACAAACTAGTGCAACCAACACTAGCACGCCTAGAGTACTGAGTGGATGTGGTATTATAACTAGTTGTACTTATAGTATGGATTAATGTTATCACATCAGTATGACTAGAGTGTTGAGTATAGGCTGATATTATAGTAAATCATGCTATAGTCAAGAATGTTCGAGAATCAGTTATATGTGTTGGACACGAGTTTCAAACTTGGTAATTAGGTGTATGGGCACCTAATTGCAAGTCAGGTTATATGTTTATAATTTATACTTTTCTTATTGAGTCTGTCGATTCACATATATTAGATATGTTTCATGTGTAGGTCAAAGGCCAGGATTGAACAACATTGAATATTGGAGATCATTTAAGATTGTACATATCTGAATGGTAAGATTTGGAGTGTTCGGATCTTCGGGACAATATATGTTAAATTTTGTTAGTCACTAGGCGACACTTTTGTTATATTGCGTTATGTTCACATTTGAAAAATAGATTTTGGGATCATGGGTTTTGTGAATAGTTTGCATTTAAAATGTAAATTTATGGAAGTATTTTAATTATTATAAAGTTTTAATTAAACATGATTTTATATTAAATCCTTTGATTACTAAAAGTTAGTACAATAATTAAGAAAATACAATAACATGCCTAAACTAGTAGGGCCCTCGTTATTTCAGGAAGCAGCCAAATGACGTATCCGTGTATAAGAGTTATGAGTCCGTGGGAGAAAAGATCTAGTGAAGGCTTAAAGCTTGGGCGTTACAAAATGGACCAGGAAAAGGAATAATGGACCCAAAATCAATTCCATGGCCGAATTGGAAATATAGGTCCATAGACTTTGATTTTTGCTATTTCGTTTCATTTAATAAAATAATTGTATCGTTTTCTAAATTTATCATTTATCTAATCTATTTATATTTTTATCTATTTAATAATTATAAAAAATTAAATTTAAATATATTTATTAATGTCTTAATCAATAAATAAATCATTATTTCTATTTTCTTCTTAAATTTGTCCAAACTTAGTGAAAAACAAAGTCTTATTTTAGATCAATTAACTATTCGAGAATTCTAATTGACTTATTAAATCAAATAATTGAGTCTACAAGGTAGTATTATCTAAGAAAATGTCAGGACTATGGACCAATGAAATCAAACTCCTAATAAGTAGATCTGAAGTTTACCAATTAAATGTTCTAACTTATTAATTTCTGCTCAATCCACTATAGATTCAGAATTGCACTCTTAATTACATAAAACACTCTATATACCAATACAAATACGTTATGAATTATTCATTATTTCAATCTAAATAGTCAATGATCATCTATAGACGTATTACATCGAGTATGGAAAAAATTATTATTTTATCTTTCGACGTATTTTATCCTTAAAACACTTAACTCCTTATAAATGATATTTCGGTAAACTAATATAATTACTGAAATAAGAGCTCTTCCATTTATCTCGTTTAGCCAAACTTTATGGAAACTATCATTTTACTTATAAATAGTTATAGAAGCTATAGATTCCATAGAGTATCCAAGATGTAAGTGTGGGCTAGTTCTATAGGTAAACGGGTAAAAACAAGTCAAAGAACCTGTATAGTATAATTAAGCTAAAGCTTAACTATCTCAAGATTGAGATCAATCGACCTAAGATCAACTATAAGTGACGTTGACTTAGAAAAGATACAATAGTAAGTTTATGATATCTTTTCTACTATCAATATCAGTTCACTACGATGTATAGTCAATACATTACTTTGCTAATACCTTAGAAAATTCTACTTCTCCAAGTGTAAGCAGACCACATCGTTAGTTATCACGTTAGTATAAATCTAGTGCACTGATAAATCGTGAGACTAAATAGTTTGAAGCATATAAATAATATAATTATGATTATTTTTCATTGTGTAGCAACATCATAATCATGAGTAAATATATGTTTGAGATTTTATAAATTTTTTATATTAAACATATAATTATGAAAGTAACATGTGAACCAAACAATATAAAATAAATTGTGATATTTTTATTAATTAGTAATAAAATTATATTAAAATAGGTTTTATTAAGAGCATCAAACCCCAATACTCTCCCCCAGCTACTGTTCAAGTGTCATGGAAGCCACCAACCTTTGGTGATCTTTAAGTTAAATGTGGATGCAGCTGTGGATACTAATAAGAAAATAAATGGAGTTGGAACTGTTGTTCGGACTCTTACGACAAAGTTATTGTTGCTATTTCTAATCTATTATTGGTAATTTTGCATCACATAAAATGGAGGCAAGACATTTTTTCACAGTTTAAATTGGGTCCTTCAAATACAATTGTCAATTGCTCAAGTCGAGACAGGTGCATTGTTAGTTTCAAATGCTTTGCGAGCACTTTTGTCTGCAATTTTTTCTTTTCAAGTTTTAATTGTAGATATTTTTAATATATATCCTATCTTTTTTTCCTAATGTGAATATTCCAAATGTTAACCGTACAACTAATATGTTTGCTCGCAGATTGGCAAAATTTATGTTAGAGTGGATAAAACTTACTCTTAGTTGAAGAATATATCCCTCTACTTATATATATTCTATTATTGTAAATGACTTATTATTTTAATTTATAATAGTATGTATTTCTCTAAAAAAAAAGTGATATTTAATAAAAAAAATCTCTAAATTGTGACCAAAATATTTTTTAAAAAAAAAAAAAAAATAGTTCATTTGCTCTTTACAATATGTATAGTTCAAAATGTTGTATCTAATTAATTTATTTTTAGTGGTTCTATAGTTATCATTTGCTCTATTAAGTGTATTAAAGATCCATTGTAATTTTTTGAATAAAAGTTATCATTTGACATTAAAAAAAATCATAAAAAAGCATTCGCCCGCTTTTATAATCAAATAATATATTATATATATCATCATTAATTGCTCTCAAAATATTGGCACCATCATTTACTATTTACTTAATTAGCTAGTCTTGGCTGCCTACCCACGTAAATTTCAATATATACTTATTACAATTACAATAGTATTGTTATTGAGTATTGGTACCCAACACCTTATATATATGGTGTTTGATAATTAGTTAATAATATTTTTTTAAAATATTTTCGTAAATTATATAATACTTGATACTTAATTACACTAATAATGATAATAGTGGTGTAACACCAAAAAAAAAATATTAGATATCAATAATATTTTTTTAACAATTATTATATAAGCATTGTTATTAAGTACCAGTGGTGTCTAGCACTTTCTCGACATGTTGCGTTGCGATTAGCTAGCGATACTCCCTAAAAGCTATTATATTAAATTATGTAGAATCCGATACTTAGTTCAACCAATAACAAACTGGTGCGCTTTAGCATTTTTCTTATCATATTTATGAATGTTGTTCCAGTGTGGTTGGAACTCTTGGTTGCTGATAACACACGTTCTGTTATTATCTTCAACACACAATTACATTTGTCTTTATTCATTTCACCATATAATGATCACATGTAAACAAACTCATCCTACCTTCAGTGGACCTCATAATAAAAAATAAGAAAAAAACAGAAGAGTGTCCCATACTCATAGTAATTAACTTCGTAATTTTAATTTATTTTAGTTTTTATTGATAACATTTTATATAGTTTTAGTTTAGTTCAATGATTCCCAATCTGAACACGCATCACCGCATTATTATTATTATTATTTTATTTATTATTATCACTATTATTTTCTGAAGAAGAAGAAAAAATAGTCCCACTTGATTGGAAGATATTATCCATATGAGATCTATTGCGTGGAGTACTATTCATTCGCACCTCTACAGCTTTTATTTAAATCAAAACAAAACAAATTTCAGTTGAGAATAATATATTTGAAAGGCATACACTAATAAATATAATTAATATTAAGTTATTTATTAGTACAAGGAGTTGTTTTTAGTTCTATATGAGTAATAATAATGTTTTTTTAAATTTTGCTAAATGTTTTGCTGTGTGCATGTTATTACTAAACTATTAAATTTGAATTTTATTAACCACTTCAGGTTAGCTCAAGTGGTCATAGGAGGGTGCGTGTGTGTTGGAGGTCCTGGGTTCGAGTTCCAATGCATTGTGTAATATATAAACGCTTAAATAAAAAAAAAAATATATATATATATATATAATATTTAATGACTATATCAAGAGTAACAAAATTAATGATATATTTTTTTATTTGTTAGGATTTTCAACAATTTTTTTGATGAAAAATTATATGTTATTATAATTTTTTTTTGTAAGGTTTGTATTATTATAATTAATTACAGAATAGTATTATAAATTATATATTATTTTATTTAAATATCACGTTTAATAGTTTATTTAAAATACTTGTTTAATAGTTCAAAAGGTAACCTCCGAAAATAGGTTTCCTGCTCCATTCAAAAAAAGAAAAGAAGAAGAGATTAATAAGTTTTCTGTGGAAGCAAAATACTTTTAGTTTACAAATTCGTCAATGATTAAAAGTTGGTCGGCTAAAGGAATATCACGTTAATAAAACAAAATTGAAATTAAAAACTATAATTTAACATTATCATTATAAAAAAATAAACAAAAAAACATTGTAACAAAGAAAGAAGAAACGAGGAGTGCTTGACCTTGTTTTTCTTTATTATAACAAGTTATAAGATCGAACTCATTTGTTTACCAAAAAAGAAGTTTTAATAATAATAATAATAATAATAATATAAAAAAACAGCCGTAAAACTATTTTTCATAATCTTCATTTTTTTTTTTAAGAAATAACTTATACAGGCAAGATTATGAAGTATCACCAATAATAGTAAATTGTCATTGTCCATTGATTAAGTATTATCAATTCAAATAATGTTTTTAATTAGTCAAGGAATCACAAAAATATAGCCACCCACCCTATAAAAGTTGTCAACAAATATAATATAATTTAGATTCTAATGGGCATTTGTGTTATCAAAAGAATAAATTGAGGTGAACAAAAGTATAGCTAATACAATATTAAATTAAGAATAAATAATTCTTTGAACTATGCATCATCTTATTATTATTTTATTGCGAAAGCTTCTAAAGTATAGAATTACATTTTTACTCGTTTTTTAAAATAATTTGTTCTATGTTGTATAGTTCATTAGGCAAGTCTATTTAACAATTTTAAGTTATTCAAAATTTAATTTATTGATATTAAACACATAAACATTAACTCTAAATATATATATATACATATTTTCATAATTTATTATTACATTTTTATTAATATATTTATATTTTGTATGAACTCTTAATAACTTGAGTTAGATTATCTACATTAGTACTACATAATAAATTGTTCAAATAAATAAGCAAAATGTAACTAAAAGAGATATTAACAACATTTTTTATGATTAAAAGAGATATTAACTCTAAAAGTTTTTTCTCTAAAAAAATTAAAATTTGGGGAGATAAATACTATTTATTCGTAAATTAATGAGTAATATGAGAGAAGAAAATAGGATATGAAAATATTAGGTGTGATTATATATAAGGAAAGAAATTAAACTCAGCTTTTCTAATTTGTAAATAATTACATTTACGATTAAACATGAGCGCCCATGGCCTAATGGATAAGGCGTCTGACTTCTAATCAGGCGATTGTGGGTTCGAGTCCCACTGGGCGTGTCTTTCCTTTATATTTTTTAGTTTTGGGAGATTGGATTGGAGTTGCAACATATTACTTCAACCACAAAAAGAGACGAAAATGTTGACTAAGATAGTTAAAGTCTCTAACTTGTAATTCTTCAACACGCAAACTATAATTGTTTTTTCATTTAGAAAAAGATAAAATCTATCTTGCAAATAACAATAACACCTGTCTATTAAAAGAAAAAAACAAAAATATTAATAACACAAAATGCCTCATTTGATGGGTATCACATATAATGGGCTTTCTTAGATTTTTGCCATCGAAATACTAATTATCTTCTCTTATTGCTTTTTATAACACCTCCGCAATCTTGTGGCAAACTCCTCCTTTAAAGGTTAAACACCAAAAATATATTTATATTTATATATATATGAAACTTTTTAAGTGGAAGCATTAAAATAAAAACACGCCTGCAATTGAGTTTCAATTTTAATAATTACTGTACTGTAATTTGTAGCAATGGCAATCTTGCCCAGTCCGATATCGACCCGACTCAATAGCTTTCTTGATTTGGGCTGGATCAGGCCCGACCTTTGTTAAAGGGATAGGATTTGACCCAACATATTTTTTTTTTGGAAACTTACAAAAGTACTAGAATTTAAGTTAATTTTTACAAAAATACTGTATTTTTATAAAACACCAGTAGAACTCAAAACAAAACAACTAAAAACATCAGTGGAACAACTAAAAAATAACAGTATAACAACAGTGAAAACTTAACACAGTATAAAACTTACAAAGTATTTTTTTTCAAAAATTCCGCCCAACAGTATAAAAGTAAAAAAATTAAAAATTTCAGTATGTGGTGTAATTATCCTTTTCTATTTTAAGCAAACATTTTTAAAAAATATATTTATTACATTATAATTATATTAAAACTAAATGTACTTTCCTAGCAAAATTAGGATATTTTGTGTCTAATATAAATATATATATTTATAAGAATATAAATTGATTTTTTTAATTAATATCTAAATCGAAATAAATAAGCGCTGATTTGAAAAGAAAAAAAAAACTATATTGAGTTGGGTTGGGTCGGGCCGAAAACCAAGATAGTGACCCGGAACATTCGGGTTATGGCTGCCTCGATGGATTGGAGGCCGACCTGATCCGCGAAAATAACCCATTCTGCCAACCTAATAATTTCTTTATAATTTTTTATAATAAAAAATAGTGCCTAAAATTTTAAATATATTTCTTAATTTATTTAATCTCACCTTACCATGTCATTTTGAAGATCAAAATAAAATAAGAGTTCGATCAAATTTGGTCACTCTTAATTATGAGGCACAAACTTCATGGAATAAATGTCATCTATTATCACATACAAATTTATAAATATATTGATCACCTCTTTTACTGTGCCAATAACAATAAATTCATTAATTGTAACCTCTTGTAATTGTAAATACAACACCAAGAAATTCACCTTCAGAACCAAACCAACCAAAACTAAACTTATAAAGTTTAAACAAGAGAAGAAGGGAGAAGAAAACAACACACTTATTATGTACTCGTTCAACACAACACATTTTCTTTTAATGACAATAATTTTGAATATCTTACCAACTTGAATAAAATTTATGTCTTTATCCAAAAATTTATTTTCCCATATCTTTAAGGGTAAATACCATTTTGGACCCTGTGTTTTGCAAAAGTTACAGATTGGACCCTGTGTTTTGTTAAATAACAAAATGGACCCTGTATTTTTTAAAATAGTAAAAATAGGACCCTGAGCTTAATTTTTGACAACTTTTTTTTTTAATACAACAACTTGAAGACAATGCTTAATACGAACAGATACAAAAAATGTAAACAGTTTTGTCATAGCACTTTTAGATCGGATTATAATTGAACTTTATTTTGACAAAAAATCAATTCAGGGTCCTATTTGTACTATTTTAGAAAATACAGGGTCTATTTTGTCATTTAACAAAACACAGGGTCCAATTGGTAACTTTTGTAAAACAGAGGGTCCAAAATGGTATTTACCCTATCTTTAATACAATATTTAATAGAGGGGAGAGAAAAAAAGAGGAAGAGAAATAAAGAAATTGATTAAATTCTTTGTTTGGAAAGAGGAAGAGAAGAAGGGAGAGGAGAAAGACTCTATCCAAATACCCAAATTTCAATCCTTTTAAAAGTGGAAAAATTTAAGAAAAAAGACAAAAAAATTTAAACAAAATATCTTTTCTACTATTTAAAAACTTAATAAAACTTAATAATAATCTGATCTAGAGATATTATGATAAAACTGGTTATATTTTCTGAATCTGTTTATATTATAAATTGTTTTAAAATTGATTATATTAAAAAAATAAAATTATTAAAAATTAAACTCAGGATCCTACATTTACTATTTTGAAAAATATAAATCTATTTTGTTATTTAATAAAATAGAAGGTTCAATTAATAATTTTAACAAAACACGAGATCCAAAATATTATTTACCGTTTATTAAATTATATAAATAAATAAATATATATATATTTTTTGATTTAAACGTTTATATATTACAACCATATATTATTGGAACTCGAACCCAGGACCTCTAACACACGCACCCTCTATGGCTACTTGAGCTAGCCTCAAGTATATAAAGAAATAAATAACTACTAACAACGTGATACATAAATATAATGTTAAGCACTATAAAATATTTAAGCGTAAATAACATTTTGGACCCTCTGTTTTATAAAAGTTACCAACTGGACCCTGTGTTTTGTTAAATGACAAAATGGACTCTGTATTTTCTAAAATAGTACAAATAGGACCCTGAATTGATTTTTTGTCAAAATAAAGTTTAATTATAATCCGATCTAAAAGTGCTATATGACAAAACTGTTTACATTTTTTGTATCTGTTCGTATTAAGTATTGTCTTCAAGTTGGTTGTATTAAAAAAAAATTATCAAAAATTAAGCTCAGGGTTCTATTTTTACTATTTTAAAAAATACAGGGTCTATTTTATCATTTAACAAAATACAAAGTCCAATCTGTAACTTTTACAAAACACACGATCCAAAATAGTAACAATACTTTAACAAATAATATGCCTTGCGGTAATTTAATTGAAGAACCATTTGAATCAACACAAAAATCTTTAATTTACTATACCAATTTAAAATATTATTTTAATAAATAGATAATATGGTACAATAATAGGACCCATATTTGACCGGTTTCCAATTTCATTCAAATTGCATACCGTTACTTTTAGATAAACACATATCAACCTTAGGATACTCAAAATACATACTTTTCATCAATCTAATGGTTCAAAATTTAACATTCTTTAATATTAATTGAGGTTTTACATTATTGGCCATACAAGAAATATGTTTTATTTTTTTTAGAAACTTTTTACAAATATCTTTGCTACGTGGCTCTGTCGGCACATTGTATTTCCTTTTCTTTTTCACTTCAATAAATGAAACTTATAGCTATCTATAATTAAATAAAACAAAAACTAAAAGTAAAAACTAGAAAGAGTCACAGCATACCCATGATCATTCGTACTTACGTCCCTACCTAGCCGGGTTACAAGAAAGGACGGATTCATATAGAAGCGAAGTGGGACAATGGTTTTAAAAAAAAAAATGAAAAAAAAAATATATATACAATTTAATTAATTATGATATATATTAATCTAACGATTATTGACCTACGAATCTCCTATTAGGCAACTCAACCTTAACTTGGTTGGCAGGGTTAGGGCCTTTCTCTCGCTGAGCGACGAGCGCATGCGCGTCCGATTCTAACGTCATTTCCTAAATCACTTCCCATTCAGTTGCTGAAAGATAGAGAAAAGCCTTCACCACGACATTAGTAGTTTAGCCCTTCATGCTTTCCACAGACTTTTTTTTATAAAGATAGAATAAAGGATTATTTCACAAATGCACAAAAACAATTAAAAAAAAATATAAAAATACAGTTTCACGGAATTTTAAATATTTTTACGATTTTTTGATTTTATTTACAAAAAATACGGTCTTTTTATGTTGTATTCTTGTTAATTTGTTGTTGGTTTTTTGTTATTTGTATGTTATTATTTGTTATTGTTTTGATGTTATTTAGATGTTATTTTCATATTACTTTTATATAGTTTTCTGGTTGTTTTTGTGCTGTTTCTATGAAAAATTTTAAAATATATATAAAAAAATCTTTAAACATAAAAATATAATTTTTTTTTTACAAAAAAGAGTGTCTTATGTAATTATCCTATAAAATAAGGGGAACAATACGGAAGATTGGTCTGCACCGCAAAGCTGAGCATTTAGAATAGGGTCGAGAGAGAACTGGTTTGATTCATTTTCTACGTAAGGAAGCATAAAAGTAGCTATGAACTCATACTAAATGGATTTAATATTTTAATTATTAATGGTTAAACTATATTATATATACCCTTTATTTAAAAGTACTATATTATATATACAAAAAATGGTTTATAATTTTTTAAATTAGTGATTATATCAACATATATTTGACTTAATATTTATAATATAAAGTCATAATAATTAGAATTGACATTTTCTTCTGCCATTTGATATAATTTTTGAAAAAAAAAAAAAACCTATTGAATGCCACTTAAGTACTAAATGGAACTAGGTAATGCCATTAATGTGTGTATCGGCAAACTTAATTGTAGACCATAGAATTGTTAGTTTTACGCATTAACTGACTACATAGCTAGCTCTCAATTTAATATTGGTATTTATTGATAGATAATATTAGAGCATTGCTATTAAGTACCAGTAATGTTTAGTACTTTTGCGACATGTCGCGTTGCGATTGGATAGTAATACTCCCTAAAAGTTATTATATTAAATTATATGGGACCCGATACTTAGTTATACCAATAGCGATATTGACACATAGGAGGGTGCTAGACATCACTGGTGCCCTTTAGCATTTCTCATAATATTAACATCATGTCATCTCACAAAATATTATAGCACTCTAGTCTATACTCTAGCAATGCTCTTCTTATTTGCCCCTTAAAAAATGTCTTAAACAATATTAGTAGGAATGCATGAAAATGATGGCACACTATTAGTATTAGTGGCATATTTATGTTGAGGCAACTTCAAAACAAGTCAAGATCGTATATTTGTATTTTCTGTGCAACTTTTGGGCTTAGCATGTGAGGATGAATAAGCCGGCAACTCCTCTTAAACAAGTGGGCTTATTATTTATTTGTTGTCTCTCCTCACACCAATATATCTATCTATGCTTTTCTCTCATATATTTTTTGGTCCGTTCACTAAGGATAAGCAAATATTTTCTACAGCCAATGGAAAATTGAGTGCTCCTTATAACACTAGTGTCTCAATCGATCTTCCCCAATTATTCCAATGTAATTTAGCATACTTGAAGATGATGCCCTAACTAGCTAGTCTGTCTTATGTTTTGGAAAATTGTTGGAGGGTATACTACAAGATAGAGCATCTCGCTCAAAGGCTGTTTGCATGTGTTTTTAGTTTTTATTTTTCAGAATTATGATTTCAAAAGTAAGAATCGAAAATATTTTTTTTGTCATTTTAAAAATTTAATAGTATTTAATACAATTTTTTAAAACTATTTTTAGTTTTTTTTCTTACTAAAAAAAAAAAAAAATCATATTCTACATCATACCATGACATGAAATCTATCCTATCCTGGACTTGACCCGATTTTGGACCCTGACCCGAATCCAGACCCGGACCCAGACCCAAACATCGGACTCAGATCCAAACCTAAACACCGGACCCCGAACCCCGGACTTAGAACCTAGACCCGAATTAAGATCTGGACCTCAGACCCCAACCCTGGAACCGAACCCCGAATCTCAGAACCTAACCCCAGATCCAAACCCAGACTCGAACCCATACCCGGATCTAAAACTCAAGGCTAGGTCAGAGATCCTTGGCCACGTCCAGGTTCGAGGTCTGAGTTTCGGTCTAGGGTCTAGGTCCGGGTCGGGATCTAGGTTTGGGTTCAGTTCAAGTCGGCCTAGTATTCCACCACTTATTAACCCAAGATTCCAGATATTTATTAAATGTAAATGAGAGCGATCTACCAAGGCAAAAATACTATAGATGCAAGGTTGGAGTCTAGGTCCAGGGTCTAGGTTTGATATCTGGGTCAGGTGTCCAGGTTTGGGTCTGGAATCTGGGGTCCGAGGTCCGAGTCTGGGTCCAGGACCTGGTTCATGGTTCGAGTCCAGTGTTTAAATCTGGGTCCAGGTCAGAGTCTAGGATTTTAGTCTGGGTCGAGGTACGGGGTCTGTGTCGGGGTCCAGAGTCCAAGTCCGGGTCCGGGTTTTGGGTCCAAATAATTTTTAAAAATTATTTTTTATTTTTTAAAACTGAAAACATATTTTAAATTATAAAACAAAACAACCCCAACTGTTTAAAATGTTCATACAAAATATTATATTTTATTTTCTCTTTTATCCCTCTCATTCAATAATTTGTTATTAATATTCCAATAATAAATAACTCTAAAAGTTCACAAACTAATATCACATATTATCCACCTCATAATTAAGCATCTTCTTTAAGGCATTTATATTTGAAGTAAATTAGTGATTTTTTTATATAAATTTTTATGTTGTAATAAATAATATATAATATTTTACTTTTCATGTAATTGATTTATATTTAAATTTTTAATATATATACATATATATTTTTACATAATGATGAGTTGGTATTCTTTAGCCAAGATTCTTTACCCAGTCATTAGAAATAGGGAAATTTACAAAAATATTGGAATTTGAGTTAACTTTTACAAAAATACTGTCACACGGAAATCTTTTCAAAAATACTATGTTTTTGTAAAACACCAGTAAAACACAAAGCAGAACAACTCAAAACAACAGTAGAACACTAGTAAAACACCAGTAGAACACCAGTGAAAACTTAATACAGTATACTGCAGTATGAAACTTATAAAAAAATACAATAAAAAAGTTAAAAATTCCGCATAGTAGTATTTTTGTAAAAAAATGACAAAAGTTAGTATACCATGTAAATTTCCCTAGAAAAATATGCAAGGATGAATAAGGGCGAGAGTGCACCATTTTAATTTACTAACTATATTATAAAAAACCAGTAGACAATCAAAAGATATCATGGTTATAATGTTGGACATTCATTAATAGCAATACTCTAAAGTTATTTCAATAATCACATGAATATTTCTTTAATTTGCTAAACTTCTTGGTGTGCTCATTAATTCATTACAATATACATCAATTATTAACTACCAAACCGTACGTATGAAACGATATATATATAAAAAGAGACATTGGCCTCATTAATGAAAACAAAGTGCAACCAGCTAATAACCTATGGATTGGACAAAAAATAAGTTTATTTAGGTTTGCATCTTCTTCTGTATAGCTCGTGATCGTTTGTGAGCCTATTGACTATTCTTTTACTACATATATATATTTTCAATTTTAATTATCTTTTTAGAAGTGTTGGGTTGGAAAGGAAGTGTTGACTATTCTTTCCAAGTAGTACTACCACAAGTCTATACTCTACTACTACGTTAATCACTTCACTCCCACCCTTTTAATTTCATCTATATATATATATTAACATTTGTTTTCCACATTGAGAAAACACAATAATAGTAACACAAACATGAGAATTGCTTCATCATTACTCCTCATTCTATGTATAGTAATACTACTACTCAATGGAGTGCGTAGTAGTGATCCCACATTTCCCCAAAGAAAAACAATTGAAATAATAATAGGAGGCGGCGGCGGCGGTGGCGGTGACGGTGGCGGTTATGCTCCCGCTCCCGCTCCCGACACCGAAGACTGTCCCCCTCCTCCTCCACCACCTCTTTGTGAACCACCGGAGTCGCCTCCTCCGCCGCCTCCGCCGCCTCCGCCGCCTCCGCCACCGCCTCCGCCCCCTCCTCCGTCGCCACGTCCGTCGCGAAACCCAAGGGCCAGACTTGACATAGCACGTAAAACCATTCAAAAATTCAAGCTTCAAATCGATGTAAAATCAGCTCCAAAAGGCGTTCTTGAATCATGGAAAGGTAATAACGTTTGCAAATACAAAGGATTCATCTGCGACAAACGCCCTGACTTTGGGCTACAAGCGGTAGCCGGAGTAGACTTCAACGGATTCAAATTCTCCGGCAAAAATGACATATTAAGACTTAATAACTTCCTTGACGGATTACCTGACCTTGCTTTCTTCCATGTCAACTCCAATAACTTCACTGATGGAGTCCCACGTATCGGCCCTGACAAAATCAACTACCTTTTCGAGCTTGACCTTAGCAATGGCAAACTTTCAGGGCCATTCCCCAATGAAGTTCTCAAAGCAATAAATCTAACATTCTTAGATCTTCGTTTCAATCAATTTTATGGGGAAGTCCCAGAAGGAGTGTTCAAACTCGATGTTCAAGTAATTTTCCTCAACAACAACAATTTCGAGGGTGAAATTCCTTCAAATCTTGGAATCACACCAGCTCTTTACCTCACATTCGCAAACAACAAATTCACAGGACAAATTCCTTCAAGCTTAGGAACAGCCAACACTTCAAAAAATCTCCGAGAAGTTCTCTTCCTCAACAACCAATTCTCTGGTTGTTTACCATACCAAATTGGGAATCTTAAGAGCTTGACTCTGTTCGATGCTAGCATGAATCTCATCACTGGTCCATTACCTCATTCCTTTGGCTGCTTGTCTAAGATTGAGATTCTCAATTTCGCTAATAACAAATTGTACGGTGAGGTACCGGAAAGTGTCTGTAAGATACAGAGTCTCAGTAATTTCACCTTGTCCGATAACTATATCACTCAAGTCGGTCCATTTTGCCGGAAACTTATAGATCGGAAGCGTCTTAATTTGAAAGGAAACTGCATTAGGGATCTTCCCAATCAGAAATCGAAAGAGGAGTGTGCTGAATTCTTCTCTAAGGCTTATCCTTGTCCCAATATGAAGATGATGAATTACATTCCTTGTAAGAATCAGTTTTACCGTAAGTCTTCGTCGTTGACCGGTGTTACTGATGATCACCAGTCTGAGTCTGCCATTGAAGAAGAAGCACCTTCTCCGGCGCCGGCGCCCTCTAAGTCGGTGACTTACGGCGCTTTATCACCTCATTGATCCTAATAATAATAATAATAATAATTATATTATTATAGCTTTGATTAATTAATGGTAATTTCAGGGGATATGTGGATTAGTACTGTTTCATATATATATATTAATAGTTTTTATTTATAGTAGTAATTAATGAATAAATAATCTTTTTAAGTTGTGTATCGAAATTATGTAATCTTATTTTGGCATCTAAAATGGATGTGTGGAATTATGTAAAACAATAAATTAAGGCAAGTCTTATCTCTATTTTTAGCATATAATGAAAGGGGTGTTGATTGAATCAGGATCTCTCGTTAAAAATTGGTATTTTATATTGTGTTAAACTAATTAAAGTTTGACACGTCATTTAATTTTTTATTTATAAAAAAATTAAACTTTAATAAAATCAACAAAATTAGTTAACATATTTAATATAAGTTAGATTAGTTAATGTGCCAAATTTTAATAGGTTTAACACAATATAAGAAACTAATTTTTAACAAGGAATTTTAATTCATTTGGATTAAGTTAAGGTATAGAGTTTAATTATTCTACAATTGGAAGATTTATTAATCTTAAATTCTTTAAAATAATATGTGTTCCGAAGGATAATATATTAAATGCTATAAATTAAATTTTTAATTTTAGCACCTTAAATACTCAATGTTTTTAAAATTTTAATTTTTCTTTAATTTTGTCAAATTCGGTTATTGTCATAAACACTGTAAGACCTGAATTCTAAATTAGTGGGTTTAAATTAGAATATGTAATATCAATTTCTTCTAAATATTTTTTAATAAATTTAAAACGAAATTTGCACTGACGAAACTAGAGGAATATTACAGTTTTATTAATGTTGAGTACTTATGACGCTTAAAACAACTTATAAATTTAAAATTTTAAATACTTATTTCACGATATATCCTATTAACAATTTTATATAACAATTCACAACACAATTTATTAAGTTTATGAGTGCAACTAAATAATTTAATTCAAGTGGTGTATTTTAAAATTAAAAGTAGAGTTACTTTATATATTATTTCTTATTTTATTTTTTTTAAATTTAGTTATTCTAGTACTTTCTTTAATAATTTTTATATGAGTTGTTATATAAATTTTGGTTGTAATTTAGATTGATTCACTATGAAGATTTTTATATTAATTTTTATAAAAATACAAAAAATATATATAAAAAAACCTTATTAAAAATCTAAATAAAAATGCTCTATTATTAATGGTTTCGTTTTCAAAAGAAAAATGTTATTTGAGGGAAAAAGAAGGAGACCAAGACCAAGACTTCTTAGTCTTCGGCTAATGCGCGCTCTCAGTCTATTTTATTATATTTTTATTTATTTATTTTGTTTTGGTGAAAGCGATTAATATATGTATCCCATTGTTATAAAGATAAAGCAAAAATTAGATTTTTCTTTTGCATCACTATACCTACCACTAATAAAGAACTTTTTTTACAAATGAAACATTAATATTATATATTGTAAATTTTAAATTCATATATGATATAAGTTAATTTCATCATGACTATTAATAATATTTACACAATTCATAGTTCATACATTGATTGAGAAAGGAGTGTACGTACGAAGTACCTTTGATATAGTATATATATATATATATATATATATATATATATAGAAGATGTTTCAATGGTTACATTTTTATTGTAACCATTATGGTTACATTTTTTTAAGCCATTGGATTACTATTAAATGGTTGTGATTAATTTGGAAATTAAATAAAAATAAATAATAAGTAACTTGTAACCTAAAAGTGACCTACTCATTTATTTCCTTATAAAACTTTAATTAAGATTAATTATATTTTAAAATTAAATTAATTATAATTATTAATTAATTTTTTGCAATTTATTACTATATAAGGATCTTTTAGCAATTTATTTTTTTATACTTAAATTATTTAAAATTTTATAGCAAAACTTGTTATAATTTAAAATTATACACATATAATTTCATAATTTAAATTTTATTATACTTAATCTTAATTTTAAATTATTACGCATAATTATTTAATTTTTTTTATTTAAATATTTAAAAAGTAAAAAATGAAATAAGTTGAAGGATTTTTTAGAAAAAAAATAGCTGCACTTGTTATCGATTGATTAGCTTGAGGCCTCATACTTAGTTCATATAATTGTAAGAAAATAATTAAATATCATTTACAAATAAATAATTATTTGAAAATTTATTATAAGAAGAGAATTTTAATTTGTGTCAAAAGAAGTTTAATTTTTGTAAAAAAAATAAATTTTATTGTAAATATTATAATTAAATGGCTTAATTATTAAAATAATTCAAGTAAGGATTTAAATATAAATATAAATTGCTAAAAGAGGTCTTGTTAAATATTTAATTAATTATTTTAAGAAAATAGTTAATTATAATTAATTAAATCTAAAAAAGGAAAATTTACCTATTAGTAACCTGCTATTACAGGTTAAAGAAAAATATAACCATATGGTTACAATAAAAATATAACCATTTTTATTCACGTGAGCATTCTTTTTAACTTTTCTTCTGGCAAAGTTATTCACGTGAGCCTATGGCTTATGAATTATAGACAGACTGCAACATTAATTAATATTTTTATCTTTTAAATTTTGATACCATCTAAATTATGTTTTTTAAATTTTCTTTAACTGTTAATTTTTTTTCTTCTAAATTATTAAAATAGTTAGATTTAAATTTTTTTGTCTAATTTTATTAATTTTGTAATTATCCATGTATTAAATTAGAAAAAAAAAATACAACTTCTCGTTAAATGATGCTCTCTAAATTTTAATATTTACTAAATTATCTCACTTAAATTTTAACATGTACTAGATTTAAATTTTTATTCATGTTAAACTTTTTTTTTTCTCAATAAAATTAGATAAAAATCTATAAATTCAATAATCTCAACAATTAAAGAATAATTTTTAACTTCAAGAATATGACTTATTATTTAATATTGTATATGTCAAAATTAAAAAATAAAAATAAAAATTCAAAAATTAACTATATCACTCTTTAATATTATCTATATGTACCTTAGCAGAAAAAAATATACATATCTATATGTACACCGACAGTATTTTGTTTTGGATACAAGTCATGCCAGTCTTTATTTTGGAAAAATCGACCCTAATTTTAATTTTAAATCATTTATATATATATATATATATATATGTTATATATCTTTGCTTTTTATTTTTATATTTATGTTTATCTACTTTTATCTGCCAATAATAATTGGTCGAGAATCTTCATGGGTCCAATTCTTAGCTGGATTTTTATAAGAATCCCCTCTGCCAAAATATATATAGAGCCAACGTTTCAAATAATCTTTACATAGGCACATCATTTTAATTTATTTTATACCAGAAAAATAAAAAGAAACAGTAATTTTTTTTTTTTTTTAGAAAACAACAAGTTTGTTGAACTAAATATGGGGAATTATAAAGGAATTCCCTTTCTTTGAAACAAACGGTCATTTGGTTAGAGGTTCTAACACATTTTGCTAGTCCATCTGCAAAGTAATTTAGACAACACTTAATAGGAAACGATAATTTGCAATCTGATTAGTTTAAAAACAGAGAAAAAGATAAGTAAAACCCAATTAAGGGGATATTTCTGTTGTACCAAAGCACTGACTACACCATAAAATTAAGATAAAATGTGGACTTTACTCCAAGAATTCTGAAGAGTCTACGAAAGAGCACAATGGATTGCACGAGTTTCTACCTCCAAAGCCGATTCAGCCTTGGTGAAACTCTTAGGAATACATGATTTCCTACTTAAAATTCTACATTACTACGCTTTAGATCTTTATAACTTTTTTGCTTGCTTTGGGAAATAAGTATTCAAGCCTTGATCTTTTCTATTACATTACGGGTCCTTTGATCTGACTCTGGACCTACATACTATATTTCCCTAGTTTCATCCTAATGGATCGGAAAATAGTATTTCTCACCATACAATAACTCTTGGGGAGTTATCCCTATTATACTTGAAAATTGTTGTTATAGGAGAATTCTACCAATGGCAAACACTTACTCTATGAACATTTAAATTTCATCATACAAGCTCGTAACGTATCTTCCATGTTATCCGTATTTTGGCTAGGGACACAAGGACTCCCGGTTAGTATCTGAAGTCCATCAATGGGCCCAAAGAAGATATCTTGGGTCAAGCCCAAGTTAGACTAGATCTTCCAAGAAGATATCTTAGTTCTATAATCAGATCAGCTTCCGTCAATGATAGCCTGTCTCTGGAAGCAGTTCTAATACCGTGATTTTGGTAAGCGTGTTCTTAGAAGACAAGTCTAATTTCTCTTTTTATCCAGACACACAGAATAAGAAATTGACTTTCTTAAAATCTTTGCCAGAAAATCGTATTAAACTAAAAAAGGAAATTACCTAAAATAGAGATCAAGTAATTAATTCATAATTAATTGCCCACAATTATAGGATGCTGCATTGACAACTTAATAGTATCCTATCTCGGAGTTCACCCCAAAACATAGGCTACATCTTCGTCAAGCTTGCCTCATAGTAGCTTGATTCTCCACTAGATTCAATAGGTAATTACAAATGTGATTTAAGATTTCAACCACAGAACGTTGGTTGATATTCTCTTATGATTTTCTCTCTGTTTTCCTTTCTCGATTTCCCACTAACTCTATTTTTTTTCTTTCTTTTCTATGTGATATTACAGCTGAGCTTCGAAGAGCTTCTCTCTTTACACTCTCACTCTAAGTTAACTCGCAGGAGATGAAAAATAATTTCAAGTAGATCTCTAAACTTTGATTTATTTATTTATAGGTTGTAAAAGTACTTGCGGTGTTAAGGAGTTTAATTGTTTAGCTGTATTTTCTTCTTATTGGTGTAAATTATTTCTTGTTAGTTTGTTGTAACTGAAACAGTTTAAGAGTCTTTGTATGTATATGTCTGTATTGGACTTGGCCTTCAGGAATACTTGTAATATTTATACAAAGTTTTTAATGATTTTGAGCTCATAAGGGGATTTACACAATAAATTCCACCTAAATCCCTTTATGAGTGATGATACTAATTCATACTCTTAGGGTCTTAGCTTGATGACCACTAGGGCCAGTTTCCTTTGTCAATCCCTAGCAAGTTCATACAATGCTTGAACTTATCTCAAGTTATTCCTTTACTTCCCATATCAGCAAGGCTATGTTCAGTGAAAACTTTTTCCACTGTGACCTCTCCCTGAGTCAATTTGTCTCTGATAAAGTGGTATTTGATCTCATCATGTTTGGTTCTATCATGAAAGACAAGATTCTTGCAGAGATTAATACAAATCTGGATATCTTAATAGATTATAGGAACACTCTTAAGTAGGTTGAGTTCCTTTAGAACACCCTTAATCTATACAACCTATTTGATAGCTTCTGTAGCAGAAACAAATTCGGCTTCTGTAGTTGATAGAGCAACTATTGGTTGCAGCTAAACTTTCTAACTTATACAATTTCCCTAATTATAATAGGCAGAGGTGGATCTTATCACCAACATAATTTAAAATCCTTACATCAAAGATGGGTTTTGTGATTTTTTAACACTAAACAAATATCTATAGTTCCTCCTAGGTACCTAAATATCAATTTCATAGCAAGCCAATTTAATTTTCCAGGGTTAACCATATACTTACTCAGTACACTTATAATATAGGCTATCTCAGGTCTAGTACTTACCAGGCTCTCTCTTACCCATAACCTGTAGCCTTTAGTACCTTCAGGGTAACCCTAAAAAATACATTTTAAAGCTTTAGGCTCTAACTTACCAATGCTTTGGTGTGCATAAGCAGCACATCCAAAGACTCTCAAATGTGACGAGTCTATTGGTTTACCAAACAACCTCTCTTCTAGAGTTTTAAACTCCACAACACTTGATGGATATTTGTTGATCAAGTAAGCTATTATAAGTACAACCTCCCCCCAGAAACCAGTACCTAGCCCAACTTGAAACAACATGCATCTTGCTTTGTTTAGGATAGTTTTGTTCATTCTTTTTTCCGCACCATTCTGTTGTGGAGTTAGTTTGACGGTTCTGTATCTTTTAAAATCTATCCTTTTGCAGTATGTGTCAAAGATATGATTGCAAAACTCTAGGTCATTATTTGTCCTTAGAGTCTTGACCTTTTAGTTAGTCAGGTTTTCCACTAAAGTTTTCCAATCTTGAAACTTAATAAATGCATCATTTTGATGTTTTAAAAGAAACACTCAAACCTTCCTAAAGCAATCATCAACTATAAATAATAAATAACTACAAACCCCATGTGTATTAATCTTTTTTGGACCCCATAAATTGGAATGCACATATTCTAGTATATCTTTAGATTTATGTGTCCTAACCTTAAATTTTTAAGTCTATGAATATGCAATGCTCATAAAAATCAACTTTACTTACTTTATATTTGCACAATAGTTTATGTTTACTCATTAGTTACAAATCTCTTTCACTAATATGCCCTAGCCTTCAGAGCCATAGGGTAGTTTTAGAATCCTCAAGTGAGTTTGTTGTAGGGGTGAAAATCGGTCGGTTATGGTCGGTTTTTAAAATTTTATAACCGACCGGTCGGTTACGGTTTTTATTTTACGAAAACTGTAACCGACCGTTTAGAAATTATAACCGTATAAAACCGACTGTACGGTTTTTGGCAGTTTTAGGCGGTTTTGACGGTTTTTTGGTTAAACTATTTTTCTATTTCCAAAACCGAAACTGACCGCCAAATTTGGTGATGACGTGGAGCCGAAAATTCGGTTACGGTTTGGTCG
Organism: Cannabis sativa; assembly: GCF_029168945.1. Classification (NCBI taxonomy): domain Eukaryota; kingdom Viridiplantae; phylum Streptophyta; class Magnoliopsida; order Rosales; family Cannabaceae; genus Cannabis; species Cannabis sativa. The sequence goes on from NC_083610.1 coordinate 20,231,004, forward strand.
GTTTGATGGTCGGTTTTGGTTTTTCAGTTTTTATGAACACCCCTAGTTTGTTGTTGTATTGTGGTAGTTTAAAACTAGCTCCCGTTTTAGATAGTAGTGACCTTTGTAGACTCAGCCAACCCGAACCCATAGACCAGCGAGCCCGAAACCCGCGAACCCGAACCATTTTACGGGTGGGGTCCGGGTACAATTTTTTGAACCTAAAACCCGCGAACTCAAAACTCATGAACCCGAAACCCGGTCAACCCACCCGATGTTCACCCCTAACAATAACAACACAGATTGATGAGAGTTAGGGTTAGAGAAAACAAACAAAAAAGGAATTTGAACACATAGATTTGATGATCTTGAAGTTCATCCAAGAACATGGGCTACGTTTCTACCAAGCTCTCCTAAGAGTAGCTTGATTCTCCACTAGATTCAGCAGGTAATAACTAGTGTGATTTCAGATTTAAACACAAAATTTTGGTTGATAATCTCTTATGATTTTCTCACTATTTCTCTTTCTTATGTATGTGATTACAACTGAGCTCTGAAGAGCTTCTCACTCTACAATCTCACTCCAACTCCAACTCAGCTCGCATGAGATAAAAAAACAGCTCAAGGTAGATCTCTCAACTTGGATCTATTTATTTATAGGTTGTAAAAGTAGTTGCAACAGTTAGGGAGTGTAGTTGTTGTTGTAATCCATTTCTTGTTAGTTTGTTGTAACTGAAACAATTTGAGAGTCTTTGTATTGAGTCTGTACTAGTCTTGGCCTTCGAGCATACTTCTTTGCAATGCAGGATGGGTCTTCTTACCCCATTTACATTCCTCCTTGCAAAGACAAAATTCTAACTTTAGCTTCCTGCTTGATACACTAATTGGCTTGAAAAAGTTTCATGAGATCATGCTGAGGTAGCTCAGCATATTGTAGTATCGACCCAATAAAAAGACTGATTATCTATGTATTGTCATTGCTTTTACAAAGTGAATGAAAAAATATAAATATTTCCAACTTTGCTTTAGTGCGAACTATTTTATAGTTGGAGAATCTAGTCCTTTATTTCATCATTTATATGTGGATATGATGTGTTATGAGAAATGCTAAAAGGTACTAATAGTATCTAGCATCCTCCTACGTGTTAATTTATTGGTCCAACTAAATAATGAGTTCCATATAGTTTTAAAGAGTATCGCTAGCCATTCACAAAGTGATACGTTTAGAAGGCATTAAACACTACTAGTGCCCAATAATATATGGCATTAACGTTTGAAACAACACAGCCCACTAATTAGTACATATAATAAGCCAGGTACGAGTGGCGCATTATCATGCAATACATAAATATATTGTATTCCACAAACTAATTATATGGTCAAAACATGTCTACTATTTTTAGCATGCTATATAAATAGACTATAGATGCAAAAATAATGGACCATATAATCAAAGAAAACTTAATTAAGGGCGTGCAAAATTCATATTCACACTCACACACACACACACTCTCACCGGTTTCATTCCACTAATTAAACAAAATAAGAACCATGTGCAATATGTCTTCATTATGAAAGTATTGCACATTAACCACACCACTTCAACTACTATATATATATGTAAAACACTATATGTAATGTCTATTATGATTGATAAATATATTTCAAATAATGGAAACTAACATTCTACAAAATATTATCACCAGACATTGTTTAGTCCAAACAATTTTCTTCATCTCTGTAATTCTCATATGTTTCCCAAAAAATAACCAAGTAATCTGCCACGACAATAATCAAGCTCAAGCCCCAGCAACATGTTCATGTGCACCACCAGAAATAATACCCGAAGTAATACTAAGCTTCCTCGACCAAAGACTAGCCGTGGTGTACCCAATCATACAAACATTCAAGAACACAATCACTTCAGACCCCTTTGGAGTAACCAAAACATGGGTTGGATCCGATGTGTGCAGCTACACCGGCTTCTACTGCGATAACCCGCCCGATAATCTCACCGCCACCACCGTCTCCTCCATCGATTTCAACGGCTTCAACTTGGCAGCACCAACTCTAGATGGCTTCATAGACCAAATCCCTGACTTAGCACTTTTTCATGCCAACACCAACAAATTCTCAGGCATAATTTCCCCGAAAATCGCAACCTTACAATATCTCTACGAGTTAGACATAAGCAACAACAACTTTGGGGGGCCTTTCCCAACTGTTCTCCTAGCCATGACAGGTCTAACTTTCATAGACTTACGTTATAATTCCTTTACAGGAGTTGTCCCACCACAGATCTTTCAACAGAGTGTAGAAGCTCTGTTTTTAAACAACAACAACTTTATTCAAATAATCCCCGAATCCATTGGCTCAACACCAACAACCCTTCTCGTCTTGGCCAACAACAAGTTCATCGGACCGATCCCGAGAAGCATAGGAAAAGCCACGAGTTTAACAGAAGTTTTGTTGTTAAACAACTTGCTTACCGGTTGTGTCCCCTACGAGATTGGGTTCTTAAGAAACGCCATACTTTTCGACGCGAGTAACAACCTTTTGACAGGCCCTTTGCCCTGTTCTTTGGGGTGTTTAGAGAATATTGAGGTTCTTAACTTTGCTGGAAACTTACTCTATGGTAAAGTACCTGAGGTGATTTGTGAGTTGGGAATGTTAAACAACTTTTCTCTTGCTGATAATTATTTTACCTACGTTGGACCCCATTGTAGGAGGTTGATAAGTAATGGGGTTCTTGATGTGAAGAATAATTGTATCCATGGCGCTGGTTTATCTGATCAGAGATCAATAGAAGAGTGTGCTTTGTTTTTCATGAAACCAAGGAGTTGTTTGCACCCATCTTGGTTTACTTTTCTCCCGTGTAGGTCTAACCCTCATGATCATGATCATGGTCATGATCACTCGGCGCCTTTCAAGCGTCCTGCTCTGCCTCATCATCCACATTCCAAGAGAAAATTGTTATCTTATGATGCCCTTTCTAGGCATAGACAAATTGGAGTTAATTAATATGTAAGCAAATGAAGTTTCATCATAATAATTCTGTATGTATTTATATGAAAGGTAAAGTTGGTCAAAGAATTTTGCGTGGATTCTATGAATGCCATTAATTAAAGAGTAAAGACCATTATAAAGATTTAACCAAAACCCATTTGCATTAACAATATTTTATATTTTTAACAATGCTCGACACTACCTTGATATCATATTGCACTACAAAAATATGGGTTTTTATTGGTGCATTTTTGCTTCATTTTGCGCCAATAAAACTTGATAACTTTTGCTGGCCCAAAAATTCTTCTAAAATATTGTTGGCAATAACTTATAGCTGAAACTCTTTATGTGGATGATAAGATTATTTCCACGCTAGCAAAAATGGTCAATACTGACGGCTTTTATCCGCGACAAAAACTACATTGCCTGAATGAGGTTTTATTTCAAAACCAATTGGCTATGGGAAGAGTAGTTCATTCATCTTACATATCACAATTTATTTGTACACATTAGCAATGTGGACTGGTGGCACTTTCGCTCACAACGGATCACAAACGACTTTTTCTTTGGACCGGTGGCACTTTGGGCTCACGACGGATCACAAGTGGCTCTGATACCATGTTAGAATTTTGGATAAGGTAAATGGGGTTCCATCTCAAAACCAATTGGCTATTAGAGGAGTAGCCCATTCATCTTATATATCACAATTTATTTCCACACATTAGCAATGTGGGACTAGCTCTAATAACCTAGCCATTTTCACTGACGATTTACACATCGACAATGGTACTTTTAACGACATAATTAATAAAATGTCGGCAAATACTCAGGTCACTACTTTTTGCTACTTATTACAGAAGTCTTTTTAAATTTACTGTCACTAGTTTTAGTTTTGGAATCGTCCCCAAGTTCCAGAATGAGCTCGGGATTATTTTTTATGATATAAAGTTTTATTGTCTAGCTTTCTGGGAGCTGCTATATCTCCCTTGTCAGTCGCAACGTTAGTGATGCGACTCATGAATTTAAACATACCCTTAGGATCAACTGTAAGATTTCTTAGATGGAAGATACTTCTCCACTTTCTCAGTGAAGGCTTACCTTTCTAACCTTTAATGGTTTATTTTGAGCATAAAAGAAATGGGATATAATATTTATACTCTCAACAATAGAAACTTAACATATAAGTATACTTATCACATCATATTAGATTCTTTTCTAGTTTTATTACTCTTCTTGTCTCGATATTGATATATTTTTTCTTTTCTAGATTAATTTGTTGGTGGGACAAAAATACTTTTAGGAATTTCTTTTTTATATTAAAGTTTTATTGTCTAGTTTTTTAAAAGTATCTCTTTCTTATTGTCTAATTTTCTAAAGGTATCTCTTTCTTATTGTCTAGTTTTCTAATGGTTCGTTTGGAATGCCGTATTAGGTCGTATAGTATTGTATTGTATTATATTGAATTGGATTATATATCATATTTTTATATAATACTATGTTAAACTTTAATTTATACTAAAATATTATATATTTAGGTGTCCATAAAAGTTAATACCACATATAGTTTTACATAAAAATATTGCATAAAATACAATTCAATATAATACAATACAATACAATACGACCTAATACGGCGTTCCAAACGAGCTCTAAAAGTATCTTTTTATAGACAGTAATTTTTTTTTTTGGATGAAATGAATTTTTTTCACTTTACTTCTTAACATTCTTTTCTCCAACTTATAACAGTTACCCTTACAATATATATAATAGGTAATAGAAAATTTGGTCATTTGTACTTTTTTTGATCTTCCAATAGGAGATTGGAAATTCTCAATCCTCCTACCGAAATTCTTTGGGCAAATTGTTATTTGTAATCTGTACCCTTTTTACACGATACACTCACATAATATTTTTACATTCTTACCAACTTTTTCTTCTATTTAAATGTTTACGGTCTCGTGTTGTTTCAATGTTGTTTTCATGTCGTTGCAATGTGTAAAAAACAATTCTTTTTAGAACAGTAAGAAAGGAAAAAGTCTTTAAAAATGTAAAAAAAATTAGAATTCAGTAAAAATGTAAATTTTTATTGTTTTTGGGTATTTTGAAATAATCCCTTTCTTTTTTCTTATTCTTCCTTTTCTTCTTAAAATTGGGCCTATAATTGATGTTAAAAAATTTTAAAAATTGGGCCTATAATCTGGATAATCCTTTATCATGTCTTGGATAAGTAAATTTCAAATTGCAAAAATATGAAATACACAGCTGTTAAGAAAATAATATTTAACATCAAACCAACTGCTAATTGATGAAAATCATAAAGAGTACAAATGTCATAATACACAGTAATTTCTTCAACTAAGTAGCCCCAACTTCTATCTGAACTTTATTTCTTACTAAAATATGGGTATCCGTATTATCATTGTGCAACATAAGTCATATATACATCTTAAGAGTCAGATATCAAGATGACTAACATCCAATATTGCTAATAATATAGCCATATTGGGACAAAAAAATCATTTTTCGTCAGTTTTAATGACAATAAATCTTTTTTATTTTTCTAGCTTAACTAAACAATGAGGCCCAAAAATGACGTTCATAAAAGATGAAGCCCAAAAGTGTAACCCAAGCCCATTAACTCACCAAGCCCACTGCTTCCACAGTTTCTCCATTTCAGCTCTCCTTAGTTTTCACACGTGGGTCCCGTTTGCATTTTATGTGCTTCCATTCAGCGACATGTGGCGTTTATGGAAACCTTCTTCTCTATTTGGCAACTTTCCTCAACTTGTTTACTGAACTCAAGTGATGTTGTTCAATATTTTTAACATGGGAATGGTTTGTTAGTTAATTATATATATGTGTGTTGTTTTGGGAGAGGAATAGAATATGCGTTTGCGAGTGGTTTGGTCATCATTTGTTAGATAGGTTGGTTAGGGAATCTGTTTTATTTGTGTTCTGTCGTTGTTAACTAATTTGTTAATACATCAACTTCACTTAACATCCAAATTCCAAAGAGAAGAAGAAAATGATCAGTGTATAAGAGGAGACTAATGTTAATTGGCAGCTAATCATTTTTTAATTACTTTATTCTATCATATAACTCACAAAATTCTGAACCTACTGATTAATTATGTATATTTCGAGATTTTAAGTATAGGATTTTCTACAATTAGAGAAAGAGAAAGTATAGCTACTACCAAATTATGTAATGCAAAATATTCAAATAAATTATGAATGATATTCTTTTCTTTATAAAACTTAAAATTTCATTAAAAGACACGGAATAAACTAAGAGGTTAATAAAGTCTAAGTGGAAACAAGAGGTTCTACCTCCTTTATAGACAAAAAACCAAAATAAAAATGAGAAGCAATCGAGTGCTCCCAGGCCACTATTGGACCCTCTATCAGACCTACGCCTTTAATTTAAAATTTTTTAATTTCATAAAGTCATCATACCAATTTCTGACCTACATCTAACCAGCATCGAGCCTGTCATAAAAACCAAGTTCTCGCCCAAATCCAATGCCAAAATCGATCTCTAAATCTAACAAAACTCACAAATTACATATCAAAAAACACTGAATTTAAAATAGTATCAATATAATTAAAATGTAAAATTGAATTTTAATTCTTTATAAATGTGATATGATCACTACTTCAATATTATCCCAAAAAATGTATATCTTTAGTTTGTATTGTGTAACAAATTAACAAAGTGACAAAATTGTATTGTTTGAAGAGTATTATTTCATTAATCTTTTTAGAAAAATTAATTTTTTGTGCGGGAGATTCCTTTATTGACTAGTTTTGGCCAGATCATATTAATTAATTGATTTTAAATAAAATATTTGTCCATTTCGCACTCTTTAATTTAAAAATGTACGCATGGACTCTTTAATTTTATTTAATATATATTTGGTCTCCCTAAAATATATAAATACATATGATACATACATGCACAATGATTTTTTTTTTAATAAAATATTCATCTAAAGAAAATTTAATTTTATATGCTTACATATTCTTAAAAGTTTTCTCCTAAACTCAAAATATTTGATATTTGTGAGATATGACACATTTTATAATATCTCTAAAATACCTCCATTTACATTACCCCTTCTCTTTTCTTCTCTCTTTATTTCACTACACTGTCGACCATCAGACCCACCATCGGGCCCACTATCGGGCCATATCAAATTCTAATTTTTTACACATGCAATCGGGCTCCATTAGGCCAATAATCGGGCCCATCGGGCCATATCAAATTCTATTTTTTTAAACATCCATCGGGCCCCATCGGGCCCACTATCGGGCCTTTGTCTTCCTCAATTTTTTTGTGTTACCATCGGACCGACATCGGGCTGCATCGGGCTCGACGAAATCAAACTCCAAACCCAGATTTTGCCTAAATCACATTCGACGAAAAAAAAAGAGGGTTGGTGACAGGGCCGACCCTGAGTGTAGGCGGGCTAGGCGTGCGCCTCGAGCCCCCGAACGCTCAGGGCCCCGAAATTGTAAAAAAAAAAAATTAATACATAGATAAAGTGTTAAATAAGAAAAAAAAAATATAACAAAAATTGTTTGGTGTAGTAGTAAAAGGTCTTACTTTAAAGTAAGAGGTCATGGGATCAATTCCCAACCTCTACTTTTTAATTTTTTAAAAAATTATTTAATGTGTAGTTACGAGGGATTGAACCTTTGACCTCTTAATTGTTTTTTAAAATTTTACCATTACACTAAGTACTAGAACTATCACTTTTATAATAGTTTAACTATATATATAGGGGCCCCAAAATTTGATTTCGCCTTAGGTCCCATATACCTTAGGACCGGCCCTGGTTGGTGAGGGTGAGATGCTGAGAGAACAACCGAAAGAGATAGAAGAAGAGAGAGACTTGAGGTTTGAAAATGAGAAGGGTATTTTTGAGTTTATTGTAAAGTGGTCATATTTTTTAAATTTTAAAATATATGGAAAAAATTTTAAAGTATTTTATGCATATTTTTTTAAATTTTCCTTTTAGAAACTATTAATATTAATTTCTTTTTTAATTAACGTAAATATTTTCCCCGGTTCTTGACATGACACTAATTGATGCATAGTCAGAGTTCCATTAATCAATTACTTTTCTCTGAAATTAGTATACAACTTTTTCTTGTATATAAATATATATAATTTTCTTCTTAATAATCTTTTTTTGAAAGCAATCTTCTTAATAATCTAGTTAAACTTATTGATAACCCTTTTTTTTCTTAATGTAAATTATACTTATAACACATTTTTTTTAAATGAAACTACTAAAAACAAATTCAAACATTTCCTTTATTTGTTGTTGGTGATTCTACTCTTTCAATTTTGAATTTATTTTTGTTTTAAGAAAATGAATTTACTTTAGGGTTTAATTTTTAATTTCAGGTTTAATTAAGTTATGACAAAGGTATTTTTTTTTTCTTTCTGAAACTGAGTTATGGTTGAATTTACATAATACATAATTTGTTATATGATCAGGTGAACATTCAATATATGACAATAACTCGTGATTAACAATTCGAATTGGAAATTTATTCCAATTAAAAAGAAAACGAATAGGAAATGTATTAATTGGAACCATTAATATTTGGACAATATTTTAATTTATTTGGAATTAATTATAACAGGTGTGCAATAATGAATTCACAACCACAAGTACTGGTCTTGCTGTTGCATTACATAATTATCTGATATTGATGTAATAATAATAAATTAGAAACAAAAATTTCCAAACATAATTATGTGCAACATTGTTTAACACGTGAAAATAGTAATTGCAAAATTTGGGTACAAAATTCCAAAATTCCTTTGTGTGAAATCTAAACTAAACTATTGTATTTGTAAAGAAAGAAGGTACGTAAACACGCACCGACACACAATTCCATGTCAGCCGTAACGTACGCTTTAGTCACGTGCATCACGTGATCAGTTAAAACATAATAATACGGAGGAAAACTTTGCAGTTAAAACTCCTTAATATATACAATTATTACATACATAACTCTAATAAAAAAAATTAAATAAAATTATTTTATTTTATGATTTTATTGCAGTTATACTTATTTTTTAAAAGTGTCAATTAAAAAATACATATTAATATATTTTTTTAGCAAGAAATGCTAAAAAGTAGTAATATTCTCTTACAGTTATTAGTCTGTTAGAGATATTATAACAATGGAAGAAAATCAAGATTTATTACAACTCTATTGTAAAATAATACAAGGACTAAAATAAGAGATTGATTAAATATATGGTACAATACATATATATACACTATATATTACATATATATATATAGATATGAAAGGTAGAAGAGAAGATTACAACACATGTAATATAATATATGTATATATATAACAAGAGAATAATATATATATAAACACTCACTCACAACCTTGAGTGTAGATTAGTGGGGATCACCATGACTTGAACAAGGTATTACACCTTTGTCCAAAAGCTTATTTCCCCCTATCTCTAAGCACTAAGGGAACTCTCTAGGAAATAGCTTTGGGAATTATCAAGCCTTAGGGTTTTCTAGCAATGTGTTTTTTTTTTGATAGAAAACTTCATCTCCAAAATGAGCACCTTAGACCTCTTTATATAGTGTTTAGGATATCACCATTTGAAATTCAAACTCATAACCCCTATAGATGTTATGGACTCAAATGTAACTCTTACACACACCATAACTCCTATAGCATTAAGAATTTCAAATAAAAGTGTGTAACATCTTTTACACTCTTAATGTTGGTGATAATGGTGGAGGTTACTCATAGTAACAACTCCCCAAATGTTACAAAAGATGACAACTAATATAGTCATATGTTACATATTATTAGTTTATTACACATATTTAATCTATATATTATATTATTATAAATAATATAACAATCCCCCACTAGATTAAATATTATCTCTTTAGTAACAAACTTGTAACATTTGTAACATTTATTTAATCAATCAAAAATATTATATCAAAATATAACATTCCCCCACTTTGATTGACTAAATACACACTTCTAAAGAAATCTTGCTTAGGTGCATTAGGTAAAATGTCTTTCGACTTGAATTTTACCTTAGTGTAGTTACCACAAAGTTTGACGAAATTTTGGTTGCCGTAGCATTGAACCATTATTCCTTTAATACAAACCGGTGATAACACACACACCCTCGCTAATGCTCACTTGAGACCGCATGTCTCGCTCTTGCACCGTTAATGGCCATGTGCAAAATTCCAATTCATAGACTCTCTAGAGAATACTCCCAATTCTCATAAGAGGCGGCACCACCTCTAGTCCATATAGGTGGAGTTTTAGTGTCTCACCACTCGTTAGACACTTCTTAAGCTTAAGTGAGTTTTCTTAAGCTTAAGCTCCATTAAAAAACCTTTTGGTTTTAACCCTCAATTTTACAACATGTACTCATCCATAGATGGGACAATTGAGTACCACATTCACTCTATTGACTTGTTATTACCTATTGAACTTAAGACTAGATTTTTACTAGTGTTAAGATAGGTTACCATCAATGAGCAAAACGCTAAGGGAGTTCAGGTCCCATCCCTCGAAAATTCATGCTTTAATCTTGTACGGAGATTAAGCGATTTGTTATAACCTCTCACTATTGATTCCATGTGAATCATGCATGCCAAAAATATAGTGTTCACTTTGTGACCACTTTTCTCCTTAAGTACTTAAGCTTTGAAAATTTAATCATAAAAGATTAATTTTCACACAACTCAAATTCTCAATAATTTTGATACCATGCATATCAAAATTAAACACTAATTTAGACACCATACATGTCTAAATTATACTTTATTTTAAGACACCAAACATGTCTTAAACTTTTCATATTGGAGTATCACCCCCACACTTTCACATTTCACTATCAAGATAATATCTTGATTTTAAAATATAAAAGACCACTTTGTCTCTATAATTTTTCTTAAATTTAATTTCCTTCTTGAAATTATTTTTACCAAAAATTTGACACCAAATATGTCAATATTTTCACTTATGCACATAGCCAAACTTGATTTAGAATTTGAATTCAAAATCAAATAAATTAATCAACAATGTCTCAACACATTGTGGCTCACCCCCACATTTCTAGCATAGTGTATATAAAATATCACTTTTGTGTATTTCCTCTTGAAATGACTTTTTAAGGTCACCTTAAAAAATATCATTTGACATTTTTAGTTTTCTCAATAAATCTAAAATGTCAAACTCACATTACTACTCATAAAATAATGTGATTATTTTACTCATAATTTATGGTTATCTCCTTATTGAAATTAGCCCAAAATTATACCAAAGTTAACAAAATTCTCAACAATTTTGTTCACAACTTTGATCATTTAAGATTCAAAATTGCTTCTCCAATTTTGTTATCTTTTCACTATTTTTGAATCCACAATGATTCATTTACTTTGAGTCTAAAATTGCTCTTTCAATTTATGACTCATTTCACAAGTTTGGATCCACTATGATCTTAATTGTTCTTGCTTATGATCACAATGCAAGTCCAATAAAAGTGTAACTCTCATAGTCCACTTTTCCTTATCTCATAATATGAGATGATTATCTCTTATAATCCAATAAAAGATGTAACTTCTCAAAATCCATCTTTTATTATCTCATAAAGTGAGATGTTCACCACCAAATTGAATAAGAATTCAAATCTATTCTTTATTCACAAAATAGATGATAATAATTTTCACATCAATAGTAATAAACACTATTATATTACTATCAACATTATTATCATACTATATAACTCATACATTAATATAATATGTATGTTACTAATCCACATCTTATATGTAACATACACATAATGTCAATATTAAATTCACAAATATATATGTTACATATCTCATATACATGTAACATATATACATATATATCATATACACATAATATATATATACATTAATTACACAATTATATATATATGTATTACATACCTCACATATATATAACATATATATATATATACATTAATATGCATGATATATATTATATACACATATCTCATATAAATACATAGAAAATAAGTATTTCTACATATTTAATCTCACAATATATATATTATGTCATATCTCATCATATATGTGATACACATAACTCATATACATGTTATATATTATATATCTAATATATATACACATACAAACATGTAATAAATTCAAATATCATATTATATATCACTATATATTATATGATATAAACTCATAATCACATATATGTCACATATATAACTCATATATATATATATATATATTATATATATTACTATCATATAAAATAGTAAATCACATAATATTCACCATCATGCTCACCCATGAATGGCTTTCACATAAAATCTCTTATCCTTGTATTCTCACAATCTTGATTTATCACCTCTTCCATTGAAAAGGGATAAGCTTTTGATTGTTAGAGATATTATAACAATGGAAGAAAATCAAGATTTATTACAACTCTATTGTAAAATAATACAAGGACTAAAATAAGAGATTGATTAAATATATGGTACAATACATATATATACACTATATATTACATATATATATATATGAAAGGTAGAAGAGAAGATTACAACACATGTAATATAATATATGTATATATATAACAAGAGAATAATATATATATAAACACTCACTCACAACCTTGAGTGTAGATTAGTGGGGATCACCATGACTTGAACAAGGTATTACACCTTTGTCCAAAAGCTTATTTCCCCCTATCTCTAAGCACTAAGGGAACTCTCTAGGAAATAGCTTTGGGAATTATCAAGCCTTAGGGTTTTCTAGCAATGTGTTTTTTTTTTTGATAGAAAACTTCATCTCCAAAATGAGCACCTTAGACCTCTTTATATAGTGTTTAGGATATCACCATTTGAAATTCAAACTCATAACCCCTATAGATGTTATGGACTCAAATGTAACTCTTACACACACCATAACTCCTATAGCATTAAGAATTTCAAATAAAAGTGTGTAACATCTTTTACACTCTTAATGTTGGTGATAATGGTGGAGGTTACTCATAGTAACAACTCCCCAAATGTTACAAAAGATGACAACTAATATAGTCATATGTTACATATTATTAGTTTATTACACATATTTAATCTATATATTATATTATTATAAATAATATAACATAGTCTAATTAAATTTTGATTCTATATAATTTAATATAAATTTTTAAAGAGTATTGCTAACTAATTATAAAACAATATATTTAAAAAAAAGTTATTTAAAAAAAAGTACTATTTAACATCTAATTTTGTAACTTATTTAATATGTACTTTTGAGTTGATATTTATGATAAAAAAATATCAGTAAAATAAAATACTTTTATATAACAATTGCAAATATGCCTATTATTGACTGAGCAGGCAAGTTCTGTTCCTCTCTCTGAAAAAAAGTTATCCATCATCACTATTCCACACCACCAATGTTTTACCCACTCTCGTAACCTTTAACCCTCAATTCACGCGCTTTTCTGCCAACAATTTCACGGCGTTGACATTCATACAAAGCGAAAGCGCGTGGATCACTAAATCATGTTCCCCACGAAAAAGAAAATATAAAATTTCATTCTATCTGGATGGTTCAGATTCTTTCTCCACCGTCCGATTGATTAAATATCTTACTCTTCCAAAATTAAGTCTGCAGATTCTAACAATCGTCACCGACACCTTCTTCTACGTCTCTCTATTTTCTAGGTTCCGAGAAAATACGAAAGAAAACAAAATCCATGATTATATTTTGAAACCATTTTAAATTAATTTTAAAATGTGGATGAAGGTGGTAGATGAGTTAGTACGATGAATGACTCATTTCAGCTAACTTAATTCTTTATTTCCTTTTAAACCAATTTAATAGTCGAATTAGAAGAATTCAAATGACTTTTTCTCTATTGTTTTTTTCTCACTTACCAAACAGAATGATTCGGTGAAAAAAAAAAAAACAGTTATCGTCAAAACCGTACTTACCGCGTCCCAAACTCAAGTTTCTTTTAAATATAATTTAATTTACAATAAACAAAAAAACTATGTAATAATGGAAAAACGTAATTACAATTTCCCGTTTTGAAATCATCAATCGACTCTTAGCCGGACGACAACGACGTCGTTTTCGAAAACGATGACTTGGTTGAATTTGCGCAAAACTTAGAACTCTGAGACTGCATTTTACCCAAAACGAAATGGCCCAAAGAATCGATTTTCTCAACCAAATTCTCATCGCAGAGAAACTCTTCACTGAAAACCTTTTCTACCTGTCTCTCAAAATCATGAACAAACACATGGGTTTTCGCTGCACCGTCTGTTTTACTCCTGGCCAGAATTCCGGCAGTGAATATTGCCGACATCCGGCCAGGTGCCGCCGGGAAATAGCCTCTTGGTCCATCAACGAGAATAACATCCCATGGTACTTGGTATATGTGGTTGGGCAAATCGTTAATACCCAGTTTACAATCTGAGAAGAGAAGGTTCTGAACAGGGCGGCACTCATCACGGACCTGAGATTTCGCCGCCGCTAGTAGGGTCGACGAGTCCTTGACCTTAGTGGTGTATTGAACGTCGTAGGCTTCGATTCCCGGGTGAGACTGTTCGAATTTCGAGACTAGAAACTCGCTCTCGTCGAGGAGGACAGTACGGCCGTTGTGGTTCAGGGCTTGCCAGAGAAGTGATTCGTGGGTTAGACCGAAGACGAGAAAGTTGCAGCCGGAGGGTGTTCCGCCACAGTGGCGTAGTGCGGTTGCTACGGCGTTAATCTCGGCGGAAGTCATGGCTGGTCCGAAGCCAGATGTGTTGGACATGGCAGCGTAGTGAAGTAAGGCGTCGGCGACGGAACGTGGGAGAGGGGCAGTGGAATCGAGGCCGGGGAAGGAGGAAGATGAGGCGTGGTTGCGGAGTGCAGCACCGGTGGGGATGGTGGAATTGAAAAGGGTTATAGTGAATGCTAAAGTGAAGAAGGTTACGAAGAAGATGAGCCAGAGTCGGTGGGAACCGGCGGTAGGGGTTTGCTTGGCATGGATGGAAGGGTGGAGTAGTATGAGCTTGGTGTTGTTGGCATTGGTCTTCATTTTTGGTTAGACTGAGAGAAAGAGAGAAAGAGAAAGGAAGAGATAGCGCCTGTAGAAGGAGGTGCTTAAAGTTTTATGAAGAATTGAATTGAATTGTTTAAAGTTGGAAGAGAGAGAGTCCCCCAACTCTGATGTTTCTCTTTCTCCCTTTTTTTAATTTTATTTTTTTATATAAATATTATAAATGGGAGGGATTTTGCTTTTATTTACTTCAATTTTGTTAGTAAATTAATGTAACCGAAATTTAATTATACTAATAGCATAATAGCAGTATAACACCGAAAAAGATATTAAGTATTAGTAATATTTTTTAACATTTCTCATTTTTTATAATGAGTGTCATTGGTTAACAACATTCTTTAGAGACTTTTTTTTTTATTTTTACACTTTAAAATATATATTTTTTATATTTTTACAGAATTTTACATAGAAACTTATATTGTAACTAACGAAGCTACTTAAATCGCAACTAAAATCGTATAGGAATCTACATCGAAATCACTTTAAAAATTCAAACTGTAAATTTAAAAAAAATAAATAAAAAAAAATTATATAAGGTAATTCATCTATTCTTTTAAAATTATTTTTTTAAGCCATATGTGACTTAATATTTAATTACATTAATATCGATATGATTGCGAGGATGATAATAATGTTTTTGAGTAATGGTGCATATTCATTTCCCATCTCTTTAGTCATTTTGGTAATTCTAGGATAGTATTAGCTATAAGAATTTTATACATCATCGCTAATCACTTTAAGGGTTAGCAGAGGACAGCGTGTTTTAATCCAGAGGCTAAAGAGAGTTTCAAACTTTTGACTCATATAAAAAAAGATACTAATAAAATCAAGCCCTATCACTACACTTAGTTTTATTTACTTTAAGAGTTGAAGGTTCAAGATGTTCGATATTTGATATGTTAGCGTCATTTATATATTGTTTTTGATTTTGTTTGTTTAATATGTATGTTGTATTGTCGTTGGTGTGGCTTCACTCATTTGATGTTAATATGGTAAAAGGAAACGGTTAAGGAGAAAATTAAGATGGGCAACCGTAGGGCCCCGCCGATTGAAAGAGACAGAGAAATTACGGAGGATATTAGTGGAAGTTGGACACGAATGCTATTGATAATAGGTAGGTGGAAGTGATGCCTTACACTTTGAGGGGCCCATTGGGCCTCTGCTAACTTAATGTTCCTGTGGGAATTTGTGCCCACCACCCAATTGCCTCCATACGACGTCGTCTCTTCTGTTTTATTTATTTTATTTTTTTGGGGCGATTGAAGAACGTCGTCTCTAGAGTTTATATAGTATGTTTTGAATGTTATGAGGTAAAACAAATTGACATATCAAGAGTAAGAATAGGCGTGGACCACGTGTTGTCTTGTGTAGTTGTAGTGGTAGAAAAGTTTTATTGACCTTCTCCTTTGTTGAGTTCGACTCTGACCCAACCCCGATTATGTTTGGCCTTTAAAGACCGACTTATAATGAATTATCTTTGAGATATGAACCTTCGTGAGATAGTACATGGCCCTAGAATTGTCATAAGACCGAAAGGTAGAGACAAAATCTGCAACACGTGATCTTTTTTTTTTTTTTTTCAGTAAAAGAGAAAAAGACTAAGCAAAGAAATTTTACAAATCTCTCTTATTAGACGAGAATGCCTTGCCTAAACACAGAATGGACATAAAATAAGATAATTTTTTATCCGCAAATACCAAACTGAGTGACGGTGGATGAAACTATCCTCTTTGATAGGGTTCTATATAATTTTATTTATTTTGTGTTAGTATCATACATCAATTAAATATTACACGTGATATTATTTTTACAATAATAAACTTTATATATATTTAGAATTAATAAAATAAATAAAAATAAAAATTAATGAAAGTAAAAATTCAGTATTTTAACATAATTAGTGTATGATGTAATATAAAAATTTTATACTAAAAAAAATTACTAATTAATGTATTTTAAAGAATAGATTAAAAAAGTACCATCCTATAAATATATATTTATATATATATGAAGAAATTATTTAAGCTTTGGAGTTCTTCAACTTCAAGCTCTAGGCAGTGAGTATTAATGAGGCAGTTAATTAGTAGCACTAGCTAATATTGTACCCATTTTGGTTACAAAAAAATGAGCCTAAAATGAACAATATAGTTTGTGTGTCGGTAATGAAGATTTTATAAATTAACCAATTTAAAGGAATGAGAGACCTCACTTTGGTATTTTGATATAGATTTCAGTTTTATATTCTATTTTGGTATTGTCATTTCAGTATTGGTTTTTCTGAAAAAAAGAAATTAAACTAAAGTAGAATGTTTCTATTTGAAATATTTTTTTGGTATATTAATAAAATGTATTTGAGGATGAAAAGAAAGTGGAGTATGTCAATGAATCCATGAATATCTATTCCGCATTCAACGGTTATACTTTAAAGTATTTTTTTTTGTTGGTTCTTATGTGTAATAATATTTATGTAATTAAGTTGAAATTAGTAAATAACTTTTTGGTTTGTATGATTGACTCAAACATGTAATTCTAGCAATAATATGCATATAGATAAAGTTTCAATTTTGATCCAATATTTTTGGACCTAGTTTTTGCTTTAGTAGAAAATGTTGTTGAACATCTAATACTACTGCTTAAAAAGTAAATTAGACTTGGCCTAATTAATTGACTAGCCGATGTGATGTTTTTATAATTAAAATAGTTGTTGATATGTTTTGATATTTGAATGAACTTTTCAAAAAAATAAATGAACTTTATCAATGCAAATGTCATATTTATTGATACATAGGTTTTGTCCTAGTTTTAGAGGAAATTTGGTGAACCACTTTGGTTAAGCTAACATTACTCTAAGAGTTGGTTATCATTAAAAGAAATGGTTGGTTAATTTAATGTAATTTGATGTTTGGTTTGGATAGAAAAAACATTAATAAGCAATTTATGAAAGGAATATATAGTAATTTAGTAGATGTATTATGTCTTAATGTCAAATGTTTAGTTAATGAAATAATATTTGTGACCCATTCAAATTACAAACACAATTTACACATATTATTACATTACCAATTTTATATTACATATTATAATCTGTAACATACTTGGAGAGGTTTTTATTTTACATTATTAGTGATGTAATAATGTGTAAATTTACTGGTCCTTGGATCCAACCCTCGACCTCAGACCCAGACCCGTATTTGGACCTCAAACTCTAGATTTAGACCTTGAGCCCGACCCGATCGTCCCACTTTTTTTCATCTCAATTTCTCATTCCTCACTAAAATAAAAAATAAAAATAAAATTTACAAACTTTATTTTTATTTTTGAAATCAAAAAACAAAAACAATTATAAAGTACATTTTACTTTTTGAAGACAAAAATTTAACTTTCATTTTTATAATTTAAAAATATTACTAAACGTACTTTAAATTTATTTATTTATTCAAACTAAAAATACAGTTGCAAAATGTATAGACTATATGATAAAATCTTTCAAAATTTTGTGCCATATTTTGTTTCGTTTTGTTATTTTATGAAAGAAATAATATTTATATTAATCAAAACTAAACCAATTTATAACTTAGCAAGGAACACCTCAATCAAGATTAATTGCAACTCCCTTACATCTTAAGCACCAATTTATCAAAATTTGATAATTTCCTTTCCGGTACAAAATTCAATTTAACTTTTAAACTCTCTTTAATGATTCGATCTATACACTTCAATGCCAAGTATTTCCTCTCAAAAATGCAGAAATTGCGATTTAACCTAATGTCATATATAGTTTCTACTAATATTGTTAGACTATATATATAGTGTATATAATATAGCATATACAATGATATGAAATGCGGAAAATAAACTGTAATCATATCAATAATATATGCAATGAAAGTATCGATGTACCTCCAGCCATTGATCTTTGAGCTTCAATCCCTGCGATAGCTTCGGTATTGGAGTTCGGGCTTCCTCGCTCTCACAACTCTCTTTAGATGGAATTTGCTGAATGGATTCAGAATGAGTGAGGAGCTCGGGGACCGAGACCCTATATTTATAGGTGAGATACTCCATTAGTATCTGCGCCACATTAATTGTCAGAATATTTTGACAATTAATTCAGGAAATCAAATCAGGTAATGAATATAGAAATCTGACCATATATAGAATATTACATAATTGATTTCGTCCAGATTTAATGAATATAAAATATTCATTTATCAGAAAATCAATTATTTATTTATTTCCTTAAATAGAAAATCATTTCCTTAATTAGAAAATAATTTCCATAAATAAAAATATTCTAATATTCTCCCACTTGGTCAGCATTTAAACTAAAATATTCAAACCCAACGTTCCTCATTATATAATAAACATACGAATCATAGCGACATGTCCTCATTATGAATCGAGTATTATCTTCCATGTATTACAATACATTTACTATATAACAATGTACTTTATGTGGCAATGTACTTAAGTGAATAAACCCTAAACCTTATGTTTATTCAGGTCCTCTGAAATTTTTCTCAAATGTAAAATTAAGATGCGCATAAATATGAGAAAAATCAAAATAAGAGTTTCATTAATAATAAATTTATTTGTACAAATTACATAAGGGAACCTAGTCCCATGTTCTCTACATGATCCTTGAATTTATGAGGTGGCAAGCCTTTTGTCATAGGATCGGCAATCATCAATTCAGTGCTAATGTGTTGAATGACCACTTTATTTTCCTTAACACGTTCTCTAATAGCTAAGTACTTAATGTCGATGTGCTTGCTTCGACTTCCACTTTTGTTGTTCTTAGCCATGAAAACAACAGCTGAATTGTCACAGAACATCTTCAGCGGCCTTGCAATGGAATCAACCACTCTAAGGCCTGAAATGAAACTCTTTAGCCATACACCATGTGATGTAGCCTCAAAACAAGAAACGAACTCAGCCTCCATAGTAGAAGTAGTTCAAAGTTTGTTTGTTACTCCTCCAGACACGGCTCCACCAAGCAAACATAAACACGTGACCAGATGTAGATTTACGTGAATCAAGACAACCGGCGAAATCCGAGTCCGAGTAGCCAACTACTTCTAGATTGTCGGTTCGTTTGAACATCAGATTTGTAATCCTTAGTACCACGAAGATACCTCATAACTTTCTTTGCAGCTTTCCAGTGGTCTATCCCCGGGTTACTCTGAAATCTTCCGAACATTCCGACAGAATAAGTAATGTCGGGTCTTGTGCACACCTGAGCATACATTAGGCTTTCGACAGCAGAAGCATAAGGAATGTTCTTCATTTGTTCTCTTTCAAAATCATTCTTTGGGCACTGGCTCAAATTTAATTTATCACCCTTCATAATTGGAGCAACGCTCGGTGAACAATCTTTCATATGAAATCTTTCTAAAACTCTGTTGATGTAGGCTTCTTGAGATAAACCTAAGATACCTCGGTATCTATCTCTATGAATCTTAATGCCTATGACATAGGATGCTTCACCCATGTCTTTCATCTCAAAGTTCTTTGAAAGAAATTGTTTCACTTCACGTAGCAACCCTTTATCATTGGATGCAAGAAGAATATCGTCCACATATAAAACAAGAAAACAGATCTTACTCCCACTTTCCTTCAGGTATATGCATTGATCCATGACATTCTCTTCAAATCCAAAGGAAGAGATGACATCATGAAATTTTAAATACCATTGGCGGGATGCTTGTTTTAATCCATATATAGACTTCTTGAGCTTGCATACCAAATCCTGACCTTCACTAGAGGAGAATCCTTCTGGTTGTTTCATGTATACCTCCTCCTCTAGATCACCATTCAGAAAGGCAGTTTTTACATCCATCTGCTCCAGCTCTAAATCAAAATGAGCAACTAATGCCAAGATTACTCTGAGGGAATCTTTCTTTGATACAGGAGAAAAAGTCTCCGTATAGTCAATTCCTTCCTCTTAAGTGAATCCTTTAGCAACAAGTCTCGCTTTGTACCTCTCAGTGTTGCCTAATGAGTCTTTCTTAGTTTTATAGACCCATTTACAGCCAATGGCTCTCGCCCCATTAGGCAACTTTACAAGTTCCCGTACTCTGTTGCACCTCATAGAATTCATTTCATCATCCATAGCATTGTACCACAATTTTGATTCTCTACTGTTCATAGCTTGTAAAAACGTTTCTGGATCATTTCCAATTTTAATATCAGATTCTAATAAATACACAACATAGTCTTTGTAAATCTTTGGTTTGATAGGTCTAGTAGATCTTCTTAAGACTTCACCAACAGGCTCTTGGGGAGCGACGGCGGGTTCGGCGGGTTGTTCAACGGTTGCGAGCAACTCTTGAACATTTTGATCTACTGGATTATCATTACCAACTTGTGGATCTTCAGTGATTGGTAATGGTTGTTCAACATTCGTTTGAACTACAGGAGTGTTAACCATTATCAATCTTGCTTTTGAAGTGGAAGGTTCTGAAGGATCTTTCTCAGGACCTAAGTCCTTTGATTGATCACTCCCACTGATCAAGGCATTCTCAAGAAATTTTGCATTCCTTGATTCCACAATTCTTGTGCTATGAGATGGACAATAAAACTTGTAACCTTTAGACTTTTCAGCGTACCCTATAAAGAATCCGCTTATGGTCCTTGGGTCCAATTTCTTCTCTTATGGATTATATATTCTGACTTCAGATGAACATCCCCAAATGCGTACATGATTCAAACTTGGTTTCCAACCTTTCCATAATTCAAAAGGAGTTTTTGAGACTGCCTTTGTTGGAACTCGGTTTAATATGTACACGGATGTCTTTAATGCTTCAGTCCACAAGGATTTAGGAAGGTTAGAGTTGCTACTAAGCATACTCCGCACCATGTCCATTAATGTTCGGTTTCTTCTTTCTGCAACACCATTTTGCTCGGGTGTACCGGGCAAGGTGTAATGGGCAACAATCCCATTTTCTTCAAGAAACTTCGCAAATGCACCAGGTGCTTGTCCATCTTCTGTGTATCTACCATAATACTCACCTCCTCTATCTGATCTCACTATCTTAATTTGCTTGTTGCATTGTTTCTCTACTTCAGCTTTAAATATCTTAAAGACATCTAATGTTTCACTTTTATTATGAAGTAAGTAGATATACATGTAGCGTGAGTAATCATCTATGAATGAGATGAAGTATTTCTGACCATGTGACTCCATATCTGGACTACATATATCAGTATGTATGATTTCTAATATTTCAGAACTCCTATGGACACCAGTTTTGACAGACTTGGAGGTTTGCTTTCCCTTAATGCAATCCACACAAGTATCAAAATCAGTAAAATCTTAGTAACGAGTTTTCTAGGCCTCTTAATCATCCAAAAATTAGTTCTTCAAATGAACTTGGCCAAAGTTGACATCCTAACTAAGGTTTAATTTGTTGTAACACTCTCCATGAGTAAAGACAATCAAAAAAGAGATGAGCATAAGTCCAACTCACAAATTGGGCAAATAGTATATTCAATAAAGATATGTTTTTTATGAAGATTATTTCTTGTAAGAAGATTGCTATGGATTACTTACCATAAGATGAAAGTGTACAAAGGAAAAAATATTTTGTATTTTTATTTTTCAGCAAAATTGTTTTTTACGTGTAAACTATACATTTTCATTATTATATATAGTTTTGAAGAGGGTGATATGAGAGTTACCCATATACATTTCTCTTCTCTCTCTCTAGTTAGATAATAATTTAATTAGGTTCGAACATAATAATATTGTTATTTAAACTTTAAAAAAATGGAGGAGAGACACTACCTTATAAAAAGAAATTAATAGAGAGATACAACATAATGATCACGACCATGATACGAAAGTGAACACTTTATACAAAATTTCTGAAGAGTGGAAAAAAGGCTCATAATAAGAGGTTATCATTGGATCATGATTTTATAGTTCAATTCAATTAATGCCATTTGGATATTGGAATAATAATATATTAACAAACAATAAGGACTTGGCCAGCAACATAATTGCAGATTTGTTAAAAGAAATTTGTTGAACAATTTAAATTACTATAATATGATCCCACCATACAATACAACAACATCTCTTTCAATGTAATATATATAAATATTTCTGTAGCAACGTCACACACGACAATACAAATTTTTTTACTTTCAGACATAATAATATTTATAATTAAAAATATAAAAAAAATTATGATTAATTATAAATTATTATTTTTATGTTGTGATAAAAAAGTTCATGACTAAATGTATTAATCATGAAAACCACAATTTATCTTGACTAAATGTATTTCTAGTTTCAATATTTATTATAACTAAATTAAATTAAAAATAGGTTGTATCTAAATATTATATTTTAATCATAAATAATTTTTTATTGTGATTAAAAATTATATTTAGTCACAAAAAATTATATTGTGACTATAGTTTTAAATCAAATTAAATTAAATTAGGTGGCAATTTTATAGTTCATTCAATTTTATGTAACTATATTAGTTTTAAATCAAATTAAATTTTTTAGGAAAATTTGCGACATAAATGCTCATTTTGTTTATTTTGTTACTAATAATACTCAAAATTTCACTTTTTAAACTCTGCAGTTAGTACCCACTTAACAGAGTAATATAAGGACATGTGTACTGTCCTTATAATTTCTCTTTTTTTTCTTCACCTAATTAATTAAGAAAATACATAAAACTAATTAAAATAAAAATATACAAATCAATAATGGTATGATAAAAAAAAA
This sequence comes from Cannabis sativa, assembly GCF_029168945.1. Lineage (NCBI taxonomy): Eukaryota > Viridiplantae > Streptophyta > Magnoliopsida > Rosales > Cannabaceae > Cannabis > Cannabis sativa. Next base: position 20,254,882 of record NC_083610.1, read on the forward strand.
AACATCCGCTAGTACACTCCTCCACCATCACATCCGCGTTGAGGGTTCGGCCCACAAAAGAATTTCTGAAAGAAACTTCGTGCGGCGAGAAGACACCTGTGTGCGTGGACTAATCGACCCTCAACGCTGAAGGTGATGTCACTGGAAGCCGTTGATTAATAGATTCAAGTAATCTAATGATAGAGATTTTAGGGAGTCTTCTAGGCAGTTCATGATCTCTTGATCAATAATATATAGATAAGGTTTTATAACAGAAAAAAATAATAAAAGAAGTTTTGATGAGGATCAAGTGATGATGAATATGATCAAGATTAATGGGTTCATATTTTTTTGGGGGGGTTTTTTTTTGTTTGACAAATTTATATGAGATGAGGAAGAAGAAGAAGAAGATGAAGAAGAAGAAGAAAGTGAGTAGTGGTGTACCTCAGCCATTCGATTCTCATGTGGTGGTGTGATGGTGGAGGAGTGTGTGGGTGGGTGGCTAGGTCAAGTGTGAATAGATTTATGTTTTTTTTTTTATCATACGATTATTAATTTGTTTTTTTTTTTCTTTTAATTAGTTTTATGTATTTTCTTAATTAATTAGATGAAGAAAAAAAGATGAATTATGAGGATGGTACATGTGTCCTTATATTAACTCTGTTAAGTGGGTACTAACGGCAGATTAAAAAAAATGAGATTTTGAGTATTAATGCCGCAATTTTTAAAAATTGGGTACTTATTAGCAACAAAATGAACAAAATGAGTATTTATGCCGCAAATTTCCCAATTTTTTATTTTAATAGTTAATATTAGGTGGCAATTTTATAATATGAGGTGGCATTATTTTAAATGATGTGGCATGCCACCTGTTGTCTAGTGTGTAAGATAACAGTAAGGTACTTACAGAATGTCTGAAAGTGTAACGGAAGGTATTTATGCCGCCAAAATTTTAACTTAGGTATTAAATTGCAACCGAATAATAAACTTAAGTATTTATGCCGCAAATTACTCTTTATTCTATAAACAAATATTTTAAATTAAGCATTAATTTCGAAAGATAATGCACTCAAGAGTTTGCTTTTGAAAAATTGAAATAGCTAGATCAACTTTTGGGCGGACAATAAAATCAATATGATCCAATAGTAGAAAAGAGAATGAAGAAAAATGAAATATATTTTTAATGATAGCTTGGTAGGTTAGAGTGCGCCTCACATCAATATATGCAACTTTAAGCAAAGTTATTTTAGGAAATTGCCTTGCTGTTGTTCCTTTATAGTCTTTATAAAACTGAGATTAGTTAAAAGAGATTTAAGTGCTTTTCCCAAACACAATGTGCTTTTCTTGACTTGTTTTGGGACACATATATATAATATTTAATGAACATATATGAAACAAGAATGTGTATATATGATATGTGATGGGAATCTCAACCGATTTCTTAATTGATTATTAACTTGAAAATAACACATTATAGTGCCACTACTATAATGCCTCCTTGTCCTAATTGCCAACAAACACTCACTTTTTGGGGTTTTAAATAGGGGCAAATTCCATTAAATCCTCAACTAAGTTACTTATTATAATAATTTGATTCATGTGCAAAAATTATTAAATTAGTAGTTTTACTACTCTTGGTAATATGACTTTTATAAGTGAGTAAATTCTTTTAATATATGTTTGGAAGTTAAATTTTTATATTAACATGTCAAGGAACTGTCATACAAAACGATAGCAGTAAGAAAAATTTTCAGGTTTAATTTTTTTTTCTCTCTTTTTATTTAATGTATATATAAATATGTGGGTGTAAAATTAAATTAAATCTGACATGTTGGACATTTTTCTACTGCGTATTTCTTTGAATTGATCACTAAAAACCAACATCAATAACCAATAAAATGTCACGAAAAATGCTTTTATTGGTGAAAGCAAAAGTGACGCTCTCACATAAGAATTTTCTTATATTTATATATATGGAAGAAATTTTAATAGTTACTTTTTTTATATAACCATGATGATTACATTTTCTTATGACCTACTAAGACATCATTATTAAAATAAATTTATTTTAGATAATTTGGCATTTGTTGACAACTATGTTGAGTATGTGTATCATTTTTTGTTGGTCCATTCGCTTTTTAAGCATATCAATTTACTATTTTTTTTAATGGAAAAGTCAAACTTTATAACCAATCACTTTTGTTACTAAAATTGGTAACAAATCAGTTAGAATAGATGCTAAACTAAAACGACGATCAAGATAAAAAATTAAACTCTAGCAAAACTATGAGCTGTTATATTTACTGACCGTTTAACAAAGGATAATAAATATATTTCTTAACTCAATAATCAAAGATTTACAATCTTGAATTATATGACCAGATAAAAATACCATGATAACAGAGCTTCGTAAAGCTTGAATAACACCCAAACAGTTTATTTCAATTGTTACTTGATTCCAATGTTGTTCTCAACGCCTCCCTCAAATTCGTTGTTTCAGCAAGAATATGTTCATTCATGCTATAAAAGAAAGGGGTGCACCCTTCAATTAAGAAGCCATTAGAATCCCGAGCAATTAACCCAAAGCCATAGCTATAGTTTTCCTTAAATATAGCTGCATCTACATTTATTTTTATATTATTCATCTGTGGTGCGATTTAATGCTCAGTCCCATCACTCGTCCAAAAATCAGACCATAACGACTCTATCATAGAGTTTTGAGCAATTCTCCATTGTTTAAGATAACCTCTTGTAAATTCAACAATATTAGCAGCTTGAGTTTTTTCGCATTTCCACACTAGATCGTTACGTGCTTCCCATATAGCCCAACACAAAGTGCATATTAAACACCTTAAATCATTGTTTGCGTGACTAAAATTTCCAATAAACCAATCCAAAAGGTAATTTTTGGTGTAACAGTTGTGCCTATACCCGGCCTGCCATCACAGCTCCAACATTTTACAGGTCACCAAACTGTGAAGAGTAGTTTTTGTACACAATTTGCAGCTAGGACACAACAAATAACCTCAACTCTCTTGATCTAAAATTTGTCCATGGTCGGAAGACAAGCCATTCCTGCATGCCAAACCTAATTTTTAATCTTTGGAGGAAGTTTTAATTTCCACATCTTCCTCCAAAAAGTTTTAGCTTCACCATTAATCCATTTGCCATGATCTTGTTGCAAAATATTGTATGCCGACTTTACACTACACAAGCCTGAGCAACACCAAAACTTACAAATATACTATAAATAAGGGGAAATTTTAATTTTATACTGTTACGCGAAGAAATTTATAAAAATACTGTCGTACACTTAAATTCTTTCTCTTATACTGTACAGATGCCAAAACAAAGAGGAAGGCTTCATTCTCAAGACCCACTGTCAGAACCACCAGAGCAACACTAAAACAGCCAAAAAACAACTATTAATTCAATCAGATTCAAGGCAAGGTTAGTTGCCAAAGGGTTCACTCAGAAGGAAGGCGTCGATTACAATAAAAATTTCTCTCCAATGGTCAAGCAAGCTTCAATTAGAGCCATGATGGCAAAGGCAGCAAGCATGGACGTAGAGATTGAACAGATGGATGTAAGGATAACTTTCGAACATGGGGAATTAGAAGAGGAAATCTATATGCAACAGCCTGAGGGCTTTGGCAATGGGAACCTAGAAGAGGTATGCCTACTCAAAAAGTCTATTTATAGCCTCAAGCAGGCACCTACGCAATGGAACTTGAGGTTTGACACCTACATGCAGAATATTAGATACACTAAAAGCAAGTATGACTCATGTGTATATTTTAATAATTAAACCTACTTGCTACTCTATGTTGATGGCATACTGATCTTTAGCAAAGCAAGGTCAGAGATTGACAAGCTGAAAAGGAAACTCAATGATGAGTTTAAGATGAAAGATCTGGGCAAAGCAAAGAGAATTCTTGGGATAGACATAAAGAGACCTAAGCCTCGCATGATAATACTTTCTCAAGTTGCCTACCTACAGAAAGTATTGAACAAGTTTGGCATGGTCAAGTGCAAACCAGTTGAAACACCACTTGCTTAACACTTTAAGTTGTCTGCATCTCAGTCACCAAAAATAGATGCAGAAAGAGCCAAGATGAGCAAGGTTCCCTATGCAAGTTGTGTTGGGAGTCTCATGTACTCCATGGTGTGTTCTAAATCTGACTTAGCTCATGCTATGAGTGTGGTCAGCAGGTACATTTCAGACCCTAGCACTATATATTGGGAAGCACTGAAATTGACAATGAGGTACCTGAAAGGTACTGTGGACACCAGTATTATGTTCAGTAAAGAGAACCAGTTCAATGAAGAAATCACTGGTTTTGTGGACTCAAATTTTGTAGCAAACCTAGACATTAGAAGGAGCCTAACAGGGTTTGTGTTCACCGCTCTTGCGGGCTGCATCAGCTATAAATCTAACCTACAAAATGTAGTAGCCTTGTCATCAACAGAAACTGAATACATGATTGCTACAAAAGCCATCAGAGAGGTTATATGTAGGTTGACAGAGAAGTTAGGTTTCAAATCTGAGAATATCATAGTTTACTGTGACAATCAAAGTGCTTTGCATCTCATGAAAAATCTAATGTTTCATGTGAGGTCAAGCAGGTGGAAGTGAAGAAAATAATCACATATGATAACCCTACAGATATTTTCACTAAAAGTGTAACTAGAGACAAGTTTAGGCATTGTCTAAACTTATTGAGTATTCAAGACATAAACTGTCCTCACTCATTTCTTTTGGATAAGAGATCAAGTGGGTTTAACCAGGTAGAATTGTTGGGAATAAATCCACTTAATCTGTCAAACTCAGTAGGTCTATCTATTCACTCATCAGATGAATTTGAAGAAAGTTGCTATTAGTTTTAACAATTAGCTTTAATACAAAAGGGGAACCCACTAATAACTATAAATAGGAATATCTCTACTCTTTCAAGAGAATTCTGATCTCCAATCTCCCAAACTCATACTTTAGATTCAGAGACAAGTTTAGAGAGAGAGTCCAAGATCATAGTGGGTGTGTGTGGAGGGATGTAATAGGAGTATCACTCTTGAAGTGATTTTCCTCAATATGAGATATTTCTTTGTATTCATTCACTGTGTTGAGTTTTATTCGTGGACATAGTCTATTGTGTACTAGTGACTAATCAAGCAATAAAGATCCACGATTCATTCATTTTGAAGCTAAGTTTATTCTTATCTAATTCAATTAAGTTCTAGTTTTAATTTTATAATTTGTTCTAGTTTGAATTGCATTTTCTTAAACATTGTTAATGCTGTAACATTCATATTTTGAGGGTGATCATGCACCACAAATAATAATTAAAAAAAAAATACATCTTTTAATGAATAATTCCTAGAATATATTTAATCCGAGAGTGTAACAAGGATTGCGGCAATCAAGAAAACTTTTGTAATAATTTATAAAGCATGGGATGAAGTGAACCACAAAATGATTGACTATGTTATGATAGAGTAGAAATAGATAGATATGCATTATCCATGGCATGTTTGTCTCCTATTCTCATTCATTCCAAGTATTTACTTATTCAACTACACTCACCATGCTTGATGCTCAAATCAATGTGACTCAATTGCAAATATATCACTCTTTTTTTCTTTATTATTATTTTTTCTAAAATTCTAGTAGACTAATGCAATGTGACGCCAAAAAAAAAAAAAAAAAAAAAAAAAACTCTTTCTACAATTCTACGTACTTTGTCCCTTTTTTCTAATCTTTTTCTTCTTTTTTGTGCATGGGGTCAAATATGTATTCAAATATCTAAATGCTTTCCAAAAAAGGGACCCAAAAAAAAATTAAAAAAAAAATTGGAAAGGTGTAACTGTGTTGATTTTCCTTTAGTTTTTGGCCAATTGTTTGTGCTGCAGAAATGAAAACTTTATCTTAGTGAATAGTTTATCATAATTTCTTTACAAAAAAAAAATAGTAATTTAATTATGAAAGGCTACTTACATGAAACTGAGAGACGCAAACGACTACATTTACTATGGACCTCAACAAGCCCACAATTTATCCGGATTCCAAGTTTAGGCCCAACAACTAAGCCCAACAACAAATGTTCTTTGGGTTTCAGTTTCTTTTTTCAATTTTTATTTTTGATACTTATTTGAGGAAATTTCAATTTTTTAGGGTTTTTATTCAATCTTTTCAAAAATATGCTTTTTTTTTCAAAAAATTATTATATAGGGAAAATTTTAGAGAAAGTTTAAAAATATGTGGAAAATAGATTAAAGTAACCTAAGGGGGTAACGTAACCAGGAAATTATACTGTTTTCTCATATTTTTTAACTTTTGTTTTAAAAAAAAAATCCACCCAATAACTTCTTTGAAAAAAGTTATATTTTTGCAAACTTTTACCTTAAAATCCATAAAATAAAAAGAATTTTTAGCAGTTTACCCTCTAAACTCAAATTTTGGTGGATAAAATATTTAAATGTCGTTTGAGAACACTTTTATTTCTTAATTTTTTAATCACAAAATAAAAATAAATTTTTGTTTATTTGTTTGGTTTGCATACCACTAGAGAGAAAATGAGGAAGTGGAGAGGATATATGGCTATGAAGTAGGAAAGATGGAGATGGTGAAAGGAGAAAAGAAAGAAAAGGAAGAGAGTGGAAAGTGAGAATGGGATTAAATAACCTCATCTTCTCAACTAAGTAAGTAGTGGTAGTAGAACTAGTGCTTCTCTGCTTGGTTGGCGCACTACTCATTTAGATTTGTAAGTCAAACGTTGACTGACTGGTGTGGAGCTCAATGGCCTTTACTTACTCTTCTTCCTATGCTACTAATCACAAATAGTGGAAGTTATACTTATACATAGTGGTTAATGGTTATGCTATTACACAAGAGTTTCTCAATTCACATTTTAAGCTATTTTAGTTACATTTTTGGGATTTCTTTTCTTCATACTAATTACTAGCTACGAAAAGTTTTATACTAGGGGTACTATTTGAAACAAATCTTTACTTTTTTGTGTTTGAAGAAATTATATCTTGAACAATTTTATGTCTATATTATAATTATAAGATACAATCTACCAATTTTTAGAAATTTTGAATAATGGATAATGTCAAAAATATACTTCAAGTATCAATGCACTTATGCATATCATTTTTGTTAACCCCTAAAATTGATTATTTTAAACATTATTTTCGAAATCACGATTGATTTAGAATTTTTGAAAAACAAATAGAATGTGTGCTATAATTATAACTAGAGTTGAAAGTTAGGCAGGTTTGCCGAATTTTAGGTTGAAGTGTTTAAAAAATAGTATCCCACCCATTACGAGTTTGCAAATTCGCAGGTTGACCTGGTCAACCCGATCAACTCTTCTTTTCTTAACCCAAATTTTATATGCTTATTTTTTTTTCCGTTTTATTTATTTATGAAATTGAACACATAACACCTTAGTCTATATTCTTTAGAGAAAAATAAAATATTAATTCCAAATCCAAAGTACAAAAGGCAATCCAAAACCAAATAAGTCATTTATTAAACTTTATATTTATGATAGTAAAAACTAAAAAGTTTTAAAATAAAATGTGAACAAAAATTCAAAATCTATAATCCATAGTCTATACTACATATATAATGTAATATATATCTATATATATATATATATATATAATTTCACTGAGTTTGCGGGCAGGCCTGAATCCAACCGGAAACCCCATCACCTAAAAATCAAATACAAAACCCGCCCGAAAGGTCTACTAGGTTGAACTCGACCCGTTTGCACTTAACAGGTTTTTTAATTTTTGTGTTGGGTTAGGTCCATGCGAGTTGGTCGAATCCAGGTCAAACCTGGTACAAGTGTTCAGTCCTAATTACATTGTAAAATGCAGAGAGAGAGAGAGAGAGAGAGAGAGAGAGAGAGAGAGAGAGAGAGAGAGAGAGAGAGAGAGAGAGAGAGAGAGAGAGAGAGAGAGAGAGAGAGAGAGAGAGACTACACTATGTTTGGTAGGAGGGAGAGATGGGTGAATCAAGAGGGGTGGATGAAGAGTAATGTAAAGAGAGAATGAGTCTCTGTCTGGCAAGAGGGAGAGAAGAGATGGAAGAAGCATTCTCCCTCCAAATTTTAAAGCTTTTAATTTCTCCAATTTTAGGAGGATTGTAGACAAAGACAAATTTTATTTATTAAATACAATAATATCTTTTTAAAAATAATAAATACTCATGTTTAAAAGGGCAAGATTGTAATTTTACTCTCTATTCATCCTTCTAACTTCACACCTAACTATTCTCTCCATCTCTTCTACTCTGCATCCTTCCCACTCTCCACAACAAAAATAAAAGGGCCCTATTATTATAGATAAAAAGTGATACTTCCACAATAATTGTTATTAACTAAGAAGTAATTAGAATAGAGTTAAAGGCTCAATAATAACATTTTTCTTCTTCAAGAAAGGGACAAAAAAATACAGTTCGATTTTACTTGTTTTTAAAATAGGTATGAGGAGAAAGGTGAAAAGAGCTGTAAAAGTTGGTACAAAACTTTTCAGAAAAAGATAAGATGCCAAAGAAGTTCCATACCTAGCTTTAATTTCTATTTTTAGTTTTGTTAAAAGAAAGAACCAAATGGACAATTTACTCAACTTGTAATTGCCCTCTAACAAGGCATGGTATTTGGGTTTGGCTAAACCAAAAGTCAAGGTCAAGCTAGCCCCACACCATTAAATGTGTTATGGATAAAATGCCACAAGGGAAGAGGTCCACATCCACCATGTGTAATAAGTCCAATGACCCACCAAACCATTTTTTTCTAACTCTTTAATTTGCTAATGTAACAAACATGTCTTTGTGTAGCACACATTGTCAAATAGGAGGAGGCTCACTCCTTACCTAAACCAATAAAAAAAAGAAGAAGAGAGGACTGCTATAGTCAATCCCACAATATTATCCATCCATTTATTAGACCCCACTTAGATTCTTTCACAGGATTATAGCATTAGCCAATCTGATTTAGTCAAATATGCCGTTAAGAGTTGGTTCCAAATATTTTCAAATGTTTACATATAACGAATACTATTGTGCAACAAAAATAAAAAATACACATTACATAAACTTTTAAGTATGGACACATTATATTTGAGCTATGATAAGTATTAGTACGTATATGAAGAATTATTGGATTAGGAAGGTAGTAGAGTTATAATAGCTTTTCAAATATCAGTATTTAACAAGAAATGAACAAAAGATAATAATGCAATAATTATGCATTTCATTTCTAGGGCCTGCTAGAAAATAATTGCAGCCACTTCTTCACAAAGGATTAGCTAAACTAGCTTTGTGCCCCTTCAGTGCAACTAGGGTCAATCTACTTCATTCCAAACGATCAAGGACTATAATTCATTTCCCATTTTGTTACTTCTAACCATACTCAGGTCATTTACTGGTATAGCTAGATGTTTGACAAGATAAAAGAAAATAGGAACAAAACTATGATTTCACAGATGAAATATGTATAAAATGAACTTAACTAGCAAAAATAAATCTGGGAAGAAAAGCTCATTTTTACCTCTAAATATCATAAACCCTTTTCAGCAAAAGCATTACTAGCTAGCTTGAATTACTACGATGATGTGTTAGTTCTTCAATCAGCTTATTTAGATCCAAACAAGAAGAACCACCTTCTTCAACAGCTCTTTTAGCCAACTCTGCAAATCCCTTGACTCTGTTTCTCATTAGCTCTGACTCTTCTCCTTCCATAACCCTCCTAACAGCTCTTTCTATAGATTCTCTCTTGACAATGTCCCCAACCCTTCTCACAACTTTCTTTGCACTAACTTCTACTCCAACTCTGAGTACTTCAGTCACCAACTTTTCATTGTAAAACTGTTCTGCCGCAATAGGCCATGTGGCCATTGGTACCCCTGCAGAGACAGCTTCCAGAGTCGAATTCCAACCACAATGTGTCATGAATCCACCAACTGCTACATGTTCCAAAATCGAAACTTGTGGTGCCCATCCTCTTACTATGAGTCCCTTTCCATTCATTCTTCCCTCAAATCCTTCTCCCAACCACTCTTCTTTAACCCCTTCTTTCTTCTCCCTCTTCACAACCCAAATGAACAATTTCCCAGAAGCCTCAAGCCCAGTTGCAATCTCCATAAGCTGTTCATCGTTGAAGTTAGCAACACTTCCAAAACTCATATAAATGACCGAGTTGGGTGTCTTGGAATCGAGCCATTTCAAGCACTCGTGTCTATCAACAGAGTTTTCAGCCTCCTCACGAGCCCTTTTGTTGTACAAACAAAGGGGTCCTATTTGCCATGACTTAACCCCCAAAACCTTCCTGTAATGATCAACATAACCAGATTCAAGCTCGTAAAAGCTGTTAACAAGAACCCCATAACTACCCCCTATTTCCATTTTTCTAGTAGCTTTATACAAACTAGAAAACTCATTCTCAACAACACCTTCTCTCAAAAAGTCAACGGGTAGTCTGTCTCTGTTGACCTCGATCTGATCCGGTAGATTAGGAATGGTACTAAAAGGCTCGGAATCAGAAGCCACCTTCGTTTGGGGTCCGTACAAAAACACACAAAGAGAAGCACACAAAGAGAAATAGCCTGTGGAATGGAATATAAGAGTTGGGATCCCAGATTCAGCAGCAACGTTTGGGGCCCAAGGGAAGAAAGTATCGGCAACAAGACAATCAGGACGGTGTCGTTTAAGGAGTTGGTCGAGTTGGGTTCGAAGCTTACCGCAAGCTTCAAAGAATTTGAGTCTATTTTCGGGTGAAGAGACCATGTGAACACTCTCGATTCCTTCAGGTAATCCAACATCGCTACAAGGGATTTTGATTGTAAGGACTTCGACTTGTGTGCCTAAAAAGGCTCTGCTTTTCTCGATTGTTTTAGAAAAGTTTTGTGCGTAGTAAGAGGTTGTAACAATGGTGGCTTTTAGCCCTCTTGAAGCGAAGAGCTTGGCCATGTCCATGGTTGGCATTGTGTGGCCTTGAGCCATGAAAGGGAAGAAGAAGACATGAAGTTGATGAGCTTTGGTTTCTTCCATTTTTTTTTTCTTTTGAGAAGAAATGGTAAGGTTTTTGGCTAAATGGTATTAATGTTTTACAACTACAAATGAGTTAAGTGTTTTGTTTTCTAAATTAGGAGATGTCATTTTCTCATTTTTTATTTTTTTTTTATTTTTCAAATAATAAAATTTGTTTTTAATTAATTATAATAAATTAATATGTGGAGTTTCTTATAAGGTGTTGTAATATTTGGTACAAGTTGGCATTAATTTACGGTATTATCCTATTATTTGTCGGTTGCTTCGATGTAGATCATAACAACAGCGAATTCAAAGTGATAGGAATGACACGTTAAAGTGAGTTTTATATTCAACCATCAAACCCCATTTTTACACCTATATCTCTAAATTATCAAACCTATGCCATAATTACAAATAAAATAAAAATTAGTATATTGTTTTTTGGTTTAACATTGTCAAAATACTTAAAATGTTGACTTAAAACGGAGTTTATTCATATTTTATAAGAAAGATACTTACTTTGTCTATTCAGTTTTACAAGGCACTATGGGTGGGTGAGCTTGATTTTTTTATAGAAAAATAACTTTTTCGGGTGTTCATCAAATAGCTTATACTGCACAAATTATTAACACTAAATTATATAGTATAAAAAATACAATTACAACTCATATCACTTGCACCAAGAATACTCCTACTTTCTTGACCTTTCTTGGTCAATCAAGCTCTCTTTTATTGGTTTGAAGCCACGATTTACAAGTACATTTAAGAAAGAAATACAATTAAAAACTGAAAAACTAAAGATAATTTTATTTAAATATAACATTAATAATAGGGCTCGTTTCACGAGTAATTAATATTAGGTAAATTAGACATGTATATATAATAATAATAATAAAGTAAATTAATAATTTTTGTCTTAACTTTGATATCTACTAAATTATGTACTTTTTTAACGTTAAAAATTATTCCTAAACTATTAAGATCGTCAAATTTAAAGATTTTTATTTAATTTTAGTAAAAAAAAATTCTAACATAGATGAAAGTTCAGGGGTATTATTTAGTACATGATTTAGTAGATATCAAAGTTTAGGGAACATGGTTTAATCACTGAAACAGTAAAATTAAATAAAATTAGACAAAAATCCTTAAATCTAACAATCTAAATAGTTCAGCAAAATTTTTAACGATAAAAAAAATTCAGGAAACATGATTTGGTATATGTCAAAGTTCGAGAAAAAAAATTGTTAATTAGCTTAATAATAGTAGGCATTTTTTTTTTTTTAGGAAGTTGGTTGTTATGAATTCTTTAATGAATAATAATAGTAGGGATTTAATTTAGGAGTTGTTTCCATTAAAAAGAAAAGAGTTAGTTGCTGCACTTGTTGTACTGTTGCACTTTTGCACCAGCTCATTATTATAAAAAAGAAGGATTGTTTAATAGAAAGAATTCAGGTCCCCATGTGTTTTTTACGTTGTAATTTATTTTATTTTTCTTTTATCATGGATAACACGTGACAATGATTTACATCACTGCCAACTGCCACCTGTTATACTGTTTGGGCTCTTGTGTAGGGGTACAACACAACGGTACATTTAAGGATAAATGTGGCATAGATTCAGTTTTTACCTTAATAAATAATCGATAGTAATCTAATAATTTTTATAAACTTAAGATTTTAGAAAGTTATGCCACGAGTATTTAATTATTTAAGATAAATTATATACAATGATAATATAAACAAAAACTACACATCAGATGGGCTTACAAAGCTAACATATCGGTTATGTGAACACTTTGATAGCTGATATTGTATTGACACATTATTAACATAGAGAAATATTAAATAATATTAACAGAAATAATCGAGAGAAATATCATAAATATCAGTCGAGTTGTGACTTGGATTTCTCACTTGATGTAAAATTCACCATTAATAGTACAGATCTGAGATCGTTCTTCAAGGCGAGCTCAAAAGAGGACATACTCTTGGATTTAGGGCGAACCTCTATAACTCTTGTGTTTGTTTTTCTCATCTCTCTTTACTGTTTTACTTTTGATCTTGTGTATGTATGTGTTTGTACTTATTTCTGGGGAAATCGATCTGGTTTGATCGAGAAGGAGATTTGGTTCTAGGGTTTGAGAACCAGAGAGAGAGAGAGAGAGAGAGAGAGAGAGAGAGAGAGAGAGAGAGAGAGAGAGAGAGAGAGAGAGAGAGAGAGAGAGAGAGAGAGAGAGAGAGAGAGAGAGAGAGAGAGAGAGAGAGAGAGAGAGAGTTTGGTTCAAACTCTCGAAGGTTCTTTGGCAATTCTGAGCTAGGGTTAGCTCATTTTTTGCCTGATTTTGTTCAGGGCAGAACGATAAATCGTTTCGGTTAAATGATTTGTCGTGTAGGAGGAAACAACTTGGTTTCTTGGTCGTTTAGTTTAATTCTGTGTTTAATTTTTCTTGGACAGATTTGTCCATGTCGTTTTGATTGACATTGAGTTGGTGTAGGGAGTATTCTTGGAAGACAAGAAAATCCTACACAATGATAATATAAACAAAAACTACACATGAGATGGGCTTACAAAGCTAACACAGTGTTTATGTGAACACTTTGATAGCTGATATTGTATTGACACATTATTAACATAGAGAAATATTAAACAGTGTCACTATAATAAGATGTAGTATCACTATTAATACAATTAAATATCAAATTCTATATACTTTACTATAATAAAAATTATAAAAAACCACTAAAACATTTAAGCAACTGTCATAATAGCAAAAACCATAACCATTTATCATCACAAGAGTAAAGAAGAACAAAAATAACAAGAGCTTCTAAAGAAGAACAAGAGTAATTTTTATTTTTATTTTTGGCAAAGCGAAGAGCAAGAGTAATTTTAAATTGAATAGTGTCATTTTTAATGGATGGAAACTCTCCTATTACATACCGATGACACAACTAAAGAAAGATAAGGTATAAAACTCTTATAACGAAGGTGATTTTTAAGATTGTCTAAATTACTAAAAGAGTGGAGAAGAAAACTACACAAGATATAATTTTAAATTGAAACTCATATACATATATATATATATCACTCTTTTCTAGTGGCACTGGCATTTTTCAAATCATGAAACAAAGCATCTAAATCCAAGACAGATGAGCCTCCATCCAAGATAGCATTCCTTGCCTTGTCTGCAAGTTCCTTCACTCTGCTTCTCATTTCCTCAGCTTCATCTCCCTTCATAAGCCGAGTCACAGCTCTTTCTATGGCATCCCTCTTCACAAAATCACCCACCAGTACTTTCCATTTCTTAGCTCCAACTTCAATCCCAACTCTCAGAATTTCACTAACCAACTTCTCATTACAAAATTGCTCTGCCGAAACAGGCCAAGTCACCATCGGAACACCAGCACAGATGCTTTCCAAAGTAGAGTTCCAACCACAATGAGTCAAAAATCCCCCAATTGCTTCGTGCTCAAGGATTGGAATTTGAGGTGCCCATCCTCTTACTATGACACCCTTTCCTTCCATTCTCTCTTCAAATCCTTCTGGAAGCCATTCTTCACTAACCCCTTCTTTCTTTTCTCTTCTCACAACCCAAATGAATTGTTGCCCAGAAGCCTCGAGCCCAGTAGCAATCTCCATAAGCTGTTCATCGTTGAAATTTGCTACACTTCCAAAACTTACATAAACTACAGAATTCGGTTTCTTGCAATGGAGCCACTTCAAGCATTCATGTTCTTCCAAATTTAGCCCTTTATCGTATAAGAAAAGAGGACCTATTTGCCAAGTCTTTATTCCCTGAATAACCTTTGGGTAATGATCAGCATAAGCTGGTTCAAGTTCATAGAAGCTGTTCACCAAAATGCCATAGCTTCTCAATTCAACTTCTTTCATTACCTTATACATTTTTGTGAAGTGATCAGTTTCAGTTTCAGAATCTTCTTTAATGAAATCAGCTACTCTGCTGGCAGTAAACTCGATCTTGTCTGGTAAATTAGGAATAACAAAGGGTTCGTATTCAGACGAGACATGTTTATAAGGCTTAGATCGAAACACTGATAGATTACAACACATAGCAAAATTAGAACTACCATGGAAAATAAGCCTGGGAATTCCATATTTGGCAGCTACATCTGTTGCCCAAGGGAAGAATATATCAGCAACTAGGCAATCGGGTCGGTATAGTTCTAAAAGCTCATCGATTTGTGGCTCAAATAAGCCACTAGCTTCAAAAAATTTGCCTTGTACTTGAGGCGTAGGAGCCATGTCTAAACTCTCGATCCCTTTGGGAAATCCAGCCTCAGAACTGGGAATCTTAATCGTGAGAATGTCAACTGGGGTATGTAAATTTCTGTTCTTTTCAAGTGATTTGGTGAGAAAAGGTGTGAAGTAAGGAGTTGTGATGATGGTGGATCTCTGGCCACGCAAAGCAAAAAGCTTGGCCATGTCTATAGCTGGGATTAGATGTCCTTGAGCCATGAAAGGGAAGAAGAATACATGAAGCTGGTTTTGTGTTTTGGTTGCCATGTCTGATTTTTGGGTGAGATCAGAGGTTTTGCAAATATAACTTGGAGTGTTACCACTATTTAGTGAGCAATTTGATTCTTGAAAATGTCAACAATGTGTTGTGACAAATGTCTTTCTATTCAAAAAAGGTAGGCAAACATAGTCTACTCTATGATGTATTGTACAATGGTTTCTCTTGTCTTACCACGAATAAGTAATAAAATTAGTAAACTAATGTAACAAAACTAGTCAATTTTTCTATTTGTTTAAATTTAATCCACAGTCAAATTTCAAATGCCAATACGTCATTATAGCAGGTAGCATTTTGAGACTAAAGGTAAAAATATCATTTATAAGGGCTCGTTTGGAACGCCGTATTAGGTCGTATTGTATTGTATTATATTGAATTGTATTTTATGCAATATTTTTATGTAAAACTATATCTGACATTAACTTTTATGGATACCTAAATATATAATATTTTAGTATAACTTAAAGTTTGACATAGTATTATATAAAAATATAATGTATAATCCAATTCAATATAATACAATACAATACGATCTAATACGGCATTCCAAACGAGTTCTAAGTCTCTAATTCCATTTATTTTATTTTATTAACAGCAGTATCCAATTCCAATTCCAATTCATATTTACATATTATCACATAAATTCTGATTAATTATACGTCTACTTCTTTTCATTTTTTTTAGAGAAAAACAATATTAATGGTATTAATTCAAAAGGATGAGTTGAAGTTGAGAGTGTGATGGGAACAATTTGAAGTTGATGTGGTGGGTAACTTAGTGGAAGAAAGAAAAATGATTGATGATCCTTTGAAGTTAGAGTTTAATTCTTACGGGCATTGAAGAGGAAATATTTAGAAAAGCTAAGGCCATTGCCTTCAATTGAGAAGCCATCGAAGCTAGAGTTAAAAATACTTCATGACCATTTGAGGTATGAATTTGTGGGTGAGAACAAACACTTTCGGTTATAGTTTTGGCTTCACTTCTGGTAGGGCGGAGTATAAAATCTAAAAAAATTGAAAAAACTATTCAACCCGACTTACGGAATACTGTTAAAACTGAAAAAACCACCATTGAATAATCGGTTTTATTTTGGTAACAAACTGACCAAAAAACCGAAACCTACCATTACTTTTTATATATGTATTTGATTTTTATATTATATATATCTCATCAATTTAAAGTTATATATATTTTATACTACAAATTAAATATATACTATTGCTATTCTCTTTGCCTTTTTTTTCAATCTTAATCTAGCAACTCACAATATATCAAGATAATATCTTACTTCTTCAGAAAATTTAAGTATTATCTCCACTTTCCTCCATCACTCAATCTTAGTAAATATTTCTCTCTCGATATTCATTATCTTTCCTCATAAAATATCAAATTTATCTCTCACACATTTTTTTCTTTAATTCTTGCGGAACATAAACTAGAAGAGATGCAAGAGAAGAAATTGACAACAAACAAAAAAAAAACCCTTATTTTATAGATTCAAAAAAAAAAAAAAACAAAGTTCGGTTTAGACAGATTTAACCGATCAAACCGCGGTTTACATCAGTCGGTTCTAAGGAAGTTTTTGGATTGGTCGATCAATTTTTGGATTGCACCAATTCAAGCCGAGAACCAGAATTTAAATTTTTGTATGGAAAAAAAAAATCGATCAAACCGATCGATGCTCAGCCTTATTTTCTGATGTGGAGACTGAAAATTGTTAAGAGTTTTAAGAGCACACATAAAGGACATTGGGTGGACACTGGCCAACATTAAGGGGATCGTCCCCTTAACAGTTATGCTCCAAATTTTAATGGAGGATGGAGTCAAAACAACCATTGATGCTCAAAGAAGACTCAATCCGTCAATGAAGAAAGTAGTAAGAAAGGAAGTGGTAAAGTAGCTTGATGCGGGAGCGCCTTACCCAATTTTTGAAAATAAGTGGGTGAGCCCGATTCAAGTTGTGCCTAAAAAGGGAGGAATGACGGTGGTGAAAAATACTAAAAATGAGTTAATTCCAACTAGAACTTTCAATGGTTGGAGAATATGCATTGATTACAGCAAGCTCAAGAAGGCAACGAGAAAATACCATTTTTCCCTTTCATTCATTGATTAGATGCTAAATAGATTGGCGGGTCAGGAGTATTACTATTTTTTGGATGGTTACTTAGGGTATCACCAAATAGCTATTGCACTAGAAGATCAGGAGAAAATGACATTGACATGTCCCTATGGCACATTTATTTTTCGAAGAATGCCATTTGGACTATGTAATGCACCAACAACGTTCCAACAGTGTATGATGGCTATCTTCTTTGACTTGGTTAAGAATTGTATAGAAATTTTAATGCAGTTTGAAATCTTTTACGGTGCGGTTGTGATTTGTATTTTTGTCAAACTGTGTGGTACGGTGCGGTTTGCGATTTTAAATTTTATAGTTGTGGTTCAAACCGCACCGCACTATATATTATAAAGTCACCAATTTTTATAATATGATTTTTATTCTTTTTTCATATAAGAACAAATATATGTAATATATGTGTATATTACTTTATTTTTTTTTTAAAAACAATTCAATATAATGAGTTGATGATTATTATAATGTTAAAACTTTAATAATTTTTTTTTGTTTTATATTATTAAAGCTTTAATAGTTTGATTTTTAAATTTTTATTATAATGTTTGATAATTATAATAGTGTAAACTGCTCAAATTGCAGCACATTTTTGCGGTGTGGTTTTTACGGTTTTAAAATCTCGCGGTGTGATTGTGGTTTGAGAAATTTTAAGAACCACATATACGGTTTGGTTTGAAAAAATGGCTACAACCCGCACCGCAAACACCCCAACATATAAGCCTTATTTTTTATTTATTTCTCTTAAAAAAAAACAAGAAGCAAAATTGGACAAATTACTAACACTTCATTCATGATATTTAGAAAGTTACAGAAAGATTCTTCTAAGTTGATATTGAACAATTGTCAATTTGAGCTGACCTCAAATCATGAAACAAAGCATTTAGATCCAAAACAGATGACCCTCCTTCCACCACAGCATTCCTTGCCTTGTCCGCAAGTTCCTTCACTCTGCTTCTCATTTCCTCACCTTCATCTCCTTCCATAACCCGACTCACAGCTCTCTCTATGGCATCCCTCTTCACAAAATCACCAACCATTAGTTTCCATTTCTTAGCTCCAACTTCAATCCCAACCCTCAGAACTTCACTAATCAACTTCTCATTATAAAATTGCTCTGCCGATACTGGCCAAGTCACCATGGGAACCCCAGCACAGATGCTTTCCAAACTCGAGTTCCAACCACAGTGTGTCACAAATCCCCCGATTGCTTTGTGCTCAAGGATTGGAATTTGGGGTGCCCATCCTTGTAATATCAAACCCTTTTCTTCCATTCTCTCCTCAAATCCTTGGGGAAGCCACTCTTCTTTATTTTCCTTCTTCACCACCCAAATAAATTGCTGCCCTGAGGCCTCCAACCCTGTTGCAATCTCCATAAGCTGTTCTTCATCAAAACTAGCTATGCTTCCAAAACTCACATAAATAACTGAATTTGGTCTCTTGGTATCAAGCCACTTCAAACAGTCATGCTCTTCAGGATTAGAATCTTGATCGTATAAGAACAAAGGGCCTACTTGCCAAGCTTTTGTTCCCAAGAGTTTTGGGTAATAGTCAGCATAAGTTGGTTCTAGCTCATAAAAGCTATTAACCAAAATTCCATAAGTTTTAAACTCAGCCTCTCTTAACGATTTGAACAACTTCCAAAACTGACCCCCTTCTTCCTGTTTCAAATATTCAGGTAATTTGTGTCGAGTAATCTCGATCTTGTCGGGGAAATTAGGAATAAAAAAGGGCTCTGAATCAGACAACACCTTCTTCTCAGGCTCATGCAAAAAAATGCTGGTCGTAGCACACAAAGAAAAATAAGAAGTGCCATGAAAGAGAAGTGTTGGAATACCAAGTGAAGATATTTACACACAGTGAGAAAAGTAAATCTCAGCTCAAAATGAGACTGAGGCCAATGATTGAATTTATACACCCAATGATTACAACGGTTTTGCCAGGTGGCAGAGTACAGCAGGAGGCAGAGAGAATGAAAAGGTGAAAAGCCATAACAGAAAGATACACGACAAAATAGCATACCAGCAATTGGAAAGTTCTAGGACTAAATACTCTGCTAATTACTCTGTTATCACATTACACTAATTAATCTATCTTAACACTACCCCTCAAACGCAGGGGTGAGTTGATCACACCCAGTTTGTCAATGAAGTCTTTGAATTTGGAGTGTGTGAGCCCCTTTGTGAAGCAGTCAGCTACTTGTTCCTGTGATGGAATATATCGAACTTCCACTTTCTTTTGAAGCACACGGTCTCGAACAAAATGAACATCAAGCTCTATGTGTTTGGTGCGAGCATGAAACACGGGATTGGATGCCAAGGCCTTGGCACTCATATTATCACACCAGATAATTGAAGTAGATGGCAGCTTGAAGTTCATTTCTCCAAGAAGAGATTCTATCCAAACAATTTCAGCTGCAACTTGAGCTAATGCTCGATACTCGGACTCTGTGCTTGAGCGAGCAACCACCGATTGTTTCTTTGAGGACCATGCCACAAGAGACTCTCCAAAATAAACACAGTACCCTGCTATGGACTTCCTGTCATCGGGACAACATGCCCAATCCGCGTCACAATACCCCGTGATAGATAGATGATCACTATACTTTATATGAATTCCACAGTGAACAGTGCCCTTTAAGTAACGCAAAATTCTCTTGGCAGCACTCCAATGAGTGGTGGTAGGACACTTGAGGAATTGGCTAAGTTTGTTGACGGCGAAAGCGATGTCCGGTCTTGTGTGAGTAAGGTATTGGAGTGCCCCTATAACACTCCGATACTGTGTGCAATCAGTCAATGGTTCCCCATCTTGCAAAGACAAAGGTTTGCCCCCTGTCATGGGCGTCGAACAAGGCTTGATGCTGTTCAGATCAAGTCGAGAAAGAAGTTCCATGACATATTTGCCTTGAGAAAGATACATACCAGTTTCATCTCGGAAGACTTCAATGCCAAGGAAGTAATTTAGTGCTCCTAGATCTTTTAAAGCAAAGGTGGAGTGCAGCTTGTCAATGAACTTGTGGAGTTCTTGAGTGTTGTTGCCCGTAACTACTATGTCGTCAACATAGATGAGAACCATGATGACAAATTGTGGAGCTTTAAGCAGGAAGAGGGAAGTATCAGCACGTGAACTAACAAAGTTCCATTGGAGAAGAGTTTGTTTCAGCGAGTCATACCAAGCCCGAGGGGCTTGCTTCAAGCCATAGAGGGATTTAACCAACTTGCACACATGATCGGGTTTGTCTTTGTCCTCAAAACCTGGTGGTTGACACATATACACATCTTCCTCAAGTGTCCCATTCAAGAAAGCATTATTAATGTCGAGTTGACGAACATCCCATCCTTTGGTGACAGCAATCGTGAGCACAATTCGGATAGTTGAGGCCTTAACAACCGGGCTAAAAGTTTCACCAAAGTCTAAACCAGGTCTTTGGTGAAACCCCTTGGCCACAAGCCGAGCTTTAAAGCGCTGAAAAGTACCATCAGCATTATATTTCTCCTTGTACACCCATTTGTTTCCAACAATATTCATTCCTTTCTTTCTTGGCACTAGGATCCAAGTTTTATTTTTCTGTAAAGCCACATTTTCATCCGACATTGCTTTGTTCCATCCTTTGTGAGCAAGAGCTTCATGAAGTGATTTCGGTTCAGACGTGTTGCCTGGCCATTTTACTTGAGCAGAGTACACTTTGGGTTTAAATGTACCAACCTTTGAACGAGTGACCATAGGATGCTGAGATTGAGATTGAGTTTGCTGTTCAGAGACACGTGTATCTGCTGCTGGATCAGCTTGGAGAGAAACATGCTGTTGATCAGTAATAGGAGGTGTGCCAAGCTCTAAATCAACAAAGAGATTGTTGGTGAGATCAAACTGATGTTGCTGTTGTTGTGAGGGACCTGACATAACTGACTGTGATGCTCCAGAGTTAACTTCCTGCTGGTTTATATCAGTTGAAGCTACAGACTGAGGTGTATTTTGGTGAGAACTTTCTGATGTGATATTGGTAGTTTTCCCTGGTTTATGAGTACTGGTTTGTGAAGTGTTGAGTGGCTGTATAGGAAGGGAAAACCATGAGTTAGGTGTTTGGACAGTGACTTCGGGTTCAGTGTGATAGTTGTTCAAGAAACCTTGTTTAAATGGAAACTCACTTTCATTGAAAACAACATGCCTTGAGATATATAGTCTACCATTTGAACTTAAGCATTTGTAACCTTTATGAGACTCACTATACCCAAGATTGACACACTTAGTGGAATGGAATTGAAACTTGTGACTTTGATATGGTCTTAAACAAGGGTAACAAGCTGAACCAAAAACCTTTAGGAAAGTATAATCTGGTTGTTTGGTGAACAGAACCTCATAGGGTGATTTTCCCTTAAGTATAGGAGTAGGTAATCTATTGATCAAGTACACTGAGGTTTGGAAGGCATCACACCAAAATTTCAGAGGCATATTGGCTTGAGCAAGGAG
This sequence comes from Cannabis sativa, assembly GCF_029168945.1. Taxonomy (NCBI): domain Eukaryota; kingdom Viridiplantae; phylum Streptophyta; class Magnoliopsida; order Rosales; family Cannabaceae; genus Cannabis; species Cannabis sativa. Next base: position 20,277,031 of record NC_083610.1, read on the forward strand.
TGTCAAACCCATTTCAACAATATGCCTGTGCTTTCGTTCAGCACGTCCATTTTGTTCAGAAGTGTGTGGACATGAGTGGTTGAAGAGAATTCCATTTTCAGCAACTAAGTTGCTAAAGGATTGGTATTCTCCTCCCCAATCGGTGTGTAATTCTTTGATTTTCCTATCGAACTGATTTTCAACCATGGCCTTAAATTGAGTAAAAGCCACAAGAGCATCAGATTTGGCCTTAAGAGGATAAAGCCAAGTGTAACGACTAAAATCATCTACAAAGTGTATGTAATACCTTAAGTTGGTGTTTGACATAACCGGAGCAGGACCCCAAAGGTCGGTATGAATTAAATCAAGAACATTAGCAGCTCTACTTAATGAGGATTTAAATGGTAATGCATGGGATTTGCCGAATTGGCATGCCTCACAAAAACTAGAATTCTCATTAGTAGAAATTTTTACATTAGTTAACTTCAACACTTGATCTAATACTTTGGATGAAGGGTGACCTAATTTTCTATGCCACTCATCCTTCTTGGAAACACACTCACGGTTAACAGAGGTAAAACATTGACTTCTAGACTCAACAACACCAGTAAAAGGACTTAATACAGACTCGGAAAGGGGCTGTGAACACTCATTTGCAGCTAACTCGACATTCTTGACAGTAGAGCCTTCCAACTGATATAAACCATCTTTAAGCTTCCCCTGTAGCACCACTGTCCTTGTTGCTATGTCCTTCACAAAACACACATCAGAGAAAAATTCAACAAACACTTTATTATCAGCAGTTAGCTTGGATATACTAATCAAATTTTTGGCAATTTTAGGTACAAGCAGAACATCATTTAATTTCAGATTGTAGCCACAATTAGAGTGCAAGTTTCCAGACCCAATATGAGTAATGGTAAGCTGATTACCATCACCAACAGTGAGCTTATCCTTACCACTGTAGTTCGATTTGTTGTTCATATTTTCTTGATCTGAAGTGAGATGATTGCTTGCACCCGAATCGGCATACCAGCCTTCATGGTCCACGACTTCAGGTGTGGCCACAAATGCACTAGGGTCTTTGGCATTTTGAGAAGGATTGTTAGCACCTGGTGTAAACCCCATATAAGACTCGTCATATCGGTTATAACAGTGAGCAGCCGAGTGACCATAACGCCCACATACTTGACATGTTGGCTTGACATTTCTTCCTCCTCGGCCACGACCACCCCTGTTTGAGCTTCCTCCTCCACGATTGTAGTTGGGTCCCCTGCCATTTCCTCTACCAGAGTTATGTTGATTATGATTGGAATATCCTCTGCCTCCAGAGTTGTGATGATTGGATTGTTTATTGGCAAGGGCAGCTGAAGGTCCTGCACCAGATGCAGCAGCAGGGTGTTTGTTGGTTGTGGTTAGAAGATGCAGCCGTTCCAACTTACTATCAAAACTCAGCAATGTTTCCTGCATCTCCTGCCATGTGAGACTAACTTTGGCTTGAGCTTCTAGCTGACACACTATGGTGAGATACTCTGCATCAAGACCACTCAACACATTAGAAATTAAATGGGCTTCAGGATAGGGATCACCAGCGAGGGCAAGACTGTCAGCCCAAGCACGCTTCTGTCGAAGATATTCAGGCATGGTAGTGCCTCCTTTGCGAGTAGTCTGAATTTTGGTTCGAGTGTCGTCCATTTTTGCTCGAGAATGAGCTCCATACAGATTTTCGAGAGCCACCCAAAGAGATCTAGCTGAGACACATCCCATGACTTCCGTTGCGATGTTCTCAGTCATAGACCCATACAACCAACCCATTAGGAGTTGGTCACACATGATCCATTGTTCATAATCGGGATTTGGTTGAACTCCAAACCCAGGTGTGTTGTCTCCACCTTCTCCAATGGCTGGAACGAATTCTGGTGGACACACTCTTGTTCCATTTACAAAGCTCTCGAGCCTATGGCCTCTGATTACAGTGGTAACAAGATTTCTCCAAAGCGTAAAATTATTTCTATCAAGTTTAATAGAGAAAGGATGGGTGAGAGTGTTACCAAACGGAGAGCTGTTGAAACCTCCAGATCCAAGATGAAAGCTCGATTGGGAGACTGCACTTGTGATCTGTGGGGAGCTGGGATTCTGGCCCTGTTGCTCAGTACCAGCACGGTGACCTCCTCCACGAGGGGTCTGACTTCCTCCCGTCGACATGGTAAGAGCAACCCTAGCTCTGATACCAAGTGAAGATATTTACACACAGTGAGAAAAGTAAATCTCAGCTCAAAATGAGACTGAGGCCAATGATTGAATTTATACACCCAATGATTACAACGGTTTTGCCAGGTGGCAGAGTACAGCAGGAGGCAGAGAGAATGAAAAGGTGAAAAGCCATAACAGAAAGATACACGACAAAATAGCATACCAGCAATTGGAAAGTTCTAGGACTAAATACTCTGCTAATTACTCTGTTATCACATTACACTAATTAATCTATCTTAACATACCAAACTTGGCAGCAACATCCGGAGCCCAAGGGAAGAACATATTGGCCACTAGACAATCGGGTCGATGTTGCTCTAAGATTTGGTCGAGTTGGGGGCCGAGCTTGCCGCAAGCTTCGAAGAACTTTTGCTGGGAATCAGAGGTACTTGTCATGTGAACGCTGCTAACACTTTCGGGCAATCCCACCTCCTCTGTAGGAACTCTGATATGGAGAATGTCGATTTGGGCACCAAAATCTTTGGCTTTTTCGATGGATTTTGACACGAAGGATGTGAAGTAAGGTGTGGTGATGATGGTGGCTTTTGACCCTTTTGATGCGAACAACTTGGCCAGGTTAATGGTTGGTCTCATGTGGCCTTGAGCCATAAATGGAAAGAAGAAAACATGAAGTTGGTGATCATTAGTTTTACTTTCCATGGTTGGTTTTCTGTGAGATGGGAATGATGAACTCAGAGAGGGAGTGAACTTTTGGCCTGGGGATTATTATAATGAAAACTATGTACTATATAATAATATAAGTGAACAAACGTCTTTAAATTGTCTTCCTAAATAAAATGCTATTAAAATCACTTTCCAACTTCAATATTTATATTATTATATTGAACTAGTAATTCCGTCGCAACCTGTTTATTAAACGGGTAAGACGAGTCAACCTAAACACGATCTAAATTTATTTAAAGCAAATTTAAACCCACTAACTTTTATGCAGATTTTGACACGTGTTATCATATTTGACCTGTATAAAGTTGTTTATAAAAATTTTAAATTATGTATCTCAATATTAATTGAACAATAAAATCATATCAAATAATTTTCAACATATCATTTTATATAATTTTTTTTTAAAAAAAAAATTGTTAAAAAAATGATAAATATCTATATAGAGAATCCTAGAAAATTTCATACAAAAAAAAAACGCAAAGAATATCTTCAAAATAATTGTTATCACCGTAGCTTACTTATACTCACTATCATATTTAAAATTTATGTAATCACCATATCTCACTTGTAGTCATTATTAATATTCTTTAGAGTAGATTAGCTAAGTACATAAAATAAATCAAATAATAAAATAAATCAAACAATGATTGATAAATATTCACTTTTATACATAAATAAATTATTCTATTATAAATTAATTAAGTGAATAATTAGTTATCATATATGCAGTTATATAGTTTATTTATTTTTAATTTTTAATTAAAGATCTCTAATTAAATAAAGTAAAATAAAAGAAATTAACTAATTAACGATCTCTAATTAAATAAATTAGAATAGAAAAATAGAAAAAATATAAATAAAAATTAAGGAGAAGATTTAAAAAAGAATAAAAAAATTAGAAAAAGAAAAGAAAACATTGAGGAGAGAATATATAAAAAGAATTTGAAACAATTTTACACTACTATGTCACTCCTTTATACAATAACTTTATACCGACTCCTCCAATCGTATGTAAACAATGTATTATTTTATTTATCTAGGAATATTTTATTTTCCATGCTTAGACAAAAAAATAAATACCTAAACTAAAGTTTGTCATCTTGTACCTTCCTTCTCCGCCTTATATTTTTCTTTCAAAGCATCCTAAATCTTCTTCGCTGATTTGGTATTGGTGTAGAGATCATATAGCCTATCGAACAAGGCCTTGAGAATATGACCTCTACATAAGAAATTGTTCTCTTCTCTCTTCCTTATGTTCTCCACAATCTCAGAGTGTCTTTCTCAGTTGGAGCGGGCAAGGGCTCTAAAGTAGACTCAAGAATATTGACAATCTTAAGTGTGGTCAAGAGAAACCTTACCTTGTCTTACCACCTAGTAAAGTTGGATTCATCAAATGTATCCAACTTTACTAGGTCTTGATTCATTATCTTGATGGTCTCACCTTCAATTGAAGCTAGGTACAAAGAATAAGTTTTTGATTGTTAGAAAAATGTGCTCCAATAGAAATATAAACCAACATAATTACTACTTAAGACAAAATATAATGACCAAAATAAGGAATTAAATTATGGTATAATTCTTGACAAAATATACACATAAAATATAGAATATGGAGATAAAAAGAGGAAGTAAAACTCAAAACTTTTTTAAAAAATAATACTTAGTAGTGTATATATATATATATATATATATATATAGATATGAGAATAATCTGAATACCACAAATGCCAAGTGACTAGTAGGGAAATCATTAAACTTGAACAAGGGTTTTTTACTTTTGTCCAAAAGCTTATTTCTCCTACCACAAGCACTTAGGGAAGAAAAAAGATGGAAATAACTTTCTAAATTTATCAAGTCTATATAATTTCTAGCAAGATGCTCCCTTTGATAGTAAATCACTATCTTTACAAAATAAATCTTTTAAGTCCCTATATAGTGTTTGAGAACCAAGATTAAATCTCTGTAATGGAGGCGAAAAATGTTAAAATTAAGTCTTGAAACATCCTATTAAAGAGGTAAATGGTTTACAATGTTTATACAAAAATAGGCTCCATGCGACGTATCGCCTGGTACCAAGCAACATGTCGCTTGGAGCAAAATATTTGATCTTGCATAAAAACGTCGAAAAACCTCAAATCCCTCTCATTTAAGTTTCAAAAGACATGTCACCCCATACCAAGTGAGATGTCACATGTAGTGTTTTTTTAGAAAAATCTTAAATAAGTTTTGTAACTCCTCTCCAAGCCAAATCTCTCCCAAACATTCCAATACATATTTGAATGAAATAAATGAGTTACAAATCAGTTTCTAACAACTAGAAACTTATCTCATTGATTTTATAATCTCCACGTGCAGTTACACTCTTAATTATATATTACCAAACATTATTTATGTTAAAATTTATTTCAAATTTGTAACTTCTCTTATGTTATAAAAATGTACGTTTTTTTTTTCTTTCGACAGAACAAAAATGTGTGTTTAATTATAGTATATCTCATTTAATATAACCTATATATAATATGTAACATGTCACACATTATATCTCATATAATATAATTTTATATCAATATGTAACATGTCACATTTTATTTTAATTAGTCTATATTATATTATATGTTAAACAAATAATATAACAATCAAGTCAATACAAAATAATTCGAACTTACAGATTGCTGAATTTAGGTGTTTCTTTTACAAGTTTCAATATTATCTTTATTGTAACTATAAAAAATCAGGAAAATAACTAAAATAACTAATCAAGAATCAAGTTGTTGTATCAGTTAGTTAAAGTGTCTAGTTTTACAATATCTGTTGTAACTTTCAGTTGTAAGGTCTCTCACCATTATCACACATATAAATTTCAAGGTCTATTCTCAGCTGAATCACTTGAGCATTTCATTTTCACTTCACTTTCCTTTCTTTCTTGCTCTCTCTGTTTTCTGCTCAAGTACTCTGTTCTTCAATGTTTTTATAGTCTTCTAATATATATTATCATTAATTATTGTTTACTGTTTCTTATGGTAAAATATAATTGTTTTTTTGTATATATACAATTAAATCTTGTGCTAAATATTAAATTTATCCATTATTTTATACTAAATTCAGTCCAATATTTAAATCATGGATGGTAACATATCTCATTTGACCTTGTATTTTAAAAAGTTTCAATAGTATTAACCATATCTGTATACATATTATATAGTCATTATCATAATAAAGAATAATATAGTCGCATCCAACCCAGCCACATAATTTTCAAACACCTTACGTTAAAAATAAATAAGGAACCTGATCATTTTTTTTTTTTTTTGACAAAGTGATTGGAATTACTCGTGAATTTACGACGCCCATGTCCACGTCCGCCACCGGCGCTGAAGCCTCCTCGAACCAAGATAGCTCATCGTCTAACCGTAAAGCATGCTTTGCCAAGCCATGGGTCGCTAAATCTCAGAGCGAGCCACATGGGACAAAACTGCTCCCGGAAATTTAGACAATAAAGCTATAACATCTTCAAACAACGCTCCTAACTTGTTGAAATACATCTCCCCGTTATTGATAGCCGTCACCAAAGCTAACGAATCTGAATAAACTGAAAACAAATCAGAAAACCAAAAAATTTTATTAGAAAATTATCAATCCAATCAAAACACTCAAAACTCAAAACCTGGAAAACTAGATCCTCATATAAAATACTATAACTAGCCAAAGGGGGAACCCTTTGGCTAGTATCAACTTAACTCTTGTATTTTACTTCATCATCATCGTAGGATTATTATCCCTTACTAAGACCCTAAAACCTACAAAAATTTTGATGTGTAATCTAGTAATAACAAAAAACCCTGCAATGCTCCCATCCTAGAATATCAAAAGTTTACTTTAAAAATTATCGCAATAATAAAGTAAGCAACGAATAATGTACTTCAATCACCTTGATTATCAATTATTAGTGTAATTCAATACAATGAAACAAAATAACCTTGATTATTAAGCATTAATGACCCATTTATTTCATAATCCTTCCCAAAATAGACAAAATCAACCATTTTAATTCATTATTAATGTCCCCATTTCTAAAATATTACAAATTTCTTTATTGTACTTATCCCAAAAAAACAATTTTTAAAGCTATTTATTTATGGTAAACTTGATTATAATCAATCTATATTGAATTGAAAATTACTTAAAATAATCCAATTCAGTTATTATCACATAATTATTCCTATTTTAATTTCCAAAAGACAAGTTGTAAAACTTTCAAAAATTGTATCCTTTTAAGTTAACATAAAAATATTTATAATGAAACCTTCCTATACGACATAGATTACAAACCAAATTTCGTAAAATTTGACTTCCCAAATATATCTGAACACAATAAATTAGTGTTCCCAGCTCCTTTTATTACAAAATCTTCGTATTTATTAATCTTCAAATTACTTGATTAAGTTTAAATAATAATATTAGAATGTGAATACTAAATTCCACCACTTTCCTTTTTTGCTAATAATTCCTAAAAATATGAACCAATCATAGCTAAGAGCTATTAGCTTTTAAACTTAATCCTCTTTATACCTTCTTTCACTTGAACATATTTTTAAAACATCACTTTAAAATTTTCTTTACATCATACCTTAACTTAAATAACTCTTATATTCTCACTAGTAAAATTTGTCTAGTGCATAACTTGTTTACTTTACAATTTTATTGTGCCAACATTTTGTTATACTTTCAATACAAGAAGTCGTGAAAATTTTAAACAAACTACCCTAAATAATTAGGGGCCAGCCCTATAATAGGCGCTATAGCCTTGTAAGGCGCCAAAGCCATAAAAATGGCGCAAATATAGAACAAACCAATAACAAAAAGATTACAATATATCCCATTATAACAACTCAACATTATAGAACAAAACCAAAAACAAACAACAAGATATATTCAACTAACCACCATTTCAGTATTCAACCCAACACCAAACCAGGGCCGGCCAGAGGGTGGGGCAGCCGGGGCATACGCCCCAGGCCCCATAATTTTCGAGGCCCCGAAAAAATTTAAATAATATATACATATATAAAAATATAATATATATAAATATTTAATTCCATAAATTGCATGAGAATCTTGTAGCACGACTGGTAATTGATGTTATTTATGAGTGGAGAGGTTGTAGGTTCGATTCTTCTCACCTTCATTTTTATATTTTAAAAAGTTATATATGTTATTCTTTCATTTCAAAGTCATAACAAAGAAAAAACTATAAAGATAATAAATAAATAATATTAATGTTTTAAAAAGAATTATACCCTAGTTCTTTTAGTTTTAAGATATTTACTTTTTTTAATAGTACTATAAATAAGAAATTTTTACATGAAAAATCCTTTTTACACACTTTATTACATAATTACCATCACACGCCTATTACTACATTTCTACTTACAAACTTATTTTTATTACACATTTACCACTTAGTCATCATTACATCCATCATCAATCAAATCCTACTCTCTTCCATCTCTTTTTTCATTTTCTATCAATCAATCCATCATTTCACTCTTTTTTTTTTCTTTTCTTTTTATTTTTAATTTTATTTCAGTTTTTAATTTTTTATTTTTAATTTTATTTTCAGTTTTTAATTTTTAATTTTTTTTTCTATAACAATTCTTCTTTTTTTTTTTTATTTTTAATTTTTAATTGTAAAGCTAATTTCTTATATATTGTTGCTTAGGTCTAGGATTGACTTCTATCAATCAATCCATCATTTCACTCTCTTTTTTTCTTCTTTTCTTTTTATTTTTAATTTTATTTCAGTTTTTAATTTTTAATTTTTAATTTTATTTCAGTTTTTAATTTTAAATTTTTTTACATAACAATTCTTCTTTTCTTTTTTTTTTAATTTTTAATTGTAAAGCTAGTTTCTTATATATTCTTACGAAGAAACGGACCTTGATAACATATGGAGCGACTGTGTAGAGAATAAAGCCAGAAAGAGTATAGAAATCATTGTGCTTCTTATGTATGTTTACTCAACAAATAATGCAGAAATTTCATTGTCAACGTTTCTGGGAAAAAAACTAATGTTGCTGCTGATGTTCGAACCGAGGTTTGTTTTCGGTTTCTTTTTGGTTTTCTCCCATATTTGAAATTTTACACCTTCTATATGTATTTTTTTAATATGTTTTTTATCTAGTTGTTTCCTGTCCATTTTTATATCATCAATGGGTAACAATGAGATTTATCATGGATGTTGATGTTCAAAGAGTTTTTACTGTATTTTAGTTTGTATACAGTTGTTTTGTAGTTTTATTATAGTTTTGCTACTTGCATATGTTATTTCACTATAAAATTAATATGCAACTATTTGCACAAAACTTACTATGTATAACTACTATTTTTTAGTCCCCATCAAATTAAATTCTTGCATAATATATAAACTATCATAAAACGATAATGCAACTATAAGGCAACTATTTGCACTTGCATACAGTTGTTTTGTAGTTTTATTATAGTTTTGCTACTGGCATATGTTATTTCACTATAAAATTAATATGCAACTATTTGCACAAAACTTACTATGTATAACTACTATTTCTTAGTCCCCATCAAATTAAATTCTTGCATAATATATAAACTATCATAAAACGATAATGCAACTATAAGACAACTATTTGCACTTGCATACAGTTGTTTTGTAGTTTTGTTATAGTTTTGCTACTTGCATATGTTATTTCACTATAAAATTAATATGCAACTATTTGCACAAAACTTACTATGTATAACTACTATTTCTTAGTCCCCATCAAATTAAATTCTTGCATAATATATAAACTATCATAAAACGATAATGCAACTATAAGGCAACCAAAACAAAAAATAAATCAAAATGCAACTGTATATAACGTAGATGTATTATTCATGAGGTTTTTTTTAAAATTTTTCACATCATACATTGTTTTGGATTTAGTGGGAGCTCCAGATCTGTTTGTTACAGATCTACATTTCATGAATATAGATTTCGATATTAGGGGGAGTTATTTTGATCGAATAAAATAGAAAACAAATGTGTAATTTCAGTTTCTTCACAGTTTTTCTGATTTTTTTTTCGTCATTTTCAGTTTAGATCATTGCAGGTATTCTTTTCTAATTGATTTTGCCAGAATTAATAGTTGTATTTTTCTCGTTTTGGTTTCATTTTGGTTGTTTTGCGGTTTTGAAACGAGCGCGTATTTTCATCTTCATGGTTCGCTCTGTACAGCTGAAGGCTTAGTGCATGTGGTATTTTTGTAAATATTTGTATGTGGACTGTATAAATGTTTAATGGGCCGGCCCAAAGTATTTTTGTAATTTTTTTTCCTTTTTTGTATTTTTTTGTTTTTTTCCCTATAAATAATGTATATTTATTATGTATTTTTTAAAAAATTTATAAATATGTAAAAAAATTATATAATTTTTGACATATTTTTTTTTTAAAAAAAAATGCTAAAAAATATAACTTTTCAATAGAGATGTTCGTAATAATTAATTAAATATTACTTTATCGAGAGTTTATGTGGCAAAAATTTATTTATTACATAAAATAATTAAAATTGATATTGTGTCAAAAATTTAATTAATATTTATCTTTAATTTTTATATAAAAAAAGGCCTATTTTTAAATTTTGCCCCAGGCCTCTTCACACCTTGAGACGGCCCTGCACCAAACTGAACGAAATCACCCACGATTAAACACTCAATCAAGAATTCGATCCAAACCAATAGAGGATTTGATATATCCTTCTTCTTGACCCACATCTGAATATCACCACCAACTTTATCAGCAGCCTTTCAATTCCAATGTAATATTTTTTCATGCAACAGGAACCTGATCATTTAAAAAAGCATATTTTAACATATCTTCTCACTATTACACATCCCTTATTTTAACATGACATATATAAATTTTTATTTATATAAAGTTTTTTATTTTTATATTTAAAAACAGTTTTTCTAACATTTAAACAGAAATTCACGTAAGTAACCCAAACCGTAAAATATGTTTTCAGTGCAAATTCTTTTAATGACGAGCGGACCTCAAATCATGAAACAAGACATGTAAATCCAACATGGATGATCCTCCTTCTTTGATAGCATTCCTCCCAATTTCACCAACACTCTTCACTCTGCTTCTCATTTCCTCTGCTTCTTCTCCTTCCATAATTTTACTCACTGCATTTCTAATGGCTTCACTCTTAACGAAATCCCCAACATTCATCTTCCATTTCATAGTTCCAACTTCAACTCCAATCCTCAGTATTTGACATACCAACTTCTCATTATAAAATTGTTCCGCCGCAATTGGCCAAGTAACCATTGGCACCCCAGCGCAGACACTTTCCAGTGTTGAATTCCACCCACAATGTGTTACAAATCCTCCAACTGCTTCGTGTTCCAGAATCGGAACTTGTGGTGCCCATCCTCTTATTATCAATCCTCTTTCTTTCATTCTTTCTTCAAATCCTTCAGGAAGCCACTCTTCTTCAACCCCTTTTACCTTTTCTTTCTTCACAACCCAAATGAATTGATGCCCAGAAGCCTCAAGCCCTGTTGCAATCTCCATAAGTTGTTCATCGTTGAAACTTGCCAAGCTTCCAAAACTCACATAAATAATTGAGTTGGGTTTCTTTGAGTTTAGCCATTTCAAGCACTCGTGCTGATTATTAGAATCAACCATTTTATTATTAGGTTCGGTTAAGAAAAGTGGGCCAATCTGCCAAGCTTTCCTTCCTAAAACCTTTCTGTAATGATCTGCATAGCCTTGTTCGAGCTCGTAAAAACTGTTGATTAGAACCCCATAACACCTACTCTCCACCTCTCTCATTGCTTTAAACACCTTTGTAAGTTCGTTCCCATCATCGTATCTCACAAACTCAGGAAGTTTACTTCTTGTTATCTCGATTTTGTCAGGAAAATCGGGAATAAAGAAGTGTTCCGAATCAGACGACACCTTCTTATGAGGCTCATGCAAAAACACACTTGTAGAAGCGCACAAAGCGAAACAACAAGTTCCATGGAAGAGGAGTGTGGGAATTCCAAACTTGGCAGCAACATCGTTGGCCCAAGGGAAGAACATATCAGCCACCAGACAATCTGGACGAATTTGGTCTAATATTTGCTCGAGTTGAGGGCCGAGTTGTCGACAACCCCGGAAGTACTTCTGTATCATATCGCCACTGGGGTTGGCCACCGCATGAGGGTTATCGACCCCTTCGGGCAATCCAACCTCGGCAGCTGGGAATTTGATGTTGATAATGTCAATCATGGAGGTATAGTTTTCAATAGATTTGGACAATAAGGGTATGAAGTAAGAAGTAGAGAGAATAATGGTGACTTTGGAGCCATTGGAAGCAAAAAGTTTGGCCATGTGAATGGTTGGTATGACATGGCCTTGAGCCATAAAGGGGAAGAAAATTGCATGGAGCTGATGATGATCGTTGGTTTGGCTTCCCATGGCTGACCAGAATATATCTATATCTATATCTATATATGTACTGGTAAAGTAATAGCTGTGGCAATGGAGTTGAGGGTTGTAGTATATATAGGAGTCTTTTACTGTTTGACAAATGAATGGTTGGGATCATTTTCTTCTCCTACTTTTGCACCAAGGCAAGATACATACAAAAGTTAAAAGACCTATTCTATTTTCTGTGATTTTATTATAAACAACATGTCTAGTCAAGAGTGCATATATATTTTTAAGAACAATATAGGACAGAGTCGTTGAAAGATACTATATTATTTGTTTTTGTCTTTCTGGAGAGGAAAGATACTTGGTTCTTTCTGATATTACAGAGTTTAACGTAAGCTCATATGTCATATTGTTACTCCATCTAATTTGATTGGTGTTCTTGGCGACAGTGGTTTGCTCAACTATATAACTAGTGATTTTTTTTTTTTCTTAATTCCCATTTACATTCCTTCTGGCCAAAGTAAATATATATTATTATTTTGATTCAAACTTTGCTTTTTTATTTATTGTTTATTAAAAAAAGTTTGGCCTTAAGCATAGTGGAAGAAACTTCAAAATAGAAAAGAGTCTCAAGACAATAACATTGATCAATAAGAGAGACACTGATATAACTGCTAAGCAACTGAACAAAATAATAATCCAGAGAAAGAACTAGTTTTGCCAATAAATGAGTAACACTAATAGCAATTTTGGAACATTAAACAAAAAAAAAATCATTAGAGTGGTTATAATAAGCTAACAACCTAAATAAGAAAGATCCAACGAATGATTTTTGAGACATTGATAACAAAGAGACGCAATCTGATTCCACCATAACATGAGCATAGCCAAGCCGAACGCAATGCCCAATACCATGTAAAATGACTATAGTTTCGACCATCTCAGGAGTCAACACACCACCAAAAGGCCAAGTGGTTGTGGCTAAAACACCACCAGTAGCTAGCTCTAGCATTTGGAATATCCAAACCAAGGCCATAATTCATTTCAATACCTGTGGGTAATAACTGACCTAAAGCCATCAGTAGCTATATGAGAATGCAAACTATTGGCATTGTGATACAGTTCAATGCACTGAAGACTCCACTCAAAAACAAGCTTATTGTGGATCACTTTCTTCTCATTAATAAGGATATTTAGCCTAAACCAAATTCTTCATAGGCAAACAAAAAATTTCTCAAGAGTTAAACATGAAAATTATTCCAAAGAGACAGGAAAAACTCATAAGAGTCCAAACTTGGGAAGAAAGTGTTGCAGAAATAATGCTACACAAGTGCACATATATTGCTTTAAGTAATCAAATATTGGTAAGACCAAGTATTGTCCCACAAAACTGATTATCAATTACCAATCAATCAATCTTTTGATTTTATTTGATCATATAATTTATTTTTTTAGGATTTTGAACAAGAAAAATAATAACAAATAACAATAAAAATATAAGAAAATAACAATAAAAATTTAATTAGGTCAATTATGATCATCAACTATTCTCTCTTTTACTTCCTAATGTAGTTTACCCAATTCCTCCTCTTCCTATTAAATTAACAAGTTGACTAAGGTTGTTTATAATCTGGTTAAGACTGATAAACTCAATCTAAATAATATTGACTTATATACCACCAATAGATCTATATTTTTTATCAATACTATTCTCACCATATTACATTCTCTACGAGCTACCAAAGGGTTCTCCGCAAGCTCATCCTTCGATATCTTATGTTGTTGGTTCAAACATGGTATAAACTCATATCATGTCAATCTTGTGAGCATTCACAATGAAAACTTTGAAGTGGTCATGCATGATGCTTATTATGGGCGTCAACCGCTCATTGATGTAGTATGTATTTGAGATAAGTTTTCTCTCTTTGTTTTTATGTCACATTGGGGACAATGTGAATCTTTAATTTAAGGGAGGGACGTATAGTTTTTAGTCAGTTATATTTGTGTTGCTTATTCGTTTGTGTTAGTATTTATTTTTAATTAGCAGTTGTTAAGCCATTATTTTTGTCTATGATTGCATTGCTTTACTTGTAAAAAAGAAAATTGTTAATAACCATGTACTTGGTTTAATTGTTTTAGAGTTTAATTAAAAAGTTCTGTGAGAAATTTTTAATATTGCAAATGCTATATCTTGAATTTTATTATATATGTTTGACTAGGGTTTGTGGTATAAGAGTTGGAATTTGATAAAAATTGCATTGTTTGACTTTCAAGGCAAAATCCTTGATGATCTATGCTTTGGAAAAAATATTGATACCACAAATGTTATTTTTGTGTGACGAACTTGTTACTGCGAGTTTTTAGTGTAACATTTTATTAATTATTATTGAAGATAAATAGAATTTTGCAAAGCACGGAATTTCAAAAATTCTTTGAATGTTTAGTTGGTTCCTAGTCTAATCAAAAATTTAATGTAGTATTGGTATATATATGTACATTTAAACACTTTTTCATTTATAATAACAAAAATCCACCTAAAGAGGAAATTTCCATGGAAGAAATTCAACGTACAACTATAACAATGAACATGCAAAGTGTTAAGAACTTTCCAAATCGAACAATATTCTTATAGTAAATTCTGCTGATGATGAGTTGAATCGGGGGCAATACGAGCAGACCTCAAATCATGAAACAAGGCATTCAAATCTAACATAGATGATCCTCCTTCTTTGATAGCATTCCTCCCCATTTCAGCAAGACTCTTCACTCTTCTTCTCATTTCCTCTGCATCTTCTCCTTCCATAATTTTACTCACTGCCTTTGTAATAGCTTCCCTCTTCACAAAATCACCCACCTGTCTCTTCCATTTCTTAGCTCCAACTTCCACTCCAATCCTCAGTATTTGACATACCAATTTCTCATTATAAAATTGTTCGGCGGCAACTGGCCAAGTAACCATTGGCACCCCGACACAGATGCTTTCCAGCGTTGAGTTCCAACCACAATGCGTCACGAATCCTCCAACTGCTTCGTGTTCGAGAATCGAAACTTGTGGTGCCCATCCTCTTATTATCAATCCTGTTTCTTTCATTCTTTCTTCAAATCCTTCCGGAAGCCACTCATCTTTAATCCCTTCTTTCTTTTCTTTCTTCACCACCCAAATGAATTGTTGCCCGGAAGCCTCAAGCCCTGTTGCAATCTCCATGAGTTGTTCATCGTTGAAACTTGCCATGCTTCCAAAACTCACATAAATAACTGAGTTGGGATTCTTTGAGTCGAGCCATTTCAAGCACTCGTGCTGATTATCATAATTAGATGTTTTACGTTCGGTTAAGAAAAGTGGGCCAATTTGCCAAGCTTTCCTTCCGACAACATTTCTGTAATGCTCTGCATAACATGGTTCGAGCTCGTAAAAGCTGTTGACTATAACCCCATAGCACCTACTCTCCACCCAGGGCCGGCCCTGAAAATATATGGGCAGAAGAGTGTTATGGGATTTGAACTCATGACCTTGGACTTTATGCCATCCACCTCAACCAACTAAGCTATAAATATTTATTGCTTATAATACACTTAAATTTTACTTAAATAAAAGCCTAATAATTTTTTTTTATTTTATTTCGGGCCCCGGAAAGTGTGGGCCCTAGGCACGGGCCTAGCCCGCCTATGCCTAGGGCCGGCCCTGTCTCCACCTTTCTTGCAGTGACAAACAGCTTTGTAATTTCACTCTCATCATCGTAATTTAGAGGGTCAGGAATTTGACTCGCTGTTAACTCAATCTTGTCTGGGAAATCAGGAATAAAGAAGTGTTCCGAATCAGATGATATTTTCTTATGAGGCTCATGCAAAAACACACTTGCAAGAGCGCACAAAGCAAAATAACAAGTTCCGTGGAAGAGGAGCATAGGAATTCCAAACTTGGTAGCAACATCATTAGCCCAAGGGAAGAACATATCAGCCACTAGACAATTCGGACGATGTTTTTCCAATATTTGGTCGAGTTGAGGGGCGAGTTTTCCACAACCTTGGAAGAACTTTTGTACCATTTCGGGATCTATTGTGTGAAGGCTATTGACATTTTCTGGCAATCCAACCTCAGCAGCTGGAAATTTGATGTTGATTATGTCGATTTGGGAAGTGTTGTTTTCGATTGATTTGGATATGAAAGGTATGAAGTGAGAAGTAGAGAGAATGGTCACTTTGGTGCCTTTGGAAGCAAAAAGTTTGGCCATGTGAATGGTGGGTATGACATGGCCTTGCGCCATAAAAGGGAAGAAGACTACATGAAGCTGATGATCATGGTTTTTGCTTCCCATATTAATTGGTTTTCTCTACAAGTTAGCTGAATACATAGGATGAAGCAGCAAAATTCTCATTTGCAACGAGGAAGGAATAGACTTGAAATGACTTGGCCAATTTAATTGATGGTTGTGATACTTAAATGACGTTGTTCAGTGTGTTAACAGTATCGACATAGACATATTGGGCAAGAAAAAAACACCTAATGAGTTGTCATGGTTTAAAGGACATATATATATAATTGAAGTTAAGCGTTCAAAATAAATTGAAAAAAATTAGACGGAATTGCTGAAAGCAATATTCAAATTAAACGTAATCTCTTACGTCATTCACTATGTTTAGTAGGAGAAATAGAAGGATGGAAATTAGAGGTGGGAGCAGATGAGAAATTCCTTTGTTTGTCTAGAGGAATTGAAGGAGAGAGAAGAGAATTCACTCAAACCTCCAATTTTGAAGGGAAATTTGAAGTTATATATATACATTTTCTACATATTAAATTTGAGTACAAATTTACTATAATTAAAAAAAAAAAAGCACACTTTATATTAATACCCATAATGTCTTTTTCTTTTCTCTTTTCTTTTAACTTTATTATCCATACTTCTCATTCATATCCACACTGATAGTGGTCTAATGGAAGTCCGATGGTAGCTCGGTGCTACCTATTTTTTATATTTTTGTACATAAAAAAATAGTAACTTTAGGCCACTATTAGACCACCATCAAGCCATATTCTACAATTATATATGTTAAGCTCTATTCATTAAGCTTGTGAGAAAAGCATCGTGCCACCATCAGACTATCATCGGATTACCATCAAATCATATCCTACATTTATAGGTAGCATCGAGCCACCATTAGACCACCATCGGACTACCACTAGACCTTCTTCTTCTTCAACCTTTACCCTTTTTAACAACAGGAAGGCATCGGACCACTATCGGGCCTGGCAAAAAAACTAGTTTTCTGCTCAAAACTCATATTTGACAATTTTTCGACTCTAAATTTAACATCAACTCACATATAACAAACATTAATCATACAAATTATTCCTAAACCAATAAACCTATAAATCAAATCATACATTCCATCAACCCTAAATCACACAAAAACACAATAAAATGAAATGAAAAACTTACATTCATTTTGCGGTGGTCGTGATTCAGAGATCTTAGGTCTTTGGTTGGTAGTCATTGGTGAGTTGGTGGTCTTCGGTTTGAGGCACGGTGGTTGGTAGTCGTGGGTTGCTAGGGTCTTCGTGTGGGTGAGAAGAATAGGGGGAGAGAGACAAAGAGAATAGAGGACTAGAGAGAAAGGAGAGATGAGTTATGAGAGGGGTATTTTTGGATTCAATGAAAAAGTTGCCTATCTAACTAATTTTAATATACTTAGGTTTAGTGTACCAATTTTGCTCAAATGCATAAAATTAATTCAAATTTTGCCCAAATGAAAAAGCTCTGTGTCAAACATACCCTTGCTCATCATGAAATTACTAATATTCTTACTAAGGCTCTCTTAAACTAGATTCGCCTTATTACGAGACAAACTGAACATAACAGTTTGAGAGGGGTGTTAGGCTTTGTTTGTATATCTGTTAGTTCAGATAAGTTAGTTATATATTTTCGGTTCATAACACTATTGTGTACTGTTCACCTATAACTAATTCTGCTAGCTTCTTGTCCTAACTACCTAACTAAACTTTGTATATATAGAGCCTTGGTGCTCATAGTTCACTAATGAATATACAATTGAATACTTTCTCTCTCTCGTTTTCCACTTCTCAACAGGTTACTACTTTAGACAACAGTGTTATCAAAAATTCAAACACTTGCAACTATTCAAAGTTGCCAAAAATTTCTCCACCTCAATAAGTACATACAAAGTCACAAAATTCAACTTAATAATAAATATAAATATAAACAAACTATCCCATTATGTAAAATCAGTTTATTATTGAATGAAAGTTTCTGAAGAGTTTCTTTCCTTAGTCAAATTCTCAAATTAAACATGGGTACACATAAACATTTTATTTATAATAGAGAAAATCATCCATCACTACAAGAGAAAGTTATGGAAAATTCTAATATCTTTTAGTGCACATTCTCTTGACGATGAGTTGAATCTCGAGCAATACGAGCAGACCTCAAATCATGAAACAAAGCATTAAAGTCTAACATGGATGATCCTGCTTCTTTGATAGCACTCCTCCCCATTTCAGCAAGACTCTTCACTCTTCTTCTCATTTCCTCTGCTTCTTCTCCTTCCATAATTCTACTCACTGCGTTTCTAATGCGTTCCCTCTTCACAAAATCACCCACCATTCTCACCCATTTCCTTGCTCCAACCTCCACTCCAATATTCAGTACTTGACTCACCAATTTCTCATTAAAAAACTGTCCGGCGGCTACAGGCCACGTAACCATTGGCACCCCAGCGCAGACGCTTTCCAGTATTGAATTCCACCCACAATGTGTTACAAATCCTCCAACTGCTTCGTGTTCGAGAATCGGAACTTGTGGTGCCCATCCTCTTACTATCAACCCTCTTTCTTTCATTCTTTCCTCAAATCCTTCTGGAAGCCACTCTTCTTCAACCCCTTCTACCTTTTCTTTCTTCACAACCCAAATGAATTGCTGCCCAGAAGCCTCAAGCCCTGTTGCAATCTCCATCAGTTGTTCATCGTTGAAATTAGCCACGCTTCCGAAACTCGCATAGATAACCGAACTTGGTTTCTTTGTGTCGAGCCACTTCATGCACTCGAGTTGGTTATTTGAATTAGACATATTATAATCAGACAAGAAAAGTGGGCCAATTTGCCAAGTCTTAATACCGCTAACCTTTTTGTAAAGATCAGCATAAGCTGGTTCGAGCTCATAAAAGCTGTTGACTATTGAAAGCTTTGAAGCAGAGTAACAAACAGAGAGAAGAAAGCCTCAGAACCAAGATAACAGAACCTTGGTTAAAACTGAGGAGTACACCTTTTATATATACACAAAGATATTACAAAATTAATAATCTGTTAATAACAGATTCTGTTACAAAGAAAACAGAAAATAACAAACAAAACTAAACCAACAAACACGTGCGTTTATTGGTTATCATCCCCCCTCAAACGAAAAGGTGTACAAAGAACTTTGAGTTTGCTTTTAAGATAAAGAAATCTTTCTTTAGGGAGAGACTTTGTAAGGATATCAGCTAACTGATCAACACTAGGGACATGGCGAACTGATATTTCTTTCCTCAGAATTTGCTCTCTAACAAAATGTAAATCGATCTCGATATGTTTGCATCTAGCATGGAAAATAGGATTGGCTGCAAGAGCAGCTGCACCCTGATTATCCACCCAGATTATGGGAACATCAGGTGAGGAAATGTGTAGCTCAGACAGCAATGAACATAGCCATTTGATTTCTGCTGCTGCATTAGCCAATGCTCTGAATTCAGATTCAGTAGAGGATCGGGCAACGACTTGTTGCTTTTTGGCTGACCAAGAGATCAAATTTGGTCCAAGAAAGGCTGCATAACCACCTGTGGAACGCCTGTCATCAATGGAACTTGCCCAGTCAGCATCGGAGTATACTTGCAGAGATAGCCGAGATGCTGGTTGCAGAATTAATCCCTCATTAATGGTCCCTTTCAAATATCGAAGTAGCCTTTTACATGCATCCCAGTGCACAGTAGTTGGTGCATGAATAAATTGAGACAATTTATTGATGATAAAAGCCACATCCGGTCGAGTAAGGGTAAGGTATTGCAAAGCACCCAATGTGCTTCTGTATAAAGTCTGATCTTCAAGAGCAGTACCTTCATAGAGAGAGAGCTTGTGAGCAGTACTAGTGGGATTGGAACATGGCTTAGCCCCATCTAGATTAACTTTAACAAGTAAATCTGAGATGTATTTGCTTTGAGACAAATAAAAGCCTTCTTTGGTTCTACAAACTTCAACACCAAGAAAATAGTGAATAGGACCGAGGTCTTTGAGTTCAAAACACTGATTTAGATCAGCTATTAACTTGGTTATTAAAGTAGTATTGGGACCAGTAATAAGTATATCATCCACATATACTAGAAAAATTATTAAGCTCTTACCCGAACCATATACAAACAATGCTGAATCTGCTCGAGAAGCTGTGAATCCCCAAGCAAGAAGAGTAGTCTTGAGTTTGTCATTCCAAGCCCGAGGGGCTTGCTTAAGACCATATATGGCTTTATGTAAATGGCAAACATGATTAGGCTTAGTTGGATCTTCAAAGCCTTTTGGTTGAACCATGTAAACTGTCTCTTCAAGTATACCATTTAGAAAAGCATTTGAAACATCCAATTGTTTTACCTCCCATTGAAATGACACAACAAGAGTAAGCACCATTCGAATTGTTACAGGCTTCACCACGGGACTGAAAGTTTCAGCATAGTCAATCCCTGGTGCTTGTAAATAACCCCGAGCCACTAGTCTAGATTTGTACCTGTCAACACTCCCATCTGAGTTTAATTTGATTCGATGAACCCACTTATTGTCAATAAGATGCATATGACTTTGATATGGTACTAAAGTCCAAGTACCATTCTTTTTAAGGGCAGCAACTTCATTAGTCATAGCAGCATTCCAAGCAGAATTTTGAAGAGCAGACTTGAGAGACTTAGGTTCGCGAGGCATTAATGATTCTGGCAGTTTGTGTTTGGTAGCCAAGTATGCCTTAGGTTTGAAAATGCCATGTTGAGATCGAGTTTGCATTGGATGAGTTCTGATGGGGGCAGAACTGGTAGGTATATCTGCAGAAGGAACTGAGACAGTGGGAATGGGCAATTGTGATTCAGTGGGAGCTGACATATGCTGAGTTGGGGTTGTAGACAGGCTACTGGAAGAAGGTGCAGAGTGCACAGCAGCAGCAGCAATTTGAGGAGAGTCATGAGGCTCAGCAACAATAACAGATGGAACAGATGCAACATTAGTTTGATTAAAAAACTGGGCAGATTGAGTGGAAAATGTAGCTGTAGGAAAAGTTGCAGCAGAATGTACCTGTTGTAAGTTGTTGATGTTGAAGGCAGGAAAGTGAGATTCATTGAAAATCACATTTCGAGCAATGAAAATGCGGCCTTCTTTATTTTCACACATATACCCTTTATGCTTTGGAGAGTAGCCAAGAAAAATACATTCTTGAGATCTGAATTCTATTTTGTGATGAGAGTATGGCCTTAAATGAGGGAAACATGAGCAGCCAAAAGTCTTTTGAATCTTGTAGTCAGGTGTTTGATGGAACAAACATTCAAAGGGACTGATATTTCCAAGGACTGCAGTAGGCATTCGGTTAATGGCATACACAGCACATTGAAATGCATGCCACCAATAAGACATGTCAAGACCTGAGTGAGCTAACAAGGTTAGCCCAGTTTCAGTAACATGACGATGTTTCCTTTCCACTCTTCCATTTTGCTCATGAGTATGAGGGCAAGACAATTGAAACTTGATACCTTGATCACTTAGAAACTTTTCAAATGGTCTATATTCGCCTCCTTCATCTGTTTGGACAGCCTTTATAGGCAAGTTAAATTGTTTTTCCACTAAACTCTTGAATCTGATGAAAACTTCAAATGCCTGAGATTTAAGAGTTAATGGAAAAATCCAAGAAAAGCGACTGTAATCATCAATAAAAATGATATAGTACTTGTAGTTATCTTTGGACACAATGTGAGAGGGACCCCAAAGGTCAGTGTGCACTAATTCTAGTGGCTGAGATGCTCTACTAGTGGACAAAGGAAAGGGAAGTCAATGACTTTTGCCTAATTGACAGGATTTACAAAATTGTAATTTTGTAATAGAGTGAGGAATGTTTGATGTTTTTAGTATTCTGCTTAAAACCTCAGGAGCAGGATGCCCCAATTTGTTGTGCCACATATTTACATCATTATGCAAAGTAGAGGTATAAACAGTAGGAGATGAAAAAGAATCAGTTTTATTCATAGAAGAGTTATTACAAGGTAAAACTGTTGCAGAAGATGAATTACAAGATTCAACAGTAGTGTTATTACAGTGAGAGGAACTAGAAATCGAATTGACAAGATTGCATTGAAGAGAACTGTTGGACAGAGGTGATTGGCCATCTCCTAACAGATACAAATCATTCTTGAGAATTCCTTTGAGAAGGACAGCCCCCGAGTGTTTGTCCTTGACAAAACAACAAGACTTGTGAAACTCAAGAAAGACATCATTATCTTTAGTTAATTTGGAAACACTAACTAAATTTTTGGTAATTGAAGGAACATGCAAAACAGAATGAAGTTGAAGAGGATTAGAATGAGAAGAGGGAAGAGTGGTTTTACCAATATGAGAAATAAGTAATTTCTTACCATCTCCAACAGCAACTGATTCTTGACCATGGTAAGGGGTAGCAGTGTCCAAAGATTCCATAGCAAAGGCTACGTGATTTGTCGCACCAGTGTCGACATACCAGCCAATATCATCTCCAAAGTCAGGGAGAGTTTGAGTGTGATGATCAGGAATAAGGTGCTGTTCAGTGAGATGAACATGAGGCTGAGAAGGAGGATTCTTGGGGGTGATCCAATTCTTGTCAAACCTGTAGTGACAAGTAGTGGCTGTATGACCATATTTCATACACAATTGGCATAAAGGTCGATTATTTGAGGGAGGGCGACTGTAATTTCGATTTGGCACTTTGGAATGTTGATCACCAGTAGACATTCGGCCAGAGTGAAAGGGATGTCGATAAGGACCTGGTTTGGAGCCAAATGTAAGGTTTGCAGCCATTTTCGTAGGAAGATCCATCATGGAGGAATGTCTTTCAAGCCTAGTCTCATGAGACATGAGAAGAGCTTGAACCTCCTCGAGAGTGAGAGAATCATTTCTTGATGTAATACCCGAGACCACAGGATCAAACTCCGGGCCAAGACCATTAAGCAAGTGGAGAATAAGATCAAGATCAGTGATAGAGTGACCAGCTATAGCTAAAGAATCACATATTGACTTGATTTTATCAACATAATCAGAGATGCTGAGATTACCTTTGTAAAGATTAGTCAATTGTCCCTTCAATTGAAGTAAACGAGCTCTAGATTGGCCTGCAAACTTCTGTTCAAGAGCAACCCACACAGCATTAGAAGAGGTGTAATTCGAGACAGTCCCAAGGATGGCTTCAGACATAGAAGACCGAAGCCATGAAAGAAGTAGTTGGTCTTTCTTTCGCCATTGAAGATACAGAGGATTTGGAGCACCATTGATTAGAGCAGACGGAGGAGAGTTGTTGGTAAACAAAATTTCATCAAGGTCATGTCCAATGACCGTAGGAACAACCTGGGATTTCCAGGCAAGATAATTGGCTCGATCGAGCTTGATGGTGAGAGACGAGGTTAGCGAGTTTGAGAAGGGATTCCAGTGCGCAGGGACAGCAGCTGAGGAAGGCGGCTGAGGACGAGGATCTGTAGTACCAACACCTGAGGAAGGCACCTGAGGCCGAGGATCTGTAACACCGACTGGGGACGAGTTGTCGCCGGAAGAAGCCATGGACGTGAGTCAAGAAGCTCCGATACCATGAAAGCTTTGAAGCAGAGTAACAAACAGAGAGAAGAAAGCCTCAGAACCAAGATAACAGAACCTTGGTTAAAACTGAGGAGTACACCTTTTATATATACACAAAGATATTACAAAATTAATAATCTGTTAATAACAGATTCTGTTACAAAGAAAACAGAAAATAACAAACAAAACTAAACCAACAAACACGTGCGTTTATTGGTTATCAACTATAATCCCATAATTCCTACGCTCAACCTCTCTTATAGCTATATACAGCTTCCCTAGTTCAGTACTCTCATCATGGTGTTTCATAAAATAAGGAAGTTTACTTGCTGTTAACTCGATTTGGTCTGGTAAATCAGGAATAAGAAAGTGTTCTGAATCAGAAGATACCTTCTTATATGGCTCATGCAAAAATAAACTTGCAACAACGCACATAGCAAAATTACAAGTTCCATTGAAAAGAAGTGTGGGAATCCCAAACTTCTCAGCAACATCTGTGGCCCAAGGGAACAGCGCGTCGCACACGAGACAATCGGGAAGATGTTGTTCTAAGATTTGGTCGAGTTGAGGGGCGAGTTTTCCGCATGCTTGCACGAACTTTTCAAACATTTCTGGGGTACGTGCAGCGGGAGAGCTGTCTACCTCTTCAGGCAATCCGACCTCAGTAGCTGGAAATTTGATGTTGAGAATATTGATCTGGGAAGTGTTGTTTTCAATGGATTTTGCCAAGAAGGGTGTGAAGTGAGAAGTGGTGAGAATGGTTACTTTAGTGCCTTTGGAAGCAAAAAGCTTGGCCATGTGGGTATGAGATGGCCTTGCGCCATATAAGGGAAGAAGATTACATGGAGCTGATGTTCATGGCTTTCGCTTCTCATGTTGGAGAGAATTTGTTAATGTATTCGAATGGTTTTCAAGAACTTTGTAGCACGAACCAAAAAGTGAATTGAATTTGTACTATATAAGATAAATTTTTTAAATTGAAATATACATAGAAAAATTACATAATTCCAACACACACTTTGAAATTTTATCTTATTCTACCTAACTAGTTACGACCAAGGAGATTGAAGTGGACTATTTGACGAAACACATGTGACTTTTCTAGTAATGTTAAGTAGATTTCTTGGACTAATCAGTATTTTGTGAGATGATTAAATTAAGTTTTGGGTCTGTATAATTTAG
The DNA here is from genome assembly GCF_029168945.1 of Cannabis sativa. NCBI lineage: Eukaryota > Viridiplantae > Streptophyta > Magnoliopsida > Rosales > Cannabaceae > Cannabis > Cannabis sativa. The sequence continues at coordinate 20,302,395 of NC_083610.1, forward strand.
AGAAATTTTAAAAGGCAGTATTTAATATGTGCTAATATTATTATTAGCTCAATTAAATATCGGGTTTTATATAATTTAATATCATAATTTTTAGAGAGTATCGTTAGTTAATCACAAGATCACACATCTGGAAAGTGTTAGGTACTATTAGTGTCCAATAACAATACTCTATATATAATTTAATGTAATAATTTTTAAGAGTATCACTAACCAAATACAAAATGACACATCTAGGGCTCGTTTGGTATGCCGTATAAGGGTCGTATTGTATTAAATAATAAATAATATTATGTTTGAATAAAACAATGTATTGTACTAATTATTATGACCAAAATTTTTAATACAATGTATGTTGTATTATTTACATAATAAATGGTTTGTATTGTATTATAATTTTTACAAATAATTCGGGGTCAACACCAATCTCCGACATGGACCCGGGATTCAGACCCGAACTCGATCCCAAACCTGGGACTCGGGACCTAGACCTGGGACCCGGGACCCGGACCCAAACCCAAACCAATTTCTTGATGAATTTTTCAGTGATTTTTCCAACGACAATGCCAATTTCGACGATTTTTTCGGCGCCAGCAGTAATTCCGACGAATTTTTCTGACACCGGCAGCTACTTTGGCAACTTTTCTAACGCCGACAGTAACTCTGACAATTTTTTCGACACCCATGACAAATAAAACTGGCTAAACACAAATAAAAACATTAAATATGAGCTTTCAAAACTTAATTTACATATATATGACATATCAAATACCATAAAAATACCTTAAATTAAAAAAAAAATATATCATATAAATTGATCAAACCTAAAAGTACTAGTTTCTTGTTTATTTTTTCTCAGCTTGAAACAGAGTTTTTCAAAAGATCATTGAAAGAAACTACTTTTAGCTTATATAAAGAGGTACTGAAATAGTCATAGACCATGGGAAGGACTATGGATGGAATGGTCATAGACCATGGGAAAAACTATAGAGAAAATGTTAAGATGTTTATACATGTATGTGATTTTGGATTTTATTCTGCACATCACACATCAAATTCCATTTAAGCAGTATTTGAGGGTGAAAAGAAATCCAGTATTTGATTAAAAATTTAAAGAAAAAAGAAAAAAACTTGAATGGGGAACATTTAATAAAATAACACGTGGACAATATTTTTATCTGTACATAGAGATGTTTTTTCTAATCCACCCAAGTACTATCCAATACTTTATTAATATAATAGCCATGCAAAACAATGCAAAGAATCAAGTCTCACAAATCACAATATTATTCAAACCAAACCAGATACACAAGAACAGTTCTCAAACAAAATACATTTCAAATATTATGAACATATAGAAAAATGACATATTTCCAACATGTACTTTGGAACTTCATCTCATTCTACCTAATTAACTACAATTGACACACTTCTACGACTTTTCTAGTAACTGAGACTTAGTCAAAAGCAGGCTTTTACAACTTTTCTAGCAAAAAATAAACAACAGAACAGAGAAATGAAACTAGCAACACTTTGAAATTTCACGAGAGAGTAGAGCCAATCTCAGCTCATCAAAAAAGGCCTCCAAATCCATATAAGAGGAGCCACCTTCTTCTATTGCTCTTTTGGCCATTTGAGCTAATCCTTTTGCTTTACTTCTCATTTCTTCGGCTTCTTCTCCCTTCATAACCCTTCTCAACGCATTCTCTAACTTTTCCCTCTTGACAAAATCGCCCCCACATCTCGACCATTTATTAACACCAACTCCAACCCCGATCCCAAGAATTTGAGTCACCAACTTCTCGTTGTAGAACTGCTCTGCTGAAACAGGCCATGCCACCATCGGCAGCCCTGCACACACTCCTTCAAGAATCGAGTTCCAACCACAATGAGTTACAAATCCTCCAACCGCTTCATGACCAAGAATCAAAACTTGTGGTGCCCATCCTCTTATTATAAGTCCTTTTCCTTCCATTCTTTCCTCAAATCCTTCTGGTAACCACTCTTCTTTAATCCCTTCTTGTTTTTCTTTTCTCACAACCCAAATGAATTCCTGCCCTGAACCCTCTAAAGCCATTGCTATCTCCATGAGTTGTTTGTCTTCGAACGTTGTCAAACTCCCAAAACATACGTAAATAACTGAATTGGGTTTCTTGGAATCAAGCCACTTTAACCAAACTTGTTTATCAATGGAGGATTCCATTCCTCTATTCCCTGTTTCCCCAGGATTCATTCCTTTACTGTTTAAGAACAAGGGACCAATGTGCCATGACTTGATGCCTAAAACGTTGTTATAATGATCTGCATAAGCAGGTTCTAGCTCATAGAAGCTATTAACAAGAACCCCATTGCACCTCATTTCATCTTCATGTATATCCTTAAAGAGCTTTATGAATTCGGGTTCCACATCTTCTTTATAAAAATCAGCTACCCTGCTTGCTGTGAATTCGATCTTATCTGGCAAATTCGGAATAATGAATGTTTCGTATTCAGAGGATACTTTGGTATGAGGCTCATACCGTATCATACTAGTACAAGCACAAAGAGAAAAATAACAAGTCCCATGAAACATAAACCTTGGAATACCAAACTTTGCAGCAACATCAGTAGCCCAAGGAAATAACATATCAGCTATTAGCCCATCTGGACGGTGTCGTTTTATAAGTTGTTCTATTTGTGGTCCAAGCATTGGAAGAGCTTGAAAAAACTTTGAAACCATCTCAGGTGTTGTAGCCATGTGTAAGCTTTCGATTCCTTCTGGGAGTCCAACCTCATAAGTTGGAATGTTAATGGTGAGAACATCAATTTGGGTGGCTGAATCAGTGTTTTGATTTATTGATTTGGAGAGAAAAGGTAGGAAGTGTGGTGTTATGATAATGGTTGATCTTTGACCACGAGAAGCAAAAAGCTTAGCCATGTCAATGGCTGGTATTAGATGACCTTGAGCCATTAAGGGGAGGAAAAATACATGAAGTTGGTGGTGGTGGTGTTGATGTGTTTGAATGTCCTCCATTGATAGACCACAAGATTTTTACTACAAACTGATAGATTTTTCTTTTTATGGTTTGTACGATGAACATTGGAGAGGAGTATTTAAGTGTGAGTGTCGGTCTTAGAAAATAGCAGAGTCACGTGGCACTGTAGTTTTGGACATTTTGCACCTCACCCACCACCAATAAAAACTTCATATCCAACCTCAATAATTAAATATCTTTAACAATTGACATGTCTGTATACGTGAACGTGAGTCTCGTTTTCGTGAGCCAAATTTTTTTAGGGGGTTTTTGTAATTTTGGGTACATTTGTTAAAACATTTTTAATCAATTTTTTTTTTTTAATTAAAGAAGTGAAAATTAAAATTTTGAAAAAAAATTACTTTTAAACATTTTTTTTTAATTAATATTTTAAACTCCGACCTCAACCTGAATCATGGAATCCAGACTCCGGCCTCAGCCTCAGTCTCGAACACGAACTACAACTCTAGCCCCATACTTGAAACTCGACCTAAATAAAAATGAAAATGAAAGTTATAAAACACTTTTGTTTTCTATTTTTAAATTTAAAAAACAAAATTAGTTATAAAACACATTTTTATTTTTTAAAAACACAAATTTTACTTTCATTTTTATAATTAAAAAATAAAAGTGTTATCAAACACTCGCTTTGTTTTTTAATTTTTTAATCACCAAAATAAAAGTAAAATTTGTGTTTTTAAAATTTTAGTTTTAAAAAACAAAAATGTATTTTATAACCACTTTTATTTTTAATTTTATAAACATAAAATAAAAATGTGCTCATAACTTTCATTTTTATTTTTATTTTTTGATTTTATTTAAATCGAGTCTAAGTCCGAGTTTGGGGCGGGGGATGTGGTTCAAGTCTGGGTCTCAAGGTCCAGTTAGGGTTGAAATCTAAAATATTGATTAAGAAAAAAATAAACTATTTAAAAAAATTGTGAAAATAATTTTTTTTGTTTTCAAAATTTTAAAATTTTAATTCTCAATTAAAAAATTGAAAAGTAAAAAAAAATGTTATAGAACATGTTTAAAAAAAATATTTTCACTTTTTTAATAAAAAACAAAAATTGATTAAAAAAAGTTTTACCAAACGCACCATTAATTGCTACTGTTTGAGCATTCACAATAGCTTTTCTACAATATTCTTTAAAATACTTTAAAATTTCATCTTACACTTTTATATTACATCATACACAGTTACTCTATATTCTTCTCTTGCTACAGCACCTTTTAATATGTTTCTCAATTAAAATAAGTAATAATAAAGGGGTTTTTCATTTTAACACTCTAAAGTAGTTTTTTTTTTTTTTTTTTTCATTTTTACAGAAATTCAGATAACAACTAACAAAACAACTTAAATCGCAACCAAAATCCACATAGCAACCCACATAAAAACCATTGGAGCAACCTAAACCGTAAATTTAAAAAAAAAAATGTTAAAAAATAGTATATGCAGCAATTTCCGTAATAATAAATAATGATAAAGTAACAAATAATACTTTATTTGAAGAGAATATAATAAAAAGATATTTGCTAAAGGAATCATTGGTGTTTGGCACCCTCATCGGTCTCATACCGCTTATAATTAATTATCGGGTCTCATATAACTTAAAAAAATAATTTTTAGTGAACATCGTTAACCAATCGTAGGGTGCTACCTATAAAAAGTACTGGACACCACTAGTAAATAACAGTACTCTAATAGCAATAATATATTTTGGTTTCAATATTTGTTAAAATTAGATTTGCCTGTTTAGGACTCGATTTGCATACCAGTCCATAACGATCAAAATCAAATCATGAACCTAGTAATAAAACAAATTCAATAAAGTAACAACTGGTACCATAAAAAAGCGACCAAAAAATGGAGAGTCTCGTCCAATTTAAAAGGGCTTGATGTATTAAGATAATTGAATTTTGAGTTGTTCGATCAATTTAGGGAAACTTAATAATAAAATTTATAAATGTCTCAATCTTATTTTTCTTTTAATGTCATATGAATATTTAAGTGCGAAGACCATTTCAATGCTCATTTTCACCATTTATAAATTAAACCAATAATTAAGATAAGTATGAAAATTAAAATTTCTATAAATACAATACATCGAAACACTTGATCGCTTTTTTTGGAGTCGAAAGGTTTGTAATTAATGGAGAAAAGTTGCTCTAATGTATATTATTGAAGGCACTTTTTATATACTTGGGATGCAAGTGTTAGCAATAGTCAAAGTTCAAACCAAATATTGATTGTTTGAATATTTTTCTAGTTTAGATTAGATATTAGGAGCATCAATCACTTTCTTTATAAAACAATAAAATTTCATGTTTAGTTATGGGAGTTCTCTAATTATATTATATTTCTGTCACTATTTGAAATTTTCTTTTAAGTGAAGCGTATGACCATGATATGTTTTTAGATCGAAGATAAAGATATTCCATCTAAAACTAAAAGAATTCTAACTGAGTGATTATAACTCACTTGAAATATTAAATATAACAACAATAACAATAAACAATTTTTAATACTATATCATAATAAAATTATTATTAAATAAATATAATATTTACACATACATTATAATTTAAAATAAAAATATTAGTTCAACATAAATAAATTTACAAATTATATTTTTTAATATAAAACTTAAAAAATATATAATAGATTATAATTTTGAGGTTATTTTTATTTATAATTAGTTTAAATTATAACTTAATTTTTTTATAATAAATTAGAGTTTATATTTTGTTATTGTTGATGAAGTAATAGAGTTCAAATCTTGAATGATAGCAGTCAAATCAGAATAAGAGGATCCTTCTTCAACAGCATATTTTGCCATTTGGGCAAATTTTCTAGCTCTGCTTCTCATTTCCTCTGCTTCCTCACCTTCCATAACCCTTGTGGCTGCCCTCTCAAGGGCTCTTCTCTCAACACTATCCCCAACAAACTTAACCCATTTCTGAACTCCAACCTCAATCCCAATCTTCAATATTTGAGTCACAAGTTTCTCATTGAAAAACTGCTCAGCAGAGATTGGCCAAGTCACCATGGGCACCCCAGAAGACACTGCTTCCAGAATTGAGTTCCACCCACAATGAGTGACAAAACCACCCACAGCTTCATGATCAAGAATCAGCATTTGGGGTGCCCAGTCTCTTACAATCACTCCTTTTCCTTTCATTCTCTGCTCAAAACCTTTAGGTAACCACTCAACTTCTTCTTTGGTCTCTTCTTTGTTTCTTCTCACAACCCAAATGAATTGGTGCCCTGATGCTTCAAGCCCTGAAGCAATCTCAATGAGTTGTGAAGCTGTGAATCTAGCCTCACTTCCAAAACTTACATACAAAACCGAGTTCGGCTTCTTCGAATCGAGCCACTTCAAGCAATCAAACTCGTCTATGGAAGATTCCTTTCCTCTCTGGGATTTTTCTTTGGTGTCCTTATTGCATAGTGAGACTGGACCTATATACCATGCCTTTTTGATCCCTAAAGCCTTCTTGTAATACTCTGCATACTCATGTTCAAGCTCGTAGAAAGTGTTTACCACAACTCCATAGCTCTTCACCTCGGATTCTATCACTTCTTCTAGCAACTTTGTCATGTAATTTTTAGTATTTTCTCTCACAAATTCAGGCAATTGCATTCTTGTCAACTTTATCTCTCCCGGAAGATTAGGAATCAAGAAAGGCTCAAAATGAGAGGAAACTCTATTGTGAGGCTTGTGAAGCTTCAAACACTGCCAAGCACATAAGGACATGACACTTATTACGTGAAAAACTAGCCTTGGGATTCCGAACTTGGCTGCGGCTTCAGTCGCCCAAGGAAAGAACATATCGGCCACTAGACAACTCGGGCGGTGCTCCCCGAGCAGATGCTCGAGGGGCTCGCGGAGTTGAGAAGTAGTTTCGAAGAATGTCATGAACAAGTCTTGGGAGGGGACAGAGTCGAGGTTTTGGCACCATTGAGGTAGTTGGCCACCAGACTTTGAGTGAGGAAAATCGATGGTTTTGATACTGATTTCTCGTCCAAGAGGTTTGGTTCTTTTTATGGTTTTGGACAAGAATGGAGTGTTTATTGGGGTGGTGATTATGGTTGTCTTCACTCCACGCTCTGCGAATAACTTGGCCATGTCTGTAAGTGGTATCATGTGGCCATGAGACATGAATGGGAGGAAGAATATTTCCAGCTCTCGTTTCTCGTTTTGCATGTTTAAACAAAACTTTTTGATTTAGATATTTCAACTCAATTCATGTCATAATATATAGGAAGAAATTGGTTCAGTTTTACTATTTTAGTATATGCGTTTAGATTTATTTATTACATTGGAAATGGTTGGCTAATAAAGAGACATTATAATTTGGTGTACGTAACTTGCAACAAATTAAATGGTCGTAAAAACACTCGTAGTAAATACTTGGTGAATATATTCATGAAAGAAACGTTAATTTACTGTTTGAATTAGTACATTAAACACAAACAATAAAGATTTCAGGAGTTATAAATCAGATGAGATTTAACTGATCTATCAATTACAATTCAATCTAAGAAGTTAATCCCTCCTATCAAACCAACAAATTAACGTTCCTAATGGAAAAGTATAGGATAGGCAACTATATCATATAAGTAGTTGGCTTAAAATATAATTTAGCCTACCAAACGACCCTTAGCTTAAAAAAAAAATAATTGCAAACATGTTATCTACAAATTTTCGCCAGGAGCTTTTTTATTTTTACACTTCAAAATAGTTTTTTTTTTCATTCTTACGAAATTCTACATAGAAATCCCTATTGCAACTAGCGCTGCAACCTAAATTGCAACCACTTTAGAAACCCAAACCGTAAATTTGAAAAAAAAAAAAAAAGTTAAAAAATTAGTATATAAGGTAATTCTCCCAAAATATATTTGAGCTAACCAATAATTATGTCATATAAGAAGTCTGCGGTATATTTAGCATTAAAAGAGAGTAAACAGTAGGGGTGTTCATCAAACCGCTCAAACCGCCCGCACCGCACCACACTGCAAAAAAAATGCGGTTTGAAATTTTTTGTGGTGCGGTCGCGGTTTGAATTTTTCCTAAACCGCGCGGTGCGGTTTGCAGTTTGCGGTTTTGAATTGTTAATATGCAGTTCAAACCGCACCGCACCGCACATTATAAAAATACCAATTTTTATATTTATTTAGGTCCAATATATGAATGTTCAACTCAAAGTCCACTAATTATTATATTGTTGACATTTAATTTTTTTTTTCATATTTGTATTCAAGCCTTATGGTATTTTGACAAGTTTTACTCAATGTTTGTTGTATTTGTAATAATTTAATTAATTAGTGATAGTCCAAACCGCATAAACCACAAAAACCGCACCGCACCGCACTATTTTTTGCGGTGCGGTTTTTGCGGGTTTTTAGTTTCGCGGTGCGGGTGCGGTTTGGGAAATTGAAAAAACTGCATGTGCGGGTTGGTTTAGAAAAATGGTCAAAAACCGCACCACCCGCACCGCGAACACCCCGTAGTAAACAGTTCAATCACGAATAACTTATTATTAGTTCAAAATTTTTGCAAATGATTGCTCTACACAGAAGCCAATGGTAATAAATGTTGCTAAAATATACAAGCCTAACTATAACCAATAGCTACATGAGCAAACTTGAAATAGAGCTGAGCAGAGAACTATAACATAAATAGAAACAAAGTCAAATACCCGTTTAAGAAAATAATTATCTTCATAATAAATAAATATGAATGGCATCCGAGCGACCTCTCAGTGTGACTATGTACGTACGTATGAATAGGAGCTATAATTCCAAGCTCATTCTCATTTTCAGAACTATGCTCGTTTTTTGTTACCACGCTTTATCTGGAGAGCAGCTCTAACAACACCTCCCCTTGTAATGATTCCAACCTTTTGAAATTTAAGATGAAATCAGAAACCAAATCAGAGATGATAATTGGTCATTGCAATGCTTCCAACAATTACAGATATGATAGTAAGAAGAAAAAGATACACTTACCAGCCGGCCATCACCATCTACAACGGGCAATCGACGATATTTTGTTTCGAGTAGCAACCTGAGAAATGAAACAAACAAAATGATTTGAATGACTTATTGTCAAAGATAAGATGAACTTTCATTCACATGATCTGAATAGAAAGTCATTGGTGGTAACTGTTGTTGAAAAGCTAGAAAGAATGTTAGACATTAACAAATAACTTCTAAACAAAAGCACAACATAGACACAAAAACAAAAGGCTAGAACTTAGAAAGTAGGAAATCAATAAAGACTTCTCAAATCTACTAAATAGTTAATAAGGAAAACCATTACCTTGCAGCATCTTCAAGGTTGGTCGTTTCGTGAACAACGAGTGGAGCAGAAGTCATCAAGTCACCAACAACTTTCCCATTAGTCTTGCTAAGCAGCCCTTGTAGCTCCTTGAACGTCTGCCAAATGATCCAGAATTAGAATGTGATGACTCGACAAGACTTAACATATTGTTATCCTTTTCCTAACTTAAGCATCTATCTAGTTAAGATTTTTGGTCATTTTACAGTTTGATAAAAGGTATTGTTCATCCTTGAAATGGAAATCGTTATATGCCTAATTGTAAGTCCTCGACTTAATCAGTCATAGGATAGGGCAAGTTTTGGTATTATGAAGAAAAAACGAGTAATGATGTGTTCACAGACAAACTTGATACATATTTAGCAAAACAAATTCAACCAAATATATTCATTTAAGATATATGCACATATTATTACTCAATTTATATATATAAAAACATTAAAGACAGAAGGAAATTTTCAAATAATTGGAAACTTGAACTGCCTTGGACCGACAGTTTTTGTCAACAAATTATTTAGTAAAAGCATGTTTGGTACGCGGCATTATATTGCATTGTACTGTATGGTATTTTATTAATTAAATTGTATTATTTGGCATACTTTTATATAATAATATACACTACTATAATTTGGCATACCAAAGTGTTTTTCAGCTTAATCAAATTGGCCCTTACAATCTCATCTTATCATATGCTATGCCAAGAAAGTAAACTCAATCAATCCTCATGATGTTATCTCTGTGACTGATATACTTCAACTGCTTGAAAATTTCATTTTATTTTAAGTTTTGGTGGGTGGTTTTGAAAAGCAACCTCATATGGTTTCTTAATAACTTATTTCCTTGCAAAATTGAAAAATTGAAGTGCCGGTTATAAAATGAATGTAAACAGTGAAAAGGAGCAGCTAACTTACTTTCCAAGAACTATCAACATTGGGGAACAGCGAATTCGTGTCACAATTACAACCACCTAAATAAAAAGTATAAGAAAATAAAATCACAATGAGTTTCATAACTGAGAACATAGCTCCACACAACATAAAAAGAGCATATATAGAGTAGCAACATGGATATGGAATCAACTCGAACCATGCTATTATAACACATTAAAGAGCTTCCCGATTATTATTTTCTTCATTACCTGATATGGAATCTAGTGCTAATAAGTCATAATCCGAAACAACACCGACCTGAATTTAAAACAAAGCCACAATTTAATGCACTCATTCAAGCAAATGAAGAAATACACAAATAAAAATTGACTGTATTATCTAATAATAAATACGAGTAGATTGTTATCATATCAATCAGCCCAGATCAAACAATGGCTGAATAGTCAAATTTGAGCATGTGAGTCATAAATATAACCCATTCTAGATCTCTCCACCATTTTCTAAAACTACTAATGATTCACAAGAATGTAATGGAACCATAAAGTCAAGCACTTCTTTTTCCAACTCTGTTTCTAGACCATTGGTATTATGTGGAGCATATTACAGCAATAAAAAATAATTTGAAAAATAATCTCTCCCAATTATTTGAAATTAAGTAAAAGTTACCAGTTTCCAATCATCGTCAATAACAGGAAATCCAGTAATCCTCTTCTGCACAAGCATTTCTAGAGCTGTGATCACATAACTTAGTCAGATCTTTTGAAAATACCAAAAAGAAAAGACATCAAACTCACTTAATTACAGTATTTCCATTTGTTACCTTCATCAACAGTTGTCGTTGGCTTGACCACCAATAAATTCTCCTTTCGAGTCATAAAATCACCAACAGTATACACCTTACTCATTGACTAAATCCAAAAAAAAAAACTAATCAAAAAAAGAAAACTACGAAAACAATTAAAGGTGAAGAAGGCGAGGACATACCGGGGAAGAATTGACGGCATGAGCACCGAAGGAAACAGCCATCGGCGGGAGAAAAGGACGATGTGAGGCATTGAAACGACGTCGTGTGACTGTGAAGAGATTAGTTTTGAAAGGTGAAGGTAACAATGGTTGAGATTGAGAATGAGAGTGAAGAAGAAGCGGAGTGTGGTTAGTGAGAAAGTAGATGGCGTTGGAGTTGGAAGCCATAACCTCCATAATATCAATGGTATTATTATTATTATTTTAATAGATCAAAGACGAAATCAGTGTCTGTGATCTGAGACTCTGTTTATATTATTAAAATAAAGAGAGAGAAAGAGAATATATATTAAGAATGAATCTGTGGAAGAATATATTGAATTAATAATTAATAAATAATATATAAATAGAAACAGAGGGAAGAACGTGAAAGTGTTACTTTTATTGTTTTTTAATTGATGAGTTGGCTAATTGGGTAACTTGGGTTACTTGAACTCCGCAACTGTAGGAGGTGAGGAGAGAGAAAGAAAGAGAGAAACGCAATTGGGTTTGTTGTTTGTTGGTGGTGTGGTGGACTGGACTTTTTCAATATTCCTCACGCGCCGCTTCAAACTTCTTGCTTTACAATTTTATATTGCTTTTTCTTTCTTTATGCAAATTCCATGTAATTCCCTAATTTAATTTCTTCTTAAAATGAATTCCAAATTCTAGAAGGAATTTAATTTTGTTATAAATTTTGGCTCGTACTAATGGTTGTGTACATTAGTCGATTTAGTCAGTTTTTTTGAAAGAAAATGGTTCGTGCATGGATAAAAGTTAGACATCACAGTTATTACACAAAATGTTTACTGAGATAAAGGATACGAATAAGCAGTCATACTGATTGTGGGTAAAGGCCCAATTTGCTATATTATGGACAACAAAATTACATGATCGACCCATAAAATAAGGAGAAAGACTATTACAAAATAAAGAGTAATTCTCAACTTCCCATCGAGTCTCCTTCCCATTGAAAGAATTTATCACTGCCCTTGAGTCGCTCTCCACAATAATGAACATGCATCCTTTTTCTTTAGCCTTGTCTAGGGCCAAACAACACGCAGTCACCTCTCCACAAACGGCATCAGAAAAGTCCAACTTTGTCTTGCTTACCCAAGCCACCTAGCCTTCATGGTTTCTAACTACTACCGCAATACTCATGCTTTTCAAACCCGCTTTTACATCACATTTCAGGTTAATACAATCATGAGGGGGAGGACGACAGGCTTCCACCAAAATTGGAGTAGGAGTAGGAAGGAGGGAAGCTCTATAATCTGCAAAAGAGTGATGAATATAGTCGATACAGCGCTTTACATTATCTAGATTATTATTGTGTACCTTATCATTGTGGACCCTCCAAATAGTATCAACAACAATCGAAGCATACAAAAAGACCTCATCCGCATTTACTCCTTTAGAATTTAGATTTCAGATAAATTTGACACTGTCCCACGTGCGGATACATGTACCTGAAACAGGGAAAATACCCCACAGCAAGGATCGCCACAGATGGAAAGCCAAATCACACTTGAGGAACAAATATTCTATAGATTCTTCCTCAACCCAACAAATAGGGTAACTCACATCATCAATATAAAACTTTTTGTGAATAACAGATTGAATTGGGAGGGCATTAATGCTCCACCAAAGGACCTTATGGCGTTCCATAATTTTACTATTCCAGAGCTTATTCCAAAACGACGGAGCAACTTCACACTGAGGGGCCCTATGCAAAGCTTGCAAAAGATAGACCGATTTGCAAGAGAAACGCCCACTACTCTCTTTAGTCCAGACCCATTTATCCTCTCCATGACCAGCAGGTCTTCCGCTTTTCAAGATGGTAGAGATGGTATCTTTTTCAAATAGGCAGTTCAACTTTTGGGTGTCCCAATCCCCATCTTCTACTAATAGTTCAGCTACTTTAGTAAAACCAAAAGTTGAGGATCCATTAGATTTTGGGAGAAAATCCTTCCCATGGGCCACCCAAGGATCCTCTCAAATACTAGTATCTTCACCGTCTGACACCACTTCACAGGCACTTTTTCTTAAGATCACATTTTTCCAGAACCAAGAATCTAAATCCTTGTATCGGCACTTTAGGATTCCCTTCCCTTTCAAATACTTGGCTTCTAAAATCCTACAACAAAGAGACTGACTTCCTGTTAATAAATTCTAACCCCATTTAGCCAAGAAGGCTAGGTTCATCTCTCTAGTTTTCCAAAAGCCCAGACCTCCACGAGATTTGGGCAGATACAATTTATCCCAAGCTTTCAGGTGCAACCCATGATTGCCTTTCTCAAAACCCCACCAGAAGTCACGAACCATTTCATCAATTCTTGAGCCCAATCTATTTGATAGCTTTGTAGTTTGCATGGCATAAATGGACAGGGAGAGACCCATTGATTTGATAAGGGTGGCCCTCCCTACCTTTGAGAGAGATTTCGCTTTCCACCCTTGCAATTTAGAAGTGAGGTTATCATAAAATTGAAATCATCATCCTTTCGTTAAGATCTGAACAAAGGGAGACTCAAATATTTGATGTTACCTTCTGGTACTCCAATTCCCAACAATTCTCTAATCTCCTTTTTCCTCACCTCAGCAGTGTTCTTGCTAAAGAAAATAGAAGTTTTGAGTTTATTGACTTGTTGTCTAGACCAATCACAAAGCCTCTCAAGGCGTTGCCAGTAGCCTTTTGCTTCTTCCAAGATCGCCCTACCCACTAAGATTAAATCATCTGGGAAAAAAATGTGGGAGAGAATAGGACTTCTCCGACTCAGTCGGATGCCCTTGATATCACCATCCCCCATTGCCTCCTTTAAAGGCCCAGACAGAATTTCTACAGCCCAAATAAAAAGGTAAAGGGACAGGGGGTTTCCCTGACGAATACCACAAGACGGAGTGGGGGTGGAAATACACTAGTCAACCCACTTGCGAAAAATTGTCAAAGCCCCATAACAAGATAGCACGTGATCAATAAATTTCCAACTAAGCTTACGTAAGCTTTCACGAGATCAATCTTAATGGCGAAGAACCCCTCCTTACCCTTTTTCCTATTGAAAAAGTGGATAATTTCTTGAACAATCACATTATTATCTTGGATATTTCTACCAGGCACAAGGCAGCTTATGTTGGGCAGATGAGCCTTGGTAAGAAAGGTTGAACTCTGTAGGCAATGATCTTGGATATGACTTTGTACGTCACATTGCACAAGGATATAGGCATGTAATGTTGTGGTCTCTTAGGGTTTTGGATCTTAGGAATGAGAATGAGGTTCGTAGCATTAATAGCTTTGTGCATAGAGCCAGAGTTAAAAAAAATCAATAATTGCATCACAAATATTTTTTTTAAAAAAATGTTTACATTGATTAAGAAAGACATATTGTCTTTAGTACACTTGTTCTTTTATTAAAAAACTTTACCTTTGGATGAAAAGTAACTGTATAATTATTAGGTAGTGTAATTAGTAGTTACACAGTATAGTAATTACACTTTATTTTAAAATACAAGGTGTGATAGTGGGAATCTCGTGATCTATAAGGAAAAAAATTGAGTAAGTTGTACAATTCCACATCGTTTGGGAAGGTTAAGTGTGATGATTCTAAGATATGTAGGAATGGGACTACACAGTTAAAAAAGGCTTGAATTAATTAAATATTTGCAACCCAATATTTATATAGGGTTGGTAAAAATATACTAAACCGACCGATGTATACCCCTAATTTATTGTTCAAAGTCAAAGATACCCACCAACTTAATCTGAAAATGATATGCAGCAGAATGCCTCTGGTTTACATTTGAGCCTCATCACCCATATACTCATAAACCATCTTAATCATCTTATTTATTGTATACTTGCAAACCTTCCAATTTGATTATTCTCCCTCCTCATTTGCAATTTTTCTTTAGACCATTTGAATTATTTTCTATGAAAATCAGATTTGACTATTTGGATCATTTTGTATAGAAAGTAATCTCATAATCCTGCAACAACCCTCACACAATATCTAACATGATTCTTAGTTAAAATCGTTTGAGACATTTATCCCATCATGTCATTGCCTTAGCAATAAAATATATACCCTTCCATAAAAAAATATATACGTATACCTTTTTAAAATAAATAAATGAATAAAGTCATACGTGCACACAACTTACTGCAATTGATATTAAATTTCCCTTATTTAACCCAAATAAATTATAATTGTTCACTTGGGTCTTGAAATATCACCCATTATAAAATTTAGGATAAATTGAATTTTATTTTCTTAATATAAGACATTCGTGGCATGAGTTTCCCAATTTGTGTTAAATATGTCACTAACGGCTGAAGTCATTCATTAAAAATTCTCTCTCTTGTCCTTGTTTTGTCGAGGTCCACTTTAGTTGGAGCTTACTGGTTTTTCATATGTTTAAGGTCATTATGTGTCATTTTTGTTACATTTTGTTTATTTTTTAAACAATTTATTTAGACCACTCTCAATATTTTATAGGAGATTTATTTTGTATACTAGTTTTAATTTTTTTAAAAAAATTTACGGTTTAAGTTGCTACAGTAATTTTTATGTGAATTTTGATTGCGATTTAGGTTGTTCCGTTAATTGCTATATGTGTTGCTGTGTCAATTTCCGTAAAAATACAAATAAAAATTGCTTTAAAATGTAAAAATGAAAAAAAAAAAATCTATTTTATATCTAACTTATATATTACACCATATAATAATTTTTCTATTTTTATTCTCTATATTATTTAAATATTATATTTTTATTCATTTTCAATACTTCTCTCATTTTTAATAATATTTAAATTTCCTTGTTCAACAAATAATATCCACAGAATCAGTTTACCATTTGGGAATTTGGTTTACCGGTTTTAGCTGTTTTGGTTTTTCATGTTTTATCGATATAAGCTATCTATTGATAGAGACTTCTATTTTTAAATTTAAGTTCCCGAAAAGTGATTTAGCATATCATTTATCAGTTTTATGTATGTTGAGAATCATGGGATTCCATCTCAAAACCAATTGGCAATGAGTGGAGTAGCCCATTTTCTTATATATGGCTCAATACTTTTACATTTAATCCATGTGGGACAATGTTCTCCAATATCCCCTCAAGATTGTGGCTATTTTTGCTCACCAATCTTGAATCACCTTATCACAGGTCCTGCCATTTGCTCGCTTATTTTTTGTTCGGATTTCAGGCGTCTTTACACCATTTGGATCTCGTGCGGCTGGCTAACCATCTGGATAGGTGTGG
This sequence comes from Cannabis sativa, assembly GCF_029168945.1. Taxonomy (NCBI): domain Eukaryota; kingdom Viridiplantae; phylum Streptophyta; class Magnoliopsida; order Rosales; family Cannabaceae; genus Cannabis; species Cannabis sativa. The sequence continues at coordinate 20,318,897 of NC_083610.1, forward strand.
ATCGAAAGCCTGTTGCTAAATTTATAATCAATACGCAAGTATACGCAATCAAGTAGTAAACTCACACAGGTGAGGTCGAACCACAGGGAATTGGACTAATTACTACTAAATTATACTATTGATTCTATCTGGTAAAAGAATACTTTTTATGAATTAAATAAGACAATTCAGAAAATTAAAAATAACAAAGGAAGATTAATCAAGATAAGAAAATAGGGAGACGAATCCTGTTGTTAAGTTACCAATGTTAATGTCTAAATGCTATCCTTCTCTTGAAGTGAATGACAGATTATGAATTAACCTAGCTCTTTTCAGATCTTCTAGGTTCTAAATCTCATGCTCTTTAATTAATCTCTTAATTAAACTAACATGAAATCAGCATTAAGCAATAATCTAAATGTCACAAAGGCTATGTAAATACTTTCGTTTCACATCAAAACCTAGACTATCCAATTTTAGCATTCTCAATTCTCACTTTTCAGATTTCGAATTGAGATCATAAAACATGTAAAAGGTGATCAATCTTGCACATGGAAATTAAACACAAATATGAATAGTGTTCACAATCAAGATGGAGGAATGGCAATTATTCATTAACTAGGAAAAACTTAAACAACATTCATCATTCTCCCTAAATAGGAGTTTAGTTCAAAACATCCATAATCAAATCCATAATTAACATTGAAATAGAAAAGAACATAGAAAAATTAAAGAGAAGAGAAAGAACTAGTTGAAGCAATCGATTCGGGTCGCCACAAGCCGCTCTTCTAGCCTCCTCCTTTGTTTCTAGGGTTCCAATTCTGAATAATCCCTAATTTTCACGAACCCTCACTATTTAAACCAATTCTCATCTTTAAAATTCGTGAAATTACGAAACTGCCCAAAAATCCCGTCACTGGGTGCCCGTCGCGACTGGCAAAGCCCCCGTCGCGACGGGAGTTCAGCATCGAATTTTTGAAACTTTCTGTCAGTTCCCGTCGCGACTGGCAAATTCCCCGTCGCGACGGGAATAGGCAGCAACACCAATTTTGGTTTTTCTTCTCGATTCTTTCACCGTTTTTCCTCAATTCTTGTACATACTTTCTTTAAATGCCCGAGGACCTGAAACAAAAGAATCAAGCGTAATATAGCCCTAAAACTAGAAATAAAGAGTGAAAACTACCCGAAATATGACCCGAATCTTAGACTAATTTTAGCCTAACAAATTCCCCCAAACTAGATTCTTACTCGCCCTCGAGTAAGATAAATGCTACTAACTACTAACTACGCTATCAGATAATCATAACACTACTGCTTCATGTGTTGTTCTCTTCTATTGCGCAAACTAGAATTTCAATTCTACCAACTCTAACAATTAATTTAAATGCTCAGTTTATAACACTATGTACAACTACAAAAATTTATTCACATGCGAAACATTGTTATAAAAGCTTTACTCTTTCCAACAGTTCCACAGCCCGATAACTCATAAGCTTGCATGCTTACCTTTCTCCACTAATATTGACAGTATTCTTTGGAATCATTAGGTCTTTTCAAGGCTTTAGGTAGTATGGCTCAGATATTCAGGGATAGGCAAAAGACAATTTTGGCTCAAGATATCATAAGCACACAAACAGAACCCACAAGCTTCTTACTTTTCTTTTTTCTAAGATCCCATAATATTCCCAAATTTACCAAGATTGATAGAAGACGTCTCTATTATTTTTCAACATCACTGAATTTTTTTTTCATCATATTCCATTTTTTTTTCAGTGACATTGAATTACACAATTTTCCTCTTCTCAATCTTACAAGTTTTTTTCTCCCTCTCACTATTTCCTCACACTAAATGTTTCTCCTCCCCCAAACTAATTATGTAGCTTATGATATCATGGATAACATGGTGAAGAAAAATTAATAGTGTGGTTGCAATTTTTTTTTTAAAATCGATGGGTGAAAAACATAATAGGTTTAGGCTCAAAAGGTTAACTATGGATACATCTTATTACGGTAGGCTTGAAAGGCTCAAACTATCCAACAAATGCCTAAATCATATTCCAATTGAACACTATCAAGGATTTCGCCTCAAAAGAATAAACATGCAAGTTCTAAGCTATCCTGTCAATCTTACCACAAACCATAGTAAAACAATTATAACAATTTTCACAGATTGAATATTTGCAGATAAACACAGGTTCCTAAGCATCCAAACTAATCCAAAGAGTTAACAGAATCAAGCACACAATTATTTTACAATTTCAGATCACATCACACTAATCAGCAGTATACAATTATCGTCAAGCTTATTGCCATTCCTTAACTAAAACAAAAAAACTAAAACAGATAATTAAAATGCAGAAATTAAAGTGCAGAATTTAAAAATTTTAAGTCGCTCCCCCCAAACTAAATATGACATTGTCCCCAATGTGCTATTATACTCAAGGTGAGAAGGACTTACCTGAACCCCTATAAGAAGGGGTTGGGCGAACCCTTTTCATCCAAAAGAGCCCTCGTACTAAATGAAGAAAATTTACCACCAATCGTGTTGATTTCAGAGTTTCGCACAAGAGTAAGCTCACCTTCAGAACTACCACACATCAATCTTTTCCAATGACGCCGAATCGTTCGAAGTCGCTCTTTAGGCTTTGCTTTCTTCTTATCAGCTTTAACAAAAGAACCCTTCACCATCTCAATCTTGCAACAGGTAGGAATGTCGGTTGGGGCAAAAACATTAAAATTGACCTCTTCATCTTGCACTCTCAACTTTAACTCTCCCTTTTGAACATCTATTAATGCTCGGCCTGTGGCTAAGAATGGTCTTCCCAAAATAATGGGAATAGTTGAATCTTCCTCCATATCAAGAATTAGGAAATCAGCAGGGAAGATAAACTTACCAACCTTCACCAGTACATCTTCAATTATCCCACGAGGATGAGTCAAAGAACGATCCGCTAGTTGTAAAGTCACTGTTGTGGGCTTTGCTTTTCCCAATCCTAGCCTTTTGAAGACAGACAAGGGCATTAGATTAATGCTTGCTCCCAGATCACATAGAGCTTTAGTTTCCACCGAACCCCCTATAGAGCATGGAATATTGAAACTACCCGGATCTTTAAGCTTGGGCGGTAGTTTCTTTTGCAAAATGGCGCTACACTCCTCAGTTAATGCCACTGTTTCATAGTCCTCCAATTTTCTCTTCTTAGACAATATCTCCTTCATGAACTTCACATAACGGGGCATTTGTTCCAAGGCTTCAGCAAAAGGAATGTTGATGTGTAATCTTTTGAAGACCTCTAGAAATTTTGTGAACTGCTTGTCTAGATTGGTCTTTCGGAGTCTTTGAGGATAGGGTATTTTCACATGATGATCAATATTGATTGGTGGAGAGCTATTTGTGGTGGTGCTGGACTATCAGTAATCTTCTTATCTGATGATGCTTGAGTTGGTGCTGTTTGATCTTTAATCTCTTCATCCACTGGTTGTATCATCTCAGGCCCATCATATTTCTTTCCACTCCTTAAGGAAATTGCTTTACATTGTTCTCTTCCTTTTGCATCATTAGTGCTAGGCGAATTTCCTTGAGCTTGTTTTTCCACTTGAGTAGCCAATTGTTCCATTTTAGTTTCTAGAGTTTTAATAGAGGCTCTAGTTTCCATCATGAATTGGAGCAATAAATCAGCTTGGATAGTGGAGCCTCCACTAGAACTTTGTTGTTGCAGCTGTTGTTGGTTTTGTTGGGGCTGGTTTCTCTGCTGGTAGAACCCCTGTTGGTTGTGCCCATAATTATTGTTTTGGGAATAGTTTCCAATGGCTTTTGCTTGATCCATTGGCAAATCATCCACATCTGCCTGACACTCAGAAAAGTGATGGGGACCTCCACATATCTCACAAACCACTTGAGCTTGTTTGGCTTGCACTGCGATCAGCTTTGTTAGGGCCTCAACACAGAGCATCGGCTTTGTAATGGCATCAAGCTCTAACACACCAGCTACCTTCTTTGATTGACTCCTTTCGGTTATCTGCTATTTGGTTGTTTAGAGCCATCTCCTCCAATAGATCATACGCCTCATTAGCACTCTTTCTCATAAAGGCTCCGCCAGCTGCTGCATCTATTAGAGTTCTAGTGTTACCAACCAACCCGTTATAGAAATTATGAACCAGCATCCACTTCTCAATACCATGATGAGGACACTTTCTGATTAAGTCCTTGAACCTCTCCCAAGACTCATAGAGAGACTCATTCTCTTGTTGACAGAAATTGTTGATCTCTCCTCGCAGCTTAGCAGACTTTGCTGGGGGAAAGAACTTAGACAGAAATTTAGTTGCTAAGTCTGTCCATGTTGCTATGGAATTTGGTGGCAAGGAGATTAACCAACTCTTGGCTCTTTCTCTAAGTGAGAATGGAAACAGTCTCAAACGAATGGCATCATCACTAACTCCATTGACTTTAAAAGTCTCACAAAGTTCCATGAAGTTCGAGAGATGCAGATTAGGATCTTCAGAAGGGAGGCCACCAAACTGAACTGAAGACTGCACCATTTGAAGTATGGCAGGTTTGATCTCAAAGTTATTCGCATCCACTGCCGGTGGCCTGATACATGACTGCACTCCCGTCAGAGTAGGGAGAATGTAATCTCTCAAGCTACGGCCATTAGCTTGGTCTTCCACGGCACCACCATTATTGCCGTTATTTACAACATTCGCATTCACATTAGCAGCCATGATTTCTGTTGTTTCAGCAATTGCTGAAACTCTTTCTTGCCTCTTGTTCTTTCGGTTTCTCCTACAAGTTTTCTCGATTTCAGGATCAACTGGTAATATGACTGCTTGTCCTTGACGGCGCATACACTAGGATTCCTGAAATAGATAAAGAAAATATTGCAAGAAAAAGATTAGTAATTAGCAAGAAAAATAAACCAAAGTAGAAGTTAGTATAATTTTGGGTAATATTAATCTTTATACAATTCCCCGGCAACGGCGCCAAAAACTTGTTGCTAAATTTATAATCACTACGCAAGTATACGCAATCAAGTAGTAAACTCACACAGGTGAGGTCGAACCACAGGGAATTGGACTAATTACTACTAAATTATACTATTGATTCTATCTGGTAAAAGAATACTTTTTATGAATTAAATAAGACAATTCAGAAAATTAAAAATAACAAAGGAAGATTAATCAAGATAAGAAAATAGGGAGACGAATCCTGTTGTTAAGTTACCAATGTTAATGTCTAAATGCTATCCTTCTCTTGAAGTGAATGACAGATTATGAATTAACCTAGCTCTTTTCAGATCTTCTAGGTTCTAAATCTCATGCTCTTTAATTAATCTCTTAATTAAACTAACATGAAATCAGCATTAAGCAATAATCTAAATGTCACAAAGGCTATGTAAATACTTTCGTTTCACATCAAAACCTAGACTATCCAATTTTAGCATTCTCAATTCTCACTTTTCAGATTTCGAATTGAGATCATAAAACATGTAAAAGGTGATCAATCTTGCACATGGAAATTAAACACAAATATGAATAGTGTTCACAATCAAGATGGAGGAATGGCAATTATTCATTAACTAGGAAAAACTTAAACAACATTCATCATTCTCCCTAAATAGGAGTTTAGTTCAAAACATCCATAATCAAATCCATAATTAACATTGAAATAGAAAAGAACATAGAAAAATTAAAGAGAAGAGAAAGAACTAGTTGAAGCAATCGATTCGGGTCGCCACAAGCCGCTCTTCTAGCCTCCTCCTTTGTTTCTAGGGTTCCAATTCTGAATAATCCCTAATTTTCACGAACCCTCACTATTTAAACCAATTCTCATCTTTAAAATTCGTGAAATTACGAAACTGCCCAAAAATCCCGTCACTGGGGTCCCCGTCGCGACTGGCAAAGCCCCCGTCGCGACGGGAGTTCAACATCGAATTTTTGAAACTTTCTGTCAGTTCCCGTCGCGACTGGCAAATTCCCCGTCGCGACGGGAATAGGCAGCAACACCAATTTTGGTTTTTCTTCTCGATTCTTTCACCGTTTTTCCTCAATTCTTGTACATACTTTCTTTAAATGCCCGAGGACCTGAAACAAAAGAATCAAGCGTAATATAGCCCTAAAACTAGAAACAAAGAGTGAAAACTACCCGAAATATGACCCGAATCTTAGACTAATTTTAGCCTAACAAAGCCTGCTAGGGATATGGCTCTGTTACCATGATGAGAATCATGGGGTTCCATCTCAAAACTAATTGGCAATGAGTGGAGTAGCCCATGTTTTTATATATGGCTCAATACTTTTACATTTAATCCATGTGGGACAATATTTTTCAATAATGTATGTTGTGACTTAGGGGCATGTAAATCATCGATATGTGATTACATGCCCCTAAGTCACAACATACATAAATTTCATATGTGATTACATATTTAGCATGTATATTTATCAGTAGTTTCCTCACAATTGACCAACACACCTGAATTCAAAATTAAGGTAAGATTAGTATAATAATATCATATGTGATTACATATTTAGCATGTATATTTATGAATGTCTGTTAGATAGCATATCAATAATGGCGGTATTAGTGTACATAGAGTTACATTGAATACCGACAGATATATGTTTGGCATAGTACAGATTGATGCTATCACATCAGTACAACTAAAGTACCGAGTATAGGCTGATATTATGGTCAATAGTATAGGCTGCTAAACTCACGCAGGATACGATTATAATTGGGTGTATGTGCCCCTAGTTATAATCTAGTGTATGTGTATGTTTTAATTATACTTTTTTTACCGAGTCTGTCGACTCCAGATATTGTTTACTAGGGTTGTTTGAAAAAAATTATAAACCGCTCAACCCGACTAAATTCTCCAAACGAAACCGAATAAACCGACAAAAAATACAAGCCGAATAATTTTACGAAAAAAATTCAAACCTCCCAACGAATATATTGGGCAGGTTGAATATTATTCTAACCCGCCCAAATAATCTGAATAAACCGATTCACATGATTTTTACTAAAATCATCTATAATACAATATATAAATTGCGTTTAATAGTTAAACTATTTTACATTTAAAATTTGTATTTTATAGTGTTTAATTAAAAGTTAAAATTTAAAATTTATAGTTGATAATTTTGATTGTATTTAAATATTGAAATTGAAATTTAAAATTTACATGTAAGTATATTTTTTTTATTCTATTTTTTTAAAAAAAAGGTTGTTTAATACTTTAACATTTATTCAATTTATATTTATTTTTTAACATTAATTTAAACTATAATCCTTTTAATCTTGAAAGGTGTATACTATACATATATTTTACTGAAAAAAAATAAAAAATAAAGATTGGTTTAAACAGGTTAACCCGACCAAACTGACGAAAATCCTTGAGGGGGTTATGCTTTTTTTATTTTTTATTAGACGGGTTACAATTAGATATTCACAACCTAACATTTATATTGGGTTGGTAAAAATACACTATAACCTGACCAAACTAACTGATGTACACCCTTATTATTTACATGTGTAAGTAAGAGTAAGGAAAAAGTTGAACAATAGTGAGTTCCAGCTAATGAAGATTGTACATATCATGATAGTTAGACCTAGAGTATTCGATATTTGGAACAACAAGCTTTATTTTGGTAGTCGTCAGGCAACAACTTTTGTAGTTAAATATTTTGTATTACAGATGTAAAATTTAAAGACGGGATCTCAGATTATGTAAAGTTTTTATTTATTTAAGTTTAGAGGTTAAACAAGAAATTTTTAAATTATTCATGTTTTTCCATAAATCTTTTGATTAATAAAGGAGTGTACATCATTAAGAAATCACGATACTAGTCACAACTTCATATACGAATAAAGATTTTCTCGATTTACAAACATAAATTATTAATAAACAATTTAACATTCAAACATATATCAAATTGTTCAACTACTATTTATATTCAAAAATATCTTTATAAATTTTCTAGGCATAAACCTTAATGCCACTATCCTACTTCTACAAATAGCAGTGAAATTAATAATAAAGGGATGACAAATTTTGTATACCTAACCTTTGTCAAAATTTGTACACAAAGAGTAAAACTGACTCATAAACTAGATATATTTTAACTATCGAACTACATAAAAATTCTATCTTTCCCATTTAATTCAATATTATTCAACATATATATATATTAAAATGGAATTAACGTATTATTTTAATATTATAAAGCGTTCGAATTATTGTAAAGATTTCTTTTGGAAATCATCCTATATACTATTTTTTAGAAAAACTTACAGGTTGGGTTACTAAAAATTATTTTAAAGTGTTAAAATATTTTTTTTTCTTTTAACAAGAATAATACGATAAAATTTAAAAACATAGTTCTATCACATCTGTTAAGAAAAAAGAAAGATAAATACACTTTTTGCTAAATATTTTTTTTTTCAATTTTAACTAAAAAAAATTAATAATATTACAAAATTACTTTCAGCTGGCTAAATAAATAAATATATAACCCAAATAAAAAAAAATTATACAAAATACTTCTTACACACACCTTCAACCCAGGATCCATGCTTCATGGGCAACCATCGCAACCACGCATCAACTAAACGCAACCGAAACAAAAATTCAACCAGAAAGAGAACTACCATTAATTCTGACGACTTCACCTGAGAATACGACCATAATCAATCAAAAAGGGGCTATTTCGAATTCATGAAAAAAAAGTATAGAAAACTACTGCGAAACTAAAATTCAACCAGAAATTCAATTTAATTTGCATAAAACTAATGTCCTGACTTTAATTTTCAGATTCATGAAATGCATATCTCAAAAAGTTAAATTGAAGTTTCCAAACAATCCAACTCAAGTATAATCCAAAAAAAAAATTACATTAATACTATAGTAAAATGTTTATCTTGGTATATTTTCGTTATTTTTCAAATTTCTAATGGTGAATTTGTTCATATAAAATCATGAAGAGACATGTAGATAGAGTTACGTACGTGGAATCACTGTTCTGATTTTTAATGTTTCATAATAGTTGCATTACAGTTGCATAAACATTTTGCTAACAGCTATTTCGTCTGATTGAAACCTTCGTCTGATGCAACGTTCGGCTAACCACCTGGCAACCTTCGTCTCATTGAAACTTTCGTCTGATGCAACCTTCGACCAACAACCCAGCAACTTTCGTCTGATTGAAATCTTCGTCTGATGCAATATTCAACCAACCACCCAGCAACCTTCGTCTGATTGAAATCTTCGTCTGATGCAACATTCGACCAACCACCCAGCAACCATTGTTTAATTGTGTAAGTGATAATGTAAGAGGTATTTTGGTAATTAAAAGTATATAAAATGTATAAATATTGTCCACACCTTATAGAAATATTTTTATAAATAAAGTGACAATTTGTATTTTCTATCTAATAATTTCTTTTAACAAAATTCTTTTCTAATATAACTAGATTTATTTAAATTTAAATTTATTTTTTTTGTTTGGCTAACTAATATATTTAAGTACATTTCACTATCCTTAGTTTTTTTTGAAGTGAGTTCCAACTTGGAGCAACTTCACAACAACATAACATAGATTTTGATCATATAAGAAGGGACCCACAATCAAAAGATCGGACGGTTGATAGGTGTGTTTGAGTACATCCTAGGGTTTACCCAACCCTAACCTCTAATATTAACTATCACACCTCACACAATCTCAACCCTCTTTTCTCTTTCAACTCTTCTCTCTCTCTCTCTTTCTCTCTCTATCTTACCGTGCCGCCGTCTATTCCGGCGGCCACTGCTTTCTGCCGTCGGTTTCTCCGACCATTTATCTCTTTTCATCCTTCCCTCTCCTCTAATCTATCCCTTAACCAGAAAATTAAAAATTAAAAAATTTAAAAAAAAAGCAAAAACAAAAGAGAGAGATTTTATCAAACAGTTTGTGTGTTTTTTTTTTCTTTATCTAGGGTTTTATCTCGGATCTTTGTCTTGAGTTCTTCCTAGGGTTTTGATTCTGAATAATTTGAGGAGAGGGAAGAAAAAAAAAAGAAAAAATTTGAAAAATTTATAGAAAAAAAAGAGTGGAAGTTTGTGATGGCCCAAGTTCAATCTCAGCCTCAGAATGCTGTTCCCGGAGCTAACGCTGGTGGTGCGGCCAACGGTGGGAACAACCAGTTTGTGACTACGTCGCTCTATGTTGGAGATCTTGACCAGAGTGTCACCGATCCACAGCTCTATGATCTGTTTAATCAGATGGGTCAGGTGGTTTCAGTTAGGGTTTGCAGGGACTTGACCACCCGAAGATCACTTGGTTATGGATATGTTAATTATAGCAATCCTCAAGATGGTTAGTACTTTTTTCTTTATTATTGTTCTTATTTTAGGTGTAAAAATCACTTATTGTGTGATAAAGCTTTATTAATGGGTTATGGGTTATATTATATGAATGGACTATGGATTCACTGATTGAAGAAAAGTGAGGTTTTTTCTTCTGATGTTATGATGAAGAAAATATATAGGTTAGGTTATCTATCTATTTGTTTAGTTTGTTGGGGTTGGGGGGCAAAAAAGAGGGAGATTAAGGAGTTCAACTTGAAATTTGGTTTGGTTGCATAGCTTGCAGTGATGCTTTACATGAGTGTCCTTAATTAGTTATTCAGTGGTGTTAGTGAGATGGACAAGGGAATGGTTGTTGCAGTTTTTTTGGGTGGTTATGGTAAAGATAGGAATGCTTCTATTAAGCAGTTTAATAGTGCTTGTGGCACTGAAATTTAAAGTTACTTAATATCGAGTGCGTTGTATCTAGGAGAAGTGAATTTTTTACACATTTTTTCCTTTTATAAACAATAATCTAAAATAGAGAGATCGAAAGAACTATAAATTGGATTGCTATCAAAACAACTAAGTATGAATCCTTCATCTAGTGAATATTTTTTTTCGGCTACAGAAAGATTACAGCACGAAAAAAATAAGGGAAGCTTTTCCTATTTGGCATTGGCTAGCCTATATTCTTAGTCTGTTAAGTTTTTCGTAGTCATTTAGGCAGCTTCTGTACTGTATGAGATAGGTATGAATTTATTCTTTACTTAGCATTTATGATATGAAATCTAAACAATCTGCACAATGTTAACATATCGAGCAAAATTTTGTTGCGAATATATTGATGGAGGGAATCAGTTAGACTTCTGCTATGGAAAATAAGTTTGTTATATCTTGTTCTCATCATCCTTTGTAGCTCTTTCATAATCTCTCTTACACATTTAGTTGAATTTATGACAGCTGCAAGGGCTTTGGAATTGCTGAATTTTTCTTCTTTAAACGGAAGGCCAATTAGGGTTATGTACTCTCACCGTGATCCTAGTATTCGCAAAAGTGGGGCTGGCAATATATTTATTAAGGTATATGTCCATTGTCTATTTTTGTGTTTTGCTGCAACTTTAAAACATCACAACTATCTGTTTTTGCTTACTTCATATTTTGAGTAATGATATGTTCACCATCAATATTGCACAGTGATAATTTTTTTCTTAACAAACCATTTATTTCATATGAGACTCACTTAAACAGTGCCACAATAGTGCATATATTGTTTTTGTGCATATTTTAGGTGCACATATCATTGCTCATTTTATTTTCTCTTGTCGAGACTAACTTTTCTTCTGGCTCAAAACTTTCAGAATTTAGACAAGGGCATTGATCACAAAGCACTTCATGAAACATTTTCAGCATTTGGGAACATCCTTTCTTGCAAGGTAGCTACAGACCCAACTGGACAATCGAAGGGCTATGGATTTGTTCAGTTTGACACTGAGGAAGCTGCCCAAAAGGCTATAGAGAAGTTGAATGGAATGCTTTTGAATGATAAGCAAGTCTTTGTGGGGCCCTTCCTTCGCAAGCAGGAAAGAGAAGGTTCATCTGATAAGTCGAAGTTCAACAATGTTTTTGTAAAGAATCTATCTGAATCAACAAATGAGGATGACTTGAATAGAATTTTTGGTGAGTTTGGAGAAATTACTAGCGTAGTGGTGATGAGGGATGCAGATGGGAAATCAAGGTGCTTTGGGTTTGTCAACTTTGAGAATGTAGAGGATGCTATGAGGGCTGTTGAGGCTTTGAATGGGAAGAAAATTGATGATAAGGAGTGGTATGTTGGTAAAGCCCAGAAAAAATCTGAAAGGGAAGTTGAATTGAAAGTCAAATTTGAACAGAGTATGAAAGAGGCATCTGACAAATATCAAGGTGCAAACCTGTATGTTAAAAATTTAGATGATACTGTCAGTGATGAAAAACTTAAGGAGCTATTCTCCCAATTCGGTACAATAACCTCATGCAAGGTTGGTCATCGCATCTGTTTTATGAAGCCTTCACATTCTGATTTGTTAAGTAGATTTCATAACAATTTTTCTTCTTGAGATGCGGCAGGTTATGCGAGACCCAAATGGAGTAAGCAGGGGATCAGGGTTTGTTGCATTCTCTACACCTGAAGAAGCATCTCGAGCAGTAAGTTAATAATTCCGGTGTAAAAAAATGGACACGTACTATCATAATAATGTTTCATTCCTGCCAAGATAACAAAATTATATAATACCAATTTCTACCTTGTTGCTAGCTCTTGGAGATGAATGGAAAGATGATTGTTAGCAAACCTCTCTATGTTGCGCTTGCACAACGAAAAGAAGATAGGAGAGCTAGGTTGCAGGTATTTTCAGTTTTTCCCTTCCTCTCTCTTTCCTGTTTTGATATTTTATTATTATTTAAACATTGCTGGTTTTGTGGAAACTGACGGATGGGTTATTGTTTATTGTACAGGCTCAATTTTCTCAGATGCGACCTGTTGCTATTGCACCTTCAGTTGCTCCTCGTATGCCTATGTACCCTCCTGGCGGCCCAGGTATTGGACAACAAATATTCTACGGTCAAGGCCCACCTGCTATCATTCCTTCTCAGGTGACATTTCAGTGGACTTTCTTCTTTTTTGTTTTTTTTCATTGCTGCTATTAGTTTGGTTGGTATTCTTACATTGGTTTCTTTTCTTTAAATATAGCCTGGATTTGGGTATCAACAGCAACTTGTTCCTGGTATGAGGCCTGGTGGGGCAACAATGCCAAATTTCTTTATGCCAATGGTTCAGCAAGGACAGCAAGGGCAGCGCCCTGGTGGCAGACGTGGTGGAGCTGTCCAGCAAAACCAGCAACCCGTTTCATTAATGCAACAACAGGTTTGTTGTGTTGTCTTGCTTTTCATTTCCACCTGTGTGAAATGTTTCCAGATTTTCATCTTGAAGATTTACTTTTAATAATAGATGCTTCCAAGAGGGCGGGTTTATCGTTACCCTCCAGGCCGTGGCCTGCCTGATGTCCCAATGCCTGGCCCCGGTGTTGCTGGAGGAATGTTTTCTGTTCCATTTGACATGGGTAGTGGTGTGCCAATGCGTGATAGTACAGCTCTTTCTCAGCCAATTCCAATTGGGGCATTGGCTACTGCCCTTGCAAATGCTTCACCAGAGCAGCAAAGAACTGTAAGCCATTGATTGCTTTTGCATGTTGAATAATTTTTGTTACTTTTTAATTGATGCATCTCAATTCCCTTTTCCTCTGTATCTTAAAATTTTCTCGGTTAAAATCTGTAGATGCTGGGCGAGAATCTTTACCCACTAGTGGAACAGCTGGAACCAGATAATGCTGCTAAGGTCACCGGCATGCTTCTGGAGATGGATCAAACTGAGGTTCTGCATTTGCTCGAGTCACCAGAAGCCTTGAAAGCTAAAGTGGCCGAGGCCATGGAAGTTCTAAGAACAGTTGCACAGCAGCAGCAGCAGCAGGCTGGCAATGCAGCTGATCAACTGTCCTCGTTGTCTCTTACAGACAACCTTGTTTCCTGAGAATGTATTTTGGCGAAAATTTGTACTCGAAAGAACCTCGTGAACTAGACACTGTTGCGGTTGTGGTTGTGATTGTGGGTTTTTAGTTTTTAGGAGAGACGCAGATTTTGGTTTGTTCTGAGAACTTTTAAATTTCACGTCCAGATTGATTGTGACATTACGTTTTGACTGACTTCACTATGCATATTTATTGCTTACATGTTTTGAGCTTAGATGTCTGAGTTCACAATGGTAGTATTAGTTGGCAACAGGAAAAACCAATAAGATGTTCTTAAAAATAAAATAGAAAAAGTAAAACAAGAATCTGCTTGAAATAGCCACTTTTAACAAATTTAACGAACAAAAAGAACGACGAGGCTATTGCAATATTGCTATTAACGACGTAGTAGCGGGTCTCTTATTAATTATGGTGGAATTCTCTAAACAATATACACTGTTCAAAATAATTAAAATAAATTACATATAATCCATTTAAATATTCAGTACAAATATTTGACACCAAATTATTCATACTAAAATGTATGTTGATATTTTTTTTTTGGTAAGGTATTTGTTAATTTGTTTATTAGAATAATAAAATATAAATAAACATTTATCTTGTAAGATTGTCTTAGAGGCAATCTTTTCAACTAGCATGCCACCTATTGTTACAAAATTCTTGTGGTACTTTTTTTTTATATGCTTACTCATCTTGTAGTTTCTAAGTTATTTACTATTGACAATTGCTTTAGTATTATCACACAGTAATACTATTAGTTTATTCATGTTAAGAATAACACCAAGATTAGAACTTCCGTCAAATCAATTCTTTAACAGCTTAGTAGTAGCTATGTACTCGACCTCCATAGTAGAATATGAGATTGTAAATTGCTTAATGCTTCTTCAAATCACAATTCCACCCCCAAATGCTCACCTGAACACCACACACTTTTGTGGAAGAGAGAGGAACCACACAAAAACTCACCTCAACACCACACACTTGCCCGCTCTATCGCCGTCTGAGCAGAGTCGAGCTAACTAGTGTGGTGTGCACCTTATTTTTAGGAGTCACATAAATGCTCATCACCACACACGCACGTGCTGCTGCTGTCTGGTCAATCCGAGTCGAGCTAACTAGTATGGTGTACACATTTTTTTAGAGAAAAATTATTTATTAAAATATTATTATTTTTTATTTGTTTAATTAAAAATATTTTTAAACGTATTTAATTAGTTGGTAAACAGGTGTTTTCTCCTCTAAATTTTAGTCACGATCCAACTTTCCTACCATTCAGAACGAAATTTTTCCCGATTTATTTTTCTGTGTATTTTTTTATACTGCATCAAAACTAGCGGGAGAAATACATCCCTTTTTACTATCAGTTTTCCCATCCGATATAATTTTTTTAACAGTGATATTATTAGAGAATGTACGAATGGGTTATTTTATTCTGAAGACGACCGACATTTATCCGACTGCTTGCACATTCTTAAACAGTGTCGCGAAAATCTTAAAAACCAGTCCTCAACTCAACTTAAAAATTTGTTCCTCTTTTATTTTATTTTCAATGGCAGTGTTTGCGACAAGATTTGATTAGTTGTCTTATTCAGGGTTAATTTGTATCATCACTATTCTTGGCGCAATTTGTGACTTGGAGCGATAGCGTATTTGATCTGTATTGTAATCCTTGTTAACCAAGTTTTTGCCTTTAAAGAAGAATAAAAACAGAATTAGAAAGTGCAAAGAATGGAAGAGTAGAGAACAAAATAACACTTACTATTTTTAAATACATGTAACACACGTCCTTGTCAAATAATAATTACAAGAAACATCATTAGAATAAAAAACCTATTCAATTGAATTTTCAAAATTATTAAGGATAAAAAAAAATGTTGAACGCTAAGAAAAGTACAGCAAGTCGTACAGCTTTTGTGGGAACTTGATTTCATTAGCTTTAAATTACTACTTTAAAAATGCACAAGCCATAAACTCAAAGTTAGAAGAGTATTCAGGCGACCCCTATTATACACCCACTCGTAAGGGAGTATATATATATGTATACAGTCCATGGTGTATACACAATTACACATCCCAACGATTCACAACCTAAGATCAAACACAAAAACCTCCTTTCCTATATAAACGCCCTAATTATTAAGCTTCATGTTGGATAGCGTGTCTAAATCGCAGCCCACCGTCTTGAATCAGAGCCGTACCTTGTTGCATATCAAAGTTTTCCATTTCAGTTGAGGTTTCAGCTTCAGCTTCAGTTCTCCTTAATTCACGGTCTTCCCCGAAATTATGAAGCCGACGGCCAATCAAATAGCGGTCATCGCGAATTGAATTGTGCAGGTTGGTAAACCAGACATGGAATCGCTTTGCACAAAAGCAAAAGACGCTCAAACACAGGCATCCCAACCAGGCAAACCGATAGACTGCAGAATTAACAACTAATGGGTACCCGAGCACAGGAAACACCCCCCTGGCGAGAACATATGGGACACAAAGGGCAGTCAACAACTTCATGACAATCGGGAAAACAATCTCACGTAGCACCCATAGACCTTGAAGCCTCGAGAAACCATCTTCTCTCACTCTTTCAAATTTTATTCTCCAACTTTCATCTACCAGTGGCATCATGTGATCCAGCATTACCTAACCAGCAATTACCAATCCATGTCAATATTCATCCTTTCCACAGTTTCTAATAGTATTAGTTAATTAAAAAGGGATCATCACAAAGTTAAAGACAAAGCCAAGTAAGGATAAAGTAAATTTCTTACAGAAAACAATATTCAGCTAAAAAGAAAAAGGTCTTATATCTATTAACTGCAGCTAAACTAATTCTTTTAAGTTTCAGAACCATTGAAAGAATAATGCAAATTTCTTACAGAACACATACTCAATTACAAAGAAAGATGTTCTATCTCTTAACTGCAGCTAAACTAATTTTTTTAAGTTTTAGAATCATTGTGTGTGAAAAGTTATTATCCTGGCTACATTAAATAATTACTAAAAAAAACTCACCAGTCTAGTCCAGATCTTAAGAAAAATAAGACCTAGTGCCCAGTCCTGATACAAAAGGAAAACTGGGCTTTCATCCACAGGCACTCGCATTGGTACAATCACCAGAAGCTCAAACAGTAACCCAATTAATACTGGAATCACAAATATCTGCAGCATGATAGATTATGATGACAACGTTAGAAAACAATTAAGACAGCAAAATCTGAATTGTGAAGGGGAAAAAACACTGATGATGCATACCCAGATTGATAGAAGTGCAAAGCTCTTCGTAACAATGCCACACCACTTCCAGATCTGACCACACAGAACTGCAATTCTTTTTGTCTTAACATGCTCAATGGAATATCTGACTCCAGCTATAGCAGTCCAAATGACATAGCTTCCAATGATGAAAGCATATAAATCTAACAACAAAAATAAGGAAAAATTAAAAATCCAGTGGCAAAGTGGTATGAAACAAAGGAATCTTAAATTAAGTTGAATCAATTTACCATTGCACTTAATTCCATGTGTTATTGGGAGAACAGGAATAGTGTTAAAAATTGTCCTTCCAAGTGAAACTGGTACAACTATCAAGGCAGAGTTGAAGACAAGTAGAGTCATCCATGCCACCACCAGCAAGAGGACAATGCGAAGAACAAAGCTGTACCTTCTGAAATGGTATGGAATGGAAATGAATATTAACAAATCTATATTCTGATAAGATTAGAATCAACAATGAATTCGACTAATTCATTGAACCATGGATGCAAGAACTATAGTTATGAAAGGAAAAGATGTTCCCATAAATTTTACTAGAATTCAATTAAATTAAGATAGTAAAGCAAATGTCAAGGGATATAGTCAAAGTAATAACATGAACAAAGTTAAAGTTGCATCAACTTACTCCGAGTCAGATTGCTCATCAACATCGTAGTCTTCTGCAACATTTGGATCCGCAGATGCAAATGTTGCTCCATTCAGATCATCAGCACCTGGGAGTGGCACCAGTGGCTGGTCCTGCCCACCTAGTAGTCTATCCTGCCTCCCTGGCTCTGCATTTCCTGTTTCCTGACCACCATTAGCTTCAGGACTGGGCAACAAGAAATCTGTTAAACCAAGTGCCCAGCCAACTACCGTAAACCAATAGCGAAGAAGGGACTTAATTGATGTCCGTAATTTAAAATGCTCAATGGCAAACGGAATGCATATTTGAAACAGAAGCATGTCTGCTGGAATTTCTGTAAATGGATCAGATACCCTGAGAAAGACACAAAAAGGTGGTGCAAATTAGGGATAGGCGAATAATAAACATGAACCACGGTTAAGACAATAAAACATAAGTGCCATCTTACGAAATATCCAGTGGGAAAATGGAGGGTGCCATCCGCATGGCAAGTTTGACTGGTAGAAACACCAACATCACTATAAGACTCCCATATACTGCAACAGATAACAGCACCCTGCGAGCATGCTTGTGAACAGGATCATCAATAAGATCACGGAACGGATTGTAGTTGGGATCGGCTGGATCTCGTAGGAAGTAGAGTACTCCGTTACGCAAAACCTGCGAAAAGATAGAATAGTGTTAATAAGGCAGCAGACTAAATTTCCAGTACAACCAATTCACCAACTCAAGGTGGAGAAAAAACAATACCCCTCGAAGAAGACTGACAAATATGCTTATTTGTAGCATGTAAACAATTCCGACAACCCAATGCACCAATGAACTTGCCAATGGAGATGCTGAAAAGAACTGAACTCTTTGAGCCATTGACTTTCCGAACATCCTTATGGTACATACATCTAGCCACCATCCACACATTAATGGGAAAACACCAAGTTCAATGACAAGAAGGAAAGCAACTTTGATCATTGTCATTAAATGCCTCATGGCTGCTAAGAACTGCCTGAAGAGGGACGGGATGGTCTCTGCCATTGAAGCAATACCATAAAATCTCCCCATAGTTAAAGGCTCACCTCTCGTGTACCGAACCAAAGCAATGAACCCAAGGTAGAAGAAAACTAAAGAAAATATGAATATGTATCCAACAGCAAGAGTTGTGACATCAGATAGTCGTGATGTGCCAATACTTGCTGCCTTCAAAAGATCTGCAGAAAGTGGTGAACTTATATTGCTTGAGAGTTCATTTGATCCACTAGCATTAGCTTTTAACACTTCAGCAACCTGTCCAAGCACACCATTGTCTTCTCCCCCATCAGACAAATTAGTAACAGCAGTTAAAGCATTCTTCAATGTAATATTTGCCAAAGATAGTGCTGATTCTGTTAGTGGCATTACTGTTGACAGAACTGGAGCACTTGTTGTGGAGAAAGCCCAAGATACATAATAGAGGATGATCCGACCAAAAGAGAATGGCACAAAGATTACAACACCAAGAAATATCATATTGCTGGCCAAAACCTGCAACCAAACAAAACCAGTTTTAATATTTAGAATCAATGATAGTATTAGTTAAAAAAAAATCCATGAAAAAAGATGAAATTCCATTAGAAATTTATTGTGGTGTATTATAGAAGAATACATATTCATAGATATCACCCAAAAGGTAGAATTTTTAAAGAAAGATGAATTCACTTATGAAAAGAAGCAGTAATAAGTCAAAGTCAAGTTTGCCACAAAATAAGTACAGCACAGACATCACAAGCTCTGGTCAAACTTCCACTCTACACCAATTTCTTTTATCAGTGAAAAAAAAAATCATGTCCACATTTAGCCTGGGCAAAAGGAAGAAAATTAAATATGCAAAGACCAAAAATCCTCTAAAGAAATTGTGGAAAAGACAAAAGGCTTAAAATTACTAAGATCAACAGGGCATGGTAGAAAGAGGATGGACAATGAATACAAGGAAGTATTAGTGTGCTTGTGGAATAAAACTTACTGTAAATGCATTTTCAACCAAATGAAAGACAGGACCCTGCATGCCAACAAGCTCGTCAAAGGGTACATCCTCTGCACCATCACCATCATCTAAACCATCAAACATTTGTTCAACGTGAGCCTCAAGACGAGCTGCTTGCGCCTCCCACCGTGCTGCTACATTTTCAGCATTCCTTCTAATCATTTGACCTGCTCCGGCAATTCCCTGTGCACCACCAGCATCTTCCCCATTTGCATCAACAACCAAATTCCTATTAACTTGTCCAGGAGGTCTTCTTGCAGCACGAGCACCATTTCTTTCCCCTTCATCATCTCTATCAGCATCCTGTCCTCCAAGTTCTCGTAAATGCCTAAAATAATCCCTCAGAGATGTGGCCCCAAGAAATATAAACACAATGCTAGCAGAAAGTAGGAACCCATGCAGACAATCAGTAAGGATAACTGTGGTAGATAGGTGACTCAGAAATAATCTATGTGCTTCACCAAAACTCCTTACAAAAGCCAACCGCCAAATCCAAAATGTAATGAATGGGATGATGAGAAGCCAAACAGCAAGCACAAAACTTAAACGCAAAAAGAACTGCAGAACATGGCATGCTTTCATGGCCATCCCAACCACAAACTCTTGAAAAGGAAGCCTTGCTGGTGCATTCTCAGCATATACAGGAGAAAAGGAAAATGCATGCTTGCAAACCTGTCATAGACATCAAGTGAGATCATTAATCTGTCAACAGAAATATATCTTCCGAGGCTTAACACAAAAAATATGATAAGGAAACCAACTAGTAGTGCAGAATAACGTTAAATTCACAAGGCAAGTCCACAACACCCAGAAAAGTGGTGTGAAAGAAATTCATCTTTAAAACATCGACCCCGAGACATTATAAACAATAATCCTCTTCAGCAATAAATTTGTCTTCAAAGAATAGATAACCTAAAAGACCTCCATTTTCATTGATCACACATAAAAGCATCACTTATTTGTGGAGGAGCCAATCAGTCGGTAACAAACTATAACATTACTGTCTAGAACAGCACTTCCAATTATCAGGACAATTGGATTCTTAGTTAATCACTATGTTTGCATTTCATTCATATCTAAAGAAATATGCTTCATTCGGACATGCCACCCAGAAAACCCAACATAAGTTGTACAAAAGCAATAAACATTTTGTATCACTTAAATATACAATTGCACTAATATCGTTGCAACATCATAGCATCGATAAAGAATAGGCATTTAGAGTTGATAAAATTCTAGTTTCATGATTATATAAAAATACAAATTGGAAACTATACAAGACAGCAGCCATTTGAAAATAAGTATTTCTTTTCATTGTTCAACTTTTTACTATGAATGTTCTCCTTGCCATAACAAGTTTTATTGGTAACTCAAACACAGGAACGAGACAAGGTAGCCGATTCCCTTTCCTTTAAACCCTCACAACAAATAGAAGACAAGCTTGATTCCAAGTCCTTGCCTTGGCCGACTCAAATAATTGGAAACTATAAACCTCAAAGAAGCTTCATGTTTCATTAAATTCCACAAAACCATAAATAAGTTTTTCTTGAATCAAAATGACACCTTCCCCTAAATCAAATTTAAATTCCCTCAACAACTTTAAAGTTAAGGATATCTCATTCAACCTAAAAATACAAGAAGGTTCGACATTAACGAGATTAATACCAAATAACACAATTGAATTAGCAAGAATATTATAAAAAGATAATAATTTCGCACCTCGCACTGGCGAGCGTTGCTGTGATTGAGCCACTGAAGGAGACAGTCCTGATGAACGTACTTAATACTCCCACTACACGCGCACGGATACCTAAGCGGATGATCAGAATCAGCTGGGTTCCGGCAAATCCTACACACGTCCTCCTCGTCCTCATCCTCATCGTACCTCGACGCCGCCGGAGAAGACGAAGCCACGGAGGCGTTCAGTTCCTTCTCAGGCGATGAATCCGAAGCCGAAGCCGCGGCGACGCTATCAGGCGAAGCAGTATCTTCATAACTGGGTGATTCGGTGGCCGGAGTGGCCGGTGCGATCTCCATGGTGGGAGTTGGGGAGTCAGATCGGGTGCGTCGGTAGGATGATCCTCGGAAATTGTGGCAAAGCTCGGATGGAATGGAGCGACCGCGGGGGGAGGAGGAGAGGAAAGGAAGAGAGTATTTTATGAGGTTCCGATTGTACCCCTGAAAATGAGATGAGTTGACGGTTGTGACCTCCTGAGATTTTGTAATTTACGAGCCAAGACGAGGTCGGTTTTCTTGATTCTTGACCATTATTAGGCTTGAAAACCACGCGTTTTTTGGATGTGGATATTATGGGAAATTTACATGGTATACTAACTTTTCTTATTTTTTTACAAAAATATTGTTAGGCGGTATTTTTTTACTTTTTTATTGTATTTTTTTATAAGTTTCATACTGGAGTATACTGTGTTAAACTTTCACTGGTGTTCTACTGGTATTTTTTAGTTGTTCTACTGTTGTTTTGAGTTGTTCTGTTCTGTGTTCTACTAGTGTTTTTTAGTTATTCTACTGTTGTTTTGAGTTGTTCTGTTCTGTGTTATACTAGTATTTTATAAAAAATACAGTATTTTTGAAAACTTTTCCGTGTGAAAGTATTTTTGTAAAAAGTAACCAAAATTTTAATATTTTTATAAGTTTCTCTTATCACTTCGATATTGGACTTTGGGTTATCCGCCCCAGTGGGCTTATTTAGAAGGCCCATATTTCTCCACATGGGTTACCCTCTTCATGTTTGCATAATTTTATGGAGTTTTTTACACGAAATTTTCAAATTTTTTATACGGAATTTTAAAAAAAAATACCGTGTATTGTGTTAAGTTTTTATTATTGTTCTACAGTTATTTTTAGTTGTTCCAATATTATTTTTAATTGTTCTGTTTTGTTATTTTATAGTTGTTTTATAAAAATATAGTATTTTTGTAAAAAGATTCATGTAACAGTAAAATTGTAAATTTTTACTCAAAATCTAGTATTTTTGTAAAAACTCCTAATTTATTTTGGGATTATTTCACAAATACACAAAAATAATAAAAAAAATTACAAAAATACGGTTATACAAAATTTTAAATACTTTCATAATTTAGATGATTTTATTTACAGAAAATACAATTTTGATGTTATACTTTTATTAATTTATTATTATTAATTTTTTTATGTTATTTTTCTGTTACTATTATGTAATTTTATTATTGTTTTTATACAATACCTTGAAAAATAAATAAAAAAATTGTGTATAATGTAATTATTCCTTTTATATTTTAAACTATTTTTAGTATCTTAATTTTAAAATATTTTGACATGGCCCGTGATCATACATTAGGAGGAGCAAGGCAATTTTGTTTTTCCTTTTTATAATTCTTTTAAGTTTTAAGTAGTATAGGTTTATGGTATTGGTAACTGGTAAGGTATACAAAAACTGTAGACAGACTCGTGTATGCCTGGAAAGTGCTTTTATTACAACTACCAACTTATTAGAGGCACCACATGATTCACTAGGTGATCAAAGGCCTTGATAGAATGATTTTTTTTTTTACTTTATCAAAATTTAATTTGAATTATTAGTTATGAAATGTTTTTTTTTTAAATCTATTTACACTTCCTACCCAAACATACACATTTTCATTTCACCATAATGGATGAACATAAACACACCAATACCCCACTTGGAGAACCTATATGATCAATTATAAGAAAAAATATTTGTACACATTTATACATAAATATAATATTTACAATTGAGTTTGCTCATGCTCAAATCCAGTACCTCTTTAAAATGTGGTGTGTTATTAGTTGTTATTGAAGTGATTTAAGCTCTAATTCCATATCTCCCTCTTCATGATAAGCTCATTTGGAAAGCTTCCAAGAATAGTGGGTTCTCAATCAAGTCTGCATATTGGATGCTTAATCAATGTAAAATTGCTGCCTAATTCTACCAACTATCTAGTAGTATTGATCAAAAGAGACATAGTGGTTATTACAAATTACAATCTGATTGAATTAGCATCAATGAACCAACAACCAACAAAACGATCAAAAGAGACCTAGTGGATAATATAATGAACATTACCATTAAAGGCTCTAGAAGCTTTTGAGAAATTACAACCAACAAAACGATTAGCTAAATAAAAATAATTTGTCACAAAGTTGTCGATCTCCCAACGATAAATGCTTTTGTTTAGGGTCTTGATCACAATTTCTGAGACACTCTCAACAATTACAAATTGGTGAGACTTAAGTAAAGCAATACTAAGAGCCAACTTAAAAATTGCACCTTCTTCAAGAAAGGGATCTCTGAACGACATCTTATTGGTTACCATCTAGAAAATTTTTGCGTTATGATTTCTAGAAGCAATAACAACCATCATAACATTAAAACTAACAGCAACATCACAGTTTATCTTCAGCCAATAAACTAGAGCAAGGGTCTAACCCAGCTATTTTGGATTTTCCACGTCCACGAACAAGGTCAAAGCATACTCTACAAAGGTAGACATAATACCATTAATACAAACATAAATATCAACCAATTTAGTCTCACAGACCTTGTCATTACGGTCTCTCCAAATAGTGTCAACGACAATAGATGCAAAAAGGAAGGTGTCACGAGTGGACACTCCCCTTGAATGAAAACTCCAAAGAAACTTGACCCAGTCCCAATATATTCCTCCACTTTCTTTAATATGCATTAGACCCCATGGGGAGGTTCTCCAAATGTGATCAGTAAATCTACAATGGAACGAAGGTTCCATGGTTTCCACCTCAAGACCACATAAAGGGCATGGTCGGTCCTCCACAACCATACGCTCACCAAAAATTCCCCAAATTGGCAGCGAGTTTGAAAAGATACTCCACCAAAGGAGCTTATGTCTTTCTAAAAATTTTCGAGTTCCACAGTTTATTTCAAACAAAAAGGGCCATAGTACAGTGCGGAGCACACTCCAAAGCTTGGATTAAATAGGTAAATTTTGTTGTAATTTTTTGTTGTTCTCCTTACACTAGATCCAACCATCAACCCCCACCCCAGGGGGTTTGCCAAGCCTTAGAATATCCTTCTAAATTAATCAGGTCTACCATGGTATTTCACCCATCTCTACGGAACTCTCGCGGTTGAGGACACTTGTTTTGGCCATAGGAAACCCATGGATCCTCCCACATGTTGATAGAGGCCCCGCCCCTAATAGCTTTGCATGCACTTTTTGAAAGAATCTCTTTAGTTTTGACCACATTCTTTCAAAATCAGGAGTCCGAGTTAAGGTAATTGTATCTCAAAAAGGGAGAACCCTTCAAGTATTTAGCTTTCAACACATTGTACTAGAGAGACCTCCATTCAGTTAACATAAACCAACCCCACTTAGCCAATAAGGCTCTATTTATCTCTAACAATTTTCTAAAATCCACGCCTCCTCGAGACATTGGCAAACAAATCTTATGCAAAAAAATTTTATCACCTTTAGGTGGTGCTGACACTATTGGTGGTGCTTAATAGCAATACTAAAAAAAATTATTCATGTATTACTTCTCTTTACATTTGTTACTATCGCTTTTCTTCGACTATTGTCATTGGCTATTTCTATAGTCAACAATAGCTAAATATACCTTGGGTCGTGTACTTAGTATGTGTGATGACAAGGTTCGAGCAAAGTGAGCTTAAGGGAGAGTTGATGGCACTAACCAGAGGTGCAAACATCATTGATGGTGAGCTTGTTTCGGCTTGCCCATTGAACAAGAAAGTCCCCAACTAGAACATGTTTTTTGCTTTACTTAATCTGCTATCTGTTATATCTGTTGTAGACTCTCTTTGTTCTATTATTTGGTCTATTGGAGCATCTTCAATAGAGTGTTATAAAAATAGTGTATACATATATATTTTAGTCTATACTCATAAAATTGAACTTCAATAGTAGTATATAATGTGGTTTGAATTTGGCACATATTAAAAGTGCCAAATTTAGCACAAAATATAGGATAAATATCATTTTAGACCCTGTGTTTTGCAAAAGTTATAGATTTGACCATTTGTTTTGCTAAATGACAAAATAGACCATGTATTTTTTAAAATTGTACAAATAGGATCCTGAATTG
The DNA here is from genome assembly GCF_029168945.1 of Cannabis sativa. Classification (NCBI taxonomy): domain Eukaryota; kingdom Viridiplantae; phylum Streptophyta; class Magnoliopsida; order Rosales; family Cannabaceae; genus Cannabis; species Cannabis sativa. Next base: position 20,344,769 of record NC_083610.1, read on the forward strand.
ATTTTTTTGTCAAAATAATACTTAATAATAATCCTACTTAGAGGTGTTATGACAAAATTGTGGTTAAATTTTCTACATCTGTTCGTGTTAAGAATTGTCTTCAAGTTAGTTATATTAAAAAAAATTATCGAAAAATTGAGCTCAGGATTCTATTTGTACCATTTTTGAAAATACATGGTTCGTTTTGTCAGTTAACAAAATAGATGGACTAATTGATAACTTTTGTAAAACATAGTGTCTAAAATAACATTTACCCCAAAATATAACATGAGCTAAATTTTATCCACAATAAATATCAATTTTTTATTTACTCTTTTGTTATTCAATATTATTAATAACTTTTTACATTTTATTCATATATTTAATAGGATTTTTATTTATTTTCAATCAAAATTTAATATTTTTGTTCTTTTTATACATATTTTTATCAAAAATATATTAATTTTACCATAATACATTAGAGTACAATTGTAAAATTTAGATCAAATATAATATTGATTTATTTTTTGAGTTAAATTTAACACAAATTTTATGACTCTCATTCTCTTGCTAAGTGGAGGGGGTGTTTGTAATCCTTGTTTTGGCTTTTTAAGTTTATGAGAGGTGAATTTCTATGTGATCACCTAGAAATTCCTATATGATCACCTAGAAATAAAAATATGTTACCTAAAATATGCTTTCTTTTAGAGTATTATTATTAGGTATCAGTGGTGCTCAACACTATTTATAGGTGGCGTTTCACAATTGATTAGCGATATTCCTTAAAAATTATTTTCTTAAATTATATAAGACCAAATATTTAATTATACTAATAGCAATAATAGTACCTTTTAGCAATTTTCTTTCTTTCATCACCTAAACAAAATGTTTTCCTTTATGTGATTGTAAATGATAAAAACTATATTCCATTAGATAAAGAAGAAGAAAAATCAAAAAAGCAAAAGTGTAAAAGTTGTTGATTGGCTTAAAAAAATTAGAAAAAGATTGATACCATCTTTGCTTAAATGTTATTTAAGGTACGGGTTCTTTTTTCTCCATTGGTACTATAAAGTCTCAACTCGACTTTAATTGGTTGATCGACCAGGCTTTATATTAGATTCAATATTGATGGACGAAAATGATGTAATCAAATATTGGATTAATTTTCATTTGAGCATTGCTAATGGTATTAATTGTTATTAAGTATCAGTAGTGTCTAATACTTTCTAAATGTGTCGTCTTACAGTTAGTCAGTGGTACTCTCTAAAAATTAATATATTAAATTATATAGGACCTGATACTTAATTGTATTAATAGTAATATTAACACGTAAAAAGATACTAAATACTAATAATATTTTTAGCATTTCTTTTTTCATTTATTCTTTCTTTTGGAAAGGAATTTTCATTTATTTTGTTGTGTTGTGGTGGTTAATTTCTTTAAATTAATAAGAATAAGAAATTAAGAGATCTATAATAATGTGTCTCATAATGGTTTTTAGTAGTGGTCATAAGTATTGCATTTTTCTTTTTTGTAAGGTGGTATTGCAGGTTAATTTAGTCGAGTTATAGTTTATTTTTATCAATCTTTTGACTATTAGGTTACAAATATTTAATTATAATCCGTCTAATTAAAAATTAAAACAGTTCAACCCATTCAATTATTTTATCGATTTGATCGAGTTAATCTGTCCAAGTTGTTCTTCAACTGGCTGCATTTTTGTTTTGCATATCCCCTTTGTTTACATGTTTACAAAGGAAACATTTGATAGAATCCTTCTTTATGATAGCTTGTAGAGTCATTGCCTTTTCTTTTTATTCTTCTTGAATGGTTATCGTTTCTTTCCTTGAGTGACCATGTGAGCACTTTCTCCTTACTCTTGTAAGAGCCTTGCTTCCTCTTGAGCACACATGGTCATCAATCCATTGATACTCTAATTTTTTTTATGTGTATTGTAGAAAATTTTGAAAGGCCCATATTATGGAGGAAAATTGTAAAGATTAATGTAATAAACCAAGAAAGTATCAGGAGTGATAACATTGAGCTTCTTCAAATGAGCAGTGATATCCCTCATCTTTGAGATGCATTCTCGAACTCATCTGACACCCAGTGAGTTTGGTGGATGAGAACTCTTAGATGAGGTTGTTGAATAAAGATTTATCAAAGGTATCGAACTGTTCATCCATCACTTTGATAAAATCTTTGACCTTTTCAAGTGGCTTCACTGAACCACGCATTCTCATAGGAATTCTAAACATGATGAACATGATGCATAGATGATTAGATTGCTCCCACTTTATGAAATAGTTGTAAGAATATAATTACAAATTTAGATGTTAAAAAAATGAGACTTTAATGAATTCATATTTTACCAATGTAGAAACATGATGAAGATAAAAATTTTACTAAATTTAAAATTGCATGTGGGATAAATTTTAAATCTAATAAAATTATATGAACTTTATGATTGATTTAATCAAACATTTAATTTAGGAAATAGATGGTTTGTAATCTATCTTAATTAAATTTGTGATAACACTATTAAAATAAATCTCCATAATTTCCTGTGAAATGAATAAAGATAATTTAATTTAATATATTATTCTAATTAATTATATAAATATAATAAAATTGGGTAAAGTTATTATACCTATATAAATAATTATAAGTTATGTCCAGTAAGGTAAATTTTTAATTGATATATAATTTTATATAATTAAAAATACTATGACTACTCCCTAATTATTTAAAATTATATTTTCACTTAGAAATTGAGTATTGGACTCTATCTAAAAGTAATTCGTTATTAACATAATAGACAATCACTGAGATTAGTCCTCCTAGTGTGATCATCCGAAGATCATTAAAAATCGTTATAGATATGAGCATTTATCCAGTTTCATATTTTCTTATGTCAAACCACAAAATTACTTATGTTTTATTCATATTTTATTCATTTTAGGAATGTCTTATAATATTTTATGAATAATTTTATGAAAATTAATGAAATTTAATGTTACAAAAAACTTTTGGGTCCGAAACACTTTTTCTAAAAAAAAGTTCAAAGTTTTTAAGGCTTTCAAATCTTTTTCATATACAAAATCGATTTATAATATTACATGAATGTATTAATGCATAAATAAATCAAAATAAATAATGAAAAATTAAAGATTCAAGCAAAACAGACCGAAAATTAAAAAAAAAATGTATATATATTTGCTCGCATAAAATATAGTGTATATATATATAAAATAAATTATAATAATTAATTATATGTAATGAAATCAATGAATAAATGAGTATAATATATAAATATAGAAAAATATATACCTATATATAATATGATTATATATATGTATATAGAATAATAAATACAAATGTATATATTTATGAAAAAATTTAGATTCGCCATGATACCAATCAATATATATATATATATGCATATATGGGTGACTATTCAATGGTTACATTTTTATTGTAACCATATGGTTACATTTTTTTTTTACCTGTAATAGCAGGTTACGAATAGGTAAAAATTTCATTTTTAGAATTAATTAATTATAATTAACTATTTTTTAAGTAATTAAATAAATATTTGATATAGAACTTTTTTAGCAATTAAAATTTATAAACAATTTTTTTTATTTATATATAAATCATTTGACTAATTATTTTAACAATTAAACTATTTAATTATAATATTTACAATTTTTTTTTACAAAAATTAAACTTATTTTTATATAAATTAAAATTTTGTCCGAATTTTTTTACAGGAACACACCCTGCTTCTTTTTTGCTGGATGATCATACTCTTGCCGTGGTTGCATGATATTCTTTATTGAAAATGTCTCAATTGCGTTGTATTTATATTCGTTGGTAAGCTGACATGAATAATAGCATAATTTACATATCTGTTTTAGCAAGAATTTGGTAAATTAATACTATTACATAATATCGTTAAGTGAAAAGTGTCACTCCCTGAAGTAGCAGTTACCAGTTAGGCCAAGGAAAAAGAAAAAAGGTTTATTAAGAAAATTCAAGTTGAGAAAAGAAACTACAACCCCTTTCTCCTCTACCAATGCTAAAATCTATCAGATATTTCATGCACAACTAAACTAAGCCAACTGCTGAACTGTAGTCTCATTTTTGCTTCTCCTAGCTCCTTCCCCAACCAAGTTACTGTAAAGAGGAGGTTGATTTTCTACACTGGACATGGTTGGCGTCTGCTGTACTGGATGATCATACTTACAAGCAAGTCCAAATTTGCATATTCCATAGCGACTGTAGTATGTGCATATATTCTGATACTCTTTTAATTGGTTTTTTTTTTTTTAAATGGCTGTATTTTTTAAGGAAAAATGACTAGATAATGCATAATCAATGTATATAAGTGTTTCAATAAGAAACAGAACTATAAAAGAAAATATTAGTGGCAAAAGGCAGCAATAGTCATTTTAGTTTAACGAGATGGACAACAATGATACCCTTTCATATATCTTTATTGTTGGTGTGTAATTGATGCTTGTACGAATAGATCCACAAAATAACCTTTATCAATCTTGTCACTGATGTCCTCAAATAGATTCATGAGTTTAATCGCTAATTGTTCCCTGCGGTATTCTCGAGCAACAATTAAATAGGTTACTCTTTTTGCATTTTAATTTTACTTTTTTTTTTCATTTAATGGAGGTTTGGCTGTTATAGGTTAATGGTAAAGTGGTACATATAATTAAAAATAAAATTAAATAATTAAGTGTAATAATTTTAAATTAAAATTATAAGTATAATAAAATTTTAATTATAAAATTATATGTATAAAAATTTAAATAATTTAAGTGTAAAAAAAATAAATTGTTAAAAGATCCTTATTTAATAATAAATTGCAAAACATTAATTAATAATTATACTTAATTTAATTTTAAAATATAATTAATCTTAATTAAAGTTTTAAAAGGAAATAAATTAACAAGTTAATATCAGGTTACAGGTTATTTTTTATTTATTTTTATTTAATTTCTAAATTAATCACAACCATTTAATAATGATCCAATGGCTAAAAAAAATGTAACCATGATGGTTACAATAAAAATGTAACCATTGAAACCTTCTCCATGCATATATATATATATATATATAAAAACTCAAAATTTAAATTAAGCTAAAGATAAAAATATGCTCTGATACCAACTCTTAAATTATTTAGATATAAAAAATAAAGCTTATATGATATATATAAAAACCAGAATAAACTGTAAACATATCAAAATTGTATATGCAATAAGAGGACTGAAATACCTTCAGCGATTGATTTTTGAGCTTCAATTCTCAATATAAACTCTACACATATCAAAATTGTACATGCAATGAAAGGACTGAAATACCTTCTGCTATTGATTTTTTAGCTTCAATCCTCAGTATAGCTTCGAAATAGGAAATCGTGCTTCCAATCTCTCTTTAAATAGAATTTGTTATTTTTACAGAATGAGTAAAAAGTTCGAAAACTAAGACCTTATATTTATAAGTGAGATACACTATTAGTATCTGTGTTACATTAATTGTCAAAATATTTTGACCATTAATTTGAAAAATCAAATTAGATAATAAATATCTATATATAGAATATCAACTAATTAACTTTATTCAGATTCAATAAATATAAAATATTTATTTATAAAAAAAAATATTCTAATACATCATTCACATTTAATGTATATATCATATTATAAAATAATATAACACTATAATTTATTTTTGTAAAAAAAAAACAACTTACTACAAATAAAGAAAAAAAAATATTGAAAAACAGGGTCTATGACTCTATCTTATCTACCTCTTTGGGGGTTTAATAATTACTAATTAGGAAGAAGAGGCAAGAGAGAAAAAAAGTTGGGAGTGGGTTCTCTTGTGGGCACACAATAAAATAAATGATGTGTCGAATGTACCTTAATGCATACTTATCTCTAGTCATAAATAAAAATTCACTTGTCTACTCTACCTTATACATTTGGGGTGGACCTGTCTATGAAATAAATCATTGAACCTAATTAAACTAATTTAGTTGACACTAATTGAGTTACAAATGACTAATGAACTAACTCTTACATATTAACTTCATCTAAGTCTCAATCATGATAAATAACAATAAATAAACTATACCTAAATTCCCATTATTTATTTGTCAAAGTTGTTTTTAACTAAAGAGCACTTGGTAGTAGTAGTAGTAGGCAGCTTCACTAACTCCTTTAACTAATAAAAGTAAATAAATACAAGGAGGAGGAAACATCATCATTTTCAAGGATCTTTTGTTATATTTTCTTTTTTAAAAATGTTAGAAGGTATTATGAGGTGTAATATAGTTATTGGTTTAATTTAATATTAGATCTCACTTATTTTATTTTAATAAAAATTATAAAAACTGTTAACCAATTATAATGCGTCATCTTATAATGGTGCTGGACATTTTATGTCCTGTAGCAATGCTCATATTTTTTTTTTAGAAATGCTAAAAGATATCAGTGGTGCCTAACACTTTTTTATGTGACAATATCGTTATTAGTCCAACTAAATATTATATCTCATATAATTTAATGTAATAACTTTTAGAAAGTATCGCTAGCCAATCACAATACGACATATCTAAAGGTGCTAGATACCACTAGTAAAAGAGCATTATTATTGGTACTAATGGTACTCGACACTTTTTATAGACAACACCGTTAACAATATAATTATACGAGACTCGATACTTAATTACAATTCTAAATACGAAAAAGAGTCCTATGCACCGGCAGTTCCTTTTAAGAGTTCTCTTTTTTTTTCCTTTGTGGTCCATTAAAAGAAACCATCATCTTCTTCCATGGCGCGTTAATTCCACTCCCCAATCCATATATACCAACAACTAACTCTCGTAGATCATCAAATTGTCTCCAACGTACTCTGTCTCTTGTGTCTATTACTACCTGAGATACTAAACACAGTTCTCCTTTTGTGGGTTCTCCTTTGACTCTCTTTTTCTCCCTTTTTCTTTCTTATTCTTCCTTTTTTTTTCTCTCGTGAATTATTATTATCACTCCTCAGTAAACTGTCGGTGGGTGCAAGCAAGCATCCTATGACAAGTTAACACTCAATGCTTCCTTCCACCAGTTTAGGCTAGTTTTCTTTTCTTTTTGACTTTAATTATCTAAACGTTATGATATGAACACTTTTCTATGCTCCACCTCTGTTTTTAATCAGCACATAAGTTGATTATGTTTGTATTTTCATCTTACACTTTACTTACTTACCCAGGTAACAACTGTAACAATGGCTTTCTGGGTTTTTTTCACATGTTGTGTTTTGATATTTTGCCATGCATGTTCTGGTTCTTCTGTTCCAACAGTCAAAATATTCAGAAAATTATGAAATACCCCAAAACCATGTGTATATGTGTGTGTGTGTTTAAACCAGTCACTTTTGGGTTTAACTGTAATTCTCACTTGCTTACTTCAGTGAACAGTGTTCTTTGATTTAAGAATTTCCTTTTTTGAGATGGGTTTCATCTGAACCTCATTTTATGAATTAACATAATAATTTGTGAATATTGAAGCCTTAGTAGTTAGCATGTCTTAGTCAGATGTTTATCACTGTCAAAACATTGAAAACAAGTTGATATCCCAGCTGAGCTACCAAGGGATCTGTCATTTTTATTTGGTTAAAATTTCTATCCATATGTATTTATTTACAGTCCTGTTTTTTCACTCTAATTACAGAAAAATATATATCATGGATCACAAGTCATGGCTTTGGAGGAAAAAATCATCTGAGAAGACAATTTTGGCAGCTAATAAAGTTGGTAATCCTGAGGTAACTAACAAGAGCTCCTTTTTCTTCTAGTAAGCAATGTTTAGTATTAGAATCTAATGAATGTATCTTACCAAAATATGATTGTATTAGGTGCAAAAGATTCCAACAGAAAAAGGAGTTGGATCTGAAACTGGTAAAACTCTGAATGAGAAGTTAGCTTTAGTCATACTAGATTCTCATGTTGAACATAATCTTGTGGCGAAAAACGCGAAAATAACTCAAGAAACCATGAAAGGTGATTCAAAATTATGCTTTTCTTCAACTATTTAAACTATGTTTGACAACTACATTTGGGTTTTGACATTTAGTGTAATTCAATAAATGGATTTTTGTTTAGGCCAAGAGCAGGTTGAGCCTCTAAAGCAGGAGCCAGATGAAGCTTTGAAGAAGGGAGTGGCTGCTAATGAAAGATTCAGTAATTCAGATGCTGCACATAGAGAATGCAAACGGCAATTAATCTTTGTCGAAGAGGAGATTGAGAAAAAGATACATGACGCGGTGATATTGGCGTCGAGAGAATATGAGAAGGCTCAGAAGAAGTTAGAGGAGAAATTAGCAAAGGCAAGTAAACAGCTCACAGATATAGCTGTTGAGAATTCTAACCTTACCAAGGCTCTTCTTGTGAAAGAAAAAGTTGTTGAAGATTTGAACAGACACAAGTCTCAATCTGATGCAGAGTTTAGTGCATTGATGGCTAGACTAGATTCTACTGAGAAGGAAAATGCTTTTCTGAAATATGAGTTTCACATGGTTGAAAAAGAGCTGCAGATTCGTAACGAAGAAATGGAGTATTATCGCCAGTCTGCTGATGTATTACAGGAGCAAAATTTAGAGTGTGTGAAGAGAATCACAATGTTAGAACAAGAATGCCAAAAACTACGCTCTCCTATGCGAAAGCGTCTTCCTGGTCCTCTCGGTTTGTCTAGGAATATGAAGAGTGAAGTTCAAGTGAATGGAAGAAACCAGACAGAGATGATGAGAAGAAGAAAGCTTAGTCCTACAAAAGATTTGATTGTTAGAGATGCTTCCATAGATAATTCCTCAGAAATTATGAGCAAGGATGTGCATTTCGTGTGTGAAAGATTGCGGTTTGTTGAAGAAGAAAATGAAGCCCTTAAAAAGATTTTAAACATGAAGAGTCCTGAACACAATTTGTCAAGAGCCATACATACAGAAACAGCTTCCAAAGGCCAGAAATCAATGGAGCTGTCAAAATCTAATCCTTTAGCAAAGAAACTTTTTGTGTCCACAGATTTTGACATGAAAAGTGAAAATGGATTCAGATCTTCTGGATCTTGGGCTAGTGCTCTAATTTCTGAATTGGAACAATTCAAAAATGGGAAACTTGGAGATCCACCAAACCGCAAAGCCTTTGAAGGTTCAGACATTAGCTTAATGGATGATTTTGTTGAAATGGAGAAATTGGCAATAGTTTCTGCTGACACACTAACTCATGGGGATCTGGTTCCGGTTGCAGAAGCTCTCTCCCATTGTGCTGAGAGGAACATGGAGCAGCACAAAGATGATGACAAATCCTTTGACTGGCTTCAGGTTGTTCTCAATGCAATGATTGATCAAAAACATGTTTCCAAAAGAAGTCTAGAAGAGCTACTTGATGATATCAAGTTTTCTGTTGGTTATATTAACCGGCCAACTAACCATCAACCAAAGTCTAGGACTCCAACAGAAACTGATCTTTGGAATTCACCAAAAAGATCAACAGTCCTAAATTCTTTGACTGGAGCTCTGAGTGTCGAAACCTCAGCTGAGGTAGGCGGGAACCAGCACATTCAGCGTAATCTGAGTAAATCAATCTGCAAAATCATTAAGCTAATTCAAGACACCAGTCCAGGATCTGTAATTGGGAACTGTTCTCCTGATAAACCTTCAGCTGACTACTACATTCATGTTTTTCAATGGAAATGGTCAGAACTAAATGCTATGCTACAAAGGTTTATCAACACCTGTGATGATCTGCTGAATGGGAATGCCCGTGTTGAAGATTTTGCAGAAGAGGCAGCATCGACTTTAGACTGGATTTTGAATAACTATGTGGCCCCCAAGGAGGCTGCAAGTGCAAGGGACAAAATCAAGAAGCATTTCGGTTTGGATGATACACAAGGTGAAAATGATGAGCAAGTATGTCTACCAAGTGGGGAATCGCAAGGCGTTGGATCTGAAAAACACTCATTGGGTTGGCCCTTGGTTGCTTTTGGAGAAGGACAACAAGCTTTGATCAAAGTGGATAACATTCCTTCGACGTTACAAGAAGAAAACAACAAATTGAGAAATGAACTCGAGAATATTATATCTGTAAAGAATGAGATGGAAGTTATGCTACATTCAGCGAAAGAAAGAAGTGAAGCGTTGATGAAACAGCTCCAAGAATCGCAACAAAGAGTGGGAAGCTTGCAAGCCGAACTGGAGACTATGAAAGAAACGAAAGGGTCAATTGAAGACGAGATTGAAAATGAGAAGTTGATTAGTGAAGACCTTGATACTCAACTCAGTGTTGCCAAAGCTAAACTGAATCAAGTTTACCAAAAGGTCTCATCTTTAGAGGTTGAATTAGAGGACAAACGTAACTGTTGTGAAGAGTTAGAAGCAACATGTCTTGAGCTTCAACTCCAACTTGAAAGGTAACATTCTTGTCACATAGATTAATTATATTTTCATATTACTGCACAAACTTTTAGTTCTAATGTTTTCTGAGAATTACTTATATGAGGATTTTTCTTTCAGTGATGCAACAAAAGAAACTACAGATTTCAAAAACCAAGAGGAAAAACAATCTCAAAATGTAAGTCTACACCAAAAAATGAGACTGCACATGAATCTTGATAACGTTGAATTACTTTACTTCAATTGATTATGTCATATGAAGCTCATGAATGAAAATTCTCAGGATTGGGAGATCACAACAGCTTCAGCAAAGTTGGCAGAGTGCCAAGAAACAATTGTCAACCTGGGAAAACAGCTGAAAGCACTGGCTTCGCCGAGGGAAGCAGCACTCTTAGATAAGGTATTCTCCACCACGAGTGAAACGCCCGTAGCCAACAAAGATAAGAGGTTAAGCAAGCGATCCTCGCTACGTGATAAAATGCTGGCCGAGGATGATGTTAAAGCTGAGGTTGTCAGTTCTCAAAATGTCAAAGAAATGTCAAGCAATGTGGAAACCGATGAAAAGCCATCTCAATCAGATAGCATGAATGCAATCGATTCTCCTAGTGTCCCGGCACATACTACATTAGCATGTCATAGCTCAAGTTGCAAAATCAGTAACAATGCAGCTGGGGCTTTGGCTATTGTGCCAAGCAAGAAGAAGGGAGGTTTTGATTTGCTGCGGAAGCTTCTGCGAAGGAGAAAGAAGGGACAGAGTCACAAATCTCGGTTTCCAGCAAAAGTTTGACTAACAGATTAGAACAAAAAAATAAAAATTAAAGAAAGAAGAGTTACATTGCCATGGAGGCAATGAGAAAAGGAAGCTCATTTGAGTTGTTCTTGATTAACTGTGGTGTCTCATTTTAGAGACAGAAAGAGAGAGAGAGTGTGTGTGCTATGATTCTGTAAACATGGGTGGTGATGTGTATATGTATATTTGTTGTTTTGAAAAGAAAAGAAATTGAGTTGAGAACCAGAAATGCGTAGCAAAAGATTAGTTAAAATAAGATTAAAAGCTCAATACATTAAAATGAAAGAAGCCATAACTATTATTGATAAACTTCTACTATTGCAATAATTTAAAAATGCCTCTAGATACTTATTAAAGTGTGGTTAACATCTCACTTTTAAGCAGTAGGGAGGCTTGATGGGCACTCCTGTTAGAAAATTTTGGAAAGTGTCTTATATGTTACGAGGGATATTTATTTGCAATAAATAGAAAACGCAACAAGAATACATACAAAAGGAATTATGTGAGAAATTAAATCCAACGTAGGACTTCCCTAACAATCTTAGTCTTCACTAATTAAATAATAAAGTAGAAGAAGCAACCTCTCATACAAGCTCCAAAATGTGAGCCAAAACCAGCACAAGAACAAAGTCTAAAAGGGAGCATAAATTTGTGAGAAAAATGTGTTCGACCGTGAAATTTAGTTGGTTATAGGAAAAAAAAAATTATTTTTTGGTTCTTATTTAGAAAATATATAGTATTTTTCAAAATTAATAAAAAAAAATATGTATTTTGAAAAGGAAAAAAAAATTGAACTCCTAAATTAGGTGGGTTCTAGGCACAGACTTAACTTGCTTATGTTAAGGATCGAACTTGAGTACAAACAAGTAACGTTTTCATAGAGTAAATAAGAAAAGATATAAGTAATTATCAAATCAACTGTAAATTTGTGATCATACAACACCATATCTTAAAACTTAGAATTAATGAAGCTAATAATAAGAAGATAAAACATTAGTACTAAACTTCCTTTGTGAAAGTTTCAACAATACAAATTCTGATATCATTTTTAACAAAAAGAAATATCTCATAAGGTAAGATGTTATATAGCTATTGATTCAATTTAATATCAGGTTTCTTCTGTATATTTTAGTTTAACAAGTGATATACAAAACGGTTAGAAGCGCCAATTATGTTGAAGTTGAACACTTTAAAGTAGCTGATAGTAATATTTAAAAGAGTCCTAATTATTACCGATACATATATATCAGTGTATGTGTGTATGTCAGATTGTCAGATACTTTTGATAATGGCCGAGGCTGCCTCCTTCATTTCAAGCAAAGAGTCTTCAAAGCACTTAGCAAGGAATTCAGGGTCTGGGATTATATCTTTAGCCACCAAAATTTGCATATCAGCTCTTCCAGCATAACTCAACATGTGCATAGTCAGTGCCTACATGTTTTTTTTCTTCCAATTATTAATTTAATCTAAAATTTAATGAGAATTAACAACATAGAAAATTAAATGAGAGCATAGGAAAGAGATGTATAAGTACATGAGGTAGACTGGATGAGTTCACTCTCATGTAAGTTATAGGGTTATCTCCCATTGCAATAGCCTCTTGTGGCCCAACCACATTGGATATGGTAAAACTAGTATTGCAAATGATCCTGTAGTTAAGGAAACCAGCAACCTAGAAAATTAAAAATAAATAAATAAATAAATAAAATAAAATAAATAAATACATTATCATTATTTTTTGGCTAATTAGGATTTTTGGCCCCTGAACTTTAACATGTACCAAATCATGCTTTTTAAACTTTTTTGACCGTCAAAAATTCTCCCTGAACTATTGAGATGGTTAGATTTAAGAACTTTTGTTTAATTTCATTTTATTTTACTATTTAGTAATTGTTTATGTACTAAACCATACTCCTCAGACTTTAATATCTAACAAATCATGCCTCTCGAACTTTTACATATACTAAATTATGTCCCTTGAACTTTCATCTATATTAGACTTTTTTTACTAAAATTAGACAAAAGTCTTTAAATCCAATAATCTCAATAGTTCAGGGAACATTTTTAACGACGTTAAAAGATCAGGGACATGATTTGATACTTGTCAAAGTTCAGGAATAAAAATCTTAATTAGCTTTTTAATGCTTTTTGCAGTAGAAAATGGAATGAAAAGATTGGTACTTACATTTGATCCTAAGTATCCCATCACAAAATCAGCAACTTTATAAGAAAAATGAGCCTCGAGAGATTGTTTCTTCCGATCTAGCATCACCTTGGCCCTTCTAACATATAGTAAAGGATCAGTACCAGTAGTTTTATGGTACTTGATGGGTATCATAAGGAACCCAAATTTATTTCCCCATTGAGACTCTGAATTTTTTTCCATCAATTGTGAGAGCTCCTGATCCCCCAAACAAATGTATTACAAATAATTTAAGATAGATATTTCACTATGAAAATAGCAATATAGTGAGAAACATATAGAAAATTATTTATACTATATTTATTAACGTACCTGGGGTCCAGACTGTTTTCTCAAATTTACCATGGCTAGACCTGTAAGTTGAATACCCTCTTGCACAGCTAAGATGAAATGAAATTACAAAATAAAAAATCTTAAAAGTTTTGGTACAGAAAAATTAAATAGAATTTTACATATAAATTGATAAGTATCTTTTTTTTTTCATGAGTTGTAGACTTTGCACATTTTGTCTCCGCCAGTGAAAAGCAAACATTTTTATTTTTATTTTTGAAACTAAGCAAAGTTATAAAAAAATTATTTAAATAAATAAAATATTAAAAACTTTTAATTAGTAAAAATCATTAATTAGTAAAAAATGAGTGGAGATTCATTTTTTAAAAAGGGTAAAATATAGCATTATAATATTTTTATAGTCCTCAATTAAAAATGTTAGCATAAGGGGCATGTAATCTTATTTATAACTATATTACATATGAAGTTTAAACTTTATTTTTAAGTAACACAAATTGAAATTAAAAAAAAAAATGATATATTGGGATAATTAACATCAACTTCAGAAATTGACAATGCTTACCATTAGGTGTTCGATGATCGAGATATCTTGATAGTCCACTTGATATCACCCCAAAGAGAACATCATTTATGGTCTGAATAATAATATCTTAGCTCACCAGCTCCATAATAAATATATTTTAAAAAAATAAAAAATAAAACTCTGAATATATATATATTGTTTAAAGAAGCTGTAAATTATGAAGGTTTTGGTAAGTTGAAAATACTGAAGTTGAAAATAAATATTTTTAATTATTATCATAATAAAATGACTTGCTTACGTTTGACATTTGATTGCAAACAAACTCAACATATTGCGGTATCAAAATGTTATGTAGAGACCATTTCCAAAAAAAAAAAAAAAAGTTATGTAGAGAAAGATACAAAAATATATGTATTATTTCTTCATTCATTACTATGAAAAATAATCATAATACATATTATTATGAAAAATAAAGTGTTCCCTTAACTTGCAAAAATTATAATCAAAATGTACTTCAAAATATATTATTGGTAAGTGATTAAAAATATTGAATATTCTATACACATATTATCCATAGTTATTAGACTATACAAGTTAACAATTTTTAATGGGAGTTTTACAAAAATATTAAAGTTTTGGTAAAAGTTTATAATTTTGTTATACGGAATTTTTTTATAAAAATAACCGTAAAATAATAAAACAGAACAATTAAAACAACAGGAATAATTAAAAAATTATCGTGGAACAACAGTGAAAACTTAACACAGTGTATAGTATAAAACTTACATGTATTTTTTAAAAAAATTCTACCCCACAATAAAAACTTAAAAAATTAAAAATTTTAGTATGCCATGTAAAAACTCTTTCTTAATATCACGTATTTAATTAAAATATATAGAATTTCCATATTAGATTATATTCATAACTATATTACATTTTGGATGGTTTTTTTTTTTTTGAATGGAACATTTTGTATGGTTAGTGTTATGCAATATATTAAATATATCCTATTTTCTTATAAAAAATTGAATATGCTTTCTTTTAAGAAAGAATTAAATATGTGTTCGAATTCAATTCCTATTTTTAAAAATAAATATAATGACACCAAAAATAAGACTATGCTATTTTGTTCTTTCAGATCAATTGTTAAAGATGGTTAAGTGTTATATTGTTATTGGTATAATAAAATATTAAGTCTCATATAATGAGCATTGTTATTGGGCATCAGTAATGTCTAGCACATTTAGGCATGTTGTCTTGCGATTGACTAGCGATACTCTTTAAAAGTTATTTGCTAGACACCATTAGTGTCTTTTAGTATTTCTCCCATATAATTTAATATAATAACTATTAAAGAATATCGCTAACTAATCGCAAGTAGATACATCTAAAAAATACTAAGCAACTGATGCTTAATAAAAATATTTCACTATTTATGTGGTGCTCCATAATTTGGAATGTCATTTATATTGTGATATAAGATATTTTAGCAAAATAAATAAATAAATTGGAAAAAAAATGGGCTTTTAAATGAAATGCTTTCAATAAAGGGAGGCATTTGATTGGATGCAAATGCAATTGTCCCACCTCAATTTTTTTAAATATTTATTTAGATAAATATAATCTCTTTTATAGTTATTTCTTACATTTAAGTTATAAAGTAGTTCTATAATGTATACC
Organism: Cannabis sativa; assembly: GCF_029168945.1. Lineage (NCBI taxonomy): Eukaryota > Viridiplantae > Streptophyta > Magnoliopsida > Rosales > Cannabaceae > Cannabis > Cannabis sativa. The sequence goes on from NC_083610.1 coordinate 20,360,699, forward strand.
TTAAAATAAGTGATGCAATTTTATTTGAGAAATAAAATTTAATTTAATTTTTTTATAGTATATTATAGTTATTTAAGATATTCTGTAAAATTTTAAAAAAATCAGAATAATTTTACAATATAAAAAATAATGTTCAAATAGTTTTTTTACACGCGTATATAATAAAAAAAATCATACGTGCAATATAGATATTTTAAACCCTATTTTTAGCATGATAAATTTTTTTAAATTTTACAAAATGTCTTAAATAATTATAATATACACGATCATAAAAAAATAATTTTCCTAAATTATAGTGACTTTTGGTAATACTTTTGTTTTCTAAATTTTTTATTACAAAATAAAAGTAAAATTTTTATTTTTAAAAAATAAAAATAGTAACGACTTTTGTTTTTTAATTTTTAAAACAGAAAATAAAAGTGTGTTTTGTAAAGTTTATTTTTATTTTTATTTTTTGATTTTTATTTAAGTCTGGTCTAAGTACAAAGTTAGATTCGGGTTCGGGTCAGAGACCGAGTTCAGTACCAGGACCGTAGGGAGATTTGGGTTTGGGTCTAGTCGGAGTCCAAAATATTAATTAAGAAAAAAAAAATTATTTAGAAAAATATTGAAAGTGATTTTTTTTATTTTTAAAATTTTGATTCTTAGTTAAAAAATTAAAAAATGAAAACAATTTTATAAAACATATCTTTTAAAAACATTTTCATTTTTTTAATTTTAAAAATAAAAAACTCATTAAAAAAAATATTACCAAACACTATTTACATTTATCAATTTATTTATCATTTTTATTTATGTCACTTACCTTAAAATTTACATAAATAGACAATAACATTTGACCGCAGGTGGACAACAAACTTTCTGAGCTTCAAACTCATGAATTGGCAGAAACATCAGTCAGAGACTCACACCTACCCATGATTCTATACGTCTTTTCTTTTTTAATATATGTAATATGATTATGAACGCCATTTAAAGTAAATATATAAATTCAATAAATAATTAAATTTAATTTTTAATATTAACATGTTATTTTTTATTAGTATATATAAAAAAATAAAAATTAAATGATCAAATAATTATTAGGTAAAAATTTTAAAATTATAACTTATATATTATTACCATTAATATTTAAATTTAAATTTTTATTTATAAGTGAAAATTAAACACACATAAATTAATTATATTTTTACAATTTTTATTTTTGAGAATTGTTATTGAGTATTATTAGTACCTAGAGATGGAAATTGGTCGGTTAATGTACGGGGAATGCAATCCCCACCCCCATCCCTGTTACCTATTTATACCCCCATCCCCACCCCATCCCCGTCTAATAACCAACGGATTCGGGGTAGGGGAATACCCATCGGTTATGAGGAACCCATCGGGTATCCATTAAGATAAAATGAAAAAACAAATTAATTTAAAATAAGTTAAACTAATATTCTCACAAATATTTATTATGGATTCATAATTCATAGAAGATAAAAAATAAACCTACTTAAAAAAAGCATAACCTAATAGAAAATAAAAACTAAATATGTGTCAAAGTTTGAAAAAGAAAACAAAAAAAAATATATATATATATATATATCTATATCGGGGTCGGATATGGTGCAGATAGTATTATCCCCGCCCTCGCCCCATCCCCGCTTCGAGTATTGAAATTGTCCCCCACCACCGCCCCATTAACCACTAAGATGGGGAATCCCCACCCTATTAGGGGCGGGTCCCCGCGGTTACCCATCCCCACGGTATAAATTTCCATCTCGTACCTAACACCGTAGCGCTTTACAATTAGTTTACAATACTAATTAAAATTTATTTTCTTAAATTATAGGAAAGCTGATATTTAATTACACCAATACCAATATCATAAAGATGATCAATGCTAACTTTTTTACCAATTCTCTTTCTTATATAATGCTTATTTTTTTAATTCAAACAGTAATGATAAAAATCAAAGTGCTTTGCCAATAATAGTAATAATAATAATAAAAAAAATAATAAATGAAAAAACCAAAAGTGAGAAGGACTTACAGCATCATGGATGGCTTTCTTAACGATCTTCATATCATCCAAACGAAACCTAGCAGTAGCCAGCTTACGTGGCCAAAGCTCAACCCCATCGCCGCCGCTTATCACCGTTTTACGGTCAGAAACCCACATCAGCTTCATCACAAACTCCACCACAAACACAAAGCTAAACCAAATCACACCAATCAATCTCACAATCCCATACCAATAATATTCCCACCAATTATCCTTTCTTTTCTTTTTCTTACTAACAACCATACCCATGCTCGCCGCCTCCTCCGGTTTCCCGACTTTCCGGCAACCGGCCACCAGCATCGACATCAACGAAATACCGTCCCCGAGCGCGTGGTGAATTCGGAACACGGCGCACTTGTGAGCCACCAGCAAATGAATCTCCCAAAGCGGTTTTTCCGGGCTTAGAATCGACCCGGTTGACATTTCCGCCAGGTACTCGTTAACAGCAGCTTCATCGCCGTTGCCGGCGGAGGAATCTGATGAGTTCACGGGAGAATCGATAACGATGAGGTGGCGATCGAGGTCAACGTCGGTCCTCCGCCACCGCTCGCGTCCGTACCGGTCAACGACCATGAGGCTGCAGAATCTAGGGTGTTTTAGTAAGAAAGAGTCTCGGATCTGGGACTTGACGGCTTCAATGTCGAACGGGTTTTTTACTCCGATGATGCAATGGATTATTTGGTTCATTTCTTGTCGGAGAAATAGTCTTCCCGCCGGAGTTAGAGGCTCGTCGGGGTCGGTTGCCGGCGAAGCCATGAGAGAGAGAGAAAATAAAGGCGTGCGAGTCACGTGATTGGGTATGTATAAGACTAAGATGGTTGTTATTGGGAGAAGAATATATAGATTTGAATAGTGGCAAATAGAAATACGTAATTAATGTTTGAATTATTTGATTAGTTGGTGATGAAAATGAGAGAGTAATCACAATCAGCCGTTTTAGAGATTGGATCATATTTGGGGAATTATAGATTTAGCCAACAATTTGTTTATGGTTCTCCATTTTGTGTCCATCGCTTTCTAAAAGATTAGAAGTTTTTAGCATCCTCTTATCTAGTTCAGGCTAAATATCGAGTTCTACATATAACGATAAAAGAAATATTAAAAAGTATCGGTGGTGTTTATTATTCTCTTATGTATCAATATTACTATTAGTTTAACTAAGTATCGAGTCTCATATATTTTAATGTAATAACTATTAGGGAGTATCGTTAGTTAATCGCTAAGCAACGTGTCTAGAGATACTAGCTAGATATTATTAGTGCCCAATAACAATGCTCTAACAATAACAATGTTAGACATTTCTGTAATGTCAAATGGTCAACAATAGGTAACTTAGCTTGAGGAAATGTTGGTTTGAAATTGACAGGCCGTAGTACTAGTAGTAGTTGGTAGTATACTAGGTATACCATAACTACATTACCAACCACAGAGTACGGTAGCATTTTTACTTACATAAATCATAACGAATTTGTAAGGTACGAGAAAGAATTAGAAAAAATTTGGGTTTTTGTGTTTAATGGAATTCAGCCAGCTTAAAACTTAAAAGTAGCCGTGATTTAGAATTTGGTAAAAATATTGTAGTGATTGGAATCACCCTGAAGAACAAGATCTCAGTAACAAAACAACAATTCAAGAGTAGACATAGAAATATAATCAAATAGTTTGTGATCTAAATTGTAAAAGGGTCGGGTCGGGTCTAATCTTAAAATTTGGGTTCTAATAAAAAGAAATGCAATTGAAAACTAATAATACTTTACAATATTATTGTGTTAAGTATCAATATATTCAAACTAATTTATTAAAGTTGTTGTTTATCCTAATACAACTTAAAGCTAACATCAATTTTCTACTTAAAAAGGACTATCTTTGGAACACTCTTTGAAGCAAATTTATCAATTAATTTTTCATATTTTATAATCTCTAATTAATTTTTATTGCGATTAATACTAATCCATTAAGCTTTTCTTATAACATGGTAAACCACAAATAGGACTTCAACAACTCTAATTTTGAAAGGAAAATTTCATTAACCATGCTTAAAAAAATACTCCATATCAAAATTTACCCTTAAGTAATTTATACAAAATAGTTACTTTGATTACATTTTCTTCCCCTTTTATCCTTGTTTAATAAACAAAAAGTTAAAATCTAGAAAAAAAAAAAAAAAAAAAAAGTTCACTCTCTCTCTCTCTCTCTCTCTCTCTCTCTCTCTCTCTCTCTCTCTCTCTCTCTCTCTCTCTCTCTCTCTCTCTCTCTCTCTCTCTCTCTCTCTCTCTCTCTCTCTCTCTCTCTCTCTCTCTCTCTCTCATTTTCCTATCTTTGAATCTCTATCTCTCTCAATCAAGTCAAGAGCAAAAATAGAAATATACAAGTATTAACAAGACCCTAGCAGGATGGACAGCTTGCAATCTGCAAAAGACTAGACAACTTACAGCCTACAAAAGGCTAAACAACTTAATGTCAGACAGCTCCCTGACCACCAAGTCTTAAGGTTTCAATGAAGAATAACACAACCTGAAAGTAAGAGTTTAAAAGACCCTGGCCGGCCAGAAGGGGAGTAAAGACAAGTCGGGCAGCTTCCAAACAAGGCTAGCTAGCCAACTCGCAACTTACATCCTGACAGCCTATATGGGTTGTGGTGTTTTCATAGGACTTCTAGAAAACTTCTAAGCATTCCTACAACTTCTTAACTGTTCACACCACCCACAAAAAAAGAAAGGGAAAAAATAGAAAAATACAAAAAAGGAAAAAAAATTACAAAAATACTTTGGGCCGGCCCATTAAATATTTATACAGTCCACATACAAATATTTACAAAAATACCACATGCAACAGCCTTGTACGGAAGCGAACCATGAAGATGAAAATACGCGCTCGTTTCAAAACCGCAAAACAACCAAAATGAAACCAAAACGAGAAAAATACAACTATTAATTCTGGCAAAATCAACTGGAAAAGACCTATGATAATCTGGCGAAAATGACGAAAAAAAAATCGAAAAAAAGAAAGCGAAATTACACATTTGTTTTACGTTTTATTCGATCAAAACAACTCCACAATATCGAAATCCGGATTCATGAAATGTAGATACGTAACAAACGAATCTCGGGCTCCCACCAAATTCAAAACAATGTATGATGTGAAATTTTTTAAAAAAACCTCATGAATAATATATCTACGTTATATACAGTTACATTTTGATTGATTACTGATTTTCAATATAAATATATTTTTTGAAAAATAAAATAAGAAGAGTAAAATCGAATTAAGGTACAACCAATTATGTATAAGTCTGTTTATTTTTTGTTTTGGTTGCCTTATAGTTGCATTATCGTTTTATGATAGTTTATATATTATGCAAGAATTTAATTTGATGGGGACTAAGAAATAGTAGTTATACATAGTAAGTTTTGTGCAAATAGTTGCATATTAATTTTATAGTGAAATAACATATGCAAGTAAACGAAAACTATAATAAAACTACAAAACAATATTTGTTTGCAAGTACGAAATAGTTGCCTTATAGTTGCATTATCGTTTTATGATAGTTTATATATTATGCAAGAATTTAATTTGATGGGGGTAAGAAATAGTAGTTATACGTAGTAAGTTTTGTGCAAATAGTTGCATATTAATTTTATAGTGAAATAACATATCAAGTAGCAGCTATAATAAAGCTAAGCAGTATATCTGAAACTAAAATACGGGAAAAACTCTTTGAACATCAACATCCATGATAAATCTCATTGTTACCCATTGATGATATAAAAATGGACGAGGAAACAACTAGATAAAAAACATATTAAAAAAAATACATACGAAGGTGTAAAATTTCAAATACGGGAGAAAACCAAAAAAAAAAAACGAAAACAAACCTCGGTTCGAACATCGGCGCCAACATTAGCTTTTTTCCCGAAACGTTGACAATGAAATCTACGCATTATTTGTTAAGCAAACATACATAAGAAGCACGATGATTTCTAAGATTGTGCTAAAACCGATGAAAATATTTTTCATTTCTCGGAACACTTTCCTTGACTTCGACTTATTCTTTATTATTTGATTTTGTCTTCGGGTATTAGCTTTTGTTGTCTATACTCTTTACGGCTTTATTCTCTACACGGTCGCTCCATATGTTATCAAGATTAGTTTCTTCGTAAGAATATATAAGAAACTAGCTTTACTGATTAAAAATTAAAAATAAAAAGAAAGAAGAATTGTTATGGAAAAAAATTAAAAATTAAAAACTGAAATAAATTTAAAAATTAAAAATTAAAAACTGAAATAAAATTAAAAATAAAAAGAAAAGAAGAAAAAATGAGAGTGAAATGATGGATTGATTGATAGAAGTCAATCCTAGACCCCTGACGTGTAAGCAACAATATATAAGAAACTAGCTTTACAATTAAAAATTAAAAATAAAAAGAAAAGAAGAATTGTTATGGAAAAAAAGTAAAAATTAACAACTGAAATAAATTTAAAAATTAAAAATTAAAAAAGCTGAAATAAAATTAAAAATAAAAAGAAAAGAAGAAAAAAAGAGAGTGAAATGATGGATTGATTGATAGAAGTCAATCATAGACCCCTTACGTGTAAGCAACAAGTGTGATGCATGAAAATGTGTGTGCAAAGTGGTAAAAGTGTAATAAAATAAACTTGATGAGTAAAAAAGTAACAATAACCGTGTGAGGCTATTTCAATAATAAAGAATGCATTTTGTATTTATGGTGTAAAAATTTCAAAAAGAAATTGTTCACCTATTTTCTAAGAATATTTGGTTATCTTTTTTATATTTCAAATCATAAGTTGTAAAAAAAAATTTATGGTTTAGGTTACTTTAATGGTTTCTCCGATAGTTTCTATGTGAGTTGCTATGTGGATTTTAGTTGCTTCGTTAGTTGCTATGGAGTTTCTATGTAAAATTCTATAAAAATACTACAAAAAAATTGAAGTGTAAAATAAACTTCTTTTTATTATTACATATATATTTAAATATTAATTTATATTACTTAATATAACAAATGCACTCATTTAACAATCGTAAGTGTATGTATAAAATATATTTATTATTATAACAAAAAAAAAACTATTATGCTTAGAGATTCTACTTTAATTTTTTTATTATTTATCCTAGGATGCAAACAATCTTATTTGTTATTGAAATAATTACATATAATATTATTTTTAAAAATATTTACTCAAAAGATATTTTTTTTATATTTTTACGATATTTTATAAAAATTACACAAAAACAACAATAATATTATATAAAATTAACAAAAAAAATAATATCTAAACAACGTCAAAGAAATAAAAAAAAATAATATAAAAATAACAAATTAATAAGAGTACAACATACAAATATGTCAAAATACTTTATTTTCTGTAAATAAAATAATAAAAATAGCAAAAATATATTTAAAATTCCGTATATTTTTGTAATTTGTTTTTTGTTGTGTATTTGTGGAAAAATCCCTTTGTCATTTTCGCAAAACTGCGCTTGAGCCCATGAGCGGCTGAAGCTCTCTAGGCCCAGATACTGGCCCATTAAATGGAATTATTTGAATCCAAAACCCTAATATAAATACTCTCTGTGTCCTTTCCTCACGCTCAAAATTAGGGTTTTCCAGTAGAGCTTAGGCGCCTCAAGATCTTCTTCCAACCCTAAAGATGGCAACCACTCCTCCGATCGAGTCCGTGCAGTGTTTCGGCCGCAAGAAGACCGCCGTTGCAGTCACCTACTGCAAGCGGGGCCGTGGTCTAATCAAGATCAATGGATGCCCAATCGAACTGGTTGAGCCAGAGATCCTTAAATTCAAGGCCATCGAGCCCATCCTCCTCTTGGGCCGACACCGTTTCGCCGGAGTCGACATGCGTATTCGCGTCAAGGGAGGTGGTCACACTTCTCAGATCTACGCCATTAGGCAGAGCATAGCCAAAGCCCTAGTTGCTTACTACCAGAAGTACGTGGACGAGCAGAGCAAGAAGGAGATCAAGGATATCCTAGGTAGGTACGACAGGACCCTTCTCGTTGCTGATCCCAGACGCTGCGAGCCCAAGAAGTTCGGTGGTCGTGGAGCTCGTGCCAGGTTCCAGAAGTCTTACCGTTGATTTTCGCCAACCCAGAATGCGAAGATGGAAGAGGTCTTTTTTTTTTTTTACTTCTTTTTGTTTGGTAATATTTATGTTTTTGGGATTTGTTGGTTTCAGTAGTGTTAAGAAATTGTTATGACTGTTTTTATCACATTTGCCCTGAATTTTGAGTATGGAGACTCTATAATCTTGATCAATGGAATATTACTATCTTTAATTATGTTGCTCTGAAAAGAATGAGATTGTTACTGTGTTCGTTTTCTACTGTTAGAACTTAGAAGTAGTACCCCAGTGACTAGTGAGTGTCAATTTGTGATAAGACTATATAGAAACTACTTTCTTTTTTAGTGCTATTAACCAAATGTCTTTCGATGATTTGTGATGAACTACTTTGTTTTTTGATTCATTTCATTGGAATTTCTATCTCTAGCTCTGCAATAATGTTAGGTTTGCATATATTTTTGGGGCTTTTTCATTTTTACATTTCAAAACAGTTTTTTTTACATTTTTACAAAATTCTATATAGAAACTCTTATTGCAACTAGCATTTCAACCTAAATTGCAACAAAAAAATCGTATAGAAATCCCTATTGCAACTAGCGCTGCAATCACTTAAGAAATTCAAACTTTAATTTTAAAAAAAATTAAAAAAACAGTATATGGGGTAATTCTCTTATATTTTTCTGCTTTGTTGGTTATTCTTTGGGTATGTTGTGTCTCTTGTTTTTGATAATTATCTTACATGATTATGTTTATATCGGTTTGCTTATGATCCAATCAGTTATAATAATGTCTTTTCTAGTTTTGTAATTTTACTTTTGGTACTTTGTTGGCGTTTCAGCCTTATCATGAAGTTATCTTTCTACAGCATGTAAAGTAATTTTCTCATCTAAATTTCTATGGTCCAATTTTGATGCCCTTTTATGTTTTTCCTCTAGTTTATTTAGATCAGTGTTATGGTTAGAAATTTGTCTATCTATAGTTGATGACAATATGTGATCAGTGTATTTCAATCTGCCCAAGAAAGTCCTAAATCTTATGGCATAAGTCGTTTTTGTGTTGGTTTTGTTGAATGATTTCTATATAGCATGGATTGAAGAAAAAGAAAATTAACTATTTTAAAATTGATTATACTAATAAATTATTTTTATGTTAAAAGTGGCTACCCTAATGAAAAAATCTTCTGGGCTGTCATGGATTAAACAATTGGTTATTTTCTTATGGTATATCGTTTTATCATCATCACTAGTCACTTGTGGTGTTTACTCTTTATTCTTAGTAATACTTTTAATCACTTGTGGTGGTTACTCTCTAGACCACATTCGTTGTGATTGAAATGGCTTGTATTTTCAAGCTTCGTTTAAATTATTACTCGTGTTTTTCTTCACTGATTCTATTCTCAATCAAAGTGCAACCCAACTATATAACTCTATATTTATGTTTGATTAAAACGTCATTAAACATGAATATTCATAATATTAATCTGATATCCTAAAAGATTATTCTCATTTTTTTGGGCACTTACCTGTCATTAATATCCATTTCGCTTTGGCTTTTTTAATTTCACAGTTTTTTTGGAATACTTTTGTTTGTAATTATAATTATTTGAGGATATAGCTAATTTAGCAATACATATTACATCGTATATTGTATGCACTAAAATATTTCTTTGCATATTATATTAGTGGTAGCTAAAACTTGCTCTTAAAATCCTTTGACTTATCTTTATGTCTATTATTGTGAGCCTTGACCAGGCAACTATAATAACTTAATATAAAAATTTTAAGTGGGTGTGATTTTTGGTATTGGCGGACCTAATTTTATTGTTTATATTGTAAAGAAAATTGTCATAGTTCATCTTTTTCAAGCATAAAATTTAAATATTGTATATTATCATGCATACTTTTTTACGTATTATTATTATTATTAAAAATAGTTAGTTTTTGTTATAATTGTGACTCTACGATCACCTCTTAAATGGAATGTACTGATGCATACTTTACTTCTTTCAGCATTCAGAAGAATTTTTTAGTCTATTTTTTTTTAAGGTTAATTAAGATTTTTTTCTTTGAATTTTGACATTTATTATTCTTGAATTTTTTTGGCCGTTAACCCTTTGAACTATTGAGATTGTTAGATTGAAATTTTTCTGTCTAATTTTATTCAATTTAACTGTTTCAGTTTACGTACTAAACTTTGATATCTACTAAATCATGCCTAGGGGTGTTCATAAAATGGTCGATCCAATCCAATTCGCACGATCCAATCCAATCCGCAAAGTGCGGATATCTGCACTTGTGCGGATTGGAAAATTGAAAATCCGCACTTGTGCGGATTGGATGTTGATTGACATGTAAAAGTAACCGATCCAATCCAATTCACACATATTTATAACAAAATTAAAAAATTATATATACAAATAACATTTTAATGTAAAGAAAATAGTAACTTAAAAGTCTAATACATATAATACAATTATATTGCAGAACTTAATAGATAAAATATATATTCTATTCTTATATATTTTTTTTTTCAACATACAATTTAAAATAATATTAAGTATTTTTTTTATGTATAATTTTTTTTCTTCCTTTGAATTTGTGCACTTTTGCGGATTGGATTGGATTGGATTGGATTTGAGTTATTGTGCGTATTGGATTGGATCCAAAAAATGAAATCCGCACTTAGTGCGGATTGGATGTTGTTTGACCAAAAAAGTGCGGGTTGGATCGGATGAACAACCCTAATCACGCCCTTCAAATTTTGATATGCACTAAATCCTTAGAATTTTCTTACTAAAAGTAGACAAAAATCATTAAATCTAACAATCTCAATTCAATAGTTAAGGAAAAAATTTTGACGGGCTAACGCTTTTTTTTTATAACTTACAAATTTTGAGAAATTTATAATAATTTACAATATAGAAAATAATGTTTAAACAATATTTTACACAGTCACGCGTGTAACACACTCTTTGAATGCAGTTTTTGTCGTGTTAAATTTTTTAAAATTTTGAAAGATGTTTTAAATGACTATGAGAAAAAATTTGACTAAAAAATTATCTCGGGTACTAAAACGAATAAAGATAGATCAGTGCATTTTTTTAAGGAGTGCATTATAGTAATCTTTTATAATATATACTGAAGTTTTTTTAGTAAGGATATATCCACAAAAGTTTAAAATTAAAAACTCATCAAAAAGAAGAATTTGTGTGGTTTAAAATTCCCACTAAGACCATGGGAGATGCAAAAGTTGATTTACATTTTGTTTAAATAATAGTTTTGTGATATTTTTATTATTATGTTTTAATGTATAATTATAAAATTTAATGTAAAATTTAATATGTTATTTAATAATTAATTAAAAATATAAATAATAATAATTATGCAAAAATAAATATATAATTTAATAATAAAATAATAATTATTAAAAAAGTTATTTAATGTAAATAAGTATGTTAATTAAATTTTAATAATAAAATATTAAAAATTTTATAATGGTAAATAAAAATTTAGTATTTATTGTGATGTAAATTTTATATTATGTTATATTGTAATTTAAATTTAGATTATTTTTTGTTATGTGAAATATTTGTATTATTATTTAGCATACTATTAAAATATATTTTTAATAAAATAAATATATTTTATATTTGTATTTAATTATTACACGCTAAATAATTATATATACGATAACTTTTAAAGTGATTGAATTTAATTTTGTGAGATATTTTAAGTTGGCGATGGTGTTGTCTTTTCACAACAAAGATTGAAATCATGTTTATTTTTGTATTTATTATTTCTTTTGTAAGGAAATGACGTGTTTATAATATGTTTGTTTTCACTTTCAAAAAAAAAAAATAATAATAAGAAAATTCTTTTTTCTTTAGATTTATTTTTAGAATTATTTCACAAAAAAAATTAAAAATAAATAAAAATAATATGTTTGTTTGTATTTGAAATATTTTAATGGAATAATTTTATTTTTGTTTTTGTTTGTTTTTTTCATTCTATTGCAAGAAGAATATTTCTTTTTAATAGTTTTAATGATTTTTTTTAATGTTTTAATGAATTCTTTTATTCATATTACATTACATCATACTTTATTATATTCTTATTTCTATTTTTATACTTTCATTACCACTAACTAAATGCAGCACCCTTAAAAAATAAATAAATAAACTAGCACAATCTCTTTTTGTATGAATACTCACATTAAATATTTTAAAATATAAATTTTTAATTTTTTAAAAAAATTAAATTAAAAACACGCTATACTATTAATAGATGTTCTAAACTCTTATTTAATTTTTTTTTTTAAAAAAAAAATCACTATTGATGCTTTAAATTTACAAAACAATATTTATTACTCTAAACATATTTTGTTATAGTTCTAGTTTTTCTTTTTATATGGGAATATGTATAAATATTAATATAATATATTAAAATTTAAAAAAAAAATTGGTAAAATATTTTAAAAATATATGATACAATATAAAAATCTGAAATAAAATAACAATAATAAAAAAATATAGTTTTAGTAATATAAGCTGATGAAAGTTCCTTTTTAACCTTACAAAGAGGAAATTTTAAATTCTTCCCATATTTTTTTAAAATAATCAACAAGAAACTGAAACATCACTTTCGAGAAACTTCCAATCAATGTTTGTTTTGTTTTGATTAATAAGTTTTTTTCTGCTAATTAATTAAAAAATATTGTTATTGGATATTAAGATACTGAACACTTTTTATAAAAAGCGTGACGTCATAGTATATCACTGAGAATAGTACAAGACATTAATAATACTTTTTAGCAATTCTTTTAATTTAATCTACCTGTTTTGAGAAACTATAGAACACATCATCAATTATTGGAGTTAAGTTAAGCATATGTGGAAAGACATTGGGAAGATTATTCAATGTGTAATTGAAAATAGTGAGAGTCTAAACGGTAGGTTAATTAAATTCTATATATGTATTGTAGTGGTTAATTATTACATAGTGTTTAGTTTAGTGTTAGCCAACTTTGTTATCTTGTTTTAGTTTGGTCAACAGTCAGTTTTGGGAGGCTACCATATATCACGTAGACTCATTATCAGTTCAAACTACTAAAACAACCATGTATGTGGGGCTTACAGCTTACTTCTACAACTTCACCATGCTATAACAAGTAACTAACAACCATAGCTAATTCAAAACTGAACGACAGTCAATCAGGGACGGACCCATTAATATTGATGTGGAGGCTATAACTCCCGCTCCCACTAACAAATATATTGTCTTTTAAAAAATTAAATGTAAATTTTTTAATTTAATAATTATAGACCAAAATAGTATAAAGGCCCCCATAAAATTAGATAAATTTAGTAAAAATGATTATAATATAGTTATAAATATTTTTTTTATGATAAATAAGTCCTCACAAAATAAAAATTATGAGTCTTGTCACTAAGTCAATAATTGTATGATAAATGAAGTTGTTGTTATATGATTGTGATAGTGGTTTAGGTCATGGTCATGGATCATTTATTCATTTGTGTGCTTGTGCAAACTTTCAGCACCTAATTTAAAAATTATTATTTGAAAAAACAAATTATTATTTTTTTTTTGGAAAATTTACAAAAATATAGTTTTTCCAAAAAGATTATTTTTTATAAAAATTAAAAAAAATGTTAAAAAGTATGAGAAAAATAGTTTAGGGTAACAAAAGGGATAACCAGTTACCTCCTTAGAGTAACTAGTTACTTTTTACTGTTTTTCCCAATTTTTATTTTAGAATTTTTCTCACATAATATTTCAAAAAAAAAAAAAACCAATATTTTTGAATAATTGAACAAAAATAAAAAAGTATAATTTTCACTAAAAAAAATCCTCAAAACTTAAGTAAGCATAGAAAATAATTATTTTACCAAACAAAATATCAATTTAATTGGAAAACATAAAATTTAATTGTTAAAATATCAAAATTATTTTATTTAAAGGTGCTATCATAGTTTTCTTTCCTATTTTTGAATGGTGTGATTTTTCTATCTTGTTGATTCTTTTTTCCGATTTTTTAAATGGTATGATTTTTTTATCTTGTTAATTCTGTTCTTTGAGCGATATATCATAATGTAATAGACTATTGACTGAGTTGCCTATTAATAAAAGTTTCTCTCTTTCTCTCTCTTAAAAAAATTCAAATTATATGTTGAAAAAATTACAAATTTTATGAGTTTCTTTTATACTTTTTGTGAAAAAATATAATTTTTTTTTTCAAAAATATTATTTTATGGAAAAATTGAAAAAAAAAATTAAAAAATATGAGAAAATCATATAAGAGTAACATACTCATATGGTATAACTTACTATAAAAGGGTAACCAAGTACCTTATGCTTTTTTTTTATATATATATTTTTATAATTTTTTTTTAAAATTTTTCTATAAAATAATATATATTTTTTTTAAAAAAAAACCATATTATTGTAAATTTATACTCCTCCATATATAATTGAATATCTTCAAATCCAAGTAGAATGATTTTTTATTATTTATTTGTAGATCATGTTTGCTGCCTTTATTGCTTCCTAAAAAAGAAAATACAACAACAAATTGGGATTGGGTTGCCATTAAGTTGTTGCGGTTGGTGGAAGAGATGAGATGAGACAGTAATAATATTAATATATGTATGGTCAGTGAACCACTCGTCCTTATATAAATAAATGTAAATATAACAAAAAGTCATCAATTCCTTCTCTTCATTATCACGACGTGTATTATGATGGTTTTTTTAATTATTATTATTTAATTTGTATACAAACAAAAAAACAAAATAGAAACAATAAAGTATTGCTTTGGGTAGTGTTTAGTACTTGTTATACGTGGTATTTTATAATTTGTCAGTAATATTTTTTTTAAATTATTTTGTTAAGTTATATATTATCCGATACTTAATTACGTTCTTTGAAATCATCATCAATAACGTATGGTGCCTATTATTATTTATATATGAGAAATACTAAATGACACCAGTAATACTTAGCACACACTTATGTATCAATATCGTTATTTATTCAATTAAATATCGATATAATTTAATGTAATAATTTTTAAGAAATATTACTAACTAATCGTAAGACTGCATAATAATAATAATGCTCTTTAGATATACCAAAATTGGTAGAAGTTTGAAAATGTTTAGTATAATGTTTAATATATTTGGGGAGAGCTTATTAATTTTAAAAATGTTGAATTTTCTTTCTAACTTATATTTTAATAGGTATAAAAAAAATATTAGACATTAGCAATAGTCTAAACAATATAATATATCAAATCAATTATAGTGCACCTAAATCAACGTTACCTAAAGACACGGGAATAGACAAAAACAGATCATTGAGTGACAATGTAATGTAGTTATTATATATAAAGATAAATCAGAAAGCATCAAATTATATATATATATATAATTTTTTTTAAAGATATTTCAGCCCAATTGCCAAATACAACAATTGTGTAAATTACAAAACATTAGAAGAAGAAATTAAAATAAGAAAGAAAAAAAAAATTATTGACTTTTCTCTTGTCAATTATCATATGCAAGCAACAATAATAATCAATCAACATTGGTTTTTTCCCCTCTTTCTTTTGCAATGATGACTTAACTGATCCGACGGCAGATAGTGACTCCATCACCAACTGGAAGCATACAGATCTCGATCCTAGGGTCAGCAGCGAGTGCTTTGTTAAGCTCAATAACAAAGTCTCTGTAGTACCTAACGTACTTTCTTAGTGGCGCGTCTGGTGGTGCGACCACAGAACCGTTCCAGAGAGTGTTGTCGTACCCGATTACACCCCCGACCTTAACTAGATCGATCAATCTCTTGTGGTAGTTCAAGTAGTTGTCCTTGTCAGCGTCAACGAAGATAAAGTCAAAGGTTCCATGGTACTTACCCTGTGGATGGTAACACACAATTAATCAAACAATCAACCCAAAAAAACTGATTAGAATTTTTACTCTTAAATTTCCTCCTTTTTTTTTTTACTTTTCTTGATTGTTAGATTTAATAATTTTTTACTTTTCTTGATTGTTAGATTTAATAATTTTTGTTTAAATTCATTTAATTTTATTATTTTATTGATTGTTACGATCCTAAATTTTAATATTTACCAAATCAAATTTTCATATACAAACTTTCGTATATATTAAATCTTGTCCCTTAAATTTTCATCCACCAATCTTTTAGGGATATTTTTAACCACTTTAAAAGTTTAAAAATTGATAAATGTCAAAGTTCTGAACTAAAATTACTAATTAAAAATGAAGAGGTGAAAGAAAATAGGGAAAGAGATTTTACATCTTCGATCATTTGATCAAGAACAGGGAGAGCAGGGCCTTCTCTGAAATCAATCTTGTGAGCAACGCCGGCTTTTTCAATACTAGGAAGACCCAATTCGAAATTCTCTCTGTTAATATCCATAGCCAGAATCTGTGGTAAAGTAATTAGAGAAATAAACCCAATTAGAAATTTATATCTGGTTCGATGAATCACAATCAGGGATTATTATTTATCTTCATACCTTTCCGTCATCTGGGATAGCCAGAGCTGTGGCAAGGAGAGAGTAGCCAGTGTAAACACCGATCTCCATAGTGTTCTTGGCATTGATAAGCTTGAGAAGCATGTTCAGGAACTGACCTTCATCAGCTGAAGTAGTCATAATGTTCCTGTTTTAATCAAATCAAAAAACAAATCAGAAAACAAAAACCCCCAAAAAATAATCAGAGTGAAGTTAAACCAAACCCACCATGGATGCTTAGCAGTCACTTCCCTGAGCTCCTTCATGCACTCAGGCTCTCTTGGGTAGACACTAGTTTCCAGAATATACTACAAAAACAAAAACCCAAATTATGATTTTTTTCAATAAAAAGGATTAATTTTTATTTTGGGGGTTTAAATCTGAAAATGATCTGTATATTTACCTGATAGAGAGCATCGCTTTGGAGAAGACTCTTGTGGCCGACCTCCTGGTGTCTGCTGACTTGGGTTTGATCTCCTTCTCCGGTGTTGGCCATTTTGGTTTTGGGTATTGGAATTTTCTTCTTTTTCTTGTTGTTTTGGTTGGAGTGAGAATGAATTGAGAAAAGGTGGAAGTGATAAGGGGGTATTTATATAAGGTGATTGTAAGTCCGGGGTTGGTGAGCTCGTAACTTTGTATGAGCCTTAATTTGCCTTTGCCTTTTGGCTTTAGGAACTTCAACTTTAATCCAAGTTAGTGGTATCGGTCCCACCAATGTTGTTGTTGGAAATTGAGTTGTTGGTCGTGGACTTCTTCTTCTTCATTCAATTTCTATGCCTTCTTTATATATTTGACAAAACTTGTATTTTGCATCAAAAGTTACACATGTCACACAAGTTTTTACAGTTTTGCAAGGTGAAAAAGAAGTGGTGGGAAATGCTAAGGGACATCAAGCACTAAGAAATAAGATATTGTTATTGGTATAATTATAAACGAAGTTAGCTAAGGATTAGGTGGGGCAATTGTCTCATCTCAAATTTTGAGCACTTATAAAATATAAGAAAATTACAATATTCGTATTTATATCGTTAAAAATAAATATTAATTTTATATCGTTTATGAATTTAAAACTTTAAGTAGTTATGACTTTATAATATTATTTTATGTATGATTTTAGTGAATATTTTATGTTCACATTTTCTTTTCGTTATCTGTGTTGACATTATTACTAAAGAAAAATGTTGATTCTTTTTTACGGATATAATTGATTGATATTGAATTATCTCTGAATTAACTATACGTATATAGTTACACCTTTTTTGTCACACTTTGAAAAAAAAAAAATCACACAAAGATTTCAAAGATAAATTTGATGTCCTTCCGAAAGAAGAAAGATGAATTTAATGAATTTTAATCATTATTCATAAAATCTTAGGTGACTAACTATGAGTATGAGTAGAATGAAAGACAAATGTCTTAGCATCAATAAATAATAAATAATTTAACACATTGTTAAGTTTTTTTTAGGGTAAATATTATTTTAGACCCTGTGTTTTGCAAAAGTTACAGATTGGACCCTGTATTTTGTTAAATGACAAAATGGACCCTGTATTTTATAAAATAGTAAAAATAAGACTCTAAGCTTAATTTTTGACAAATTTTTTTTTTAATACAACCAACTTGAAGATAATACTTAATACGAACAGATACAATAAATGTAAACAGTTTTGTCATAGCATTTTTAGATCGGATTATAATTAAACTTTATTTTGACAAAAAATCAATTCAGGGTCCTATATGTACTATTTTAGAAAATACAGGGTCCATTTTGACATTTAACAAAACACAGGGTCCAATTGGTAACTTTTGTAAAACAGAAGGTCCAAAATAGTATTTACCCTTTTTTTTTTTTATATGATAATTATAATGTATTTTGTAGTGAATACCAGAAAGAACAAAAGCCATTTAGTGATTTATGACGTCATCAATATATATTTTAAGTGTTTTTTTTTAAAAAAAAAATGATTTTGATAAAGAGTTTTATTGGGTGGCTCTTAAAAGTGGGGTCCACGTATTTTTGGAAGTAGAGGATGGTGGAATTTGATTGTTACGCGTAGGTATAAGAGTTTGGTGAAGAATTGATGCAAGAATCTGGGCCATTGGTTTGGTCTACGTGTAGTAGTCTACCAAGTTGATGACAATTTTTTTTTTTTTTTACATGAACTGCTGGTTTGGTAGTTGATGACAATTAATATTAGATCTTCTTTTCTTTTTTATCCTAAATAAAAAAAAATCTTCTTTTTTCTATTTTCTTTAAATAAAAATTGTTTCTAATTATTAACACTAAACTAGATAGGACTATCTCAACTCTTAAGTAGAAGGCACGATACAACATGATATTACAAATTAGTTTGATAATACAAAAGAATATATTCTTAAACACGACATGACATGAGAATCACAAAAAGTACGATACATAAGTACGAGTAGACTAACTAAAAAACACGACACGCGATAAACTCAAAAAATATAACACGACATATTAAAAAATCTTATAATTAAATAATAATAATAGGGATATGATTTTGTCCCGTCATGTACTTTCACGGAATGTATTCCGTGGTACATTAAATGGGTCTCAGGGTACATTAAATGAGTGTGAGGGTACGTTTATACTTTTTAACCCTAATTACCCCTAGATCAATCTCAACCGTTAGATCAAATAACTTCCTCATCTGACAGTTGTCGTACATCACGGATTACAATCCGTGAAAGTAAAATAACGAGACAAAATCATATCCCAATAATAATATATGAATTTATCAATTATAAATAAATTAAAATAATAATAAAATTTTAAATATAATGTTGAATATTATAATTTTATAATTTTATTTTTTGAATGGAAAAATCATTTTTATTAACCAATAACTTCTGTTACTAAACAATGTAACAAATTTGTTGGAACAAATTCCAAATTAAAATTACAACTAGTATATAAGATAGCAACTCTAGCAAAGTTATGAGTTATCATATTAACTGATCATTTGGCAAAATAATCGGAAACATTACATGAATTTGCAAGCATATTTTCACAATCTTAAATGGCATAACCAAACAGAGAAATCATACTGATAGAACTCTGTAATACTTGCACAAGCTCTAAACAATCGGTCTCCAGTATGACATTCAACCACTTCCAATCCTTGATCCAACTACGGGCCTCATAGATACCCATTGCTTTACACTAGAAGAAAATATTGTGCGCCCTTCAATAAGGAAACTATTGGAATTTCTAGCTACCAACTCCAAACCAAAACTCTGACCACCATCAAACAGAGATGCGTCTACATTTACCTTAATACTATCAAACTGTAGAGGAGTCCAATGCTCACAACCATCACCCGCCTAAAAACCAGGCCATGAAGAATCTATCTCAAATTTTTTAGTATTTTTCCATTGATCAAGGTACTCTTTTACAGAAGCAACAATGTTCTCAAGCCTCATAGGTTTACTGTTCCAAATGAGATTATTCTGGGCCCCCTAAATTGACCAACAAACTGCTGCTAGAAGACATTTCTTATCAATAGAATGATCTAGTTTATTAATTCTATTATTACTCCAGTATAAATATGAAATTGCACTATTTGACAATATAGAATTATATTAACAAAATTCTTACTTGTAGTCTATTGATGTAATCAATATAAGTAGTTCCCTCTAATTATTAGTTCATAATTAGAGTTAGTTAAAATTATTGTTTTACTTTTTTAATTATCTCTTGATTTCTTATGTACCATTAATTCAATGTGAACAATTAATCTATAACTTATTATAGATTTGGATCCAACTGTTAGCACTCCCAAAATTAACACTATAAAGGAACTAATATTCGAACCGTTAGGAAAGCTTGGATTATATTATTGTATTACATATTTCCAGCCACTCATAGCTCCCAAAACAGAAGTTATAAGAATCATCTTTTTTGAGAAACTTTAACGAGTGAATAAAAAAACTCAATAAATACAAATAAGAGTTCATGTATACTCACGATTTAGACTGATCTACTAATAATTATCATTGTGATATGAATAACTCTTTCATGGTAAACGACATGTTAGTGAAAGATATTATTATACATCGGTCCAATCATGTATAATCAAATTATACACAACACATTTACTACATATCTATCCACATATGTTACACACACTAGAGTATAGTGTATAGTAAACCATACTTAATAGTTCTATATTAAAGATTCATTTACTTTAATACACTACCGACTAGTTTTATTCTTATCGTATAATCTTAATTCTCTTTACATCATTACAAGATTATACCTTCTCCATATGAATGAAGAATTTTTAGATATTTATTAATTATACTTTTATAATTAATGTATTCATTTATTTTATAATTGTATTTCATATATTTTGTAATATATTATCCATTAATTGCATGCTTTTAGGGTATAAATCCCAACAATATTAACTTTGAACTTATTTGGTGAAGCCCAGCTCACGGGACGCCTTATGTATGTTGATGTGGATGTCACACCACGATATTGGTTGTCAAAATTGCGTCCTGTCTTCGTGGGAATTAGTAACACATTAATTACTTGATTGTTAATTACCATCTTTCCTTATTTAGAAAGATATGATCTTCTCTCTAGATTATTGGAAAGCAATCGCTAATCTTATGCGATCTGGTAGTGAGTGGGAAACTACACTAGGCTTTCGGATACGCGCTAGAGGCTTCTTCTAGGTACGCAGTCTTATCTTGTCGAAACGCTAACCATGTCGAATGGGATATGGACCAGTTGTTTATTCTTCATCGAAAAGGACTGATGATTTAAAGATTTGATCTAGTTATCTCAATTGGACCCGCTATTGGGCCTTAAATATTTTAGCTGTACGAGGATTCTACGTAATCCTTGTCGAAAACACAACACAGATAACAAGTTCAAAAAAACCCTAATTGAGCCAAAAAAGAATAATTACTTTTAATTATTGTTATTGTAAAATAACTTAACTATCAAAGCAAAACAAATTCTTTATTATTAATCGTCAACTATGGTTAAAAATTTATTGTAATTTGCTTCATTATAAACATGGCTTTAATTCAAAAAAAAAAAAAATATATATATATATAGAAAAAAAAACTTGTTATTATTGGTTACAAACTTAAAGAGAATTATTTTATATACTATTTTTTATTTTTTTAAAAAAAAAATTTACTGTATAGGTTGCTCCGATAGTTTTTATGTGGGTTGTTATACGAATTTTAATTGTAATGTAGATTGTTTCGTTAGCTGCTATAGTAGTTCTATGTAAAATTTCGTAAAATACAAAAAAAAAAAAATATTTTAAAATATAAAAATAAAAAAGCCCTAAACTTAAATCCCACACATGGTAACCATATTAACACAAGAAAAAAGAATTATTGATTTGTTCAGGTCTTAAACGCGTTCATGAAATAGTCCACTTTTGAAATCAGTTAAGATATTTTAACCAATGTCCCAAGATTGCTTGTTCAAGTTTAAACACACAAAATGAGATGACATAGAAATGTAAAGAAATTAGAATCACTTCACCCTTTTGTTTTGACCAATAACAAAACAAGGAAAAGAATCTTATTATTAGTTATAATTAGTTTTATTTAGAATAGGAAAGAATCTTTCATTAGTGGAAATCTCCATTTTAACCTAATCTTCCCAATTTGTTTAATCAAATCAAATTTAATTTCTTCCAATGCCAGAGAACAGGCACATTACATGTTACAGATAATTGAGAATAATTGAAAAGGGAATATACTCGAGTGGGTAAAGGGGTCCCAAATAAGAGGTATAAATAAACCATTAACAAGGCAAGGAGTTTGGAGAATTATGAATATAAAATTGAGGTGAAGACTTGACTACTTTTTTCATGAAATGAAGAAGAATTTTGGCTTTGGGAAAGAGGTTGTGGTGTCCCTTTCCATGCGTTTTAAATAATGGTTTTTATTTTTTTTTTATTTTATTTTAATTTTTTTTGTAAACCTCCAAATTCACCAACCCCACCCACCTCATCCCACTATCAAGCTTTGGTAGGTGGAAATGTTGAGATATTAGTGTTGTTACTAGAATTTCACAACACCAAGAAGTGTAATTTAGCTGGTAAAAGATAGAATTGTTTGGGAGATGATAAATGCGAGTATTCAACCTAAAACGGCGAGTACTCCAATAGGAATGCGATAACGGAACAATAAAGGTTTGGAAAAAATACGAAGACAATGAAATATAGTGGTTCATCGGATTTTGTTCGCTTAGTCCACTTTAGCAACGAGGATTCGTAGGTGCATTTTCATGGTGGATCACCCCTTTATATACAAAGCAGGTGCCCAATCGGTTACATGAGGATCACATTTATTGTTAATCCATTATTTACACATTGAATTGCCATGATTAAACTCAGACAACGTTAACATTAATAAATATATGACAGTTACTGAACTCATCAACGTATGCGTCCTTCGCATCTGCGAGTTGACCGTTCGTGTTCCGTCTGTTGAGTTCGTAGGGTCGCACGTACGTTTGGAACGTCTGCGTCCTTAGGTGATCGCTCGATACGGACGTCGCATGCTGAAGTTGGTAGCATCTGGACATGCGAACTTACACTGGTCCGTTAGGGCTATTGGGTCATTGGGACCAAAAGCTGCATCATAGGGCATTGGCCTCCCCCATACGCAGCGGAGGTATAGAGGAGGTACTCGCACATGTTCGACATATGCGAGCCGGGTCTACTCCCGTATGATGAGGATTACGGTTATGCGGTATGAATTAAGTCGCATCCACGATACCCGCCGGTTTTATCACGGGCGAGTCTGAAACTTCGAAGTCTCCTGGACATTTCGGCCTTCAACGGAAGGTACGGATACACGTGTCCTTCAAAGAGGGTCTCGGTCTCGAGTTCTAAGTGAGAGAAATCTCACTATAACACATGCCCCTAGTTTCGCGATGTGACTTGAGCGGTCCAACCGGGGAAACTGCGCTCGAGAGACGGGTGAAGGTTGTCACGAGGAGGTGACCTTTGGTTGTCCCATCGAGGGTTTCGAAAAATGATGCCGTAATGATTAATTTTCATTATCTCTAGGATGCCGCGTCACGAAACTCTTCGGTTTCGTGGGCGTGGCCATAGCCGGCAGTTGGATTGGGCGACCTTAGGCATTCGTCAGTTGCCACGTGTCACAATCCCGATAAATAAGGGATAGGGGTATTTAAACGCTTTGATACGAATCAAATATCCCGTTTTTCCCTCCTTTCTCTTAACTTCTCCCCGGTATATACAAATTTAAAAAGAAATTCATTCCAACTTTTACGTCATTTCCACGCATTTTCATTCTCGAAGTGATCGAGAACAACCGCGGAATCGAAACTAAAGGTTAGCTAAACCCTCGCATTTTCGTCGCATTTTGAAGAAAATGTGTTTGCAGTTTTGGGTGCTCATGGAAAACTCTTTTTTGGTGAAGGTATGCTAGTGGGTATTTATGTGTTTTGGTAAATGATCTCGGTAATACTCATAGTGTAGGGCTGTAAATTGACATAATCGCAAAAAGGCGATCACTGCGATTCACGTCTTCGAATGCTCGCGGATATTCGGATGAACAATTTGAATACTCGCGAGGGCTCGGTCGAACGACTTGAATAATCGCATGTTTCCAAACTTATTTCTCGTTTAATCGTTGATTAGACTTTTTAGGATCTTTTCGTGTCGCGAAATTTGAGTGGTAAGAGTATTAGCGCCCTTTTCAAATGGTGGGTGTGTCACGGTATTCTAATGGCCATATACGCGATTATATGTCCCTCGAGAATCCGTGATACGCCCGGCCATTTGTTGACGTGCGTTAATACTCGAATGATCGTACTTTTTGGTTGGTAGGTTGTCTCGAAACGGTGGGTGTCTCCCGGTAACCCCGGGGTTATGCTCGAAAATGCATACTTCTTGAGTCACCGCAGGAAACTCCTGCCGTTCTGGAGGTACACCGCACAACCAAGGATGCGTGAATTACTCGCCCAAAGATAGTTACGTTTCTTCTCGCATATCGATGAAGGGTCGGTTTTCGCACGTAGTCGACTTTCTTGTTGAATGCGACTTTTATAGTTCTGCGGGTGAGATCACTTATCTTTATCTTTTCACACATTCATCACGCCGAAAGATCTTGTATCTTTCGGATGAGCGATCTATCGGATAGCCGGCGGCTCGGATCGAGGTCGCGCCTTTGACGGGGAATCGGATCAGGAGAGGGACAGTTTTCTCCCTACGGACATCTCCGAAATGGAGGCCGCGGAGATAGAGTTAGGTCCTATGTCTTCTGTGGAGATCGAGAAGATGGTACGGGAGCTTACCGAACACGGGGGCATCGATATCCGAGATAGCGAATCCACGGTGTCGGCTCGCGACTACCTCATCCGTACGAGGCAGGCTCCTGACATCGAGGTCGAGGAGGTGGAGGAGGGATGGACTACTCCAGCCCGCGAGTCAGGTGGGGAAGAAGAGGAAGCGGAAGGGAGCGGGACGGACTCGGTTGACGACTCCCAACTGAACGAGCCTTTCTCATGCGAAGACCTAGTCTCGCGAGTCGTCAAGTCGACTTCACCACTTTCGTGAGGTTAAATCCGGCGGCTTGCGTTTCAAAGTCCCAAACCCTCTCGTAGAGCGCATCTTCGTTCACCAACCTGCGATCATCCTACGGAGGACGTGGTCATCTCGATACCCATTCTTCGATGTGGTGTAACGGTCCCATTTCATCCTTTCGTCGCGGCCATTCTTAGACGCTATGACGTATCGCCTTTTCAGGCCTAACACCCAACAAGCGATCGCATGCATTCTAGCCTTCTATGCGATGTACATGGAGTACGCCCATGTAGCTCCGTCGATGAAGGAATTTAGTTATTTTTATGACATAAAGAGCGTGGGCCTTCATAACGGCTTCTTTTGCTTTAGTAAATGGGCGACACGAAATCAACGGGGTTGAGGGGATGGTTTCGAACATGGGTGATTGGAAGTCAAAATGGTTCTACGTTTTTAAGGTTCCCTGGATCGGAAGCAGGCTTTAATCCTTGAGACCCGGTATGTCGCATATTTGTTGACTTAGATAAGGTTTGTTACTCGTTTTTCGAGATCTTTTGCTAACTCGTTCTTTTGTTGTCATCGCGAGATGCATTTCTCGACCAACGCTTAACGCTCATAAAGGGGGTAGGCTGAAATTCTTGGGAGTCTTCGGTACAAGATCGCGGCGGCGATTCTTTGTGTACGGCCAAATTGCGAGAACACAACTGGCATCCACGAGAACGCGAGTCTTCAACGGGAGCCGGTATATAAAGAACCATCGAGAGACGACGGGGAGCGGATAGATAAACGGCTTTCCAAGCAAACTCCTCGAGAAACTTCAGTAACTCGTCCCTTTCGCCATAACGTGATGAGTAGCGTCGTGATTTTTTTTTTTTTTTTTTTTTACTTATCTCGTCTTTATGCTCACAGACATGACTTTCCCGAGTACGCCCCGTCCCGAAGATCAAGCAAAAGGGTGGGACACGCTTCTTCACCGGTCGTCGCACGGAAGAGGAAGAGCGATGTGATGACTTCGCTCGCTGCGATTCCTCCAAGAAGTTGGCCAAGACCACTCGGGATAAGGGGAAGAAGGGTTGTCATTGATTCTCGGTTCGCCCTCGCGACTTCCCCGGCTATGCGGGAAAAATTGCGGCGAGATTCCTTATGAGGAAATTGTTTCTCGATCAAGCGGGCGGCGCACAATGCGTGGCTTTGTTTATGAAAGCGTGGCCACGCCTTCGAAGGAAACCGACTCGGCGGCGAAGGCGAACGCCCATTCGGAAAACATAAAGAGGCCGAAGCGAGGAGGTGGCCAAGATGGAGGAACTTCACTGAGGAGCTCGAGGAAGCCAACGGGCCCCAAAGAACCGGTTGGAGCTCGAGCTCGAAGTCGCAGGGGACACGATCGGCGAGATGGCTCGCGACTTAGAGGTCGAGAGGGGAAAAAAACGATGATTCGTGTGTACGATTATATTTATACTCTCTCTCTAAGGTCCCCGACTTCGACTTCTCGCTTGGAGATGAAGGCTGCTGAAATGGGCGAAGCCTTCGCTCGATGTCTCTACCCGGACTCAAGGCAACCTTCCGGATGAAATCGAGGAGCGCGGTGAGGAGGTCGAGAATGAAGTTGTGAGCAAGATCGTGGATGAGGCACTCCGATGAGACTACTCCCGCCCGTTTGATTATTTTCTATCTTAGTTTTTACTTTTGTTTATTTGTTTTGTTTTTTTTTTTATATATGCGGTACGCGTACTCGCACTTTGTACTTAAAGAATTTCCTCTTTACTTTTTGGACAAATTTCTATCCACGCGGGGATAGTATGCATTTTAATATTTACGCAAGTACATGGGTACTTGCGATTTTATTTTCAACTTTGATCACAACTTGGTGTGACCGCGATTATATATATATATATATATGCGACTTTAATTACAAATTGGTGTAACAAAGTAGAAAAAACTTAACGAGCACTTTTATTCAAACAATCGGTAATACATGCGGGTATACATGCCCCTATACTTAGGAATTATATTGAATAATAAATGTCTAAGTATAAGTACTCTAATCAAAGGACGCGAATATTACTGATAATAGAATTTCAAGCTCTCGCTATTCCATGCTCGTGGGATCGCGGTCCCATCGAGTGTTGCGAGTCGATAAGTGGCATCACCAATTTGATGCGATCATGTACGGTCCCTTCCCAATTGTCTCCGAAGACTCCGTGGGATTGGACTTTGGTGTTTGGCATTACTTTTCTTAGGACCGAGTCCCCTACTCGCGGAGGTTTTATCTTAACCTTCGAGTTAAAGTACCTTGCGATTCGTTGTTGATAGTAGCGTTTTGTAGTTGTGCTTTATCACGCTTTTCTTCAAAAAATCAAGGTAAAGCAACCGGATTCTCGTTGTTCCGCGAGATATCCAAAGCGTCTCGCGCAGGATCGGCCGACCCTCTCTGCGGCAACATGGCCTCGCACCCATAAGAAAGTGAGAAGGGTGTTTCGCCAGGTTGTAGATCGAGGGGTTGTGTTGTAGGACCATAAGACTACGGTGAATTCATCCGGCCATGCCACTTTGCGATCTTGTAGTTTTCCTTTAGGGTGTGCTTAATTATTTTGTTGGCCCTTCGTCTGTCCATTCTCTTCAGGTAAGCGGTTGCGGAAAAGGCTTTTTAATCCCCAGAATCATCGCATAGCCGCCGCATTTCTTCTACGGTCGAACCGTTTTCCATTATACGAAATGAGCGTATGCGAGATCCGAAACGGCAGATGATGGAAGTGTAGACGAACTCGCGCAACTTCACTGCGGTGATAGTCGCGAGTGCTTTTGCTTCGGCCACTTTGTGAAGTAGTCAGTCAAGCTGCATACAGCGTATGTCGACTCCGCCTTTTCCCTTGGGTAACTCGCCAATTAAATCAATTCCCCATATCGCAGTGGGGACTCGTGATAGAATGGAGGTTACTCGGAGGCTTGTGCGTGTAGGTGGCTATTCGGCGACATCTATCACACCTTTTTGCAAATGTGAGGCATCTTGTCGCGGTGTTGGCCAAGGTAATATCCTTGCTTGCATGATCTTTAAGGCAAGGGAATTACCTCCAAAATATGATTGCCACAAATTCCCTCATGTACTTCTCGCGAAGATATAACCGCATTCTTCACCACCGATACACTTGAGAAGCGGTTGACTAAAATACGCGATACAAGCTCCGGTCATATATCACATAGCGGCCGCTCGTTGTCGCAATTTCCTTGCTTATTTTATCATTAGGTAAGACCCCCTTGTCGAGGTATGCGACAATGGACTCATCCGAGGTAATTTCCCGAGCGTCATCGATCTCATGATCGTTCCTCGATCTATGGTTGGATGTGACAATACGTCTCTCGGAATTACGTCGAGTGCTCGGCTTCTGCAGTGGAGGCCCGGTCGGGCCGGGCGAAGAATTCTACCAAGGGATTCGGCCTTCGAACTGCAGCTCTTTCCGGAAGTCGGTTCTTGGCGGGACACTGTTATTAACATGCACACAAGCGAAGACTCGGAGCCTTCTCAACTTTCGTTACCTCGCCGTTAAAACGCTTGAAATAGTCTGCAAAGACTCACCGCATTCTTGTTGATGTTTGCCAAAGTCGTATAGGGTGGCCTATACGTCATCGTGGCTCGGAAGTGTGTGAGAAATAGATCGACGAAGTTCTCCCATGTCGATATCGGTACCTCCGGCAATTGGGTGAACCGGTCATGGGCATTCTCTTCAAGCGTGGCCGCGAGGAATGCGACACTTCGCGAGTTGCGGCTGGTCCACTTCCATTATGGTGTTAAATTTCTCTAGGTAGTTCAATGGGTTAGATGTACCTTTATACTTGAGGGATTCGGATAAACGGAATCCCTTTGGAAGTTGGGCACCGTCGCACTTGCACGGTAAATGGAGAGGTCCGTGCGGCTTGTATACGGGGTTTAGGCTTCTTTGTTCGAGCATTTTCAAAGCTTGCGTAAGCATACTTTGATCGATTCCTCCCTGTCGCGGGAGGTGGAGTCGCTACAACGGTGGGGCTCGCAGCCACTGCGGCAAGGTTGGAAGGGATGTTAATCCCTCGTGGTCGCGATCGGCGCGATAGGCGGGTTGGCAATCGCGTTGACACCACGATCGCCCATACGGGGTCATGGAGTGTCTCCGTGTTGCGCGGCCGCGGAGCGCGCCCTAAAGACAAGATTGAGATGATCACGCAGATCACCTCGGTGTACACGGTAGCGTCCTCCTGCCGTGTTTGCACGGGCCGGACCTCGTATATCCTCTGCTTGGAGGTGCGGTTATGCGAGGATGAAGAGGTCGATTCCGCGTCGTTATCTCGAAGATGACGACTGCGAGGATTGCGGCGCTCGGGATCCTCGTCGGTTCGCGTGCTCTGGTTAGGCACCCTTGCATATTGATCTCTCGACGTCGGGTGATTCAAATCCAAGATTTCAGGATCAGTTCTTCGCTCCTGCGTACACGGTTAGTTTGACGTCGAGCGTTACCCGAGGGTTTTCATTATGAACGGCGGGGACCCGAGGAGGGTGTCGAGCGCGACTCGTCCGTCTACCTCGCTGTAGTGCTCGCGGTTGATCCCCGGATTGCGGCGTATTGATCGGTCGTGAGGCTGGACCATTCCTTCGGACACGACCGCCATCGGGTGACGGGGGAAAGTGCATGGTTGCGGCGGTGTGGATGTGCCTCCGGCACGAGGACCGCTGTTGAGCTTCGGAAAGGTTGGTGGTCGATGTTGCTCCTTCCTACCCGCCGTTGATGACGTCTACGGGCGGCACTCGATTCCGTGCAATGGTACGTTCATCGTTCCAATGTTGATGGATTCATTGTTAGCTTCTGTTAGCGTGATTTCCGGTACCATGTTGAGTAATGTTCTTTGAGGTAAATAAAATCTTACAATCGTTCCCACAGACGGCGCCAAATGTTGTTACTAGAATTTCACAACACCAAGAAGTGTAATTTAGCTGGTAAAAGATAGAATTGTTTGGGAGATGATAAATGCGAGTATTCAACCTAAAACGGCGAGTACTCCAATAGGAATGCGATAACAGACAATAATTTGGAAAAAATACGAAGACAATGAAATATAGTGGTTCGGTCGATTTTGTTACTTGTAGTCCCACTGTAGCGAGGATTCGTAGGTGCATTTTCATGGTGGATCACCCGCTTTATATACAAACGGAGTGCCTAATCGGTTACATGAGGATCACATTTATTGTTAATCCATTATTTACACATTGAATTGCAATGATTAAACTCAGACAACGTTAACATTAATAAATATATGACAGTTACTGAACTCATCAACGTATGCGTCCTTCGCATCTGCCGAGCCGACCGTTCGTGTTAGTCCGTCGAGTTCGCAGGTCGCACGTACGTTTGGAACGTCTGCGTCCTTAGGTGATCGCTCGATACGGACGTCGCATCTTGAAGTTGGTAGCATCCTCGGACATGCGAACTTACAGCGGTCCGATTAGGGCTATTGGGTCATTAGGACAGCGCATCATAGGGCATTGGCCTCACATACTAGCGGAGGTATAGAGGGAGGTACTCGCACATGTTCTGACATATGCGAGCTGGGTCTACCCTGTATGATGAGGATTACGGTTATGCGGTATGAATTAAGTCGCATCCACGATACCTCGCTGGTTTTATCCTGGGCGAGGTCTAAACTTCGAGAAGTCTCCCCTGGACATTTCAGCCTTCACTGGAAGTCTGGATACACGTGTCCTTCAAAGAGGGGTCTGGTCTCGAGTTTCTAAGTGAGAGAAATCTCACTATAACAATTAGAATAGTAGTGACCCAGCTCAGCTCAGAAAAGAACAGAAATATGACCAAAGAAACGTTTTCTAAAGCTTTCTGTTCCTCTTTTTACCTTTTCCTCTTTATATAATAATCACCACTCATTTTGTTTTAACACAACTAGATGATGGGGATTTTACATATCTATACTCTGTTTAGAATAAAAATGTCAATTTAACTTACAAGATAGGTTATCTGCTTCTAATGGAAATGAGGCAAGGGAACATGGGACATGACACCATCACTTCAAACTTGTTAAGTTTTCTTTAAAGTAAATATGTAACTTTTATTAATTTGTTAAATTCCTAAAATAATAAGACTACTTCAATAAGAATATGACCCATGTTGAAGACTTCTGGAAAAGAACAATATGCTCTAACCAACCATGTAATTTTACATTTACATGGTAATTTTAATTTACTTATATTCTTAATATAAAATTATCTATATAATAATTTATTTCTAATGATTTAGTTTTTATTTTGAGAAATTTTCAAAAATACTATTTTTTATCTTTTATTTATAATGATTATTGCTTTCAAACTGGTTGTTTTTCCATTAATTGTTACTTCATCAATTTTACTGATTAGTGTACCCGTTGTATTTGATTCTCCTGATAGTTGGTCGGGTAATAAAAATGTTGCATTTTTCGGTACATCATTATGGAATGGATTAGCCTTTCTGGTAGGTATCCTTAATTTTCTTATCTCTTGAACCCGGTCGTTCTAGGTCCAAAAACGACCCCTCCCCGAATTCTTACGGCCTAAATTTGTATTTATAAAAATACGATTGTAAAATTTTAAATTTACAAAAAATACACTTTACTCAACAAAAAGTAAGAAAATACCAAAAAAAAATGAGAAATCAACCTCACGACGACTATATATCAACTATAAATAAATTATAAAACAATTAAAAGTAACTAGAGAAACAACCACACGACAACTATAAATAAACTATAAACAACTAAAAAATAGTTTATTATTTTTACTGAAAATGTATTTTTTGTAAATAAAATAGTTCAAAGCGTAAAAGATAAAAAAAATTTTGTGTTTTGTATATTTGTAATTTTTGGTTTATTACGTAATTTTTTTTTTCATCGATCAATTAGAAGCCCTCATTCGTTCCTTGGGTGAAAGAGTAGGGACGAAGCCAAGATAAATGTCGAGAGATTATTATTGATTGATTTGAAGCACGAAGAAGATCTTAATCTCTATTGGGTAGTCAATGATTTATCGATTGGCTTAAGTTATTTGGGTGTTATTATTTCTCATTGTGTCATTCATATATGTCTATTGGCCCTTTATTTTGTGCTCTAATCTTTTGTGATTGAGCATTACAACATAGTTGGTCATATTATTTTCTTTATTTATGATCTAAATAATGAGGTTGTTATGTCTTAATTTTTATTGAAAGATTATTAGTTAATAATTATTAACAGGTCGATTCTCTCGTAATGTTCATTTGATATAGAAATTTAGTATTTTTCACATTTTAGTACTTGATCGCTATAGGCTTATTAGACCCTTAATTGAGGTTGTTGTTTGATTTTTTTTATTTGGTATGCCTATTGCCTAGTATTGTTGATTTTGCTTTATGAGTTATA
This sequence comes from Cannabis sativa, assembly GCF_029168945.1. NCBI lineage: Eukaryota > Viridiplantae > Streptophyta > Magnoliopsida > Rosales > Cannabaceae > Cannabis > Cannabis sativa. The sequence goes on from NC_083610.1 coordinate 20,393,356, forward strand.
TTTTTATATAATGAATTTTATCTAATTTACTTTTTAATAAATATTTCTGTTTTTTCTCTAAAAAAAGAGAAAAAGATATTGGAGTTTCAAATTCTAAAAACATGTTTGTTAGTACATTTGCTTACTATTTTACTATAAGCAATTACCCATATGTAACTATCCTAGTAATTACACGAAAATTGGCAATTACGTCATAAGCAGGGCCGGCCCTAGGTATAGGTGGGCTAGGCCCGTGCCTAGGGCCCATATTTTTCGGTGCCCAAAATAAAAAAATAAACAAATTTATTAGGCTTTTATTTATCTAAATTTTAAGTGTATTGTAAGCAATAAATATTCATAGTTTAGTTGGTTGAGGTGGATGACATATTATTCAAGGTCATGAGTTCATATCCCATAACACTCTTCTTTTGATATTTTTTTTTATATTTTTTAGGGCCCCAAACTTTAAGGAAAATTTACAAAAATACTGGAATTTAGGTTAACTTTTACAAAAATACTGTCACACGGAAAAAATTTCAAAAATACTGTTTTTTATAAAACATCAGTAGAACACAAAACAGAACAACTCAAAACAACAGTAGAACAACTAAAAAACACAGGTAGAAGACTAGTGAAAACTTAACACAATATACTGTAGTATGAAACTTATAAAAAAATACAGTAAAAAAGTAAAAAATACTGCCTGTCAGTATTTTTGTAAAAAAAGAGCAAAAATTAGTATACCATGTAAATTTTCTAAATTTAATTCGCCTTCGGCTCATATATTCTCAGGGCTGGCCCTGGTCCTAAGATCACTTATAACAACTTCTCTAAAAATAAAGAAGTTTTAAAAAATTAAAAAAAAACTGTACTAAAAACATGGTACAAAAGATATTCTAAACTCCTTCATTTTTATGTTTATTTAAAATACATTATTCATGTTCTACATTTATAGAATAAATATTCGTTGTTTTAAAAATATTTTATTGATTGTTTTGAGTTTTTATGATTATTTTTTATGGAGATATATGTATATATTAATATTATATATTAAAAATGAATAAAATATAATAATTTTTTTTGAAAATAGGCAAGATGGGTTGTAAACCGTTAGATTTTGTAAATTTTGGATGGATCACTCTAGTTTTAAAGATACTGTGATGGCCAACTGGAGTAAAAAGTTGTTGGGTAAAAACCTTAGCAAAATCATGGACAAACTTAGTAGACTGAAACACTGCCTTAAGGGCTTTAGTAGGAAGAAATTTGGTGATTTTGCTCAAAACTATCAACTGGCCAAAGATGATTACATTACTGCCCAAATTTGTCTTGCTAGTAGTCCTATAGATATCGCATTTTATGTTGAAGAGCAAGCCTCTATGGAGCTGTTTGCAACCACCCATAAAAGATATGCCAACTATATGCAACAACTTAGTAAAATCACTTGGCTTCATTATGGTGATGACAATTCCAAGTTCTTAATTGAGGATTGAGGATTAAGATAGTGTCCTTAATCATTATTTTAAGATAGTATCAAGAAGAGAAAGGAAGCTAATCGCATAACCACCTATATGGTTGATGGTGTGGTAATTGAGGATTAAGATAGAATTTTATGGGGGCTGAAAGTTCAGCTTTAAGTAGATTAATTGAGGGATGTTTGGATAATGGACATATGTTTTCTTTACAACAACAAATCCAAATTATCAGACCCTTTTCGAAAAAAGAAGTTAAGGATGCTATGTTCAGTATTAACCAATTTAAAAGTCTGGGACCAGACGGTTTTGGTGCTGGGTTTTTCAAGGGGCTTTGATCTGAGATAGGAGACAAAATTTCAGAAGCAATTCTTTCCTTTTTTGAGACTGATTTAATATCAAAGAATCTGAAAAGAACCACCATTTCTCTGATTCCTAAATCAAACAACCCTACTTTAGTTGTGGACTACAGGCTCATTGCTTGTTGCAATACTCTTTATAAGTGTATTTCCAAGTTGATGTGTTCAATATTAGGTGAGATCTTACCCTCTCTAGTACATAGCAATTAAGAAATGTTTATCAAGAAAAGATTGATTGCTCACAGTATCCTAATTTTCCAAGATTCGCTCAAAGGTTACACCAGGAAAAACGTGTCTTCTCGGTGCTTGATGAAGATAGATCTTAGCAAGACATACAATACGGTTGATTGGCAATTCATCTCAGACTTAATGGCTTGTGCTTCCCAGCCAAGTTCATTAAGTGGATTCTGGTTTGCCTTTGTGATACTTCTTATACTTTGATGATGAATGGTAGATTGCATGGCTCTTTTAAAGAAAAGAAAGGTCTTCGTCAAGGAGACCCCATTTTCCTCATTCTTTTTGTGCTTGTTATGGAGTACCTCACCCGACTACTTTCTATTTCCCCAGGAACTAATGGCTTCGGGTTTCACCCAATGTGTAAGCAGTTGAAGCTCATTAATCTCTATTTTGCAAATGATTTAGTTATTTTTTGCAAGGGTAATGCTTCCTCACTTACCATACTAAATGAAGCATTAGTTGAGTTCTGCAAAGCCATGGGGTTAGCTGCTATTAGAGCTAAATCCTCCATATATTTTGGGGGCATTTCGGTTGAGCTTAAAAAGTGCCTGTTATATATTGTTGATATGGAGGAAGGATCATTCCTTTTGAAGTACTTTGGGGTTAAATTGTATCCTACCAAATAGAAATAGGCTGAGTGTGTTGGCATAATTGAAAAAGTTCAAAAACACCTTCATGGTTGGAGTAGTAGACACCTTTCTTTTGCTGGTAGAGCTTAGTTTGTTCATACAATATTATTGGGAATCGGAAATTATTGGATGAGCTTATTCATCCTTCTTCAAAAAGTCACTAAGGAAGTTGACAAGCTTTGCAGAGATTTTCTTTAGGGTATCTCTGACAACCGAAGTAAATTACACTTTGCTTCATGGAAGAAAGTGTGTTTGCTAATGCATTATGGAGGCATTGGGTTCCGAGAAGGGAAAAAATAGAATATAGCTCTAATGGTCAAATACATTCGGGTCATATCCATGAAACATGATAACCTTTGAGTTCGATGGGTTAATGCAATTTATATGAAGAATGAAGATTTTGGGACTTTCAACCCAGAGCAAAATACTAGCCGGTACTTTCATAAACTTGTTAATCTGCGTGACAAGATTGATAGGCATGTTGTTTTTGAGGCAGGAAAGACTGGTGTTTTTAAAGTTAAACACTTTTATCAGTCTCTATTAATAGATTTAAAGATCTCTTTTCATAAAGAGATTTGGCACAAACTTAAATCCCAAAGCATTTAGTCAGATTCATTCATCTTGATTCTCTCTTATGTCCTGTTTGTGAAAGTGATCTTGAGTCTCATGGTCACCTCTTCTTTGCTTGCCCCTTCACTAAGAGTGTTATCCTTGAGGTCATCAAGTGGCTGAGTCAGTTTGATTGGTCTCCTAATCTTGAGGATTGGCTGATTGGGTTGAAAGGTAGTAGAAATAACGTGGTTGTTAACATTAAATCAGCAGTAGTAGTTGCGATCACCTACATAGTGTGGTGCAATAAGAATAATTATGCTTTTGAGAGATATTGTGAACCTGCTACGGTCCTAAGCAAGAAGATCAAGTAAAGCATTGAAGCTAGAGTGATTTATCTTAACCATGCTAAAATTAAAAAAAATGAAAAAGATGTAATTAACTTGATAAACAATTTTTTATTTGTATGTTGGGGCTTGTCCTCCTTTTGGTTTTGAATTTGCTTGGTTGGTGGAATAAAATTCATTTATCTTATTCTAAAAAAAACTATTAAATATATATATTTTTCTATATTACACATATTTGGTATTTTTCTCAAAGTCATGCATTTTTAAAAAATTAAAAGGCCCCAACTAGCAAGCAACCAATCACGTTCAATATAATATGTGCTAATTTTATTATTTATTTACCTATTTTAGAAAAAGTAGAAGATAAAACCTATTTCAATATTAATATTAATTAGAGGAAATTACACTCTATACTCACTTTTTGTTTCATATTTTAATTTTTACCTTTATTTTACTACTCTTTAATTTATACCCACTTTTATAAGTTATATTCTCATTATGTGCATTAAGAAATCTAATTTTAATAAGTTTTGTGAGATTATGTTTGGTAATTTGATTATAAAAGTGGGTATTTATCAATTAATATTATTTTAGAGTTATATTTAGTTAATGTATAATAAAAATGGGTAGTATTCAACTTATCCCATTCAATTATTAGTATTCGAAATAATAAAATATGGAATACATGTTAAAAAAGAAAAACAAAACGTGTTTGTTGTAACTTTCAGAAGTTGCATCAAAAGATGTAATTTTCCTTTCGATGTTCCACCGCACTCCCTGAATAATCTGGGCTGAGCAATAATAGGCCCAACTCTATCCCAAGCCCAGGCTTGTCCTTATACTTACACTTTAAAAAAAAAATGTAAAAATAAAAAAAGGACAATATAAAAAGATATAGAGTCTAATTTCATCCAATTAGTAAAGCTATTTTTAGGGTGGGGCGGCTGGGTCGTTGCTGAAGGCCCCTCAACCCAAGAGGCAATGAAACCATTGCACGGGCCTTACTCGGGTCTACCGACACACCTTCCCCATATAAAATAATATGGAAGAAATTACACTCTATATCCTTTTTATATTGTCCTCTTCTTTAAAGTTTATCATTTTTACTTTTTTTTTAAACATTGTACCAATTTTACTCCTATTACTCAATGTGACTTTCTTATGTGAGGGTATTTTGGGTACAATATATAAAAAGAGGTATGTTTCAATTAAATATAAAATTAGAGATAAATTTGATTAATTGACTAATAAAAGTGGTATTTTTCAACTTATCCCTAAAATATGCTCCAAATAGACAATGTGTTTTTCCAAACTCACATTTCTTCAAATTGGCATACAACTTATGTTGTTGTAGTACTTCACAAATAGTAGCTAAATGGTTTTAGTGACTTCCCACATATTGGTTGTAAATGAGAATATCATTCAAGAGAATAGAAGACGTCATTCACAATGTCTGTTATGAGTTCGAAAAGTCATCAATGGCGAAGGCCAGTTTTATGGTAAAGACTTATGATTGAGCTTAAAAATTATAGTTGCATTGTGCAACTCATCAAGAAGTTCGTTAATCATGAATATTTTGTTCAATTTCCCCTTCCTGAAATCTGGTTTTTTTTTTTAATTTAAATTTACATTCTGTTTGTAGTTAAAGCTATTATGATACTGGTAACTTACTGGTAATTTCTACAATATATAATAGTAACTTATTATTGAGGTCACTGTTTGGTACAAATTCTGCAAAAAAACGTTCTCTTCCTAAATTCTTATATAATCAGTTTTCTAGATCAACACATGTTTTTTCACATCTTTTATAAAATAACTGAAAAGAAAGAGAAAAGTGACTCAAGATAATGGTTTTGTGATCATCACTAGTAACAAGAGCGATTCACATGTGTTCTATCCATATTATTTAGTAGAACATTTATTGTGTTATACGAATGGTTACAATTGTTTGTATCATAAAACAAGACAATCTTCCATTGAACAAAAAGAGGGGGCAAATCTAAAATAACATTATTACATGATAAAAATGAATAAAATCTTGAGAAAAATCTCAATTATGGACTCCCCTTAAGAATCTGACTACATTTTAAAATCAGAAAAGGAAAAATATTAAAAACCTCTAAGGGGATGTTCTGTTTCAGAATTAGGATAAGCAAAAACTGTTTAAATATTATTTTCGGTATTGTAAACTATTTAAATTAGACTAAAAACTTTACTGGATACTGAAAAAATAAGGATGTGTACCAAAATACCTGGTCTACTAAATAAATTTCCAAAAATAAATTAATATAAATGCTACAGCTACCCTTGAAAAAAAGTAGGAGAAAAAAGAAGCATTAAAGTGAAAAATTAAGGCATTAAAAAAATCTAAGCAAGATGGCAAAGAAAAAAAGAAAAAGAAGAAGAAAAAACTCAGTTACCAATCACAAAAAATGTGGAACAGAGTTGAATTTAGCTGCTTCTTTATGGAATTCCAGGTAGTGTTGTCTTAGCAATTTCCTAAGTGGATTCCAAACTCAAGAAACCAGTTACCATGGAGTGATGCTTGGAATCATGAAACTCTTTTGCTCTTGTAGCCAAAGCTCTTCTAATAACTGAAGCTTTGAGCTCAATCGAAGTGTCCACAAAACTAGTGTCACCATGAGAGTGAGAACAACTTTGGTCAATGAAAGAGTGACCTTCAAACTCATCAACCAAAGCTGAATAATCTTCTCTCATTAACAAAGCATTATGAAGAATTGAACAAGCACCAATATAAGCAACAGCAGTCTTAGCTTCTTCCTCTATTGGTTGACTCAAAACACCCCAATTCTTCAAACTAGCAATGGTTTGAAGTGCAGAGACTCGAATTCTATGGTGGGATTTGTTGAAATGTTCCTCACTCGAGCCAGGAATGGCATCTTCGAAAGGAACCATTAACCAGGGAAGTAAAGGATACCCTTTATCTCCAATCAAGAACTGTTCTATGGCGACCCCATTAAGGTAAACTGGAGGTGAATTCAAGAGATTGCCTTCTTCAATATCTTTATGCAAAGTTGAGAGCTTAAGTACCTTTGAATCACTCTTGTTGCCTCGAAATCCAGCTACGATGCTGAGAATTCTTGAAGATGAGTCAACCAGGATTTGGGCAGCGATTGTTTCTTCGCTGGAATTGTCATTCTGTTCCTTGATTCCATTACCTCTGACGATTTTGAACCTCGCGCAATCGATGACACCACAACAATTGGGGAAACCAGTCTTTTCATTTAAGGCGGAAGAGACTGATTCTAGCTCATTGGGGTTTAGGAAGTTGACCCAGAAACGGAAATCAGTGCAGAGAACCCTACATAATTGTTTCGCGCAGAATCTCGCGACCCATTCGGAAACCCCGAATTGAGTAGAGATTGTCTGGTAATCGGAGCCGGTGGCCAGTCGGAATAGACCAATTGCGAGACGGAGCTCGGCGGAGAGGTTGAGTGGCGAACCGACCGGGTCACGACAATCGAGTAACGGTTCGAGAGAACCGGCGAGCCACTCGAAGGTCTCGGAGGTCATCTTAAAAGAATTCCTGAACGAATCTGGGCTCCGAAGGGGACTATGTCCGACACTGCCTGGTGAAATTTCATCTCCAGGGTCGGAATTCAGGTCTAAGAAATGGGTTCTCTTTCGTTTGCGGGAAACGGCAAAATGGGAGAAGACGGCGGCAATTTCTTGGGAAGAAAGGAAACGATGGATGAGAGAGGAAAAAGTGTGATTAGAATTGGAAGAATCGAGGGAGAGAGGAGTTGAGGAAGAGAAGAGGAGGAGGAGGAGAAGAAGGAGCTGTGAGATTAAGGAAGAAAGTAAGGCTGGGAGCTGCTGCTTTCTTCTTGTGGAGTCCATTAAAATTGGATTTTCCGGGAAAAAGAGTTAGGATTTTCTCGGGAAATGAAAGGAGAGAGTTTTTGTTTTTGGTGTGCGTGGAAACCGAATACAATAGCCACACCTGGCTTCGGCTGCCTGCTCAGCCGGGTGCGGCTGGAAATTTCACTTGGAGTCACGTGCTCTCATTTTTTTTTTTTTTTTAAATAAAAGTAGAAACTTCGTTAAATAGCTAAATCGGCTATTACAATAGAGTGAAGAGCGGAAAGTATATTGCTCTCAGAGAAAATATGACCAGCCTAATAACAAAAACTGCAAGCCAGATAATATTCGACTTTGTTAGTAGATCTTTTAACATGACAAACTTTAATATCATTCAAAGAAAATAGAAGATTTTTGTACTCTTGGACAAGAAGACCAAAAATAGATGGTATTTTAACAAAGCTATTAAGAGATTGAATTGCAACAAAGGAGTCAATTTCCACCACAATATTGTTCAAACTCTTCCTCTTTATCTAGTTTAGGGTCTTCTTGATACTCACTATCTCAGCCATCGTTACTTGCGAACCACTAGTTGAATACATAGCAAAAGCCTCCATGACAATACTATTATAATTCCTAGCAACGAAACTTGTACCAAACGCGTTTTTTGGTGAAAAAATTGCTCAAACCACATTAATCTTGATTATATCTATCACAGGTTTAGTCCAATAATCTTTGCTGCCAACAATATCAGGTTCGTGAAGCAACGACTCAATGCGACGAGACTGAGCATATCTCCATTGATCAAGAACGTGCCCTCATTCTTTATTTGGGTTTCATATCAATTATACTAGGGCACTTATGACATATGTAATATTATTATTGGTGGTATTTAATATCGTGTTTTTTTAATTTAATAAAGAGAAATACTAAAAAGTATTATTGGTATCTATCACCATCTTCCGTGTTATATATACTGTTATTGGTATAATTAATTATCGGGTCTCATATAACTTAAGAAAATAGTTTTTAGGGATTATCACGAACCAATCATAAGGTGTTGGACACCACTTGTACTCAATAGCAATACTCTTTGATAAAGATTATAGAGAAATTCTAACTAATTATAAGATGTCAAGTTATAGAGGTGCTACACAACTTAGTGTCCCATAGCAATGTTCAATAGTAATACAAGATAAAGTGAAAAAAAAAAAAAAAAATATTTGTAAAAATAAGTCTAGTGTTGTTTGGGAAAATAAAATAATAATAATTATAGTGTCAATATTATTGAAAATTATTATATTACACCCCTTCTATAAAGACATGTTCTGGTTGACTCTTATATATGTGTTGGTATTGAGAAAAAAAAAATAGTATAATTTTTTTTATAATCGTGTATGTTGTAGATATTTAAGGTCAAATATAAATTTTTAGATTTTATGAATAATTTATCGTATTGAAAATAAGATTCAAATAATTACTTACCACGCGTATAAGAAAAAATAATCGCGCGTGTAACAAAATATTTAAACTTTATTTTCGTCATCGTAAACTATTTAAAATTTTCAAAAAATTTGCAAATAGTTCTAAATAACTACAACGTACACTAAAATAACTAAAAATGCCTCCTTGATGCTAAAACACATAGTGAGTCTACCAAAACACTCTTTTAAGGAGTGTCCTATAATTTTACCCAATTTTATAAGGGAAATTTAACTTTTCATGCATTCATTAGGTAAAATTAGTTCCCTAAATTTATGGTAAGGTATATTGGTTATATATGTCAACATTTCTATTTTTCTCATAATACCCTTCCCTATACTCTCCTCCCTATCTTTCTTCACTCTTTTCACTCTCTTCATCCTCCTCCCGATTCTCTCTTTCTCCTTTATCAAAGTCACACTAAAATTACCAATGTTACCTACATCTTGTCTCTTCAATGTTTGATACTCCATTGAACCAACACCAAAGCAAGACCTTGTTGAGGCACCGAAGAAATTTGAGAACAATCATGGGTAAGTATTTTTTTTAATAGTTCTTAAATTTGGGTTAGAATGTTGTTTTCATAATTGATCTATGGGTTGTTGTTGTTATTTTGTTATTTTGTGTGTTGAAATAGTTGTTGCGTGTGAATACTGCAGTTTTCTTGGAATCTGCTTTTTTTGTCTGGTCCGATAGGACCCAATATGGGCCTGATGCTAGTTTGATTTGGTTCTTGGATCTAAGGACAGAGATGAAGGCCTGACGAGCCTGATAGGGGGACAATTATAGTCTAATCGTTATTTTTGGTTTGGGACATTGATGATGGGCCGATGGGTGGCTCAATACAGTTTGATAATTTGTGGGGTCGTGTGCGTGTTCGATATTCTGTCTGATGTGATGTCCAATTGCATGTGATTTTGTGGCTTTTTTAAACACTTTTCTCTTAGCCTCCTGCATTTCCCGCTTCCAAATCCAACAATTTTTCTTAATGTGGCCTGGCTTGCCATAGTGAAAGCAGCCATCAATTCTGCTTCTAGATTTTGATCTACCTTTGGACTTGTCATTTTTATACCTGCTTTCTTTGTTTTGACTTCTCCCCCTATTTTTTGAAATAAGGGCTTGAGACTCCACACCTCTCGCCTTGTTTTGCTTTTCAAATGAAACCAAGGCCTCTGCAATGACTTCATACTCCAACTTGTCATTCCCATAAGTAAGAGTTGTGATAAGGTGATCATATGATGGAGGAAGTGTTGCCATTATCAACACAACATTTTCCTCATCAGTAAACTTTACTTCAAATCTTATCAATTGAGAAATCATGCCATTAAAATTACTCAAATGTTAGAGCATATCCGCATTGTCTTGCTTTCGCATTTGGTACAACTCCTTCCACAAGTAGAACTTGTTAGAAAGATTCTTGGACATGTACACATTCTCTAAAGTCTCCCAAATTTCTTTAGTCGTCTTGCACTCTTTCGATTCTAGATTTTGCAAGACGCTATCTGAAAGATTTAGACGAATTCTACTGGCTGTGATCTCGTCTATCTCCTTCCAGTCTTCTTCCTTCATCGTACTAGGCTTTTTCTGTATGCCTAATAACGCTTTGTGGACCTTCTGCTGAATAAGGATATCCTTCATCTTCCTTTGCCAGAGGAAAAAATTACTGCTACTGCTGAATTTCTCAATTTTTAGTTTTTGGCCTGTCATGTTTCTTGAGTCTCACCAACCTTTGTACTGGTTAGGGGACTCCCAAGAAAGATTGTGTATATTTATCGCAGTCCTATCAACAAAGGATAGGCCCAGACAGTCTTCTAGACAGAATCACCCTTATAAGTGAGTTCTTAGGAAAGACATGGAGAGTCACATGCGAACTACATAAATTCTAGTCTCCTAGACAGAACTACTTACGCCGTACGTAACCAATGACGTTGCAGGAATAGAGCTCCGACCTCTTAGTTATGATTAATTGTTGGGAATAATGGACAGTATTCCAATTCCCCTTCAAGATCAATATTTGTGGGAAAATACAATGGGGACTCCGAAATTCCTTTCTGATGTGAAAGATCAGTCAAAGCTGCAATCACAGAGCACATTCAAAATTTTTGGATATCTTCCAATGTAAATAGTACTTTACGAATAATAATCAAAATACTAAATGCACACAAGAAAAATTATCTCGTGACAAATAAAAACCACGGTAAACCTTCCACTATAACAATAATAATGGGTACACAATATTATATTGTCAAGTTTTGACAAATACTTGAGGAATACACTCAAAACTCTCACACTCACTAGTGTGGCAATCTCACCATCTCTCTACAAAATATTTTTTTATAATTTTGTAAGAACTCTCTTTTTCTCATTCTCTTAGATTTCTCTTACTAAGAGGTATTCTCACTATTTTTCTCTCAAGAGCCTCACTATTCACTCTTGGAATAGCTTGTGATGATTGTAATGAGATGAACAAATGAAAGGGATTTATAGGCCTCCTTGGATGTATGAACAAGACACAAAAATCAATCTTGCATTAAATGCGTAGTTAAAAATGTGTATATGCCTCAAGTCAAAAATTACTATTGTAACTTTTTCACATGGTTGAAAAACAACCATTACCCATCAAAATTGATGACAATTTTATCAATTCATCTCTTATTCCAATATTCATTTCAATAATAAACTAAATATCATAATTAATTTTTATTACTATTCTTATTTCATTACATTCTACCAAATCAAAAGTCACACTAACTCCTACCTCTTACTTGTCTAAGGCCACTCTATAACTAAATTTATAAATGAGTTGTTTACAGTGTCTCACTAAATTTAGTGGGTATTGTAGACCACCTTATTTTTTTTAAAAAATTTTATAATTAAATAATACTCTTAAGAAAAAAAATTAAATAATTATTGGATTTAATAAATATTTAGTATTAAAATATTCTTATTATATTAATAAAATAATAAAATAATAAAGAGTATAAAATTTGTTAGAAATTTTAATATTATAATTGGAATTGAAAAAAAAAATCGTGCTAAAATAATAATTTTTTAGTGTTAATTTAACACTAAATTTAAATTTTACTATTGGAAGTCACTTTCTATCACTAATATTATTTGTCTTAAAAAATAAAATAAAATACATATTTGCCTAGTCTAAGCATAGTTGGCAACCATGTTTTCATTCTTGAACAACATACTCTTTCTAATTGGTGATTATCTCTTTCTTAATTCTAGTGGACAATATTTTTCCTCACATTACTATGTCAGAAGAAAAAGAGGTATAACATTACCCATATTTTCTCAGATTCTTCCTCCATCCAACCAAACATAATAATAATAATAATAATAATAAAATAATAATAAGATTAAGAAAAATAAAAGATGAATAAAACAACTAGAGTACATTACATTGTACATGAGATTTATGAAAGAGGCCCAGCCCAACTAAGAAGTAGTGAAGTACAGCTTTCACCCAACTTAGCTGTTGCAAGCTTCCACTGTTCCACCACCACAGGAGGGACAACAAATTAAGTAGGAATAGTTGAAATGAAAACAAAAACAGAGACAATTATTATAAAAAATTACATCACTTTTTCTTCTTCTTTTTATATCTTACTCTTAGTAAGAGAGTCTTAATATACTAATTTACAATTTTTAAACCCATTATTTTTCATATATAGGTATTTATTGGAATCAACAAAGTAGATGCTTGAGCCTTGAGTTGAGATGAGAAAGATGTAATTGGGATGTCCTTATTCCTTACCAAAATAATACCATTTTGCCAATTAAAATATGAAACATATATATATGATTTGAAAGACAAGAGTACCCACCCAACCCAACCCAACTCAAAATTTAAAATATAATGAATAAATAATAAAATTTCCCACAAGCACTCCTAAGCCACCCAATAATCAAAAAAGAAGCCTTCTTTATAGCCACAAAAGCTTGGAAAAAATAAAAAGAAGGTCAAATCTCCAAACATAATAGTAATCCCCAAAATAGCTTATTATTATTATTATTTTTTATATGGTAACCAAAAAGCTAACTTTGTAATTAACTCAGATTTTGAGTCATGAGTCATGACCTAATAACCCTAATCTTTGATTTTGTTTAATTTATTTTTGGTGGTGGTTGTGGTTATGGCTATGGGTTTTATTTTATTTAATAGTAATTTTATAATTAAATACAAAATTATATATTTTGGAGAAAGGGTTTGTTTTATTGGAAGTAAAGAAACGATGTGGGACCCAAGCTTTGATGCATGCAAGCTACGTGGACAATGAGATGGCTTCCGAGTATTTTTCAGACCCAAACCCAAACCCCAACCCCCACCCCAACCCCACCCATTCAAAAATCTTCAGACATCAGAGATTAGATTCGAGATTACTATACTCTCTTCTCTCTCTCTCTCTTCTCTGCTTCGCCTCTCTCTCTCTTTCTCTCTCTACCCATCCTCTCCATTGCTTACAAGCTCAGGAAATGAGAAATTTGATTAGCTGAAACCTGGGGAGGGACACCATCGAGAGAGAGGGAAAGTGTGAAAACTCAAGAAACGCTTCCGATTCTTGGTCACAAGTAATGGGTTACCTTTATTTGGGGCCAAATTTGATCGAGTAGTTTCGCTTTTGATCTCACTCTTTTTCAGTCTCTCAGGTACTTCTCCTCCTTTGTTGGTTGGTTAATCAACCCTATATTTAGTCATTATATTTTTTTTTTTAATTTTTTTAATTTATTTTGGGTTTTTGACCATCATTTCCTTGTCTACAGAGAAATTTTGATTTTTGATTTTTGGGTTGTTTTGGTTTCCCTTTCGTGATAATTTAAGAGATTTTGATGATCGGTTTCGACCCATTACTTCCTTTTTCCTATAATTTTTTTTTGGGTAAAAGGGAAATTATTCGCTGTTTGGTTTATACTACAATTTCGTTACTTTATATTTGGTTTGGATGAATTGTTGGCATCGGATTATCTACCTCTAAAATGGGTAGATTTGTTGAGTAATAACGCTGCCGGTTTTTCTTCTTTCGGAACTTGCTCGTCTTGTGTGTGTGTGTGTGTTCAGTTTCACAAGCTTGTTCTATTTCAGAGTTATGCTTTAGTATTGTATATGTCTGCCTAATCTTTCGTTGAAGAAGTTTTTGTGTTGATATGTGATGCTAAGTATTAGATCCTTTGTTGCACTCGCCATTGTATCCTTCTTCCCAATTTTGCAATGATATAATAGGTAATTTTGGTGCCAAATCTGAACGCTGAAACTGTGAGAGTTGCAATTGTTTGCTTCAGTTTTGCTATACATATTATGCTTTGATTTTTTCTTTTTCTCCGTTTTCTGAATTATCTAGAAAAGTAATGTGGCAAATATTTCACATGGAAGGTTTCGGAGACAGAAAACGCCACTCACACATGACCAATTGTTTTTTTAGGCTGCTATTCTTTGGGTTTTTGTGTGGCATTGTGTACTGCATAATGTGAAATAATTTTTGCTTGCACTCTCTATTTCAACCATGGTGTGTTTAAATGTGGTATCCGGCTGATGGAAATAATATGATCAATTATACTTTTTGAAGAATTCTTAGTCTTTTTAGCCTCTTATATACAATTAGGGTACCATGTTCTGAGTCTGAGGAGCTGGTTTTTAAAATAAAAACAATATCATATATACTTTGGTGTCATTATTTAGAAAATTATATCTCAACTTTGAAATTTGAAATTTGAACTTTGTGCTTGTTTTTTGAGTTTTCTGTTCTAAGCGGGTGTATCTCTTTCTTTTTTTTTGATTTCAGGTGTGCCCAAGAAGTGTTTTTTGCGGTCACCAATTCTGTAGGAGGTTTCATTATTGTTCATTGTTCTGAACATTGATTTGGGGGAGCATACCTATTCTGATGCAAGGAACAGGGAGAAGCATTAATCTGTTTCCAGAAAGTGTGGATATTGTTGGGCAGGGGTCAGATTCACACAGTGGTATGAATCAGCAGACCACTTCCAATAGCATGATACCTCCTGTAGAAAGTCGGTGGTCCAGTTATGCGACTCCTGGTGAGTTATTTGTCAATGCTGGTAATAATGAAGTACAGAACTTTGCTTCTACAAGTGAGCCTACTGGATCTGGTCTCCGAAATCAGATCAATGATGATGGGATTAAGATCGAAAATGGTAGGTCATCTTCTTATGGTTCTCAACTCACAGTTGGTTCAATGTCTGACGAAGTTCTTTTTCCTGAGACTTCTATCATTAGTCTTGGTAGTGATCAGGTAAGAAATGGGCATTCCTTCTTGCAAGGTTCTAGCTCTAGTCATGTCCATCAGAACATGAAT
This sequence comes from Cannabis sativa, assembly GCF_029168945.1. Classification (NCBI taxonomy): domain Eukaryota; kingdom Viridiplantae; phylum Streptophyta; class Magnoliopsida; order Rosales; family Cannabaceae; genus Cannabis; species Cannabis sativa. The sequence continues at coordinate 20,408,549 of NC_083610.1, forward strand.
TTAAATGCAGGATTTGTTAGCAATAGTGGTAATGGTGATCAGAGGTTTGAAGCTAGTTTAGGCTCAGATCTCTACTTGTCAAGCAGACTGGAAATGGAGCAGACATCTAGTACTACTGTGTCATCTGATATTGGTGGAACCTCATCTGGAAACTCTGGTGGTATTGTGGGAAAAAGTGAGAGTAGTTCAGGTACTCTCGGTAACTGGGGTTTATCCTGTAAAAGAAAGGCTCTTGAAGGTACTTCGGGCCAGTCATGTCCTGGCGGGAGTTCTAGCTCTTTTCCGCAATCTGAAAATTCTGCATGGCAAACTGGTGTCACTCGTTATAGTCCTTCTAGCAGTTTACGTTTATCTGCACCGTCATGTACTTTTCCTAGTGGCAGTACTTCAGATCATAGTGACTCGAGGACTGTAGTCACTTCAGGAACAATAGCTTCTGATTCTTTTTCTCCAAATTTTACAGAAATACCAGATACTTCTCGAAGACATTTGGGTGGTGAGTCTAATGGTAGATCTCGACGCGAGTCTTTACTTTTTAATTTAGCCTCTGCAGAAAACTCCAGGCGGTTGTGTCTGCGCTCTCCTCATCAATCACAACACAGTTCTGCCCCATTCAGTGCACCCTTGGACTTGAGATCAACTGCAGCAGCAACAACCAATTCAGGTTCCTCACAAAACCATTCTCGCAGTGTGCATGCCCCTTTATTAGCAGGAAGTGGTACACATCCTTTTCTTTGGAATGGGGCTTCTAATTCAAGAGCGGCAGGCATGCCAACTTCGTTAGCACTTGGAGAAAGAGGCACAGAAGTACGAGAAGAATCAAGCGTATTAAACATGCCAAGACCTAATGTAGAGCATCCTATGTTTCCTTCTGCAAATGAAATAAGAAATTCAGCTCATGATCCAACACTTTCAAGTTTGGCCTCTGGAAACATAAGCACTTCTCTTGGTATTCCTTCTTCTACAAGGATTGTCTCCTCTTCCAGCAGTCCTCCATTATCTACTCCTGCGTGGATCCCTCATCACATTCCACCAACACAAAGCCGTCAAAGAACATTGGAATTTGCACCTTGGTCTCTGTTTCCATCCGTTGATTCTCAACCTGGAGGTCGTAGTGGTCTTTCTATCCCATCACCTCCTGGACCGTCCTCTTCTTCACAGGACACAATAATGTCCTCTGGGCGTAATAGCCAAAACCGTCACCATTCATTACTTAGGTCAGCATTCATGGGGGACAGACAAGGTGAAGATGTTCTTAATATTTCTAATTCACTGAGGGTTTTATCTGCTGACATTGAAGGGAGGCGTCGACTCATATCTGAGGTTTGGTTTATTTTCCTTTTTTCTTTATTTCATATTGTTCTTTCACTTTTTTATTCTTATTTGTATTTTTAAAAATGTTAAGAAATGCATGAATCACCGTTTCCTAATGGATAAAGTTCCAGTCAGAAGTGAATTTGTAGTTGAGCTGAGTCTTCAACAAAACCTGAAAGTTGCATAAACTTGCTGTTTTTTTGTGTAGAGTGATTGATTTTTGATTCTATATTTGTGTAATTACGGAAGGTAATGTTGGATTTGTTACATTAGCATTGTGTTCATGATTGTTGGATTTGTTGGTTGGAGCCTACTCGTGGTACAAAGCTACTTGTGTTCATAATCGAACAGGGTAAGTATATATCAATGGGACAATCAAAATGATAAAGAGTTTCTGGAAGAAGATAATTTTGACAATGATTATATACGTATGCTGTATGCCCAAATTTTATGTAGCAGAGAAATTGACAATTCTTTTTGGAGTGATCAGTTTGACACGCATGTTGCTGATATCGGCGTAATATTTTTCTTTTTGTTACTTTGATATTGTTTTGGCTCTAAAGGTGATTGTTATATGTGTGACCTTCGTACAAAAGGAAAACAAAGTGACCTTTGCAAATGGACTAATAATACTTGAACTGACTAAATATGTTATTCACCATTTAGCAGATTCGTCAAGTCTTGCATGCTATGCGACGGGGAGAAAATTTACAAGTTGAGGTTAGATTTTTATTCTATTTTATTTTTATGCTCCAAGTGATTTAGTATGACAATAGATTTTACTTTGCTTTGGAATACTGTTGCTATTCTTTTTTTTGCTTTATTTACTGAAATAACTTTGCTCGGCTTTGGCTGTCAGTTTTATATTTATGCCTCATGTATTAGTATTACCTTAAAGCCTGTATGTGGTGCCAAATATGCTCTAGTAGATTTAGACCTGTAATGTTTACAGTAAAGCCATTCTTAGTGAAATAGTTTACAATGTCACTTCTATTTTTGTCATCTTCTTGTATTTGAGATATGATTGTTACTTTAGTAGTTGAATCAATTTTAAAACATCACTTTCTGGTTTTAGGTATCTGCTCGGTATATTGGCCTTAGGCTAGCGTTGTTGCTGGATGACTGATGACTGAATAGTTTCTTTATTTTTGATGATGAATGTATGGTTAAATTTTGTACTAATTTTTGATGATGTGCCAGGATTATATGCTCTTTGACCCATTCGTATATCATGGTATGGCTGAAATGCACGACAGGCACAGAGATATGCGCTTGGATGTTGATAACATGTCCTATGAGGTACATAAAAGCAAAGCTGCTCTAGTGGCCTTTACTAGTTGGCATGTTAACATAGCTTAGCTCCTTAATATTTATGTTTACATATTCCCCGTAATTTGGCCTTTTGAAGCAGCCTTTGATATTTGTTTTTCCCATAACATGTCCTTATGGATAATAGGAACTTTTGGCTCTGGAGGAACGCATAGGAGATGTTAGCACAGGACTGAGTGAGGAGATAGTTTTGAAGTTAATGAAACAGCGCAAATATGAACCTATTCCAGTAGAAGCCGGACCAGATCCCGAACCATGCTGCATCTGCCAGGTACTAGTTTTTCAAGTGTTCCCTATCATAAGGAAATAGAAAGAAGAAAAGATGCATACATTACCAGATCTCCTCTTAGAACCATTTCATTTAAGCTCAAGTTTATTTATAACAGGAGGAATACGCTGATGGAGACGATGTTGGAGCCCTCGACTGTGGACATGATTTCCATACTGACTGCGTCAAACAATGGCTTATGCAGAAGAACCTGTGTCCTATCTGTAAAACAACAGGCTTGCTAACGTGAAGGAAGGGAGAAAGCCACCCAAAGCTCTTAATCATAGTATTTTAAGTTTCTCTATAGCTACATTTATCAATTGGTTCCCAAAATAATCTATTTATGAAACTTTTCACTTGAAACTTGTTGTAGTTACATTTATCTGCCTGGTTTCAGGAAAAGATTATAGTGGGGTATGGGAAAGGAACAAAAAAAAAAAAAATTGGTAGAAACCTTTAAATTTGGTTAATGGATTTAGCAATGTATAATTTTAAATCATGGTGACTATAAGAATACATTGGAGTAATATTTGTGAAGTCGTTGAAAACTTCTATTATGATTACTACTTATTTGTCACTATTGATTGACTTTGTTACAGGAGAATTGAAAAAGAGGAGTGCTACCCTAAACTTCTTGTTACAATTTCTTACTCAACTTATACACCTGAAAATATGTTGGAATATTTTTTTTTATTTTTTTATGGGAGTATTTCTTATGCTTACAACATTATCCTGAAAACTATTTGAATTTTTTTAAAAATTTACAGCGATGATATTGTAATTATAAGGAATACGGTTGTGAAAAAAAAAATTTAAAAAATATTTTGGAATGTGATTTTGGACGTGAAGGTTGACTAAGGAGTTGTAATTAGCATTGAAAAATATTCTTGACTCCTAATTGAAGTTGTATTCTGTTGCATAAAAAATAGTTTAGGATTTCTTGAAATAATCACTGATAATAGTTTTCATCGATTTTGCTAGCTTATCATATATATGATGGTTTTTTAGGTACTTTTATTGGATGCATGTATGATTTTTTTGTTGCTAGATGTATACCACAAATGGAAAATTTGATTGGATGATATCCCATGTTATATTTTCACACACGTATTCATTATTTTCATAGATGAGTCTTAGGCTACTTTTTTCCTGATAGTATTAGATTTAATGGAAATTTACATAAATTATTCAAATTTTTTATACATTTATGATTTTTTTTTTTTAATATTTTTATGGTGTACATGAAAATAATAAAAAGATAATATTCAAACATAAAAAATATACAAATAATAAAAACTTAATAATAAAATAATAAAAGTACAATATAAATGAATGTATTTTATGTAAATAAAATTTCAAAAAATTGTAAAAAATATTTAAAATTTTATATAACTGTATTTTTGTAATTATTTTGTTATTTTTGTATTTTCTAGAAATAATTCTTAAAATTAGTATGTACTCTAATAAACTTTTTTAAAAAAATGTACCGCAATGAAAATGTTTTATATGAACATGAAAATATGCAATATATATGGAATGTATTCTGTGATGTAATATAAATTTTGTTTTGTTTTTTCTTTTTCATTTTTTTATTTTTTATTTTGATTAAGTTGGAATGTATTTTAGATTCGGTTTGATATTATTCTGGTTTTCAATCGTTAAATGAATTTAGCCTTGCTCAAATGATTATGGAGACCACTAATGCTATTGCTACCCATGCAAAATAAATTCATATGTATATGAACTTTAGCCTTGCTCAAATGATTATGAACTTTATAATTTAACAACTTTTGTTGACACAAAAAATTGTAGACAAAAATTGATTTGTTTAGTGTATTCAAACAACTAAGAATTTAGAAATTTTTAATTTTAACCAAAAAAAAGTAACAATATTATAAAAGTACTTCCAGCCGACCAAATAAATAAATATATAGTCCAAATAAAAAATTACACAAATATCTCTTACACACACCTACAATTCCCGATCCATGCTTCTTGGAATTAAAACTAGGATTGAACATTTTGACCAGGTTTGGCTCGAACCCGACCAACTCGTCTGGACCCGACCTGGTCAACCCGTAAAATTAAAAAAAAAACCCATTCTGTTCGGGCGGGACATGTCTAACCCGGTACACTTTCGGGCGGGTTCACGGGTTGGTTTTTTTATAGTCACCGGGTTTTGGGTTGAACCCGAAACCGCCCGCCAACCCGGTCACTTTTTATTTTGTATTTTTATTACATATATAATATATTAAAGAAAATCCCTAAAATCTAATTATTTCATTTTTATTACATAGATAATATATTAAAAATAACAATATATAATATATTATATATAGTTTGGAACTTGACTTTTGTATTTTAAATTTGAAATTAATGTATTTTTTATTTTATTTTAATCTAAATAATATAGATTATGGTGTTATAAGTTTATAAGTTATATGCTTAATTTAATATATAGAAAAAACTACATAAAATTTAATTTTTTTTTAAAAAAAAAAATTAACGAGTTGACCGAGTCAACCCGTTGACTCGGCCAACCCGAACCCGCAGACCCGCGAGCCCAAAACCTGCGAACCTGAACCATTTCATGGGTTGGGTCCGGGTGCAATTTTTTGAACCCGAAACCCGCGAACCTGAAACCGATCAACCCACCAAATGTTCAGCTCTAATTGAAACCTTCGTCTATGCCACCTTCGAGCAACCACCTAAACACAACTGAAACGAAATCCAACAAGTTTGAGAACCACCATTAATTCTGGTGATTTCACCTGAGAAGACGACTAGAATCAATCAAAATAGGGGTTGTTTTGAATTCATGAAAAAAAAGTGCGGAAAAACTACTATGAAACTAAAATTCAACCAGAAATTCAGTTTAATTCGCATAAAACTAATGTCCTGACTTCAATTTTTCAGATCCATGTAATGCAGATCTCAAAAAGTTGAACTTGAGTTCCTAAAAAATCCAACTCAAGTATAATCCAAAAAAAAATTACATCAATATTATAGTAAAATGTTTATCCTGATGTATTTTTGTTGTTTTTTAAATTTTTAATAGTCAATGTTTTCATATTAAATCACGAAGGGACATGTAGATAGAGTTATGTACGTAGAAATACTGTTTTGATTTTTAATATTTCATAACAGTTACATAAATATTTTGCTAACAGTTATTTCTCCACATATTACTATTAAGGTACACGTAATTATCAATCAGTGACAAAAAAAAAAATACTGATAAATAGTTTTTCACATACACATTCACATTTAATATTTTTAATTTCAATTAAGTTGCACGTTAGTTGAATTATAGTTTTGCTACTACAATATCATAATATTATAAAAAAAAGGGCTCAAAATTATTAAATACGCGACCTGAACAAATAAAACACGATTGTTGTAATATTTGTTTGTATCAAATATGTGTAATTATTAGTTGTTTTGTGGTTTTATATTAGTTGGCTCGGAATAAATATAACTATTTTATTACAGTTTCATCACAGTTGTCTTGAAGTTGACTTCTTATTTCCCTTCTGGCCGTCAAAATTGAAATTTTATTCAGGCAAAGACACCTTCGACTTCTTATTCTTCACTGGACAACAACCACTTTTAGCCACGAGGGAGCGAAATCGGAGTCAATATTACAAAAAACTTTCAGCCAGCCAAATAAACAAATGTACAACCCAAATAAAAAAATTAAACAAATACCTTTTACACAAACCTTCAACCCACGATCCATGCTTCATGGAATTTAATAAACTTTCATTTGATGCAACTTTCGGTCAACCACCCAACAACCCAGCACAACCGAAATGAAATTCAACCAGAAAGAGAACCACCATCTAATGCAATCTTCGGTCAACCACCCATCAACAACCTTTCCTAATTAGAATAAGTTTCCTAAATGAAAAAAGATCAACTGAGAAAGAATCTTTTCTTAGAAAAAAAAGAGTAATTAGAGTTACAAAATTAATGTAATAAAATCAATTTAAATACTTAATAAAAATATTTTGATAACTAAATTGCTAAAAAAAAGACCTAACAACATATAAGTGTGTTAAGTTTTGTGTCATTTATACGAACGAATTTTTATAAGGAGATTTACCTGAATATTGTTAAAATGGAGAAAGGTAGTGGATTAAGTTTGATGAGATCGATCTAGTGTAGATACGTATAGTAAGATATACGAATTTCATTTCAAAACTAATTATTCACAGTGAAAAATAGATCGTGTATGTTATATACAGCAGGGGCGGACTCACATTGTAGCGAGGGGGGGCAGTCGCCTCCCCTGAAAAAAAAATCGAGAAAAAAATGTATATGTATTTTAATTAGTTACAACATATATTTGTATTAAAAGATGATATTTATAGACATAATAGTAACCTTGGTGTAATGGTTAAGGTAGTTGGTAAATAGGTTAGTGGGTAAAGGTTCAAATCCCATTAACTACACTTTATATTTTCTTTTTAAATTTATTTACGCCCCCCCTCACTTTCAATTCTGGATCCGCCACTGATATACAGTATCATATTTTAAGTGAAACTCACAAACAAATACTAATCAAACTAAAATAATGTCATGAAAACCTTATTGATATATTATTTATATGAGAATTGCTTTAATATATATATTTATTAGTCTCTATCTTTTTGGTATTATATTATTTTTGGTGTAATTAAATATTAAGTCTCATACAAATAGTGAATATCACCTATAAAAAGTACTGGATACCACTAGTATCCAATCACAAGCTCTATTATTATGTGGCCAACTCTTGAGTTGCTGTCTAATTAAGAAATTTATTTCTTAAATTATATTGGGGCTAATATTGTACAAGTGTCACCTGTGAATTTGGACAGCTTAAAGTGCAAAATAACAGCAGTACTGTTAGATGCTCGTTGTTTTGGTAAATCACAAAGTAAAAGTTTTTGGCTCGAAGAGCTCAGGCATATATATATTAGACTTAATATATATATATATGTATAGGAATAGGACAATGTAAGAATAGAAAGAAAGCCAAAAAAAGCGGATGATGTTAATCATTGCATAACGCCTTTTTACAGTATGAATGAATGAGATATAATTAATAATATTGCATGTCATCATCGTATATATATATACCATTTACATGAAGAAACGTAGCTCACAATCTTATATGATATGATCTTCATGAAAAAGGAAGAAGCTACAAATGGAAGTTAATTAATATGTTGCCACGTTGTAATTTTTTCATATCACCATTTATATAATTAAGTTAATCATTTCTAATTAATTATGAGGCAGCTTTAAATATTTGTTCTTATGATCATATGTGCTTATATATATGTGTGTGTTTGGATATGCATGTTTAATCAGTCCCCTCTTTCATTGGAAATTGTTATTAAGAAAAATCTCACATATATAAATATATTTATATATATATATAAGCAAAACAAAAAATTCTCAATTAATACCTCATCCTCTCTGTATACTGTATTCATATATAGGAATAGATGAGTGCTAGGAAAACTCTCTTTTGCACTCTCTTTTACACTCTCTTCCTAATTGAGTGACATGTGTAACTTTTTAAAATATCTTTAAGTATAGTTACAATTATACCCTTTTTACTTTCATTAATAATTAAAATGTGTTATCTCATTTACTTGTTTATTTTTTGGACTATATTATTAATTTCTCATATTTTTTTTACTAAATAATGTATACTACTATGCATCTTTTTTTATAATAAATATGTAATATTTTATGTTATTAAAAATAAAAAACACTAACTCTTTTTTTTTCAATAAATTTTACATCAGTTTTTTTTTTTTCCATATTGTATCATTCTTTAAATTATTTTATTTCATATTTTTATATATATATAAAGAAATATTAAAAGAAAAGATTTAAAAAATAATAATAAAAGAAAAAAAATAAACTAATATAATTATGCCTATTCAATAGTATATGTTAGATCGATTTACTTTTGTTTTATTTTTTTAAGTAAAACAAAAAATCTTTTCATTAATAGGCAAAAAAACTAATTGATTTAACATATACATATTGAATTAGAGAGAAATTTGAGAACAATTTAAGGAAATGTAAAAAAAACAAAAAACAAGAATTTTTTTGTGTAAAAGAATGATACGAAGCAAAAAAAAAAAAATGAATGAAAAATAATAAAAAAATTGATACAAAATATATGAAAAGAAATATTTTTCCATTTTTTATAAAGTAAATAGCCAATATTTATTATAAAAGAAATTAAAAGAATAATTTATTGTGGTACATATTATCGATTAAAAAAATGAAATTTTAATAAAAAAAAATTATATAATTTAATTTAGTTTTTTTATTGTCTAAAAAACAAACAAACAAGTAAATAGAATCACACATTTTAATTATCAGTAAAAATAAATAGATTAATTATTAGTTTTAAAAAAATAAAAAATAAATAAATGAGATGACTCATTTTAATTATTATTAATAAAAACTAAATAAGGACATAATTGTAACTATTTTTAAACATAATTTAAATTGTTACACATGTCACTCAATTAGAAAGAGAGTGTAAAAAAGAGTGCAAAAGAGAGTTTGCTTAGCACTCCTCATAGGAATATATTTCATAAATACACACTGATAAAGAAAAAACCCTACAAAATAGGTATCTACTCTTTTTTTTTTTTTACAAAAATCTATATTCTTATTTTCATAACAATATTAAATTATATTGTTTTCACATTATTTTCATGTTAGTGTTATCTACAGACCAACACGAGTGTTTCCAGCGTGCCTTGTCCTCACTCGCACGTTTCCTGGAAAAACTTCCCACGAGGTCACCCATCCTAAAATTACCGTAAAACAAGATGCACCTTGTTGATATAGGTAGTACCAATCAATCCATTTAAGCTCTCTTCAACTGTGTAGTCTCATACTTACACAGTCTCAGATCATCCCACTTGACCTTATTTAGGCGATGTGGGATTGCACAGCTTACCCGGTATTTTTCCTTACGGATCACGGGACTACTGACTGTCACAAACACGAAAGCCATAAGCTAAGGCAGAAAACGTTACCTCCAATGGAGGCTTTCCCACTTTATTTATAGACAATTTAGTTCTGACAATTACAATAGGTGTAACAGAATTAGTTAGAAAAGAGATACAACTAACAAAGTGAAAACTAACTCCAACTAACTAGTCTAAACTAACTGTGGATATCATCCCCCCTCAAACAAAAGGGGTGGACACCACTTTGAGTTTGCTGCAAAGATACTTGAACCGTTCTTTGGAAAGACCCTTGGTAAAGATATCTGTAACTTGGTCTTGAGTGGGAACATATCGCACATCGAGCTCTTTGTTCAGTATTTTTGGTCACAAACAAAATGTTGATCGATTTCGATGTGTTTGCATCGAGCATGAAAGATGGAATTCGCAGCTAAGGATGCTGCACCTTGATTATCTACCCAAATTATTGGAGCAGTAATCAATTGAACCTGTAACTCAGTGAGCAGGGAGCAAAGCCACTTAATTTTAGTAAGAGTATTGGCTAAGACACAAAATTCAGATTTTGTGGAGGATCTAGCAATAAACTGTTGCTTCTTAACATACCAAGAGATTAAATTGGACCCAAAGAAAATGGGATAGTCACCAGTAGATCTTCTGTCATCGATGCAGCTTGCCCAGCCTGCATCAAAGTATGCTGCAATAGTCATGCTGTCAACTGGTTTGAGAAGAAAGCCATCTAAAATGGTGCCTTTCAAAAATTGAAGGAGTCTTTTGCTGGCTTCCCACTGAATATGTGTTGGAGCATGAATGAATTGAGATAGTTTGTTGATGATATAGGCTACATCGGGTCTAGTGAGAGTCAAATACTGAAGCGCACCCAATTTGTTTCTATAAAGTGTGACATCTTTAAAAGGAGAACCTTTAGTAAGGGATAGTTTATGTGCAATAGAAGTAGGATTTGCACAACTCTTGGCACCTTCCATATTCACTCTTGTTAAAAAAATTTTGATATACTTTGTCTGAGACAAGTAAAGTCCTTCACTGGTCCTATGAATCTCAACACCTAGGAAGTAATGTACCTAGCCAAGGTCTTTGAGAGAGAAGGTAGAGTTGAGATCATTGATGAGGTTTTGAATGAGATGAGCATTGGGGCCTGTGACAAGAATATCATCGACATACACCAAGAGAATGATCAAATTAGAACCAGTGCCACACATAAACAAGGAGGTGTCTGCCTTAGATGCAATAAATCCCCAATCAAATAAGGTAGACTTAAGTTTGTTATTCCTTGCTCGTGGAGACTGTTTCAGGCCATACAAAGCTTTATGAAGCTTGCAGACATAAGTAGGTTTACAGGGGTCCTCAAAACCTTAGGGTTGAAACATATAAATTGTCTCTTGTAATGTCCCATTAAGAACTACATTTGTAACATCAAGTTACCTAATTTCCCACTGAAATGAAATGGCTAAGGTCCATACCAATCGAACACTGAACCCAATTATTCCCTATGAGATGCATGTGTGGTTCATAAGGAATAAGTGTCCAGGTGCCTTGTGAAATGAGAGCTCTAAATTCCTTGTTCATAGAGGCAAACCAGCTTGGATGTTTAAGAGCAGCTTTGAGAGACTTTGGCTCTGTTGTAAGCAATGACTCAAGCAATGGATGCTTGGTAGCCAAGTAGGCTTTTGGTTTATAAATGCCTCTTTGATTTCTTGTGACCATAGAGTGAGTTTTCAATGGTGCATGCGGAACAACATTGGTCTCAATGGATGCATCAGAAGTTGCTATAGATGGATCAGGAGCAACAGCAGCCTGCACAAGAGGAGCTTGAGATGTTGATGCTATTGGAGGGGAGTTGAAGTGAGACACAACTTCCTCAGCCATAGGATAAGGTAGTGGAGAACCATTAGAGGAGACAGACTGTCTTGAAGGAGAGTCCCCAGAGTTCTTAACAACATCAAACGAGAGTGATGCTCATCACCAGGATGCTCAACACACTACAAGAAAATGTTCTATTACCGGCGGAACTATTAGGGGCGGACTAGATCCGCCGGTAATAGTATGGTTTTTTTTAAAAATGAAAGTAATAATATTGAAAGAATTGCTTTGTGCGGGAATTTTCCCGGTTTTAAATTTCAAATTTATTACCAGCGGACTATTACCGGCGGAAGTCCGCCGCTAATAATATTTAAATTTATTAGCAGCGGACTATTACCGGCGGAAGTCCGCCGCTAATAACTATTACCAGCGGATCCTATTATTACCAGCGGACCTCCGCCTCTAATAGTTTTTTATATATATATATCAGTATTCTTATTTGTCTATCTCCCTCTTTGTCTCCCTCTTCCTCTCCCTCTTCATCCCTAATATTTTTGACCACAAACATCCATCTCTCCTTCTTCATCCTCAATATGAAAACCTTTATTCACCTCCCCTTATTCATCGTCAACTAGCAGCCCACCGTTTCGACCACACAACGACATTCACACCGCCTTCACCGTTGTCGATATTCCTACCGCCACTGCCGGACTCATCTTCATCATTGTTTAGGTATATATGTATAGTTAAGATTAGTTAAATTTTCTCTTTCTTTTCTTTTATCTCACAATTTTTCTTAATTATTTGCAGCTCATAAGATTGAAAATTACTTCAATATTAAATCTGTAGAAGGTATATGAATATTTGTATATTTATATATATATGTTATCCTAATATGTGTGTGTTTCTATATGTGTATTTTTTTTTATATTTGCTTTTAAATTTTATCAAAAAAAAAAAAAAGAGGGAACACCAACTGTTTGATAAAAAATTATTTCCATTATGTTCATTCAATTATATATAGATCAATTTATTTCATTGTATACTTTGTAATTTGTATAAAGATTATAATGTATTCTTAAATTTTTTTTTCTGGCCATTTATTGGTTTGTTAAGAAAAAATTTGAGTTAACTTTATTTAGAGAAGTGTAAATTATTATTGGGGTTTTCTTGTATAGTGTTAAATTTTTATTATTGGTTTCTAATCAATGTTGTCTTTAAAATCATAATGAAATTTCATGATGATGAAATCTAATATTCATATTAAATGTAATTTGACTCTAATTTTACTTTCTCTACAGGTGATTTATTAGATGTTAGTCGAGAAGGCATTGCACTGGACTTGAAGAAAAAAAAATTGTATATTTATAGACTTTTGTGTATCTCTTGTAATCTTATATTTGTATATAGCAATAGAGAATTTGAGAGATAACTTTCTTATAGAAAACCAAATTCTCCTTATTATTTATTCTGTTATGGAAAAGTTTGAATGTATATATTTTTTATATTGTATACAATTTTTTAAATGTTGGTATACATAAATGTACTTGATGATAAATATTTTATATAATATTAGCTCTTGAGTATTCTTGATAAGTAAAATGGTAAAAAAGTTAAATATATTTAATATTAATTTTATATTTATTATTTTAAAGAAAAAATTATAAATATTTACATTTAAAAGTATTACCGGCGGATAGATCCGCTGCTAATAATAGTGTGAGTTTAATGATCTGACACTATTATTAGCGGCGGATGTGTCAGTCCGCCACTAATAATAGTTATTAGCGACCAGGTATTACCAGCGGATTATTACCGGCGGACCCCGCCGGTATTACTCTTTAGCGGCGGAAAATAGGATTATTACCAGCGGAGTGGTCCGCCTCTAATAACCATAATTGTTGTAGTGACAAAGAGGCTTTAGAGGTATTTGCGGATGAACGAATGTCAGGAATATCAGGAACATTAGGGGTAGTAAGTGCATTAGGGACAACAGTGAACAATTGGTTAGTATCAATAGATGGAAAATTTGGGGAAAATTGAGCAGTAGGCACAAATAAAGGTGTAGATGGTACCTAAGATGAAGAAATAACTCAAAGAGCAGGATAGACATGCTCATTGAACACAACATTTAGAGCTATGAAGATTCTCTCAGCATTGTTCTCACATAGATAGCCTTTGTGATTAGGAGAGTAGCCTAAGAAGATACATTCCTCAGACTTGAAGTCAAGCTTGTGATTATTATAGGGCCTCAAGTGAGGAAAGCAAGCACAACCAAAAGCCTTTAAATTTCCATAATCAGGGACTTATTGAGACAGACATTCGAAGGGACTAAGATAGTTGAGTACCGGTGTAGGCATTCTATTTATAGTGTGTGTGGCACATTGGAAAGCATGCCACCAATAGGTCATATCTAGGCCAAATTGAGCAAGAAGAGTTAAGCCTATTTCTGTGATGTGCCTATGTTTCCTTTCAACCCTCCCATTCCGTTCATGAGTGTGGGGACACGAATATCGTTGAAACTAGATGCCTTGGTCTTTGAGAAACCTGTCAAAAACTTTAAATTCACCCCACCATCAGCCTGTACCCGTTTAATAGGCAAATTAAACTATTTTTCAACTAAAATTTTGAATTGAATAAAGAGTTCAAAGGCTTGAGACTTCACTGTCATAGGAAAAATCTGCTAAAGTACGTCATCAATAAAAATAATATAATATTTGTAATTTTTCTTGGATGAAACATGAGATGCTCCCCATACATCAACAAGACCAGACCAGACTACGCCGTAAGGTCGAGAAACACTTGGTGAGCCCTAGTCAGGCAAAAAAATCAAGTGGCAGCTAAGAATTCTAGAGAAAACCCTAGAAAGAATAGAGAGAAACCCTATTCATATTGCAAAGAATTTCAATTGTAAAAAAGACTAATAAAAATATTTTATTTTGAACAACTAATAATTTCTTTTAATAATCTATTACACTAAATTTATGAGATAATAATCAATAATTATAATTTTAATAAATATAATTAATTTATTTTTTATATATATAAAAAAACAGGAGACTACACTGTTATATCTTTAATTTTTTTATATTAAAAATACAAATTTAATGCTAATATTAAAATTTAAAACTAGAAATTATATACTAACCTTCTAGCTAGTTTTACTAGTTTTTTAGAATACAACTACCATAAATGGTATAATCATAGGAAACTTTTAATTTTGTAAATTAACGATGCTTAATTTAGTCATTTAGAATTGTTTGACTGTATAATTGAACAATTTATTATAGAGGTTTTATTTTATACAAGACTTGTCAAAATACGCAACATATAGGCGAATCAATCTCTCTAATTTATTCTCTCTTTAGCTTCACATGATCATTAGTATAGCTTAGCAATATTGATTCGATTTAGGGCTGGCATTCTCTATCTCACATTTACATTTCACACGTGTTTTCAATTGTTTGATAATATTGTCAGAACATATCATCCAATGGACGATCAAAACAATACTTTCAAAAGTATATTCATATTTAAAATTGTTTCAATTTTAATATATTTTATTTTTATCAATTTTAATATCAAAAGAATATGTTTCGAATACACAAAGGAGATGCAAATTAGTAATTTATATTACAGATGGAGGTTGTGTTGACTGGTTTCATTCACGCTTAAATTTTTTATTAATTTATGAAAGAGGAATGTTAAGCAGAAGAAATATAGTGAAAACAAAAGATCAAATCTGAATGATATCTCAGATCCTCTTTTGGATTGGATTGAAAACTCGATTATGAGGTGAGTATCTTTTTTGTTTTTGAATTAAATCTTCCATTCTTTTTAGATGTTCATATGAGTTATGAATTTTAGAAATATCTTTTCGAACCCAAAATCTTTAATTCCCTAAATTTTCTTGGCCCGTGAGACCCCAATTTCTCCATAGGAGACGGATTTCTAAAATATAGTAACACTATTTCTCTAGTTTATATTATTTTATTTTTCATTTTTGTGCCACAGATTGTATATACATACAGTATGTGAATCTAGATAACACTAGTCCTTTAGTTTTTGATTCATTAAGATTGTTTGTAGTTGGTTTGTTTGGGAATTTATGCTGGTTTCTTTTTGAGTTAGCGAAAGACCTATAAATTTTAGAATTTTGCTTGTATGTTTGCACAGTGTGATGAAGTTTTTGAGTTAAATTTTCTAAATTTAGTTTTGAGCCTGGGAGATCTCGGTCAGTGTTGTGTTTGGTTGAAGGCTGAAATGGTGGATAGTTGATTTCATCTTGTTGTTTGTTATTGATTTTGTTCTTTTTTGGGTGAGCTGGTATAATGGGATATACTGTTAATTTTGTTATAGGTTTATTTTATATTGATTTTGTTCTATTTTGCGCCATTATTTATGGCTTTAGCGCCTTACAAGGCTTTAGCACCTATTATATGGTTGGGCCCCTAATTATTTAGGGTAGTTTGTTTAAATTTTCACGTTTTTTGTATTGAATGTATAAGAAAATTTTGACAGAATAATATTTTAAAGTTAAAGTTATGCACTATACAGATTTATTAGTCGGAATAAAATGATTATTTTGGTTGAGGTATGATTTAAAGAATATTTTAAACTGAAATAAAGTTTAAGAGGGTTTACTTTAAACGCTAATTCCTATTAGATATATTTTGCTTTATATTTTTTAGGAATTTTCGTGTTTAGAATTTAGTATTCAGATTCTAATATTATAATTAATTAAATAAATTGAAGAATAAGAATTTTGAGGATCTTGTAATAAATGGAGGTGGGAACATTAATGGTCTAATGAGAATATATTGCTTCAGATATATTTGGGAAGTCAAATTATTATAGAATTTTGATTTGTTCTCAATATTATGGGAATGTACCAAAATTATTACATTATTTGTATTTTTAAATAATTTCTGGATGAGTGGTATTAGTTTTTATGGAAGTACAAATTTGATGGATGAGCTGCGCCATTGTTTATGGCTTTGGTGCCTTTTAAGGTTTTCCCGCCTGATTAATGGATGGTCCCTAATTATTTGGGGTAATTTTGTTAAAATTACAAGATATCATTAATTATAAAATATTATAAAATTTAATAGCTAACAATTATGGTATGTAATTATGAAATTATTGCCTTATTAGTTTATTATGGATAACATAACATTAATTTTAGGTATATAAATTATAAATATGAGTTTATTATAGTTGACATAATATTATAAATAACATAATATTAATTTTAATATATAAATTATAAATGTGGGATTTGTAATTAATTGGAGGAAAGGACATTTATTGTGAATTGAGAATATTTTGTTTTATTTTATTTTTATTTTTGGGAAGATATTGAAATAAATGGGAAGTAAATGCTAATGAAGTATTGAGATTATTGCCTTATTAGTTGTATAGGAAGATACTAATATGAATGGTTTTTATAATAATTTGAATGATATAATAATTAGGAGGTCATCTTTTTAAATAATAAATAAGGAAGCATTATGTCATAATACCGAATTGGATTAATTAATATTAATTTAATATTATTAATTAAATGTATGATTAAGTGGTATTAGGAAAAATGTATTTTTGAATGTGAAGAGTGCAATCTTAAGTTTTAAGGATATTAATACAATTTTGGTTTAATTGGCTGAATAAAGATTATAGATACCATCTTTTAGGCTATAAATAAAATAATAAACAATTTGACTTATCAAGGATTTTGACATATTTTAGTCTAAAAATAAATAATACTTTTAAGAGATAAAATGAAATAATTAGTATATAATATTTTGAATATTTAAAGAATAATGGGTATTAAAAGAAAATTTTTATTTATGTTTATTTTTAAAAGGGTAAAGGTATGGAATATGGATCCTATGAAGATATGAAGTAGAATGTTATAATTTAGTTGTTACTAGCCAAAGGGTACTCCCTTTGGCTAGTTCTAGTATTTTATAGGGAGATCTAGTTGCTTAGTCTTGGTGGTTGGTTGATTCTATTCAGTTTGAATAGTTTTCTAATTAAAGTTTTATTCTTTTTTTGATACTTTTTCAGGTGGAACTTCAGTATTTTATTGAGTTGGGAGCGTTGTTGAAAGATGTTATAGCTTTATTGTCTAAATTTCCGGGGGCAGTTTTGTCTCATGGGGCTCGCTCTAAGATTTTAGCAGCCTATGGTTGGCAAAGCATGCTCTGCGGTTAGACGATGAGCTATCCTGGTTCGAGGAGGTTCCAGCGCCGGTGGCAGACGTGGGCGTCGTAAATTCATGAGTGATTTTAATCACTTTGTCAAAAAAAAAAAAAAAAAAAAAAAAAAAAAAAATACGCAACATATAAATATACATACATTCCATAAAAAAGGCTTTCATTTCTAATAAAAATAAAACTTTCATTTATTACATATTAAAAAGGCAGTTATTTGGGGTAGATATATATTCTCAGACAAGGAATTTATTTATTTAATTACTTATCCTTTAAAAAATAAAAGGAAAAAAAGCATATATAGAAGATAACTGTACGTATGAAGTTGAATAAAAAGTAACACTAATCAACAAAATATACATATATATTAGTTATAACAAATACAGTACTATTCTCTGACACTTAATCATTACATATATAAATGTAACGTAACTAGTGTGTATTTTGAAAGATATTAATTTATATATATAAAAATATAACAGAACGTATACATATAATTTTGTAAAGGGCAAGTTACAAACAAGTTTGATCATTACATTGAAATTAACGAGCAGATAAGGTTAAACAACGCGGCATTTGCTTTATTTTCAATTAGGGTTATACGTACATAGCATACACAATTGAGAAAATTAAACTTAATTAATTATGAACCTTTAATTATCTTCTTTCAATTGGTATATGATATTAGCAGCATAGATTGGCGATGGGAGAATATGGGGTAGCGTTCCATTCACAACAAGGGTATAAAGGTAAATATGTGAAGAGTGAAATTTGCAAAACTAACAATGTAAAATATTAAAATTTACAAAATAATCTCACTTAATTGATGGTCGCACATAATACTCGTTTATAATCACACAATGTAATTTATAATTATTTGTGTGACCATACAAGTTATTATAATAAAAAGTTTTATATGGTATGTCATATGAAAAGTTTTAGAGAGTAACACTAGTCAATGTTAAAGCCATATATTTAAAAAGTGTTAGCTATTATTATTGCTTAATAACAATCACTATAAAAAATAGTTATTTTTAATGAGAAATTTTTAGTGATCATAACATAAATTTTTTGTGACTAAATGTAATTTTTAATCACAACAAAAAGTAACTTATGACTAAAACTTAATATTTAGACACAAGTTGTCACTAATTTAGTTTTAGTTACAACAAGTATATATTGTGATTAAAAACATATTTAATCACAATAAATTCTAATTTTGTGACTAATACTTTTAATCATAGACTTTTTATTAGTCATAACATAATAACGTTGATTTATAATTAATCATACTTTTTTACATTTAATCATAAATTTTGTTGCTTTGTAGTAAATATTTTTTGATAACTATTTTTACAAAAGAGGATGAAGTTGAAGAAAGAGGAGGAAGAGGAATGAGGGACAAGTGGTGACGTCAGGTCACAATAGATGGGTCCCACCTTGAATTGATATAATTATTAGGGCATCCGTTTTTTGTTTGGAAGATAGCCCAAGCAAGTAACGGCATCCTCTTATGATTGTATTTTGGCTTCAATCTATACATATATATATTATATATTATATAATATCCTATCTCCCATTTTGCCACACCACACCTAAGCCCTAACCCTTTTTCATCATAATCTTTCTTCTTCACCACCTTTATAAACGCCTTCCTTTCTTCTTATTCTCATCATCTAAATCTGTCTCTCTCTCTCTTTTTCTCTCTCAAAATCACCATAGCCATAGATTTATTATATATATATATATGTCCCAAGGAGAATTATCAGTACTACTAATGGGTACTGATCAGAGCAGTACTTTCTTACAGTGGGATGAAAACAATCCATGGCTATTACCAAACCCCTTCTCCAACTTAGAAAACTATTCATTGCCTGCCGCCGACGCAGGCAATGAATCCGCTGAACAAAATAACAAGATGGCTGCGGCCGCCACAGCCTCAAACTCTGATGGCGGTGGCGGCCTCCAGCAAGGTGTGGCCCCCGAACCGAATGGATTCGGGTTAGTTAATAATAATAAGAGGGGTAGAGGTGGTGGTAATGTAGGTGTTTGTAATAAGAAAGGGAAAAGGATCATGAGTAGTACGACTACTACTGAGGATGATGATCAACCAGCTGGTGTGATGATCAAGAATGAAGGAAAAGATGGCAACCGTGGCGGTGGCGGTGGCGGTGATTCCGACCATGAAATACATATTTGGACGGAGAGAGAGAGGAGGAAGAAGATGAGGAACATGTTTGCTAATCTTCATGCTTTGCTTCCTCAACTCCCTTCTAAGGTATATTATTATTAATTACTTTATATTTATTACATATATATAAATACCTTTTATGATTTATTATATAAATATATAATATGGGTTTTTGTTTGTCTTTAATATCAGAAAATTACAAGCAAACTAGAATGCCTTTTTCATCTTTATGAATATGATGATTTGAAAATAGAGAGTTATAATTAATTATTATAAGTTTTTTCTATTTATTACGCTTTAGTTTTTTGTTTTCATGGGTACCGACCATGCTGGTTTTAGTGGCTTTTCATTTTTTGTTTTTAACTTTCTTTTCATCGTATATGATATAAATACATAAAGGCCACATGTTTTTATTGAATCTGTGCCTTTTTAGACCAAGCTATAGCTATAGCCTCGATATTAATTAAGATTAATTATTGTAAAATTATTGCAATGATGAGATTACTTCTTATTACAAAAATCATTATTATAATCATAGCTAGGTGCTAATTAAGTTTCAATGATAGACACGAAATTTGTACACAAATAGTGTAATTGTTCTCTAATTACCATTAGCATTAATTATATGTACCTATTTTATAATTTGTATACACAAATATCACTTCTCTTTATATACATATATTTTATATATAAAAGGAAAGAGGAAAGGCTTTAAACATTCGTATGGCAAATTCAAGGTCTTGACTGTTTTATTCAAACAAAAATTTTAAAAACATATTGACTGTTGACCCATTTCTAGTCACGGTTCTATATATATATATATGTAAACACCCACCCATATTTCACCAAAAATTATATTATATATATAATATGTGTTGAAAATAGGTTGAATTTATCGAATTAAAATTTAGGTAGAGTTGCGAATTAGGTCGTTCTTTAAGATTTTCGCGGCACTGTTTAGAACTGGGCAAGCAGGCTATCAATCACATCGTCCCTCATGATAAAACAACCTAATTATCGAAACTCTATTGCACGATAAAAGACATATATATCTAGCGCAAACGTTCGCAACACAACCGAGAATTGTTGCAATATTGAAGAACAAAAATAAATCTAGCTGAAATTTATTACTATCATTACACGGAGAAATTATATATTACAATGCTTGTGATTTATTTAATATATATTACAGCCATATTTAATTCTCGGTTATATTATATATTAGCTTTATTAATAATAACCTTGAAAATAATTATAGTAAAATCATCTGATTTATATATACATATTATTTATGCAGGCAGACAAATCCACCATTGTTGATGAAGCAGTGAACTACATTCGAAACCTTCAACAAACTCTTGATAAGCTAGAAAAGCAAAAGCTAGAAAAGGTTCAAGCTACCCATAATACTTTTCATGACCAACCACCCTCATCATCATCATCAATCATGAATATTCTCAATAATAATAATAATAATAATAATAATAATAATCCACAACTACCAAAGCTTGTGTATTTACCTGCTAACAACAACAACAACAACAACCCTAGTAGTAACAATAATAATGTAGTGTTCCACACCTGGATTTCTCCGAATGTGGTACTCAACTTGTGTGGTGAAGAAGCTCATATCAATGTCTGTTCTCCTAAGAAGGCTGGTCTCTTCACTTCCATTTGCCATGTTTTGGACAAGTATAAGATTTCCATTATTTCTGCTCAGATTTCATCCCATTCTATTCGAAACATGTTTATGATTCATGCACGTGTAAGTAATAATATAATTCAATATATATTTCCTTTATTTTATTCCTAATTTCTATGAATTATTAAGATTTATTATTTGTATATAACAGGTTAGTGGAGTGGGTTCAGATGAGTTCTTTGAGGCTTTCAATTCTGTGGAAGAATTATACAAGCAAGCTGTTTCAGAGATAGCCTTGTGGGTGCCTTCTAATTAATTAATTGGTTAATTATATATATATATATGTTATAATTAATCAGATTATTATTATTATGAGACTTTTGCTTATTTAAATTGCTCCAGAATTTTGGTTATCCATTTACTTATTTAAAGGATATATATGGAACTTAAGGGTATGTAAATATATTTAATTTATTTCAGAAAAATTCAGCCTAGTAGTATAAAATCTTCATCATTCATAAATATATATCATATTTTGCATTTTCTTATATTATAATTAAGTTGTTGATTTCTTTTTCATATGCATGCTGCAACTTTTTTGTGTGGCACTTCTTAATAAATAATTAATTTTATTACATTTAATTACTTATTATATTATTTTTTTTTAAAACAAAAAAACTACTTTTTTTTAGAAAAAAGTTTCAACCACCAAACACCAAGAGCAACAACACTC
This sequence comes from Cannabis sativa, assembly GCF_029168945.1. NCBI lineage: Eukaryota > Viridiplantae > Streptophyta > Magnoliopsida > Rosales > Cannabaceae > Cannabis > Cannabis sativa. The sequence continues at coordinate 20,431,045 of NC_083610.1, forward strand.
TAAGAAAATTATTTGTTATTAATTAATTTTATCACTTTTTTCATAGTTTTCCTTATAATGTATTAAAATTATGTTATTTTAAAATAAAAATAATTACTAAATTATATAATTTCATACCCAAAATAAACGCGCTGCCAAGTTGCGCTACATATACAACATAAAATGTGAAGGCATATTCCTATTTCCTTCTTTTGTTTGAAGGCATATTCCTATTTCCTTTTTAATTTAGTATATGTAATAAAATATCGTTAAATTAAAGCGGACTAGGCCCATACTTAGGGCCGTTTAAACTCAAGGCCCCATACATTTTAAAATATTTTACTAAATTATAATATCCAAGATTACTTAAGAAGTTTATTATAATTCAAAGAGCTTACATTAAATTTGATTTGGATCCATACATACTTGGTCATGAGCTTAATTATATAATTATATGGGCTAGCATAATCTTCCAATATGGATGTGGAAACACACTAAGTTACGTTTTGCTTATAATGAATTAATGTACATCAGTATATAGTTTGTTCATGGTGATGAATTCCTCTTTTTCTCTTTTTATTTCTTGATTTTATTTGATTTTATTCTTTATTACTAGCTTGCTAGTTGTTAGTGTTGTGTTTTCTTCATCATCGATCATTAGAGAACTCTTATCTCAGTTTCTCTATATTATTCTTCAAAAATACTTTATTAAAATTTTCTTTATTTTACCTCACACTTATACATAATTTTTTTTTCTTTACATCATTTAAAAATTATATTTTTAATATATTTCATTTATTTTATATATATAAAGAAAATATAATAATACAACACAGTTAAATAATAATAATAAAATATTTTTAACAAGCACTATGTATATTAAACATGCTCTATCTTGAATATTATACTGCATGGATCTGTGTTGATATAGGTCTTTTTTGACCTAGTGTACTGCTTTGATCTGTGGTGAGATTGTAGATTTCTCCATTAATTTGTATATAATTTACTAATAGAAACAAATTGATCTTCTAATAGACTTTTCTACCTTACTTATTTTTTGTTGTTTTGTTATAATTCTTTATTATTTCGTACGTGTATGACAATACATTTTTTTTTAAAAAATCATCAGTCTAAAATATATTGTGGTTTTGACAATGAGGCCCATTCATTCTGCATGTTTTCTTCTAGTGGAAATACGTATTTTCATTTTTGTATGTATCAAAGGTTTATGTTGATGATTTGTGATGGCACATATATAAGAATATATAGACAACAGATATGTTGGTTTTTGATTTTATGTATGTAATTAATTATTGATGGTTTGATAATAAATTTGTATTAGTTTAGATTTGGAATAGGTGGATATGTGGTTAATGGTTTGTTGTGGTAATGTAGTGAAGTAGTGATGTTGATGAGTTTGTTGATTTAGTATAAGAAATGAGTTTGGCTTAGAAGAGAGGGTTGTTTGAGAAAGTAGTAAAGTTTTATTGATAGTTTGGAACTTTGGTTTTTTGGTGTTGGTTGTTTTGTTACACTAGCTCCTCAACCCAAGCTTGGTATTTATAGGGAGCTAAGGATGATACTACAACTTTCTAGATTTTTCTTATTTTAAATTACAATTTAACTTTCTAAGATATTCTAGAATTTTCTAAGTTTCTTAGCTTACAAATATAGTTTCTAGGTAATTCTAGTTTTCTCTAATTTTCTTAGTTTTGTGTAGTTAATACTAGAATTTTTTAGAGAAGAAAAGTGTAGAAATGTGTAGCACTTTTCATCACTCCTCCTTGGTACACATTTCGGTAACTCCGATCATGTCTCGCAATAGCTCGAACTTTCCTCTTGGTAGTGCCTTTGTGAATATGTCTGCCACCGCTCTTCGCCTTGTTTGAGCTCAATTTCTTTATTTGCTTCTGCTTCCCTGATGAAATGGTACTTGATGCTTATATGTTTAGTTCTACTATGAAATACTGGATTTTTCGCCATTGCTATAGCTGATTTGCTATCGCAATATATCTTTGTAGCTTCTTTCCGTGCTTCTCCCATGTCTTCTAGTATTCTTTTGAGCCATATAGCTTGGCTTGTAGTCATTGCTGCTGCAATATACTCTGCTTCTGCTGATGATTGTGCAACAGTTGCTTGCTTCTTTGATACCCATGAAAATATTCCTGATCCAAGTGTGAAGGCATATCCTGACGTGCTCTTCATGTCGTCCATGGATCCTGCCCAGTCACTATCTGTGTAGCCAATAAGTTTTGAGTCACTTGTAACTCCGTACCATATTCCATAGAATTTTGTTCCTTGCAAGTATCTGAGGATTCGCTTGGCTGCTCCGTAGTGAACTTGACTTGGATCATGCATGAATCTTGATAGGAGACTAACTGCGTACATTATGTCAGGTCTTGTAGCAGTTAGATATAGTAGGCCACCAATTAGACTTCGAAATTTTGATTCATCAGCTTTCTAAGGAGCCATCTTCCTTCGAGAGCTTTGTTATCGTCTAATGGAGTTGATACGGTCTTCGCATCCTCCATTTTGAATTTCTTCAATAGTTGTCTCGTATACTTCTTTTGTGAGATGAAGATCCCATCTTCTTTTCGAGTTATTTCGATCCCGAGAAAGTAAGTGCATTAATCCCGCCTGGCTATCTCAAAATTTTTCATCATGTCTTCTTTAAACTTCTTTATCATCTTCTCATTATCATGTATAGATGAGATCATCAACGTATAAAGAGACAATTAGTGTATCATTCGTACCTTGAGTTTTGATGTAAAGAGTTGGCTCACTCTTGC